>NW_018744996.1:0-2400000 GCF_001683475.1 Chenopodium quinoa | reverse complement strand
TGCATTATTATGATAAGATTGAGAGCACTTGTGGTACAAATCCTATAGGAATAATTTAGTGGATCGTTGAAATAACTCCCTCCATTTTAAAAGTCGTTCCTCTTATTACCCTAAGCCCAAAACCAGAACCTCAGAACCCTAATTTCTCCCACAAAACCCTAATCCTAATATAACCCCTAACTCATTTCTGAAAAAAGCTTCAATCCTCCAACAATGGCGACTCCAGCCCCCAAACAACTCCACTCAGTCCAATGCTTCGGCCGCAAGAAGACCGCCGTCGCAGTCACCTACTGCAAAGAAGGCCGAGGTCTAATCAAGATCAACGGCACACCAATCGAGCTAGTTCAACCAGAGATTCTCCGATACAAGGTGTTCGAACCAATCCTTCTACTCGGTCGTCAGCGCTTCAATGGCGTCGACATGAGAATCCGCGTCAAAGGAGGAGGTCACACTTCTCAAATCTACGCGATTCGACAGAGTATTGCTAAAGCTCTTGTTGCGTACAACCAGAAGTTTGTCGATGAACAAACGAAGCAGGAGATCAAAGATATTCTTGTGAGGTATGATCGTACTTTGCTTGTTGCTGATCCTCGTCGTTGTGAGCCTAAGAAGTTTGGTGGTCGTGGTGCTCGTGCTAGGTTCCAGAAGTCTTACCGTTGAAGAACAGACCTTGTTTTAATGGCGGATTTCTGGGTTTATTATGGATTATTAGTGTTTTTTTCATGATTATGAGCTCTCTTTGTTGTTAATTGAAACTTGAAACCCTAACTTTTGATTTTGTAAGTACTTGAAAGTTTTGATTAATCGTCGGATTTTACATTTCGATGATATCATAATGTTTTGGTTATGCTTTTTAATGTTTAGAATGAGTTGCTCAAGCTAAACTCGGATTCAACTTGCCGTAACACTCAAATTTGGTTCGGATATTTTACATCCTTGCACTAATTCAATATTGTTTAGTGTATCGAAAGCATGTTCACGAGTAATCAAGTTGTTAGCTCTTAGAAATTTCAAGCCGAGCTTGAATAATTCACGAAATAGCTAGACTCATCAACATCTCTAACTATTACAATGTTGATGAGTACACAAAAGATGCTTCCTAGTCTTCTCGTATGTAACAATCAAGTAAATCAACTACTAAAGCATTGATATGTATGGTTCTCATTTAGTGCAATGTCCGAATGTCGTATGGAATGACTGAGCATTTTTTTTCACTCAGGAAATATTCTGTAAATGCTCGTAGTAATGTAGTACAGCTTCTCTACTACCAAGGTCTTCTGCTCAAACCAACATCTAAGTTTGCCCGTCGAAAGAACCAAGATACTTCGATATATACAAAGTAATACACGTGGTAGTAGAGATGTATCGCCATTAGAAACATTCATTATACCCATAAGTATGCTGCTAGTAAACAGCATCCTATACGTCAAAGGAAAAGAAAAAGAAAACCAGATACATCATTAAGGGAATTAAATAAAGTCATAAAACTGGCATATGTGCTACACAACAATTTGGTAGCTGTAATGATTTCACAAAGTTGTCGATTTGTCCAAAGAAAGACAAGAATTTGCAAACCCGAAGTCAAAAATTGAGGGCTAAAAATGCCTAATATACGAATAAGGTGTTCCAAAAATTCTCCTTAATGTACAAATACGACAACATTTTTGTCAAGAATATGGCTGAAGAGGTACAAAATTGAACCGCAAAGCAATGGTATGTGCCAAGATGAAATGACCTTACTTATTTGCCTCTATAAATTCTCTGTACTCTTTCTTCATTTTGACTCCTGGAATAGACCTGGATATGCATAAAAAGAGGTCATATTCAGTCAATTGTGTATTTAGAGAACTTGATAATTAGCTGTGACAACCACAAAAATTCTCCACACCCAAATTATCGAGTTCCTTTTTTTATTGGAAGGAGAACTAATAGAAAGTGACGATAACAAAACAGTTGTGGGAAAAGCTCAGGTCATCAGAACACCAAGCAAGATAGGGAATGGAGAATGATGTTGCATACACATAACAGTGAAGGACCCTACTCTACAGGTTAGATGACCAACCTAATCATTTCCTTGTTCTTGAAGAATTGTACACAAGGTGTACCCATGATTCCAGCAGCCTCTGCTATCTCCTGATCTTCCTCGATGTCTATTTCAACTAAATGAACGCTCTGGTCATATTCATCAATTACCTGCCATTACAAGAGAAGATTTTATGCAAGGTAAAGGTGTATAATAATATGGAAATATCACAATACTTGACCAAACTATAAATAGTTTTTAACTATACTACAAAACTACACATGTGCCCTTAATCAACAAGTCGTTCCCGCCCTTCCTAATAAAATCCTTCTCTATCTTCAACCCAACCCCAAACCACCATGTCCATAACCAACCACCACCCTCCCCATTAAAACCACTACTCACCCCCCACGGTCCCCACCCACCTCAGCCATCCTCATTTAAAACCACAATCTTTCTCACTGAACCCCACCACCCCTAACCCACCAAAACCACCCGCCCATAAAATGCAAACACCACCAACACCTTGACCCTCAAATCTAATTCCTTTCTCCTCAACCCTTCTCCTCCCCCCTAATCACTAGATCCATAAACCACCATCGCTCCCACCACAACCCTCACGCAGTCACGCACCACCACCTTTGCAGTATTGTTTCTGAAATATAGAGAAATTTCAGATCTGGAACATTTCATCTTTACAATAATCTTGGTGGTGGTGTAATTTCTAAATCTTTTTCTTTACCTGTCTACATTCAGGCCCCATATTTGGTACTGGTTAGGTGGAAACAGTAGGATGCAGCTGCTGATAGTGGTGGGATGAGATCAGAGGGATGGTAGAAGTGGTTAGATTGATGTGGTGGGCTGAGGATGGCGAGGTTTTAGTTGTTAGATATGGACAGTAGGATGACGTAGGTTGTAATGATTGATGTAGCCAGTGGGGGGCAGAGAAGGGAAGGTGACTGCGAAACTCCACCATGACTCAAAACATTCAGAAAGTCAAAAATCATTCTCACTCCATCTGACTTCCAAACACAAAAAATTCTGACCATTTTCAACCCCATAATATGCATCAGAAGTACTACGAGCAGTGTACACAGTTGTATGTCCTTTTCAATTCATAGTGCAAACTATTATCTACACATACATATAGATTTTGAGTAACCATACCTTGTTAAGTATTGGTTTCAAGGTCCTACATGGTCCACAAGTTGGTGATGTATAGAGAACACATACAAGCCTCGGGCTTTCATGATACAACTTCCGTAAAGCATACTGCCAATGAACAGCAGAATCAACTAAATGAATAAATATGGTTGAGAAAAAAATAGAAAATCACATGCCATCAAGGGCAGTAACGAGGTTGTGAAAAGACACCTGGCCTTTGTGCTTGGTACGGGTAATATCAAAACCCTCTTGTACATCACGAGGAGTGAGTTCCTTTTTAGCCTCTTCTCTTTGTGGCTGTAAAAAAGTAGTGATTGAAGCATGAATTTCTTAAATTTGAAACTTACTTAACATAGAGTATGCTAACATCAATATAATTCAATCTGTAATATTATACGAAGTGACAATGTACGCAAACTTTCTGTCAACATAAGGTCACAGAAGAAGGCATTAGATGTAGACAAATAGCACAGAAATGACGGCTGATTATAAGATCACCATTTTGCCTTTACTCTTACATGGCATTAAAAGCATCCCTCCTGTTTCCTTATTACTACGTAGCAATAGAAAGAGCAGACAGATTTTGTAAATACTTAAATGGGATAGGAGATGAAGAATTTACAAAATACAAATCAAGAAAGAAGCATAGAAATTGGTATAGTATAGGCCATTCGGCATCAAAAACATTCATGGACATTAGTCTCGATTTAACAGCTCAAGCAAACATGTATGATTAGAAATAGATTATAGAGCTTAGAAGAGGACAGAATAAATATCTAATACGGAGTACTTTCTTTAATTTGATAAATTATGCAGTAAAGTCCCATGGAGTATGTAAGATAAGTGAACAATTTAGTTGATTAAGTACCTGATGAAACTCAATTAGAAGATTCTTGCTTGTAAGATATCTTTCAACTGACATAGCAGCAACGCACCCAGATCCAGCTGCAGTAACTGCCTGTCTCCACTCGTGATCCTGCTTGTCCAATTACTCATGTAAGAACTTTTCAGACTAAGACAGCTGTAGCTTGAAGCATCATTTAGATGTATTGTGCAGTAACCACACAACTTTCATCCAAAAATTTTCTATTACCAGGTAAAGTTCAGATCAAATAGTATGCATATCTTTAATACCATATCAGAACCCTAAATCTAATTCTTGGTAGTAAAGACCATCTACTCTAATGAAGAATTTGCTAACAAACATTTAATTTTAGGATTTATGGTGTTCGGCAAATTTTAATTGAAACATCATTTTGCAACGTAATTAAAAAATTTATAGGCAACATAACCAGTGCTCTCCTTTTTATTTTTTTTTCAAAAAAAAAAAAAAAGCATTTTATGTTGAGATTAATTGGAGTCTGAAAACCATAGTTACAAATATTTTATTTTTCATTGAAATTATTGACCAGCTACTACAAGATACGATGAGGTTAAAATCAACAAAATAAATATCCGTTATATCAAGATTTTAAGACCACGCCAATAATTCAATGGTGATAGAGGAATTTTTTGAAATCCAAAATAGAGAGAGATTTTGGGAAGAGAAAATTTAAGAATAAAAGAGGAATGATGATTGAACTTGGGGCTTACAGGGGTCAATATAAATTGGAGATGAAGTTAAACTAGATATGTTACGTCGTCTGATAGCAATCTGTCATTCATAAGGGCATTTTGGCTAAAAAATCAAACCTCAAGGCCCCAAGGCCCCCAAGGGTACCTCAGTCCTCAGGTAACCCCAAAACCAGGGGTATTTTGAAATTTTCATCAAACCTCAAGGTACCATAGAAAATTTCCAAATTTGAAGAGCATCCTGAATATTCCAGATTAGGTGTGATTTTAAATACTCCCAAGTCATGGATGCGGAGTTTGCTATTAGTATAATAGCCGCATCGTCCCACCAACATACTTATTTTCTCCCAACCAACCTCTACTTCATCATTTTTTAGAAACTCTAATAATTAGTACTCAAGGTCAAAGTAAGGAAAGTAACAATATTACTCTAGTACTGCAAATGAAATTAAATATAGAGAACAGTACCTGTACATCTCCAGCTGCATAAACACCTTCTACTGAGGTGCTTGCAGTGCCATCCTTCACTAAAATATAGCCTGCACTATCAAGTTCAACTTGACCTTCCAGCAATTGGCTGTTTGGAGAATGCCCAATGCCATAGAATAAACCTTTGGCCTCGATCACAGATTCCTCACCAGTATCAGATCTTCGAGTCAGGACGCCAGACATTTGGCCTTTAGCATTGCCAACCACATCCAAAGTTTCTGTGTTGAAGTGCACGGTGATGTTTGGGTTGTTGAAAACTCTGAAACATTCGCCATAATCAACCTGTTAAACAAACGTTCAGATAGTTGAAAACTTGAAAACTCAATAAATCAACTTTTCTAGTAAACTTATCTAGACACAAAGAGATGCGCCCAGGTTGTAACACCATGAACAGGTCGAATAATTGCTAAAGTAAAGGCAAATGTCCTTGATGAGGCAGTTCCTTTTATTTAATTTTTTTTTTTTATTTATTTTTTTTTCGGTGTGGGTACAGCATTTTGAAGGCAGATGACTGTAAATCATTTTATGGCCGGCAGGGAAGTATTTTAACACATACATTTATTATAGAGAATTTAGAAATAAGTCAAATAACCCTAAAAAAAAGGGGGGTAAAAATAAACCCTTAGCATAGATAACCCCCTTCTCAAATAGTTTGGAATATGCTTTTTTCTAAGGCAATCCAAGATTGATGCTACCACTTTACCAAACTTTTCCTCTCAACATATTTCCTATATATATAATAACATACATAATTATATAAATGAAAAAAGGAAAGAAAACAAGAAGTTAGGAGAACAGGAGTTGAAAGGGAGAAGGGTGAGAAAATGGAAGCATATGAGGAAGGGAAAAAATGTAGACACAAAACATTTGAGTTATTAGGGATGGTATACTAAAAAGTTAAGGTAAAAGGAACTTTAGATGTAAATAATCTAAGATTCCAAACTACTGCTGTACAGCCTCTCCCCAGGTTCACATATTTTATTGGACAAAGAACAACCAAATCTTCTATTTAGGATTTCAATAATCCCAACTATTATTAACAATGTAGCGCTAAAAAAACCCAACAACAGATACACGTTCCAAAATAAGAACATATCTGCTAGCAAAATATAACCTTCCATCATCATAAAAATATCACATGAATATCATCACATAAACCATTAGGCAGTCATTGTCTTCTACATATTGGTGACTGGTGACTGGTGAGCACTGATTCAACTATTCCCAAGTTCATTTATCAGCATTCCTCTATGATAAGGTTCGCTTTTTGATAAGATATAAAAAAAAAATAAAGATCAAATATATTTAGCTTTGTTGGCAGCAGAAGTGGCTGAGCTTCAGGGCTTTAAAAGTTAAATCTATTTTGTTGATTCAAAACAATTTGGTTAATTTTGTAGCACTTGTTAAGTTGTTAGAAGCTGTTATAATTGAATTCACCTTTTGTTCCTACTTTACTCTCCGTTTGCTGTTCCACATGTACAATCTTTTTATTTCATAAACAAAGGGTGAAGTATCCGATGACATTATTGAAATAATGGCTAGTTTAAGGGTGAAGAACAACACAATGAAGAAAAAATACATTTTAAAGCACTCCTGTAGGCCTATGATTTTAACAAAATATGGGATATTAACCACAATGTTTTTGGAACTCCTATCATATGCACATTAGAAACTATTTGTTTGTTTTATCTGAATCAATCAATCTTGAACTCCAAAGTTAATCACTCCACTTTTCCCATTGAATGAAAGGTGATGAATACAACTACCATTACTTGCACATCAACAAAATAGCAACTTGACGAAGAGACTACAATGCTAACTATTTAAGGCCTGCATTGGCAACATTTGACACAATTGCTTCAAGCAGAGATGGAGCTAAGAATACCTAGAAACTAGGGGGCGTATGGGTAGGAACACACGGCTTTTGCAGCCAGGTCCCAATGGATCTAAAGTCTGAACTAAGTGCCCCAAACCATACTCTTATAAAAATGTTAGAATAGCTCTCATCATATAGCATTATAGCTCATCTCGAACCTGGCAAGACAACACTATTCGAAACTGGCAAGACAACACATTATTAAGTGATGGCGATAAACTCTGTTCAGACACTCATATTGATGCAATAAGAAGTGATGAAGTTCAATGAAGGCATAATGAGTAAAGCAACACTGACCTATCTTGCATAGCTTTAGATGCCCTCAATTCATTTCGGCGCACAAGTAAATGAACATGACGAGCATACTTGGTCAGATAAATCGCTTCCTCAGTAGCTGTATCACCTCCTCCAACCACAGCAAGGACTTGGCCCTTGAACAATGGTGATGCCCCATCACATATTGCACATGCACTTATTCCTTTGCTCCAGAACTCATCTTCATGAGGCAACCGAAGCCTCTTAGCATTAGCTCCCGTGGCAACAATCACAGAATTGCATTTTATCTGAGGATGAATATGATAAAGAATTTTTTATTAAATTCAATCAGTAGTCGATCATAGGCAACAAACCAGAAAATCCTGAAGGCCAGATTAAAGTATCAAGATGCACATCAACTTTCTTCACATGTAAGGCTTTTAATTAATAAAGTATAGCTTTAAACCTTTCTGTAACAAGATAGAATGTAGCAATTGACTTGTTTAGAAAGAAGGAAATTCAGAAATTACTCACTCCATCCATAAAAACATTAAATTCATATCATGGAAAATAAAATAAGTCACACACCTATTCTTAAAATCCAAGGCAAAGACAAGATATCTTCCCACATATCTCCCCTTTCTAAGTTGACACAGTGCCACAATGCACTAACATGTCATCTTCTTATGTAGTTTGGAACTTTGGAGAGTTTGGACTGCTCACATTGTAAAACAAAACGCTTGTAATAGGACTTGAGCCCTTGTATCACTCACATTCATAGATTTCTAACATTCCAGTCATCAAGCTACCATCTAAACCTGATATCTGAATCACTAAACACTCTTGCAATTTTATACATTGATGATTTATGATTGCATATCTATCCTCCTAGAAATTCAGCCAATTTTGATAAAACCGCTATATCATTTGTGATCATGTGGTCTATGCCTTATAATCTATAGGTCGTTCTAGCGGATCATCACAAACAATTACTGTTATAACGGCAAGAAAGATAATAAAATCAACAAACAAAAGAACACAGATTTATGTGATTCACCAACAATGCATTGGCTATGTCCACAGCCAAGCGAGAGGAAAATTTTATTACTCTTGAGGAATTACATTTTCCAGATTGATAATGAACATAATCACAGCTAAAGTACTCCCAAAATGGAAACGAAATTGCGCTATGGCCCAAACAGAAAACCGCAGCCCAAACCAACAGAGTCGCGCGAAGCACGACCGCATGAGTTTCATAGTTGCGCACTATTGCGCAACAGCATATTACTACACATGGTTGTGTACTATAAATCACATGGTCGTGTGTGTTGCTAGCAGTAGTACGGGACTACACATGGTGGTGTACTATGAAGCACAAGGTTATGTACTCGTGTGTATTGCAGAGTAGTAATACGGTACACAGTCGTGTCCTATATGATGCATGGTCATGTATGTATCTCATCATATATAGCTCGCCTACTCAATCAACGATTCAAGGCATATTCATTACTAAAAGTTCCATGTATACAGTCAAGTTATTCTTCCCCATAAAACAGAGCCAATTATAATATATGAAAGCAAAGAATTCACATCCAATTTAGCAACTCTGATAGACTGCTAGAATGCTAGATCCCCAACTTCTATCAAGTGAATTAAGATGGATGTGGAAGTTAAGAGGCAAGATGTCTGTTTAATTGAAATAGTTGTGCTTTGTACAGTAGACAGTGCTATAAAGAGGCTGGGAAAATGCAAAAAGAAAAGAAAGAGGTTGATATCATGCCCAAAAATCCACCCAATTACTTAGTCCATCATCATCTCAAAAATAGATCAATCCAAATCAAATAGATGATGACAGAGCAACAATATTTCTGGAAGCTCATGAAGGAGCTCAATCATAATGTTTAGCCTTTCTAAGCATCACAACTACAGTCCAAAGCGCAATACTAGCCAATACCACCCTGGCCACCCCCAAACCTATCAAAACTTAAAACATATATCTCATTCATAAAAGTAGAAAAAGAGCACATATGAGATGCCCTAACTTAATAGATGATGACAGAGCAACAGTATGAAAAATCTCACCTCACGCTCACTGCTCCGCACAGTAAATGGACTATTTTTTACATCAAGTAATTCAACATCTTCTTGATGCAACTCTGCTCCCCATCTTTCTGCTTGTCGCCGCATTCTACATCCAGAAAGAAATTCAAGTTAGGAACTTCAACAGTTAAATTTCACTTTAAACACTAATATATATTAAATTAGAAAATTTCATAGTTCAATTCTTCACCTATCCATTAGATCAGGGCCGGTAATTCCATCAGGAAACCCTGGGAAGTTCTCTACTTCTGTGGTGGTCATCAACTGTCCACCAGGTACACCGCCTGCTTGGAACCCCTCAAAGACCACTGGTTTCAAGTTAGCACGGGCAGCATAAATTGCCGCTGTATATCCAGCAGGACCTGAGCCAATTATCACCACATTCTCAACACCTGACCCTGCAAGTTATAAGTAGCTAGCATTATACAAGGATTTCCACTTCTCAAGCACACAGCTGTATAGGATACAGTATCCAAACAATCTCAGTTAAGTCAAAGCCCAAACAACTGGAACACAAAACTAATCATTTAAAAACACAAAGATAAAGGCTTCCAATTTCTGCACTAACTCAAGATTATACAGTCCTTTCAAACATTAACACTACAAAATTCTAAACACCAACACTCTTAAATGGAAGTGTGGAAGTTGCAATTTAACATCTTGAGTTGGTCATAAATTTCAGAGTAATTAGTCACAGTTAGCATACTATGTCAAATAATAGCAACTCTTGATTTTCACTACTAATAAATCCATAATTACTAATTGCCACGTAATATATCCAAGCCCCGCAAATGCTTTGACTGTCAATTGCATTTACTAGTCAAATTATGCCACATCTCCATAAGTTAAATTGGATAAAAACATTTGGCAGAACAAAGAAGTTAGTTCTAAAAGCTACTTGTCAACAATTACCAGTTCACCTAGCCTCATCGTATTGCAAACCATACCAAAGAAGGGTCGAATTTTCTCCTTGACAACTTAATAATTGTTGAAGGCCTTTAGTATAATCAGCGAAATCAAAGGATCAGTGCACATAAATTGTGCTCAATGCATCAAATTGTGTCTCAAAAGAACTTCCGTGGTAACACTTAGCACTTCTCGTACAAATGAATTATAGTGAAAACAGTTAGAGAAAAAGTAAACTTAGTGCTATTACTAACTCCCAAGATACACATTCATATTAAGAACCCTCGCCTAAACTATATGTCATCATACTTCCATGTAGCGATCGAAATAACTACACCACATGCTTTTAATACAATCAACTTTTAGACAATGAAATTTATATCATCATACTATAAAGATGATGGAACAGCACACGCTTGCTTGGGGCAACCATTTATCTTGTTGGGTACATATCTAGGCTTCATTTGACACATTCTTATTCACAAATTTACGCATACATTACTCATATTCAACCATTTTCACAATAATTCTTCACCTCAAACCAATCTATCAACTTCAATATCATACTATGGACTATGGTCAACGATACATTCTAAAAAAAATAAAAAATGGCGCCTTTCAATTAAAAAAAACAATATAATACCAAATTCAAGCAAATTATAACAATTCTTAGAAATCCCACCATTTCTTCAACCTCAATTTCCAGAATACAGTTCTCAACATTGCAGTTAATAGTTTACCAAAAAAAAAAAAAAAAATTACAAATAAGATAATGCCAATTTCAAGTAATTTCTAACAATTCTTAAAAACCCCACCATTTTTTCAATCCAAATTTCTAAAACCCAGTTCGCATCATTGCAGTTAGTAGAAAAATAAAATCCAGAAACATAATAAAATTTGAAAAAATTAAACCTTGAGGAGATTGGGGGTCTTGGGAGGAAGCAGCAGAAGCTCGAACACGAAGAGCTGAAGAAGATTTAGTGAAACTCGGGGAGTTGCAGGAAATTCGAACTGAGTTGACTCGGATACTTAATCGACGATTCAAGCAAGTATTTACAAACAGCAGATTACTGCTACTAGTTCGAAGAGATGTTGAAAGGGTTGAAGAGAGAGAAAATGAGGAAGAAGATGAAGTTGGAGGGGACTGGGTTGAGGTACCGAGTCCAACGCCGAGTCCCATTATCCGAGTCGTCATTTGCTTCGGAGCACACAAGATGTAAGCAAGCAAAGCTCTGCTTATCACTGAATGTTGTGTGAATAATGGCAAGTGTTTGTAGAGGAGAGGCTTTTTTGTGTTCCAAAAGATAACGCTTTTGACTCGCGAGAGATCTCATCCACTACATTCTCTTCCCTTCCTGTGTTACGGAATTATGCTCCATTCGTTTTTAAATACTTATAACATTTTAATTAGCCTTTTGAGTTTTGATTATTGTTGTAGTAGTGGTTGGGGCTACACTTGGTAGGGAGGGTCGTGGTTCAATCCCCCGCAACAACAATTTGAAGGGATTGAAACATAACCACCCACAACTGATCCTCGAATCCGTATTAGCTCAAAGGGTGAACTAGGTATAACACCCAAAAAAAATTAAAAGTTTCAAATTATTCAAAATAGTCAAAAGTAATACTCTCTCGGTTTTAAATTGGGACACTTAAATAAAAACGAATGAGTATTCCAATATAAATAATTAAATAAAAAAATTAAGAAATTTTATTTAAAAAATTGTTATTATCAATTAGTTAAAAAAATCATTCTGTGAAGTTTTAAATTATTATCCATTTTCACCAAATATTATAAATGTTGGTAAAATATTTGCATCACTTTCATATTTCTCCCATTTCTGATTAATTGTGAGAATTCCTTATTTAATAAGGATCCATTATTATTTTATTATTCATCTTTCCCACAAATACAAAACAATGATGATTTGTTTTCAACTTATCCATTTTTTCCCAAAAAATAAATATCAGCTCATGCTTTTGTACATGTTGTAGAATTTGTTCATTTGACTTAGGTGAGTAAAACTTGTAAAAATTTTTGACATATAAATTCAACTTTGCGCAATTTTATTTAAATTAGTATAAATAATGTTTGTTTGCAAAGTGGCAAACTTTATATGGGTTGAATTTTTAGAATAATTATTATTGTTATTGAGGTGATATAGAAACTTACTTTTATTTATTCATGAGCAGAGAAAATATTACTCGTTTTATGCAAATGAGCAAAATTTTGTGCTATATGATTAGGGATGTCAGTGGGGCGGGTCTAGTAGGAGACCCGCCCCATCCCCGCCCCGATGGGGCAGGGATGGGTCTAGCTTTGGCGGGTCGCGGGGCGGGGATGGGTCTAAAATCCATACCCGCCATGGGTGATGGGGCGGGGGTGGATTTAAAGTAATACCCGCCCCATCCCCGCCCCGCCTGACCCACCCCATACCCGCCCCGCCTGACCAACCCCACACCTGACCCATACCCGCATTATACCCGACCCGTCCCATATAATGCAATAACATATTTCGTTAAATATTATACAGCAAAAAAAAATGTTACTGACTTGATTAAGGAAGTCTCTAGACACTAGACTTCTAGAAGAAAAAAAAAAAAAAAAAAACCATATTCATTTTCATTCTCAACCCTAGCCGACACTATCACTCATTCACTCTCCTCTCCTCTCCTCTCAAGCTCTATCAATCAGACAATCACCACCTCTGAATCTCGCCGCTGAGTTGTGCGCTGATCAACACTCCGATCTACATAATCCCTACCTCTTCCTATATAATCGGTACTATCTCAATCTCTCTTACTCGTTTTTTTATTTATTTTAATTTCCCAATTATTTTTCCCCAATTATTGATGAAAAAGAATTTGACAAATCAACTAAGAAATTGATTAGCCATAATTCTGTCCTAGATTCTAACTAATCTATTTCTGAATGTTTAATTTGACTCTAATTCGTCTGATACTTTGAATTGTTTGGTGTTATGATTTATGAGTTACTACAAATTTTAGTTTATAGGATATACATGTTGCTAATTTGCTATTCCGAGTATAATGTAATTACTTGTACTTTTGAGTTGCATGATATTGATATTAGTTTAGAAAATGTTTTGATAATTTCATTTAATTTGAAGTTCTGGACAGAGGGCATACTTTTATTTTTATTACCCTTGTTCTGGTCTCTTTAATTGTGGGTGGTTATAAATCTTATTTAATTAATAATATTATTATTATTTTTTTTAATTAAGTCACATTGAATTTTCAGATTGTAGAGAATACAAGGATGATGAATATGCTAAATTGGTGGGAGAATTAGTGGAAGAATTTGAAACATGAGATATCGATTCCAGTACAAGTGAAGTTTGCACTACACAGAATAATTGAAGGCTTAGAGTTATTATTATGTATTTTTAATATTTGGACTTTAGACAATTTAGAGTTACATTTATTTGTTTAGAGTGTATTATATTAGTTACTGTGTTTTTTTTTTTAATTATGTTAAGTATGTACTGCTAATTTTTTTTTTTTTTTTTATTTGAGCTGTTAACTGTAGGCCTGTAGACTGTAGTACATATTTTTTTATTTTTTTTATAATGGTTTAAATATGTTATTTGTGGTGGATTTAAGGTGGGGAGTTGGTGGGTACGGGGCGGGGATTACGTGGGGTTGAGACAGGGATGGATATCCACATGGTGATGGGGCGGGGGTGGTTTTGGAGTTGGACCCGCCGGGGCGGGGATGGGGATAATTTTCAGACCCGCCGTGGGGATGGGGACGGGGATGGGGATGGAAATGTGAGGCGGGGATGGGGATGGGAATGCAAAAACCCGCCCCGCCCCGCCCCGTTGACATCCCTATATATGATATCCAGTTGTACATTACAATCGGTTAATTTTATGATCTTTTTTTTTTATTCGAATGAGGATAAAATCCAAGATAAAAGAAGAAAAATACAAACAAGGAAAAAGAAAAAAGAACAGAACAAACAAAATAGGACAAACAAAACCAACACAAGACACCAACCCCTCAACCACAGCCCCTAAACACACGACCTAAGGGGGCACAAGATGAGGAGAAGTCACCCCTCTTGCATCCTCCATTAAGATCCTACCAAGCTCTACCGGGATAAAATTAAATTAACAATTTTTAAACTTGTGTCTTGAGTGACTCCGCAGTTGGCCAACCAATCCGCCGCTTGATTCCCCTCTCTATAGATGTGGGCTACCTTCACCTTCCAACTTGCATCATTCAACATTCTCAGGCAATAGTTAATATCATGAACATTCTCACTTCTTGCTTCTCCTTGCTTCAAAATCTGCACACAAGCTAGGTTATCAAGCTGCACCTCTAGCTGTTTAATTTGCAGATTTTTGGCTAGCTCTATGCCTCGAGTGACAGCCATGATTTCAGCTTTGAAGGTTATACAATGCCCAAAGTTAGCTGAGAAACTCGAAATAAATTGGCCCTAATGGTCACGTATAATCGCACCTCCTCCTGCAGAGTTTGGACTCGCTTTGGCTGCACCATCGGTGTTGAGAACATACCATCCAAAATCAGGTCTTTGCCAAGAAATATTGACCACTTGTTTGTTGCCTTGTGCTGAATTTTGCAATTCTTGTTGATTTTGTAGGTTGTGTATAATCTCAGCTACTCTGATCTTATGCGTATAAAAGCACCTAAATCAACAAGAATCTCATCTCCTCTGTTATGAACACGACAATTACGCCATCTCCAAATCCACCACAATGTAACACCAAAGATTGTTAGCCAATCATCCGAATATTTGCTCGAGTCTTTGAGATTGCGAGTCAGCCAATCCTTAAGAGACCCCTACCAATCCATAAAGTGATTTTCTCAAGCGACATACCTGATTCTCTTTACCCTCAACCTTAAACCCCTCAGGTTGATACATATAGATTTCCTCATCCAAGTCACCATGTAAGAAGGTTGTCTTCACATCGAGTTGTTCCAACTCAAGATCTCCATGAGCTACAAGACTTAACAGCACCCGAATAGAAGTATGTTTTACCACTAGAGAAAATATCTCATTGTAATCAACACCTTCTTTCTATGCAAATCCATTGGCCACTTGCCTAGCCTTATACCTTACTTTATCTAGCTTGGAAAGATCCTCTTTCCCTTTGTACACCCACTTACAACCAATAGCAATCTTTCTTACAAGCAATGGGACTACCTCCATATCTTGTTTTTATGAAAAGATTGCATCTCTTCTTCCATAGCAACCAACCAACTCTCATTATCCTTGTCTTTGATAGCTTGTTTGAAGGTGACCGACTCATCATCCTCCATCGAGAGTGCATATTCTACCAAGTTAACCTGCCCATAATGCCTCAAAGGTTCGTCTGACCCAAACTTCTGAACTAATTAATAATTCCTCTTTGGCTTAGTTGATCCAAAGAATCTTGTTGTTGTTGTTGTAATAGATGTGCATTTTCCTGCTGAGTCTCCTCATGATCAAGCTCATCCTCTCCTCTTCTTAAGTAAAACCAGGATGCTCCACCTGAACATGACTAGAATCTTGTTGGTCTCTAGATTCTATCCCCACCACTTGAGTATCTGTAGTCATCCCAACATCACCATCATTAGGCAACATAGCTTTCGATAAATCTACCATAAATTTTTCATCAAAGATCACATCCCTACTGATTACAAATTTAGAATCCTCTACACTCTAGAGACGATATCCCTGAACCCGTTTTGAATACCCCAAAAATATTGCTTTCTTGGCTCTTTCGTCAAGCTTGTTATCCTTAACATAATAATAAGCCGTGCATCCAAAGACTCTAAGCCTCTCGTAATCTGCATGTTCCCTTGACCACACTTTATAAGGTGTGCTTCCATCTAAATACGAATGTGGGGATCGATTTACTATATAACAAGCTGTTGCAACCGACTCCGTAGGGCTAAGCAAAACTATTTGATAATCCGAAAATCCGATCCGCATCCGATCCAAAAATTTAGGATAACCGATCCGAAAACATTTTCGGATCGGATATCGGATATCCGATCCTAAAATTTCGGATATCGGATCGGATATCGGATATCAAAATTTTCTATTTCGGATATCCGAATATCCGAAAAAAATTCGGATATCGGATCGGATATGGATATCCGATCCGAAATCCGAAAAACACACTTTTTGTTACCATTTTAAAAAAATCTGTATAACCCTAAGACCTAAGTCCCTAATCCGCCTCATTCTCTTTCTCCTCTATTTTCTCCCTTCTCCTTCCTCTCAGATCTCCCTCCTCCCTCCTCTCTCATCTCAGATGTTCTTCTGCACATCAATTGGTCAATTAATGAACCCCCCTACCTTTATTACTAAAGCTAATTCCCTTTACAATTTAATCCAATTTTTAAGATCCGTTAATACCAAGAAATCAACAATTGATGTTCTTCTGCAGCATCTTTGTCTAGAGATATGGTGAAATTTTTGTGAGATACTCTTTGATCTGGTCTATCCATAGATGCGATAATTACCAACCTTGGAGAAATCGCCCCTTTTTCTCAATCAACCTTGATCGGTGCTATGGCTGAGCAAAGTTAGCTCTCATGGAAGCTCCTTCATCTCCCTTTGCGTGTTTACATGAATATATTTGCTAAGCTTTATTACCCATCTCCTTTCCCCATAATTAATTTAATGGTTTCTTTGATTTTCTCAATGTTTTTTCTAGTTTTTAGAACTTCCTATGTGGTTTATGTGTTCTATTAAGGGTTTATTTTGTGGTTTTAATTTTATCTTTTATTTTAATTGGTCTGTTAATCAACGTGGTTTATGGTACTAATAATTTCGGATATAGGATATCCGACTTATCCGATCTGAAAATTTTGGATATCCGGATTTTCGGATATCCGACATTTTTGGATCGGATATGGATATCAAATATCCGGATTTTCGGATACGGATATCCGATCCGAAATCTAGTTTCGGATCGGATATCTGATCCGTGCTCAGGCCTACGACTCCGCCCACCATTCTTTGCCTAGCCCAGAATTACAGCGCATACACCTTGCCTTCTCAAGTAGTGTACGATTCAGTCTTTCCGCGCCTCCATTATGTTGTGGTGTGTCTCTGACTGTCCAGTGTCTCACAATGCCTTCCTAGTCACAAAATTCCTTGAAATCCCCCTTAGTGTATTCGGTACGATTATCAGACCGTACAATTTTTAGCTTTTGACCTGTTCTGTTCTCAACCATTGGTTCTTTGATGGAAAGCTTCTTCTTCTCAAGGAAATTGGAGGTAAGGAACAACCCTCGAAGATTGTATTCTCGAATTCTCCTATGTGGATCCGTTTTCTTGATGTTCCCTTCAACAAAAGAACTCTGCCTGTTATGCGTAGCATTGGGGATTCTCTTGGGGGATTTCTAGAGATGGACGATTCAGACCCGCTTGGATGGTGCGAATTTATGCGAATAAAAGTTTTGATCGATGTTAATAAGCCTCTGAGAAGAGGTATTTTCATAGCTGGTAGCTCGAAACCGAAGTGGATTGATGTGAAGTATGAGAGGCTGGCTGGTTTATGCTTTGTTTGTTGTAAAATTGATCATACACAAAAGGAATGTCTTAATAAAGAAGATGGTGCTGGTGTAGAGGACACTGTAGTATTTAGATATGAACCGTGGTTGAGAGCTTCTCCCCTCAAAAGTTCTCAAAAGTCCTTTGTGATTTGAGAAAAGGAGAAAATGTGGAGTGATAAGATAAAATCTTTGCGAGGTTCGAGTAACCAGCCAAACTGCCCTACTACGATCAGCTTAGGTCTTGTAGGAGTGACGAGGAAGCTTCAATTTCACTCTCCAAGGGCTAATACTTTTGCATCAAAGCCCTGTGATCGTGAGGCAAAACTAATTCTGGTCACTAATGAAACGAGCAAGCAAGTAATTTTGAGGCCCAGAAGTATCAGTGATGATGCTGGAAGTAAAAAACTTCCTACTGAAGAGGAACTCAGAACAAGTGAAGGGTTGAGGGGGTCTATGGTGGTGGTGGATAAGGATGAGAAAGGGCTAACTGTAACATCCTAGAAATTCCTATCCTTTAAAATACCTGTTTTGCCCTTTTTAAAATACGAAATAGGAAAATCTAAGACATTATTGCCACCGTGAAAACGGCTAAGACAAATATCAAGACACACAGCAGAAGACTATCTTTAAAAATCATTTAAAACAAGTCAACTTTTTAAGAAGTTAAACAAAATCAAACTAAGTCAAACCAAGTCAACCTACAACTTGGAACCATTATAGGCCCCCTTAAAACCAAATCTTACTAAAAATCTTGCGTTAGTCTCATAAGCTTAATAAAATAAATAATATTCAAAGCAATTAAACATATCATATTCCTATAGGAACTAAGCATGATTCGCTCTTCACTCATCCCCATCATGCAAATGCTTCATCACCTGAAAAGTTTCTTTCTACTTGTCCCCACTACTCACCATTAGAAATGGGTTGTCGTAGGGCCAAGGTAAAGACAAGGCCAAACAAACATGCAAACACACAATCAGTAATGCTGAGTACATAAGCGTAATAAAACACACTAACATGCTTGCATCCTATCAACACACAACTTACCATGTTGCACCTGTTTACAAGCACACAAACATTTAACACGAAACTAGACCAATAACTAGTCCAATTATTTAGCTTGATTACGCATCGAACGGGTTTTCCCCTAACCTGCCCCAATAAAAGGGGTACTAACATGGGAGCTAACCGTGAAAGTATAAAGTAAACCACTCGCTCGCAAGTGGCGGAATTCCTGCTCATAATAAAAAGGAAAATACAGCGTCCTATACTCCCAGTAGAAGTTATGGTCAAATATAAAGTCACATAACTCCCCCCATATGTTCATACTCAAGGTATATACGTTCCAAGAGTTTAGGTGCGTAACCTCTTTCACTTTACGTTATTTACAAATTATTAGACTTGTTGATGACTCTCAAAACACAACCAAACATTATAATTCATTCAAGCAATCAAACATACCAATTTAATTCTTGAATAATTAGTGACCACATAACTTAAATGTTGAACCCTTTTTAATCTACCTCGGTGTTTAATAACACCTTAAGTGCATAAAGCACCTCAAATCTTATCCCTCGGTGTCAGAAACACCTTAAGTGCACATAGGCACCAAAATATAATTTATCCCCGTGTACAAAGACACTTAAATAGCTCCTTCCTCATGCTTATAGCATCAATAAAAATTATATGAACCATAATACAATTCCCTTTTCATATTCCAAACCAAATTAAACATTTAGTTTAATTAAACATGCTCTCTATCATGTCAATAATAAAAGTGTGGTTCATATCCAACATGCCAACATAATTAATTCCATTCACCAATTCACCATAAATAATTCATACATCACAAATCATTCACCAACATCAATCCAATCAACAAATTCCAACCAACACCTATCATGATACTATTTGGAATTAATTAAACAAAGCCTAGCATGCTTCCACATATTCAAGCAATTACCAAATACGTAAACGTACTTTGGATATGATCTCAAAATCGCCACGACTAAATAAAATCACTCACTTGGAAGTCTCCTACAAACCAAAATTATAAAGAAGTCTTAATACCTCTTTAACACAAATTTCCAGCAATATATACTCTCTTTAAATCACTTACAAACCCTCTAAAATAAGCTGAAATTTTATTTAAAACCCTTACTTTTATTCCCAATTAATGGATAATTAAAAATCCTTTCAAGAAACCTAATTATAATCTTTTATAAAAATTCCAGCTTTATTAAACCATGAAAAATTACTATAATTATGTTTTAAAACAACTATTTCAATAATTTAAATCACCTACAATCAAATTCCATCAATGTACATTAATTTATAAATCTAGGGTTTTCAATTTGGGGCTTTTTAATTCAAAACTAAATCTGAAAATTTATATACAATATACTTATCATTAAACATCCTAAAATCATCACAAAACCCAAAAACAATAATTAGATTTAGGGTAGATTTAATTAAAAACCAAAAACACTAATTAATTTTTTTTTTAACACCACCGGCGCACACAACCACCAAGGCTGGCTGCTGCCGCGCTGCCTAGTGGCTGCTGCTGCCGGCAAGGGCTGGTGGTGGTGGCCGCCAACCACTGGTGGCGTGTGGTGGTGGTCGACTGATGTGTGGTGTGTGGTGTGTGTGGGTGGATGTGGTGGTGATTTAAAACATTAAAATTAAAATAAAGCACTACTAGAAAACAGGCCAATTCCGACGGAAAAATCCCGTCGGAATCACCCTGAAATCCGTCGGAAAACACTGTTCCGACGGAATTTCCGTCGGAACCGGTTGTCGGAATCCCTTTTGTAGGAAAAACGACTTTTTCGACGGAAATTCCCCCGGAACAATGTTTTTCGACGGATTTCCGACGGAATTTTTTCAAGACCAATGAAAATATTGTGTTGGAACTGTCGAGGGGCGAGGAGCCCTCGTACAGTTCGAGCACTCCGCTACTGGAGTCGTACTTTGAGCCCGGATCTGATCTTTCTTTTAGAGACAAAAATCAGTAAAGCGGTGTCGGAAAATATAAAAATAAGCATTGGTTTTCCCAATGCGGTAGGGGTGGATAGTAAGGGTAAGGCTTGGGGTTTATGTATTTTTTGGAGGGAGGGTATTGACTTTTCTTTGGCTTCTTACTCTAATCATCACATTGGTGGAGACATAAAGGAGGTTGGTGGTCGGTTTTGGAGATTTGTGGGGTTGTATGGGTGGTCGGATATAGAAAAGAAAGGTAACACATGGTCTTTGGTTCGGGAGCTTTACTTTGATTCTCCATATCCTCTTGTTGTTGGTTGTGATTTTAATAAGATTCTTGGATCTCATGAGAAGTCTGGAGGGGTGGCCAAGGAGCAACAATGTATTGATGTTTTTAGATCGATGCTTGATTTTTGCAAATTGAGGGATCTTGACCATGATGGTAACTGGGTGACGTGGGAGAGAGGTAATACTGAGACTTTGATTGTTAGGGAAAGATTAGATAGATTTGTTGCTTGTAGTGGGTAGGCGACTTTCTTTCCCAAGGCCCATGTTAAACATTTAACGAATTAAAAGTCAGATCATGTGGCCATTGTTCTTGACACTAAACACCGAAAGCTAGACAAGAAAAAGGGGAGGAAAAAACATTTTAAATTTGAGACTTGCTGGTTGTTAGATGAGGGAGTGTCAGCTGTAATTGAGAGGTCTTGAGAGGGGTCTCGCCATCTTTATATGGCAGCAAAGCTGAATTATGTGGGGCGTGAATTAACTAAGTGGAGTAAAGATTCTTTTGATAATTTGAATCAAAAGATTGCAGAGGCTGAAGATGCTTTCAAAGTGGCTCATAATAATAGTGGGGCAGTGCACAATTTTTCTGAATGTACTAGGCTAGAGGCTCTTCTTGAGGATTTGCATGAGAAGAATGAGGCATATTGGTATTTACGGTCACGGGTGGCGGAGATTAAAGATGGTGACTGTAATACCAAGTATTTTCAACGTAACATAAAGCATCTCAACAAAAGAGCCGAAACTATACGAAGAAGTTGATAGATGATGATGGTACTTTGTGGACTAAACAGCGGGATTTGGAGAAAGTAGTGCTTAACTACTGTGGCTCTTTGTTCCAGGCAAGTGATATCGAAGATGGCCTAGTCCAAGAGGTTCTTGAAGGGGTCCCCACGTTCATTACAAAGAGAATGAATGCTGCTCTCTTTGCTGCCCATATTCAAAGGATGAGGTTCTAACAACCTTGTCTCAGATGAGCCCTTGTAAGGCGCCGGGTCCTGACGGTCTTCATGCTATATTCTACCAAAAATTTTGGCACATTGTAGGTAATGACATTACTACTTTTGTGAATAAAATTATTGATGGTAGTATCTCTCCGGCTTCAGTCAATAAAACCAATGTGGCCTTTATTCCAAAGATAAAAGAACCACAGAACATTTCCCAATTTCAACCCATTTCTTTGTGCAATGTGATATATAAGCTCGCGTCTAAATCGGTTGCTAATAGATTAAAACCTCTTCTTCATGATATTGTTACGGAAAATCAAAGTGCTTTTGTTCCCAAGAGGCTTATCACTGACAATGCTTTGATTGCTCTTGAATTATTTCATACGATGAAAAATAGATCTAGAGGGAAGAAGGGGTCTATTGCTATGAAGCTAGATATGAGTAAAGCTTATGAAAGGGTGGAATGGGTCTTTTTGAGGAAACTACTTATTAAGCTCGGTTTTGCTAGGGCTTAGGTGGATACGGTTTTGCCTTTTGTGATGATAATTCAATATTCTTTTTTGATAAATGGTTCACCTTCTGAGCCATTCTCACTTATTTAATGGGAGTTTACGAATTTCCGGCTTCATTAATTCATGATATTTATATGATGATGGCTCACTTTTGGTGGGGGGTCAAATGTAAAGGAGAGGAAATTGCATTGGAAAGGTTGGGATTTTTTATGTCAACTGAAGTGGCTTGGAGGAATGGGCTTTCTAAACCCGAAGTCTTTGATGATGCGTTACTTGGTAGGTAGGATTTTTGAGGCTACTGACTAATGAAGATTCTCTTCTTAGTAAGGTTTTAAAGGCTAAATACTATCCCAATTCTTCTATTTTTGATGCAGCCCTCGGTCATAACTCTTGCTTTTCTTGGAAAAGTATATGGGGTTCGAAGGCTCTTGTGAAAGAAGGTATACTTTGGAGAGTAGGAAATGGCAGGAAGATCAATGTGTGGCATGATCCTTGGATTAAGGACGACTCGAGCTGCTTTGTTTCTTCTGATCAGCAAGACCCTAAAATCTTAAATGTGAGTGATTTAATTGTTGAGGAAGAGTTGTGTTGGGACTATGAAAAGGTGGAACAGAACTTCAACGATCGAGACAAGAACTTAATCTTGGCTTTGCCTATCAGTGAGAGGCTTCCTGAAGATAGCATCACCTGGGCTTGGTCAAAAGATGGAGTATACGAGGTTAGTTCTGCTTATATTTTGGGGATGTCTTATGACTTGGCGCATTTTGAACATTATTGGGATCAAATCTGGAAATCAAAGACAACCCCAAAGTTGAGGCATTTCCTTTGGAAATGTTGTTCGAGCTCCCTTCCAACGCGTGACATTTTATGTGCAAGGCATCTGTCTGAGGACTCCCTGTGTCTTGTTTGTGGATTAGAGCCTGAAATGATCACTCATGCTCTGATTTTATATCCTAGTGTTCAAGGACTATGGATTAAAAGTGGGTGTGAAGAAGCGTGCAGGGTGAGCAGCCTGGATTCTTTTGGAGAAACAATGGTAAAGTGGTGTGAACAGCTCAATGCCGATGTTAGACAACGTTGTGTTTTCCTAGCATGGTTTATTTTGTTTCATAGGAACAAGAGGGTGTTTGATAAGGTTGTTGAACGAGACGAAATCAACCTTGATAAGCTTCGTAGGTTGGTGGCTGATTTTGGTGTGTATTATGAGAGAATTTATGGTGGGCTCGCTCCCTGCTACCAATCGCTGCATTTGCATCCTCCTCCCTTGGTCCTTACTAAAATAAATGTGGATGCCTCCCTTTGTGTTGATGGTTGGGTGGGATTAGGAGTGGTTACGCGAGATACTAGCGGGACTGTGCTATATTCTGTTGTGCGTCGAGTTAGAGCTAGGTGGGATCCTTTGGTGGCGGAATGCAAGGCTGCACTTTATGGTTTGAAGAAAGCAAAAGAATTTGGGCTGACAGAAATTGTTCTTGAATCTTATTCCCTCGCAATGGTGCCAAGGCTGCGTAAGAACTCAATGAGTTTTTCCCTCGTTGATGCTATTATGCTTGACATTATTCAATTTGGTAGTTCTTTTGATTTTGTTGAGTGGTTACATGTTAAGTGAGATGGTAACTTTTGTTGCCCCTCATCTCGCTAAGTTAGTGCCGGTAGGAGTTAAACAATATTGGTAGCGTCATACTCCGGATGAGGTTTCCCCTTATGTACTCTTGGATAACATTTCTTCTTAATTAATTGATGCATTAACTTGCTTTCAGGAAAAAAAAAAAAAAAAAAAAAAAAAAAAAAAAAAAAAAAAAAGAGCATATTACTGGTGATAGTTCGAAGAGAGGTTGAAAGAGTGGAAGATGGAGGAGACTGAGTTGAGGTGCCGAGTCCCATTATCCGAGTCGTCATTGGCTTTGGAGCATACAAGATGTAAGCAAGCAAAGCTCTGTTTCTCACTCAAAGTTATGGGATGTGTTTGTAGAGGAGAGGTTGTTGGTGTTCCAAAAGATCGATAACGCTTTTGACTTTCGAGAGATCTCAACCACTACATTTTCTTATTTCGTGTGTTACGGAATTCTACCCGTTCCGTTTTTTAATACTTGCAACATTTAATCAATGTAGTTATTAAAAGAAAAAGTAAGTAATACTCTTATATAAATAAATAAATATTAAAAAAAAAAACTATTTTAAAAATTGCTATTATCAAACTTTATATTAGTAAAAAAATAAAATATTATGAACTTTTAAATTATATTACGGGTTATGCACTAAAACTTGAAGATTGCTGGTAGTATATTTGCAACACTTTCATATTTCACATGATTAATTGCTTGGCTTGTTTGATCAGCTAGAAGTATTAGGTGTATTAGTTGGTTTTTTAAGTTGGTTGTTTCAAACGGTTGTTTACAAAAGTATTTGGCAAAATTAGTTGTAGCTGCTAGCTATTTATTAGTGAAAAAGTGGGCCGACAAGCCAAAAGCTAATTAAATAAGCTACTCTTAGTGGATTTTAACTTTTGGTTGAAAAGCCGTCTTAAAAGCAAAGACTAAACTAAAAAGCCAAAAGCTAATTGCCAAACACCCCTAATATCAGTTGAGTTGTAAAAATTTGTTCATTTGACTCAGATGAGCAAAAATTGTAACGTCTTGTAATTTGCACAACTTTATTAAATTAGTATAAATAATGTTTGTTTGCAAAATGGAAAACATGGGTTGAATTTTTAGAATTATTAATGTTGTTCACTGTTGAGGTTATATAAAATCTTACTTTTATCTATTCATGGTTTGTTGTTGGAATAGAGAGTAAACAAAAAAAACGGAGTTCGATCAAATTTGCTCACTTTCTATAAATAAGTAAAATAATATGGTTATTTTTTCAACAAAATAGCAAAGTGAATTTCTCATTGTACACATCGCTGGAATATACATCCTTATCGGATGTGAAATCCAACATTCGCCCCACCCCGCCCCGTTGACATCCCTAAGCATATATATAAGATGCACAGCTAACCTCGTTTGTTTTCCATAATATAGGTGTTTTTAGGGAATAGGGTAGGGGGACGAATCGAAGCAATATAGGGCTGAATCTCAGTGGATCA
Organism: Chenopodium quinoa; assembly: GCF_001683475.1. Lineage (NCBI taxonomy): Eukaryota > Viridiplantae > Streptophyta > Magnoliopsida > Caryophyllales > Amaranthaceae > Chenopodium > Chenopodium quinoa. Next base: position 2,374,268 of record NW_018744996.1, on the reverse strand, counting down.
TGGCAGCAAGGCCACTCTGCCACTTACAATAGCAAAACCAAACTTAGACAAGGTTGACACTTAGTTGCTTGTTTTCCTTAATGTTTTCTTAAAAAGTTTTGTCTCTTGCCCTTTGTTGTGTTTGACTCATCCTGCCGTCCCTTTCATTGACCCTCCTTGCTGACCGTTGGTGTTGATTGCTTCCTCGTGTTGCTTCTTCCCCTTGGTTTGGGCCTCCGTGTATACACTTTTACGGGCTAACCCGTACCCCCAATTGGATCCATAACACATTCCCACAAAAATAATCTATCCCCCACTTTTATCAAATCCTATATTTTTAAGTGTCCCACATACAATCTACTTCTAACAGTGTATGTGGCTAGTTACTAAATCAGTCACATCAGCAAGAAGCTACAAATGACTATTGAATTATGCTAGATGCATTCAAACATTTCATATGTGCACTTTGCTAGGTAAGGTTGTATCAGTCACATACACAAGGGTGCACTTAAGATACAAATTACTAATTTTGAGCAAACTCACTCACCAAGGTATATGAAGAGACAAGTTAAGGTGTTTACTTCAGCTCCCAACGAGACCTGATCACCATCCATTTTATTAGTGCATCCTTTCACATTATTAATCAAACCACCAAAAAACCTTGATTCCAGGAACCAACTCTCTTATCTTATCACTTCCACCAGCATGATTCCTGAAAATCAAAAGTTTCATATTCAATTAGGAAAAATATATAGTGCCAAATCAGGATACTAAAATTTCTTAATTTTGCCCCATAAGTAAAACAATAAGTGTGTTCTCAAATGACATCTATGAACAAAACATTATGGGTAGTGGTAGCCTATATGACAACACCATATAGATCCTTAATTAATTCTATAAGTAATAACACAAAGAAGTTGTTGTGTAATAGACAATATGTCTTTTACGACATGAAAACATACTGAAGTTGTTGTGTAATACACAATATATCTTTTACGGCATGAAAGCATACTGGAAAAAGGGGCACCAAGAGAAAACAACAATAATAAGCATAGAAATAATGGAAAAGCTTATATCCTTTATTATTATTATTATTATTATTATTATTATTATTTTTATTATTATTATTATTATTATTATTGTTATTATTGTTATTATTATTGTTATTATTGTTATTGTTATTATTATTATCATTATTATCATTATTCTTATTGTTATTATTATTATTCTTATTATTGTTATTATTGTTATTATTATTGTTATTGTTATTATTATTGTTATTATTATTATTATTATTATTATTGTTATTATTGTTATTATTATTATTATTATTTTGAAATGATCTACTTTACTCTAACCATAAATTCTATTCTAATCCCTTGTACAGACAATTTCCGGTTCAAGACATTCAAGCTACTAAAAGAACAATAATTCAGTCCTAACAGGCAGCCGGTATTCCCCATTCATAATTTCATTGGGAAGCCGCCAATTCGTAGGGAGCAAAAAATCATATTCAAGGTAATCTAATACAAATTTATAAATCTCTAATTTATTGTTATAAATCTCTAGCTTATTTTAAAACCTCGAGTTTTGTTTGACATCACTTTAATTCGCATCTTCTACAGTTACAACAATTGAAACTGATATACACTTTATATATTCTAATAGTAGCACCATCATAACCTGTAAGTTGTCTTAGTAAGATTACAAGATATATTCTATTAATAATAATTAAACAAGTTTATAATACTCAATTAATACATATAATTATGTATATCAAATAATATATATGTAATTTTACGTAATTTGTTAATTAATAAATAATTTTACGTAATTAATCCATAAACCTTGATTCTAGGAACCAGCTCTCTTATCCTATCACTTCCAACAACATAATCCCTGAAAATCAAAAGTTACATATTCAATTAGGAAAGATATATAGTGCCAAATCAGGGTACTAAAATTTCTTAATTTTGTCCCAAAAGTAAAACTTTAAGTGTGTTCTCAAATGACATCTATGAACAAAACATTATGGGTAGTGGTAGCCTATATGACAACACCATACAGATCCTTAATTAATTCTATAAGTAATAACACAAAAAAGTTACTGTGTAATGGACAATATATATCTTTTACGACATGAAAGCATACTGAAGTTGTTGTGTAATAGACAATATATCTTTTACGGCATGAAAGCATACTGAAAAAAAGGGCACCAAGAGAAAACAACAATAATAAGCATAGACATAATGGAAAAGCTTACATCCTTTATTATTATTATTATTGTTATTATTATTATTATTATTATTATTATTATTTTTTTTTTTTTTGAAATGATCTGTTTTATTTCTAACCATAAATTTTATTCTAATCACTTGTGCAGACAATTTCCAGAGACCACATATTTCAATCTAGTGTAGACTTATACAAAGACATTCAAGCTGCTAAACGGATAACAATTCAGTCCTAATAGGCATCCGGTATTCACCATTCATAATTTCATTGGGAAGCCGCCAATTCGCAGGGAGCAAAACATCATATTCAAGGTAATCTAATACAAACTTATAAATCTCTAGCTTATTTTAAAACCTCGAATTTTGTTTGACACTATTTTAATTCGCATCTTCTACAGTTACATTATTCTCAATTGAGTTTCTCAATTTAAACTGATTCACACTTTTTATATTCTAATAGCAGCACCATCATAACTTGTAAGTTGTCTTAGTAAGATTACAAGATATATTCTATTAATAATAATTAAACAAGTTTAGAGTACTCTATTAATACATGTAATTATATATATCAAATAATATATATATAATTTTACGTAATTTGTTAATTAATAAATAATTTTACGTAATTAATAAATAATTTGTTAGTAATAATTAAACAAGTTTAGAATACTTTATTAATACACATAATTATATATATATATATATATAATTTTACGTAGTTTAATTTTTAAAACATAAACATTTTCATAATGATTTAGCTTATATACCTAAAAGAAGTTTAATTAATCTCATAAAAAAATAAATTATTATTCGTTTATATTTATTTTATATGTCATTACAAAAGTTTATTTATTTAAAAAATTATAAAAGTGTATTTATATGTTTTTTTGTAATAATTTCTATGAATATATTTATTTATATAATTTTTAGAAATGCTAAATCGTCATTGTCTTTCCAAATTTTATGTCCCGATTTGAAATTTTTATTCAAATAAATAAATCAACATTAATTTTTAAATACTTATTGATTAGGGGATTTTTATCCACCAATCACCGTCTGACAAGTGGACCAACCAGGTTCCGCCACGTGTCCTTCACGTAGGCCAATAGGAGCCTGCCACGTGTCAGTCACAGATTCGTCCTCTACGGACCAATTGAGACACGCCACGTGTCCGCCCATGCCAAATGGGAAAACCGGCCACCAAGGCCCAATCCTGTTTAGAGGCCCAGTCAGCCCTAGGTTTACCCTAAACCTAGAGATTGGCACGCTTCCCGAGGATATAAATACCTCTCTTAATCCTCATTAAGAGGGGGGAACTCGAATAACTCACAGATAAAACATTAATCACTCTCGCCTAGAGAGACCTAGTCACCTTAATTTCCGCATTTATTACTCCTTAATCAGGTACTAACTTGACCGTTAGAGGCGGAGCTCCTACCACAAGGAGTCTTCGTTGTTTTGCAGGTACAGGCGTCCGGTTCCAGTCTTGGTGTTGTAACTCTCCCGCAGGACATCAGAAAACCCCGAAACATTTTGGCGCCGTCTGTGGGGAGAGTACTTCTGAGATGGCATCCACGTTTGTACCAACTTATGAAGAGAGGCGTCCCCTGGACGACCCTCAAGTCCAGTCGGACCATGATTCTGACAATGAGCTTGAAGTTGAAGCTCACACAGCTCCAGACGGGACCCTAAGGGCCCGGCATACCCGTCAGACCGAAAGGAGGGAACGGGAACATTTTCAAACTGCAAGTGAGCCAACAGGCGCACCGTCTGTTCGGCAGCAGGCGACTGATGGATCGGCTCCTGTCACAAGGAACGAACTCATGACCTTCATGAGGGACTTCAAGGGAGAGATTCAAGAGTTGCTTAATAAGAAGCCTGTTCCGGCCAAGGAACAGTCGGCTAAGAAACCTTCCACCTCAGGCAGGAAAAAACCGGTTCAAGGACGAGAGGGAACTCCCCATCCTAAGTCCAGGAAGTGGGAGCCGCCTGCCCTTGATCTCACAAAATACCGTTTTCCAACTCCAGGAAACAGGAAACCTGTTCGTCACATTCAGGCGGACGGGTCGAAGAAAACATACACAGACGCTCGTCTGCTGTTAGAACAGAAGAAGAGTGACCGACTGTCAGAGTCGGCCTCTACTTCAAATTTTCAATAAAGTTTGAAAAATACCTCGATGAGGAATACTCAGTCGTACCATGAGAGTCAGTCAGGCGGCACCTCCCGTCGGTCAGGCTTTCATAACGACCAGGCGGTACCAAACTTACCGTTTGTACCACAGCAACAGTATTTTATGCAGCCACCTCCGTTTGGTGGACACGCAGCTAAAAATGTCCAACCTTTGGACTGGCAGCTACGGTTGCTTAGACTTGGTGAACAGCCGTCGGCCTTCTCCAAGGAAATCACTGAAGCCGCTCAGCCGGCCAAAGTGAAAAATGTGTTAGTAGGCGCCTATGATGGCACTACTAACCCAGAAGATCATCTGATGGCATTCTCCAACCTAATGTACCTTCAAGGGTTGGACGATCCCACTTGGTGCAAGTGTTTTCCAGCTACTCTCAAAGGAATTGCACAGCAGTGGTTCGGCAACCTGCCGACTGGTTGTGTTAACAATTTCAGGACGCTTGCTTATTTGTTCACCTCCAACTTCGCCATGAACATTCCTGCGAAGAAGACGACCCTTGATTTGGGAACAATTCAGCAGGGTGAAAAGGAGGGGCTTCGATCCTACATCAGGCGGTTTAACCTGATGAGAATACAGATTCAAGGGTTACCGGATGAGGTAGCTTATACTGACTTTTTCAGGGGGCTCAAAGACGGGTCGACCTTCAAATTCGATCTGGTTCGAAAGAGGGTGGCGACTCTTCAGGAGGCCTTGATTGAAGCAGAAGCCTATATACAGGCAACTGATCTTTGTACAGTGAAACAGTCGGACGGGAAAAAGTTCGACAGAAAAGAAGGACGACAGATACAGCCGTCAAACAAAGAAAAGAAGAGAAAAGAGGTCTGGGCGGCTGATTCCTCTAAACAGCCGGCCCAGAAAAAGAAAAAAGAATTCAAACCATACTCCCCAAAGTATGCGTTTAGCAAGGATAGCCAAACTATCCTAAAAGAAATCAAGGGACGGATCTCTATTGAGAAGCCGGTCCCCATGAAGGGTTCTGCAAGCAACCGGAACCAAGATAAATTCTGTGATTATCATGAAGACGTTGGTCATCACACCAACGACTGCATCAGTCTCATGCGGTACCTAGACCGCCTGGCTGAGCAAGGTGATCTTGACTCTTTTGTCAAGAAATCCACGGGGAGCACTTCCTCGAAGAAAAAACAGTCGGCCAAAAAGAATCAACAGGCCGACAGCTCTGATACAGATGATGCTGTCGTCTACACTATTGCAGGCGGCTTCGCAGGAGGAGGTCCCACTATTAGGGGCAACAAAGACAATATCAGGCGGCTAGACGTCAATTCCGTTCACCCAGAACGGCCCTCCAAAAATTCATTTCCTGAGATTGTCATTACTGAAGAAGATTTAGGAGGGGTCAGGGGGCCGCATGATGACCCTATTGTCATTGAATGTAAAGTGGCCAATCAGAGAGTTGGCCGAATCCTAATAGACACTGGAAGCTCCTCCGATCTTATCAGTAGCAAATGTCTGTCAAAACTAAAATACAAAACTGATTGTATACATCCAGCCTCCCACCCTTTAGTAGGGTTTGGAGGAGGAGGAGTCCACCCTGTAGGACGAGTAGATCTACCCATCCGCCTGGGTGAAAAAGGAGAAGGACAACACATGGTAGTCCGGTTCCTGGTGGTAGAAGAACTCTCGGCCTACAACATGATTCTGGGACGGCCAACCCTGAATAATTCCAAGGCTGTAATCATCCCATCTCTTATGTTGCTCAAGTTTGAGAGAGACGATGGAACAGTCGGCTCCCTAAGGGGAGATCAGAGGATGGCACGAGAGTGTTATCTCTCGGATGTCAAGCCCACTGTTATGGCCGCTGGGTCCAGTGGAGGAAAGATTGACAATGCCAAGGACAATGCGCCTGTTCAAGAAGCAGGCGGCAAGAAAAGAAAGGCATCCCAGATGGGGGCCGCAAGAAAAGATAAAAAATAGCAATCATTGGCAGAGGAGCGGTCGGATGAATTCCGCCCTCAGCCGGCTGGCGAGCATACGGACCTAATCTTAGATGTCTCGCGTCCTGACATAACAGTCAAGGTTGGGACGACTGCTCTAGGGGACCTGGGTGATGACTTTCACAATTTGTTGAAAGAATACAAGGACATCTTTGCATTCGAAGTCCATGAAATGCCAGGCATTAGTCCTGAGCTGGCGGTACATAAACTGGCTGTGGATCCAAAAAAGAAGCCGGTAAGGCAGAAGAAACGGAACCATGGCGAAGAAAGAAGTCAAGCGGCAGCCGCCGAAGTTAAGAAATTACTTGACGCAGGATTCATTCGGCAGTGTTACTACCCAGACTGGGTTGCAAATGTTGTTCTTGTTAAAAAGCCGAATGGTACCTGGCGAATGTGTGTAGATTACACAGACTTGAATAAGGCGTGCCCAAAAGACAGTTACCCTCTGCCTAAAATTGACAGTCTGGTCGACTCAACAGCCGGCCATGCTTTGATGAGTTTTATGGACGCCTACTCTGGTTTCCATCAAATACCGTTATGGAAGAAGGATCAGGAGAAGACGGCCTTCGTCACTGATCAAGGGTTATACTGTTACACGGTCATGCCGTTTGGCCTAAAGAATGCCCCGGCCACCTTCCAACGAATGATAAACACTGTGTTCTTTGATCAGATTGGGAGAAATGTCGAAGCATATATTGATGATATGATTGTCAAGTCTAAACATCAGACAGATCATCTGTCGGACCTCCGAGAAACTTTCGCCACACTCAGGCGGCACCATGTCATGCTCAATCCCAAGAAATGTGTCTTTGGAGTTGAGTCTGGGAAATTTCTCGGATTCCTCATTAATCAGAGAGGAATAGAGGCGAACCCTGAGAAGGTGCAGGCGGTCATTGACATGCAGTCGCCCCGTACCGTCCGAGAGGTTCAGAAGTTAACAGGTTGTCTGGCGGCCTTGGGAAGATTTCTAAGCCGATCAGGCGACAAATGCCTATACTTCTTCCAAGCCATTAAGAAAAAGGCAAGGTTTGAATGGGGGTCGGATGCTGAAGCGGCCTTCCAAAAATTGAAAGTTCATTTGCATTCCTTGCCGAGGCTAGTCAGCCCTTTGCCCAAAGAGGTACTTTACATGTATCTGGCCGTCTCTGATCATGCGCTAAGCGCTGTTCTTCTTGCTGAAAGAGACGGCTGTCAGCTCCCGGTCTACTTTGTCAGCCATGTGTTGAAAAATGCCGAGTTGAGGTATCCCTTAGTGGAGAAGTTTGGCCTTGCACTCTTCATGGCTGTCAAAAAATTGAAGCCTTACTTTTTGGCACATTCAGTCGTCGTGTATACGGATCAACCGATCAAGCGGCCACTGACCACCATGGAATCGTCGGGACGAATGATCAAATGGGCCATAGAAATACAGAGCCTCGAAGTTACCTTTGAGCCTAGAAAAGCAGTGAAGGGGCAAGCCTTTGCTGACTTCATTGTTGAGATGACTCGTCCCCTTGACTCTCAAGTTCCAGACCAAGTCTGGAAAGTATATGTGGACGGAAGCTCTACTTCAAATGGTTGTGGAGCAGGCGTCATATGTCAGTCGCCAGAGGGCGACAGGTACGAGTATGCTTTACGCTTCAGTTTTCAGGCTTCAAACAATGAAGCAGAATATGAAGCTTTACTAGCCGGAATCCGCATGTGCAAGGCGGCAGGGGCAAGAAAAATAGACGCCTGTTCCGATTCACAATTAATAGTGAGTCAGTACAATGGCGAATACGAAGCGACCCATCCGACCATGATCAAGTATTTACAGGCGGTCCGTCAAGCAGTCGGCTCCCTTGAGGATTTCCATCTGGTCCAAGTGCCGAGATCAGAGAATAACCAAGCGGATGCACTTTCAAAATTAGCATCATCCGCCTCCTGTGATACTCCCCGAACCGTTTTTTGGGAAGTAGTGGAGAAGAGAAGCATTGAGGGAGACCCTGTTGGAATCTTAGACAGAAGTTCAACCTGGATGGATCCAATCAGGGCATATCTGACAAACGGTACCCTGCCGGATGACCATCAACAGGCGGCAGTGCTGAAAAGACGAGCCACCAATTTTGAAATGATAAAGGGAGAACTTCACAAAAGGGGGTACCTACAACCCTTCTTAAAGTGCGTTACTCCAGAAAAGGGGCGAGAGATACTAGACGATCTCCACTCTGGTTACTGTGCTTCACATATAGGTGGAAGGACGCTTGCTCAACGGGCAAGGCGCCAGGGCTACTTCTGGCCTACCTTAGAAGCTGATGCTATGGAGATGGTGAAAAAATGTGACAAGTGCCAAAGGTTTGGCAAACTAATTCACCGTCCGGCTACTGACCTCACCACCATTCATAGCCCCCTACCGTTTGCTAAGTGGGGCATGGATATTCTGGGTCCATATACGCCTGCTACAGGCGGACGAAGATACATACTTGTTGCCGTCGACTACTTCACTAAATGGGTAGAGGCGGAGGCTGTTAAGGGAATCAAGACGAAGGATGTAATTTCATTCATTTGGAGAAATGTCATCACTCGGTTCGGGGTTCCCATGTCTATGGTTTTTGATAATGGTCCCCAATTTGAGACGCCTGTTCTCAAAAGCTGGTTGGGTGACCAAGGAATTGCACACTGCTTCGCATCTGTCGGCCGTCCACAAGCAAACGGCCAAGTAGAAGCCTTTAATAAAATCATCTCAGACGGCCTCAAGAAAAAGATTAAACGAGCAGGCGGCCTATGGGCGGATGAACTACCACATGTTCTCTGGGCCATTAGGACGACTGAAAAAGGGGCGACTGGAGAAACTCCATTCCTCCTAACTTATGGTGCGGAAGCTGTTCTTCCAATAGAACACTACGAGCCGACTCTTCGAATAATGCTATATGACGAAGAGGCAAACTGGGAAGCCATGCGCCTGGCATTAGACTCACTCCCTGAAAAGAGAGGCAATGCTGTCTTACGCCATGAGATTTACCGCCTGAGAATGACTCGATCATACAACAGAAAAGTGCACAGGCGTCCACTCAAGGTGGGGGATTTTGTACTTAGAAAAATGGAAGCTGTTGGTAGGGCTAACAAGTCTGGCAAACTAACTCCCAATTGGGAAGGCCCCTACCGAATATATGAAGAGGTTAGAGACGGTACCTACCGTCTGGAAACACCAGACGGCCAGCCGTTACCTCGAACTTGGAACATAGATAATCTTAAGAAATATTTCTTTTGAGAAAATGTGTAAAGTCAAGGACTACTATTCAATTTTGTATTAAGAGGGGCATGCCAACTGACCAACAGTCGGCTACTCTCCATTTTTTTCATTTTTAATTTAAGAGGGGCATGCCACCTGTACCTTCACAGTCGGCTACTCTCCATTTTCATTTTTATTTAAAGAGGGGCATGCCAACTGACCAACAGTCGGCTACTCTCCATTGGGAATTTTACTCATCTATATAGGGGCATGCCGCCTGTACCTTTACGGTCGGCTACTCTACATTGGGTATTTCTCTTATCTTCAAAGGGGCACGCCGCCTGTACCTTTAAGGTCGGCTACCCTCACATAATAAAGTTCACCAAGAACTATCAAAAAACATGATCAGACCAGGCGTCAAGCCAACTGACCAAAATATAAAAATTCAATTCGACCTGTCCCAACATTATAGCAGGCGTCCGACGGCATCCATCCGGATGAAATTCGTCGCAGAGAGCAGCTCCCTTTTGGGTGGAACATTGTTCTATAAACTAATCACACGGCACCTATACGACTGTCCCCAAGGGCAACCACGTAGCCGTTTTTGAGACAAGGATAACTTTTATCACTAACCAAACTAGTGGTAACAGTTTACATCTGAGTCGGATTACCGCCTGTATTACTTGGGATAAATGCAGGGGGTACCTCTTGAGTTAATAGCCAACAAACATTGGCGAATCAAGGGGTCCAGCCGGCCTCTGCCGCCTGGTACCTCTACTACTCAATCTAGAATGAGGACGACTGAGTAACACCAACGTTAACTCAGTCACCCTCCCAAACTTGGTATGGAACCTAAAAAGTTTGAATAGACCACCTGTTTTTTGGCAAACAAGGGCATTCAAACTACTATTCCTACTAGGTTTTTCCTTTTGGGTTAATAGCCAACAAACATTGGCGAATAAAGGGGAACAACCGGTACCGACCGCTTGATACCTCTACTGCTCAATCATTCGGCGACTAGGACCGCCTGCCTAAAGGTAATCCAGTCCGTAGACTGCCTACAAGTCTAGCCTACAAAATACAAGAAAACCCTTTCTTGGTTAATTTTACAAATAACAGGACCGCCTGCCTAAAGGCAATCCAGCCTGTTAAACGGGACCATTACCGATTGACTAAATGGCCGACTGATCGCCCAGCTTGGAACCAGACAACCAATCGTCCAGGGGCATAGGCGGACTATCCGTACCTGTAAACAATCGGCCATGCAAAACAGTCGGTATAGTGTACAATGCAATATCAAATATTCAACACTTAGACAAATTTGTGCAAAAAATGATTTCATTCATTGAAGATAAATATTCAGAACACCGGCCCCCTGGCCGGGTAAATACAAGCGAACGGCACGCAGGCCGTGAAAGAATACATTAAAGCTTAATGGGGCAAGTTTTCAGCATTAGCAGCGTCCGCCTGGTCAGCTTTCCTCTTGCTAGACTCGGCTTTAGCTGCATCCTTCTTCGATGCCTTGTCCCCAAGTGGCACAAGCGCCACTATCGGCTGCTCTTCCCCAGCCAAGGCCTCCTCCATCGCCTCGTCCTCAGCAGCCGCCAGGATCTCTTGATTATATGTTTCAGAACACTGGCGGTATGTTTTTTCCCACGAGGCAAAGTCGGCATTGGGGAAGAGGCGGCTCCAGGTCATGCGCTGGATCTGGGAAGAGTCTTCCATCATCTCTCGGACGAGCTCTCTCTTCTCTTGCTCGGCTTTCTCCGAGAGCTCTTCAGTTAGACTCTTCTCCTGGGTCACCAGGCGTTCCTTTACGTTGGCCAAGGATTTCTCCATGGCTTCGTAAGAGAGCATCTTTTGGCGGAGAGGTTTAAGCTCGGCCTGGAGATTGGAGACGGTCGCCTCCAGCTCGCTGTTCCTCTTCTGGGCCGCCTCTAACTCAGCCCGGATAGCGGCGGCAGCCTGCGCCTGATAGTAAAGAATATCAATTGTCAGAACTTCATTTTGGGCAATTTGAAACATTGCCTTATCACAGTTAGAGGCGGCCATAGCTTTTGCGGCCTTTACCTCTTTGTTTTTCCGATCAAGCGGCTTGCGAAGGCCGTTCACTCGGAGCAGGGCCTAAGTGAAGAAAAAACAGGCGTCAGTTTACAAAAAAGATAACAGGCGTCCTGGAATTCAAAAATACAAAAAATGCCAAGTATACCTCAGCAAGGACCCCTGCTATCCCATCAAGGTCAAGGGTGCCGACACCCCTGACCGCCTCCCTTTCTGCTGGAGGAACTGCTTTGATCATTGACTTGGCAACCTCTACCAAGTCAGGCTCCTGGGGGCCGGCTGCATCAAGCGTAAAAAAGAATCGAGTTAGGCTAAGTCAAGAAAGAAGCAAGTGTAAAAGCTTTCACAAGAAATTGTCCATACTTCTAGGCGGCCCCGCCGGAGCTTTTGAAGAAGTGGCCGGCTGCTTCTCAGCCGCCACCGTTTTCCTGGAAGACCCAGGAGAGCTTGCAACAGTCGTCCTCCGGGCCTTGGGGTCCGGCTGTTGCGAGGAAGAAGCTCTTGGAGTGCCCGACTTGAAAAAAAAAAAAAAAAAAAAAAAAAAGAGAAAGAGTTAGTATATGCATAAGACAATTCCTAAAAGAGGAAGTTTCGAAGCTTACCAAGGGTGCCCCCTTGTTGGGGGAGTCGGTACAGGACTGTTGCATAAGAGAGGCCCGCAACATGGCCGCCGCAGTCTTGGATGACGTTATTTTGCTCATGGCGTCAGCTGCAAAAAATAATAAACAGCAAAGTTAGTAAAAATCCCAAGCAAGAAAGGCGTAAAAAGCAGAGTATTTGTCAGGCCGGCTACCTCTAGAGCACCGACTGCTGAGGCCACAGGCGGCCAAAAAGTACTCGTCATAGAGCCACTTGAAGCTCGGGACGCAGTGCAGGGGTACTTGCTCTCGTACCCCTGAAGTAGAGTTCACCCTAGTCTCTACTTTGAAGAGTCCTTTGTCTAGGATCTCTTTTTTAGCCTTTGGGGGAACAGGCGGCATGCTGCGGCCGCCTGCAAGGAGAGGCGGATCCCTATTCCATTTGTTAAAGCGTTTGTTCAGCTCCTTGTCTGAACTCTCGATGATCAGAAAGGTGTTCCGCCAATCCTTCCATTTATTTGCCTTACCTCTCGTCATGAGGTAGCCCCTATGGCTAGTTATTTGATACCAGCCGGTACCGCCCGACTTAGGGGTCCGGCTGAGATAGTTCATGTGGGCGAAAGCCTCGAAGCTTGGCTCCACCCCGTACATTTCGCACCCGGCCACATAGCCGAGTACGTTTACCCAAGAGTTGGGGGCTAACTGCTATAACCCCAAATCATACCCATCTAAAATCCGCTGAACAGCCGGATGTAATGGGAAGCGCAGTCCAACTTTGATGGCCGCCGCATAGCAGCCAAAGCAGCCGTCATCATAGCTGGTACCAGCCGGCCAGACGACAGTATCTTCTGGATCCGGCACGAACAGTAAAAACCCAGGGCCCATTCTGTGGTTAGCTATAAAGCTCTCCACTTTGTCTTGCATGGCAGTGATCCGGCCCCGGGGTACCGTGCAGTAGTAGGGGGTGTTCTCCTCTCTGTAAGAGGCGGACGGCTCGGCCCAATTGCTCCCCTTCTCAGCTGCATGAGAGAGCCTTGCCTCTTGTAGGCGGCTGTGTTTTTCTTCTGAGCCTGGAGAGGCGTGGCCAGAAGAACTGGACTCAGACTCGTCCTCTGACGAGTCCGAGGAGGACGACTCCTCCCCTCTCCCAGAGGGGCCCGCCTCCTCTCCCTTAGAAGGAGCGGGATAAAAGTTAGAGGTTTCAACGGAGAAATGGGAAGGGACCACCTTGGCCCCTCCCTCAGAACTGTCGGCTTGGCAGCCGCCTTGTTTCGCTTTTACATCTGGCGCCTGGTCAGATGTTTCGCTGATAGGCACCCTTTGGGAGGAGCCGTCCGAGTTTGAGATCCTAGCTGTCTTTTTTGTTCTGGCCATCGCGTTCTGCATAGACACAGATACAGTCGGACTTTGTATAAAGGGCAAAGATGGGTCCAGAAGAGGGCAGGCGGCACTCCTAGTCCTAGATTCAGCCGTCCCCGGTGACCGGCTGATCGCTAACTTAGGTCGTGTCGTGTGCTTCCATGGTGCCATTTCAAAAAATAATAATAAGAAAAGAAATTAAGAACAAGAGAACCGACGGTTACCTGAACGAGTGACGGTTGATGAAATTCTGAAATCCTTTGCAAACGGCTTGTCAGAACAGGCGGTAGTCAACAAAAGTCCAAAGTGTCAGAGCAAGTTCAGGGGTCCGAATGTTCTCGCAAAGTTCTCAAATGTGAAAATGACCGAAGTCAGCACTTCCTTATATAGGCAAAGTGAGAAGGCGAAGGGTCGCTTTCAAATTCAAAATTTGGGCGGGAAAATCTCTCGGCCATCCGCAAGGTGACACCTGTAGCAGGTCGTCGCCTGTCACCGTGCGACACCTGTCACAGGTGACACGTGACCAGTCACGTGCCACCTGTGAGGGGCAAATGATTAGGGGATTTTTATCCACCAATCACCGTCTGACAAGTGGACCAACCAGGTTCCGCCACGTGTCCTTCACGTAGGCCAATAGGAGCCTGCCACGTGTCAGTCACAGATTCGTCCTCTACGGACCAATTGAGACACGCCACGTGTCCGCCCATGCCAAATGGGAAAACCGGCCACCAAGGCCCAATCCTGTTTAGAGGCCCAGTCAGCCCTAGGTTTACCCTAAACCTAGAGATTGGCACGCTTCCCGAGGATATAAATACCTCTCTTAATCCTCATTAAGAGGGGGGAACTCGAATAACTCACAGATAAAACATTAATCACTCTCGCCTAGAGAGACCTAGTCACCTTAATTTCCGCATTTATTACTCCTTAATCAGGTACTAACTTGACCGTTGGAGGCGGAGCTCCTACCACAAGGAGTCTTCGTTGTTTTGCAGGTACAGGCGTCCGGTTCCAGTCTTGGTGTTGTAACTCTCCCGCAGGACATCAGAAAACCCCGAAACACTTATCTTTTATTACTTTTTAAATACATACGTTATATAGAAAGTTAGTAGACTTTAAACCCAAAAATTCCTCATAATTAAAGATTCCAAAAACAATAACCAAAAATTTGAAAATTTATTCTTGCAATTAAACTTTAAAGTTTCAAACTTTATAATCATAAAATAACCACAACCTTTGTTTAATAAAATTAGAGACTTGAAACACATGAAATCAATACAATTTAAACCCAGGATTAAAACTTTAATAATCTAAAAATTTATTTAAAACCTTCGTTAAAAATCAAAAACTGCCCAAAAACCATATTTAGAGGCAGAATTTGGCCACGAGAGGGTGGTGTTTACTACCAAAGGTAGTGAGTTTTGATTAAAACGTTGTTTACACACGAAAAACACTATTTTTTTTGTAAAAATTGGTTGAGTTAGAATCTAAACGTGATTAAAAAAAATTAAGAACGGAGATCATAAGTTGATTACGGAAACCTGAAAATTTGTTTTTATGCTTAATTAATCATTAGAAATTCAATAGGAACCAAATCCCCAAATAAATTGATCATTAGAACCCTAAAATCCCAATTTAACTAAATTAAAACCCTAGGTTTAAAATTACAAAATCTGAAAATTAAAGCAACAATTATAATTTGAAATTATTAATTTAAACAATCAAAAACATGATTTTGATACTAAATAAATTAATTTCAAGCAATAAAAACCAAAACTCAAAAATCAATTTCATAAGCTTTATGAAAATAATAAGAAATAAAGGAGGAAGAAAATAAGACTAACTTTTTTTTTGTGGGAAAGTTTGGGGATTCATGGGGTATTTATAGGAGAGAATTGTAAGTAGAATTGGGCCTCATGAAAATAATGGGCTAATTAAATAAACAAATGGGTTAGACTTTGTTTTCATGATAATGGATTGTAGGATATAGGTTCATAAAATAATTTAGCCTAAAATAATTTTTGACCCAAATTAATAATTTGAAACTTTTAAAATTAAACTCTGGAAAAATACAAATAAATATTATAAATAAAATAAAATTTCATTTATAATTTATTTAAAAATACGGGAGATTACAAATAGTGTAGATGAGGTTCAATCCCAAGTATTAGATATCACCCTAAAACTTAACATCCACTTTTGTGTAAAAAATTAAAATAACAATAGTGAATTAGCAATGAATATGTGTTTGGATTATTTTTCCTTGATTTAATATAGTGTCACTCCATTATTTTTATACGAGTATAAATTTTCAAAATGTGTCAATAACTTATTTAAATCAATTTTGTACAACTTTTTATCACTTATTATTGTCTTAGGTAGTAGAGATTATTTCAAATAAATTTACAACTGAAATCAGCTGCGTAGAATATACCATTTGCACAAGATCAATACGATAAATTCCAGTCCACAATGCAAGATCTATTCAATGATCATAGCTTTGATGAAGGAAACCCTTATTTGGTTCAAACACAAATTCTTCAAAAAGGCGGGTGTATGTTAATTTATTGTAAAATGGGTTAAGTTAGTTTAAAAGTACTTAAAATTACCTTTTATACTGCAAAAGTTATTATTTTTCTATTAACAAATTTTATCTTACAAAAAAACTTATAATATATTATATTAATCATATTAGTCTTTATAATATGTAACCACGTATCTATAAGAAATTACACATTAAAATAAAATTCAAACCAACGATAAATTAAAAGTTACCCTTTAAGTGGTTAAAGTTACCATAAAAATAGTTAAAGTTACGCTCAAATTGATCGTTTTACAATAAAATTAATGTGCACCCGTTGTACACAAGATTTATTCTTGGTTCAATTTATATATTTGTTAATTTAGAAATCATTTGTAAATGCCGTATAACTTTATATTAATGAATTGATTTTTTTTAAAAAAAAAAACCCTAAAAAAATTCTTGTTTCTAGGGGCTACCACCAACCTTTCGGTTGATGGTAAGCCCCTAATCTCTTAGTTTTTTTACTAGCTTTTTACTTTATGCTCACAACAATTGTAGTCTCTCTATTTGAGAGTTTTTCTACTTGTATATCGGGTTATTTCTATCCGTATATCGGGTTAATTTTCTCTCTTTTTGAGAGTTTTGGGGCTATGTTCTTTAATTTTGTAAGAAAAATTGATTTGTTGATGAGGAGTTGTGCTGTGTCGCCATGGAGGTTAATTTTACATCTACAATCAATTGTATCGAATGGTGTTCGATACCAAAACTATAATAGATCGAAAGACCCCCTCGTGAAAAGCTGTATCAAACAGCGGTGTGAAAGAGGGCATTTAGAAATGTCAGATCCAGATAACAACAATCGTAGTTTTGTCAAATTATAATATTATTTGATTCAGTTTATATTGTATTTGCTAGTTTTGATTTATATTATAGATGTCGTATGACTCTTCTATTAATGAATCAATTTTCTTAAAAAAAAAATAAATTGATTTTTTTTTTTTTTTTTAAAAGGTCGGGAATAAAATAAAGTTTATTTTTTTAATTTAAATTTTTTTTATTAAGAGTAGAGGGTTTAAAAAAAAAAAAAAAAGTGGACGGTAATACACTACTACTTCATACCCAAATCCAGTAAAAAGATGGGTTAAAACCAAGTTCAAACAAACCAAACCCATACCCGTATTATAAATAAGATTATAAAAACAGGTTTTCTAGGGTTTTTCTCTATCGCCTTCCTCATTTTCCTGCAACTAAAATCTTCTCTTCACACACCTTCAGATAGCTGCGCAAAAATGGTGAAGGGACGTCAAGGTGAGCGTGTTAGGCTCTATGTCAGAGGTTCAATCCTAGGATACAAGAGGTATACCCACTAAATTTTCTCTTATCTTTTCAATTAATTCCGATTTTATTTTTGTAAAGAACAATTATATAATCTACATTATACTAAAGTTTAGATATATTGTTACATCGTTGTAGTTTTCGACAGAAATCTATCAAAAGTTTTGATCTTTATTTGAAATCATAATAGATAAAACCTGGAAATTTAATTGAACTGCACTGATTTGTTTCGCCTTTTTTAATGAATTGAAACGGGATTGTAGAATGTGAGAGTTTGTGATTGAGAGATTTTGATACTGGTATAAATATATTGAAGTTTGGCCATTGAAAACTTTAATTTTAGGTGGGTTTTTTGAGAAGTTGAATTTGAAAGGGTATAGAGGAGATTTTTCAGTTAGTCAAAGATGTAATTGACTAAAGAGGTTTTAAGAGAATATCTGAGAATGATTGAGTATCTACTACAATATGCTTTTGGTTATCAAAACATGGAAAATTGGAGGAGAGAATTTGAAGAGTTTCATTTGGTTGATGTGGAAAGCTGTTAATTTTCTCACTGGGAAATGGGGCGGCATTGTGAGGAAGAAGACTTTCTTTACATTAACAAGCTATAATTTATCCAACTTGACCCCCCGCCCCTGTAAATCCTGGCTTGCTGGGTATTGTTTGGTTTGCTTAAATTGTAATTGGGTTATTTGAATGTAAAATAGGTCGAAATCGAACCAGTACCCAAACACATCCTTAGTACAGATCGAAGGAGTGAACACACAAGAAGAAGTAGCATGGTATTTGGGAAAGAGGATTGCTTACATCTACAAGGCTGAAACTAAGAAGAATGGATCCCACTACCGTTGCATTTGGGGTAAGGTTTGCAGGCCTCATGGTAACAGTGGTGTTGTTCGGGCTAAGTTCACTTCCAACCTTCCCCCTAAATCTATGGTATATTTCTTTCTCTCTTTTTTAATCCAACTTTTCATATTTTGGGTGAAATTATTGATTTGTTTTTTTAATACTATTGTAGGGAGACAAGGTTAGAGTTATGATGTATCCCAGCAACATCTAAGAAGAAGGTAATTGTTACTTCAATTGTCATTTGTGATGTTATTTTTTTTTTTTTGATACCGTTGATCAGTTTTATAGATTAGTATGTATTTTATTTGGGTGATAAAATGTGTAATTGTATGAATGTTATGAAAGAAAATTTACTGCACCATTTTTACTGATGTTTGAATTGTTGTGCTTGATGTGATGGGGGAAGGGGAGTAGAAATAAATGTTGTGCTTAATGTGTTGCTAGACCATTGCCCGGAGGAGAAAAAAAAACCTCTCAATCTTTCTCTACCCACTTTCTCACTCTTCCCATCCAATTCCTCTCATGAGAGGTTTTTTTTACCACACCAATGCTTAAAAAAAAAAAACTCCTTATCACTCTTTTCTCCACTATTTTTTATACCCCACCATAATCCACATCACCTTATTTATTCTCTGTATATTTTATTAATAATGTTTTTACTACATATTTAAGTTTCCAACTAAATTAAAATTGCTTAAAATTAATAACTTTTTATTTTTAGTCTAACTAATTACGTTTTAAATATAATTTAATAATTTTAATAAATCAGAAATTACTTAAAATAATTTAAGAAATTGAGAAATTAGTGAATGTAGGAGATTTTTTGGGTATATGAAAGTATATCAAAATGGATCTCTATTTATAGAGAATAAAATTTTATGACCGTTGGTGGAATTTTTTATTTTTTTTTATAGTTTAAACGGTGATTATACCGTTTAAATATGTATTACCGTTGCAAATAAGCAAAAAATTGTCATTGGTCAATTAATCTGGGAAGGACACGTGTCGCCAGCCAGTTGGGCCTGAAGTGCCCCTGCCAGCATGCCATTGAATTTTTTTTTTTTTTTTTTAAAAAAAAAAGCAAAAAGTTAAAAAAAAAAACAAAAGCTGTCAACTGACCGGGGCCCACCAGCTCTACTGTTTACAATTAAATGTCCTCAACTGATGTGCGGATTCCGAATCTCTCACGGGTGAGGGATTTTCCTCTCACTGGTGTAGACCTCGGGTATTTTTGTTTTATACCGTTACTTTCACTCGTGAGGGATTTTTCCCACACTGGTGGAAGTGCTCTTAAAGATGCAGAGTTTCAACTTTCAAGTTTCGATCATATGTCTTACACCCAACAAAAAATATCTACTGAGTCTGAAGAATGTTTACACGAAGCTGATATCTATTCAAAAGAATCTTAACATGAAGCATAATAACTATTCACTTCATCCTTCTAAGCTTTTGCTACTCTCATCAAAAAGGGGCTGATGAGGCATCAGCTTCACAGTTACAAGTAAAAACAACATTAAGAGCACTCCTACCAGTGAGGGAGAAACCCCTCACGAGTGAAAGTAATGGTATAAAATAAATACCCGAGGTCTACACCAGTGAGGTAAATCCCTCACCCGTGAGAGATTCGGAATCCGCGCATTAGTTCAGGACATTTAATTGTGAACAGTAGAGCTGGTCGGCCCCGATCGGTTCACAGCTTTTATTTTATTTATTTATTTTTTTAACTCTTTGCTTTTTTAAAAAAATTAAATTGCATGCTGGCAGGACGCGTCAGCCGGCTGGCGACACGTGTCCCTGCCAGATTAATTGACCAATGACAATTTTCTGCTTATTTAAACGGTATTATTACCGTTTAAACTATTAAAAAAAAAAAAAAAATTCACCAACGGTCATAAAATTTTATCCTCTATAAATAGACATCTATTTTGATATACTTTCATATACCCAAAAAATCTCCATACATTCACTAATTTCTTAAATTATTATTATTATTATTATTATTATTATTATTATTATTATTGTTTTAAGTAATTTCTGATTTATTAAAATTATTAAATTATATTTAAAACGTAATTAGTTAGACTAAAAATAAAAAATTATTAATTTTAAGCAATTTTAATTTAGTTGGAAACTTAAATATGTAGTATAAACATTATTAAAAAAATATATAGAGAATAAATAAGTTGATGTGGATTATGGTGGGGTATAGAAAATAGTGGAGGAAAGAGTGATGAGGAGTTTTTTTTTTTTTTAAGCATTGGTGTGGTAAAAAAAACCTCTCATGAGAGGAATTGGATGGGAAGAGTGAGAAAGTGGGTAGAGAGAGATTGAGAGGTTTTTTTTCTCCTCACTGCGGGCAATGGTCTAAGTTATACTTCTGAAATTAAGCATATCATGTGAGGCTGTTTGGGACAGTGCTCATCAAGTCATTAAAATTAGCTTTTATTGTTGATTAGTAATGTTTTTGTCAGTGCTTTCTTAATTAATCAAAGGTAATTATGGATCCTTTAGTGTTTGGTTGGAATTTGGAGTGACAAAGGAATGTAAAGATTCGAATGCTAGTAAAGGTTTAGCAGTTTTTGGATACTTGGATATATGTGTTATATATTGCCATGCCGTGACTATTAGTTAATTAGCAAGTTCAACCTTTTGTGCCAATGCGATTTTTCACCCTAACAATGTTACTACTTTATAATTATAACTTTGAAAACAGAACAAAAGGGATATAGTTTATTGGATATTATGGAATGGTTGTACAGAAGTGAATTTATGTTGCCATTTCACGATTAGAAGGTTATACATTGGGAACATGTTGCTTGGGTCCAAAAGAGTGATTAATACATGATATTATTTATTGCATTCTATGTTGTTATATGGTACTCTTTGTGATTGTTTGAATTGGAGGATGAATGTGTTTGTATAGTGTTGTTCAGCTTATTATTGTCTTTATAATGGTGTCATTCTTTTGACAACATAACAAATAGTAATTCAGCTCTCTTTTGGATTCGATTCTTTGGTTGGGCATTGAATGGATTGTTATATATCCTTATCCTTGTCATTTTAGATGTTAAAACTTCCTTTTTGCTATGTCTTACTCGTTTCTTGAGCTGTTGGGTTACTTAAATTTTCTAAAAACAATTCACTTTTCTTCATGCTTTACAATCTCTTGTATGATTTACCAATATACTCCGTATGTTTTTGTTTGTATGAAGATAAGTAAATTAGACAATAGTATGATCTTTTTGTGTGATTGCACCATCTGGGCTTGCTGGGTTGGTTTGAGCTAATGATTTTTAAACGTAATTCAAGGACTAACTGATTGCCAAATGTCCTCTTGCAGAAAGTTGGAGATGCAAGATGGTGAAGTGAGGAATTATTGGACTAGAGCTGTTCACTGGAGTTTCATGCCGAACCATTTTCTATTTTATCTAGTTTGTAGTAAGATAGTTTTTTGTTTGAGTCAACATTTTTGTGTTAGGATGATTCATTTGGTTCTGAAACATACCGCTGGTTTTGTTCAATGGCGAAAGAGTTATTGCCCCAAGTTAATGGTGTTTTTCTGTTTGTTCTCAAATGCTTGATTGTTTATCTGATGGAGGGAACTTTGTGTTGGTATCACCCAATGAATTGCATTGTTGTAGTTGTCTAATTATCACCTGAATCTCAAGCTAAGATTAGCTGTTTAAGAAAGTTTTACCCCGTAATGGATCCTCCGATAAATTTTGCCCCATTGGATTTTAATCCCTTTTGTTCAGGAATCCAGGCATGGGGAACATATCTTAAATATCTTAAACACTACTAGGGAAGTAGGGAGGGGTGGAATAATGCAACTAATTTAAAACTTCCATTATTAGAAAGTGTAGCAACTAAAATAAACGGAGGAAGTAGGTAAATAGGGCAAAATGTTAAACAAAGCGTTTAAAAAGAAATGGACGAAGCATGAGATTGTTAAAGACTAATGAGTTTAGATTGCTTGATAGACTTTGGTTTTAGGGCTCAGATTGATATACTATATGCTCATTGAGAATGCAATGAGATTTCATCAACAAGAAGAACTAATAGAGTGTTTAGTGTCAGAGGTAGGGATAAGAGTGTGGGATAAGGATAAGGAATTGGTGAGAGGGATATGGATAAGATACATGTTCTCAGTCATCATCATTCATCAATGCCTATTTTGGTGTTCGGGTATATGTTTTGTTTCTAACTGTTCTGCTAGGTTATGAGCTTGAATTTAAAATTTTTAGAGGGAGAAACACATTGAGAGCTTAAACAATTAAGCACAACAAGTTCCATCTTTGTTATTCCTTCCTCCCTCCCTCTCAAGTGGATGTAGCTTTGAGTAAATCACTATAAATCTCCTGTGTTATTTAATTATGAATTTTAACTGCTTTCTCAATACAACTTGCAGTGTTTTAAAATAGTTCAATTTCAATCAAAGTCCCGATATTTCACAGTTACAAAAACAATGGAGCAAGTATATGTTTTTCTAGCTCGATCAACCGGTAAACCTCTGCTCAATCAATTGGAGCATGATTCTCCGTCCAAATTTGTATGAAACCTTATTAATTCCAACTTTTTTTTCCCACACATTCATTCGTGCATGCATGATGCAAAGAGTAAGCTTAGTAGCATGCAAGGTCCCACCATAAAGGCTGGTAGCATGCATTTCATCTTTTTCCTTTCTTTCTACTTTTGCAATTCATCTTTTTTAATTTTCAAATTTAGTGGCTGTCGAATACATTTTGTTAAAACAAACATACATATAAATTTTTATTACTCTTCAATTCCTTTAATTGTTAGTCATTTTCCCCTAATTTTCAAAATAAAATTCAAGTATGAAATATGTGAGATTATGCAATAAAGGGATTATGATACGATTGCACAATATAACAATATTACATTGATAACCAGTGTTTTTGACGAGAGAAATTAAAAAAAATTCCATTTTGTGGTTTTGCTGTCAAATTTTAAAGAAAAATCTTATAAGAAAGAACTAAAAATAGTGAAAGAGAAGACGGTTAGCAATTTAGGTGACTAGCTTCTTGCAACCAAGTATAGACAACCACCCTTGTATTTATTTACGAAATACTTGTTTATTTTTAATGATTCCCGTCATAATATTAATATACTTTCCCTCTCATCCTTCTTGGTTTCTCCCCAAATTACAAATGGAAAAAAGAACAAAAAGAAACAGAGAAAATGATAACGTTAAATTAAATACTAATAATAGAGTTAAAAACTTTAAATTCATAGCCTATTGAAAAGTCTTTTTTTTTTTTATTCTTTCTTTCTTTCTTTCTTGTAACTCATCTGGATTATGAGCTCAAGCTAGAGTCAATCAGCTTGTTTACACCCCTACGGCTGCCCTACTTTGTATGTATTTGCCTGACGACCCTAGCTATTTAGTGATACCAATACAATATTTATTGAAAGATAATAATTTAAGACATACTTTCTCCGTTTCTTTTTACTTGCAACATACCTTTTAGACATGCAATTCTAAGAGATGATTTGTTAAGGTAAACGAGCAATTTTATCAAAAATTTTTAACACGAGGATTAGAGTAGGATTAGGTATCATGTGTAAAAGTTATTTTAAGTAATTTATCCGTTTACATTATATAATTTCAGTCTCAAAACGTGTGTCACAAGACTATGTTGCAACTAAATAAAACAGAGGAAGTATAATATAAACTTGATAATAACACTGGAAAGGAAAGGAAAAAGTCACTTCACCAACCGAACATTTAAAAAGGAAGAGAGCTGGTTTCTTCCGAAGGATCCAAAGCAAATGTAAGACCACGACAGTTGATACTCCAAAGATTAATCATCAAAATCAAATTATAATAAAGAATATCAACATTTCAACTACACAAAAGGAGAAGAATGTTAGAAGGTTAAAATGCATACGTTATTGACACTTTCCAATCGGTGTAAAATACATGAGATTTTACAAATTTAAGGAATATCAAAGTATAACCCAAATCTTAACTGACTAAATCCAAACTCTAGAAAAGAAAGTACGTTACTACTTTTGTTTCATTTTAATTGTAATAAAATACTTTTATATGTCTCATAAATAATACCCTTTTATTACAATTAAAAAGAAACGGAAGCAGTAAATTAATCTCCTTTTCACGAGAATAGATTGTCCACTTTTCAAGTTTTCAGTGGGAGACAAACTTTTGATTGATAAATAATTCTAAGTTTCTAACTAGTAGTCAAGTAGTAAATAGTAATAGGCTAATAACTTGAGTATGATTCTAGATTGTTTGTGCAATTAACAAAAGTCATGACTTTGGATCTACAATACTAAAATGCATGCATAACTTTGGAATAAGTAGACTACACACTTCGGATTAGTATAGAATTTTCAACTACCATGATCACATATTTCCATATTTAAGAATTTGACTTCGTTAAACGCGGCATATAACAATATTTAATATTGTATGTTCATACACACATCACACTTTCAATTTGAAAATTTTAGATTAAGTCCTATATTACATTAATTAATCTTTAGGAATATCACTTATAAATTACAATCAATTACATATATGTAATTGCATATTGTGTTATGGGGTAATTCTTAACACTTTGAATTATTGCTCGATATTCTATGCTAATTATCCTCTTTTTGACTTGTTATTTGAGGAGAAAGTCTTAGATGATGTATGATATTAGTTATTTGACAAGAAATTCCCTATGTTTTTAATTGGTTAGAAATTCAGCATCATTTGATTTAAAGCAATCAATATGAATAATCATCTTATTCTGTTTTCTTTCGGGGCTTAGCCCCTCTTTAGCATAAAAAAAAAAAATAAAAAAAAATTGAATAATTATCTACTATGGAGCATTTGAAAAACGAGAAATGCTTGTATATTTGAAAACAAATAGAAAAGAACCCAAATGATCAAATCCGATCTCTACTATGGCCCTGTTTGACAAATTAGTAGCGGATGACTTTTAGTGGTTGAGTAGTAGTAATTAGTTGTTATTTAGTAGTGGGTAGTGATTAACTGTCAAAGTAACGGTTTAGAATAAATTAGTGGTTTAAATATTAAAATGCACTATAATCTTTACATATTGTTTAAAAAGTAACCAAATTAGACAAACACTACCGACTGCCCTTGAAACACTAATATTTTACCATTTGAAAAAAAAAAAATTTACCCAAATGTTACCTCTACTATTAACCGCAACCTCAAACATCCCATCTTGCCAAATACCCTTATTTTTTCTAGTAGTGTTTGACTTGGTCAAAGCGGTAAACACTACCATCAAACAGTATGGAAGGGAAGGGTTCCTAAGTTATCTTTTCTGAAGTTTGGAATTGCAAAACTTATATACTCTGTACATAATATGTACGCGTCATAGCTAGCCATGTATGGGAAGCTATTTCGATTTAGTCTTATGTTATAATTTTAGTTGTTGACAGCTTGAATGAGGGAAATATGTAAACTAATATTTTGAGGGGGATAAGTGTCCGCACATTATTTTTAAGAGATTAAAACAGAGAATTAATATTAATGAGGGCAATTAAATTAAATAAACAAACATTTTAGACGGTACATTTGTCTAAACATCATACGTATTATCTCAAACTTTTTAAAAAGTAGGGACATGTTTTTTCTGTCACCGTTCAAATAATTGTTTCACATTGGAAGATTGATAGGAAGGTCAACATATTATATGTTTCGTTTGAGGGAAGTGAGCTAATGTAATTTCCATATTAACGTAATACGGTGTACTTTGGAACACATAAATAAATTTATCTATTGACATATGTGTTCTTTAATTTGGTGCTGTAATTTTCAAGTTCTTTGCTAGTTATCCTCAATTGACTTTATATTTGAGGAGTAATTAAGTCTTTGATGATGCATTATATTCTTGTATTAGTTATTTAGTTATGACCAAATCCCTAAGCTTTTTAATTGGTTAGAGATTCAGCATCATTCTAAGTCAAAATCGTCTATGGAATTTTTGGAAATAGAAAAATGCATGTATCCTTTAATTTTTTTTTTTTTTTAAAAAAAAAGAAAAAAAAAAAGAAGAAAAAGAATATGACCCTATTGATCAAATGGACGATTTTCTTTACATATGGATTCGAGTAAAAATGAAATTCTTCTACGGGGAATTGAAATAAAGCAAAAGCTAACGAACGTCCCGATGGCGTTGGATAAGATAAATAAAAGTAGAAAGATTATATTCCGTATTAAAATGAACATTAATTACATCGATCGACGGGTGATTTTGTCATGTATTCCCAAATTAATAATACTTTAGGTAAGAATATAATTATCTAACGCTGCGGAACATTCGTTAGCAATATCCTTAAAATATTGATAGGTTTGGTAACATCCTAACATGCATATAAAATTTGTGGGTTTAGAGGCTAAAGTATTCCAAATTTATAAGACCTAAGAGAATGAAACTGATGGAAAGTTTAAGGAAAAGACTTTTATTTATATTTTATTTTTTTCAAAGTAAGATACAGGAGGAAATTAACAATATCTTCTTACAAGGCTGTAATTATACATACAAGAATATATAAGTAAGATATTGTTTATCAAAGTTCTATGTCGACATACGTGCTAAATTTCAATGGGACACTAAAGTAATAGAGGGAGTATAATTTTGTGAAAAGAAGTGTGTGTTGGTTACAAATATAATAAAATAAATAAAAAGTAAAAAATAATAATTATTTTTTTAACACGTAAAATCAACATATTATATTATTGGCTTAATTGGACCATATGTAATATATGGCTGGTAAATGGGCTACGGAGGCTCTGTAAAACCCGTAAAGTTCTAAGGGGCCGTTTGGTTCGCGAAGTGGAATCGGAATGGAATGGGGAAAGGGTATGGAGGAGAATGGAATGAAACCCTTGAAATTTAGGGTGTTGTTTGTTAAAAAAAACAAAGGGAATGATTCCATAAAACCACCACCATAGCACCACCATTTAGGGTATTTTTTGACTTTTTTTTTCTGGAATTTGGTTGTTTGGAATTCCGGCGGCGACCAGCGAGGTCGGGGGAGGGTGGATCGAGGTCGGGGGAGAGCCGGCGAAGGTGGAGCGAGGTCGGTGTAGAGCCGGCGAAGGTGGAGCGAAGGTCGGGGAGAGCCGGCAAAGGTGGAGCGAAGGTCGGGGAGAGCGACGACCATCCGACGAGGTGTGACTGCAGTCCGGCGAGGTTGGTGTGATGTGGGTATGGTGGTGGTTGGGGAAAGGGAATGATAAAGGTAGGGGGGGATGGGGAATAGGGGTGGACTAATTTTGGGTAAACCCAAGAATAAAAAAGGGGAAAGGGAATGAAAGAATGTCGCTAATAAACGACAACAAAGGGATTCATTCCCTTTCCCTTTGTTTAAACCCCCCAACCAAACGCCCCCTAAGACTTCACTTCAAGATTTCCCTACATTGTACCGTTTCTGTTTCCTAATTTTAGTAGTTTTTTACTTCTTTAATTTCAATAACAAATCACAAACATAAACAAAAATATTACAATCAAATATGAAAAATACATGATTCAAAAGCTTTAATGGTAAATCTATGGTAGACTAAAAAAAAATTAATAATACGTGGTCATATTTATATATAATTATAATTACGTGGTTATTCGTATAGGGTAAAATTATATTGTTAATTGGATATTCATATTAATTAAAATTATTTTATGTATACTTTTTTATCTTAAACAAATCTATCCAATCTAATCTAATGTGGACCATGTGGCATCTAATCTAATTAGAATAATATTTATTTGGCTCGACACTTGGTGAATAACTGGAATGCCAAGCGCTATATATATATATATATATATAGGGGTGGTTCTGAGCATGTGCAATGTGGTTGATCGCACAGGACCTCCTAAGTGAAACTACTATAAAAAGGCCCCAATTTTGAATTTAGTAACATATTTTTCCTCAAAAAATGATTTTAAGGCCTAATTTAACAAAATTACACCGGGCCATTTTCATTGTTAGCATTTGTAGCCCCGCCTTTATTATATATATATATGTGTGTATGTATTCTCTTTGAATCCTTGGTTGATTGGAAACTAAAATACTCTCTATTTAATTACAAATAGCCAAGGAGTTTATTAATTATGCACTCCATATTTAGAATATTCCAAGCTCACCTAACGATGGATCAACTTGAGGTCATTAACGTTACGGTGTTGTACCTCAAAGATAGTTTAATAGGCGTAGTACATATTGGCATATTGCTAATATATACACGTACTCCATTCTTTTTTTTAAGGGTTTACGGAGTACTTGTTTGTAATTTGCGCAATCTTAATGTACAATTTTGAGTTTTGAACATTAATATTAGATGGCTAGGACAATACTTGCAAACTAGAGAGGTAGGAATAGCTTAGGTAGTCTCTCTGTTTTAGGAGATTCTGAGATCAATTCTTATTAATTTTCATGTAGAAACAAAATATTCTGCAAGATCAGACCTTTGATCAGAACAACTATTCATAAATCACTTTGACGTATACGTTTTAGATATCAAATACATTGTACTATATTATATATAATCAAGCATGCAATGTTTGATGGAGATGGTGGGAATTACTATAGGGGGTGTTTGATTCACAAAGAGGTATGAGGCGTTTAGTTCACAAAATGGTGTAGTCGGTTTGGAATAAAGAATAAAACTAGGGTGAAAAGGGTTGGAATTACTATATTTGGTTGTTGTTTAGGAGTGAGTTTTTTTCTTTTTATTTAATTTAATACATAGAGGTGTCGTATGAGCCATACCCCTCCTCGAGTTTCTAAATCTGGTCCCATATACCTTGTGGTGGGTTTGAGTTTTGAGGTATGACTTTAGAATTTGAAATTTTCATAAACAAACATTAGGGGTGGGGTTTACTCGCTCATTCCAAATTAAGTCAAACTCATACCTCCTTGAAACCCCCAAACTAAACGCTCCTTTAATACTAGTATTATATGCACGCGATACTTTAAAAATTATTTATTTTAACTGTATATTACAATTTTGTCACATATATAAGGGAAAAAAATATTAAAGATAAAATATTACATGAAAATAATTATATTAATTCGCGAATATGGATAAAGGTAGACAATTGGGTTTAGTACTCAACTAACAAGATGGTATGACTCGTATGAGTTTGATTGACATACATTATTTCATTGTCAATATATGAAATATATGAAATTTAATACTAATGCGCCGTATAAAACAATACTATCAAATTTACTAATATATGATCATAAATTAAGTTGATTATATATGAAAGATGATTTTGATTGTATATTAATTAATTAATTGATTAAAAATTTAGAACCATGTACTCCCTCTATTCTTAAATGGCCTCGTTCACTTCACCTTATTTTTGCTGAACTGAAATTATTTTTACTGAACTGAAATTATTTTTGCGGAACTTAAATTATTTTTACTGAACTGAAATTAATTTTGCTGAACTAAAATTATTTTGATTAATTATTTTTGCTGAACTGAAATTATTTTGATTGATTCTCTGTTATATTTCTTCTTTATAGTTACTGATTTTTACTGAACTGAAATTATTTTTATTGAACTGAACTTATTTTTACTGAACTGAAATTATTTTTGCTGAAATGAAATTATTTTTACTGAATGTTATTTTTTTAAGGTGAAGTGAACAGGGCTTAATTAACACGGTCAACTTGGTACACCTGCAAATGCACTAGTTTGACCTTAGATATATATGATTAAATATTAGTAAAACATATAAAAAAAACTTGATATATGAAGCATTATATTAATAAAAATGCTATACATAGCCCTTAGGCCTACATATAAGAAGCTAAAAATGGAAAAAATTATGAAAATATCATTAATTAATTACACTGATTTGCGCGTGATTTTGTTATGCATTCCTAAATTAATACCGAGTACCAAATAAGAAAAGTTATTACATGCTTATTTATATCCCTAAGGGCTACATACAACATTACTCTTATCTTAATACTTATTTAACAAAAAATTTCATTATAAAATTTGTTTGTTTTTTTTTATTTTTATTTTTATATGTTACTAAAAACTATAGTCCAAGTTAGTATTATAAATAGTGAAAAAGTCAAACGTGTCAATTATTTAGAAACGGAGAGAGTATTTATTGATTGATTGTATAGACATAAAAATTGATTAATCTTTAATTTTTATTTGCTGATGGATTAATCTTTCCTTTATATTTGCTAAATGATTAATCTTTCCTTTTTATTTGATAATTGATTAATTTTTTTTTTGACGGAGATAATTGATTAATATTTCCTTTTTATTTGCTGATTGATTAATATTTCCTTTTATATATGTTGATTGATTAACCTTTATTTCCTTTTATATTTGCTGATTGATTAATCTTTCCTTTTTATTTACTGATTGATTAATATTTCCTTTATTTTAATTTTCTTTTCCAAATTTAAAAAAATTGGGATGTTATTGTCATTTTAGGTGGATACCACAACCTCGCCCTTCATTGATATAATAGAGATATGTTCCATGGATTACAGTGAGTAGAGTCGGTTCTCCGTACCAATTTAATACGGATTAATTTGATCATAATTTTTGGTCAATAATATTACAGTTTACCAAATATAAAAGATTTCAAAGATATCACTTAAGATATTACGAAGCATTTTAGTACAAACTCTTTCGGAAATAATGGAAATCAATTTTACATAGATTATTTTGATACATTGAGATGATTTCAACAAGCGAAGTATCGGCAGGACAACATACATATTTCTCTTTCTAATGTATAAATTACTAATATCAGTGAAAATAGATTATATAAATAATGCAAAAAAACAAATTGTAACATTTTAAAAAAAAAATAAAAAATGGAAGGGGTACTAAATCCGAAAAGAAACGAGGACTTTATACGAGAAAAAGAAAAAAAACAAAACAAAATATATACGTGTACCTAATATGAAAAGCATGAAACTAACTGTTGTTTCTAGTTAGTACGGACTATATAAAGAAGGTCCAACATTGAACATACGTTTCAACAACTTCACATTACATAATTCTTCCAAACTCAGAAATGTAGCGAGAGAAAATCAAATAAATAAATACAATATTTAGAGAGAGAAATATAACAAAGGGAAGAAATTAAAGAAATACAAAACATCATCTAAGAAAAGCTTCCTTGCAAATCTCATGAACTGTGGTGTCGTCTTGGGTTTCTACTGCTGGGGTTGGGAGTTCTTAACTGCCCTTCTTCTTTTCTCAACCCTTTTTTATTCTTCTTTTTAATCATTTTTTTTCTTCTTTTTTTTTTTTTTTTTCAAATTTTCTAAGATTTTTATTTCTTTTATTACATAAAAAAGGGTTAAGAAAATAAATTAGTATTTTTAGTAAAGCACAAAAACATTAAAAAAAAAGATTTTTAATGGAAGGTGTTTGTGAGAAGGGGTTGTTTGAGTACGGAATAATAAGGAAATCAAATCCACCACCCTTTTTGTTGAAGACCTACATGCTTGTGGATGATCCCGAGACCGACACCGTTGTATCATGGAACGAAGGCGGTACCGCCTTCGTTGTGTGGCAGCCGGCCGAGTTTGCCCGGGACTTGCTCCCTACTTTCTTCAAGCATTGCAACTTCTCTAGCTTTGTTAGACAACTCAATACCTACGTAAGTTTTGCTAAACTACTATTGCTTTAGTCAACTTTAATGGTTAATTTTAAAACATAATTTTATGTACACTTTGAGCAATTTTGTAACATTTAAAAATTGACTAGTCATATAGTAAATATTGTTTAAAAAATGTGTAGTCTATTTCTAAAGGTATATAAGCATAAATTTTATTAGAAAAATTAATCAAAATTAGGAACATCATTTTGATCTTTAATTATGATTATGTTGATCTTAATATTGTTGTTTGCTGTTGCGGGTTTGCCAAGTTTATTTAATCATGATTAGCAAATGGGAAAAGGATAAAAGGTTAAAAGCTATTGTCAACAAGTTGATTATGATTGTAGTTGGTATTTGTCTGTTTGTAACTAAGATATAAGTTAATTAATCCTTTAAGTTACGTTTACTTGGGTAATTACAATTCTATAGATTTACTTCATGTAAACAACAATGTAAATATTTTGTATTTCATTTGTCTTGAAAAGTTGAGTAAGGTGTCACATGTAATATTTTAGGATATTAAGACTCTGATGCGCAAATTAAAGTTCGTCATGCTATAATATTGTACGGAGTATACTTCGTAATGATTTATAAGTTGTAATCTTGAATTGAATCGAACAAATTTAAAATATAATTAAATGGTTACCTAATGATACTTACTAGACCAAATACATTCAAATCTTTTTAAATATAATAAAAGTACTAAAGTAACGGTTTATCTAACGTATGTAACACTTCGCTCAAAATAGAACTAACTACGAGTAGTAATTATAAAATCCACATCAGCATAATTAATTTTATTAATTTTCTTTCCAATTTTTTAAAAGATTGTAATTGATATACAAATAATAATTGCAAATTTGTAGACATACATCTCCCCTTTATAGGAATAGGATGGAATAAGTTGAATTTTTTTAAAATGATTTTAATGAAATTTAACATAGCTAGGTTGAGTAATGAGATGTTGAATTAAGGACTCTCATTAGTCCTACATATCATTAACAGTATTGATAAGATATATATGGATTAATTAACCATAAGCATTTAATTATTCCAATAATAAAAAATAGCTTAATTAATCCAAGTCAAATAATGAAAGTTTCAAGTAATTAAACTATTCATCAACTGATTGACTTAACACTTATTTGCTATGTTTTCAATAAAAAAGCCTTTTTTCAAAAAATTAAAAATAAAAATAAATAAGCCCTATATATGCTAGATTCCGAGACTCATGGACCCATAAATCATGCTAAGGACCAAGCTCCTAACCTCAAGATCACAAGATAAACTCTCTATCTAAATTCTATAATGACACCCTTGATACATAAAACATAATCGATAAGAAATTTGTATATATATTCGAGTATATATAGAAGTATGTGCACCTGAATTGACCCGATACATATAAGATTATCCAATTTGTCATGTGTATAGTACTACTAGTTTTGTACAATCTGCTTACAAAGTAAATGGTCAAATACTGTGAATATGATGGGGCTGGATGAGTCAAACTCTCAACGAGAAATTTGGAAATTGGAAGTATCAATCATCTCTTTTTTAAGATTTGTTCTAGATTGAGCTGGAGAATGTGGAATAGCCACTCGACAATTTTTTTAATTTTTTTTTATTTTTTATTTTTTGCAGCATTAAAGTCACTTGACATTTGTCTTTTTCTAATAGTCATTTTTTTTCAGAGAAAAATAAAGGGAAAATTTGACGAAGAAAATAGGAAAAATAAAGAGAGGGGTTGGTAGGTTTTGTATTCTACACGTTTTCTTTCCTTATTTTCTTAATAAGGTGTCAGTTTTTTAAATTGTGGAATTGGTAACATCTTTAGAAAATTGTATAGAAAAGAACAAAGTTGAAAACTTTATTTATTTTAGTTTTTAATTCCATGGGCTGCCCTCATATTGATCGAATTATGTAGTAGGTGGTGGAATACGTTGAGTTTATGGTTTGAGATGCTTATGTATCTTTCTCCTTAATATATAATATTATATTTGTTAATTTTCATGTGCAAATTTGAAACTTTTTAAAAAATTACACATAATTCATGAGATATTACATTAAAACCTTAATTCTCTCAACAACGATAAAACAATAATTTTTTTTATTTTTTTTTTCATCTATCCCTTTTTTAAAGAAAGAAAGAAATTAGTATATGCTTAATAATAATTAATATTCTTAAATTTTTCGTAGTAGTAACCTAATGCTCCATAAGTACCAATACAGTTGAGGAATTCGAGGAACATAGAATCATAGATTACAAGTGTAAATAAGATTTTTTATATTGGGTCATTGTGAGAGACAAACATATTCAATGCATATATATATATTTTTTTTTTTTTGAAAGAGATTCAATGCATATTTTAACAGTAAAATAATAATGTCAATAAAGCATTTTAAGTGCAAGATATACTACGAGGTGATATAATTTCTAATCAATAATCGTATTATTGACTTCAATTATCTCTTTAATACGCGCATTATTTTAATATACTCAGATTATATAATACTAATGATAATTTATTTCCTGTTTTCATACTCAGGGGTTCAGGAAAGTGGCAACAAGCAGATGGGAGTTTTGCAACGACATGTTCCAAAGAGGCAAGAAAGAATTGATCGGCCAAATTCGACGTCGGAAAGCCTGGGCCCACCGTCCACAACCAGGAACGGTTGCAGCCAACCCGACAAACTCCGAAGCTCCTCCAAATAATCATGATGAAGATCAAAGGTCCTCATCAACTTCATCATCCTCTGAGCTCAACATTCTAGTGGATGAAAACAAGAGACTAAAGAAGGAAAACGGGGTGCTAAGCTCAGAACTCACAAACATGAAGAACAAGTGCAAGGAGCTACTTGACTTGGTCGCGGTCTACACAAACCGAAAGGAAGATCAAAGCCAAGGCAGCAACAACAATGACGATGACGAAAAGTACGAAAAACAGCCAAAGCTGTTTGGGGTAAGATTAGAAGTCCAAAGTGAAAAAGAGAGAAAGAGGAAGAGGTCAGAAGAAGTTTATGAGACGGCAAGACTTTTGTTATCTCAGTCATGCAAGTAACAAGGCTAGCTGCAAATATAAATACAAGTCCATTATTAGAACTTGGTTTAATTTAGCTGTCTGTCTTAGAAATTTATCCTGAAAACTACAGTTCAGTAAATTACAAGTATGATTATTGAACTTTAATTAGTGATGAATTCAGGAACATAATTGTAGATAAATGTTTGTTCTAGTTCACAAGTAACTAGAAATTATGAATAAAGGTTGACATATGATATAGTTTATTTTGGCTTATTAGTCTTTCTTTCACTCTAAACGATATGATTGTGAACCAATAAATAGAAAGGTACTTGTTCCACACTTTAGAATGCGATCAAGAGAATTGAAGGCAAAATAACCATCAAATCACACTATCGGATTTTACTCAGTTGAATTTCCTGTATAACCTCTTACTTTTCAGTCTAGATCATCTGTTCAAAGGATGGATTTTCTGCCTGTATGAACCAAAAATTTATTTGGACTAACCCTAGCCACAAGCCATAAATAAACATCTTTTACAATAGAAAATGACATACTAGTATTTGTCTTATAAAAACTATACTAAGTCGGCTGTCACTTAAGCAAGTTTCTGGCTAAGAAAATGACAGTTCATAAACATAGATTGCTGCATTGGTATATATATTTTTTATTTATGTTAATTCAGAAAATGATACATATAACACTTGAGGTAGCAAATAAGGCGGTAAATGTGGGAATATTAAGCTAGATCAACGATTATTTACAGGACATCTATCAACGCTGTCATTTTTTTCATTTATTTAATGTTGGTATGACGACACACAATGAGTCTGATATTGGCAATGAGTCATAGAATCATAGGGCCAATGAGTCTTAGTTGTTGGACAATAGTTTAAATTTGGAATCTTGGGATTTAGAAATTACTTCTAGTATATTGGACAATGGGTCGCAATTTTTGTGTCTTAATCTTATATATTGGATACTGATTATAAGGGCAATGAGTCTCAATTTTTAAGTTTGTGTTAAGCTAACACTTGGGCACTAACTTTTCGTTTTTCACCGTTTGGAGACACCATTTTTTTTAAAAAAAAAAAAATCTTCTAGGGACTGAAGTCACATTGCTAATCAAAATCAAACAATTTCCCACATGGTTCCTTAAGTTCAAATGTTAGTCCCTCGGGTTAACAAAAAGTTAATCCCTTAAATTATTTGTTGCGTTTGTCAAGGGAAAGGAAAGAGTTAACCCAAGCAAGCAAAGTAGCCAAAACAACATCACTTCTTGAGCACTTCTGCAATTGTACTAAGCTCTCTACTTCATCCATGGCTTCTACTACCATATATGCTATTCGATATCTTCATCTTTACAATACCAATTAGATGTGAAATTCATATCATGATTTCAATTAGATGGATTCACATCTAATTTGTTAATTATACACATAAATATTCATTCAATACGTTGGTTATACAAGATAGACAAAATCAAAATTTGCGCTCAATCACTGTCTATAATTATGAGTTTATATGAACAAACTATTGTGGTTTCTACCTATTGCAGGCACGTCAGTGACACTAACCTTGAGTTCGCCTCAACAAGATACAGAAGCCTCCTAGATATTCAAGTTTGCAAATATCATCACGAGTTAGCTGCAAAGTGATTAAAAATGGTCTCCAAAGTGGATTGACTGATGCTATATTCTGCTATGCCAACAAAAGTCCTGAAAGAGTATTTTCCATACAAGTTATAAACAAAAAGAGGGGCAGGACAAATAACAAATTTGAGTAATTCTTTACCTGTTCCGTTCGATGTGACCAAAAGCATCTGCCAATGATAGATCCTCGCCAAATGGTAACTGCAACGAAAAAGTTTATTACATACTAACTTGATATGAAGCAGACCACCAAGGAACAGATGAACATCAATGACTTTCTACTAGGGTATTTAAATGTCAAATTATGGTTCAAATTGGCCGGAAAAGAACTTCATTGATCATAAATGTACATTTGCAAGCTACAGTGGCACATCCATGTTGGTTTGAGTACCACACGCAGATCCTTTTATGGTGGGGGTTACAGAAGGAAAAGAGAAACAGATACACAAGACACAACAGCAGTGGACCTAAGGTTTGCCCCCTCCATCCTGTTATTTGCACCAATTTCGTTAAGCTGCAGATTACTCCCTCTATCCCGTTGTTTGCA
Source organism: Chenopodium quinoa (assembly GCF_001683475.1). NCBI lineage: Eukaryota > Viridiplantae > Streptophyta > Magnoliopsida > Caryophyllales > Amaranthaceae > Chenopodium > Chenopodium quinoa. The sequence goes on along the minus strand of NW_018744996.1, from coordinate 2,337,153 downwards.
CCAATTTCCTTATGAGTTTGTCCTTTTAAGTTTGCCCCATACTATAATAACCACGGGGACGATCACTTTACCCTCACATTGACCAAAGATTAAAACTCACATGGAGCAAACAACCTATGATGCAAAGCTGTGCCGGTGTACCCAAATATCAGAAACACTAATTAGGGGGACAGAATTGAATGTCTAAATGCAATAATGCTAGAGAATTACAATACGGATACTATGAGGGTTATAATAAGGCAATTGCACAGACTAGATCACAAGCCACTGAAATCATTCCATAGATAGACAAATTGGACATAAGGGATGAAAAGCAAAAAGGCTTACTGACAAAGCAGAAAAAGTCATGGGTATCAGTTTTCCTTCACACATTAGTTTGAGATCAGAGTGCAACTGTGGTATTTCTACTCCAATCACGATAAGCCAACAAGACAGATCATTATTCCAGACATTTTAAGTGACAATATCCACAAGCTAATCTCAAAATCTATAACCAAAGTATTTGCACAAATTTTTACCACTTTCTTTGCCCTATAATTACAAAATTGATACAATGGATTGCAGGTAGCAAATGGAAAAAAAAAAAAAAAAAAAAAAAAAAAAAAATCAAGAAAAAGAGAAGAAAAACAGCAAAAATTTTCAGTACCTGGTATCTGGCACTCAATCCATTGCACCCCTGAAAAGTAGAACCAGGAAATGATGATAGAATAAAGGACTCTATTACACTGAACTTGTCCTTTGTCAACCACCATTCAGTGAAAACAGGTAATGGGATGCCACCTACAAAAGCATAATCAAGTCAAAAAATGCATCACTTATATTCTTATAGCTAGAAGCACAAAATAGCTTCCTATGAAAGGAAAGCTCAAAATACTTTCAACAAGCAGTACTACAACGAAATACTCATGAATATTTGGAAGGATCAGAGCAAGAAAAAATAGCTTAATTAGAACAATAGTTACAACCCTACTACACCGGTAGTAAAATAGCTTGCATGAGTTCTATCTCACTTTGGGAAATAAAAATTTGACATTAAATCTACTCATCTAGTTTATATTGTGTTCTTGCACCAATAGATGATGAGAATTTGTCATACAAGCCGATGCGCTCAAGAAGTTAACAAATATCACAAGCATTTTTGGTGGATTAGTTCTAAGAAGGTTTTCAGTTTTTCATACTACATAACATTGACAATCACAGTGAAACAGAGTAAATTAACAAAATATCATAGGGGCCAAGCTAATTAAATCAAAATTTTAAAAAGGATCATTGATTCTCTTTAGTCCATCAATCATGGGTATCATGACATTGTGAAACCAAGGCACCAAGTTCTAATTACCTTGATTTAAAAGGCAATGAATTTCATTACTAATATTAATCCATAATGCAGACCATCTACATATATTAATTAGTTGGCAAAGAAGTTAGCAGGAGGACACATGCACGAAAAACACTGAGAATTTGTCTGAAAAAAAAAAATTTACTTCATTTTCTCACTTAATTTCTACAATTATTGCTAAGCTGCCGGACCAAGTGCATACACTGGTTGGCCCTTCATAATCCAGATTATATCTCAATTATAAATATATTGAAATTAAAATTACGAATCCAAATTTTTAACCAAGACATGAAATTAGCAGGTTTCATTCTATCCAACATGCAAGCTTCAACTATATATATATGATCCAATCACTTTAAATGAAAAGAAAAGCCATAATCAAGTACATATACATCAAGAGAAAGCAGAGATGGAGGTAAGAGGCCATACCGTCACGGATCAGTTGATCTGATAACTGTTCACTTAATATCTTATCAGATGCCATACTTGAATTTATTAGAGTACCAACTCGTTCTTCATTGCCAAGCCAACGAGCTATCATCACTATCAAGTCTCTTGACAAGCTGATTTCAGCTACTGGTATACTGTCAGCTGTGATATCATCAGCAGTCCCAATGCAAGTCTCCAAATCCCCTAGTAAGCTTTTAGGATGAGATGGAACTTCAGCGAGCTTCTCTTGAATCATCTGCGATAGAGCTTCTAGTTGCTCAGACTTTACTTCCGTTGGTTTTATCTGAAAAATAGAGGTAAAGTTATTAGATATTCCCAGTCACATGTTCTCTCTTTCCTAATTTCTTGAGCAATATACAATTTTCTTTCCAGAGGGATTGGAGTTGAAAATATGATTAGTACCTCCAGCTCAAGATGATTTCCAAATCGTGTCTTCAAATGCTGCGGACTTCCAATACATCTTAAACGTCCCCCAACCTTAAATCACAATAATTAAATTATATGGTCACTAGAAGCTGCAAATTAAAAGGGACCCTAAAAAAGATTATGAATAATATTCTTCATACCATTATTCCCATCCTGGTGCACAGTGCCTGAGCTTCATTCATGCTGTGTGTAGTGAGTATAACTGCTGTTCTCCCTCGTCTTGTAGACAGGTGGGAAATGACATCCCACATGAATCTTTTTGCTATAGGATCCATGCCTACAGGGATAATTAATTACACAGAATAGATTTATCTTTAGTTGAGCCTTCACACATTTTGAAAGAGGAGGGGAATGGCCAGGTTTGGGGGGGGGGGTGTGTGGAGAGAACCAGATCAGATCACAGTCTGCACACCATTAGCTAAGAGCACTACCAATTGAGAGTTCATAATATTTTATGATTCTCACAAGATCATTAGATTAAGAATAAGACATTTTTTTTTTTTTGATAAAGTAAGGTATAGATTAAGAATAAGACATAATTAATTAGAAGAATATCAAAAAAAAATTATAGCTATCTAAGAGGGTTGAGGGTTGGTTTCATTCACCATCCAATGTAGACTACAGAAAAAATACATAGCAGATGGCAAAATGAATCTGGCATAAGAATGTTAATTCACTCACACTCTCATACCTAGCTCAAAATTTATTACCAGTCATTCGTCAAGATCAATAGCAAGATCAAGGAAGGGCACAAAATGAAAACATTTCAACAGAAGAATGTGGAGAATTATCAGAAACAGTGATGCTTTATCAATTAATATTACCTGTAGATGGCTCATCAAGTATGACTATGGGAGGATCTCCAATCATTGCAATTGCCACAGATAACTTGCGCTTGTTACCCCCGCTAAGGGAAAAAGACGGTTTATTGGCGTGCTTCAACAAGTCAAATTCAACTATCTTCTCCATAACTACCTATAAAATATTTGATTAGCTTAAAGAATCAATTAATAATTAAACAGATCTATAGTGATACAACCTAAAAATAAGACAAAAAACAACATAATATAATTATGTAAGCTGGTCATGACTGATGATCAAAAGGACACTTTTTCAGAGCCAAGACAAGAAACACCAAGAGTAAACTTAGAGTTAACTGTACTCAATTATCCAAGATACTAGGCTCTTTTGCCATTCCAAAATGATAAAATTGTGGATCTGAAAACAAAGTAATGTTTAGCATTCTGTACATTCAATGGAACAATTGAGTTGCTTAGTAAGGGAATAATAGGAAGCAAGAATGAGAATCTTAATGGGTGCAGATAGAATATTTAACAAATATACCATAAACAACGGATATAATTTGCTCCACAGCATTTCATACCTCTTCAATCCGATCATCTGATACTCTTTTAATCCTTGCATACAGTTCAAGATGTTCCCAAACGGTCAAATGTTCTAACAAAGCATCGAACTGGGGGCAGTAACCTATCTGTAAAACAACAAATTACTATTCAGTATGTAAACATGTGTGTAGGTGATTAATTACGAGAAAGAAAGAAAGACACACATGCTGACGAGCAGCCTTGGGATCTGAGCGTATATCTTTTCCAAATATAAAAGCAGTTCCTTCTGAAGGGAATTCTTCGCCTGCATATGAAGGTTAGAATAGATTATCAATCCAGTATACTCAAAAATCATAATCTGTTGAAATGACCTTACTTCGAAACGCTCCAAGTATAAAATTAAGTTAAATACTCAGAGATAGCATATCAACTTCCAAGTAAGGTCATCTGGTCTTATACAGGAAAAAAATAAAAAGGAAACACTTCGTAGAAGAAACGTAGAAAGCCAGAGAAAATTTCATTAATGTTAACTATATGACAAATTTTAATATACACAGAAATCTGTAGCATCTACTGTACTCACAAATATAGAAGAACAATTAGGTACAAAACTACGTAACACTTTTCAATAGCATCTACAGTAATAACAAATAGAGAGAAGAACAATTAGGAACCAAACAGTGGAAAACTAAGCAAACATATTAGTTACGTAACACTTTTCCAACATGATTTCACAACTTTAATTTTCAATGGTTATCACATTACTAAGGTTCCCAAACAAACTATCCCCATGATTTCCCTTAAGAAATTCATCCTCTACTCCTTTTTTTCAATGTCTCACTTAGATAAGAAATTCCATTCTCTCCCACACAAACAATAACAAAATGTTTCTGCTCACATAACTGATAAATTAGGCATCAATTTGGAACATAAATTGAAAAAGAATACCTCGCATGATTTGCCTAGTAGTGTTTTACTAATACATCAATCAATACATCACCCATTGCTACCCAGAGTTAGTTTTGTGGGCTTAAAGAGCCAGGAAAGAAAAAGTTGTGATGTAAAGCATAATGCAGCCTAAAGCTTTTATGGCAGTCCCTGTTGCGCTTGAGGTTAAAACAGAATGCAAATGTTTTCTCAGGAACCATATATAGTGATTTGCAATGAATTAGAATAAATTATCTAGAATCTTTGTAAACAAAGGCAGTGGGGGCATTGTCAAGATATCTATTTGAAATTTATGATACAATACCAGATAACATTGACAATGTGGTTGTCTTTCCCGCTCCATTTGTCCCCAGAAAGCCAAAACATTCTCCTTCATGGACAGCAAAAGTTAATGAATGAACTGCAACTTTTGGGTTTTGAACTTCTCCACCAGGGTAAACCTAAAATTTCCACTGATTCATGTCAATACTACCACAGTAAGATAAAACAACAAAAACTGAAACAGAAAAAGGCATACCTTCCGCAGGTTACGCAAGTATATAATAGCTCTATCAGCAGCACCAGAAACCACCCTATTTCTTTCTGCTTTTACATCAATATCCTCATCAAGGTCAAGAGCCACAGCATCAGAAGATGAACCCAATAGAGGTTCTAATATATTGTTGGTGCTCGGACTGTTCACACAGCACAAACTCTTAATTCTACTCCAGCACAAATTAATTGTAATGGGAGTTATTTTGCGAAGAGATAGAGCTTCAAGACCAAGCGTTAATAGGAAAAAGAAGATGCTCTGCAAATATAAAAAAAAACCTTTTCAGAGACCTTTGCGATCCTCCTAGTAGTACAAGTAAAAATGTTCAATCAATCAAGTAAGTCCAATTGCTTTTAATAATTTTAGAGCAATTACAATGAAACATGTACATACAATGTTCTAATATCAAAAGATGAAACACGTACATACAATTCGAGTACTATTGTGCTATGATTTTCTTTCAAAAACAAAAGATTGAAATAATAAAGAAAATTAATAAGATATTTTGACAAAGAAACCACATAACTTTCCCTCAAAAAAAAAAAAAAAAAAAAAAACCCACATAACTTGCAAATAAATTGAATACCATGGGGGTGACAGTGCGACACACCGACACCCAATTAGAAAGGAAAACCAGAGCAATTATTGCTCATGCAAGATATCATGTAACATTTCACAGAGTAAAGAAAATAAATGTAGTGCTACAGTACATCATTTGGCAAAACAGAACTTCACAATAAGAAATCTGCTATTTTTTTTTTTCCATGTGGGCATTCATCGCCCAAAAAACAAAGTTGGTGATAAACCAAAAGGGAACCAAAAGACCATTCTACTCCCAACTTATCCACAAACAATCAGCATCAAAGAAAAGAATAATTCAGAAGCACTATGAAAATGAAATACACAACAGGTATTTCCTGGAGAATCTATACTTATATACTAAAGTAATCCCCATAATTATCCCCTAAGTACACGTGTCATCACGTCATAAAAAAATTTCCCGCCAAAAAAATTTGTTACTTTTACTATATCTAAGAAGTTTTGGCCTTATATTTAAGGAATGATGCCCAACAATAATAATTTAAATAAAATTAAAAAATATAGTGATAAAGAATAAGAAATGTATCGTAATATTATAAAATACTACTTAGGATATCATCAAAAAGCATTATTATTATTTTAGATTTTTTGTTATCAACAAGAATAACATGAATAGTGAGTACTTTTTAATTAAGAACAATAGTATGCTTTCATACTACGAATACTAAAATATTATTACTCCTTCCATCTCACATTAATTGTACTATAAAATTAGACATTGAGATTAATCTTATGGTATATCACAATGCTTATTATTGTACCTTTTTTTTAATGTTTTTTTACTTACAATGACTTCGTTTTGTACAGTTTCAAATAAACGAATAATGAAATATTATTGTAAAACCGTGCATAGCACGGGTTTTGAACTGGTTTTACATATAATATATGTGACGGTGATTTGAAGTTTAGAAGAAAAAAAGGCAGAAGTTGGCAATCACAATATTGATGAGCATTACAACAAACATAAGTGTGATTGTTATTCTTGAATGAAAGCATTTCTAAAGAATAATTTGAGATGAGTAAAGAACCTCAAAACCTAAATAGCAAATAGAGGCACCAGTAACATTCCAGTCAAGAACCCCATGACTGGATTTATCTTTCATCCCTTGGCGTAGAAGGGCTAATGATGCAAGTCCATCTGCAAAGCAGAATCCAGGTGCTAGTCTGAAAATGTCCTGCAAAATTAATAACATATGTCAGGACTATTATCAGCACTGTCAGCAAGAAAAAAAAAAAAAAAAAAACATAGAAAGAAGATTATTAGTCTAATTATCCAGATAATTGATAAACAAATCAATTCTCCCAAAAAGCAAATGTCATAAAATAAGCATTACCAACAATATAACATTTCAATTAAAAATCTCAAAACTCTGCACCTGTAGAACTGTTGCAATTAATCTGAGAAGAACGAGCAAGAAGAAAAGCACCTGATATGGTAAGATAGAGCATCTCCAATGGCAGCTAACTTGCCATTCCATGTTACCTCAACGATTAGCTACTAGCTTGCTAATTATATAATCCTCACTTGTCAATCAACTTTTTGTCAAGGAAATTTGCTTGCCCAAGAAAAAGCTAATTTCCCATTTCAATTCTTATGGTCAAGCTAGTAGCTTAGAACTAGGGGTGGCAATTCAAGTCAACAGGTTGGGTTGGGTCAGATTTTAGGTCGCTTTCGAGTTGTGCTAAAAAAATATATATGATAGTTTCAAATCAGGTTAAAGTCGGGTTGTTCGGGTTTGGTGAACTTCTAAAAATTGCAAGCAAATCCCTAACTACAACCCTAGGAGATGCTCTGAGAACAACACTACAAATTTAACAACACCCACTAGCATTATTATGGAAGATTATAGTCATTAAACCCTATCCTAAAGATCCAAATGATCACCATAAGCACAAATCTCCACACAACTATCTTTTTCCTATTCCACCAAAAATCACACATTAAAGAATTAATCATTTCTAACGGAAAAAAGCCTGCTCCACAATGCACTTGCCACCTCACAGTGAAAGAAGAGATGAGGAGACTGAAGATTAGTTTACGCATCTCTATACCTTGTAACACAGATATACAAAAGTGATTCATGTCTTCTGTAATAGATTTAATAGGATTTACAAAAGAAGTGGCAGAAGAATTGGCAAGAAAAACATAAGTACTATGTAAATCATAGAGAGATCAATCCTGATATTGTGAATTTCTTTTAAAAAGGTTCTAAAACAAGTTGTGTACTTCCAAATCAGAGCATGAACAAGAGTACAAGTGATTAAGCCAGCAGAGGTATATCAGAATGAATTACTAAATTGCTGGTGGATAATATTAATTTTTTTGTGCCACGACCATATAATTGCGTTCCCATAGCACTAAGGAAAAAACAAAAGCATACAATTGTTAACAAAGTACAAAAGCTGAAACAAGAAAAAGCGACAGAAGAGCCCAAACCTTAAGATAAGAATTTGCTGTAGCAGTTGTTTCCATAACTCCCATTACAAAGGAGATGACCATAAGAATGAGTCCGGTAAAAAAGTGGACCAGTAGAACCACATTCTGTGAGAAAATAAATATCATTATGCTAAGCAGGGAATTAAATCTGTTTAGTATAATGCTATAAACATCATGCTAAACAACCCAGAAGAGGCCAAACCTGTGCCACACTATGGTCAGAGAAAAAAAAAGTCAAGCAATATGTTGAAGATGCAACTGCTAGGCCGTATTCCAGAAAGATAACAACTGTTGGGAAAAAACCGCCTGTTCCCACAAACTGATCCAATCCTGTAGATCAATATGACATATTAAATTTTTAGGCACAACACTGAAAATGAAGAGTTAAACAAGAAGTACCAATAAGAAAAGAAAAGAGAAAGTTGTATTTGCCCCGTCAAGATTCTCAGGTCAGAAATATCAGTTTCCTCTTATTTGCACTTTCAAGATAAGGACCAGTATGTATGCTGCTATAGGCAGAGACCACGAAGAGGAGGATAACAGCATAAAGATTAAATTTTGATAGATTTGAAGAAAAAGACTCACTTTGTATAGCCTATAATAACAAATTCTACACTTTAGTTGACATGTAAAAATGATAAGAAAAAAACTGGATATGCTATAGCACCACCATGTGACTCAGAGTTCCATAGAAGACATGAACCCAAATTTTGGAAATTAAAGGAATGGTTCATACCAAAGATGTAGAAAAGAACAACTGCAAAAGATGTTGGTAAAAGGAAGCTGACAAAGTCCCATATATAGGTGGAAGCCCAATATGATAGTACAGATACCTGAGGCAAAATGAATAGCTACATGACTTTCACCAAAAGAAAAGTAATAATCACCCATTAAATAGCATAATATTTAAATTCCAAGAGGAATATAAAGGGCCAAATGAATCATACCCCACTCAGTAACTGCTGATGCTTAGCTTTTACTTCACGTTCCTGAGATCACACATTTCAACTTCTTAAGACCAATATTGACAATCCTCAAACAATACCAACATGTAAAATAAAAATCTTCACCATAGAAACAAAAGAAAGCAAAGGCAACAAATCAAGCAAGTCACAACATAATATAGTTAATTTTAGGAGCTACATTCTGTATATTTAAGGTTTTTTTTTTTTTTTTTTTTTTTTTTTTTTTTTTTTTTTTTATGCGCACATTTTTTTACAAATATGGACAGAATAATGATAAAGAATCTTATATACTACCTCCATTTCCATTTGATCTTAACATTTACTACTTGCACAAAAGAAAATTAGTGAGCGAGTGGGTGGGTGTAAGAAAATGATGGTTAACGAGAGAAAATGTACAAGAGTGGGCGGGTGTAAGAAAAAGGTGAATAAAGTAAGAGAGAGATAAATGTGAATATTGTGGGGTAAGAGGGGTAAGGTAGTAAAAGGAGTTTGCAAAAAATGAATTAAAGTGAAAGTGTTGACATATTTTAGAAACGAACCAAAATGGAAAATGTTAAAGTTCATTAAGAAGCAGAGATAGTAGAGTAATAAAAAAAAAAGTTACTACCTCCGTTTCACATTATGTGCAATAGTTGAATTTTTTATATCTAACAAAAAATACCTAATTGTTGCACATAATGTGAAACAGAGGTAGTATGTCAAACAAGGGTGAGTAGGAAAGTAGATAATGACCTTAGGAAAAAAATTCCTTGGTATATGTAGAAAAATTCCCATGCAGTTGATGAAGAATTTAGCAAAACTCATTATAAAATATGCATAGGAACTAAAGTGACTTGGTGAGCTGGTCCACCAACTTCACCATATTACTCATTTACTCATTTAGAGAGTACATTTCATATATGCCTTCTTTATAACAATACTTGTAGGGTTGTAGAGGAAAAAGGATGAAGGGACTTGGTCAAAGTGCCAAGTTACAACTGCAACAACTCAATAGCTCCCTTGGGAAATATATCATGACAACAGACATTTAAATGGTCCTTAAATGTACCACTTTGTCTGAAGAGGAGCTCCATATCACTTAATTAAAAAAAAACCAAATATGTAAAAGTTGATCACAAACTTCTCCTTGACTATCATCTATAATGGCATCAGTTTGACAAATGCATCCAACTGTTGTCTAATTTTGGTTACTCTAAACATAAAACAGGCTATCACAGAAGTATTTCAGTGGTAGATTAATAGAAACTTACAAAACACATTAGAGTCATATAACTGTACAGATATGGTACTCTAATGCCTTTTCAGAAAAAGACAATAAATCTCGAACAGATACTAGATATCTGCCACATCTAATGCAAGGATAATCACACGGCAGCAATAATTAATTCGCTGCACACTAATTTAAATGTCCATAGCACCATCAAGTACAGTAACCAACAAACAGCTCTATTGCCTCTATAAGCTGTTTCATTATTATCAAGACAGTAAACCAAAATATAAGCATTTACTATATAAAAATATAATAAAAACCTGTTAAATACAGCTAATACAAATACCTTTACTATAGGAACAGCAAATGAAGCAGGGATAAAAGAGAAAGCTATGGTGACAATAATTGCAGCAGAGAATGCATCCAAGTCCTGCAAATCAAGAATGTAACATGAGTTGCATGCCATGTAATCACAGTTGCATCTAAGGACACTTAGAGTGTGTAACATGAGTTGCATGCAATGTAATCACAGTTGCATCTAAGGACACTTAGAGAATGTCAAATGAGTTGCATGCCATATGTCACACAACAGTTGATAAATAGAGTAGTAACAAATATAACTTGTTTGAAACAAGCCTCGATCATCGTGTTTTGGTAAATCATTTGTAAAAATTATTGTTAATTGAAAAGCAACTTTTTTTTTAAAAAAAAAAAGCTAGCTAGTTCATTAATTTAGGGACAAAGAGTCACATACGGGGAAATCCCACTAGGACAATGATTTTCCCACACTTTTTCAATACCAAACGGAACTAGCATAGCGAGATGATTTTTCCACACTTGTTCAATAACAAAGAGTCCATATGTACATGTGCAGAAGTATTTTTGTTAACTGCAAAGCATCTTATCTCATACAAAAATTTTAATATGTCAATCATTCAGATAGGCTGGTGTTGGCTAGCTCGAGCTTTCTGTCAGGATTTCGATAAGAACCTCTGTAGCCAGCTCTAACTAGTCAGGCAAGCAAAGGTAGGCTAAACACGTTTAGACTTTGAAGAAACATAACGGCCGCCTAAGCTACCTCTTAAAAAACAATTATCATAGACGAAGTCATGCATATGAAAACTTGAACATTTGTGGTAATTGAGCCAATCAAACTTTGTCACTAATCATTGGTGAATAAGTGAGCACAAACTATCATTGGAGTAGGATCTGGGGGTCATACATGGTGCTGCAGGTGTTGGCTTTTTGTCATTGGTAGAGGATGATTACGTGTTTGGATTGTCATGTTTCTATCAGAAACAGCAAACCTGAGGATTGCTGTATTCATCAAATTAATATAAGTTGGGGCAGCATGCTGGCAAGTACTGTTGTGTAGCACTGTATAACTTAGACTTCCATCATCATTTGGCTTATCCATTACAACAGCTCCATATCTGCATGGTGTAATACAACCAATAATAAATCCAAACAAATCATTAAGCAAATCATTATACACAAATTAAAGAACTATATGAACCCATTTAGAATGTCTTGGTAAAACAGCCAAAACTTTGACCATGAACATTCACCGAAATGCAAGAAAAAAACAAACTCATGTGGGGTCTTGTTAGAATCGTTCGACATGTAGTTTCAAAATAGCTTTTTATAATTTTAACAATACATAATTAAATATATTGATAACAAAAAAAAAAATGTGCATTGAAGGTGGAAAGCAAATGGATACTCATTACACTATTTACATAATGCCATCGATAGGACAAGAATTTAGCAATCAACATTAGTGCTAGGAGTATGTTTTAACTTCATGCTTTTTAAAAGTAACGCGTGACATGAGCCACAATGATTGAGAGTAATACTAAGATGGGTGACCTCCGGAGAAGTCCTCATGTTGGTTCATGTAGCCGACCCCACTTATGGGATTAAGGCGTTCAAGCAATAGAAGAGACAGAGAAGAATGAAACATAAAGGACACAAAGGCAGTAGGGTCACCCACATAGAAAAGTAAATGTACAAGGGACAGGAACGTTAAGGCCTCACATTCATCAAACAGAGGTGAAACTAAGCAGTGCAGTGATATTCCTAAGTTGTCTTCTATTAATAGAGATAATAGGTAAGATAACCTAAATTTACGGAAATGCATACATGTAAACCATAAAAGGAAATTGACTGCACGTGTAGAGCAGCCAATGTGCTAAAGCAAGAACAGAATTATAGAAACAAAAAGTATGATGGCATAGGAGTGGAGCTCATACCTTGACTGATAGGATTCATTTAAGCTAGACATCAAAAATTCACTCATAGAAAGTAAGCGTGGTCCCAAACTTGGCCCAGCAGCCTCAATGGCATCTGATAGTGCCTTTTCTGAATCAGGAAATCTGTATGTACTTGGTTTGAACTCCTGAATCCAGCCACCATCTATGCGTGATGCAATCTGAAATAGACTTCCTTTTCTGATTAAGTAGTTTGATGAATTCTATTACTAGTAACTTCACAGTAAACTTTGACTTGCTTTTATGCATCATATTTTCTTCACAAAATAAACAAAAGAAATTGTAAAAATCTAAAAGAGAATCCTCATCAACAAACCTCTTCCGAGATAGGATAGGCTAGATCAAATGGAATTGGAGCACCACCACCACCGCTCAACAGAGGATTAAAGTTAGAAGTTGTAAAAGTTACAGAATTCTGGTCAGGGTGCGGCTTCAGTTTAAGAAAAAGAAGTCCAAAAAATAGGAAGACTGCTGGAATTAGAAGCTGAAAAACAATTGTTTTCTGATCTCTCCTAGCAGATACTGCTCTCTTTTTAAGCAATGCCTTTGAGTGTTGCCAAAAGTCTGACCTCGAAATTACAGAAGTACAACAAAATTGCATGCATAGAAAATTGATGAAACACCAGATTGCAGCAAAGAACACTCTCATGGTCCTCCCCACAATAAGACACATGACCATCATAAAGTCTATGTAACTTCCACAAATCTTAGCAAAGAAGCTTTTTTTAGGTGTTTGATATTCAGAGGCTGAAGTAACCAGAGAATCATGGGGAGTTGATTTCTGCTCTACAGACTCTAATTCTTCAAGGTCAGACCCAGCCACCCTCAAAAATACCTCTTCCAAAGTTGTCACAGATATGCCATAACTTTCAATACCAACACATTCATCCTCAGATGCACCAGCTTTAGAGTTTGATGTTGACCTTTTCATACAACTTTCAAGTTCCTTGAACATTTCTTCAAAACAAGATGATGATGTCAAAGGGAGCTTAAATGATATCTCTGTACCCACCTAAGACATCAAATAAATCCCAATATCAGCATGCAATGAAGTACTTAAACCTTAAAAACTAAACCATGTGATCCAAAATAGTTTCACTTAATATGGAGAACCTATCAACAAATATGAATATTACATCTGTAGTTCAGGATGGAATGAAAAATAACAAAATAGAAACATCATTATGTCCAAGATCTTATGGGATTAAGGCTTTGATTGATTGATTGATTTTGGTTCATGTAGGCATGTAGCCGACCCCACTTATGGGATTAAGGCTTTGATTGATTGATTGATTATGTCCAAGATCTTCACAAATTTCAAGAATAAGGATTCAACTATTATAGTCTGTTTTTCCATTATGTGGTGTTCAGGTGCAAAGCCACAAAAAGCTATTCTCCCACATTTTACGAAAATAATCAAGTACCTCACTCACTACAGTGGCTGCAGGTATATGACGATGAACAATATCTGCAGCAAAAGAGGCGCCTGGCGCAGTCTGTAAAAAAGAAGCAGCAATGAGACTAGCGATCTCATGTAATTTTTTGTGGAACTAAGCAACAAAATTATATATATGTGCACAAAGCTAGTAAAAAAGAAGATGCAATGAGAAACCATGTACTTTTTTGTTAAAATAAGCAATACGATTGTCCTTATGTGCACAAAGCTGAGGCTAACCTTCACTAAGGTAAGGGTATAACCGACCCCATATTGATGCTTCAAGAAAAGGGAACTGCAACAACAATAGATCCAATTATAGAATAAATAGGGAGCTGGGATTCACAATCTAATCCAATCATTTAAACACACACACACACACATAGCAACATACTATGTGAACGTAAATAAATCCGTAATTTAGGTGAAAAAATTTCAGTCCTCTCCCTCTTCACATGAGAAGAACATCACTAATAAGTAATAACCAACACCATGAACCCAACGGAACAAGGAAAATAAAAATATAAAGCAATTTACTCATTTTTTTTAGTTCTACTTTTTATTCACAGTGATGACTCGAGATAAGAAGAAACCTTCCACAACATTTCAAAGAGCCATTTGCCATTATAGCTATACGATCTCCTAATGCTTCAGCCTCATCCATTGAATGTGTCGTCAATAAAACTATCCTTCCTTTCTTAATCTTCTTAATTAACTGCCATGTCAAGCGCATTGAATAAGGATCCATCCCACTAGTGGGTTCGTCCAGAATAATAACCTGCAAAACATATGAGCAAGCTTGTAAAGAGATTCGCGAAAAAAAAAAAAAAAAAAAAAAGGAAATCACCCTAACAAAGGGATACCCTACCTTACTGTCTCCTATAAGAGCAATTCCCAGAGAGAGTTTCCGTTTCATACCACCAGATAAACAGCTTACGAGGGTGTTAGCTTTGTCAGAGAGACCAACCTGTCAAAAGATGATAAGCAAGGCGAAAAGATAACTACCAACACGGAAAAATGTCCAGAAAAAGAATCAAGATAATTTTTTTTAAAAAGGATATTACATCTTCAAGAAAAACCACCCTGATATTGTGCAAATTTCATGGAAAAGCTTCAGTCTAAGTTTTCTAATAGAAAGTACCATCAAAGTCTAAGGAAGGGTTATTTTGCACAAAAAAGAATGGGAAATTCTACACCATAACCCTCAAGTATTGACTTTTTCAAGCCGTGCCCCCTCCTTTTGAAAATTACACACTGTAACCTTCAACTTACAATTATGTCTCACCAGTGACCTTGCCGTTATCCTACTGTAACAGTCACCATTAGTGGGATCCACTTTGCACTTTTTAATATTTTTTTTTCTCGAGTTGCGCGCTTAAAAAAATCCCGTTAAAGGTTTTAGGGGTCACTTTAGCCTTTAACGGTCCAAATTGAGCTCAGATTTGACAAAAAAAAACGTAAAAGCCCTGTTTTGTGAATTCTAAATTTAACTAAGGGAAATCCGAATTCACAAAATGGGGTTTCTACGTTCTTTTATAGCAAAATCCGAGTTCAATTCGGATCCTTAAGGGTTAAAATGACCCCTAAAACCTTTAACGGAACATTTTTTTTAGCACGAAAATCAAGAAAAAAAATTAAATAGGTGTAAAGTGGGCCCCACTAACGGCAACATGTAACGGAGGGTTAACGACAAGGTTACAGCGTAATCAATAAATGGACCTTGAGGTTACAGCGTGGAATTTTTAAAAGGAGGGGGTACAGCGTGGAAAAGTGAACACCTGAGGGTTACAGTGTAGAATTTCCCAAAAAAAAATTATCTTTATCGAAGGATTGCAATGTGATGGGAGAAAGGCTTAAAGGCAAAGATCAACATATTTTAACTCATAGAATGACCGCACAAACAAAGAGGGCCATAAAGAGAAACAAAAGGCATGCTCCAAGAGAAATAATTACAGGAGAGAGGACAAGGAATACTCAAAAATTCAAAAGGAAGTGCATGAAGCCAACTAGATAGAAACCTCTAAAAAGGGTCTAAAACACATGACAAAATTTCAGTCTAAAATCAATAATTATCTAACTTCCAGCCCCTTAATTGCCCCTAATTATAAGAAACATAATAGATTAATCCATCCATAAAAATGTAACAGACGGAAAAATACTGACATGTGAAAGAATCAGTGCACAGCTCTGACATTAGCCCAGACAAATTCCTTCAATTTGCAAGTTCAATGTTTAAATCACTACATGAATTGTCTTCATGACATCAAGTTATAGCCTCAAAAGTCAAAAGTGCATTTTATTGAAACCACTATACCAATTTATGATAAATCATCCTGCTAGCCAGCACTCTACTGGCTCTTTTGTATAGAGTTCTTTTAGATATAACTAAAACAACTAAAGATACTGCAGAAATGGGGACAGTGAGTCCTCATCAATGAGATAGAAATCATGAACAGATGAAACCAAAAAATAGATATTAAAAAAAAAAAAAAAAAAAAAAAAAAAAAAAGAAAAAAGAAAAAGAAGAAGAAGAAGAAATTAGCAGCAAGCATAATTCAGGAGCCCAGAACAGTATCAGTACATCAATACCTCATCAATCATATCAGTCACAACCCTTTCTAGAACATCTTCCTTCACACCTTTCAGTACGCCAAACAATTCCAAATGCTCTTTCACCTACAAAGATTTGAGTCATGTCAAAGCATACCAGCGGAAGTGTTCAAGCTAAAATCACAGAGCAAACAAATAGAGACATTGACATCAGAAAATCAGCCTACAACTCCTTAGCAATGACTCAATACAGAACCAGTCACCACCAGCACAAAGGCCATCTCAATTATTCTGCCTCATTTAGGATGCAAAGATGTGCATGTTCCCTCTTCAAAGGGTCATAAATAGTTCTCATTAGCCTACAAACATTTTGAAGCTATCACTAGATTTGAGACGAATCATTTCACATCTCCAAATAACAGAACAATGACAGTCTTATCGCCTCTGAAAGGCAGAATAAACCTCCAATGTGCAGTTGCCGGCTCTGAGGAGGTCTAGCTATACACCATATTTCATCATACTAGACTATCAGTTTAAGAACTTTCATGTTTACACAGTTTTCAAGGAATATACTATCCAAATTGCTTGAAATGCTTACACTGAGTTCAGGAAAAAGAATATCACTTTGAGGGCATACTCCCAAATCCTTGTGTATGTCATTCTGCATCAGACGAAAAATAGTACTTAGAAACAACAATGTAGCCAAGTAAGACAACCAGTAAAAGAAACACTAAATGTAGAATGGATAAGCTCATTCACTCTGTCTATATCCACGAGTAGATCGCAGCAGCACACTGCGTGAGATTACCAAATCTCACATAGTACAATTCTGGTACCAAAATTACATATTTTGGTACCAAAAAAATTTGGTACAAAACCCGCATAATTTGGTACAAAAAATTTTGATTTTGGTACAAAAATGTGATTGCTTGGTATGTTGGTACCAAAATATGCAATTTTCATACCAAAATTATTTGGAAATCTCACACAAATGTGCAGCTAGGAGTTCCTCCTATATCCACTAATATGAGGATGATGAAATAACCAATACACAGAAAATCTGAACCTCTTTCATCAAAACATAAACATTTTACAAGTACAATGCCTTTACTAGGGACATTGGTCGTTTTTTTAAGTACACTATTGAGTATTGACCCAAGAGGGAGGCCTTAAACCAAATCACTCGGCGTTAAAATATGACATCTAATCATGAAACAACTTTTACTATTCTCTAGTAACAAAGGGTGGAAAGTCTTTACAAGAATAGCCAAATCTATGAATGCCCAAGTCTATTGCTCATATTTTCAGAGAATTTCAAAGAGTGATCTTGTCGCTACAGTATAAAGACAGAAATTTGGACGGATAAATTAAAATCATCCTTTCTGGAAAGCAAATTACTATATGAAACATAGATGTACATACACTGATACGTAAAGCACAAAATCAACAGACATCATTATCCACCTGAAATCCTAATTGAAGATATATTATAACAAAATAAATGTGGACAGCACCTATAATTAAATTATACAAAATCTTCTGAGGAAACACATACCATATCTGTCAAAATATTTTTTCCAAAAACCAAAGCATCCCCAGAAGTTGGAGGAATAAGTCCAACAAGCATAGATATGGTTGTGCTCTTACCAGCCCCATTGTGTCCTACATAACATAAAGTAGAAATTTAGCTACAAACAAACATATTATAAAGAGAGAAATCATGCATAGTCTTCCTAGATGACATAAAATAAAGTGGTCTACTTCATATTCGTATTTAACATTGCTTTAAATAAAACAAAACAATGTGTTTTCAGAGTACTCAATTTGGGCTCAGAGAACTAGGAAGCCATTAGCTTTCTCAAATCATTTTTTGAAAATATTTGTTTGCTTTGCACATCACTAAAGTCAACAATAATACACAGATGACACATCTCTTAATAGTTCAGCAATTTAAAACTCTCCCAACCCATCCTACAAGAATTCTGACCTCTTCAATTCTAAAGCTGGCTGTAATGACTAATTTGGTAAATAAATTGCAATGTATCTGGATACTTAAGCTTCTAATCACAAATCTCCCAGTAACATCAATAATCAATAGACATTTTCATATATTTGATTGTTAAAAGTCTAGCAATCCAAATTAACAATAGCAGTGAAAAATAGAGTTAAGGGCTGCCTGCATGCATACCTAGAAGAGCAAGAATCTGATTTTCATACAAAGTCAACTGCAATGAGTTCACAGCGCAGCAATTCCCCTTTTTGGAAGCATATACTTTATTAAGATTCCTTATTTGGAGGCACCTGCACATCAACATGCTAAATTTAAAAAAGTAAAGGGGAAGGAGGGAATTTTAGTCACATAGCTTCGTGGATGACCTAACCTACCGGCCTTCAACTTCTTGCTGTTTCATTTCCAAGCTAGTACCCTCAACTTTCGATCCAGATTCAAAAGAATAAGGCTTAATTTTATCTTTATTTCTCCAGAGGCATTTAGGCAATATAAGCTTCCATGAAAATTTGGCATGATCTTCTTTTGGTAATACCTGAATACACAATAAAAAAATCTGTAAGTTATTAGCCATACAAAAATCATTTAACCAAGAAGAATTACTAGATAATTCAACAAACACTTTTGATCAACGCCTTTAGAAAAAGACTTACTAATACTTGAACGATAGTTTTTCTTTTCTTAACAAAGGTTGAAAGTGAGAAAACGGGAGGGGGGAAACTAGGGTAAGAAAAGGGCACTTTTCTACATCAAGCTTGCATATGTCTGTTCAATGAAATTTCTACTTAAACCGGAGGAGAAAGACTCGTGACAATATCAGCAAACACGACAACACATTAAGTGCAACAGTTATCTAGTGGTTTAGATCTCCAAATAATCATTAGTACTGCCTTCTCTTAAAAAACAATATTTCATATTTCACAACTTACTTTTGTGATCTAAGTGTCGGTTAAGCTTTTGACCGTAATTTAGTTCCCTCATGCCCACTAAGTTATAAAACGATATCAAATGCAAGAAACATTAATACAAGCTTAACCATGATATCTTTACATTATAACACAATTTATTTGACCACCAAAGTGGCAAAATATCTTGTAATGAAGGCAGACTAATATTATCCATTTAAGATGCACAAAACTGAAAAGTCTCGTTGTGCAAGCAACAATTTTCATTTTCAAGAAAACAAATCAAAATATTGTCAGGCTGGTATTTCAAATGAGTACTTCCAAGTTAAGAAGCATTTAGCCAATTAAAAGTTAGCTAAGGAACAAGAAGCATAAATTATCAACCACATTTATTCCTACATCCTTGATAAGGGAATCCAATGAGGCTTTGATGATCATACCTTATCCAAGTAATTACCAATCACACCGTATAACAGTGCATCAAACACCATCATGCTCAGACAGACCAGAAAATTAACCCCAGATGATTCCTACATGAACCATTAACATAGAAACTTTAATGATTGTAGGAAGCCAGACTGAAAAATGCATCTTATAAATAATGTAAGCATACACGCCATATATTGCTCCAACGCAATCCAACATGTGCTCTCTCATAATCGGCAAAGTTTATTGATCCCAATGCAAAGGCTGTAGGAGACAGCAACGATGCAGCAGCCTTCAATACCCTGGAATAAAGAAAATTAGAGAAATGATACAGGCACACAAATTTGACAAACTATCACCATCATTAAAGACTCCAATACTGACATTGGTACACCTGGATCATTGACAGTGTAATAAGGAAAGAAGGCTCCTAAAAATGCAAGTGTCCCAACTGCCACAGCTGTTTTAGCTCTTGTGAAAAATGTAGAAATTAAGAAAGAAAGTGTTATAGCGCTAAGGCCAAAGAAAAAGAAGTATACAAACACCAGCGACTTATCACTGTACTCAAACAGGGAGCACATAGTGAAAGCGGTAATGATCCCGGAAGATACTGCAAACTGCATATTGGGAGAGAAACCAAATTAAAATTTCATCAAATTCCAAAAATGGAAGACAAGCAAAATAAGCAACCACTACAGGCTACATAATCCATAAATCAATTACAGCCAGAGGAGGACCAAAGCCCACCAAGATTAAGTATATAGGAAAAACAATTCGAATCACAAGTTATATACTTCCTTTGTTCGTCAATAATTGCAACATTTTGTGACTGTATTTTTTCCTTATGCATAAATCACAAAAATGGTCAAAGGAGAGTGCATGAATGGTGTAAAGTCTGGAATTTGTAATTCAAAATAAATAAATAAATAATAAACAGGATGAAATATGAAATAGACATGCCAAGAATTGCCCATGAGAATGGGCCCAAAAAAACGCTAAGCACAATCTGCCCCAAATTTACACTTCATTAGACACTTGATCCCCCAAGATACCATCAATTCTCTACAACCTCATTAGACAAGTGATCCACAAAATCCCATTTTTCTCAAACCAAATCACTCACAAAATTGTAAGCCGAATCTTTTCAAAGAACTTAACAACAATTCAAGCCAAATAGAGGGCATTAGACCCTAAGCTTGCCCTGCTCCTAGCTAGATCTGTCAAAACTGTCAATCGGGTAGGTTTCAAGTTTGGTTTATTTTAAATTGGGTCATTTTCAAATACAAGTCGAGAATAGCGAATACTATATCACGACACAAAATTTTAAATTACAAGTTAAGAGCACTTTTACATTTTCAAATTTTGGCAAATGTTTGGGTATATTTCAATGTGAATTTATTTTATAAATATCCATAATCTAATATAAATGTACATCACGTTTTGTGTGCAGCTAGCCACACCATGTGGTTGCTTGTAAAAGAACAAAGTAACCCCTATTATAACACGAGCGAGTAACCCTTGTAATCCTTACTGAGTGAGTAATCCCCCCAATAACCTCTATAACATTCTCTATAACATTGATGAAGTAACCTTTGTAACACTAACGATGTAATTCCCATGATGGTCGGCCACGCAGTGTGGCTAGCCACATATAAGAGTTTGTGTATAAATGTATTATCAAAATTATAAATCTTTTTTTAAATACTTTTGTAATTACGAAACCATTAAAATTGTCTAAATACAAATAAACCATAATGACATCAAGTCAAAAACTAACCTAACAATTCACCATAACTGAAAATTAAGGCTCAAAATAACACCACTTTTTTTTTTTTGCCTCAATTGAATGATGTATTAGGGTACTTTGAAAATTTTAATAGTAAATTAGGTCATTCAAACAATCAGGTCAATTTTTCTTAAACTTATTAAACAGACCTCAAGTCATAAGGAACTGCTTTGAAAAGACAACCCCCAAAGTTGAGATTATCCCAAATTAATCAATAGTTGAGATTGTTTAAAGAAGATAGGGCATAGTTGGACTATAGTATTATTTATCCCAATAGCATACAATGTTTAGATTCTATTAAATGAAATCCACAACTCTATGAGACGTCCATAAGGATGTTTTGAAAAGATGCATAAACTATAAAGGATGAAAAAAGATTTAGAAGCAAGTAAAGAACAAGCAGGTCACTTCCGGCAAAATAAATTTAATGGTTGCACTTCAGAAGGTGTAATGCATTAAATACCTGTATAACGTAAGTTATAAACCATGAGATTTGGAAAATATCACTTTTAAGACCCATCATATATAGCCCATCCTTGATTTTTTGCTCCTAGAATAACAAGAATGAAAATAAGCTCAGGCCAAAACTAAAAAGTATTAGATATACAAAATAATTATTTGTTTGTTTCAAGTATCACCCATTCATTATCCAACCTTTTCAAAAACAGAATAACTTATTAGGCGAGATATTGGGTAAAGAAAACCCAGCAGGTACCTGTGCATCACAATACAAAGACGTGAACAACTAAAGGCTTATATTCTGCAAATGTAAGCTTATAACGAGAAAATAAATGTTACATACAATACTCCCATCACTTTCTTAATAATAAATTGGAACTCATCATCAGTGTAATCACGAGTTGGAAAAGGAACCAGCCGTATGTTTGAAGGAATGAACTGCATTGAAGGAAACTTCAGCGAGGATTGTATGTCAAAGGAATTAAACACATGAGCTTCAGAGCCATCAGAAATGTTGCTAATATCAGATTCCTGAGCAGCAAATATTATGAAGGAATCGAGAACTTGTTGAAGCTGCACCAAGAGTTAAATTAAAATAAATAAAAATCAAACCCTGCAGTGATAATAATTAACATAAGAATACTGCACACAGTGGCGACAATGAAGAGTCCAAGAAGGCAACTTGTAGTAAATGCTAGATAGAAACATAACACGGCTGGAGGCCTAACTTACAGCATTGGCAATCACTTAGGTATTTGGCTATTTGAATTGTAATAAACTTCAATATTAAATAGAAGCTCGGTCCTACGTTTATACATGAAAGTAATTTGGGGCAAATGGGTTTACAGGTATAGATGATAGCAATATGCAAGATTTAATCACAACAGTTATAAAAGAGGACCGTAATCAACAGTCAAATAACCCAAACCAGGCCCAAGAAATGCAAGGGATGTCATAACTTTCAACATAGTTGTTTATGTAAAGCACATTCTAACATACGATCATGCTAATCGCCATTTCTGTTGTTATAGGTCAACAATTACTCTTCATTTAATAGGAAAATTTTCAGAATATAGAGTATGAGCTGCATACATGAAATCTCTACAATCACACAAATTTCAGAAATTCCATATAAATCAATAAAAGAATTTTAAAGTCATATAACCTAGATCTACAAAGTAAGTAAAATTTTGTTGAGGACTATAAAATTACAGGTATTTGGTTTGTTATAGAATATACAAAAGCCATTGAGTTTGTCATTGAACCAAACTTCAATGTTTACCTAAGATAAAGCACTCTTCTACCATGATGCTGAAGCAATACAAGACTCAGGGTCCAAAAACCCATCAAAGATGGTTAGTAGTACTTGTGGTTGTATAAATGATGTCTTTGATTCAGGGAGATGGGATGTCTATTTTTCCCTTTATTTAATATGACTGTATTGCTAACAGGTTGTGGTGTGCTCCGTGTTCATTTTGCCCACCACATAATAAATAAAATAATAATTCCTCCGTTTCTATTTAGTTGACGCGTTCAATTTAGGCACACATATTAAGGAGAGGAGAGAGGGTGAGAAAGAATGATAAAGCAAGTGGGGTAGCTAGTAAATGCAAGGTATAAAACTTTCCCAAAAAGGAAACGTGTCAACTAAAAAAAAACATCCTAAAAAGGAATACATGTCAACTAAAAAAAAAACGGAGGTAAGTATATATTTTGTCACAGAATTGTCGAACTGCTCATGCGGCTTAGTAATTTAGAGCATAGAATTGGGAAGATAGAGATCTGAAGTCTCAACATAGCTATCATCCTATTATAATAATGAGAAGACACTACCAATTAATTAATCAAGTGCCAACTCAAATCACTATGTTGTAACCAAAAACAAGGGGTTCCATGTGGCAAGGAGCTGTAGAAAGACATTGCTTTTAACAAAAAAAAGTGATAACCAACACTAATACTTAAAGTTTCTAAACAATGTTTTACATTATAGGATCTCCTAGTCTCTCTGATGAATACGAGACCTATGAGACAAATGCAACTAAGATTTGAGTTTCTCCAGATCAACTGTTAAGACTCGCCTAAAAAAATATTCACATCGTGCAGTAGAACTCTATATCACTAAATGCCACACATTATCAATTCCAATACCATAAAGACTAACAATCTAATAGTGAACCAATGTCTCTATGAAACACTAATACATGGCCCCCACATGTCCAATAACTAACCCATATCACCAAGGTCATAAACGAAAGAAAAAGTTTCACATAAATTCAGATACATTGTTCTATAAGCATATAGTATGCATAATTGTAAAATGTGTTTTTTTTTTCTCTCCTATTTACCATACTTGATACCAACACAGGACTGCACATGTAATTCCTACATTCAAGCTCTTTCCCAGAAAATTAATTACAATTGCATGACTGATTACAAAGAGGCAGGCAAACAGGTAAAGAATGTGCAAAAATGGTTGTATAGGAATGGGAAGAGATCATACAGTCAAGAAACCACTAAATCCATACTGCAAAATTGGAACGGTGTTCACACCCAGCTCCAAGTCATTAAGATAAGGGCCATCAACATCCATGATGGATTTAACATCAGGAAACCCAGAGAAAGCCCATGTGTGGTTAAGGCGAATACTGTAGTCATATAACTTAGGACCTTGACTGTGAAATACCACTGCCCCTCTGATTTTAGGATTTGGACAATTCCTGAAAAAAAAAAAAAAAAAAAAAACAAAACAAAAAAAAACCATGAGTCCACACTGCAAAACAAGCTGAATAAAAAGAGTTTACATGGCATGGTTTGGCACACACACATGCACCCCACACATTTTAAATCCTACAATAGTCAAATCTCCTGTACTGAGACGCAGGAAATTTGCAAAATTTAATCAGCCGAACATGCTAAAAGGGTAAGCAAAAACTTCACGGAATGTTTAATCAAACACACATATAATATACTCACTTCTCTTGATTGCAGGTACCATACAAATCTGAGCGAATGTAGGTTTCAAATTCCAATTCGTCCTTGTAGACTCTAGCAACTAACTGTGAACAAATTAAATCAATATAAATAAAAGCTCATAAAGATTCTAGAAGTATCTTAAGCTCATATAAATCTGGTAAATGAAAACTTGTAGAAGAGATTTTCAAAGAAGGTTTAGAAAAACAAGATGGCCCAGATACAAACCAAGAAATTTCTTGTGTGATGGGATATTTAGTGTTCTTATCTGACTTAATTTTGTTTGCTGGTTTGGCTTGGCTCCATGGTTTGGGATGAAACATTTTTTCAGAAGGAAAATTTGTCTTGTACTCCCTTCATTTGGAAATAATGGTTACGATTTGCTTTTCATCACAACCAAGGCAATCATTGGAAAATAAAAGAAAAGAAAAAAGTGAAGAGATAAATTATAAGATTATGTTTAGTTAGGGAATGTCATAAGAAAAGAATAATTACTATATAAGGTAAGTGGAGTAAACCTTTGGAAAGAAGGAATAAAATATTGTACATCCTATGTTCCAAATTAGAATAAGTGTGTAATCATTAATTTGTAACGGCTAAAAAAAGAGAAGTGTAACCATTATTTCAAACGGAGGAGTATGACAACAATTATTGCTTGGGGTTCATAGAAGTGATAGAATAGCACCAACTAAAGCAAGTGTATTGAGTTGCACCAACTTTTATGTTGGCTGTATAGGGAAGTTTCAACTTTAATTAGGGTGTGCATAATGACATTTCAATATAAACTTTCCATAACCACCTTCCACAACCCTCCCCTCTCCTTTCTTCGGTCCACAACAGCCTTGCCATCACTAAAAAAAACACAAAATATAACTAGATACGCCAGCTTGGATAGTTTGGAAAAATTGGGCACGGCAAAGATTGGGGCTGCCACTATTGCCTCTCTTTGAGCTCCTCAAATGCTTGAGTCACTTCTACACTCGGCCCAAAACTATCCTTCATAAATTGTTTAGTTACAGGCAGGTTGCAGAATTTGCTATAAAGTATAAACACCTGGTTGACCAATTAAACCCAAAAATCCACATATATCAGCCTTCCCTATCCTTTTTAAGTTGCTCCGTTATAGTAGAATTAGCTATGAATGTTCACTTAACCAGTTAAACCCAAAAATCCACATAACTCTGCCTTCAATATTCTAGGATGTGGCCATGTCCTTGCTAGATGTCTTTCTATTGGTGTACTATCATGGAGACCCAGTAGATAACAGTTTTTATTTATCAATTTGACTCCATTATAGCTTTCTTGCTAATACTATTGATGCACGGTTGCAAACTAAACACTAGGGACACTCTGTAAACTTGTTATATTTTATATTACTAATTAGTAATTACTGAAGGTAAGCAGGTGTGAAATTGCATATATCCAACTACCATTCTCTTTCTCTATCTTAATGTAATAAATTATATGCCTTGTGGTCACTATTTAATAATGGAATTATTAAATTGGTTTATGTTCTTGCGTGTTTCACATGCTCAAAAATGTTCTCAAAGAAAAAACATACTTCCTCCGTTCTTTTTTACTTGACCCGCTTTGACTTTTACACTATTCACCACCCCTCCTTTGACTGTCTTTAGTAAATAATATGTAAGGAAAAACATATTCATGTGGGATCTTTTTAAATTCGTCTCAATAAATACTATCATAATATATAACTTTTATAATTTTTACTTATAGAGAATAAAAAATATTGATCATTAAAGTTTTGCATTGGCAAGCGTGATAAAAGAAACAAGTGAAGTAAAAAAGAACAAAGGAAATATATAGTTATGGGATTTGAAAATTCGGAATCACTCAGTTCTTCTAATTTTTAAATAGCCATCTCTCTTCCTGTTTCTCTTTAAGTTTTTAGGTTGGTAAAGGTATATGGCTACGAGTGAGGAAGTGTTTATATAAATGACTTAGTTATGAGACAACTTTAATTCAATATCTAGTTTTGAATCTTTGGGATTTGATTGGGATTGCAATCTAATTTCACGATTTGTAGACCACCTAAATCATGGTTTGAATAGTTTTAGTTTTAATTTCATTGTTATATAGGTAACATTCCCAAGGTTTGAACCCTTGTTTCAGCTAAAATATGGATTTTGATTAAATAAAGAATTTCAAATTTTGTGCGTGATACAAACTTCATTGGTGATGCTTCAACGAGTCAACAAGTAGAATTCTACGTGCTAGAAATAACATTGCATATAAAAGTCACGTTTTTGCAATATCCTTGAAATTCAATGATGACTACTAGCAGCTATCACCCAAAATTTTCCTAGCAATCTTATCATTGACACACCGGCACCTTCTCTGATTTAACTTCTCATTGCCGCCAATAATAACTATGAATCTCTGGTCAAACCCCCAAGAACATGGTTGGAACATAGATCACCACTAATTTTTACCTCCAAGAAAACCCTATTTCAAGAATTTTCCCACAAAAATAGTTTCATAGCCTGAGTTTCCCCCCATCCTAAACTCTTCCAATCCTCTTCTTGCTGAGAGACCTATCCAACCAGCTAAATTGACCCACAAACTTATCACATCCACCATGAAATAGCAACAGCACCATCATTGTGCATAACAACTTCTCACATCCCCTAAATCCCAAAGCTTTCATCTACAACAATGAGTGTCCATGTGGGCCATCATAGAAGAATAAAGACAAAAGTGTATGGTAGAGAGAGAGAGAGAGAGAGAGAGAGAGAGAGAAATCCCCCAACTTCCCAAAATAGAACTCCATATTCATTCAGCTAATATCTAAAGAGTTTGTTTCAGCTCACAAATACTGCAGCAGCAGTGAATCATAAAGGAATACATAATATGTAATAATTTAAATTTGGAGCAAAAGGTAGACTAGCAAAAGCTGAAGAAAATTTTATGAACCAAGGAAAATCGGTAGAGACAAGCAATGCAAACCTTCAGCAAGGGGAACCGCAATGACAGCATGTTGATCATTGCTCTTGTCTCACTTGAATTGGGAGTAAAAGCCAAATACTCATTCTTTTCCACTAAGAGCTCCAAAATTTGGTCAAAGGGACGAGATATATCGCCTTTACCAACCTCCAAGAGCATATCTTTCCGAATGTTCCTATAAGCAATTTAGCAAGTCAAGTATCATTATACTTCTACAAATGTTAATATTAACATACAATTCATAGTATTTCCTTTGGATAAAAATTACCAAAAACTAAACCAACATAATTGCAACAAATAAGCAATAAGGAAAAAAATGATATATCCAATATCTTTCAATTCCTGAGTTCAGATCAAAGGAACTAACTCTTAGCTCCAATACTGGTCTCTAAAAATTATCAATGATATTAGTTACTACCATGTCTGGATTAAAAAAATTAATCTTGTATTTTTTCTCTTTTCTTATCTTTTTAACATGGACATTGTACCTCAAATTAGAAGTTTTCACTCAAAAACTTTTAATTTGGATAAAACAAAGGGATGAAAAGTGCTCCCCTCTTCCAATTCATTTATGTTGCAAGCCATTTGGTTTCTAGTCCTTTTAATTTAGCTCTTTCTGAATATTTTATATATCAGAAAAGAGCTAAGCCATACAAACAGAAAATGGCATGATCTTATGTTGATGTAAAGAATAGATGACAAATCAAAATAAAATAACAAAAGTTAAGGATAGCATACGGTTGGGCAGGGTGAATGCGTGTATCAACTTGAGTTCGAACAGCAATCAACATCAGCATCACAACTGTAGGAAGAAATATCTACATGAAAAAGAAAATGTAAATGATGAATAATTCAGAAAGATGAAAAAATACATCTTAAATTTCCTGCTTCTTGCCGTCATCACATAATTCATAAACCACAGAACATCAACCGTAGTCAAATAAATGCATACATAGAATAAAAACCAATCTAACATTAATCGACAGTTAGTATTGGTCTGCAGAAAACATTATCATCGCAATTTGCACATTCCCCAAATTTACAAACAAAAGGCTAATGCTGGATGAAAAAACTATTGTTTACCTACATTTGACAAGAATAATGTTCCTGTTCCAGCTTAGAGTTAGCTACTTAGCGCCTTACTAGAAAGGTGACTCACAAATAATCATCCAAATTTTGCACAAGAAATCAGACATTTTCATCTCCAAGTCCCACTAGATGCTTTATTCTTTCGGAAATTCTATGACCCACAATCAATGGGAGACATTAGATATAGGAAGCACATATGTATTGTAAAATGGCATTAGAATTGAGCGTCACATTGTGTCACTCAAGTATCTAGGAACCATACCTTTGACCATTGATAGATAAATTAAATATCTAAGATGTAAACTAAAAAACCTCCAAAAAATTGTTTTAAAAAATATTTTGAAAAAAATAAAAACCTAGTCCTCAACCTAACTACCATAGTGAAACAGAGAAGCACTTAAAGGAAGCAAGAAATAGGGCAGTTCTCTCCAAACGCCTCATTTAACGCAAACTTGAAACACCAAGGTTGTTAAGGTGAGCAAACTAAGCAATAATCACTTCCAAAATTCTAGTAGCACACTAATTTTTTTCCTATCCGCTTAGTAGTCCCCTCCCAAACTACTCTAAACATTAATCCACCTCTAGCAACATTCCATGGAATCCTAATTCGAGAAGTAAACACAATCTAACTGCCAAACAAAATTATAATCATTTCATTCATTCATTCCTCTGCTCAGACTATAACACTAGAAATAAACCAAAAACGGCAATATTCATACTTCAAAACACAAATTCAAGCAAGATACCAAAAATTAAGTTAAAAATTCAAAAAAAAAAAAAAAAAAAAAAAAAAAGTACACTAAACTATGATCAAGCTTTCATTTTCTGAATTACAGGACACTCAAAAACAACAATCAACAGTACGATCAAAATTCTCAAACAGAAAGCAACAATCAAAAGTAGAAAACAACAAAAATTCAGTTAAAAAATTCAAAATATCAACAAAAAAAACGAAGGATCAAAACCTCAGCAAAAGTAGCATAAGGATGCCGAATTTTAAGGAGCCAGTTTTTACGAAGCATCGCCTTCAACTGCCGCCGTGATTCCGCCATAGTCGGCAAAAAATGGAGAGAGAAAAACCCTAATTTCAACGATAACGTCACCGGAAAAACATCGGAGTAGGAGAGAGAATTGAGAAAGATAAAAAAAAAAAATGCAGAAGAAAGTGGAGGTGGCGGGCAGGCGGGAGGTGTTGAAAAAAGAAACAGTAGAAGCAAGTAGACAAGTGTAAGGAGAATTGGATGTTAGTGTAATCGGAAGTTTCCTTTCATTATTTTGTTAAAATAGTACTTTAGTACTGTGTTGTTTTCAATTGAAAATAGAGTGGGGAATAATCGCGTTGAAAATACTCTTTTCTATTTGTGTTTGTAGTGAAGCTAACGTTATTTATTCCTTGCTATGTCTATAAGCAAGCAATTTGATTTCGGATGATGGGGACAAGTTTATTTATTATTAGTCGTAGGACGGTTTCAATCGTCATCACTTTAGTGGAGTGGTCTGTGGGAGTATAATTGTATATTTTGTAATTATTTTTAAAATGGAGTGTTGGAGTATGATACAAACGAGCGAGCCTCGGCTCCATTCCTTCCAAAAAAAAAAAAGGGAAAGAAAAAAATGAGTGAACCTCCATTAATTGGACTACTTTACAAATTTGTAAATCAATAACTATGTCGTTGTATGTAAAA
The DNA here is from genome assembly GCF_001683475.1 of Chenopodium quinoa. NCBI lineage: Eukaryota > Viridiplantae > Streptophyta > Magnoliopsida > Caryophyllales > Amaranthaceae > Chenopodium > Chenopodium quinoa. Next base: position 2,306,356 of record NW_018744996.1, on the reverse strand, counting down.
AAAAAAAAAAAAAAAAAAAGGTGAAAAGAAAAATGCATGAATTGACAAAACTACTTCCAATTTATTAGATTAAATAACTACAGTATCCGTTTACAAATCAGACTTATAAACTTGAATCTTCTGTACAAAATACATGATGATAAGAACTTTTTACAAATCGATGAAATTATGTTTAGTGATGCACAGTTAAAGTTCATGTAATTAATTTTAAGTGCACTTTGAATTGTTACTTATGTAAGCAATCTGTGTAAGATAAACGGATTGGTTAAAAAAAAATTAACAGTGTGCATTATTATTGGTTAGTTTTTCAATTGCAATTTTGCACGAATCAGTCCCCTTGCTTTTTCTTTCTCATTACAGTTGCCCCCCATCTGTGCAACATTCTTTATTTAAGTGAATTGTACTTCTGAATGCCATTCATGAGGCATTTGGTAATGACTTGGCTAATTTTCTTAAGTAATAAAGGATCGTTTTGTGTAAAAAAAAAAAAAGAAAAAAAAAAGTGAAAGTGTACTTCACCAATCATTTATTTAATTCCAATGCACTTCCATTTTACACAATTCCTTAACAAAATTTCATTAATACTTTCTCGTAGAAGGTTTGCCATTGGTGATGAATGGAATGAGGAAAATAATAAAGAGAAATTGATGTTACTAGTCTCAACTATGTACATTCTTGTTTAAATGGTCCAACTATATCGATTAACTTATGGCGGTCCCAAATTTGGGGGTGTCCTTATTAAAACAATTCCTAGCTTATAATAACCGGGGTAAATTGGTTAGAATTGTCATGTATTGAATTTTTAGTGGTCTGTTTTAAAAAAAAACATGAAAATGGTGTAAAGGGAGGAGGTGAGTGTTAAGAGTCGGTGGAGCTTTAATTTTTGAATTACACCTAACAAAAACAAGACACGTATCACTATTAACTGGTCAAATCGGTTAAAAATACAAATTATCTACAGAAGCTTGCAAATTCTCAGGAGATAGATCTAAGCTTTGAGCTTAATTTCGCTGCACATTGGATTCTGCCTTCTCCTCGAGATCTCCAGTGAAACTTTGAGTGAGATATTCACTGGATAGCTTAGTAATGGTAGCCTAGTTTTTCTTCATTGGTTTTTCGCCTCCTATTCAGCAGGTTTCATGGATTTCACACTAAATAATATTGGTTTAAGCACCTTTAATTTTTTACCCCCACTAACTCTCTTTTTCCTTTTTTTTTTTTGACAAGAAGAAAAAGGATTTCATTAATGAAAGATAGCCAAACGGCACTTACAAACAATTCCTAGGAAAATTAGAATTCCAACACAAGTATAAATCACCTTAAAACTAGATACATCGCAGATTCGATCAACGATCCTCTTAATAAAAAACTTCATCTAAAGCAATACAATATGTGAGTTAGCACTAATTCGGCTTGAGATCCACTGATGAATACTTGTTTGAGTAAAAATACTCATATGGTCTTATGGATACTTTTGGAGATTATGAAACCCTAAATCTTCAATCTTCGGCAGACAAACAGAAAAAGAAATTAACCCTAATAGAATAACCACCATCTCAAAGATCGGATCCATTTATTGAAAGCAAATAAAAAGTTTTTTGGGGCTTACCATCGATAAAAACACCGATAGAAGCCCCTACAAAGATTCACAAAAGAGACCAGAAGAAAATAGATGAAAGAGAAAGAGAAAAAAAGGAGAAGAGTGAAGGAAAACCTTTTAAAAAAAAAAAAACAGAAAAAATCTAGCAGTAGAGGCTAGAAAAACCCTCCCAAGGGAGAAACCTTAAAGGAAACCAGAAAAAACCCTCCCAAGGAGTAACCCTAGAGGGAACGTATGCGTACCATTTTATCCTTATTCCTATTTTACTTTCATTCTCTTCTTTAAAATTACAAACTAATGGGGACATGAGGTTGATTATTAAAATATGTGTTAATTTATGACTCATTTTCCTATAATTAAAACTGTTATTCATGTGTCATTCACTACATATTAATATTTTGTATTCAAAATTTATTATAAAGTATAACATAGCACTAGTAGAAAAAAAGAATTAGGCAACCCCCCTATGGCAACGGTTCATGAAAACCGTTGCCAACTTGCTGTGAGCGCCATTTTAAAAAAAAATTTGGTTTTATTTGGCAACGGTTAACCGTTGCCAATTGATAAAATTTTAAAAAAAATAAAATTAAAAGGGGTAGATTGGCAACGGTTAACCGTTGCCAATTTAAAAAAAAAAATCGGGATTTTTGAATACAAACAGCAAGCTGTGCAAACGTTCTTCTTTCACCTCCAAAAACGCGCGCCTTCCTCTCCCCAAACCATTCCTCCATTGAATTGAAGCTTCCATTGAAGGGCTTTGTTCTTCTGCCTCCCTCAAGCACGCACTCCCCTGTTCTTCTGCCTCCCTCAAGCACGCACTCCCCTGTTCTTCTGCTTTCACCCCTCAAGCACGCACGCACTCAGGTCTTCTCTTCTGCCTCCCTCCATATATAGCAGCTCCTCCATTATTGAAGTATGTAGCAGCTCCTCCATTGTTATAGCGCTCCTTATTGCTAGGTAAGTCGTAATAGCGCTCCTCCATTGTTATGGTTTTTGAAGAATTGGTCTTTAAATTAGTTAATATTACTAGGGTTTGTCAAGAATTGGTCTTTTGTGTTAGCATGAATTGGGTCTGTGATGTTGGAACTTGAATAGAGTTATTTATAGTTAGAAGTTCCTTGGTATTGAAAAGATGATATACCCTTGTATCTTATTACTATAATTTGACAGATGTTTGTGATGATATTGTGTCTGTCAAACTGGCTTCGAATGAATTGAATGAAATTTTAGCAATGCACCAACTGCCCTCAACCTTGTTGCTGCTTTCATTGCTGAATTTCAGCCAAAGACATGGATAGAAAACAGTTGTTATTGTATTTAGTACAAGCTACATTTACCTATATTTCTAAATTGTTATGAGATTGTTATGAGAACTTTATTTATCATCACTAATAAAGTTGAGAATTTTATTTTGTTTATAGGATAATTTAGTCCTTTTTATTTAAGAGAACAAAGTTGAGAGTTTAGGGTTTAGGGTTTAGGGTTTAGGGTTTATGGTTTAGGGTTAAGAGTTTAGGGTTTAGAGTTTAGGGTTTAGGGTTTAGGGTTTAGGGTTTAGGGTTGAGAGTTTAGGGTTTAGGGTTAAGGGTTTAGGGTTTATGGTTAAGGGTTAAGGGTTAAGGGTTTAGGGTTTAGGGTTAAGGGTTTAGGGTTTAGGGTTTATGGTTTGAATATACTTTTCTTTATGAGTTGCTTCTCACTATATATATGCGTGTTTCAGGCTAAGAAATGGGTGTCAAGGGCTTCTAGGGTAAGATCATCAGGTTGGAGAGTGGGCGGAAAACATCCTGGTATGGTATCTTACTCTGACTTTCCTTGTTCTTGCATTGCTCACTAATATCATTCTTATCTTTTCCCTTAATCTGGTTTTCTATTTGTGTCTATATAGGTTACACTGAAAAAGATTATCAGGAATTTTTGGGCGAAGCATAGACCTTGGCATTGACCTTCTATTTGAGAGTGTTGAGCCTTTATAGGTACTCAGGTATATATATATATATAACTTTATGTGCTTTAAATAAGTTCTTGGTTGCACAATTTTGTGGAGATGGTGTGTGATATAACTTTGGTGCATCTTCTATCATGATGTGTGATTAAAGTGGTGGTTTTTAATTGATTGCATGTATCATCATATGCCTAGATACCCGTTCAAGGCTTTCTCATTAGGAGAAAGTCTTGAATAGTCCCCGGTTGGGACTGTTCTTGAACGTTTACTCTCACTTAGGTGGTGAATGTATGTCAGTTTTTTCGATTTTAAGGAACATCTTGGCTTAGCATTTCCTCGATCACCATGTTCTCTGGGTACATATGTGGGTAAGTAATTACCTACGTCGTGTACTTGGAGAACTGGGGGGAAATGCTGCCGGATTTTCCTTAAAATTGGAAATCTGATATACATTCACTAGTGAGAGTAAACGTTCAAGGATGGGTTAGGTTGGAGTGATAAGGACCCTTTGGAAGCATATATGCATTTTTGTATGTATATGAATGTTATATGCATGTTGTGTGTTTGAATTTGATTTGTATATATAATAGATGTAGCAATTATACATTATTCGTAATATGTTGCCATGTTTAGAGACAATTTACTTAATGGAGCGGGATCGTGGATGGATGTATGGTAGACGTGATACATTGGAATTCTTTAATGGGGTTCAAGAGTTCTGCGAGACGGCTTCATCTTATCAGCGCAGAATGGGTTTCGAGTGCCTCTATTGTCCTTGTGTTGATTGTAATAATGTGAAGGTGGTCAATAGTGTTGATATCATTAGAGATCATGTAGTTTGTCGTGGGTTTAGGGTTAAATATCATGTGTGGATTTGGCATGGTGAAGAAGGAGAGTACAGTGGGGATGTTATTGGGTATGATGTGCATGATGATAGAAGCAATGATATCCATGTGGACGAGGAATACAAGAATGATGAACATATTGATGATGATGGTGCTGAGGAGGGATTTGAGGATGATCATGTGGATGAGGTTGAGGATGAAGGTGTGGATGAGATGATGCGTGGTTTTGAAGGTGACGTGTTTGAGTCATTATCGGAGGCTTCTAAAAAGCCTTTGTATCCGGGGTGCAAAAAATACTCCAAACTATCAGCTGCTAACTCTTTTTAACATTAAGTCGAAGCATGGGTGGACGGACAGTAGTTTTACTTCCTTGTTGAGCGTGTTAAGTGGGATGTTGCCAGATGGGAATGAAATTCCTAAGTCTTACTATTACGCTAAGAAGCTCATGTGTCCATTTGGTTTGGAGTATAAGAAGATACATGCATGTCCTAATGATTGTATTCTTTACCGAAATGAATATGAAAACTTGGAGGAGTGTCCAAGATGCAAGAAGTCGCGCTACAAGCGCAAGAGTTGCAATGCTGGTACGAAGAGACCTCCTGCTAAGGTGTTGTGGTATCTTCCCATAATTCCTAGGTTTAAGCGTCTGTTCTCTTTACCAAAAGACGCTAAAAACTTGAGGTGGCATGCAGAGGGAAGAAAGAAAAACAGAATGCTGAAGCACCTAGCCGACTCACCGCAATGGAAGAACCTTGATATGAAGTTTGGGGAATTTGGTGATGAAGTCAGAAATTTAAGGCTTGGTTTGTGCACGGACGGGATGAATCCATTTGGCACTCTTAGTACCCAGCACAGCACATGGCCGATACTTTTAGTGATCTACAATTTGCCTCCTTGGTTGTGCATGAAACGGAAATATGTAATGCTTTCACTCTTGATATCGGGGCCAAGGCAACCTGGAAACGACATTAATGTGTATCTTGCGCCATTGGTTGATGATTTGAGAAAGATGTGGGACGAAGGGGTTTCCGTGTTTGATGCTCATAAGAATGAGAAGTTCACATTGCGTGCAGCTCTTATGTGGACCGTTAATGATTTTCCTGCATATGACAACTTGTCTGGGTATAAGAATAAAGGGAAAAAGGCATGTCCCATTTGTATTGATGATACGCCAAGCAGACGCCTTGATCATTCTTTCAAACAGGTGTATTTGAGGACAAGAAGGTTGCTCAGGCGCGATCACCCGTACTGTCGGCAGAAAAAGGCTTTCGATGGGACGGTGGAGGAGGGGACTGCTCCTAGGCCACTGACTGGTGAGGAGGTTTACGCTCGGGTCAAGGGTGTACGAACAGTATTTGGGAAATCTGAAAAAGCGGCGGAATCAGTTGCTCTGTTTAAAAAAGAATCAATCTTTTGGTTGCTCCCGTACTGGAAAGAACATGACGTCAGGCACTGTCTTGATGTAATGCATATAGAGAAGAATGTGTGTGACGCTCTTGTGGGAACGCTGATGAATATTCAAAACAAGACAAAGGACGGAAAGGGTGCTCGTTTAGATTTGGAAAAGATGGGGGTGCGTCCAGAATTGTGGGTTCAGCAAAGGGTTAGTAAGGGAAAGGAACAGGAAAAGGAAAAAGAAATGGGTTCGAAAAAGGGAAAGGGGAAGAGCAAGGGAAAGGGAAAGGCCGCGGATGCGTTGAAGAAGAAAAATGAGGGAAAAGCCAAAGAGGGGAAGGCCTATTTACCTCCGGCTTGCTACACATTGTCAAGGGTAGAAAAACGGAGGTTTTGTGAATGTCTGTATGGCATTAAGGTTCCATCAGGGTACGCATCTAACATGAAAAGATTTGTATCCTTAAATGGAGAATTGAAGCTGACAAGTATGAAATCCCATGATTGTCATGTTCTGATGCAAGTTTTTCTACCAATTGCAATACGTGGTATTTTGCCAAAGCACGTGAGGGAAGCTATTACAAGCCTCTGTTCGTTTTTCAATACAATATGTAGCAAAGTGCTTGATCCTTGTAACCTTGATGCTTTACAGGCGGATGTGGTTGTGACTTTGTGCAAATTTGAGATGTACTTCCCGCCCTCGTTTTTCGACATAATGGTGCATTTGATTCTTCATTTGGTGCGTGAGATTAAGTTGTGCGGTCCAGTGTTCATGAGGTGGTGCTACCCTTTTGAAAGACACATGGGCACATTGCAAGATAAAGTTAGGAATCGGGCTCACCCGGAAGGAAGTATGATTCAAGGGACCGTGGCCGAGGAGATTGGTAATTTTGTTGCCGACTATATAGCCGTTGCTGAACCTATTGGTATTCCTACTTCTCGACATGAAGGTAGACTTGATGGTCATGGCACAATCGGGTCGAAACGAATGTCACCTGATCGAGAGCAGTTCTTACAAGCACACCTTTATGTGTTGCACCATGTTGCAGATGTTCACCCATATTTAGACGAGACATGGCTAGTTTGCGTGATGAGTTTCCGTCGAAAGGTGAAAGGGCACTGATGCAGTTGCACAACAAGAAGTTTGTGAGTTGGTTTCGTGATCGAGTGATGGGTGGAAAGTACGAGAATGTCACAGATACAGTAAGGTGGCTTGCTTATGGTCCTAGGGATGATGTTCGCTCATTTGATGGATATGACATAAATGGGTACACATTTTGGACTGAGCGTCAAGATTTTAAATCATCCTCGACCCAAAACAGTGGTGTAACGGTTGTGGCATCGTCAAGGGAGTTTGCAAGTGCTAAGGATAAATCACCCGTTGATGCAGAGTTGTCATACTACGGTCGAATTCAAGAAATATGGGAGCTTGATTATTGTGACTTCACGATTGCTCTTTTCCGGTGTAAGTGGGTTGATAATATCAAGCGTAACGTCAAATTTGATGACTTTACTCTTGTAGATCTTGGCAACCTGAATGATAGTGCGGAACCATTCATCCTTGCATCTCAAGCTAAGCAGGTGTTTTACGTGTCTGACCCTGCCGACTCAAAATGGTCTATTGTGCTAGCCGGCAAAAGAAGAATCCTTGGCGTTGGAGATGTCGAGGATGAGGAAGAATATGATGCCTTTGATGACTCGGCACCTTTCACTGTTCCTAGACCTGCTGTGGCAAATGAGAAAGACGACCAAGCCAATTACATGAGATCAGACCACGATGAAGGAATATTAGATTGAGGTACTGTATATTTTCTAGCTAGTTTGAATTGCAGGCGTAGAAAGAACTAAAAAATCACATTTTACGTGAAAATGCATGAAATTGTTGAATTACTTGGCCATTTTTCCTATATTCTTTTAAATGAATAAAGTAACTTACATCACCATTTTCTATGTTTATCTCTATTATAATTAAGCAATTTATATATGATTATAAGTTCACCTTACAATTCAGCAGCTAATAACGTGTTATGTTTGTAATGACAGGTTTTAACATCTAATGGCGGACGATCGATTCCGTGTTCGAGTTGAGGATGCTGAATCTAACTCAGATGATTCATCTAATGATGGGGACCAGCCGTATGATGTGAACAAGGAAACTGATTTGGGTGAGCCAGAAGATCAGGCGCAAGATGTATTGGAGAGAATGATAGATGACTTTGAAATTGCAGCTGAGCAAGCGCCTCCAATCGATAATGCCATTATGGAGCCGTTTCGTGAGGATCAAAGTGGAGCGGGGGTGCGGGCACCAGCGAAGAAAAAGCAGAGGGGTCCGACGACAGCTTTCAAGAAACGTGTCGGTCCTATGGTCTTGGAGTATGACAGAGTAGGGCAACCCTCGGGTAAATGGCGTCGTCAGTATGCTGGTCAAGTTGGGATATGTGCGCGCAAAATCCCCATTACGCTTCGTATGAGCGACGTGCCTACAGGCTTGATTGACACGTTTTGGAATGATACTAGGGTAAAGTTTATGGATTCCACATTATTTATAAACAATTTCAATTTATTTGGGATGTTATGGGAAAACTAACAATGTTTGTTATTTGTACTTGCAGAGTCTATTTAACATTCCAAATTAGTACTCCAAGCGTAGGGTGTTTGAATCCTTACTTGCGGCAAGATTCAGAAGCTTCAAGTGTAACTTAGTTCGTCGGTTTATCACAAAGAAACTTGTGAGGAAACCAAAGAACAAGAAAGGAGGTGACAGTGATGATGATGTCATCGATGAAGAGAAACTCCCATGGCAAATATGGCCTAGCATATCGAAGGATGATTGGGGCGCTTTCGTTCTTCAAAAATGTAAAAAAGAAGACATTGTAAGTTTAAAGAACTCTGATGAAAATTGTGTTGTAATTTATCGTCTTTTTTATTAGTAATGAAACTAACATATATATCTTTTTATGTAGGAAATGAGGGAGCAAAATTCCAGGAATGCATTGCAAAAGCAATACCACCATCATATGGGAGCAATGACGTATGATGAATGGAGGGATACGTGGGTGAGTGAAGGAGTATACCCCACTGCGCTTCTAGGGTCCTCCACAGCGCCGTCTGACTCCACGACCAGTACTTTGGTGAGTCGTGCTGGGGATTTCTTTTGCTCTATGCATTCGCGGGACAAGAAAACCAAAAAATGGTCCATCAAGGCTCCGGAAACCAAAGAAATGACAGATAAGCTAGTAAGCAACTATGAACTAGTGAACTAACTTATTCATTTGCATGTATATCACTTTATATAAACACTTACTTCATGTTGCCATTTTGTTTTTGCTACAGCTTGAGTACACTGGAGAGCTTGTTGAAGGCAAGCTCGTCCCGACGGTAGAGAAGGACCCCTTCACCTTGGCTATGGGAAAGCCCTACCATCCGGGACGGGTATTAGGTGTTGGGGGGAGCTTGCTAGGATGGGAGAAGGTAATGGGTCCCGAATATACCAAATCTGGAAGATCCCGAGCAAGTGTGAACTCGCCACAGAACTTCGATGCCACAGTGGCATCAATTAAAGAACAAGTGCGCAATGAGATGCGCGAAGAGTTCAACGCATGGGCGAAGCAAATGAATTTGCCGACCTTGCCCTTTTCCTCGACAACACCGGCCGACTCAAGTAGCCACCCATGAAGAGAAGGAGAACAGGAGGTAAATGATTAGAATTCAATTCTATAAGTTTTGATATGTTGAGTTATGTGGGTACGGTTCTAATTAATGTTTCACTATCAATACACTATTGCAGATTGGTACTCCTTCACATGCGAACTCAAGGGGGCTTGATACTCCGACACCTCATCATTTTCCTATTCTACAGGTGATTTTGTGCTTACTTGTTTGGATAATGATATTTGTTTTTTGATTGTGCTGTGAAATGGTTAAGTTGGCTGTGAAATGGTCAAGTTCGTTGTGTTGTGTTGTCAGTATGCTTTGTTGATGTCATGTGTTGTTGTTGTTTGCTCTTCCTTCTCATTCTCCTCATTCTCCTCTTCCTTCTCCTTCTCCTCATTCTCCTCCTTATCCTCCTCCTTCTCTTTCTCCTTCTCCTTCTCCTCCTCATCCTTCTCTTTCTACTCCTTGTTAAATATTATGAACAAAGGATATTAGTTTATAAGAAAAAAAAAATAAGAAAAAACCAAAATTTTCATGAGTATCACAACACCGAAATGCACCAATATCATAGAAATTCACCGAAAATCACGAAAATGGCCGAAATGCACAAAAATCACATGCATCACATGCGTGTGCAGGCTGCTGGGCAGCTGCCTGGCTGGGCTGGCTGCCTGACTAGGCTGCTGCCTGGCTAGGTGCCTGCCTGGCTGCCTGGGAAGGTGCCTGGCAGGGCAGGTCCCTGCTTGCCTGGCTGGGCTGCCTGGCTGGCTGGGCAGGTCCCTGCCTGGCTGGGCAGGTCCCTGCCTGCCTGGCTGGGCAGGTGCCTGGCAGGGCAGGTCCCTGCCTGCCTGGCTGGGCTGCCTGCCTGGCCGGGCAGGTCCCTGCCTGCCTGGCTGGGCTGCCTGCCTGGCTGGGCAGGTCCCTGTCTGCCTGGCTGGGCAGGTCCCTGCCTGGCTGGGCAGGTCCCTGCCTGCCTGGCTGGGCAGGTGCCTGGCAGGGCAGGTCCCTGCCTGCCTGCCTGGCTGGGCAGGTTCTTTTTTTTTTTTTTTGCACTCATTTTGGTTTTTTTTTTCTTTTTTTTAACTAGCACCTAAGATACTTAGTGATGAATATGTATGGCTTGAAACGATCTAAAAAAAGCAATTTCACAAGTTCGAGGTTCATTTACAGTATTTACGGCTCGAAATGGCCTAATTCAGTTCTAACTTGCCCATTTTTCACGATTTTAGCTCAATGCTTGATTTAACTCCTATCTTACACCTAAGATACTTATTTATGAATATTTATGGCTTGAAACAACCTAAAAAAAGCAATTTCACAAGTTTTAGGTTCATTTAGAGAATTTACGGCTCGAAATGGCCTAAATGAGTTCTAACTTGCCCATTTTCCGTGATTTTAGCTCAATGCTTCATTTAACTCCTATATTACACCTAAGATACTTAGTTATGAATATTTATGGCTTGAAACAACCTAAAAAAAGCAATTTCACAAGTTTTAGGTTCATTTAGAGAATTTACGGCTCGAAATGGCCTAAATGAGTTCTAACTTGCCCATTTTTCGTGATTTTAGCTCAATGCTTCATTTAACTCCTATATTACACCTAAGATACTTAGTTATGAATATTTATGGCTTGAAACAACCTAAAAAAAGCAATTTCACAAGTTTTAGGTTCATTTAGAGAATTTACGGCTCGAAATGGCCTAAATGAGTTCTAACTTGCCCATTTTCCGTGATTTTAGCTCAATGCTTCATTTAACTCCTATATTACACCTAAGATACTTAGTTATGAATATTTATGGCTTGAAACAAGCTAAAAAAAGCAATTTCACAAGTTTTAGGTTCATTTAGAGAATATACGGCTCGAAATGGCCTAAATGAGTTCTAACTTGCCCATTTTCCGTGATTTTAGCTCAATGCTTCATTTAACTCCTATATTACACCTAAGATACTTAGTTATGAATATTTATGGCTTGAAACAACCTAAAAAAAGCAATTTCACAAGTTTTAGGTTCATTTAGAGAATTTACGGCTCGAAATGGCCTAAATGAGTTCTAACTTGCCCATTTTCCGTGATTTTAGCTCAATGCTTGATTTAACTCTTATATTACACCTAAGATACTTAGTTATGAATATGTAAATGAAGTATCTTTGTAATTGGTGCAGGAAGAGACCCATTGTGAACTTCTTCACCCGGGCGAATCATATGATGGACCTTTGCATGTTGTTGCCTATGGTAGTGCACAATCGGCCGAACAAGGTACGGTCCATCTTCGACCTCTTCTGCCTGAGCATTATTCTGTCGGGATCCATTCTGTGGTTCTCGGGTCCGAGGACCTCTTAATACCTGTGCCCGTGGAGGAGGATGAGTTCACTACATTCTGGGCAGCAAAAGGTAGTTTTGTGCAATGGCCATCTGCTTGGATACGGTTGATGAACCAGGTAATTAAGATTTAGATTTCACGCTTTAATCCTTTCTTCCCATGAGTTGGATGGAAATCTTTTCTAACCATTTGTGTGATCATACTTATTAGCCATCGAGGAAAAGCCAAACGCCAAAGAAGAGGGTGGAGGGGCCAAAGAACAGAAGTGAACATGGATCGGTGAGTGGAAAGGCGTCGGCGAAGAGCCCTTCACGAGGTTCAGCTACGCAAGCTACTCCATTAGTTGAATACACGGTGCTTCAATCGCTATCTCAGGAGTTAGCTTATTTGCACAACCGTGTTTGCGTGTTGCCTAATGACAGCCCCATCCAAATCCAACTTCCTAAGGAAATGTTCCACTACGATGATGATGCAACGGCATGGCTATTCAAAGAAGATGTGAAGGAATTTCTAAGTGGTGCAATGCTTAACATTTCCCTCATTCAAATATCCATGAGGTAATTCAACTGGTACTCAATTTATGTTATTCAGTTTAGTGGTGTTTGTCGGTTTGTTTTCGATTAACATTGTGTTATATATCATGCATGCAGAGCACTCCAGGAGCAAATATGGGAGCTTGAATCTCCTTGTCAAGTTGGGTGGTTGTGCCCTGAGCAGATGTCCACTGCTAGAATCTTAGGCAACTCCGCTGACGTGTTGTACTATGCTGAACGGGGTATCAGGCAATCAGTGAGTGCAGTAGACAAGTTTATATTCGTCCCATACTATGAGGAGTACGTCTGATTATGCTAGTCAAGTTCATTTGTTTTCCCGGTTTATTTGTTGAAACAGGCTAACCATTGATTTGTTTGTCTCGTGTGTAGTTATCATTGGACCCTACTTGTGATTTGTGTTTCCAGTAACACAATCTTCTACTTTGATTCTGCTCGGTTACCTCAAGTAAGAAAGCGCCTCGTGAGGTCCATACTGCAAAAGTAAGCATCTAGTTTGTTTCACTTCTTGTTATTCATTTTGGTATTTTAACTCATATGTATTGATTATACTAGTCAAATTTGAACTTATTACTTTGTTTTTTTGTAGTACCATGAAGAAGATAAATCCTCGATCTCCTCGAGGTCCTACATGGAAAGCACCCAAGGTAATTCACCCATGATGTTGTGATTTTCTTAATGTACAATGCTTAAGACGTTGCTTATTTGCTATGCATTTTGATTCATGTGCTTTGTTCCTCATGCTAGTGCGCACAACAGGAAAACGGAGTTGACTGTGGCCTATACGTGATGAGATTCATGTATGACATAGTGATGAGTCATTGTACAGACACACGTCAGCTTGAAGAGGTATGCCATTTTGGTTGAAATTGCGTCCCAAAACCTCCTACTTGCTCTTTTCTTGTAATCTCAAGCATTAGTCACCTATAACTAAGTGATAATGACATGTTTTAACTAGTTATGAGTTCAATAGACATGAATTGTAGAAAATAGGCATCCTAGTAGCCAAAATGGCCTTACTTGAGCCATTTTGGTTGAAATTGCGTCCCAAAACCTCATACTTGCTCTTTTCCTGTAATCTCAAGCATTAGTCACCTACAACTAAGTGATAATGACATGTTTTAACTAGTTATGAGTTCAATAGACAACAAATATAGAAAATAGGCATCTTAGTAGCCAAAATGGCCTTACTTGAGCCATTTTGGTTGAAATTGCGTCCCAAAACCTCTTACTTGCTCGTTTCTTGTAATCTCAAGCATTAGTCACCTATAACTAAGTGATTATGACATGTTTTAACTAGTTATGAGTTCAATAGACAACAAATATAGAAAATAGGCATCCTAGTAGCCAAAATGGCCTTACTTGAGCCATATTGGTTGAAATTGCGTCCCAAAACCTCTTACTTGCTCTTTTCTTGTAATCTCAAGCATTAGTCACCTATAACTAAATGATAATGACATGTTTTAACTATTTATGAGTTCAATAGACAAGAAATATAGAAAATAGGCATCCTAGTAGCCAAAATGGCCTTACTTGAGCCATTTTGAAGCAAATTGCGTCCCAAAACCTCTTACTTGGTCTTTTGTTATAATCTCAAGCATTATTCACTTATAAATAAGCGATAATGACATGTTTTAAGTAGTTATGAGTTCAATAGACAATAAATATAGAAAATAGGCATCATAGTAGCCAAAATGGCCTTACTTGAGCCATATTGGTTGAAATTGCGTCCCAAAACCTCTTACTTGCTCTTTTCTTGTAATCTCAAGCATTAGCCACCTATAACTAAGTGATTATGACATGTTTTAACTAGTTATGAGTTCAATAGACAACAAATATAGAAAATAGGCATCATAGTAGCCAAAATGGCCTTACTTGAGCCATTTTGGTTGAAATTGCGTCCCAAAACCTCTTACTTGCTCTTTTCTTGTAATCTCAAGCATTAGTCACCTATAACTAACCCCAATTATTATTATTTCACTTCTACTAACTCATGTTTTGTGTATTCTAAGTTTTGCAAGGAACTCCATGTAATTCGGGAGATGTTGGCGACCTACATCACATTTAATTTGTAAATATCGTCATACATTTTTGTACTATATCATCTCTTCATCAATCCTAGCCTTATCTTATTAATTATGTACTATACATGAAACATTTTTCTAATTTATTATATCATCTCTTGGTATTGTTATTATTAATTATTTATGTTTTGTTATTAATGTTACTAACTATTGTTACTGTTATCATATATAATCATAATAATTATTATTATTATTATTATTAATATTAATATAATAATAATAATTATTATATTAATAATAATATTGCAGCCACAAAAAAAAAAAAAAAAACCAGGTCAATATTAGTGCAGCAAAAAAAAAAACAAAAAACAGGTCAATATTATTAATGCAGCCAAAAAAAAAAAAACAATACAGGTAATTGGCAACGGTTAACCGTTGCCACTATTTTAAAATAAAAAATAAAAAAAAAGCGCGCCATTGGCTTTGGCAACGGTTAACCGTTGCTAATTCAAGCAATTGGCAACGGTTTTACTTTTAAAAACAAAAAAAAAATGCAGCATATTCAATGGCAACGGTTAACCGTTGCCAATTGCTTGAGTTGTTGAACCGTTGCCAATTTTTTTGGGATTTGGCAACCCTCAAATACTCAACGGTTCAAAACCGTTGCCTTTGGGGGGGTTTGAACCGTTGCCAATTTGTTGGTTTCGTGTAGTGTAGCTTGGTGGTAAGTCACTTAGTTTTAGAATTAGCAGTTGTAAGTTCGAATCTTGTGGGTAGCAATTTTGTATAATAAATTGATGACATGCATAAAATGAGAAATGATGAGAGGAGAGTGCTTCTCATATACTTTTTTTATAGTATGGACCACCCCGAATAGTGAGCTACCATTATTGCCCTCTTTTCATCAAAGGATTATTTCACCAAAGCATACCAAATAAATTATTTCACCAAAGCATACCAACTAAGCCATTAACAAGCCCAGAACTTGAATTCTCATTCTTAATACCACTCCCACCCCTATCTTCTTCAAATGCTCATTCCCACATGGCAAACGCCCGTTAGAGCACCCACGTTGGTGGAGTAGCTCACAATTTCTCTCTCCAATTTTAACTCTTCCACATTATATTCACTAATTTAAGTCACTATTATGAGTCACTCATTTATTTTTTCACAATGGTGAGCTAGCCTACCGACAATTAAAAAATTGTTTTATGTTAATTTTGGGCAAAAAATTTAAATGAAAATGCAAAAATTTGTCACTTGTCATCTTCATTTGCATGTTTGTTACTAGGCTCGTGTGCCGAGACGGTCAATGACTTGGAAGTGGGAGGAGCCTCACCTCATGAGTCACCATCCACAATTATGAGCTACCTCAAAATAGGAGAAGGAGTATTGTGGAGAGGGTCTTGAGTCACCCATTGTAGGTGCTCTTAGAGCATCCACATTCATTGGAAATTAGGGTCTCCATTTGACAAAAAATGAAAATGGGGACCTTCCCACCAATGAAACTACTTTCCTATTTACTAATTATTTTTGTGGAGGTTATTTTGATTGGAAGCCTCCCAAAAAATCAAGTGATCCCAATTTGCACAATAGCACGCCAAAACCCACTGAGGCACTGACCATGTACCTTTTTCTTTTTTAAAAAAAATAAAATAAAAAGCTAAACAAAGCAAAGCATTTCAACGGCTATATCAACGGTAACATAATTTTTATGTTCACTAAACGGTAATATTACAGTTTTTATTGAATAACTTTTTTAATTTAATTACTCCCTCCGTTTCTATTAGGGGTAAAAGTTCAGTTTGCTATGTGGTTTATAGCCCAAACCAAAATCAAACCACATTAATCCGGTTTTGGGATTTTTCAAACCACACCGCACCATATTATTATTGAAACCGAACCAAACCACATTGTAGGGAATATTTCAAACATCAACTTTGAGCCCCACGGTAATCATGCTTTTAGGCATGGTGGCGTCCAAAGGGAAAGAAGCTAGAAATAGAAGAGTCGCCAACAAGTTTTAGGAACTTGTAAACCGTTCACGGGTGTGAAGGTTACACCCTATTCACGATCACGGACTTCGCTAACTCCATATATAGTGGTCTGGAACCATGACTGGATATTCGGGGGTGATGGTACGAATCCAACCTAAAAGAGATTGAACCCACCCTAAAACGGCCTTAACTTAATTCTTATGATATTCATGTGCGCTTTTCAATCAACATACATCCAACAAGTTAGCCCTAAACCTGTTTAATCTATGTTGGTTGATTATTAATGCACAATCAAATTTATTATTGGTGATCACTTGAATTAAAATCATATTAACCTAAATCAAATTATTAATTATCTTATTAGGCGTGATTTCAAGTACAAATTCCCTTTAAACCTGCAAGAAAGGGTGTGATCAAGCAATAACAATAAATCATGAAAAATCAAGCAATGTATAATTGACACAACAATTCATCATCATAATAATATCCTCAAGCATAATTAGCAAGACCCTAGGCATGATACTAAACGGATTAATAACAAAACCTAGCATGTCACTAAATAACAAAAATAAAAGCTTTAGCCTGAACATGATACCAAGAAGCATGATATTAGAAATATTAGAACATATCCTTGATACTAGAAATCATAAAGACATCCTAACGTGATACTAGGAATTAATATAATATCTTAAACATAATTTATATATCAAAATCAAGGAATAAGGATAAAAGATCTACTCACTTTGATGTCTCGTACTTCTTTTTATCAAAACAACACACACGTTAGTAACTTCAAGAAAAGATTAAATCAAACAATAAATGTAATACCCCAAATTTTTTTTAGTATATTTAATAACGATTTTTCTAGTATAAACTTTTAAATTATAATTATTTTTCAAATTTATATATTATAGTAAATTTTTTAATAATTATTATTTTTATTTTCGGATTTATTAAAAAAAACAAAAAAACTGATTTTGGATAATTTCCAAAAACTGATCTTTGAAAAAAAAAAAAGAAAAAAGAAGAGAAATTGATTTCCTAGAGTTGGTTTTATCGGGTTGAAATCAACAACAAACTTATTTGAAAATCAATTCTTACCTTGTAGAACTTCTATTATAAATCCACCTTCACAACACTAAATTTATAAATTCCCAATCCCAACCAAACTTTATAAATTCAAGAAGCTTACTTTTTCTTTTTCCTCAAACATATTCTTCTTTAATTTGTATTATATGCTACAATACCAACCATATGTTGTAGAACTTCTGGATAAATCCACCTTCACAACACTAAATTTATAAATTCCCAATCCCACCCAAACTTTATAAATTCACGAAGCTTACTTTTTCTTTTTCCTTAAACATATTCTTCTTTAATTTGTATTATATGCTACAATACCAACCATAATTGTTGAGTATAGTGGTAAGCCATGGTCCTTCACCTTCATCTTTCTTGACAATAATTGTCAGCCAACC
Source organism: Chenopodium quinoa (assembly GCF_001683475.1). Lineage (NCBI taxonomy): Eukaryota > Viridiplantae > Streptophyta > Magnoliopsida > Caryophyllales > Amaranthaceae > Chenopodium > Chenopodium quinoa. The sequence goes on along the minus strand of NW_018744996.1, from coordinate 2,288,549 downwards.
CACTACGAACTACGTCTTCATTCATTGACCTTGAGTTATATTTTTTTTATATGGCTTCTTACGATTCATAGTTAAGGAGTATGATTTCAAAAACAAAAACAAAATTTAAAAGGGGTTTTGTTTTTTTTTTTTTTCGTAACTGTAAGACAATTCTTAGTATTATAGTAGGCGAGTATCAATGGTGGAAAGATGAATTAATCACCTTATCAAGCTTTTAAAGTGTTGCAGATTTTTTTTTTCTTTCTTTTTTTTCTTTTAAAAAAAAACAATTTACTTTTTTTTTCCCTTTCTTACGTAATGATGAAGTATTGGTTCATTACTATAATGGATATTAACAAGTGTCAGTAATGTGGTCTAACTATTTCGATTATTAGTGTACTAAGACTAACTTAGACCCGTTTATTTGTAGACGGTGAAGGCTACTAGGTGAACGTTTCGGAGGTTAATTACCTTGAGACTTTACGCGCAACTCAAGGTAATTTTCAATGTCCATCATCTTTAGAATCCCGTTAGGAAATTGTTTTGAAATATTGTGTGCCAACTATGTGCTTGTGTAATTATATGTGATGAGTGTGTTACTGTAAGATATTATGGAATCAAATTATATACTAGTTTTCTATATCTGTGTACTAGTATAAATATTTTCGAAAATTTGATTAATTGGTATCGTATAAGTTTTTTTTTTATAATTAAAATCTTGGGAATTGGATGATTATATGTGATTGATGGTCTCCAAGGCCTATTGGGAAACGAGTTGTAACTAGTATGTCACGTAAAATGACTATGTTCTAATGATACTGAAATTAAAACATTGTTACTTGGGATTAAATTGATTTGTGCAATACTTGTGTGCAATGTGATCGGACAATTTAATCTATTAAATGTACATTAAAATTAAGAAGGAAAATGAAACCTGAAAGGGTGAAGAGCAGGTTGCCCACTAGTAGTTATGGTTGCTACTAGTTGGTTTAAATTAACGTATTTTGCTGTTTAGTCTTCCTCCTAATTAATGAGTATTAGTGAGGGGTGTGCACACTAGGGACATTCTGTTTAATTTATGGCCATTTGGGTTTGCGCACGACCCTCTGTAAAGCAGGTGGTGACAGGGACTAGTCCCGGCTTACTGGCGTTCTCTTTCCCTTTCTTAACTAAGTAATAAATTGTTGTGTGACAACTTGATTTTGGCTTAGTATTATAATGTCGATGAAATTGTGTTGTGTAAGATGTTTTCGAACTAAAATTATTTATTTTACGGGATGGAGTTGGAATTACTCAATTTATCTAATTTTGGGATTTTTCTCTTTTTCCTTGTTTCCGATTTATTTTGCAGGTTGGTAAGAGGGTACTCGGTTACGTGTGAGGAGACGTTAGAATAATCACGTAGCTAAGACAATTTAGTTTACTTCCGAATTTATTTATTTATTTTTACTTTATTTAAAATGTTACAGTTTGGATGTAATGACTACTTTAATTTGCCGCCACTTAGATCACTTAGTTTATAAAATGGTATTTTGTTTTGCTTTGCATTTGTTTTCTACGGAAAATAAGTGTAGCAGTAACACACCCAAGGTTCGATGGTTGGGTTTGAAAGGTAAAAAGGTTACTCTTATTGTTTTACAAAGACTCGAAATCTGGGGGTGTTACAATAAATCTAATCAAAGAATTGAAATATAGATTTGGGACCAAACCTTCAGAACTATCAACCTTTCACGTCAAGGTCTAAGCAACTACGAGATTGGCTTGGAGTATTCGAAGCTCGTGAAGGAAGTATGGTGTATGATATCAAGAAGGTGTTGGGATGTGTTTAGGCTAGGCTAAGGCAGGAAAAAAGAGAGAGAGAGAGAGAAAAGCTTTTAGCTTAGAGAGGGGATTAGATGATGATTGTTGATGATCAAGCTTGTTGATGACTGAAAACGGGGTGAAACGACCTCTATTTATAGGGAAAAAAGAAGGTTGAAGATCAGAAAAGAGCCAGAATCCGACTCAAGTAAAACAGGTTTCTATCGCGACGCGATAGATTTATCACCGCGCGATAAGCTTATCGCGACGCGATAGGCTTATCGCAGCGCGATATTTCTATCGCTCAGCAATGCTTTTAGAAGATAGAATCCGCACGGAATCCGACTTTCAATCAAATTGGGTTAATCGAATTTCCGTACGTATTCTAATTTTATCAGAATTAAAATCCTTGAAAAACAAGTGTTTTATCCGAAGTAAAATTCTTAAATCTTTATCTTTTCAAAAACTGGATAAATTAGAACCTTCTAGAGGATTCTAGAAGCTAATAATAAATCCTAAGGGATTTAGGACTGAAAACAACCTTCTAGAGGATTTTAGAAGCTTATAATAAATCCTAATTGGTTTAGGAATGATGTTAAGGTTAATGGACCCTCCAGATGGTCATTGGGTCGCAGGTAAGACTCGGTTTAGTATTTTGGCTATAACTTCTTCGTTATAATTTGGATTTGGGCTTATGCAAATCGTTGGAAAGCTCTTTTCAAGCCTCATCCAACTACACAATAATTGGACCAGGATTACGGACCAAAATAATTAGGTTTGGACGTTTTATAAAGAGGACACGAAATGAATGATTTTCAAAGACACGAAATGAATGATTTTGGATTTAAGGACACGAAATAAATGATTTTGGATTAAAACATTTAAGGAAAGGTTAGAAATGGTCAAGGCTAAAGGAAATTCACGAGACTCTTCAACTCTTTACCTAACTCGATAATAAAAGACGTGAAAGATACTCATCACTGAGTTTGGCTTTTGGGGAGACACAATCAGGTCTCTACACACACCGTTTTAAATTCGGTTTTTCAAAAGAAAACCAAACCATACCGAAATTTTTCATCCTCTTCCTTTTTGCTCCATCTAACTGGTCTTTCATTCCAACATCGCCCACATTGGTTGACATTTTAGGACTTTAAAAAACACGAGTTTTATTATTTTTTGACTTTTAGGGTAGAAATTAGTATTGGGCTAATCTTAATTTCTGTTACTATTACAAATAAACTATTTTGATGTTTTTGATTTAATATCCTTTTCGTGTTATATGCTGATACTTTTGATTTCATTTTCAGTTAGCTCTTCTTGCTCACTTTTGAAATAAAATTAACTGTAGGTTGAAGCCAATCTTTACCAATTCTTCAAAGGATATTCCACATGTCAATTTGATTGTTCTGGGTGGCCTGTGATGCTGAAGTTAAATGATCGGCCTCATACTATCAAATTTGAGAAGCGATTGCCACGCCATGGTGCTGAATTTATTCGTGCATTACCATTTAAAGAGTACACACATCCACGAAAAAGGAGTATTAAATCTGGTTACCAAATTGCCCAAGGGATCTTGGATGCCAGATATGGGGCCAAAGGCCTACATAGCTTATGGATATTTTGAAGAATTGGGTCGTGGAGACTCTGTTACAAAGCTTCAATGTGATATGTCTGACGTGGTATGATGGACTTATTACATTTGCGGGTGTCTTCGTTTCCTTGCCTGTGTGGCGGTGTCAGTGTCTTCTTCTTGTTTCCAACTTGACTTTTTGTTTTGTGTGGGCTAGCTGGCTCTTAAGGTTCAAGTTGAAGAGTCAAGAGTCTTAAATAGTTTTCTTCTAGATATCACCCAAACTATTTCAGCTTGACAATTTAATTTTTATCTGGCAAAGTTAAATTAAAATCTGATATGGTTATAATAATAATAGAAATAACTTACTACTTGATGCGTATATTGAATTGTTAGATGATGATTATCTAGAGGTAGAGTGTAACAACAGCAAAAATAACAAGCAACAATGTAAGGTACTTTTCTGAGAGAAACTTGTTATATATACACTGTCAAATGAGGTAATTGTTTGTAATAACTATTCAATGTCATTACTATTTACTAAGAAAGAAATGTAATATCGTAGAGAGAGAATGCCGATCATAGAGGAAAGTAGCAGTTCAAGTATTCACACAGAAACTATATTCATATCCAATTTCTCTGATCGTATAGTCTCAGACTAAGAAGACGAATTATTCATGGCAGACTGAACTCCTAAGGTGTGCTAAACCTGATTTCTGGTTTTGACCCACTGCTGGTACAGTGTAGCTCTCGATCTAATCTTTCATAGATGGAATATGATGTCCAATATGCTGAATTTGAATTGCAACTACTCTATTCATGCTGTCTCTTGTGATCTTGAACTCAGTCTCTAATTTCTTTGCTGAAAATAAACATTAGGAATGATGCTATATTATAATTTGTAAATGTCTAAATGATGATAACCATATATATTGTTTAACAACTTGAACATGTAATTACCTTCATCATCAGTGAACTCAACTGCTAATCCCTGCTCTGACACTATGTACTCCAAGCCCAGGCCATCTATCTTGATACTACGGCTATCCAGCAGATTAGACAAAGCCAAAGCCAAAGAGTCTGCTGATGGATCAACTATGAAACCACTTCGACTATCAGTATGTTTTATGTCTATAATATCCGGACAAAATTCCTCAAATCCATCCATCAGATGCAGCTTTGAATGCCACAGGGATAACATGGTTATGGTCTCGTCACACACAGCTTCACAATAAGGGCAGATTCCATTATAGACATCTTCAAAAGAAAAAAAGAAAAAAAAAAAAAAAAAAACTGTTAGCTGTCAATTATATATGTGAGGTAATATTACCATAAAAAATTATATCAATCTATCTATCTCTCCAAGGATTATATCTATGAAGTATCTCAAATTGAATAAGAAGGCTCTTCATCTCATTACTATACAGAGTACTACAAATTCTATGTTAAGCACTAATTTAATTTGTTCTCTTCTCAAATAAACTAATCTTTCTAATGTTTCTCAAGCTTAGCTTGCATACTCACTCACTCACTTAATGTTATTGAAAAATGCAGCACAACATCAACATGCTCAACCTCCAACTATTGTTGATTGAGAGATACAGCAATGGTGAGAGTTCTCTCCAAGCTAAGGTGTCATCATAGCTTACATAATTAACAACTAACCGGAACCAATTCATATTATTATACTAGTATATAACATTACACTAAGATAAATATATACCTGTAACCCATAAACCTGGAAGGAGATTAGACACAAAGTGTCCATGTTGATTCAAGTCAGCACTAAGCGCATGATCTAATGCTCCAACCCATACGCTTGATGACATGATCACACCTCCGAGCCTGGCTCCAGCTGCCAACAATTTTTACTCTATTTAGATCACTAACAAGCAATAATGTACAAGTTTAGGGTTGTTCAGGTCAGGTCAGGTCATACCCATTAGACAGTCAGCATATACATAGATGGGATTGTACTGGGGTGCTGCCTTGAATATAGTGTGTCATATGTATCCTTCCAAGTCACATCCTCCAAATCTGAAATTCCGTCTACTGGCATTGTCATACGGAGGTCACGAAGAAGCAATTCCTTCCACAATGAGTTATCGGAGATGATGACATCCGCAATCCAAGTCCCAGAACATATCAAGTTGTACATCGAGCTTCTATCCAATCTCAAAACAATATTCCTCCATATATCCTAATAAAAAAAATTAAAAAAAAAAAATCAATCAAAAGGAAATTCAGTAAGAATATTATAGTGAATCAAAGATCAATTGCGATAATTATTCAATTTTCCACTTACGGGAGGCAGTTTATCGATTTTCGTCCTCACATTACCTTGTATGATTGTATCTCTATCTCATTCTCTGTCATCACTTCAACCGAGAAAAAGAATAAGCAGAGAATTAATGACATTTTATTATAGTACCAAACATGAAATTCATCATAGATCATACATACATATTCAAACACAATCATAACTTAAATTATTCTAAGATTGTAATTATCATCAAAATTTGTTAATAGAGCTGAAAAACGACAATAAAACAGTAAAATTACAATGTGATTGAAAATCTTCAAGCGAAAGCTAAATTCATCAAGAAAGAGAAACTGATTAATTAAGGAAAACAGAGTAATCAGCAAAATTATATATCATACACAATGCAGTGAATAAAACTTACAAAAAAAATGATCAAACTATAATAATAATAATAATAATAATAATAATAATAATAATAATAATAATAATAATAATAATAATAATAATAATAATAATAATAATAATAATAATAATAATAATAATAATAATAATAATAATAATAATAATAATAATAATAATAATAATAATAATAATAATAATAATAATAATAATAATAATAATAATAATAATAATAATAATAATAATAATAATAATAATGTGTAATTGAACTAATGAAATCATCATCAAAATATGTTAATAGAGCTAAAAAAAACAAAAATCCAACAGTAAACTCAATACTTGATTGAAAATCTTCAAGCGAAAGCTAAATTCATCAAGAAAGAGAAACTGATTAATTAAGGAAAACAGAGTCATCAGCGAAATTATATATCATACGCAATGCAGTGAATAAAACTTACACAAAAAGGATCAAACTATGATAATAATAATGAATAGAACTGTGCACCTGAGATAACTGAATAACGATCCTCAAGATCTTTCCAGATTTCTTCTGCAGTCGCAAGGAACATAACACTCGTGTTATCCATGGATCTCAGAAGGTATGATATCACCATATTGTTACACCTTTCCCAGGCGTGGTACAAAGGATCTCCAGGTTCTGGTTTAGCCACGCTTCCATCTATGAATGCAAGCTTATTCTTCATCGAAAATGCTAAAATCATTCCTCTCTTCCAATCTGCATAGTTATCTCCATTGAATTTTTCAGAAACCAGAGAAACTGTAGGATTCTCTGATGGATGAATGTAGTATATTGAACCTACATCTTGTGTAACAGATTGTCCATTTTGAGAATTGTTTGCCATGTTTTTTATTGAAAAAAAAAATCTCTAAAAAAAAACTTTGATCAAAGAAAAATTGCTTTGAATTTCAGATTCAAAGATGATCAACGATCAAAAAAAAATTGAAAGATATGCGGAAATCACAGAAAGCAGTAATCAAACCTGCTCTGATACCATATTGAAATTCACAGAGTGAATTGATTCAGGAAGAACATCAGAATTACAGTAGCAAAAGAAGAAGAAGAATTAGAGAGAGAAAATGAGCTGATATTTTTTATTGAATGAATAATGAAAAGAAGATACAGGAGAATATTTATATAGCTATTACAACTATTAACAAACCCTTCTTTTCATCATAACAGAATTGTAACAAACTCCTTGTAAGTAAGGAAATGGGTATAACAGAATGCCACCTAAGCAGAATTGTTATAACAAACTTTTTCTGTAAGATTTGAGCTGGCAGTCATTGTATCAGTAGTAACAATAGAAATGGTGAATTTAATAGAATGAAGAAGAAAATTTACCTAAATCCAGGTGTTAGCTGTTTTTCAAATTTTTTAGAGAGAGAAGAGAAGCATATGAAAAAGGAAGAAGAGAGAGAACTGAAGTTTTGTTTCCCGCTAATTTGCTCGAACGAGTACGTATAATACTTCATTTTTTTAACTCTCACAATACACAAGGGTGTTAACCTTGCGGGCACTTATATCACGTATACATTCCAGAATTTGTTATTATTTCACAAATATTTGTTTTTGCTTTTTTTTAATACAAACAAATACGAAGTACAGAATACGGAGTATTAATCTATATTAATATTAATACTTCACCATTCTTATCTTATATTACGTTTGTCGATGCATAAATTCAATCGTAAACATTCTTAATTATCAATAATTAAAATTATAAAAAAAAAGTTAGGAAAAAGTTATTTTGAAAATACACATTAAGAGGGTTCTAATCAAGATACCATATAGCTATATTTTTCTTATCTATAAATTACAAAAATTAGTCAAAGTAGAGTTTATAAATAATGTCAAAAGTTAACATGTGTCATCTAATTGATAGAGATGAATTATGTAATAACACGAGAATTTTGTTAGATGGCATTGTCTAAAGATAATTAAAATAGGTTCATTAAAAAAAAAAAAAAAAAAAAAAAAAAAAAAAAAGCATTTTAGAGTTATAAAGTTACATATATAAAATACATCTTCAGTCATTTACTAATCACTACATATAGTGGAGAGACACACACACATTAAGGAAAGAGGTAAGAAAGAGATAGAAACATATTTAAAAAATTCAAAAAATCATGTGATGAGTAGGGAGAAAGAGATAACATATTATCAAATACAAATGTATAGCAATTAGCTAATATAAACATTACAAATGTGAAAAATGTAGCAAGCAATAAAGAATAGAGAAAGTACTGTGATATCAATTATTTTACCCGGCCTGAACTCAATCCGAAGTTGATATGATCCGACTTGAACTCAAATTAAACCGATTTGACCTGACCTGAACTTAAGTCGACCTGAAATTGATCGGATAAAAAGTCGATTCAATCTAACCTGTTTTGACCCAAACTCATCTATATACTCGAAGTTTATTTAATAATTTTATTCAAGTTTTTATACTATTATATTTACTAATTAATAGTAATAATTTTTTTTTAATGAATAGGAAGTAATACGGAGTAACACGTTTACTTTATGTATATCGAAAGTATATAAAATTAAATTCTAAGTTTAAAACATGGCATTCTTTATCGTATATATCACCATTTATGGCTATTCTCTATCAATCAATCACTAGTTGATCTGAAAATTATCCGCAAATTATACCTGATCGGAACCCAAGAACGACTTTGACTCATTTTAACCCGTTGAAACCTGAACTTAATCTGACTTATTTCTAACCCGATCTAGATGCAACACAACTTGCAGGACGACGACCCGACGTAATCCAACCCAAATATGACTCGACTCAAACCCGAACCACATAGGAATATAGGATACTCTACAGCTCGACTTGACCTGACGATCCAAATTGATCAAACCCAAACACAAACTATAATAATAATAATAAACATAATAATAATCATTGATCTTTCATAAATTACAGGAAATGTATCAGATATCTAGATGAATCAAAACAAGTATTAACTCCCACAAAACAAACTGGACCACGGCGGATCTATTGATAAACTATAATCAATGATAAACATGTTAATAGAGGACTTTAAACTGTCCCGAACTTTGCTCATGAAGTACCCAATCAAGCAAGATAAACATGGGCATGTTAATAGAGGACTTTAATTAACTAAAGAAGCTACATAATCTTTCGTTTCTTAGTAATCTTCTCTGAATCATCGGCGTATTGAGCTGCTATTCTTGCTCGTAGTTCTCCCAAAGTTTCGTCTTCATTTGCTCTTTCTGTAACCTGAAAGTTGAAAGAAGATGTCACAACACAGATAATCCGAAGAGAGCTTATGTTAAAAAACATGTGTACTTCAATAACCAAAAATGTATAACTAAGGCATAAACAACATATGAATAATGACCACAATTCATACCATCGGCCGCCCATAAAAATGGATCCTGGATAGCGCTTTCAATGCTTCCCGGGCCTCTTGCTTAGTGGAATACTCCACAAAACCAAACCCTCTGTGTTCTGCTCCCCCATAATTCTTCGGAAGCCTCAAACTTTTTACCTGTATCATATTTAACAAGCCAAGTGTGGGTCTAAATTATACCAACTTTTGTGTGTTCAGGAAATACAATGAGATTATAGATTATTGTAACAATCACTAATTTGAAGTGTTAGTATTAACAATTTAACATAGATAAGAGCCGAGTTGAAATTGAACTATATATAAGAGTAACCCTTATCTACCTTCGTCATATATAGAACACAGACATAAAAGAGTAACCTTTGTCTACCTTCATCATATTAAGAACATACTCCCTCCGTCTCAAAATTAAGTGCCCATTTTTTATTATAATATAATAGGAAATGAGCACAATCACTAATATTTCTCTGGTGGACAAAGCATGGCACTTACCTGACCAAAAGGACTGAACAATTGCCTTAACTCCTTCTTTGTTGCTTCAAACGGCAAGTTTCTAACTATTAATTTCGTGGAACTTTGACCCTGCTCAACTTTCTCAAGAGCTTTCGTATCTTTCTTGGGCTGAGAAAGTTGCAACTTCAACATATGTCCATCCAATATAGTCCCCTACATGATGCAGTATAACAGAATTCGGCTACAAAATTAAACCCATTTTAATAGATATGAACTTGATGCAAAATACTATTCCGTAATACCTACCTGTAATTCCCTAAGAACATTATTTGCCGTCTTTGAAGAATCAAACTCCACAAACCCGTAACCACTTGAGACATACTTCCCACCTTCTAAGTGCTTCACAACCTAAAAACATCAACCAGAAGCCTAAACAGACAGAACAAAACTAACATATATAATATCAAATGTGGAATAGCCCAAAATACTTACCCTGGCACTCAAAACCTTTCCTTCATTCGCGTTTTCCCTGAAATACTTCCCCAGCTTTTCATCGGTTGTGCCAAAATGAAGGTTCTTCACATACAGAGTTCGTAACTGAAATCCGCCAATCAATCATTTATTAAACTTAGAAAAGTGTCTTCATGAGCACGACATAATAAATATATAGTGCATCCAACCTCAGCTCCGTCAGAATCAATTTCAACTTGGTTCATCTCCTCAGGTTGCTGCTGCTTTAGTAAAACTTCCTTAGCTTCTCGATTCTTCACGGAAACATCATTGTTTGAGTCATCACTAGGCATCAGATCTTGACAGAGGATATTGCTGGGAGCCCATTCCAAGTACAATATAGAATCCCTGAGGGAAAGGTGTTATAGAATATTTGTGACACTGTTGTAGAATGTGACCACAGAATGGCACAATGAGGTTTATGATAACAAACAATGATTTGGAACGGAGGGAATATATCAATCTAAATCTCATGCACAAGACAATTATACTTGAACCCAAAATATCAATGGACAATGTATCATATACTTGATAGGAAACAACGTCCAAAAATGTCACTTTCCACCCACAAAAGAAAGAGAAAATATTGAATAGGGCTTGGAAGTGAAGCAAACACAGAAGGTATCTCAGTTCCAAAAAAGAAATATGCATGCATTCCTTACAAGATTCAAGATCAACAAGTGAGGCTTTGTCAACACCACTTGCCAAAATTTCAAGAAAATGGAGCTATTAAGGTGAACCCAGTCTTAGGGTATCTCAATTCTCAAAGGCACAGATTAGCTAGTTATATAGATCCAGGCCACCTGACCTGGATATTCTAAGGTCAGGTGGCTCCAGCAATGATATGAAAAGTATGTCAGCAGGCTATCTTATGCAATCACAAGGCAGAAATAGCTCAATCAAGAGGCAGAAATAACTGTAAGCTCAGAAATTCAACATGGTGAAATAAGGCATATATATTCGAGATGAAATAAAGTATAATATATTATTTATAGTGAGATTGTAGGAACTGGGTCCTTATATTGATATGATTTTGAGAGAAAATTAATAGCTATTCAAGGGAAAGCAAGAATGCTACTCCGTAGTAATTTGTAACTTTATTAAAGTCCCCAGTATTGAGCACATATGTAAGTTAGGTTGACAGCTAAATTCAGGGGAACCACAAATTCCTAGGAAGTAAAAGTTTGAAGAGTTGTTTAGTTGATATGAGCATAGGAAGTAAGTGGATGTCCTAAATCCCACAAAAAGGGGGAAAATTTTGAGAAGCATTATGATTGAATCTGACAGTTCATTGTTTTGTCCCCTTCTAAATAAGTTCCTCTAATACTAGAACATACAAACATCTCAAGTTGATCTACTGCCATCAAAATCTCACAGCACGAGTACCAGCATTAGACTTGGAAATGGCCTCTTAGAATGTGCATTTCACGCCATGATCTAGAGTCCGGTAATAATGGTGCATGAGATGGAATAAGGAATTTTGATTTGAAGAGTAAATAGTTTAACCTCTATCCCACATAGTGTCTCATACAGTGTCCAAATAATTCACATCTTGTTATCTCACCACTTTCATTATTTATTTGAGGTGATTAATATCAGATCGATGAGATGGCAAAATTAGAAACGAAATAACCTACCAATTTCCTGTTTCAGAGATAGATAGGCACATGAAGCATGAAAAAAAGAACAAACAAGCACTTGCCTGTAACGCTTGTAACGGAGGCAATTGAAAGCAGCACGAGCTTCAGCTGGTTCAACAAAGATAACCTAGTAAAAAACATTAAGGAAGCAATGAGGACCTATATATTGCTCTCAGCCATTCATAGCAAGTAAAGTCAACTATCATAATTTTAACCAAAAACAAAATCAACAAGAAAAACATAGCGAGATTAGAAAAGGTGAAGTAAGGTGAAGTGATATTGTATAGTGAGGATACAGAAGTAACAAAACGAGATACTAACAAGAACAGCAAATCGACTATCTGAGATAAATCATCAAACCAGAAGTTGAACATATTGGTATTATGCACCTTACAGAAGCACCAATAAACTACAATTAGCATAAGATTGTCGTACCAACGCCAATGTTCTTGTTGGAGGAAAAATTACATTGTCTAGACTCCCAAATCTGCCAAACATTTCAGAGAGTTCATCTTTGCTTGAACTGAAAGGCAAATTCTTGACTAGTAGGACATGGTTGCTTCTATTAGCACCTTCAGATTTCCTAGCAGCAAATTCCTCCAAGGAAACCACATTTACTCCAGCTTTTGTTAGAGCTTTCTTAGTTTCTGCAATAATACTAGTTTCTCCAAGAGCAATGCGTACAGCAACATCATCAGCTTCACGATCTAGCAAGTCACTCTTACTGACCCCGTATTTCCTAGCCAAATTCTCAACAATCTGCAAAAAAATCGGAGCAACTGATGTATAAAAGCTAGATTATTGGAGAAGGCATAGACATAACAGACAGTAAAGCACAGAGAAGTCATGCAAAGAGCTAACTGAGAAAAGGAGATGGATGCTCATTTTCTAAAAGCATCCAGCAAAATTCATAATCTAAAGCCATTGTTGAACTGACACTCTAATTAGCAAAAATAGTTCAGTTTAAAAGTTCCTCACAATTCTGATGCACAGAGTTCCAAACCAAAAGTGCTCTTTCCAGGATGCCAAATAATTAAATGCTTGTAAAAGCAAGAAGCAAGATTCTCAAAGAACCATATACTACCTCCATTTCGTATTATTTGCAACAAAGGAATAATTTATGTATCACAAATAATACCACTTGGTTGCAAACAATATGAAACTGAGGTAGTATTAGTAGAAAAGAAGTTTTCTACAAGGCATTTGTTCGTGTTTCCAAGTCACTGATATAAAGTTAGTTCTTACTCTTCATGCCATAAGCAGAACACAGAGTTGAGAATGCACATACACTACAAAAGTAAAATGTGTAGAACCAGATAATAAGTCCCAATGATTGCTCAAATACCAAAAGTAAAATGTGTAGAACCAGATAATAAGTCCCAATGATTGCTCAAATACAATAGTTACTGGTAGCAATAATGAATGTTCAGAGAAGACAACAATTTAGTTTCTGGAAAAAATCTGAGAGGAAAGGGTTCAACCACTATTTTAATTGAAAGCTCCAAGATAGACTCATGCAGATAATACCGACATCAAGATGGCAGGACATAGATGACATTTATTAGACGTGCCTCCTGTGATATACAATTGCTTTAGTATGCTAAGCTAACATAATTGTATAATTTGGTTCTGATATAGGACACCTATCTAGACATATTTACTTTTCTTCTAAAGAAGTAGATCATACAAATAAGCCTATGTAGTCATGAAAAGAGGGGAAAAAAGAAGGAAAACCTCTAAGTGTTTCTTATTAAAAAAGTAAACTTGAATATATGACCTTAAGAGCAGATATGAATGAAAGTAAGTACAAGAAGCAAGCATAAATGGAAAAGTGGATCTAAAGGCAAACAATTATCCTAAAATCACAGCACCATTAAAACCATCATCATATCAATCAAATTGTCCCTCCACCCTCAGTAACGGAAGCCACCCACCAGACCACCACTAATATAAGCAGCCACAACACCCCCATAATCATTTATAGGATGGTGAAGAGAAGACAAGAGGCTAGGAGGGATATTGGCATGGTAAAATGTGTCAAAGATAAGAACCAGTGCAGCAGTGCTATTAAAGAAGATGACGTGGGACAGGTGGAGGTTGTGGAGGCGGCATTAGTGGTGGGATGGCGGTCATGGTTGTCGGAGGATGGGAAGGGTGAGGAGAAGGGAATAGGGAAAAATTTAAGATGGGAGGGGATAGTGAATTAGTGAAATGGAACCAATTTTTTTTTAGGTCTTCAAAATTTCCAGATACACATAGCAAGGAGCAACATATCAACATCCCTTAGACAATTAGCAATGACTAAAATTCTTTAGCTTAAATCATAATGATAATTATATATAATATGATTAGAATATAGAGCATACAGTATCAGCACGCATAAACAAAGTATTCCATGCTCGAGTATCACCACTTGCTTCCAAGGCCTTCCTCTTTTCCTCCTTATGTTGTTTATATGTTTTGCCTTTTCCCTCAGGTACATGGTTTCTGGTATGATGTTGAATCAAGAATCAAACCCACATTTATAAATTTAGCATAAAATAAATTAACAGCAGACCTTAAAGAAGCTTACTCTAAATTATTTAAACCACGTGCATTTTCTGCTGGAACTACATGAAGAACTCTCCCCTGGAAAATATGATCACCAAGTACCCTGAATCGAGGGGGACAACACCATGACAAGTACATTATTATATATATATATATATGTATTTTACATAACTATAAACATAAGGGAGGATCAAATCTCTACTTCTCGCACACACTGGATTTGAGAAAAAACTATACTACATCATTGATGGTTATCACTTGTAACTGCAAGTCAAGAAGCACAGCTTTTATATCTCCACCAATAAAAATCAGAGTTATTACCCTTAACCAAGATTTGCAAGACCAAACATCCAACTATAACTGAACAGCATAATTCACATCAGATGAGCCTTAGAATTATACCTTGCAGCTTCTTCTGGTGAGTTATAATGAACATAGCCAAAACCTCTAGGTTGTTTAGTCTCTTTATCAATGACTAAATGGACATCTTTGACCTTTCCAAATTTATTAAAGAACTCTTCCACTTCATCTTCCCTATCAAATATGTAATGCACATCAAACCAAAAGGATTAGGATGACAATATTTACAAAACAATCAAAACCCACAAGTCTACAACAAGTCAAGAAGACTAACGTTGCAGCATAGGGAAGATTCCAAACATAAATACGAGAGGTTTGAAGCATTTTGTCTGCATCTTCTAAATGAAAACTTTGGTTACCAAAGTTTATCGATTCATCGTGAAGACCACCTTTTAGCATACATTCTTGTTTCTTTAAATCAAAGTTTCCATGAATATCCTGCTGCTCCTGAATTATTCCTCGAAGAGGACAACCATTACCCTGACTTAAATTAATACCATTTTCATCAGTATCACTTTGTGAATCAGACCAGTCTTTTCTAATTCTGCTTTTAAAGTAATCCATATCTGAAGAATCACAAGCCATTTTTTGAGATTTTGTTGGGTTTTCATGATGCATCCCACCCTCCTTTTGAGCACTTTTATCTATTTCTATGGACTTATTCCAAACTTGTTGATTTAACTGAGCAGGCTTCTCTCTTGCGGTACAAGCTTGTTTACACATAGGAGATTCTAGATCATTGGCCCAAAATTTTCTTTTAGAACATGGCCTCATAACTTGGAGAAATTCTTGAAGCTTAGGATCATAACTTTCATTAATATTGTTGTTGGTCTTCCTTTCTATTTTAGCATCAATGCCAGAAACCAATATATTTTTTTCAACAGAATTCTCTTTCTCCTTTGAGTACCGACTCCAAGGGCGAGGAATATTTGGATCTGCAGATTTCCAACCAACCTGACAACATACCATGAAAGATTCTTCATCATGTGCTGAACATCAAGTCAAAGCGTTGCAATAAAAAAGGAACGGCAGAAGTATGTATGTACAGGTGAAGAGTCTTTGTAGTGACAACACTATTTTTTCAACCAGGTGAAAAGTTTTAGTAGTGGCAGCAGTAATTTTTCCATCAAAGCATTAGATTTAGAAGTAAATTATGTTATATTGGTCAATGCAGAAATTACAGGTCAATTTCATCAAAACTAAACTCCTAATAGTCTACTAGAAGACTTTGGTGCCTAAACTCCATCTAATGTTTTGATTGTGCCATACTGTGCTTCTGCATTGTCCTCTTCTACTTAAATAATCAAAATTTTCAAGTTGTTCAAATGCCATGAACAGATAAGCAATATTATTACTTTTATTATACCTAATTCTTCTCAAAGTCTACATCTTTGCTTGCACCCACAACTCGAAACCCAACATTATAACTTCTATCTTACCCCTTGTTATTTTAATATTCACCAAACAAATCCACATTATAACCAATCGAACCAAATCCATATTATAGTCATAGCAGTTTATCTATGCTCTATTTAGATCCAAAGGGTACATTTGGTTGAGAATTTTCACTTGAACAAATTTCCCTTTTTTTTTCAAAATTATGATGGAACTATTAGAGTTTTGCTTGTTTAATTAAAAAACAAATTAAAAAAAAAATTAAAAATTCACAGTTTCACTTGTTACATATTCCTCCCATAAACTCCAAAAGGGCAACTGCTTAGCTTATATGGTACATCCACAAAATAACTATCAATGATCATCACTTTTATCTCTTCCTCCATCTATATAAAGTAATTTGCTCCAATCTAACTATATATTACACGCACAATGCAGTGACTCCAAATAGTACATAAACAAGTATAGTGGTCAACAACAGAATAGTAATTGAGGATTAATTATTGTTTGAAGCAGGAAAGCAAACCTCACAAACAATTCTGCAGCAATCTACATAGGATTTGTTGAAATATTTGATAGCCTCTTCCGCTTGTTGCTCAGTCCTGTACCCAAGGAAGCCCATACGCCTACTCGTCCCGTCTCTAACAAATTAGTAAAAAAAATATAACGGTTATGATATATGCAACCCTAAGTGTAGTATTGCATATAAGAAGTATAAGCATTCTCTAAAATAGTACTTAAGATTCAAGGATTTGTGTCCAAATCAAGCATCGATTAGTGTTATTAATATTTAGTTCATGCTTAAGAAATATACTACTTCTATATCATATTATTTGCAACTATTCATGTCAAATCGTTGCAAATACCGTGTAACGGACGAAGTAATTTAAATTGAAGACGCAAGAAAAATACTTGGTACGGAGAAGCATGGCATCAGTGAGCTCCCCTATTTGGGTAAAGTGAGCTTTGAAACGATTCAAAGTAAGGTATTTTGGCAAATTCTTCACACAAACTCGAGATTTCTCTGTAATTTCACTGCCACCATTGGAATTCGCTTTGGAAGACCTAAATTTAGCAGCAGCAGCAATACATTACATTACATTACATCAACAAATTACGATAAATTACCTAAATTAACAATTAAATTCACGGTTTAAACCAGCAATCTTACCTTGAAAGCTGCTTATGCTTCATTAGAGGAGAGAAAGCTCCGATCAAACGCGTCAATTGAGAAAGACTCAAGAGAACACTGCAATGATATTTAGATATTATAGAGAAAATTTTCAAAAGATAATATTTATACAGCCCACGCAAGATTATTAGATTAATGTTTCCAAAAAACCCCACAATTTAATCAACCCAAATTATAGTATTCAGTGGCGGATCCAGGATTTGATTAATAGGTTGTCCCATCATCGTCCATCGACCGCATAAAGTATCAACAAATAGCCAAATCTTGTATAATGAACAAAAAAAAATACATTGTCCACCCTTCAACCCCAAATCTCCAAATTAGCAATCACCATTCTCAATAGCTAATAAGCAAGTTGGACAACTATTATCATTTATCAATTAAATAGAAATAATACTATAAATCTATAATAGGGCTCAAATGGTCAAATATCGGCCACAACTCACATTCACAAATCACAACATTCAAGCATTAATAAAATCATACAGATAATCAAGTGACGATAATCAAGTCATAACATTCAAGCTCTGATAAAGTCATACAGATAATCAAGCTCTAATAAAATCAAGAAATTTCACCCAAAAAAAAAAAAAAAAAAAAAAAAAACAACTCATACAGTGAATCGGTGATATACAGATAATCTGATAATTTTGATAATTAAACATTTAAACTGATGATTTGATATAGATCTAATCAATTTATATATTATTGCAATGTAATTGTGTAAATTAAAAGTTTAAAACTAACCTCAAAAAAAAATCGAATTCACAGAAGGACTGAAGTGCGCCTCACGAAGTCACGAGTCACGCCTGAGCCTGAAGGACGAAGCTTATATAGGCGACGGCCGACGGTGAGAACAAGGAGTGATGGAGCACGAAAAACGGCCGGTGAACGGCGACGGGGTTGCTGCGGTTGCGGGACAGACGGACTGAAGTGACGCCTCTGTTCTCACGCCTCAACGCCTGACGGACTGAAGCTAATAGGCGACTGTGAGAAGTTGAGAACAAGGAGTGGTCACCTTATTTTTACTTATTTCAAAAAAAAATAAGTTCAGATCAGATCAGAAAAAATAATTTCAGATCAGATCAGAAAAAATAAGTTCAGATCAGATCAGAAAAAATAAGTTCAGATTAAATCAGACCAGAAAAAATAAATTCAGATCAGATCAGATCAAAAATAAATTATTATTGATTTATATTGATTTATGATGTATCAGATTTGATTTTATCGTTTGTTTGAACTAACTACATTTTCTATGTTATTAAATAGCACAAACAATAAACGATAATAATTAAAATTTCATTATAAGCTCCAAATCATAAACGTTTACAAATATAATTTTCATTACAAGAAGTTCCAAATTTCCTTCGCTATATTAAGTTGTACTTCTTTCATTACAGCTTTACGATTCTCGTTAAACAAATCATAATCTGCTCTTGGTTTGATTTCTATACCGCTATCAATGGGTATATCCAACTCATGTAATCGAATAAAATTGTGAAGTGTGAATGTAGCAACCATAATTGCCAATTGATGTTTAGTGTCCATATTTGGCATCATTGTCAATATTTTCCATCGAGATTTTAATTGTCCAAAACATCTCTCGATCGTTGTTCGAAGTGAAGATAATTAAAAAGTTCAAGTATGCCTTGTGGTGGTGGACCATTTCGAAATTCGGGCAAATGGGTTCTAATATCTTTATCTTTTATTGGACTCAAATATCCAACGGTATTCGGATATCCAGAATCTACTAGATAATATTTTGTACTGTCATCAGACCATGCTACCCTACCAGCCATTACACTATGATCAAGAGCACTTTGAAATTATTAGTTTCATGCATGAAATATATAAGTAACTATAATTTAATTTATGTTATCAAAAAATTCTGGTCGGGTTACTAATAGGTTGGGTTAGTGACAGATCGGGTTAAAATTAGGGAAAGAAAAAACAAGATATGATGTAATCCTAGATTGCTTGTTAATTTCGGGTCAATAACAAGTCGGGTTGATTTCGGGTCGGGTTAGTGACAGATCGGGTTGAATTTTGGGTCGGGCTAGTAATAGTTCGGGTTAAATTCGGGTCGGGTTAGTAATAGGTCGGGTTAAATTCGGGTCGGGTTAGGAATAGGTCGGGTTGAATTTAGGTTAGGTTAAATTCGGGTTTTGACGGGTTAAAACGGATTTGGGTCAATTTCGGTTCAGGTCGGGTTCGGTTCAAGTCAATATTTTATGGGTTATATTCGGGTCAGGTCAGCTCCAGTTCGGTTCATGTTCGGGTTCGGGTCTCAAATACTCGGGTTAACTCGGGTCTAGGGTTGGTTTCAGGTCGGGTCATATCGGGTTCGGGTCATCATTTTTTCGGGTTTAGATGGGTCAGTTAATAATCGGGTTCGGGTCAGCTTTTGACAGCTCTAGTCGGAAGAACCTATGAGAGGTTCCGACTCGGTAGAGTCTTTTTCTTTATCAACAAAAAAAAAGTTCAGTAGAGGAACAAATGAATAAAAAAACACTTAAACACCCTAAACAAGTTAAATATAAAAGCTTAAATAAAAAAAGGAAAATGAAACCTAATAATCTCACCTTTGCTCCATCTTCCAGAAACAATCTCAGCTTTTGAAATTTTAGAAACAATTCCATTAACAATAATGATATTATTATTATTATTATTATTATTATTATTATAATATAATATAATATAATATAATATAATATAATATAATATAATATAATATAATATAATATAATATAATATAATATAATATAATATAATATAATATAATATAATATAATATAATATAATATAATATAATATAATATAATATAATATAATATAATATAATATAATATAATATAATATAATATAATATAATATAATATAATATAATATAATATAATATAATATAATATAATATAATATAATATAATATAATATAATATAATATAATATAATATAATATAATATAATATAATATAATATAATATAATATAATATAATAATAATAATAATAATAATAATAATCATAATAATAATCATAACAATAATAATTAAACATTAATATTGATTAACATTAAAAGTAGAATATTGAAATAATTAAAATAAGTTCAAATCAGAAAAATAAGTTTAGATCAGATCAGATCAGAAAAAATAAGTTCAGATCAGATCAGATTAGAAAATATAAGTTCAGATCAGATCAGATCAGAAAAAATAAGTTCAGATCAGATCAGATCAGCTTAAATCAGGTGAACTAAACAATGCCTAAATCTTGAAAATTGAAAGTGAGGTTGTAAATAGGGGTGAGCAAATCGGGTACCCGATTAAAATTTTAAAATCCGGACTTGGGATTGGGTCCTAAAATTTGGAACCGAAAGTGGAAACGGTACATCTGAGTCCTAAAATTTAGGAATTGCAATTGGTTCCGCCGGGTACCGGTTCCGATTCCGGGTACCCACTTATATATATAAGTGTTGAAATATAATACAAATCATAATTTTTTTTTTTTTGATTTATTTTTACTTTTAGAGTTTAATACTTATATTTTTATATACATTAAGCTATTTTAATTATATTAAATATTAATATTTCTTTATTTTACTAATTGATTACGTTCAAAATATTTTGTTTTTTAAAATATATTCTGTACAATATATGTTGGGTAACCGGTATAGTAGAGTGGAGAGAAAAATCTAGAAGTTTTAGGGTTTTGTTTGATAGTGAGTTGAGAGTTTTATAAGCAACTGGGTTAGAAATTAAAATGGGTTGTACATAACTCTTTAGTTTCTTAAAAACACAAACAATTCACATACTACATCATATACAATCGGGTGCCCAGTGGGTACCGGGTCCAAAATTTTAGGATTTGGAACCGAAACTGGTTACAATCGGGTCCAAAATTTTGGGCCTGGTCCCGGAACCGATGAGACCAGTTCTGGGTCCGGACCCAGCGGGTCCTAGCCGGTTCCGGGTCCGGTACCGGGTACCCTGGATCTTTGCTCACCCCTAGTTGTAAAGCAAAAAAAGAAAAATTTTGTGAGTAATGGGATTTGAACCCACATCTCGTGTGTGGTGGAATAGGAAAAAAACCACTAGGCTGCAAGCTAAACCTCTTGATATTTAGTTTTTTTTATATAAAATAATAGGTTGTCCGCGGACCCACTATGACTACACGTGGGTCCCCCACTGATAGTATTCACCCAAATTTCAAGGGTTTAAACTAGAAAACAAACAAAATTGACAAATAAAAAAAAAAGATAAAAATAAGAAGTGATTTATAGGGTTAAACTAAAAAAACAGAGCTACTCTCTATATACAGTTAGAATGGATTGCGCGCGAAACAGAACGTACAAGGATGAAGGCGCTTTTGGAGGAGAGAGAAGGCCAAGGGATGGTGGTCGGCCGGCTAGGAGGTACGCCGGCAGTGGAGGGGTGCCGGTTTCCGGCGACTTGAGGCGCGACAGCAGCAGCGTGAAGCAGCACGTTGAAGCGCTTCCCGTGCTTCTCACGCAAGAGGAAGAAAAAAGAGAAGAAAATTAATAAAGGAAAATTAAATTAAATTAAGGCTAAATTGACTTTTGCTACCAGCAAAAGTCATGAATTTGAATTTTGCTACCAGTTTTAAAATTTATTAAATTTTACTACCACCAAAAATCACTTTTTTTAAATTTTGCTACCACTTAACGGGATCTTAAAAGGATTCCGTTAAGTGGAAAAGGATTCCGTTAAGTGGGGCCCATTATATAATTAAATAATGTTTTAATTTATTAAAAAAAAAGAAAAAATAATAAAAAAAAGAAAAAACTTAAAAAAAAAAACTTGTCAGCCCCCCTCCCCTCCTCTTCAGCCACCCTATACCCACCCCCCTAACCCATCAGCCACCCAAACCCCCCCTCCCTGCTGGCGGCCGGTGCCCAGAGGTGCGTCCGGCGCCGGCAAACACCGCCCCCCTCCCTTACCCCCACCCATGCAGCCCAGCCCCCTCCCTTTCCCCATTCCCGTTGCCCCCCACCACCGTGAAACCTTAAAATAACCCCTCTCTCGTTCCCCCATGTCGGAAAAAGCCTCGTCCCCCTACCCCACCCTAAATTCCGACGAGTGGGGTAGGGGGACGAGACTTTTCCCGGCGTGGGGAACGGGAGAGGGGGGTTTTTTGGGTTTTACGGTGGTGGTGGGGCAACGAGAATGGGGAAAGGGAGGGGGCTAGGCTGTGTGGGTGGGGGTAAGGGGGGGGGGTGGTGTTCGCCGGCGCCGGGCGCACCTCTGGGCACCGGCCGCCGGCAGGGAGGGGGGTTTGGGTGGTCGACGGGTTAGAGGGGTTGGGTTTAGGGTGGCTGGGTTGGGGAAAGGGGAGGGGCTGGGTTTTTCTTTTTTTTGTATTTTTTTTATTTTTTTTAATTTTTTTCAATATAAAAATTATTATTCAACCAAAAACCTAACCAAATCTGTTAAGTGGTACCAAAATTAAAAAAAAGTGAATTTTGGTGGTAGTAAAATTTAATAAATTTTAAAATGGGTAGCAAAATTCAAAAACATGACTTTTGTTGGTAGTAAAAGTCAATTTAGCCTTAAATTAACCTTGAATTCTTGATTTTAGGAAAGTTTCACTTTTGCTACTTAAAAAAAACATCCCTTTATCAATTATCACTTTTACTACCCACAAAAATTATTTTATTTTGCTACCCAAAAAAATTACTTTTTTAAATTGCAATGCCACCTAACGAAATACGTTAGGGTTTCGTTAAGATTTTATTAAAAAAAAAACCCCAATAGTCAGCCACCCTCCCCCCACCCAGTCACCCACTGTCAGCCCCCCTGTCGTCGACTACCAATCTCCCCCCCAGCTGGCGGCCAGGGAATCGCCAAGCACCTGCAATCTCACCCCACCCCCCTTTTCGCCACCTGCGCAGCCCACCCTCCTCCCATTCCCCATTTCCGTTGGCTCGAAACCACCCCCTCCCTTATTACTCCGACTGGAAACGCCACCCTCCTCTTCCCCCCACATTGAATTGATCCCCCTCCCCTTCTCCTACCCTTAATCGGTCACCACCACCTCTAAACTACCCCTAAACGCTCCCTTTCCCCTTCCCCCACCCTTAAATGACCTAAGCGTGGTTTTAGGGTGGTGGTTTAGGATTAAGGTGGTCGATAAATGGAGGGAGAAATAGAGGGGGTCGTTTAAGGGTGGGGGAAGGGGAGAGGGAGCGTTTCGGGTTGGAGGAATAGGGGAGGGGATAGTTTCAGGGTGGTTTCGGACCAACGGGAATGGGGAATGGGAGGGGCTGGGCTGCTCAGGTGGCGGAAAGGAGACCCTTGATATTTTAGGCGAACACTTCCATTGGCCTAGAATGATCAAGGATGTTACTCATGTTGTTGAGAGATGTGCTTCTTGTCAAAAGGCTAAGGGACACTTCACTAAGGGTCTCTACACTCCATTGCCGGTTCCCGATTCTCCATGGGAAAGTGTTAGTATGGATTTCATTGTGGGGTTGCCACAAACGCAAAGGGGAAGGGATATCATAATGGTAGTTGTGGATAGATTTTCTAAAATGGCACACTTTGTAGCTTGTAATAAAACTGATGATGCAGTGAAAGTGGCCGAACTGTACTTCAAGGAAATTGTCAAACTCCATGGCATTCCTCGAAGTATAGTATTTGATAGGGACTCCAAATTCCTTAGTCATTTTTGGAGGACCCTATGGAAACTTGTGGGTACCAAGTTGTTATTTAGTACCTCTCATCATCCCCAAACTGATGGGCAAACGGAGGTAACTAATAGGACTTTGGGTACTTTGTTACGTGGTCTTGTAAGCAAAACGCAGAAAGATTGGGACATCAAACTAGCCCATGCGGAGTTTGCTTACAATAGGGCTCATTCATTAACTACTTCTCGTTCTCCATTTGAAGTAGTTTATGGAGTGAATCCGTTTGTGCCAATTGATCTTGTTCCTATGGTTAAGAGTGACATTGTGGAGAAAGATGCTAAAAAGAGGGTGGAAACCTTTCAAAAAACCTGTGAGCAAGTGAAGAAAAGAATTGAGGAGATGAATAAAAAATACCCAGAGAGAGCAATAAGAAACGCAAACAGCCTATTTTTCATCCCGGGGACTTGGTTTGATTACATTTGAGGAAGGAAAGGTTCCCTAAGCTTCGCAAAAACAAGCTTATGCCTCGTTCTGATGGTCCTTTTAGAGTTCTTGAGAGGGTGAATGATAGTGCTTACAAAATTGAGCTTCCTGATGAGTTGATGGGTGTTAGTGCTACTTTCAATGTAGGGGATCTATCGCCATACTTGGATGATTCAAGTTTGAGGGCAAACTCTTCTAAAGAAAGGGGGAATGTTCCAAAGTCAACTTCTTTGGCTCATGAACCAGTTGCTTTAGTCTTGTAAACTCTTGGGTTTTATCCATTTTCAAAGAGGGCCGAAATTCTATGTTGCATTTCATGGGTGGATTGAAGATTGGAAGCAATTGGCATACATCACACTTAGGCCCATTTTCACTACTATTTTGGGCGTGTGAATCATGGTCCATTTACTTATTATTATTAGCTTAAGTTTTGTAACTTATTTTGCTGAAATAATGCCAAGAGTTAAGTTCTTTGGTCAGTTGTAATAGGAAGAGTTTAGCTCTTCATAATTAGGCTTAATTATAGCATTTAAAGTTAGCTTGAATCAAGGAAAAACCGTTGGCTTTTGGTTCATGAACCTGGACGGTTTCTCCTTGTCTTTTGGTGTTCTAATTTGCTGCTCCTTTCCACTATAAAAGGGAGAGCAAACCAGAAATAAAGGCAGGGTTGAAATATTAAACAAAACCTTGTGTTTTTTTTTTAGTGTGTCTCAATCAAAGAGTCTCCTTATAACTTTGAGTGTGTTCTTGAGTTATAAGATTAGGGGAAACTTTGTGTTTTTTCTTGAGTTTCTAGCCTAAGAACCCAAAACTTTGAGTGTGTTCTTGAGTTTTGGTCTAACTATCTTGTTTCGTGTAATTTGTGAGTGTTCTTGTTCTCTTGAGTTTAGAATCATCATCCATCACTTTGGAGGGTGTTTTAGACTTAGATCATCTGGTATCAGAGCCTAGGTTAGGGTTTTCTTGAAGAAAATCAAGTTTGAAGGCGTTTGGAACAAAACGGCAGAATTCGATCAGTTTGGAGTTGCGGTTTGAGAAAGCCATATCTCCTTCGTTTTCTGTCCAAATTGAGTGATTCTTTTTTGGAATCTGGATATTTTTTTGTGTAGAATACTCACAAAAAATTTCAGATTTTTTTGATTTTTTCTGATAATAAACTGGGCAGGTTTTCCGAAGCAGTGCAGAAAAGAAACAAATCTGGGAAGGCAGAATTCAGTTGAAGATTTCTCCCTCATCCGAAGAGCTTTTGAGGAGTTTCTTTTTTTCAAATTGGTTGTTTTGATCTGAATTTTCTGAATTTGTAATCCTTTGAGAGTCTCGAGGCAAATTTTGTTTTGCATTTTGTCTCTAATTTCGGCAGTTTTTCACTCATTGTACTTGTAATAGCCTAGCAAAATAGTGGAAATCATGGCTAGTGAGGAGCTTTCTAGAATGTTGCAAGTAATCACTGAAAAATTGGAGATTTTGGAGAAAAAAACAGAAGAAAGTGAGGAGGAGAAGGCTAGGCAAAATTCGAGGATTGATACAATTGCCGATATGGTGTTGCAAACAACTAGAAAAGTGAACGAGTTAGAAAATGAGGATGTGGGTAGTGGAAATAACCTTAGGCAGTTTGATGAAGATAGGGGACTTAAGATTGACCTACCAGAGTTAGATGGGGGACATGATAGTGAAGCCTTTCTAGATTGGGTGAGGCAAATTGAAACTGTTTTTGAGTATAAGGGGTTTAATGATAAAAAAGGTTCAAATTGTCTGTTCTAAAACTCACTAAACTTGCTGCCCTATGGTATGAAAACCTCAAAGCAAATAGAAGAAGAGAGGGAAAAGAAAAAAATGACTCATGGGAGAAGTTGAAAAAGAAGATGAGGGAAAAATGGGTAAATAGGGAGTATGAACAAGAGCAATACCTAAAATTAACCCATCTGTCCCAAGAAAACATGAGTGTAGAAGATTACATTAAGGAGTTTGAGAAGTTGTGTTTGGTGTGTGACTTGCAAGAGAAGGAGACCTTCAAAATGGCTCGTTTTGTAAAAGGTCTTCTAAAAGTATTAGCCAAAAGGTGGAAGTGACTCACTATACCACTTTTAGTGATGTTTGTAAGTTGGCTATTCGTTACGAAACTCAATTGAAAGAAGAGAAACCCAAAACTTCTTCTTTCAAAAGTCATATGAAATTTACTCCTACTTACTCAAAGGGGAGTACATTTCAAGACAAGACAGGTGGTCCCTTTTCACATAAGTCTTCCTCTTCTAGTTCTAAGTTTGACAAAGGAAAGGAAAAGACTGTAATTTCACCTAGTGAACTTGCTACTAGGAGAAAGTGTTTCAAGTGTCATGGTAGAGGTCATGTAGCATCCGAGTGCCCTAGCAAAAATGTGTTGATTGCCGCACAATATGCAATGTTTGATGAAGAAGAAAACCTCTACAACTTTGTTACACAAGGGGAAAACGAAGAGCTTGATGATGACTATGATGAAGAGATTCCTCCAGAAAATGAGTTTAACATGATGGTTGTTAGAAAGGTGTTGTTTAGTGAGCCTCAAGTTGATGAGAGGCAAAGAAACAACTTGTTTCATACTAGATGCAAGATTGGAGAGAAGACTTGCAATGTGATTGTTGATGGAGGAGCACAAACGGATGTTGTCTCATCCGAAGCCGTGAGTAAGTTGAAGCTTACCACTAGAGATCATGAGGAGCCTTACAAGCTCAATTAGTTGAATGATGGCAATGGTATTAGGGTAAAGAAGCAAGCTTTGGTTTCTTACTCTATTGGAAACTTTGAAGATGAGAGATGGTGCGACGTTCTTCCTATGGATGCATGTCACTTGCTACTTGGAAGGCCATGGCAATTCGATCATGATTCGGAGCATAGAGGCAAATCTAATGTATATCTTGTAACCACTAGAGATGGTAGAAAAGTGAAATTGCTTCCCCTACCCCCTAAAGTTTCTAGGAAAGACAAAGAAAAGAACAACTATCTTGTATCTTGTAATGAGTTCGAGAAAATAGTGGAACAAAATGGTGTGGGGTATGCTTTGGTTGTGAAAACCAAAGATGAGGAAGTGAATTCTTGCAATGACTCATCACTTTTGAAAGAGTTGTTAGAAGAATTCAAAGATGTGTTCCCCAATGACTTGCCCAAGGGACTCCCTCCAATAAGGGGCATTGAGCATGCCATTGACTTGATTCCAGGAGCACCTTTGCCCAACAAGGCTTCCTATAGGTGTAATCCGGAGGAGAGTAAGGAACTTGAAATTCAAGTGTATGAATTGATAGAGAGAGGCTATGTGAGAGAGAGCCTTAGTCCTTGCGCCGTTCCCGCTCTCTTAGTACCAAGAAAGATGGTACTTGGAGAATGTGTGTTGATAGTCGTTCCATTAACAATATAACCATCAAATATCGTTTTCCTATGCCTCGCTTGCAAGATATGTTTGATGAGTTGAGTGGTGCCTTAGTCTTTTCGAAAATTGACTTAAGGAGTGGTTACCATCAAATGAGAATTTGAGAGGGAGATGAGTGGAAAACGGCTTTCAAAACAAAGCAAGGGTTGTATGAGTGGTTGGTGATGCCATTTGGGCTTTGCAACGCCCCAAGCTCCTTCATGAGGTTGATGAATGAAGTTCTCCGTCCATTCCTTAATGATTTTATTGTCGTTTACTTAGATGACATTCTTGTGTATAGTAAAAGCAATGAAGATCATGTAATTCATTTAAGGAGGTTGTTTGAAAAATTGAGGGAGGTGAAGTTGTATGGTAAGCTTGAGAAATGTGTATTCATGACTCCTAGTGTTGTATTCTTAGGATACATTGTAACAGGAGAGGGGGTACATATAGATCCTGAAAAGGTGAAGGCGATTCAGACTTGGTTGGCTCCAACCAATGTTCACGAAGTAAGGAGTTTTCATGGGCTAGCCTCATTCTATAGGCGATTCATAAAAAACTTCTCATCCATCATGGCTCCAATCACGGAATTGACAAAGAAAGGTGATTTTGAGTGGAATGAAGCGGCACAAAAGGCCTTTGAGAGGGTCAAATATCTTCTTTGCAATGCTCCTATACTTGTGCTACCAGATTTCAACAAAGTCTTTAAGGTGGAGTGTGATGCAAGTGGGATTGGAATAGGTGCTGTTTTGATTCAAGAGAAGAAGCCCGTGAGTTACTTTAGTGAGAAGTTGAATGGGGCAAAGTTGAACTATTCCACTTATGACCTTGAGTTCTATGCCATAGTTAGAGCCCTTGATCATTGGTCTCACTACCTTAGACCAAAGCCATTTGTTCTTCATTCTGATCACGAGGCTCTAAAGTTCATACATGGGCAACAAAACTCAACAAAAGGCATGCTAAATGGGTAGAGTTTCTCCAATCATTTACTTTCAGCTCTAAATACAAAGATGGTAAGAGTAATGTCGTTGCCGATGCATTGTCTCGTCGAAACTATTTGCTTTCCATGGTTGATGCTAAAATCTTGGGTTTTGAACAACTCAAGGAGTGTTACATAGATGATCCCGACTTTTCTAGTGAGATCGAAACTCCGACTAAGGAGTTTGTGTGGCAAGATGGTTACCTCTTTAAGGGTAACAAGTTGTGTGTTCCGAAAAATGGAGTAAGGGAGTTGTTGGTAAGAGAAGTTCATAGTGGGGGATTGGCCGGATATTTTGGGATAAAAAAAAGTCAACTTCCCAATCCTCATCCTTCATATCAGCCGGCATTTTCTCTTTCCCTAATAATGCCCTATGCAATTTTTGTGAAATAAGCAAATTTTTCATTTGCATCCTCCAATAGGAAAAATCATTTTTTCCATTAAATTTTTCAATTTCATATTTGCCTACTTTGACATTTCCACTAGTAGAAGCCATTTTACACTAAATTGAATTTTACCACTCAAAATTTAGACGTTGGCTCTGGTACCAATTAGAATCAAGATGCATGATGAAGTTGTGAGAACCTTGAAGGATGTGAGACATATTCCAGATTTGCGGAAAACCTAATCTCTATAGGTTTGTTAGAGAAAAATGGTTGCAAAATAGTTGCGGAGAACGGGGTTATGAAAGTTGTTCGTGGTTCCTTGGTTGTGATGAAGGCAGTTCGTAACAGTAATTTTTATCCGCTTTTGGGAAATACTGTTTCAGAAGATTTAGCAATTGGAATCAGTGGAAGTAAAGACCACACAGAATGCACGAGAATTTGGCACATGCGGCTAGGGCATATGTCGGAAAAAGGTCTATCATTGCTTAGTGGACAAGGTTTGCTGAAGAACATGAAGAAACCACAAATGGAATTTTATGAACATTGTGTGTACGGAAAGGCGCATAGGGTGAAGTTTTGCACAAGCAAGCATAAAAGCAAAGGGTTGTTAGACTATGTGCATACAGATGTATGGGGTCCAGCTAAAGTAACTTCCAAGGGTGGTTCCATGTATTTTGTTACGTTTGTCGATGATTATTCAAGGTATGCTTGGATTTACTTTCTCAAGCTTAAGAATGAGGTATTCGACACTTTCAAGCGGTGGAGAGCAATGGTTGAAAACAGAACAGGGAGGAAGCTGAAAACTCTGCAATCTGATAATGGCACAGAGTACACAGATGTTGCTTTCAAGGAGTTTTGTGATCAACAGGGCATTGTAAGACACTGGACAGTGCGAGACACACCACAACAAAATGGAGTCGCAGAAAGACTGAATCGTACACTACTTGAGAAGGCAAGGTGTATGCGCTCTAATTCTGGGTTAGGCAGAGAATGGTGGGCAGAGTCGGTTGCTACTGCTTGTTACATAGTGAATCGATCCCCACACTCTTCTCTAGATGGAGACACACCTTATAAAGTGTGGTCAGGGGAACATGCAGATTACGGGAAACTTAGAGTTTTTGGATGCACGGCTTATTATCACGTCAAAGATAATAAACTTGATGATAGAGCTAAAAAAGCAATCTTTTTAGGGTATCCAAAAGGAGTTCAAGGCTATCGTCTTTGGAGTGTAGAAGATTCTAAATTTGTAATCAGCAGGGATGTGACCTTTGATGAACGATCTATGATAGCTTTATCCAAAGCTATGACGCCAAGTGATGGTGATGTTAGAGAAACTTCAAATACTCAAGTGGTGGAGATAGAGTCTAAAGAGCAACCAATAGACTCTAGTCATGTTCAGGTGGAGCATCCTAGTGCAACTCGATATGAGGAAGAAGATGAACTTGATCATGAAGAGATTCAGCAGGAAAATGCACATGTTTTACAACAACAGCAGCAGGATTTTTTGGCATCAACAAAGCCAAAGAGAAATTATAAACTAGTTCAGAAGTTTAGGTCAGACAAACCTCTAAGGCATTATGGGCAGTTAAATTTGGTAGAGTATGCACTCTCGGTGGAGGATGATGAACCTGTCACCTTCAAACAAGCTATCAGGGATAAGGATAGTGAGAATTGGTTGGTTGCCATGAAAGAAGAGATGAAATCTCTTCATAAGAACAAGACATGGGAGGTGGTCCTATTGCCTATAGGGAAGACTACTATAGGTTGTAAGTGGGTCTATAAAAGAAAAGAAGACCCTACCGAGTCAAGTTGTACAAGGTTTAAAGCCAGGTTAGTGGCTAAGGGTTATGCTCAAAAGGAAGGTGTAGATTATAACGAAATATTTTCTCCAGTCGTAAAGCACACATCAATACGGGTGCTTTTAAGTCTTGTTGCTCATGGTGATCTTAAGTTAGAACAATTAGATGTGAAGACAACGTTCTTGCATGGTGACTTGGAGGAGGAAATCTACATGTATCAACCTGAGGGATTCAAGGTTGAGGGTAAAGAAAGTCATGTTTGTCGCTTGAGGAAATCACTTTATGGATTGAAACAATCTCCTCGACAGTGGTACAGGCGATTTGACTTCTTTATGTTAAAGCAAGGTTTTTCCAGAAGTAATTATGATTGTTGTGTATACATTCGTAAGCTTCATGGAGGTGATTATATCTATCTTCTATTGTATGTGGATGACATGCTTATTGCTTTGAAAAGCAAGGTGGAGATAGACAGATTAAAATTTCAACTTGGTAAAGAGTTTGAAACAAAAGACTTGGGTGCTGCAAAGAAAATACTAGGTATGGAGATTAGAAGAGATAGGTCAAGCCGGAAATTGTTCTTAAGTCAGAAAGGATACATTGAGCGAGTTATTGAAAGGTTTGGTATGAAAAGTGCCAAATCGGTTGTGACTCCATTGGCTCCGCATTTTAGGCTTTCTAGTAAACAATCTCCCACAACAGCAGAAGACAAGGCTTACATGGATAATGTACCTTATGCTAGTGCAGTAGGCAACTTAATGTATGCAATGGTTTGCACACGCCCTGATATTTCACAAGCGGTAGGTGTTGTTAGTAGATTCATGGCGAATCCTGGAAAGATACACTGGGAAGCTGTGAAGTGGATTCTTAGGTACTTAAAAGGTACCATTGATACCGGATTATTCTTTGGTGGAGATAACTGTCAAATTAGCCGGTTTGTTGATTCTGATTATGCTGGTGATCTGGATAGACGACGATCTACTACTGGTTATGCATTCACGATATTTGGTGCTCCAGTTAGTTGGCGATCAATGTTACAAGCTACAGTGGCTCTATCTACTACAGAGGCTGAGTATATGGCCGTGACAGAAGGGGTAAAGGAATCATTGTGGCTGAGGGGTCTTCTAGATGATCTGGGCTTACGACAAGATAGTGTACAGTTGAGTTGTGATAGCCAAAGTGCTATTCATCTAGCAAAGAATCAAGTGTATCATGCTCGGACAAAACATATAGATGTAAGATATCATTTTGTTCGAGATGTTGTAGAGAAAGGTGATATTTCTCTTATGAAAGTGCACACAGATAAGAACCCTGCAGACATGTTAACCAAAGTGGTGTCAGGAAGCAAGTTCCAACATTGCTTGGAATTGCTAAAGGTCATCCCATGTTAGGTATTACATGGATAAACAATCGAACTACGATTGGTTTGATCCCGGCCAGGGGTACGTAGGCAGCCATTTTATAAATGGTGCAACCGGATATACTAACCACAATTTGTTCGTTCAAAATTTTGTTCATCCTCAAATTATGAATGAGGTGGAGAATTGTAGGAATAAAGGTGAGGAGTATTTTTAGGAGAAGAAAGAGAAAAGTTAGGATTCTTAAGTTATCAGAGAAGCAGAGAAAACGTAGGAAAGGTTTTCTCTTTTTCATTTATTTAATAGAAATGGAGGCAGTGTATATATATTCCTTATGTTGTTTAGTTTTTTAAATCAATCATCAGTAATTCACATTATTCAAAGTTAATATGAAGTTTATTTCTTAAGTTATATTTTGTTACTTCATATTGGTTATTTTGTCTCATTCCTATAATTTGCATTTTGTGAAAGGTGTTATATTAATATTATTTTATAACTATTAGAAGACCAAATTCCGCTGCAGCTCTAACACTTATATTATTTATCATTAATATAGTAGTCATATTTCAAACGACCGTGTAGAAAAAAGTTCGATGCCACTTGCCCACTCCAATGCACACAACTTTTGAATATGGTGAATCAAATACCTAAGCTACCCAAATTTCTATCTTGCCTCGCTCATATAATGCATTGATTATGTATAATTATTACAACAAAACAATTTTTATATATTTATTTGGCTAACTTAATGTAATTTTCATGTATTATTACAACTACAATTATATTCTACGTAGTAAATTTTTGAGAGCATAATGTAAGTTCATCTAAATATAAATGTGGGAAGTTTGATTGAACAAGGTTGGATGAGATAAATTAATTCTCATTTTTGTATTTTCCCAATTATTAAAGGGCAATCAAACAAGGCCGCCTAAGCTTAACTTTGTGAATTTTTTTTCCCTAGTTATTGATGTACTCTTACATGTACATTTTAAATGTTCGGCATTGAGCCTTGAGTTGAATTGAGGCATCTATCTTACTATTCAACCTTCGAATATTCAGAAACCAAAAAAGTAAATAAAAAACATAAAAATACTATTCCACGCTTTGACGGATTTTTATAATTTGGGAGCTTAAGTTTCATACTATATTGTCTATATAAAAGTGGGCAAATACAACCTTGTTCAGTAAACTCTTTTCTAAAATACCTGAATTAAGAGAAAGAGAGAATGGAAGGAGAAGAAAAGAGTAGTAGGCAAACATCAACAGCAAGAACAAAACCATGTACCCCAATTTCTCAAGGTTTGTCATCGATCATATGAATCAATCAACTGTAAAATATTTGTTTTACACACGTGTCTAGTATCTGTACTGAAAATTCTGTAATGGCCGTTTGAAATATGATTACCATAATTTTTAATGATTATATAGTTTATAAATTAACGTATTTTTTCTCCAAGTAATAAATTATATTACTTTATTTATACTATAAAATATTATTATCAACATTTCTTTAATTTATCAAATTTTTAGTTTCATTTATGTATTTTTTTTATTATTCTTATTTTATAGTTTGATAAATAAGAATAAGATATATATATATATATTTATTTTATGTTGGATTAAAATTTTCAAAAATTATATTTGTATTGTAGATATTAGAATACTAATTATGTCCAATTTATAGTGTGAAAAAACAGATCACTCATATTGTTTATCATTAAAATAATATGGTAGTTATATTTCAAACGATCGCTGTAGAAACATCTGCACATTACTGAAACACCCACCAAATAACCGAATAATGATCACGTACATATACATGGGTGTATAATATAAAAATTAAGTGTCATTTATATTAAAGTTGACACATTGTTGAATTTGGTTTAACTTGGCATGTACAAGTATTTGTGTACATGTCCAACTGATTGTATTGCCCAATCAGTAAACCAGCAAACCAGTATCAATAAACATAAATTTTCTTGTAACTTCATCAATTCATTATAATAAAAGTAGTAAATTTATTAGCAATCTAATTTATGCATGAGCATTGAAGAAAATATTCATCATATTTCAGGTATGAGTAAGAAGACTCTTGTGTTATTTGTGCTTGTTGCTAGTTTGGCTTGGGTTGATAGGGCACTCCGTCCACCACCACCAAAACTGTGTGGTTCGTCTGGCAGTCCATCGATAACGGCTCCGAGAATAAGGCTAAGGGATGGAATGCATTTGGCCTACAAAGAGTATGGTGTCCCAAAAGACGAGGCTAAGCACAATTTCATCTTTATTCATGGCTTTGACTCTTGTAGGCATCATGCTTTCATTGCCACTGAAGTTTCATCGGTATGTTTTACCCTCTTTGTTCCTTTTTGTTTGTTCTTAGGTAATCTTTTGACACATTTTTTTAATGCACTAGCCTCATTATGTTCACTTACATCAAATAAAAATTAAAAAAACGAGATAACTAAAATTTAATCAAAATTTACGTGAATATGTAGTGTGCATGAGTTGGTTTTCTACTTTTATTTTCTTATAATCTTGTATATAAAGTAGTCGATAAATATTACGATCATATATTTTACCTTATGTTTTAATTTAATTAAACATTAATCAGCTTAATCAAATTTTCTCGTGCACACTATTATGAGTTAGATTTCATACACATCCATTTAGTATGATTAATATTTTTTTTGAAGGAAACGGTCGAAATATGATCATTTTTTTTCTATTTTTTTTGAAGTATAGTAGTATACGATCGAAAGTTTGGGGCTACATATTGTGGGATTTGATAGACCCGGATATGGAGAAAGTACTCCGGACCCGAATCGAACACCGAAAAGTCTTGCATTAGATGTAGAAGAGCTAGGCTATAATTTGAATATGCGCCATAATTCAGTTTGGATTTTGATTTTTGGTTTTTCAATCTTGAAACCGAAACCAAATCATATTAACTCAGTTTTGGGATTCCTAAAACCGCACCACATTTCTAATTCGGTTTGGTTTGTGGTTTGGTTCGGTTTTAAACCACATTAGTTTCACCCTAGTTTTTATATGATAGTCCCATTGGAATCAATTAAATAAAATTAGAAAAGAAGAATATTTGGAATCTAACATTAATGTACAAAAACAGTTCATTTTGTCTTAGTTAAATTTTTTGATTTTTTTTTTTTTTTTTTTTTTTTTTTTTTTTTTTTTTGAAAAACATCAACCATAACTGCATAATTTAAGGGAGGAATTTCCTTACTTAGAGCTATGTCATCAATCAACAATCAATTAATTTAACCAATCAAAATTTAATATGTATAAAATAAGAAATAAAAACTAAGTTAAAAATGGAATATATTCAATATAGGTAGATCTTTTTGAAACGCCTAAAATAGTATATGGGACTAACATTATAAAACGGAGGGAATATTTTTCTTAAAAAAAAAAATAATACCTTTTGATCATATTTTTTTTATGTTAATAATAAATTTTATGTTGTATAGGCTTAAATTTAAAACCTTGGCGCCAAAAACTGTTAAAAAGAGCAAGTGTAGCATTGTAGCAACTACCAGCAAACACCAGAAGATCATTTTCAGAGCGCACAATGTTGGAGCTCTTCCAATCCTCTCAACTCTTCTCTCATCAGCAACTCTGCTATGCCGACATTCTCTCTCCTTGTCAGGTCATCTTCCTCTCTGAATTCTTCTCCTTCTCTCTCTAAAGAACTCACAAATTCTGGCTGAATTTCCAACAGGTTCGAGCACGAATCGAGGTTGCAGTCTTGAATTTCCTGAAGATCTTGAACTCGCCAAATCCAGAAATCTCCGATCTTCCTTTGGTTTGATTTCATCTTCATCTTCTTACTCTATCAATTTCAATATCAAAATTTCACCGTTTATTTTTGAATTTTATTGTAATAATGTTGGAATATCTTGAGTTAATGAGCAGACAAGTCGAAATTCGAAGAATACGAATGTTTATCGAGGATTAATGAGTGATAATTCACACATTTTTCTCTCGCACTCGTTCTCGAAACGATCATTGATGAGAGAAAATGCTACAAAAGCCTTTGTTCGAGGTCGGTCTATCTGTTGCCTTCTAAGTGTTTGTTAATATGTCAATGAGAAATTTCTTTATTTTGTTCAGTTTTTGATGGTTTCAATGTATTGTACAGTGTGGAAGGTGATGGAAATGTGTTACCAGATATTGGTGGAGGAAAAGAGAGTAACTCAACGAGAACTCTACTACAAGTTGCTTTGTACTTCATCTGAATATTTTAGCTCCCAAACACAGGTCAATAGGACTGTTCAAGGTCAATATTTATGCTCTCGTTTTAGTTTTCGTGTTCTTTTATTGAAAAACCTTCTAGCAATTTGTGTTGAGACATTCATGAAAATAGAAATTGCATACATAAATTTTATTATGGAATAAAATATACTCCCTCATATTCAAATTATGTCATTTTAGCTGATTTTGTTGGTTATAAACAAATATTAGTCGTTCTATATATGTATGTTACAGGTAATATCAAGTATAAAAACATATGAAAGGCCACTTTACCATATTGATGCAGTTACCAATTTCTTAATGTAGGAATATGTTAATACTGTGGCTAAAATCACTCATATTCTGGATTATGAGGACTAGACACTAGAGTTAGTTACTTGAGGCATCTCATTTATTTTTTCCAAGGGCGCCTAAAAGAATCTTAACTTTCTTGTTTCTGTGGCAAATTTGGACTAATCACTTGCTACAAGGTGGGTAAATGTTTGCTATATATGTTGCAGATGTGGTTGCATTGCTTCATTGCAGCCGGTATAGTCTTGGGATCATGGCTTCTACAAGAGGGCTTATTGCTGGCCGGATACTGCTTCAGGTACCAATTCTCTCTCTTTCCTGGTAAATACTAGTACATTAATAAATTCAAACTCGGGGCCAAGGATTTGGTTCAAGTTCGGATATGATGGTCTGACCCCAATTATTATAGTTAAATTGAAGTGTCCAAGACTCCAAATGTCTACATATGTTGATATTCTAAGTTGCAGTGAAGTGTCCCAGAAACATAAGTTGACAATATTGATTAGCAATGGTGCAATAGCAATGCCTGAGTTGTGGGTTTCTTCCTTTTCCAAAAATGACCATGTAGCTATATTCCAAATGTTTCCATATTTAACATATGAAGGAAAATTTATAGAGCTTTGAAGAGATTGCTGCCTCTGTCCACAATATCTACATACTTGTATTATAATCACAGGTCATTTAGTAGATTTATACAGAACTTGCTGACTTGTTGCATGCGTTTTCTACGATGGATAGGAGCCAAACAAAGAGGTCGTGGACTGTTCAGTTTGTGGGTCATCAGGGCATCCTATCTCAGGCGATCTTAGCATGCTAGAATCTCTCAATATGAATACAGATGCACGATACATAATTGTGATAGAGAAGGTATTTTCATCGTTTTGGATTGAACTATTGAAGTAGCCACCAAATGAAGGCTAGTTGCATTTCTTCAACAATTGTTTTGATCTGTTCAGCATGCCATATTCCAACGATTGGTTGAAGATTGCTTCTTTAACCAAGTCCCAAGCATACTTATCACAGCCAAAGGGTACCCAGATCTAGCCACAAGGTATGCTCCTATGCTACACGTTAACCAACTTGCAGCTTATTCTAGGCAAGATTCATAATCAACTCCCTCATTGCTCTTCCAAAGCAGGTTTCTGCTTCATAAGATGACCAAAGCTTTCCCAAATCTGCCTATTCTGGCACTGGTTGATTGGTACATATCTCTTTTTCTCTTTCTATTTTATCCTTGCGTTGCTGATATATTGATCTTTCTAGCGTCCACCTGTGAAGGAATCCGGCAGGACTAAGTATTCTGTGCACCTACAAGTATGGAAGCATTGGAATGGGACTTGAGGCATATAAATATGGTAACTGCAGCTAATAATTGTACAAGCACATAGATGTTACTTTCTCGAGCTGCGGTTTGACTCCTATCATGTTTTTGTGTTTCAGCTTGTAATGTGAGATGGTTAGGAGTGAGAGGAGATGATCTGCAGCTGATACCTGAAGAATCTATGACCCCATTGAAGCCGAAGGACAAACAAATTGCAAAAAGCCTCACATCTTTGGAGATACTTCCGGTAGTCAATAGAAGCTCATCATGTTCAGCACTAGATCTTGTGAAAATTACTTTGGACATAAACTTACCTAGAAGTTTTTTCAGCCTAAATTGAGCACAATTCCGTCTACTGCAGGATGATTATCAGGAGGAGTTATCCCTAATGGTTCAACATGGCCAAAGAGCAGAGATTGAAGCTCTCTATTGTCATGGATATGATTTCTTAGGAAAATACTTGGCAAAGAAAATAGTCCAGGCCAATTACATATAGAAGATGAACAAGAGTGGCACATACACAGCATCATAAAGAGCGAGTCTGGTAAATACTTGAACCTTCTTTGAGGAAGACTGATCAATGTGATACACCAAACAATTACGTGCTGCTTTAAGTCAATTACATCAACTGAGGATGTAGAACAATTTAACGCAAGTAAAATAGGCATACTTGACATTCCTTTATACTTTGATGTATGTAAATTATAATACCAAGAGTAAACAATGACTAACATGTATAACTGTCACAACAAGCATCATAGTATTAAGTGTGAGAATGTGAATGAAGCACCCTTATTCTTTCATAGTGAATGGTTGCACTGATTTTGAACTAACAACTATAGTACTTCCTCTATTTTTATACTTGACGTTTTAGCCTTTTTCACTTGTTAATGTACTTAAAAGTTTTTAAGTGATTTTGTATAAGAAAGAAAAAGTTTGGCTTCATTTCTCAGTAGTCTCAATGTTTGAAGTGAATTTGGAACCATATCAAATGTATTACGAAGTCCGTCATTGAGAGAAATTGAAATCCAAAACATTATTGCACCTTAAAATTCAAAAAATTGTGTAGAAGCTTAAGAAAAAGATAAAAGGACAATGAGTAATAATTATTGTTATTGGCAATATTTATTTTTAGGAATAATTAACTCTTCAATATGTGTCTATGCTTTTTACTTGAGTTTAGAATTGTACTTTGCACATTGCTATTTCTTTGGTAAATATTAATGCGGGATCTAATAAAAGGTTAGAACAACAATTAAATGAATCAATCGGAAATCATTTCCATGGCTATAATGGATTTATAGATCGATAGACTCATAGACCCCCTTGTTGAAACATGAAAGAGGGTATGAAAAATCTTCCTCAAAATACTCTTTAAATGATGTTTTTAACTATAAAAGCAAATGTTAAATCTCTTAAAATCCTATATCATGAAAATAAGAGTAGAGTAATTGAATAAGATACTCTCATAATACAAAGTAGCAAAGAGAACTTGCCTCGTGTAATAAATTAAACAACACTCGTAACGAGTGAGTACAGAAAAGTCTTGCCGATGGTGACAATCTCTAATTTATTATTAAAAAACTTTCTTAAAAGAGTTAAAATTAACATTGTTTTTAAAAAAACCACAATAACAAAAATAGTAGTCTTAAACATTAAAT
The DNA here is from genome assembly GCF_001683475.1 of Chenopodium quinoa. Lineage (NCBI taxonomy): Eukaryota > Viridiplantae > Streptophyta > Magnoliopsida > Caryophyllales > Amaranthaceae > Chenopodium > Chenopodium quinoa. Next base: position 2,248,469 of record NW_018744996.1, on the reverse strand, counting down.
AACTTCAAAAAATTTAAACATACAATTAGACCTCCAAATCTTTCTAGGAATGTTAAATATCAACAAGATTAATTCATCCCCAAGTAAATTCACATTGCGCGTGCCTTTATCTATCTATTGTTTGTTGATATTTTACTTAGTTTCCTTTTTTAATTCTCTTCAAAATCTACTTCTTTTGTTAATAATTTACTTTTCTACCAAGAAATAAAATATGTTAATAATTTACATTGTTTCCTAATTTAAACAACCGTGTTAGAAGATAAATGAATGAAGTTCCTTGTTCGTCAAGCACTGCTTCTCATTATAAATACTGTACATCTCTCACCATTATAATTATTGTAACCTCAAATAAACCTCAAGCCTCAAATCTTCAACCTCGATCTTAACCTCAACCTCAACCTCAACCTCGTCGAATTCGTTTCTGAAAAAATGATGGTGAAGTACGAGCCGGTGTGTATGGAATTCAGTCTAGGAAGCCATAACCTAATCAAAAACAACGATCCATACGCCGAAGAAACCATAACCATGATCATTCACGTCAAAGACAAACGAGCAGGGATACCCCCGTGTGAAATCTACACAGTGCAAACGTTCAAGACTAGTGCTCACGAATTCAACAATACTAAAAATCCCGAAGATATCATACAAGGTTGGCTTAAACAAATGGAACTGCTTCCTGACTTTTGTCCTGATGCCGTCGATTACATCCTTAGATGCTCTTCTTATCAAGTACCTATGGGTTGGTCACTGCATTTGTCCGTCTTTCTAGAATATTCTGATTTTTCAGGGCCTTACGACGAATGCCATAGGAAGGAGCAGGCCGTACTAATGAAGTGTCCTATGAGAGTTTCATACTCGGACAATATTGAAGAATGCCAGAAAATTGTTGTGAATATATATTGTCAAGATAGTAGAGAAGGTGTTAAGTCGGAGATGTTTTCGGTTTTTGAGGAAGATTGTGGTGTTATGTTTCCGGTGTATGGAGGGAAGAAACCGTTGGAGAAGATACACGAGTGGTTGGAGTTGATGGATGTTGATCCTTATTGTTATTGGTATGGTATTGATACTATTCTCAAGTTTGCTCGAATTTCGTACAAAGTTTCTTGTGGTAGGTCTCTTGAGTTGGATGTTAATCTTAGAATCTCCGATGCAAAGGGAGGTTGTCCGGTGGATGAGGACAACGAGGCCGAGGCCGAGGCCGAGGCCGAAGCCGAGGAGGAGATTGATCGTGTATGGGAGCTCATGTCAACTCTCAAGAAGTTTCATCGTGGTGTGTAGTAGGGGGGTGTACGTTAAGTCGTTAAGATCGTTTGTTTTGTTTTTCAAAATTCAAGTACGATGTGATTGATGAATATTTTTGCCAAGAAATACAAGTTGTTTGTATTAATTTTGTTTGTTTTAAGATTACGGAGTACTTGTAATTATTTTTTAACCGATAAGAGTTCTTTACTTTTAACAAGAATAATGTATTACGGAGTATCTTACCATTTCAATGCAATCTACTTTTAATTTGCAATATCTTATTTTGTTAAGGTTTTTTCATGCATAAATTTCATGATTGGATAATTTATAATTAATGAATAAATTATAAATAAATAATTTAAATCCTAAATTACTATTTGTTATTTTTTACATTTTAAATTAAATTTTCAAATTTCTTTCGTTAATTTTGCTTACATGACGATTGATTTTTTTTACTGTTTTTTATACTTAAATCTCATAAAGGATTATTTTCTTAATTACATCCTTAATATTTGATTAACTTGCTATTGCGGTTTAGAAAAGGACAATTATTATTTTTATATAGTTTAAAATGCAACCAAATGTGATAATTTTTAGTTTTTATACTAAAAATCTCACAATTTATGACAGTTCACCAAATGTGCCGGATAAAGTTTTTCATGTAAAAAGATAATTTTCTTGATTCTAAAATAAAATGTGAATTTTATTTTATTAGCTGACTCACCAAATATCATTCATTGATTCTTAAGTGGCTTTATTTTTTAATTCAAAAATAAAATATAATTTTTTTTATACGTTTATTTGTGTGAGACATTAGATGGGTTTATATGGGATAGTAAAAAAATGTTGAATTTAAAGTGAAGATAAAATTTTATCATTAGACTTGATTATACTTTAATATGATAACTTTGTTAATGTAATATTTAATCTTTTAATGGGATAAATGATAAAGGATGAGACGATTTTTTTTTTTTTGAAATATAAAAAGAAAGGGTATTTGTTAGTTTTATATTTTTGTATTTTGTTTTATTTAATCCAAAATTGAGTTTTTCTAAATGAACATGGTTTTAGTTGAAAGCAAAATAATTTTATTATTTATTTTTATCTAATTCAATTGAACATTTTTATTAATTTAAATTGAAGGTAATCTATTAACTAATACTAAAACAAAACATTGCTAACATCATCGACTCTTAAACTATCTTGCGTGTCACTCTCACATTAAAAATTTTCCCTCCAATTCTATGTGTGATGTCATCAATTATTAATGATTTTTTTATTTTTATTTTTAATCTACACTTTTGACTTCAATGCATAAGTGTCTATATAAAATTCAATTAACTAAGTTTCTCTACTAAATTATACTTTCACATACCTAATTTGTTTGATTTTTTATCATGGTTTCAATTTTTTTTTTGCTTTACTTAAGTGTAAATTATTTTTATATCTAACTAGGTTAAAATCCCTTGCAATGCACGGTTGTTAAATATTTTTGACAATAATATTACAAAATATAAAGTGTATAAAAGATATTCAGAAATATTTTATTTGTATATATACACAAAATGATTGTCAAACTGGAAAGAAATTATCATAAGGTATATATATATAGTTTACTTAAAGATTTTGCGAAAAGAAAAAAAGAGAGAGAGAGAGAGAGAGAGAGAAGCATAATGACAAATGTCATGGAAGGATTTGCTTTTAGTATAGGTTAATAGATTCTAATCTTCATATACAACGTAATGCTACAAATTATAAATTACAACTTACAAGAAAGATAATTCTAACAGTAAATTATACTTTCACATACCTAATTTGTTTGATTTTTGATCATGGTGTCAATTTTTTTTTTTTTACTTTACTTAAATGTAAATTATTTTTATAACTAATTCTAATCTTCATATACAACGTAATGCAAAAAATTTATAAATTACAACTTACAAGAAAGATAATTCTAACCGTGCATCGCACGGAGATAACCTAGTTTTAATATATAAAGTTAACCCTTTTTCCTATGTAATTAAATTAAAAATTATGAAAAACACATTCAATTAAAATTTAAAATGTTCAATTTAATGTTCTTTTTCAAAAATAAAAATCAATAGTGACAAATTATGAAAAATACATTTAATTAAAATTTAAAAATGTTCAATTTAATGTTCTTTTTCAAAAAAATAAAAATCAATAGTGATATGGAAATCTACATGGTGTTCTAAAAACTTGGAAAAAAAAACTCATTTATATATAGGTTTTTTTTATAAATTATTTTGTATATTTTTTTAAAAATAATTTAAATTTTAATATCTAAAGATAATTTTTTAGCTTTTAAAATAAAAAAAAGATAATTTTTAGTTTTTGAAATAATTTAAATCCTAATAAATCACTATACGTTATTTTTAGTTACGTGAAAAAATACTTAAATATCATCTGTCACTTTTTGCTTAGGTGGCGAGTGAATTTTTTAATTCTAAAATAAAATACAAACCAAAATTTTAATTGGTCAAAATAATACCTTTGCTTATGTGGCGCGGCGAATGCTCTTGAAAAATGGCTACTTTATATATATATATATATATATATATATATATATATATATATATATATATATATATATATATATATATATATTAGATTTGTATTATTTTGCTTATTATTCGAATTCGAAACAACATAATTTAGGGTTTAGGTCAACTATGGTTTAGATGGTAGATAATCAAAAGATTTTACACAAATTTTTATATGTGGCTGGTCACACCGTGTGACAGGGGTTATTTATAGGAGGTTACTCGTTTGCTCAGGGGTTACTTGTAGGGGTCACTCGTTTGGTTAGGCGTTACTTGTACATGTTACTTATTTTGGGGTTACTCATTTGGTCAGGGGTTAATTATTTAGGAGTTACTCGTTTGGTCAGGGGTATATTATAAGGGTTACTTATTCAAGGGTTACTCCATCGGTTAGGGGTTACTCTCACATAGAAAACACGCTAACCAACTCAGTAAGTACCCCCTACAAGTAACCCTGGAATAAGTAAACCCTACAAGTAAACCCGTAATAAGTAACCCCTACAACTAACCCTTGAATAAGCAACCCATACAAGTAACCTCTGAATAAGCAACCCATACAAATAACCCCTACCACACGTTGTGGCCAGCCACACAGAAAAAGTTGCTATCTCAAATTCTTATTTGTGGCTAGCCACATGATGTGTCACATAATCACAGATAAGGTAATCAATTAAGTAATAGGGGTCATGGTGATGAGCAAATGGGGTTACCTTACCGTATGTAGGTTATTTAAATGAGAAAAAGGGGTTACTCTCTTAAATATGTTTTTTTTAAAACAAAAGAATAGGGGTTACTCGAATGAACAAGTGGGGTTACTTATTTCTAAATTACTTGATTTTACTCGTATAATGAATTTGAGTTAATTTTATGGACAACATGGGTTACTCTTATGAAAAAATGAGGTTGCTCATACATTTAAATGAAGATTACTCTTATAAACCAATGTGGCTACACCGTGTGGCTAGCCACATACAAGACTTACCCAATCATAATATTATCAAAAAAATAATTTTCAATTTTTTATTTGATTATCTCATTCATGATATATTTACATTAATGTCATTATTTTGCCTACATGGTTAAAATTATTATCTCATTCATTGGATATTTACATTAATATCATTTTTTAAAAACATTTTTATTTAGTTTTTAGAAATAAATTAAATCATAATATCAAAAGATAATTTTCAATTGATTTAAATCATAAATTACTCTTTGTTGTTTTTTTTCCTAAGTGGTTAAATTTTTAAATCTTATTTGTTACGTTTGCTTAGGTAATTTTTTGTTTCTAAAATAAAATATAAATATAATTTATCATTGATCAAAATAATACTTTTTTTGTGGCACATTGAACCCGTGTGAGGTACGCTTATAATTTTTAGTTTTTTAAATAATTTAAATTTTAACATCTAAATATAATTTTTAGTTCTTAAAAAAAAAATAGTATTTAGTTTTTATATAATTCAAATCCTAATAAATCACTATTCGTTATTTTTATCTAGAAAAATTCTTAAATCTCATTCGTCACTTTTGTTTGGGTGGCATTTAAATTTTTTAATTCCAAAATAAAATACAAATCTAATTTTTAATTGGTAAATATAATACCTATGCTTATGTGGAGCGTCGAATCCTCCTAAAAATGCCTACTTTATTTATATAATAGTTTTGTGTCTGGGTGATGTCCAGATGATTGATTGATAAAATTTTAGTATGAACTTTTTGGCTTGAATGTTAACTACGATCATATAATCCTTTATGATAATGGAGAATATTTAGAAGATTTTTTTTTTTCATCTAGTAAACGGTTACTTGTATTATAGAAGAGTTTTTTTTTTTTTTTCATCTAGTAAACAACTATTATAGACCTCTTCTCTAATACGAAGCATCCTCATACTTTATAACTTTACAAAGTTTCATATGTGGCTGGCCATACCATATGGCCAACCACAATATGAGGCCCATCCGCATTTTAGGCCGGCCTAGTCCGTTTATGGAGTTCTGTTATAACGGACTCCGTTATAACCCTTTTTTTTAATTTTTTTTTGTTTTCCTTTTTGTCTAAATTTTGTTAACCGCCATTTCGTCTCCCTTGTCACTTCAACTTTGCAACTTTGTCTCTTCATTTCCTCTCTCTCAATTTCTCTTTCTTCATTGATTTTCTTTGTTTAATTCTCTTTCTTCTTTGAAATTCTCTTTCCTTCATTTTCCTCCATTAATCTACTTCGTTCTTCAATGGGAAAACTAAGAATCATTTACGGCAAGAGTACCAAAGGCTCATCTTCGAACAAAAATGGTGACAATTCAGGTAATTTCGCAACCTATTTTTGCAGCTTTTATGAACTTATGCTTGTTTTCGATTTCTTTTGTATTTTTTTTTTGTCATTGTGCATTTTGTAATTTGTTTTCAATTCTTTTTTGTAATTTGTTAAATTATGTACTTGTTTTGAATTTCAATTTTTAAACCCTAGGTCTTCATTATTTTTTTAGTTTCAGATGTTTTACCGCTTCTATTTTGTTTTTTAATTTCAATTTTGAAACCCTAGGTTTTTTATTCTGCTTATTTAATGTTTTTTTCCCTGTTTGTTGATCATTTTACTTGTTTTTCTTGTTTTCCATGTTTATACTTTATTTTTGTTATTCTGATGTGATTTATTTGACTTCATTTGTTTTGTTTTTTAGGTTTTATGCTTTGATTTTGTTTCTGTTTTAACAAAATCTGATGCACAATCTTATTGTGTTATTTGTATTTTGTAGCACATGTTTTATAATTTTTATAATCCTTATTTTTTAACAACTTTTGATCTAGTTTTGACCTAGTTGTTTAAGACAATAATTATGACTTTGTGCTTTTGACTTAGTTTGATTTGTTAGGGGTTACTAGAACCATACATTGCTCTCATATAGTCTTCATATGTTAGGGATTACTTGAATCATACAGTGTATTTTAGGTCTAATTTATTAATTATATATGTTTTTAGGGGTTACTAGTTGTTATCATAGGGGTTACTTATTGTTTTCATCTTCATATCAGGTTATTCTATTGACGTAGGATTTGTTAGGGGTTACTTTAATCATATAGTGTATTTTAGGGGTTACGAGGTCTAATTCATTAATTATATATGTTCTTAGGGTTACTAGGTGTTATCATAGGTGTTACTTTTTGTTTTCATTTATAATTAGTTGCTGGACAGAATTAATATGTGTTGTCATAGAGGTTACTTATTCTTGAGATTGTTGATTCTTAGGTGCAAAGATAGATAAGTGTTACTTAATTAGTAATTTTATTAATACTTTCTTTGTTTTTTTTTCTCCTTCAACAAATGCTAAAGAGGTTGATAACCAAGAGGTTGATTATGGAATTCATGGTGGATTGAGTGGTCTTTCTGGTGGTGTGAGTGATCCCAAACAGGTTGATATGTCTGTTTCTGGTTCTATGAATGAACACACTTCAAAAGAAGTTGATGCTTGTGATATTGGGGTAGTTGGTGATGCTAGGTTTAGTGGTGCTACTGGTGTAGGTATGGTAAGTGATGCTGGGTTAAGTGATGTCGCTAATGCTTGTGTCAGTGTGGGTACTGAAGTTGTGCAGAATGCTTGTGTAAATACTAATGACCAGAATGATGTTGATGTAAATGATGATGCAGCTGCAGACATAGATGATGAGATGAATGCTCCGATTATTTCTTCTATACCTCCTACTAAACAATCATACTTATTGTCTAAAGATAGTTCTCTGTTAATGAAGAGTAGTGATGAAGATCTTGAGGTAAAGCCAGCTGTTAAGAAGCGAGGTAGGAAATTGGCTAAAGATGAAGATGCAGATGTAAAACCAAAGCTTAGAAAAGCAAAAACATCAACAGCTGTAGTTGAATCTGTTGATTTAAAACCTGTTGATTTGAAACCTATTAGAACTTCTAAACCCTTTACAACAATAGTAGCAACAGAAGCTGAAGTTGTTGAAGTCGTAGACGTTGAAAGGGGTAAGATAAATTTTAAAGCAATTTGTTCTGATTTGTGTCTTACTTGGGTTACATATGTTTGCCTGCTATGTTTTTTATGCTTAGGGTTAGTTCATATTTCTGATGTTAATTTCAGGGGTTACTTTATATGTTTTTGTCTTAAGGGGTTACATAAGGGGTTACGTATGGGGTTACTTAAGGAGTTACTAGAGGGGTTACATAAGGGGTTACTTAAAGGGTTACATAAGGGGTTACATAAGGGGTTACTTGTTATGTTTTACTATGTTTTATTATTTCTAATTGATGTTTTCTTTCTTTCTATAGGGATTTTGATGTTACTGTTCCATGTAGACCTTCAGGGGTTGTTGATTTAATGAAGCTGTTAAATAAAAATCCAAATTAAAAATGAGCTGTTTATGATATTGGTTTTGGGAGTCTGTTTTCTATTAAGATGACTGGTAATTCCCAAGGGAAATAATGATACGTTGGCTGTGTAAATGCTTTGTTCCTAGTAGTAGGATGTTTGTTATGCCCAATAGTGAGAAGTTCCAGTTGACTGCTGCTAATGTGCACGATGTCTTTGGAATTACTATGGGATCTCTGCCTATTCCATTGTCTACTCGTGGAGATAGTGATTTGAAGGCTGATTGGAAGAAAAAATATGGCGGTAAAAAGTTGGAAGTCACTGTGAAGCAGTCGGAGGGATTTTTGAAATCTGATGTAGGTATAAAGTCAGGGAATGCTGAATTTAAGAAGTGTTTTGTGATGTTTGCAATGATTACGTTGCTAACTCCAACTTCAAACAGATTGGCTGATTTTAAGCTTGTTTTGGCTTTGGGTGTGTCTTGTTGCTTCAAGTTTGTTATTTTCATCGGCTTCAATTTAGAGGGATTGCTTGTCCTACTTCTCTGCCATTGATCAAACATTGGGGTAATCATGAGTTGCAAAGGTTGGCTGATGAGAATGGAGTTTCTGGTGTTGGTGAATTGGATAAAGTTACATATCCAATAACTACAGTTGGTTCTGTTCCGGAGCTTCCCGTTCTTGAGGAAGAAGATGAGGATCAACAGGAAGAGGAGGAGAAAGATGAACAAGTAAACAAGGAACAGAAGAAGAAAGTTCCTTCAAAAGAGAAGGAGAATATAGAGAAGAAGAAAGGAGGCAAGAAGAAACCTCTGAAGAAAAAAGGAGAGAAAGAAAGTGATGCTGCAGAGGTGGTGCAGCATCAAAAGAAAAAAGGAGAGAAAGAAAGTGATGCAGCAGGAGTGGTACAACATCAAAAGAATGAAAATGTACAACCATCTTCATTTGCTTTAGTTTTGTATGTAGAGAAGCAGCAGGAGAAGATTCAGGATGTTGAGCCATCTTTATTTTCTTCGCGGGTTGTTGCATTTGATCTTCCAGAAGAATTGAATCAAATGAAGAAATCAATAAAGTCGCAAAGAATGTAAGTACAATCAGTTTTTTATATGTTGTTTGATAGTGGGCTTACTTGATGACGTGCTTTACTTATTTGTTTTTGGGGGTTACTTATTTGTTTTTTTGGGAGTTAATTTTACTTATTTTATCTTGTTTTAGGATTTTATCTTGTTCTGGGGTTACTTATTTTTTTTTGGGTTTATTTATGACTAGGTTGTTTCAGGGTTACTTATTTGATTGTTTTGGGGTTACTTGTGATTATCATGTTTTGGGATTACTTATTTGCTTTGTTTGTTTATGTTACTTTTGATTTGTTTTAACTCTTTTATCTTATTCTGGGGTTACATTTTAGTTATCTATATTAATGCTTTGCATCCTGTTCTGGTTATAGGAATTTGTTTTACTTTTTTCCTATTTTCATTTACTGGAGGAGGAGTTTTTTTGAACCTTGGGTTTGCATCTAAAGCCTTCTTTAGAACAAACAAAATCTTTTCCCTTTATTTGTTTGTTATCTCCTTGAGTCCATCTGGTGGTTGATTGTCTTACTTCAATTCCCATACCAAATGCATGCCTTTTATATATCTCATAGATTTCGTCCAAGTTTCTGCAGTAAATCCTATTAGGCTTCCTGTAAAATCAAAATCTTCTTCTTGCTGAGCTTTACTCTGTTGTGTTTGCATATTATCATTTATGCTTTCTTTTGTTAATGTGCTTGAAGTATTCTCTACTGTGTTGTCACTTGTTTCTGCTGTTAATGCACAAGAAAAATTATCATAGTTACATCATGCACAATATTTAATTGAATTACAGTTAAAAGGAACAATAGGGTACATCAGGGGTTACGTCAGGGGTTACTTAATGGGTTACGTAAGGGGTTACTTAAGGGATTACTTAATGGGTTACTTGAGGGGTTACTGAGGGGGTTACTTAAGGGGTTACTAGAGGTATTACTGAGGGGGTTATTTAAGGGGTTATTAGAGGGATTACTTTACTAGAGGGATTACTAGAGGGGTTACTAGAGGGATTACTAAAGGAGTTACTTAGGGGGTTACGTTGTATTTAGGGGTTACTTTGTATTTAGGGGTTACTTGTCAAGGTTTTCAGGGGTTACGTAGGGAGTTACTGGGTAATTCATTGCAAAGATGAAAATTTAAACATATTTACCTTGTAATTCGATGTTTTAATTTGTCATATGTGTTCTTTGGTTTCTCTAATTTTGTTTTTGATCTCCAGATTCATTAATGAATCTCCAATCTCTTCAATTTCCATTGATTCTTGTGAATCTAGAAAATTTGGTTCTTCGTCTGCCATAGAAAAATCGAATTTGGTTCTTCAATAATTTAAGATAATCTGAAATAATCGAATTTTGAGAAAAATCGAACTGTGAGAAATTGGTGAAAAATTAAGGTGTGAGAAAGTTGGAAAAAAATTCTGGAATAAAGTGAAAATGAATGGCTGTAATACCCCGTATTTTTATACGTATTTTAACTTAAATAAGTATTTCTTAAAGTATTTAAATAATTCGAAATGAATTATTTATGGTGTTTCATTAATTTAAAAAGAATTATTTTAATTAAAAGTTTATTTTTAATTATTTAACAATCTTGAAAATATTTTATTTCATGATTTGAAAACTTAAGGGCATATTATTTTATAAAAGTTAATTTTTAAAGTCAATGGTTTTTAAGGAAAGTCAAAATACTAGTTTGAATAGAAAAGGGATCATTAAGGGTAAAAAGGGAATTTAAGTCTAGGAGGGTTTTAGAAAGGGAATATAAATACCCATCACATGGGCAAATTAAACTTTGCCCAAGGTGCAGAATACCCAAGGTAACACTCTTTCCCTCTCTCCTCTTATTTTCTTTTCCCCTTCCCCTTTATTTTTATTTTTGTTTCAGTCACCACCCACACACACACCACCACCGGCCGACCACCACCACAGCCACCACCAGCGAGCGCTGGTAGTAGCAGCACCGTCCGGCAGGCGTGACAGTAGCCTTGCTGTGGTGGTGCCGTGCGCGCACCTTAAAAAAAATCTTTCTTTTTGATTTTTAATTAAATCTACCTTTAATTTAATTATTGATTTTGGGTTTTGTGATGATTTTTATGATGTTGGATAGTAAGTATTTTGTATATAAATTTTCAGATTTGGTTTTGAATTAAAAAGCCCCAAATTATAAACCCTAGGTATCTAAGTTTATGTATATTGATGGAATTTGTTTATGGATGATTTAAATTATTGAAATAAGTTTTTTAAAACACAATTACAGTAATTTTGAATGATTTAATAAAGCTGGAATTTTTATATATAAGCAATAATTATGTTTCTTGAAAGGATTTTTAATTACCCATTAATTGGGAATAAAAGTAAGTGTTTTAAACTAAATTTCAGCTTGTTTTAGGGTTTACGAGTGATTCAAAGAGTGTATATATTGCTGGAAATTTATATTGAATAGGTAATAATGCCTCTTTGTAATTTTGGTTTGTAGGAGTTTTCCAAGTGAATGATTTTATTTAGTCATGGCGATTTTGAGATCATATTCAAGGTACATTCACGTACTTGGTGATTATTTGAATATGTAGAAGCATGCTAGGCTTTGATAAATTAATTCCAAGTAGTATCATGATAGGTGTTGGTTGGAATTTATTGATTGGATTGATGTTGGTGAATGATTTGTGATATATGAATGATTTGTGATGAGTTGGTGATTGGAATTAATTATGTTGGCATGTTGAATATGAACCACACTTTTATTATTGGCATGATTGAGAGCATGTTTAATTTGGTTTGGAATATTGAAAAGGAATTTTATTATGGTTCATATAATTTTTATTGATGTTATAAGCATGAGGAAGGAGCTATTTAAGTGTCTATGTACACGAGGATTAAATTATATTTTGGTGCCTAAGTGCACTCAAGGTGTTCTAAACACCGAGTGATAGGATTTGTAGTGATTTATGCACTTAATTTTAACACTGAGGTAGTTTAAAAAGGATTCAACATTTAAATTTATATGGTCACTAATTATTCAAGAATTAAACTGGTATGTTTGATTGCTTGAATGAATTATAATGTTTGATTGTATTATGGTTTGAGAGTCATCACCAAGTCTAAAATTATGTAAACAACGTAAAGTGAAAGAGATTACGCACCAAAACTCTTGGAACGTATATACCTTGAGTATGAACATATGGGGGGAGTTATGCGACTTTATATTTGACCATAACTTCTACTGGGAGTACAGGACGCTGTATATTCCTTTTTATTATGCGCAGGAATTCCGCCACTTACAAGTGATTCTTTTATAGTGGCACGATTAGCTCCCGTGTTAGTACCCCTTTATTGGTGTAGGTTAGGGGGAAACCCGTTCGATGCGTAATCAAATTAAATGGACATTGGTATTTGTCTAGTTAAGTGTTGAATGTCTTGTATGCTTGTTTACAGGTGCAACAAGGTAAGTTGTGTGATGATAGGATAAAAGCATGATAGTGTGTTTTATTACGCTTATGTACTTAGCATTGCTGATTGTGTGTTGTATATTTGTTTGGCCTTGTCTTTACCTTGACCCTACGACGACCCATTTCTAATGGCGAGTAGTGGGGACAAGTAAAGAGAAGCTTTTCAAGTGATGGAGCATATTCATGATGGGCATGAGTGAAGAGCGAATCATGCTTAGTTTCCATAGGAATATGATGTGTTTTATTTACTTTGAATATTATTTCTTTTATTATGATTATGAGACTAACGTAAAGGTTTTCAATATTGTTTGGTTAAGGGCCTACAATGGTTCCAAGTTGTAGGTTGACTTTGTTTGATTTTATTTTCGTTTGGTTTGACTTTTAAGTTTACTTGTTTTGAATGGTTTTAAAGTTAATCTTCCACTATGTGTCTTTGACATTTGCCTTAACCGTTTTCACGATGGCAGTAATGTCTTAGATTTTCCTATTTCGTATTTTAAAAAGGGCAAAACAGGCATTTTAAAGGAAAAGAATTTCTAGGGTGTTACAATGGCGACGTGTTTTGTAGGTTTTGGGAAGCGTTTGTCAAGCGCTTTTTCCAAAAATATTGAGTGCGCGCTTTTTTGGAAGGTTTTGGAGAGAGAGTCCGTTATTTTGGTGAATCCCATTATGCCGCACGGTGTGGCTGGGGGCACCAAAAATGCGCTGTTATAACTTTTATTAAGGGTATCTTGTTTTAAATGTGAAGCAATTATTTATCATGCCATAGTGTCACTTGACATAAAATTACAAAAAGTAGCCTAGAACATCGAACATGATAATGTTTACCCAATTACCCTTATATACATAACTAAATTACTTTGGATTTTGAGCTGTAATTCAACCCGACTCAAACCCAATCTGAAACCAACTAGAAAGTGATGGATTTTGTACCAAGTTTAGTGACTCAAACCTAGATTGTAACCAAACTCGCAAAACCTATTCATTAACTTAATTGCAAAATAATTCGTTCACATTAGAGTAGTTGGGTTTTTTTTTTTTTTTAAAGAAGTTTTAAAGGACACTAAATTTCATTAATTTAAGCCATACAACTCTATAATTGACAATTAACAATAATGAAAACGAATTTAACAAAATCAAACAAGAATTAATCAGGGAAGGGCTAAGAATTCAAATACATAAATATAACAATTCGGCACATTCTCGATTCGTTGTCTCATACAACTTTTTGAGTGGATCCGTCGTCACTTCGCAATTTTGTGAGAAAGTAAATTCATGTGTTGATTTCATAACCCGAATCCTAGCCATAATGAATCGTAGCCTCGCATAACCAGAGACCAAATTAAACACAAATAAAACCTTGTCTTTCAAAGGAGTTCGAAAAACCTTATCTTTCAAAGGAGATCAAAAAAACCTTGTCTTTCGAAGGAGATAAACCCTTTCTTTCGAGTAAGACATAATTATAACCTATGAAACAAAAAGCTTAAAAGAAAATAAAGATTGGGGATTTCCACCGGTGAAATCCGATACAAGCCCCTTCAAAATTAACAATGGAGGCTAGAGTTTAGGAAAGAGAAGAAAGAGAGGAGGCTAGGTTTTTTTTTTAAAGAGTTAGAGTAGTTGGTTTTTAATATGGTTTTAGCTGAGTAGATATCAATTGTATGGTTGAAAGTGAACTTAAATGACTAAAGTCTATTAACACGTGTCTATGTATTTCTTTCCAAAAAATGAAATAATAATATTTAATTCAAGACATTTAAAATAATCCATTGATTCAAACCAAAATCGCACTTTGATTATTGAACAACCATCATTGTTCAACCTAAATATGAAAATATTTTACTTTAACTCAACTTAACCAACCCTTTGGACAAGGTTTAGTAATAGGGAAGCTATAGCGTGCGGATGTCCGCATGCAAATTTCCGTACGGCTGGCTTGGCTGATATGTTTACTTGTTGACTGATATGTTTCATGTGTTGGCTGATATGATTTTTGTGTTGGCTAATATATTCTTTTTGTCGGCTGATATTTTTTTTTTTTTTTAATTTTTGATAGGTTCCTTTTGTTGGCTGATATCAGACATCATTTGGCTTATATTCTTTAGTTGGTTGATATATTTATTTTGTTAGCTGATATGTAAATTTTAATTGTTGGCTTATATGTTTCATTTTGTTGGCTGATATGTTTTTTTTGTTAGCTTACATGTTGCTTTTGTTTGCTGATTTCATCCTTTTGTTGGCTTATATACTTCATTTGTTGGCTGATATGTTTCTTCAGTTGGCTGATAAGTATCTTTTGTTGGTTGATATATTCCTCTTGTCGGCTGATGTATTTCTCTTGTTGGCTGATATATATCTTTTAGTGGCTGATACATTTTTATTAATGTCTTATATGTCCCTAATGTTAACTGGTATCAGACATTAATTGACTTATATGTTCAGTGTAATGGGTGATATACAAACTTATTTTATTTCCTTCTCTCTCCTCTTTCCCCCTCTTCCTCTTCCTCTCTGTACAAACTTATATGGCTGATATGTTTGTTTTAGTAGCTCCTCACGCCACAAATTCTCATGCCCACTCCCACCGCACCCACCAAACACCAACCATCGACCAACCGTACCTACCCACCACCACCTCTTCATCGCACCTCTTTCTCTCTCTTCCTCCATTCTCGCCTAATCACAACTCCACCAGCAGCAAACCATGGCCACCACCAATCGAACCTCCAATTCCCCTGCCTCACTCCCCTACTGCTGCCCTGCTACGAGCAACCTGCACAGCCACCCTAACCTCACGCCACCACCCTAACCCACGCCCTAACCTCACGCCACCATCAACCAGCCATCACCAACCCACGATCCCTAAACACCAGATCTGTTACGAGCTCAGCCACGCAGCCACACAAAATCGCAACACCACCTCCAGCCACCATCAGCGAACTCCACTAGCGAATCGCTACTACCGCTGCACATATCAGCCGCCTACAGCACCTCCCTCACTCAACCACCAACTGACCCAGCCACCTCGGTCGGCGGCGCCGCTCCACCATCGTCCATAATGGCCGCGCATCCATCATCAACAGTAGTACTTGAGGGTTCTGGGAAGTATACGAGTTTGATGGTGACAGTGGCGGAGCCAGGAATTTCAAACCGGGGGGACAAATAAACATCATCACTTAGTTTAATATTGGAGCAAAAATATGCTTGAATAGTTAAAGTTTTACAGCTCAAAATATAAAATACGGAGTACTTAGTCAAAAAATCAACATCGTATACCACTTTTCTCCATAAACTATTTGTTTAGGGGTTCATAATTTTTGAAGATTTCAAACAATTAATAATATAGTTATTTAAATGTAGTACTGTCATAATTATCTATTAGGCTATAACAATCGTAATTTGAGGTAAAGCTCATGCAAAACTACAATTACAAAGATTCAAATACGTATATGGAGTAATTGTTAAGAAATGCATTGAAGTAATATTATCTTATAAAGATTTAGGTTTCAAAATCTTATAAAGATTTATTAAAAAACAAATAAAATAAATAAATAAATAAAGGAAACTACAGTTACAATTATTCAAATAAGTAAATGGGGTAATGTTAAGAATTAAATTGAAGTAATACTATCTTATAAAAATTTAGGTTTCAAAATCTTATAAAGATTTGTATATATAATAATTTTTTTTAAAAAAAAAAAACAAAAAAAAAAAAAATAAATAAATAAAGGAAAGAAAAAGCGCACAGGAAGAATCGAACCTGTTTCGGGGTTTTCTGATGTCCTGCGGGAGAGTTACAATTCCGAGACTGGAACCGGACGCCTGTACCTGCAAAATAACGGAGACTCCTGAGAGCTCCGCCTCCAACGGTCAAGTTAGTACCTGATTAAGGAGTAACCAATACAGAAATTAAAGTAATCAGATCTCTCTAGGTGAGAGTGCTTAGTGTTGGCAATCTGCGTTGTTAGCGAGATTAGCCGGTTGTTAATAAGTCTGTTCTTCTCTGCTTGATCTCTTAATTATTCGGTTGTTCGATTAATGAGGATTAATCGAGTATTTATAGCCTTGGGAAGCGTGCAACTCTTTAGGTTTAAGGTAAACCTAGGGCTGATCGGGCCTCTAGACTGAATTGGGCCTTGATGGCCGGTTGTCCCACTTGGCATGGGTGGACACGTGGCGTGTCTTAAGTGGTCCGTGGAGGACGTATCTGTGACTGACACGTGGCAAGCTCCTGTTGGCCTTCGTGAAGGACACGTGGCGGAACCTGGTTGGTCCACTTGTCAGACGGTGATTGGTGGATAAAAATCCCCTAATCATTTGCCCCTCACAGGTGGCACGCGACTGGTCACGTGTCGCCTGTGACAGGTGTCGCACGGTGACAGGCAACGGCCCGTTACAGGTGTCACCTTGTAGACGGCCGAGAGATTTTCCCGCCCAAATTTGAATTCGGAAGCGACCCTTCGCCTTCTCATTTTGCCTATAAAAGGAAGTGCTGACTTCGGTCATTTTCACATTTGAGAACTTTTGCGAGAACATTCGGACCCCTGAACTTGCTCTGACATTTTCGGACTTTTTCTGCCTACCGCCTGTTCTGACAAGCCGACTGACCCGAACTTCCAGGACTTCATCAACCGTCACCCGTTCAGGTAACTCAGTTCTCTTACTCTTAATTTTCTTTTTATTTTTTGAAATGGCACCATGGAAGCACACGACACGCCCTAAGTTAGTGATCAGCCGGTCACCGGGGACGGCTGAATCTAGGACTAGGAGTGCCGCCTGCCCTTTTCTGGACCCATCTTTGCCCTTTATACAAAGTCCGACTGAATCTGTGTCTATGCAGAACGTGATGGCCAGAACAAAAAAGACTGCTATGATATCAAACTCAGACGGCTCCTCCCAAAGGGTGCTCCTTAGCGAAACATCTGACCAGGCGCCAGATGTAGAACGAGGCGACTGTCAAGCTGACAGTTCTGAGAGAGGGACCAAGGTGTTCCCTTCTCATCTAACCGTGGACATGTCTAATTTTCCTTCTGCTCCTTCTAAGGGAGAGGAGGCGGGCCCCTCTAGGAGAGGGGAGGAGTCGTCCTCTTCGGACTCGTCAGGGGACGAGTCCGAATCCAGCTCTTCTGACCATAGTTCTTCTGGCTCAGAAGAAAAACATAGCCGCCTACAAGAGGCGAGAAGTTCTCATGCAGTGGAGAAGGGGGATAATTGGGCAGAGCCGTCCGCCTCTTACAGAGAGGAAAACGCCCCCTACTACTGCAGGGTGCCCCGGGGCCGGATTGCAACCATGCGAGACAACGTGGCGAGCTTTATTGCTAACCACAAAATGGGCCCGGAGTATTTACTGTTTGTGCCGGATCCAGAAGATACTGTCGTCTGGCCGGCTGGTACCAGCTATGGTGACGGCTGCTTTGGCTGCTATGTGGCGGCCATCAAAGCTGGACTGCGCTTCCCATTACATCCGGCTGTTCAGCGGATTTTAGATGGGTATGATCTGGGGTTATGGCAGTTAGCCCCCAACTCTTGGGTAAACGTACTCGGCTATGTGGCCGGGTGCGAATTGAACGGGGTGGAGCCAAGTTTTGAGGCTTTCGCCCATATGAACTATCTCAGCCGGACCCCTAAGTCGGGAGGTACCGGCTGGTATCAACTAACAAGCCATAGGGGTTACCTCATGACGAGAGGTAAGGCAAACAAATGGAAGGATTGGCGGAACACCTTCCTTATTATCGAGAGTTCAGACACGGAGCTGAACAAACGTTTTAACAAGTGGAACAGGGATCCGCCTCTTCTCGCAGGCGGCCGCAGCATGCCGCCTGTTCCCCCAAAGGCTAAAAAAGAGATCCTAGACAAAGGACTCTTCAAAGTAGAGACTAGGGTGAACTCTACTTCAGGGGTACGAGAGCAAGTACCCCTAAATTGCGTCCCGAGCTTCAAGTGGCTCTATGACGAGTACTTCTTGGCCGCCTGTGGCCTCGGCAGTCGGTGCTCTAGAGGTAGCCGGCCTGACGAATACTCTGTTTTTTCACGCCTTGTTTACTTGGGATTTTTACTAACTTTGCTGTTTATTTCTTTCAGCCGACGCCATGAGTAAAATAACAGCATCTAAGACTGCGGCGGCCATGCTGCGGGTCTCACTAATGAAGCAGTCGTATGTCGACTCCCCCAGCAAGGAGGCACCCTTGGTAGGCTTTGAAAACTCTTCTCCTTTTAGTTGTATTATGCATATACTAACTCTTTTTGTTTTCAGTCTGGCACTCCAAGGGCTTCTTCCTCGCAACAGCCGGACCCCAAGGCCCGGAGGACGACTGTTGCCAGCTCTCCTGGGTCTTCCAGGAAAACAGTGGCGGCTGAGAAGCAGCCGGCCACTTCTTCAAAAACCCAGGCGGGGCCGCCTAGATGTATGGACCCTCACTTGTAAAAAACTCACCCTTGCTTCTTTCTTGATTAAGTCTAACTTGTTTTATCCTTTTACTTAATGCAGCCGGCCCCCAGGGACTTGACTTGGTTGAGGTAGCCAAGTCAATGGTTAAAGTAGTTCCTCCCTCTGACAGGGAGGCGGTCAAGGGTGCCGGCACCCTTGACCTCGATGGAATTTCAGGGATCCTAGCTGAGGTATACTTAGCACCTTTTTGAGCTTTTGAGTTCCAGGACGCCTGTTAACTCTTTTGATTGGAAACTGACGCCTGTTTTTCTTTGTACTTAGGCCCTGCTCCGAGTCAACAGCCTTCGCAAGCCGATTGATCGGAAAAACAAAGAGGTAAAGGCCGCAAAGGCTATGGCCGCCTCCAGCTGTGATAAGGCAATGTTTCAAATTGCCCAAAATGAAGTACTGACCATTGATCTTCTTTATTATCAGGCGCAGGCGACCGCCGCTGTTCGGGCTCAGCTAGAGGCGGCCCAAAAGAAGGTTGACGAGCTGGAGGGGACCGTCACCAAACTTAAAGCCGAGCTGAAACCCCTTCGCCAAAAAATGCACTCTTACGAGGCCATGGAGAAATCTTTGGCTAACGTAAAAGAACGCCTGGTGAACCAGGAGAAGAGTCTTACCCAAGAGCTCTCGGACAAGGCCGAGCAAGAGAAACAAGAGCTCGTCCGGGAGATGGTGGAAGACTCCGCCCAAATCCAACGCATGACCTGGGAACGACTGTTCCCCAGTGCCGACTTTGCCTCATGGGAAAGAACGTACCGCCAGTGTTCGGAAATATATAATCAACAGATCCTGGCGGCTGCTGAAGAAGAGGCGATGGACGTTGCGTTGGAGGAGGAAGAGCCGGTTGTGGCGCTTGTGCCACTTGGGGGTAAGGCATCAAAAGATGATGCAGCCAAGGCCGAGTCCAGCAAGAAGAGTGCTGACCAGGCGGCTGCTGCTGATACTGAACTGCCCCCTTCTTAAGCTTTAAGTATATTTTTCTTTTCACGGCCTGCGTGCCGTTTGCTTTGTAATTACCCGGCCAGGGGGCCGGGGTTTTGAATATTCTGCTGGCCTTTTATGGCCGGCTCATTTTAATCAAATATTTTGTTTTTGTTCAAATTTGTCTAAGTATTTGAAATTTGCTCACTTGACCGACTGTTGTGTATGGCCAAACGTTAAGACAGGTAAGTATGCCGCCTATGCCCCTGGACGACTGGTTGTCTGTTTCCAGGATAGATGATCAGTCGGCCATTTTATCAATCGGTATTCGAACTCTTTATTCAATTTGACCAAGTAAATAGAATTACCTAGTAGCCAAGGAATTTAAGTAGGAAAACAAGCGGCGGGTACCGGTTGTTTCCCTTTATTGCCAATGTTGGCTTTAAACTCGTTATTTTTTTAACCTAGCAAGAGTATTGGTTGAGAGCCTTTGTTTATTAAAAACAAGTGGACGACTCATACCTTTTAGGCTTCACACTAAGTTTGAGTGACTATTAAGTTAACATAGGAGTTACTTAGTCTTTGTCACAATCTTGATTGAGTAGTAGAGGTATCAGGCGGCGTAGGCCGGCTAGACCCCTTGATTCACCAATGTAAGCTATTAACTTAATAGGTTATCCAGTAGGAATAAGGGTTCGAGTGCCCTTGTTTGTTAAAAACAGGCGGACGACCCAAACTTTTTAGGTTCCATACCAAATTTGAAGGAGTGACTATGAGTTAACTTTGGAGTTACTCAGTCGCCGTCACTTTTGTTTGAGAAGTAGAGGTACCAGGCGGCGTACGCCGGCTAGACCCCTTGATTCGCCAATGTTTGTTGGCTATTAACTCAATAGGTACCCCCTGCATTTATCCCAAGTAATACAGGCGGTTATCTGACTCAGATGTCAACTGCTACCATTGGTTTGGTTAGTGATAGAGTTATCTTTGTCTCAAAAACGGCTACGTGGTTGCCCTTGGGGACAGTCGTATAGGTGCCGTGTAATTAGTTTATAGAACAATGTTCCACCCAAAAGGGAGCTGCTCTCTACGACGAATTTCATCCGGAGGGATGCCGTCGGACGCCTGCTATGATGTTGGGACAGGTCGAATTAGTTTTTTAGTTTTGATCAGGTGGCTTGGCGCCTGGTCTGATCATTCGGCCGGTGGCCTTGGTAAGTTCTTGGTGAACGTAGGTGCTAAGTAAAAGAAGGGTAGCCGCCTGTTAGGTACAGGATCGGCCAGGCCCTTATCTTTTTAGCTAAGTATTGTGAGTAAAATACTCGATGGAGAGTAGCCGACTGTAAAGGAACAGACGACATGCCCCTCTAAAGATAGTGAAACTCAATGGAGAGTAGCCGACTGTAAAGGTACAGACGGCATGCCCCTCGTAATACAATATTGAATAGTAAGTGCAAACTTTATTAAGTAGCTCTTTACTTTACATCATTCAGAAGAAATATTTTTTAAGGTTATCTACATTCCAGGTTCGAGGCAACGGTTGTCCGTCTGGTGTTTCCAGACGGTAGGTACCGTCCCTGACTTCCGCATAGATTCGGTAGGGTCCTTCCCAGTTGGGAGTTAGTTTTCCAGACTCATTGGCCCTACCAACTGCTTCCATTTTTCTAAGTACAAAGTCCCCTACTTTGAGTGGACGCCTGTGTACTTTCTTGTTGTATGATCTAGTCATTCTTAGGCGATAGATCTCATGGCGCAAAACAACATTGCCCCTTTTTTCAGGAAGTGAGTCTAATGCCAGGCGCATAGCTTCCCAGTTTGCCTCTTCATCATATAGCATTACTCGAAGAGTTGGCTCGTAGTGTTCTATTGGAAGAACAGCTTCTGCACCATAAGTTAGGAGGAAGGGAGTTTCTCCAGTTGCCCCTTTTTCAGTCGTCCTAATGGCCCAAAGAACATGTGGTAGTTCATCTGCCCATAGGCCGCCTGCTCGTTCAATCTTTTTCTTGAGACCGTCTGTGATGATTTTATTAAAGGCTTCTACCTGGCCGTTTGCTTGTGGACGGCCGACAGATGCAAAGTAATGTGCAATTCCTTGGTCTCCCAACCAGCTTTTGAGAACAGGCGTCTCAAATTGGGGACCATTATCAAAAACCATAGACATGGGAACCCCGAACCGAGTGATGACGTTTTTCCAAATGAATGAAATTACATCTTTCGTCTTGATTCCCTTTACAGCCTCCGCCTCTACCCATTTAGTGAAGTAGTCAACGGCAACAAGTATGTACCTTCTGCCGCCTGTAGCAGGCGTATATGGCCCCAGAATGTCCATGCCCCACTTAGCAAACGGTAGTGGGCTGTGAATGGTAGTGAGGTCAGTAGCCGGACGGTGAATTAATTTGCCAAACCTTTGGCACTTGTCACATTTTTTCACCATCTCCATTGCATCTGCTTCCAAAGTAGGCCAAAAGTAACCCTGCCGCCTTGTCCTTTGAGCAAGCATCCTACCACCTATATGGGAAGCGCAGAAACCAGAGTGAAGATCATCTAGTATCTCTCGTCCCTTTTCAGGAGTAACACACTTTAAGAAGGGTTGAAGGTGCCCCCTCTTGTGAAGTTCTCCCTGTATCATTTCAAAACAGGAGGCTCGTTTTTTCAGTGCTGCCGCCTGTTGAGGATCATCCGGCAGTGTACCGTTTTTCAGATATGCCCTGATTGAATCCATCCAGGTTGAGCTTCTGTCTAGAATTCCAATAGGATTTTCCTCGATGCTTCTCTTCTCCATTACTTCCCAAAACACAGTCCGAGGAGTATCGGAGGAGGCGGATGATGCTAATTTCGAAAGTGCATCTGCCTGGTTGTTTTCTGATCTCGGCACTTGGATCAGATGGAAATCCTCAAGGGAGCCGACTGCTTGTCGGACCGCCTGTAAATACTTGATCATGGCCGGATGTGTTGCTTCGTATTCGCCATTGTACTGACTCACTATCAGTTGTGAATCAGAACAGGCGTCTATTTTCCTTGCCCCTGCCGCCTTACACATGCGGATCCCGGCTAGTAAAGCTTCATATTCTGCCTCATTGTTTGAAGCCTGGAAACTGAAGCGTAGAGCATACTCGAACCTGTCGCCCTCTGGAGATTGACATACGACGCCTGCTCCACAACCGTTTGAAGTGGAGCTTCCGTCCACATATACCTTCCAGACTTGGTCTGGAACTTGAGAGTCAGGAGGACGGGTCATCTCTACAATAAAGTCAGCAAAGGCTTGCCCCTTCACTGCTTTTCTAGGCTCGAAAGTAACTTCGAGACTCTGCATTTCTATGGCCCATTTGATCATTCGTCCGGAGGACTCCATGGTGGTAAGGGGCCGCTTGATCGGTTGGTCGGTATACACGACGACTGCATGTGCCAGAAAGTAGGGCTTCAATTTTTTAACAGCCATGAAGAGTGCAAGACCAAATTTCTCCACTAGGGGATACCTCAACTCGGCATTTTTCAGTACGTGACTGACAAAGTAGACCGGAAGTTGACAGCCGTCCCTTTCAGCAAGGAGCACCGCGCTTAACGCATGATCAGAGACGGCCAGGTACATGTACAGATTTTCTTTGGGCAAAGGGCTGACCAGCCTCGGCAAGGAATGCAAGTGAACCTTTAATTTCTGGAAGGCGGCCTCAGCATCCGGCCCCCATTCAAACCTTGCCTTTTTCTTAATTGCCTGGAAAAAGTATAGGCATTTGTCGCCTGATCGGCTTAGGAATCTTCCCAAGGCCGCCAGACAACCTGTTAACTTCTGAACCTCTCGAACGGTACGAGGCGACTGCATGTCAATGACCGCCTGTACCTTCTCGGGGTTCGCCTCTATTCCTCTCTGGTTGATAAGGAATCCGAGAAATTTCCCAGACTCAACTCCAAATACACATTTCTTGGGATTGAGCATGACATGGTGCCGCCTGAGTGTGGCGAAAGTTTCTCGGAGGTCCGTCAGATGATCTTTCTGAAGTTTAGTCTTGACAATCATATCATCAATGTATGCCTCGACGTTTCTCCCAATCTGATCAAAGAACACTGTGTTTATCATTCGTTGGAAGGTAGCCGGAGCATTCTTAAGACCAAACGGCATGACCGTGTAACAGTATAATCCCTGATCAGTGACGAAGGCCGTCTTCTCCTGATCTTTCTTCCACAAAGGAATTTGATGAAAACCAGAATAGGCGTCCATAAAACTCATCAAGGCATGGCCGGCTGTTGAGTCGACCAGGTTATCAATTTTAGGCAGAGGGTAACTGTCTTTGGGGCACGCCTTGTTCAAGTCTGTGTAGTCTACACACATTCGCCAGGTGCCATTCGGCTTTTTAACAAGAACCACATTTGCAACCCAATCTGGGAAGTAACATTGCCGAATGAACCCTGCATCAAGTAATTTTTTTGACTTCGGCGGCTGCCGCCTGACCTCTTTCTTCACCATGGTTCCGTTTCTTTTGTCGTACCGGCTTCTTTTTCGGATCCACAGCGAGTTTGTGTACTGCCAGATCAGGACTAATGCCTGGCATTTCATGGACTTCAAATGCAAAGATGTCCTTGTATTCTTTCAACAGGTTGTGAAAGTCGTCACCAAGGTTTCTCAGAGCAGTCGTCCCTACCTTGACTGTTCGGTCAGGATGGGAGTCGTCTAATATCAGGTCCGCATGTTCACCAGCCGGCTGAGGGCGGAACTCATCCGGCCGGTCCTCTGCCAATGATTGCTATTTTCTTGCTTTTCTTGCGGACTCAGTCTGGAGTGCCTTTCTCTTTTTGTCGCCTGTTTCTTGAACAGGCGCACTTTCCTTGATATTGTCAAGGTCTGTTTTTTCTCCACTTGACCCAGTGGCCATAACAGTGGGCTTGACATCCGAGAGATAGCACTCTCGGGCCATCCTCTGATCTCCCCTAAGGGAGCCGACTGTTCCATTGTCCCTTTCAAACTTAAGCAGCATAAGTGACGGGATTATAACAGCCTTGGAATTATTCAGGGTTGGTCGACCCAGAATCATGTTGTAGGCAGAGAGTTCCTCTACCACTAGGAACCGGACTACCATGTGTCGTCCTTCCCCTTTTTCGCCCAGGCGGATGGGTAGATCTACTCGTCCCAGTGGGTGGACGACTCCTCCCCCAAACCCTATTAAAGGGTGGGAGGCCGGATGTATGCAGTCCGTCTGATATTTCAGTTTTGATAGACATTTGCTGCTGATGAGATCTGAAGAGCTCCCGGTATCTATGAGGATTCGACCAACTCTCTGGTTGGCCACTTTACATTCAATAACGAGAGGGTCATCATGCGGCCCCCTTATTCCTCCTAGATCCTCTTCAGTGATGACAATCTCAGGAAATGTATATTTGGACGGTCGTTCTTGGTGAACGGAATTTACATCTAACCGCCTTATATTATCTTTGTTGCCCCTAATAGTGGGGCCGCCTCCTGAGAAGCCGCCTGCAATGGTGTAGACGACTGCATCATCTGTATCAGAACTGTCGGCCTGCTGATTCTTTTTGGCCGACTGCTTTTTTGAGGAAGTGTTTCCCGCAGATTTCTTGACATAAGTGTCAAGATCACCTTGATCAGCCAATCGGTCTAGGTACCGCATGAGACTGATGCAGTCATTGGTGTGATGACCAATGTCATCATGATAAGCACAGATTTTGTCTGGGTTCCGGTTGCTCGCAGAACCCTTCATGGGGAGCGGCTTCTCAATTGAGAGCCGTCCCTTTATTTCTTTTAGGATAAACTGGTTATCCTTGTTAAACACATATTTTGGGGAGTATGGTTTGAATTCTTTTTTCTTTTTCTGGGCCGGCTGTTTAGAGGAATCAGCCGCCCAGACCCCTTTTCTTTTTTCATCCTTGTTGGACGACTGTTTCTGTCGTCCCTCTCTATTGTCGAACCTCTTCCCGTCCGACTGTTTCATCGTACACAGATCAGTCGCCTGTATATAGGCTTCTGCTTCAATCAAGGCCTCTTGAAGAGTCGCCACCCTTTTTCGAACTAAATCAAATTTGAAGGTAGACCCGTCTTTGAGACCTCTAAAAAAGTCAGTATAAGCTACCTCATCCGGTAACCCTTGAATCTGTATTCTCATCAGGTTGAACCGCCTGATGTAGGAACGAACCCCTCCTTTTCACCCTGCTGAATTGTTCCCAAATCAAGGGTCGTTTTCTTCGCAGGGATGTTCATTGCGAAGTTGGAGGCAAATAAGTAAGCAAGCGTCCTGAAGCTGTTTACACAACCAGTCGGCAGGTTGCCGAACCATTGCTGTGCAATTCCCTTGAGAGTCGCTGGGAAACACTTGCACCAAGTGGGATCATCCAACCCTTGAAGGTACATCAGGTTGGTGAATGCCATCAGATGGTCTTCCGGGTTAGTAGTGCCATCATAGGCGCCTACTAAAACATTTTTTACTATGGCCGGCTGAGCGGCTTCAGTAATTTCCTTGGAGAAGGCCGACGGCTGTTCACCAAGTCTAAGCAGCCGTAGCTGCCAGTCCATAGGTTGGACGTTTTTTGCTGCAGGTCCACCAAATGGAGGTGGCTGCATAAAATACTGTTGTTGCGGCACAAATGGTAAGTTTGGTACCGCCTGGGCACTATGAAAGTCGGACTGACGGGAGGTGCCGCCTGACTGACTCTCATGGTACGACTGAGTTGGCCTCATCGAGGCGTTTCGCAAACTGTCCTGAAAATTTGAAGTAGAAGCCGACTCTGATAATCGGTCACTCTTCTTCTGCTCTAGCAGGTGCCGAGCATCTGTGAACGTTTGCTTTGACCCGTCCGCCTGAATATGACGAACCGGTTTCCTATTTCCCGTAGGGTAACGGAATTTTGTGAAATCAAGAGCAGACGGTTCCCGCTTCTTGGATTTAGGATGGGGAGTCGCCTCTCGCCCTTGAACTGGCTTCCTCCTCAGTGAAGTGGAAGGTTTCTTGGCCGACTGCTCTTTGACTGAAGCAGGCGGTTTTTTGTTGATCAACTCTTGGATCTCTCCCTTGAAGTCCCTCATGAAGGTCATGAGTTCGTTCCTTGTGATGGGAGCAGACCCATCAGTCGGCTGTTGCCGAGCAAGCGGTGCGCCTGCTGGCTCGCTTCCTGTTTGAAGATACTCCCGTTCCCTTATTTCAGTATGACGGGTACGGCGGGCCCTTAGGGTCCCGTCTGGAGCTGTATGAGTTTCAACTTCAAATTCACTTTCGGTATCATGGTCCGACTGAACTTGAGGGTCGTCTAGGGGACGCCTCTCTTCTGGAGTCGGTACAGACTTGGATGCCATCTCTGAAGTACTCTCCCCACAGACGGCGCCAAATGTTTCGGGGTTTTCTGATGTCCTGCGGGAGAGTTACAATTCCGAGACTGGAACCGGACGCCTGTACCTGCAAAATAACGGAGACTCCTGAGAGCTCCGCCTCCAACGGTCAAGTTAGTACCTGATTAAGGAGTAACCAATACAGAAATTAAAGTAATCAGATCTCTCTAGGTGAGAGTGCTTAGTGTTGGCAATCTGCGTTGTTAGCGAGATTAGCCGGTTGTTAATAAGTCTGTTCTTCTCTGCTTGATCTCTTAATTATTCGGTTGTTCGATTAATGAGGATTAATCGAGTATTTATAGCCTTGGGAAGCGTGCAACTCTTTAGGTTTAAGGTAAACCTAGGGCTGATCGAGCCTCTAGACTGAATTGGGCCTTGATGGCCGGTTGTCCCACTTGGCATGGGTGGACACGTGGCGTGTCTTAAGTGGTCCGTGGAGGACGTATCTGTGACTGACACGTGGCAAGCTCCTGTTGGCCTTCGTGAAGGACACGTGGCGGAACCTGGTTGGTCCACTTGTCAGACGGTGATTGGTGGATAAAAATCCCCTAATCAGAACCCAGTTCCTAAGACTACAAGTACAAACTCATGCAACTTACTTTAACCATTGCGCTAACTCCTTTGGTCTATTACATTATGCACAAAATATTGTATTTATACTATTTTTTTTTGGAAGTGGGGGGACAACTGTCCCCCCTTGTCCCACGCTGGCTCCGCCAGTGGATGGTGAGTGGAGAAGGGAGATTATGAGGGTGTTTTCAATGGTAGTGGTGTTTGAAGGGGTTACCGCACGAACTGTTGGGTGCGAACGTCCGCACCCAATAGTTTATGTTAGTAATAACCCAAATCAATACAAATTGGATCTCGTATTACCAACAATCTAACACCATAATCATGGTTTTCAATCTACTTACTTAAAATCCTGAACATGGGATGATAGCTATTGTCCGAGATCAAATTCTGTTTATATGAGTACTATATGAGTGCATATCAGTGCATTGCACCTATTGACAAACGAAGTGTATAGGAGGGCAGAAGCGTAATTTACCAGGTATTAGAAAACTTGAATATTCCACTTAACTGTGCTAGTGGTACATTTAATACTCCGAAAATGTACCACTGAAATCACATTGGTACATTTAATCAAAGTGGTACGTACGTTTTGTACTTTAAATTGTATCACTAGAAAACCAGTGCCATCCTATACACTTTCTAAGCACATAGGTGCTATGCGCTAATACTTATTCGTACTATACTACTATGATGAGTTTTTTTTAGAGGCGTCAAAACCACACCCGAAACCGACCCAATCCAAAATCAACTCGAAAAATATCTGATTTAGATTTTGATTCGCGTGGTTACAATAATTTATCATGACTCAACTTTAAAAATTAAACCAATCCAACCCGACAAAGCCTCATCAAATCTAATTCGATCATCCGAATTGACACCTCTAGCTTTTTTTCCGTCCAAAAACACAATCTAACACCATGAGCACTTCTCAAGAAATACAAAACACGAAAAAGCAAAGATTGTCGTTCTCACAAAAGAAGATGACGACTTGAGTTAAACTTCAACAGACACTAGGAAACCTCTACTAGATACACCTCACGTGAACTTGGGTCTTCTTTCCTGACAATTCCACAAACAATTTTGAAAAAACAATGCCAAACCCCCTCAAAAATTACCAAAATACCCCTCTCACCCAACTTAGCCGTTGAGGGTCCCTTTTCTTTCTCCTCCAACTTTTAACCTCCTCTCTCACACTGTTCGTTTTTTCTTCATTCATCCCACTTAAAACCCCCCCCAAAAAAAAAAAAAACAATAATTTTGGGTTCGTTTTCAGTATTATTATCTTGTTTACATAGGATACTTATTTTGAGTCATTATTTGAGTAAATTTATTATTTTTATTTAATTATCTTCATTGTTACCGTTGGAAGTGGTGGTGGTGGAGGGGAGTATGGCGTCGACGTCAAGCGGCGATGTCGGCAGAGTTGGGGTGGCGACAGTGAATATGACATCGGGTACGACAGCGGCTTCGGCCGCGATAAACAAGAATAAGGAGAGCAGTGAGAGTGTTGGAGTGGTGTTAATGAAGAAAGTAAAGAGAGAAAGAGGAGGGTCTACTGCTAAAGATAGGATCAGTAAAATGCCGCCTTCCACTGCTGGTAAACGTAGTTCCATCTACCGTGGTGTTACCAGGTTTTTCTCTCTCTCTTTATTTTTTTCCCCTCTTTTTTGGGTTGAATTTGATCTGATTTTGAAGTTTTTTTTTTTTTTTTTTTTTGAGTTTTTGTTAGATTATGGAACTGAATTTTATTTGTAATTGATTTCGGTGTAATTGATTAGGTTACTCTGCGTTCCATAGTCTGTTAAAGTTAATCACCGAGGAAGAACTTTTAGAGACGGTGGGAGTAGTTATTTGTTAGTAGTGTTTAACAAAGTGAGTTGGATTAGTAAGGAAATTGCTATTAGGGAACGAGATTTCGAGAAAACCCGAATGCACTGCTAGATTTAGCCTTGTTGTCCTTGATTAAGGTGTTGAAATGCTAGATTGTGTACTAGGATGTATGTTGCTGGGGTTTGAATACCAGATTACTAGTAATGGATTTTACGGAACCTTTGTATGGGGTATGTTGTGGTTTAGGGTGGAGATATTAGATTGTGTATTAGCCTATTAGGAGGTATGTTACTTGGGACTCGAACTAAATTGACTATAGGTATGTTGCTAGCTTCTCAAGTGTGGTAGTTTTATGAATATTTTGCGTATTTTTAGTTTAAGATGAAGTTTAAAGAGTCCGTACCCACGTGGAAGTTCGAGCATCTAATACAGGCCCTTGAAGTGAATTAAAGTCTGAGTAATATAGAGTAGGAGCTTATGTAACAATACGAATGAGGAGTGGATGATCTTTGCCAGTAAGTGATGGTTATGGTGATGAAAATACTAAGATGTACTAAGTACATCCATAAGTTAATTTTCAAGAATTAAAAGAAACTTTATATCTTCGGTCTATTTAGAAGTCAAGAGAAGTGAGATGGAATATTCAGGGATGATGATCGATGTGTAAAGCCAATGCTAATTTGTTTCTCCTTTTTTTTTGGGGGGTCTATTTTGGAAAATTTGAAACATCAGGCATAGATGGACGGGTCGATATGAAGCTCACCTTTGGGATAAAAGCACTTGGAATCAGAATCAGAATAAGAAGGGAAAACAAGGTGATTCTTTGATTCTTTCCTCCCTTAAATGCACTTTTTTCCCCTTTTCTGTAGTTTCTCTCTTAAGGCTGTTAGCATTTATGCTTCTTTCCTGTACAGTGCTAGTTTGATTGAAATTATAAGAAACTGACATTATTTTGCTCGCTGTTGGCTATCCTAACCGGTGAACGCTGCTCAATCTACTCTTTGCAGTTTATTTAGGTGAGTACATGATTGCTTTCTTAAATTTATAGCTTTTTTAGTTTGATCTTTTCACTTAAAAAGTAATATCTTGTGCTCAGGTGCATATGACGACGAGGAAGCTGCAGCTAGAGCATATGATCTTGCTGCCTTGAAGTATTGGGGCCCAGGAACTCTAATCAATTTTCCAGTGAGACTCCAAAGACCTAATCCTCTGCCATATATTTAAAGTCAACTTACTAAAGACATGGTTAATTTGGACTTCACAAAAAGATAAGTTGAAATTTTGGATTCACATGAAAATTAATAATGCCGGTAGTGTGATGCAGGTCACAGATTATAGTAGAGATTTAGATGAAATGCAAAACGTCTCCCGAGAGGAATATCTAGCATCACTCAGGAGGTGAATACCATTAGCTTTCACAACCTCCCCTTCTTCTTGTTACAATATACTGTGTGCATTTTGAACTAACACTCTGTGTCGATTGTCTTGTATGGTCTGTGCAGAAAGAGTAGTGGATTCTCAAGAGGTATAGCTAAATATCGTGCGCTTTCAAGGTATGCTTTCCATAATTTTAAGTAGCTTAATCGCTATTTTTTTACCCACCTTTGTTATTCTTACATTTAATTTTCCTTGCAATACCTTTGTCAAATACATCAGAGTAGCAGAAAAGAGCTTTGCCTTTATTCTGTCCATATTCGTCATTGACACTTGAATCTGACAATTTTGTTGAGTTGACAATCTTGGCATGGTATCGATTATACTTTGTGTATGTATAAAGTTCTAGCAGCCAGCAGGGTTTCATTACAAAGTGGTGAAAAAATTGCATAATCTTCTTTCTTATCTATCCAAGTTTTAATCCATTAGAATATGGAATTCAATTATTATACTCACACCGCAAATATCCTTGTTTCTATATGTTTATGGGTGCCAAGATACCCGTGTTTCTATGACTTCATCACTTATCTTAAAGTCTGTTAGCGAGCTCAACAATTTAGCTTGAGTTTTTGGAGGTTTTGATTCTAATCTCTTGATAATTCTTTGATCCAGTGGCCGATGGGAACCTTCACTGGGCTGTGCTACTGCAACTGAATACCATCATGGAATTCACTATGGTATTCTAGAAATTTCAGCTGCTTTTTTCTTTTAGTGTTATCCTTAAGCTTTTTTTTGCATTTTTTGTTCCTTGATTGTTATAATTGAGCTTAGTTCTATACTTCATCCTACCTTGATTTTCACTTGAACAAACTAATTTCTTGTCCCAAGGTAAAGGAGAAGATATGCCAGCCGAGGGTGACTATCCTGGGGGTTTTCCCATTGAAAGAAAACTCGATTTGACAGGTTATATCAAGTGGTGGGGCCAGAGAAAAATCCGACAATCAGATAGCGGAAAGCATAGCAGTGCTGAAGAAATGGGGACAGAGCTCAAATCACTTGAACGGGATATCCAGTCCACAGAGCCTTATCAGATGCCTCAGTTGGGAACTTCATATGAAGCAAAGAGAAATAATAAAGGGTCTGCTACTTCTGCTTTGAGCATATTGTCAAGATCTGCTGCATACAAGAACATGCAAGAGAAAGCATCTAAAGCAAAGGAAACTACTAATGATAGTGATGAGAAGGAGAACAAGAGTTATGTTAGCAAGATTGATTGTGGCAAAGCTGTCCAGAAAATGAGTGATGATTCAGGAATTGAGAGATTGGGGTCTACCCTTGGAATAGGCGGATCATCTCTTCACAAGAACATGTTTCCTTTGTCTCCGCTGCTCACTGCTCCACTTTTGACAAATTACAATGCTGTGGATCCTTTAGCAGACCCTATTCTTTGGACGTCTTTAATGCCTTTATTGCCTACGGCCCCTTCTCGGACTGCTGAGGTTTGCATTTGTTACTGCTGCTTAGTGTTCTTGGCAATGCTCTCTTTTTTTTTTTTGGGGGGGGGGTGGTAAGACTCTTTTCTGGCATTCATTAGGGCACAACT
Organism: Chenopodium quinoa; assembly: GCF_001683475.1. Classification (NCBI taxonomy): domain Eukaryota; kingdom Viridiplantae; phylum Streptophyta; class Magnoliopsida; order Caryophyllales; family Amaranthaceae; genus Chenopodium; species Chenopodium quinoa. The sequence goes on along the minus strand of NW_018744996.1, from coordinate 2,215,765 downwards.
TGATAAAGTATAAGTAAATAAACGTTGGCCTGTTGGGTGATGGGAAGTCATTTTTTCATTAAATTTTAGGCTGAAATGCTGAAGAAATAAACTGTTTACAAATAAACTTACAAATAAACTCTTTTGCATTTGTTATAGGTGCTTGGTTTCAAAATTTTATCCTATGTGTCAAGGAATTGTATTGTAGTTTAATGAATTTCTAAATGATGAAAAATCGTTCAAACTTAAGCATGGTCTTATAAACTCAAGTATAAGAAGGGAGTTCAATTATGAACTTGTCATCCATGAATTGTTTTATTTTGCGTCATAGCATCTAGTTTTGTAATATAGATTTCTTTGTGCTCACAAGAATTTAACCCTGTGTGTCGAGGAAGTGTATTGGAGGTATGAATTACTGAATGATGGAAAATCAACTTGAACATTTTAGGCTTTTGAAACTTATAAATTAAAATGTGGCTGTCTTCCACAAATAGCATCTTGTTTTGTGTTTACAATATTATCCATAATTACTCAAATACCTGAACAGTTCTGCTACATGACATTTTATACAGGTAACGAAAACTGAGACCAGCTCAACGTACGGCTTCTTCAGGCAGGAAGAAGGATGACAAAATCAATGTTCTAAGTTTTGATGAAGGGGTATTTTGCCACTATAGACCAGAGAACTACAATATTGCAATCAGAGTATGAAATCTTTATGATAGAGCACAGGGCATGCTTATATGAGGAGAAAATAAAACAGCATGGGCGGACTGTGTACCTATTATGAAATGCATATCAGGAAGAATTATCTTCCTCTCCCTATGCACCTAACATCTAGGCTTAAGCTGTAAAAGGTGAGACCACTTGTTAATATGTAGCCAGTAACAGTTATTTCACATTACTGTAAACTCTATCGTTGCCTGAGGCAACGCTGCCAGTATATTTTTCAGGGCTGCTTCATAGTTTCTCTTGTTCCCAGGTTAGTTATATAGAGTTGATATTTTGGTAAATGAACATATATATAGAAGAAAGGACACTCACTTGACATACTAGGTTAAGACCCAATTGGTATAATGTTGAAAACCATACCATGAGAGGCATAAATACTAGGTTAAGAATGTGACTTTGATAGTTTCTATTTTCAATTTTTTTGTAACTCAGTAATTTTACCTTTCAGATTTCTCTTTCCCTAATTGTAGTATGAAAATTTTAATCATTGTTTGTACACAGCTTATTGAAATATACTGACTAAATATTATTAGGTTTATAATTTCAAGAGTTTCCTGACACTACAGAGTATGATAGTAAAAAAGAAAAACATTTCAACGGCTAGTAATATTTACTCTGAACTGCCGCGAGCAGTACTGATCATTGAATCATCTGTGCAAAATTGTTTTGTGCACATTCTCGTTTGGTATTCTGTTCTGCACTGTTCAGACTTGAGGTTTTGGAGCTAAGCTGCCTGTATGTGCTGCATCTCAAGCTGGCTGTGTTCTTGTAGAAAACACCCTTCTCGTGTACGGGATGAAAGTATACCACTATCTGAACATAGAGCTACAAGTAAAAATAGACTAACAGAAGCAATAGAAATACAACTATAACTAGCAGAAAGCTTACTCCTAAATGTGATGCTTTCTTAATGCAAATTTGCAGTTTACAGCTGCGTATAATGCAGCACAGCAACATGGATGACTAATATTAGAGGTAGCAGTCAGCTTGGTTAATTTTGCTTCCAATAGCGCCAATTTGTTTGAGTCATATTCAACTATTCAATAAATGAGTTATTTGGATTGGTTTCACTTCATCTTAGGCTTGTCAGTTGATCATAAGAAATTAATCACATTAAACGTTCAGGTCACATTAATTTCAGTTTTGGTCAATATTAAGCATGATTCGGGGCAAGTCAAGACTTTTGTTTCGGATTAGTTTTTGTATTTCTACTAGTCTTGTCAACTGCAATTTCCCTGAAAAATAAGAGGAAAGATATATTGCAGCCATAATCAAAAAAATTTACAAAAAGATCTATAATTACAAATATTTACTAAAAGATCCATATGATGGAAAAACGCGAGCAGCCTACAGACTTGGAATATATGACAGTGACACAGGTAAAACCAATATACAATATTGACCAATATACAAAATTGACCTAAACTGAGCATATCCTTCAGTCTTTCGTACTATAACTTTGAACAAATTGCACAGATTTATGTTGCTATTTGGGGATGAAGTTCACATTCCTCTGTCAACTCTGATGCTGAAAGTGACGAACTGCACACCTGGTTTCGTGAAGCCAGGTTTTGAGGCCTACTTTTCAAGGAATCTGGCATAAATTTTAAGTTCAGTTTGAACATATAAAACAAATAGCTAACGTTTAAAATAAAGGGGGAATCTCCTGAGAAGACTTACCTATACGCTCTTGAATGACTGCAGCAAGGTCAGAGCCACCGCTTCTTTGAGCAAAGTACAACACATCCCGGTACATTGCAACTGAAGGTTGAAGTCCTGCTTCTTCCATCCATTGCAAAACCTGCAATGTGATTCAGACATTTTGCAAAATTTTATTAGATCTAAATATAAAAGGAATAAATGGAAGACATGATACAACTATTACAAGATTTTTTCTTAAGATTTAAATGAGTTTATCTACAATTTTATTAATTTTCAGAAGAGACATACTACCAATCCCTTTGAAGCTACTACCACTACTGAAGCTGGCTTGCTTCTTTTGGTTACCAGTAGGACTGTAGCAAAACACTGAAATTTTGGCAACTTCAATTTTAATGATTTTTCACAGAAAAGAGGAATCTTATCTGGGATTGTCACTCATGATAGTGGATTAAGAACTGTAGATGAGCAGCCTAATACTGATTAACAAATTACCTCAACGTACTTTCTCCAATTTCCAGCCGCCAGAAGATTTTTCAACAAGGTTGAATAGGTAGAAAAGTTGATCTCTGAACCTGATGCTACTATCTTAAGAAACAACTGCATGGTTGAAGATACATAACAACTGTAAGCACTAGTCAGAATTCAGAATCCAAAAGGCCTGTGCAGAAATTTGGATTACCTTCATCATTGCCTCCATTTTCCCAGATTTTCCAAGAAATTGCAACAGGTGATTCAGAAAACCAGTAGAGATTTTAAGGAATGTAGGTTCCATCACATTAATCAGATTGATTGCCGTTTCACAATCCCGAAGCCTTCAAACAGAGCAACAAAGTTCTGAAGTTAAACAAAGAGCACCAGGAATATAAAATCTACTGCACATAGAGATATTTGAGCTACCAGTGTCTAGCACTTTTATTTCCTTGTGAAAGCAACACATTTGGTCTGTGTATTTGCCATTAAAAAAATTAGAAAAAAGATCACAGAAAGGATATATCATCACAGCACCATTACAACCATGCAATCATCAAATGTCATATAGGTCCTAATCAGATGTCAACAAGTAGTAAGAAAAAACCCAAACGATTACAATGAGCTTGCATGAGTTGAAAAGAAACAAACATGCACAGGATCATGAATCCAAACGCATACATTTTGCTTAATGAGCCCAATATAACAAAGTACAACACTCATGCCCCAATTAATAAATGTAAGGGCATGCGGAAATAAAACATTAGTCTGCCACATCATTTCAGCCAATTTTATTGTAAATCAGAACTTGAAATAAAAAAAGTAGTAAAATAGCACTCTTGTTTTATTAAAGATATTAAACACAGTTTAGGACGATAAATCAATTTTATTTAAAATGTTAGTGACTGAAGAGAGCCCGAAGCGAATAAATAACATACAGAAGTAAAACGGACAAGCAATGATTAAATAGTGCAAGAACAAACAATATGCTGCCAGTAATTGTCTAAACTTACAAGCTACAGGCAGATAAGACTTCAAAGTGCACGGCATTACTAAGTGGAAGGTTTTTTTCTTTCATATACTCCAGTAAGATAAGAACTTTAGCTGGTTGACTTCCTTTATTGAATGCCCTCATCAAAGCTGAACAGGCGACAACATCAGGTTGGATATCATTTGCCTCCATCTCCTGAAAAATTGCACATGCTTTGTCCCACTTCTCTGCAGTTAAAATCCATTCTCTCTTTAGATATCAAATCCCTCCAGAAGAGGTACAAGAATGTCAGAGCTCCATGTTTCAACCTTACCAGCTTCACTATAGGCGTGAATCATTTTTGTATATGTAATGACATCAGGTTGACAACCAGCTGTTTTCATTCTAGTAAACATAGAATCTGCCTCTGCCAATCGTCCCTGAGACAAACACAGAGAGGAGGCAGAAGAGGAGTCAGCTTCATCCATACAAATTAAAAGAAAACAAAAGATAATGTGTAGGCCCTTGCCTGCTTACTATAGGCACTGATAGCAGAGGAGTACACCTCCTTGGTGACAGGAATGTTCAAATCTGTCATTTCGTTAAGAAAATTAATAGCCTGATCATACTTTGACACCTTACAACAACCACTTATCAGCACATTGTATATGCCAGAGTCTGGTTTCACATTCTTTTCCCTCATAGCTTTAAACAGAGATAATGCCTTGTCAAATTCTCCAACATTCATATAGCTTCCAATTGCTGTGCTATAAGCAACTAAATTTAACTCAATGCCTCGCTTCTCAGCTGCTGAAAGTACTGAATCGATTACTACCTTCTCATAACAGTGACCACATGCTGCCAGAAGAGTAGATATTGAGACAACGTTAGGCTGAATACCTTCTCTTTCCATTTCACGCAATACTTCCACTGCCTCAGCTAAACAACCATTTGAACCATAAGCATCAATAAGTGCATTATAACTAATGATATTTGGCTTCAAGCAATGTTTCTTCATCAAGTCAAATGCTTCCTTTGCCTTTTTCGGTTTTTGTGACCTTCCATAGGCATTAAGTAGAGAAGTGTAAGACACAACATCTGGACGAATACCATATTGCTTCATCTCATTGAACACTTTCAGCGCTTCTTCACTCATTCCTTGAGAGGCATATGCACCCAACAGAGTGTTGTAAGCCACAATATTGGGTTTAAGACCCTCACCAAGCATTATGTGAAACACAGCCTTGCAATTCTCAAATTCCCCACAAACGGAGTACATATGCATGATGCTAGTAAATGTTACTACATCAGGGCGACACTCAGATTTCTTCTCTCTCATAGATTTTAAAACACCAACAGCTTCCTCATAATGACCAAGTTTTGCCAGGCAGTATATTACGATGTTAAGAGTTGTAGTGTCAGGGCGTATATTTGTCCCTTTCATAAGTTCAAAATAGGACAAAGCTTTAGAATATTGAGCACCGGTTTTATAGGAAGACAAAATGATGTTGTGTGTTACCAAGTCAGGCCCAACTCCATTATCAGTCATTTGTTTGCAGATTTTAAGAGCCTCTCTCCAATTTCCACAAGATCCACACGCATTGATCAAGTTATTATATGTTGATCGACTTGGAGGAATCTGTAATATTGCATTAAATTCAGTCCAAACTCATACTCAGATATAAGATATGGCAAGGTACTTATTGTATATGCAAAAAACCTGAAAGTAACTTAAAAGGCTGGAAAGGAATAGGCATGTAGAACAATATAATTTCCATGGTCATCTACTAAAGATGGTAATAGAACACAAACAATCATGGGAAAATCCCCCCCCCCCCCCCAATCCTCCGTAAACAACTAAGCAAAATTATACAATTACATACAGCTGCACGAAGCATATCTTCCATAATATTTGTAGCCCAACGCCATTGACCAGCTCTACCATGGGCATTGATGAGAGCATTATAGGTTTCAGCATCTGGCTTGCACCTGGAAAAAAAATATATACATTAAGCAATCAAACATACTTTTGCAATGCAAGTATGTTATCTTGTAATTTGAAATTAGAACCATCGCTTATGAGATGCATCTAGCAACCAAAGAATGATACAATAAGAACTTCTGATGGATCACATTTGAACTTACTTCCACTTTTGCATCTCAAAAAATAAGCCACGAGCCTGATCTACATTATTTTGCCTGGCATGTAATCTGATCATCATATTGTATATGTCATTCCGTGCACAATAATTCTTCTGATTTTTCATCCAACTGAAGACATGAATTGCATGCTCAATAGAACCCAACTGAGTCAACTCCTACAATCAGATATCAGATTTTAAGTCCATTGTGAAAATGCAACTTACCTACTCAACAATCTGGTTCACAGGTCACAAAACCTAGACTACCAAGTTCCAAAGAAGTAAAGAGAAAAGTAAGAAAGAAAAAGGGTACAAATTAATATTCTTCAAGTCTTGATCATTTTAGAATACAAAAATGCTCATAAATTCATCAAAAAGAAAATGTTTTATGGGGGAGCAAAACTAGAATCATTGAAAGCTTCGATTAAGCATTGGTCAGGGTTCACGAGAAACAGAAGCAAGAAAAGGAATGAATAACTGAAAGTTTATACCAGTTCCATGGAAGACCATCACTTAGCAGAACAGGTTAACCCAATAAGTTCATTTCCTGAAAAAACGATTTAGGCCAAATTGGGATGAAAACAGAAAACCTGGAAAATGTAAATAAACTATTTATATTCATCCAAAAAAAACTACGCCTTTTTTTTCCTTGGGGGGGGGGGGGGGGCGGTTGTGGAATTCCATGGTGGAAATGTGCAAGCAATGAGCACATAGAAAAAAACAAAAAGGAACAAATTCCTGGAACCTTCAAAATGTTCAATGATACTTGGCATTAGAACATAAGCAACAATTGACAATTTCTTAACATATGATGCTGGACAGCTTTAGCACTCAAATCTAACCTAGGAGGGGGGAAAAAACCCTTCAAGCTAGGTGTAATTAATATCATTAAGGGCATGCTTGGATTGGGAGTAATACATTAAGGGGGTAATAAAAGTCAAACTTGAAAAAATATAAGTAACAAGAGGTGTTGTTGTAGGAGCTATGGTGTTTACAAATGACATAAGGTAGTTGTTCCATGAGGAAAAGAGAGAGATGGGGGAATTATTACCCTCATAATGAGGGTAATAGTTACACACCCTCCCCCTAGTGTAACTATTACCCCCAAAATGAGCCTCTTTCCTTCACCTCATACCTCACCATCACTACATAATTTTTCTTACAAGCACACCATCACTATCTTCTCCTTCCCTATTTACTTTCATTTTGCTTAGTTTGACTTTTATTACCCTAGTAATACATTTCCCTCAATCCAAGCATGCTCTAAACGTGCAGACTACGGTTTCTCAAGAATAGCCAAAGATGGAAATGTTAGAACTTGGACAGGACAATTTCACGCATCTCGAACTGTTAGACATGGATTTAATGGAGAAAACCCTTTCATTAAATTAATTGGGAGATTCTAACTCCATAGGCCATTGAACAACAGTTACAACACAGATAAGAGCACATTTTCAATAGTTTGAAGGATCATAAAGGTTAGGAACCCTAGAGTCAACTCAAAGGCTTGCTATATTTTTGTCAATTGTTTTGAATTAACTTCAAATGTAAGTGGAGAGCTACCTTCAAAATACCAAGGTTTTATACTTCCAACTTCTAAATTCATCAAGTTTTCATCTACATGTAATAATGTCCTCAAATTTACCCCAAGCAAATATTACAATCACAAACTCATTGACCAACAATGCCACTCATCCCTATCATCATCATCATTATCAACAAAAATAACCAAAAGCAGCCAAACTGCCAGTTTGCATAATATTTTTTAAAATGCATTTAGCACAAAAGTTTCTTGAAATTACCCAACAAAAGCCACAGCATTTACCTACACCCTTGAAACCCACATAGTGGATGTCAACTAGCTTAATTGGTTAAAATTGCAAGAGGCCTTACCCAAGACCTCGGCTCGCATCCCGTCTCCATCACTACTACCTTCCATGGCTTATTAAACACCCTAGAAAACCCCCACATAGAAAATCCTCTTTGACACACATTCACATAAATTTTCACTATAAAAATTAAAAATAAAAATACTAGCAATAATAATAATATTAAGGAGAATTTACCTGAATTAGAACAGGATAATTCTTCCTAGCAAACCTGCCAACCCAATGATTCAAAATACCCTCAATATCATCCCCAGTATTTAAAGCCAAAATCTTCTGAACCACCTGAGTAATAGACCAATCCTTCTGAAACTTATCTGCTTGCACCTTAATCCTGTACCTTCTAGGAATATCATCCTTCCTCAAACCACTCACGTGCTCGCTCACATGATGTTCTCCTTTGTCATAATCTACATAGCCTTGCTTCTTTCTCTCCCATTTTCCTGGGTTTTTTGTGGATTTCTTGCCATCAGAATTTGTTTTCAAAGGTAAAGTTTTGATTTTTTTGGGAGTTTGGGAGGTGGGTTTTGTTGGGTAAATGGTGGATTTTATGGGATTTGAGTAAGATTGATGATGATGATTGGGGTGTAATTGTTGGGTGAAGTTTAATGAAGATTGAAATTGAGAAGTTATTGCTGTCATTAGAATGAGCGTCAGAGAAGAAGAGACGCAGTGGTTAAGGGAAGATGTTGCAGAAAAGGTTGTGAAGAAATGGTGGGAAATGTGAATGAAGAGATAAACCTTCCCACTCTTCTATTGGGGTTTTGCCAAAAATTGCCAACGGTTTACTACCAGTATTTATTTTGACAAATTTTAGTATGGGTGTAAGACTGTAAGTGGATCGGATAAAGTCTATGTCCCATGGCTCCATGAGTCCATGACTTCCATCTAGGAATGTTAATTGGGGCTGGTTAAATAAGAGACCTACCTCATCTTCATCTAAGGGGCGGTTTGGCTAGATATGGAGTGAGATGGGGATAAAAATTATACCCGTCATGGGTAATAGGTCAAATATGAATTTTACACTAGACCCGCCATGTACCCACTCATCCTGGCAGCCGCCCCTCTTCTCATACACCCAATTTAATCACTATAGTTAGGGGGATTATAGTCATATTAATGAATGTATGGTAGTGGCACATATGTACAATTATTGTTGTTAACATAAGTAGTATGTGGTACTATATTAATTTTTTTGGTGGAAAAATGTAGCAGCTAGCGGGTTTGGAGCGAGTATGGATAGTCAAATGGGTGGTGGAGCAGGGATGCTTTTAGCTTGTACCAATTCGGGTGGGGATGGAATGATGGATGTAAGTATTGTACATTTGTACGAACCTGTGGGTGCTGGGGTGGGTTTGGAATGGATATGGATAACCAAATGGGTGGTGGGCAAGGATGAATTTTAACTTGTACCAGTTAGGGCGTGGATGGATGTAAGCATTACAGAGATTAAGTGAATGAAAAAATTGGATCTATGTGATATGACAGAGATAGATAAAGTTGTTAACTAAAAAAGAAAAATATCCATCAAAAAGGCTTGGAAGGTGACTTGAGTTTGTATTGTCAATACTTGGTTTGTATAGTTGCGTGGATCAGATTTCATTAATCAAGTGATTCGTTTCTTGAAATAGTTTTAATTGATTGATTTTGCAGTTTTGTTTGATTTCATAAGGTCTTTGATTGATTCGTTGATTCCTTGATTGGTCCAATCAAATCCTTGATTAATGAGCTAGAATTCTATTGAATATTCTTTGATATCTTTGACCATGCATCTTTCCTTTCTTAGCTCTTTCCTTATTTTGTGTAAGTCAATTTTTGTATTCTTTAATTGATTCTTTGCCTCTTTTCAAAATCTGTGGGCTACTAAGAATCTAATCCCAATTATCCCAACACTAAGATCATGAGAAAGCAACTTAACGCTTTGATATCCATAAAATCAAATCATCACCAAGGAAACAATAATAGTCAATAGTTAGAATGGCTGTCAAAGCAAATGGACATAAATGAACATATAAGTGATCAATCGTGTCAAAGCAAATGGACATAAATGCAAACCATGATAAACAGTACATGACCACATCGCATGATGTGCTTCATTGCATTGAAATGAGGCTCCATAGAATCATGCATAATTTGCAAATTAGACGAACAACATAAAAGTGAGACTTTGTAAAACACCTAAATACAGTATAAAGTGAGTAAGATACAAGAGGGTATGTATCAACACTAAGATTGAACCGTACAAGTGCTGAAGTGCATGCAAGCCTTAAAATTTATTATCCTATTTTTACTAAAGAGAATCACATAAGAAGAGGTGTGAGTGACAACAATTCCTGAGACATAACTCAATGCCACAAAAAGGACATAAGAAATTTATGATACAAACCTGTTGCTCATCAGACAAAAGTGATTAGAGCAAATGAACAATACCATCAATGTATAGAATCACAATAAGCCATATTAATGCCATGGTTAACGATAGTTAAAATAGAATTGGATATTTTACATATACTCTTATCATTATTAGAGCTGTCAAACGGGTTGTGTCGTGTCGGGTTCGTGTTCGTGTCAACATTAAATGGGTTGATAAACCCTTGACCCAAACCTAACCCATTTATTAAACGGGTTGAAAATCCTTGACCCAAACCTAACCCGTTTATTAAATGAGTTAGTCGTGTAACCTTTTACCCACTTACTTTATTAATTCATACGATACATTATATAGTTTAGTACTTAATAAACTAATTAATATTCATATTTAAAATTAAAAAAGAGTAAGAATTAAGGGTGGGTGACTAAGGGTAAGTCAAAACTATATAAGACTTTAAAGTGAAAGAGTAGTAAGATTTGTCCGCCCAAACCAAAAGTATTGCCCCGCTAAAAGTTTTTACTAAAGTTTTTATACTACCAAATTATGTAGTTAGAAGGGTTAGTAAGATTGGCACAAGAAAATTCATTATTTTAACTACTTCAATAAACAAGTTAAGCATGTCGAATTCTGGTTAACGAATTGACATTCAAACCATTAATATAATTAGGTTATGCGTGTCGGTTTCGGGTTGAAAATTTCCACCCAAACCTAACCCGTTTAATTTCATGTTTGGTTCATGTCGATCCAATTACTTAAACGGGTCGAGAATTCTTGACCCAAACCCGCTTATTTCGTGTCGGGTTCGTATCGGGTTATCGTGTTGTGTCAGCTTTTGACAACCCTAATCATTATTAAACATAAAACACGCCAAGCAAAACTTTTAAGCCTCATAAATCACAGTTTATTGTTCTTCCTATGCAGCTCCTAATAGTTAATGAATCCAACGAGAAGTATCAAGACTATCTACACCACTTAAAGTCTCAAAGCTGCAGCTAATGCATACGAAGATCGATTTCATTTAAGAAGGTTAAACCTTTCTCAATCAAAATTTTACAAGCCAACTATATTGTAGCTGTGCTTAACAGTTTCAGAAGCTATTCAAACAACCCTACCTATAAAGTGGGTTGTTTTCTGATCGACAATCTTACGCATCTTACCTTTTGCGAGATGAACTTCATTAACGAGTCACCCTGTTTTACAAGGGCAGGTGTGTACTCAACTGAAGCTGTGTATTCACTGTTCTATTTCGCTTATGTTTTGTCAGCTATATTTTCAAAACTTTGCCAACACCTGCATGATTATGACTTTCGGCCAAATCTTCCGGTATGGCCATTCGTTGGTCCAGGTCTCTTTTGAATACTGCCAGAGGCTCGATCGAATTTCTGTCCTTTTTGATTTTGACCTGTTTTAGAATTATTACGCTTAAATTGATTGGTCTTTCTATCAGCTCCCACATCAGCTCTCCTAGAGCCTCCGGCAGACTGAAAATCTTGCATATGTTTCCTCCTATGGTTCCTCGGCAATTTTGAATCTCTTCCATTGTCATTTGCCTCGTTATATGACCTCTTCTTTGACCTGAAGGATGAAGAAGCAGCAAATAATAAGGAATATATATAGCATTAAAGATTAAAAAAAAAAAAAAAAAAAAAAAAAAAAAAAAAAAAAAACTACGAATCCAAACCCGTTTGTCTGAATATTTGATAGTTGTGGCTTCGCATCAGCTGAATCAGCTTCCTTGGAGTTTGTGTTCCCATGACGATTCTGAATTTGTCAACAGGGAAACATGAAGAGGGCAATACTTACCATTAATGCAGATGCAAAAGTAAGAGATCATGCATTCATACCTGAGAAACTTTTCTCACGAATGACTGGTATCTTTCAGGAGTCACAGACTTAATTGTAGGAAAGCCACACTTTCGTATTATGATCTCTAGTATCACAGTAACCTAGTAATCATAAAAACGAAGAATATCACATGAAATTGTGCATTCACATCAACAAGCAAATTATAAGTCATGTTCAACGAATAGTTACTTTTGATCTGAAATGATGTCTTGAGATAGATGACCATGGGAGAACTCCATCAACAATAGCTGGTAAAAAATTATGCATGTCTTTTGCTTCTAGAGATGAAACCAATACTTTGATAAAGCCTAAAACAGCCTGCACGGGTAACAGCCAAGAATGATCATCCAAGATAATGGGCAATGGGCTACCAGATAACCACAACATTTTCTAGTGTACTAACCTTGATAGTTTCCACAGCTTTAGTCTGTAGCAAAGATACAACAGAGGAAACTACATTTGGAATTTTCACACAGAGCTCCGGTTCCTTGAATACAAACATAGACAATGCAGCGATGGCTGCACTTGTAACATGAGGTGATGGGCCAGAGAGATACCCCATAACCTAGTCATTTTGCGGTAACAATATATTAGTCATTACCGAAGTATACTAGAAACACATACATGAAATTAACACTTTAGAACAATCCAAGTGCACAAAGGATATCAAATCAATCAGAAATTTACAAGCCACAATCCTGTTCAACATAGTACAGCCTACTAGCCTAGCATTATGGAAAATAGAATATTTCTATTAGTACTTGTCTAGTTCTTTTTGTTCTACCCACTTTCCATAATCATCTTCTTCTTCTTCTTTTTTTTTTTTTTTTTTTTTTTTTTTTTTTTTTTTTTTTTTTTTTGCTAAATTACTTTCCTCCTTTTTTCTCTGGGAAGAGTTTTTTCATATCCTATCCTCTCAGAGCTCACATTCTGGGACCCATTCATATCAACAATTAGATACCTTAATTTTTATTTATCTCATCCAAAAAGTAGCATTACCCCATATGGGTGGTCCTGCCTCTCTCTTCTCCTTAGTATTTAGTGTTATAGTAAATGGGTAGAACAGTAAGAAACAGAGAGTAAGTCAGCTTTGAAATAATGTTCCTACCATAGTAATCAGTTTGTAGTATGGACCATCAGGATCTGCGGCAGATGAATCTACTAAGCAAGAACTTATTCTGAGCAAGAAGTCATAAGCTATTTTCCTGGCCTCTTTTCTGGACTGAGGACAATAGAACACAAAATAAGAGTTATTTTACACAACAATGCTACTAAGTGAAAGGATGTAGAGAAAATTAGAAGAGCACATTCAGATTAATTCTGAGATTAGCACTTACATCTTTTAGAGCAAGTATAATCTCATTTAAAATTTGAAAAGGTTGTGTGTTCTCCACATCAGAATTGCTCTGCAAAATTGAATACCTCATTGTCAATATCATTTCAAAGTCAGTTTAATCCATACAGATGCTCAAAGCTATCAAAATGAAATTAGCCTCCATGCACAGCGGATTTCATATTACTGGCGTTAAAAACAAGCAGGACACACCCCCCCCCCCCCCCCCCGAAAAGATCCACATTAAAGTTTTCAGATAAGCTACCAAACACTAGTAATGCCACAGTTTGCACTAACAGTGAACCATGACACACAAACAGTACAGAACTGCCTCTGCAGCACATAAATAGCACAAGACTCCAAAATAACAACACACACACACACACACACACACACACACAAACACAACTAAAATAGACTAATTTGCAGATTAAAAAAAAACTAAACTTCGAGAGGGTTTATCCCTTACTTCTTCCCTTCTTCCTCCGACTCCACTCCACTCCACTTCACATTCAACAACATAATACTATTAATTAAATAAGCATGTCAATTTTCCTGCAATGTAAAGCATATAGAGAAAGGGAAAAAAAAAATTACACCTTTAAAGCATGGACCAACAATAAGTGAAAACAACTTAGGCGATTGCTGAAAGAAGCAATATCAGCAGGAGACTTCAAGCCAATTATAAGATCCACAAGCTCATCCATTTTCAAAGAACAGAACCAAGGGTGTTCCTGAACCAGATAAAAACGTGTAGAAAATGAGTACAAACATATCAAATTTTCAGAGCTTACTTTTGCCAAAATTAAAAAATAAGCACCAACCTCTAGAATACAGCTCAAAGTATAATAAGCTTCAGCAATACATTTGTCATCACCAGACTAAGTCACAGGAACACATATGTCAGCTCTATACATACAAGTTGGACAAGTCAACTATGTGAAGAAAACAAGACAAACCTGCAGCGCGTGCTTTGTCAATCTAAAGATCAGACCGACAAGATCCTCATCAGCTCCCTCCACAATGGATGAAGCTAAATCCAGTATCAAAGGCCTACACAAAGTTGAAATTAATTGACATACATCATGAGAGTGAACAGGGAACATTATCACAGCACCAAACTTTAGAGTTTAGACTGAAACCACTCTTAAATAAGTGTAAGTAAAAATATTCAAGTTTCTTTTCAAAATCATAAGGCAACAACAGAGATCCCATACCACTGTGAATTATCATCTACAGAGCTTGAATCCGATGGCACATCACTAAGTAATAAGTTTGATGGATCAGAATCTTCAGATACAGAAACAGTCTTCACCACTGGGAACCTCTCCAGAGACGAAAAAAAAATCTTCTTGGTGGAAGAAGAATCAGAAATTGAGGCCAAGCAACTGATAGCTTTCTGGGCGAATTTGAAACCAGTGGTATGAGAAATTAGTGACCATAAAATGCATAATATATAGAGGTTTTCTATAACACCAATAAAGTCAAATAAGGTTTTGTATGAAGATTTAATAAACGGTTTAAGACAGTTAGCAAAACCTTTTTCACAACATCCTAATCAATATTAGATTGCTAAGAATGAAAACCTGATCATCTCATAGCATGGATATTTTGGCAGTGTATTTCTGAAACCATTAATTATTTTGTAAACAATTGACCCATGTTACCCACCATAAACCCCCCTCCCTTTTGGCTTCAGCACTGTTTAATGCACCTTATGAGAAAATCTACATCTCTCGCAGTCGTCAACAATGTGTCCCAAACCAGCCATAATCCAAACCTCATATATGTAAACATGAGGTAAAGAGACAATACTTTATACTAGTGGAGAATTTGAAAGGAAGACGTGTATAGATAAACACATATATTAATAACAATGAACCATCATCACATTAAACATGGTGACAAGCTAATAATTTTAAAGATACCTTCAGAGATGTACGCTTTGCAGGTTTTGAATCAAGAAAAACAGTCATCAGAGCCAGAAGCAGTTCACAAGAATACAACGCCAAAGCCTTAATGTTTTTTATAGCAGTTTTCTTGGAATAAAAGAATGATTTTCTTTTCTCCATTAGATAATCTTCCAATGAAAAGTCAGGTGAGTGCTTTACAGGTTCAACAATAGCAGCATCAAATTTAGGAAAGCACTTGTTTTGTCTAACAAGCTCCTACACAAAGAAGATTATCAAAAGGTTACACAAAGATGTGACTATTGATAAAACCAAGAAAGAAGAAATCAAAATAGGCCATGTTTAAACATTTGGGAAATGTTAGAACCTGCAAGGCATCAGCAATATCTTCACGCATGGATGCATTTTTCTTCAGCTGGAAGAGCATCAATTTCGCAAAGGATTGAAAACTCTTGCTGACATCAATTGGATGGCGACAAAATGCAGGTAAAAGACCCCATAAACCATGGCCAAGAGCCTGCAGATCTTGTCCTATTTCTGACTTTTTAACTGGAAAAAGCACCAATCTTAAGTTACGATATTGGTAACTGGTTCACCATGTAATTAACAGAATAGAAAAACAGCTCTCACTAGAAACGGTTCCATAAACTAAAAAATTAATAAAAGACGTAAAGAAAAACTGAATACTTCCTAGTACTATTACTATATATTGATATCTAACCCTGACCCCTAATTACCTATTAACCAATCCTAAAACAATATCCTCAAAAAAAGTGTCATTGAAGCCCAAGGAAAGAGAAACAAAGAAAAGGATTTTTTATAAATAAGAAATTTCATTGGAGAAAACCAAAGTAGTGTCACTCTTTCAATCAATCAATCAATCAATCAAAGCCTTAATCCCATAAGTAGAAGGCTACATGAACCAAATTTGATTATTTCGTGTAGTCATCGACAAAAATCTTCCTCCTCCATCCCTTACGATCCAATGCCTCATCCTCATGCATAGAAGAAAACCAAAGCAGTGTCACTCTTGCTTTGCACAATCTCAATTTGGTGTCCTAAATTGTAAAAACAATTTTACTTTAATGTTTGAAATTGCAGTTGAAAGATGATGTGTCATGCCTTGAAAATTATAGTCAGCAATATTTTTTAAAAAAATCATAATAAATTCACTTCATTCTTTTATTATAGCAACATTTCTTAAATTACGTATCTATAGTAAGTGAGTAGAACAAAAAAGAACAGAGGTAGTATATAATAATGGTAAAAGTTATATATTGTCAAACATAAAAGTAAATGTGCAGCAAAAATATAACAAATAAATGCCATTAAGTTTAAGTTCAGCAGTTTTCTGAAAAAATTCTCATTCTGAAGCATAAAAAAATACTTTGAATTTTTAATTTATTATAATTCTGAAAATAATCTCTTACAATGGGTAAACTGCAAAATTTAAAATTATTTAATAAATCTTTTAAAAGCTAAAGTGTGTTGATATTCCTGAAGTACAAAATTTATACAAAAATTCAAGAAAGGGTACTTTTATTAATTAATTATCTTTTTGGAATATCTTTCCAATTTTAAAACCAACAGAAGATGCCTCTACAGGTACAACCAAAACTGAGTATTAAAAAAATGCAGGGTCTTTCATATGGGTTTTTGTGATTTGCAAAAGGCAAGAAAACATTCCATCACTAGCAATCACATCACTTTTTCTCCCTCCAATATTCTCATAGCATTGACAGGAGGACAATAGAACAAAATTATTTTAGAGGAATGACAGTATTACACAGGCCATAATTTACCTTTGCGAGAAGCCTTTTGGAGTGACTGAGCGATGGGCACAATATTCTCCGTGAAATATCCGAGGGATGCCCCACAGGTATACTTTTTTAAAATGGGCAACATCCACATGTTTGCATATGTTAAATTATCCACATTAAAAGAAATTGGTACAAGGCTTAGAATATTTTCAGCTCCCATAGAAACTACAGCACAGCCAAAACAGATTTGTAGCTGCAAAAAAAGCCAACCCCTTTTGTTAGCTAGTAGACGTTAAAAAACAAAATGAAGCAACAGAGTGCAAAAGGAGCTAAGAGCCAGGCATTATCTATAAAACTACCAATCTACCATACAATTTTGTTAAAATAAGTGCACTACAAAAGCCTAAGGATGTGATAAGCATGGACAAATATCACATTGAGGCATGAGTGCATGACCGTTAGATGGAGCAAAAACATTACATTCATTCACTATGAATGAATCCAGGACGACCAAGTGCAAAAGTAGAAAAAAAAAAAAAAGGTAAATGAAGATAAAATATTTGATTGCAGTAAAGTAGACAGCGTAAATCCAAACAAATTTGACAAATGGGCAGAGCTGTGAAATCAAAGCTCAGTCGTTTTGTTACATAACAGCCTTTCTGTACAGATTTTGGAATTGACGTTCTTCAAAACCCTGGTAAGTATGTCATCCATTACGTGACTCCCCGCATTAGAACCTTTTTTCTGGCTACATCCGTCCATTTGTCACAAAAGGCCATAAGTTTTTGGTTTATTATCCTTTCTCTATTACTGAAAAATTGCATCACTTCCCTTTTACAATCTCCAATGTACTCTTTATAGAAGGTTCTCTAAAACATAGACATGCCCGTTTGATAAGTGATAAGAAAAGGTGGTAATGGGAATGCATTTGTAGGTAAGTTTGTACAAAAATCTTATGTCATTCCCATGGTAACTCTATTCCACCTTAAAGTATCTCTATTTCTTCATAAATTTGCATTTTTATCCATCACCACTTAGCAAGTTGTATTAAGTGTTAATAGAAATTTATGAAGCAAAACACAAGTTTGGCCGTTTGGGGATAGAGTTGCATTACCGGACATTAAGATGACACTTTTCTTTCAAAATTATACTATAAATTATTCCCATAACTACCATTTAGTACTGACAACCATACGGAGCTTTAAAGATATAAATCATAGAATAAGAACTTGTCGAGTCAATGGTGACCTGCATATTATCAGCAATAGCAGAATATACAGATGAGAAACGATGAATAACATTAACTGGTCTTTCAAAAAGTAAAAGTCCAAACATACTCAGTACTAAAAGATACCCATTGAAATCAATACAGACAAACAGACAGAGAAGAGAAGCACACACAAATATCGTATACACATGCAGACACCACAACATGAGCATAGACACACTTGCAAGCGCACAGACACTGACAAAGATTCTTACACGATCTGTGTTCTGCTTGCTGCCATCAACATGTGTATAGATCTCTGTCAACTTAAGGATAATACTCTTCATATGTGAGAATGAATTGCGACCTAAATTTGAAAAGGAAAATTATGGCTCGTCAGGTATGTAAAAGTAAAGGTGAGAAATAGACACATGAATTAGGCATATGTAAGTGTGCAAGATCAAAGTTGATGCTGTATGCATGATCCACAAAAAAAATCAGCAATCATCAGTTATCAGTAAGCTCTCCTGTATTGCTATACATATTTACAGAGATGAAGTTTGACGTTCTTATTAAAACAAAGAGAAGTGACAAAAATTAATACACCCAATCAAGAAGATGCTGCATCAGATTAATGATTAAAAAAAATGACACTGTCTTTCCCAACAAGTGAAAAATAACATTGGAGATGTGACTAAAAATATAAAACAGATACATGCCTTCTGCCTAGAAATCTAGAATGGATACAAGAACAGGAATGGAAACTTAAACCGGACTGAACAAACGTCAATTTTCAAATAATGAGAAAATGTTAATTAAATTACAAAAAAGTCGTATAGACTGTCTGTGCTTCAATTTTCCATGCGACATATTACAGAATTTAGTACTCAACATACTACTACAGGATCCCTAGTCAAGGCTATCAAGTACCTCTGTCTATCTCCCCTCTCACTTATTGAGGGGCACTGGCCCTCTATCGAATAACATATTGATCAGACAACCAGAAGTATACAGCCAGCAGAGGGCAATTTTGTATGAATCCAAAAACAGGGAATTGGAAATCTGGGGAGAAAAAGGTGGTCAGGAGGTCTCAGCAATGAAGGGAGATAGACTCTCAATTCCAGATAATTGAGGACGATGGCTTGAGAGGAGAGAGAAGGGAATGATTCAGACCAGTAATGTATACAGACCAGTTCACAATCAAGCAAACACACACAGCAAAATTTGGGGAAGAAAGACTGATTGTTTGATTAATGTTCAAGCCAAAAGGTTTCTAACAAACAGCGGTTTTAGCCCACAACTCTCCTATGGTAACTTTAGGTTACCGGTCTATAATACACACAAATTGACTACCTAATACAATGCTAACTTCCCTTTTTTTATTTACATCACACATCCGTAAGATGATTCTAGTGGCTGCTTCATTTGTCTTTTTGTGCAGCTATCATTTGCTCATTCCCTGCTGCCAGGTCATTGATGTTTCCCTTGGGTGAGGTCTGTTGTTTTGGCTGCTCTAAATTTGCTGCAAGAAGACCGTTGCCATTTGCCTCCCTTCTTCCTTCAATAAGTGAGGACCATGGCTTTAAGGAATACCTGCAAACTCTCTAAGGTTGAGTCCCCATCCAGTGAAACGAGTACTCCGGCCACCTGAAACTGCATAATATGAGTTCGCCCATTCATGACAATCGAACCTAACATCTCGAGCACTGCATCCCTAAAATCACATCCGCGTTTGATCACACAACCTCTTAAAAATATAACTCGAACCCCCCTACACACTCCTCTACCCTTAATCATCTCTCCATTCCTCAATGACACTTCAAACTCCCGGAGTCAATGACGGAAAGCTTTAACTCTTCCACTCTCTTCGTCGAGATGAAATTGTGTGTGGCTCTGAGATCCACCATCACCACCACCACCTACCCAATTTGATCAATTGTGCCCCTCAACATGGTGGGAGAATTCGAAAGCCAGACCACTGAGCACAAGGATACCTCTGTCGGCGTTCCAACCTCTTCCATCACCACTTCTTCCTCCTTCTACTCGCCGAGTCGCCAAACCCTTCTTTATCATCTCCAATTAGAAGCACACTAAGTTCCTTCTTCCTGCACCAATGCCCTATTCCCCACCCCTCGTTAGAGTTCCCCAATCATTAACACTAATCAGTCGGGTAACCAATAACCAATAACACAAAGAAGATATCTATGAACTAAACCGATAAGTTCAAGTATCCGAATTTTCGGATCAGTTATCGAATATCCGATATGATATCCAATAATAAAAATTTAAACTTTATAATTTAGTTTTTATGATATCATTCAACACTAATTAACAACAAATCAACAATACCATATGATCTTGACCAAATTACTAGTAATATTACTAATCATTCAAGTTATTAAGTGATTATGCACTAATGTAAGTGTTTAGATCTTGGATAAATACATTTAAGTAGGAAAAAAATATATATATATTGCTTATCGGATTGGATTGAGTAATCGTTACCTTTAAAATGATACCCGATAACAAGATCGAATACCCGAACCGTTATGGTTATCACATCAAATACCATAATTTTCGAATCGGTTACAAATCGAGTTTTTAGAGTTTTAGTTTTTCGAGTACTTTTGCTTAGCCCTCGTCACATCTAAAGCAGAGCCCTTTTTCTATTTTCTCCTAAAGCTCCTTCTCAGTTAACCTCTTAGTTTGGCCTCTTAGTTTCGCCAAATTCCCTTGAGGAAGAAGATATATTGCAAGTTAGGTTTACAGATCCTTGTGATTCAACCCTTTTGTCTCCCCTTTACTAGGCCCCGAACTATTGGACTTGTAAAATAAGATGAGGATCGAGCATACATCTTGTTAGGCTGAATAAAGGAACCCGATTTCGTAGACCCAAACCTAGATTATTTTTTTATGTTACCTATCCAGTTTCCTCCACTCTAGTGACCTAACATGGCATGTTAAAGGTTGAATGGGCCAAAAAGCTTGATGTCGGCCTTAGATGACAACATTTAGTCTATTTATAAAGTGGGCCAACATGATGGTTTCCGGAATAAACTTCCAACGCTATTCAGCCGCCACTGTGGAAGTGTGTTTCACGGCTAACCAATGTTCGTGCAGTGATCCCACGTTGGTTAGCCAAAACTGTTGGAGCACCCTTCTCTTCGGATTGCCCCACCCAATCTCAGGGCGCCGCCGAAACCATATCAAGGCAACCCCCTCTTAAGGAAACCACCGTTGAGTTCCTCAACCTCCCACAACCAATAAAAAAGTTAAATTATTGGTGGCTACGGAGAATCCACCCATCAAGGTCGTTCACGTCAAATAGTGGAGTTTTGATCTTCTATACTTCCGATTAGTGCCTCCCCCACCATCAACCTACTCTCTTTGTGTCTCCTGAGGTTCTTCCATCTACAACTTCCTCTTCTCCGTTATCAAGATTTCCGGCCACCACAATTCCGAAGTTTGGCGCAGGTCACCGCACATTTGGGTCTTCCAACGCCTTATCTCCTCTCCAAACTTCTCCATCTGCCTTCTCTCCAAGTTTGCTTGAGTTTCATGACCCTATCGAAATCGGTCAATTCGCCCCTTAAGGCAAGAGACGACATCCTACACGTCCTTCTAGTTCTTCTCGTTACTCACTTCTAGGGCCGCAAAGAGCTGCTCGGCGAGAGCCTTTTAGGCCGCCTCAGCCACCCCTTCCGCCAACGGCCACGGCGTTGGAAACTACCATGCTCGCCAATTCCTCCTAAGTATTAAGTTTCTCTTCCAAAGAAGCTATTTTTTACTCTACTCCAGTAAATCGCTCTTCTAGAGCATTGAGCCTCTGCGTGGTTGAATTCACCATGACCAATGTGCTCTGATATCACTTGTAATGGATTCAAAGTTCACAATCAAGCAAACACACACAAGCAAATTTGGGAAAGAAAGAATATTCTTTGATTAATGTTCAAGCAAAAAGGTTTCTTACAAACAGTGGGTTTAGCCCACAACTCTCCACTTTAGGTCACAAGTCTATAATATTCCCTCAAATTGATTGCCTAATACAATGCTATCTTCCCTTTTTATATTTACATCACACATCCCTAAGATGATTCTAGCGGCTGCTTCATTTGTCTTTTTGTGCTGCTGTCATTTCCTCATTCCCTGCTGCCAGGTCATTGATGTTTCCTTGGGTGAGGTCTGTTGTTTAGGCTACTCCGAATCTGCTGCAAGAAGACAATTGCCATTTGCCTTAGTGCCTCCCTTCTTCCTTGAATAAGTGAGGACCACTTCAGGGATACCTCGGTCCATTGCAAAACATTTCAGTGAGATATCAAAACGTGGACGTTTTTCATGTAGCATAGCATGTCTCAAGAAAATTGATCCCTTAACGACTCTGTCCTAACTTTCAGAATGGAAAGTATCAATGATTTTTCTAAAGCGCACCAAAGGTGTCCAGCATGCACCTAAAAACAACGTTATTCAAGATACTTAGTACGGAGTACAAAGTAAAAATTAACCAAAGTCAACTCGATAAGAACTCAAATTACATTCTAATTTCAACTGGAAAGTGATAAAATCCAGAAGATTGATATCATTTTAATTTCCAGTTTTCAAACTATTTAAAATTGAAAAATTGATTCCAGTTTAAGTTGTGTTTTTTTCAAAACTACTTCGTACAAAACATCTAATTTTGACCATTGGCTTACAATCCACTACGTATTGACTGATTTTATTATTTCTTCAGACAGCTTGCTTCAATCAACCATAACTGCCAACCTAAAGTAATCTACAGATGACACACTAGACATCTGTAAGCCTATAAAACCCAGATATTAAAGGAGTCAACACTCAACAGAAGAAAGTTAAACTTCTTTCAAACTGCTTTCTCTCTCTTCTTCTATCCCAATTATTTTCTTTTGCATACCAATAAAAATAAGCTTCAACACGACACCATCCTAAACACATGCATCAACACAAAATCAGCATTGTAGACCAGAGCTTTATCTCCATCAATTTAATTACGGGAGTTCCAAATTAAGTGAAACAGTGAGCCAAGAGCTTTATAGAAGTAGCAGAAGAGAGAATTTCACAAGAGGCACAGTGGAGACAAAAGCATGGAAGAGAGTGAAAAACCAAGAGAACACATATTCCACAGTTCACACAGATAGTGACGGCATTGAATCTCATTCAACAATACAAATGTAACACAACAGATCTACAGAGATTCAAATTTTTTAACTTTGTAAGGACCAAGCAAGATGAGACATCATCTAACATTCAAATAAGTAAGACTACAGTTGAAATTGATGTTCAAAATAGTTGAAGAACAAAACATGAAATGAATTCAGCACCAAACCACCATAGAGCAATAGATTTTGAATCTGCTTACCAAGTTTGAGGAAAAGAAAAGATAGAACGGCTATTGTATGTTCATTGGGAATCCCATCAAAAGAATCCACCAATTTGATGAAGGTTGAGCAAATTGATGCAATTGCTTTTGATTCCTCTACATTAGCTAGTTGGAAATTAATGTCATCAGACAATTGTTCATCAATCAATTTCCTCAAAATGCTCGAAGACTTTGAAGCAATATCAGCCTCACGTGTAAGAAGCCCTGCCAGTCAAAGTAGAAAAGAAAAAGAACAAAGAGCAGTTAATCATACCTCTAAAACTTGAAGTTTCATCAAAATTTGCAAATAGAAAAAGTAAGATCAAACTGTACAAGGATGATAGCTGACAAACTTTAATAATGTGGGAGAATACTGAGTAAAAAACAACTCCCAAACAAAGATCAAGACACTGCTGCTTTTTGCTTGAGAAGATTACTTAAAATCATTTATGCAGGCGTAAACCTAAGAACACTGTCAGAATATATCAAAAAGGTCAGCAGGGCAACCTGCAATGGCATTAACTCCAACAGGAAGACTCTTATTCCATTTGCCAGTGTCTCGTGCATGAAGTTTGTCAAGAGTAATCTTCAGTAAGTTTGCTGCAGAAATGATGCTGTCATTGGATTTCATTTCTGAAGATACATATGTCGAAAGGGCATCAATTACTTTCCCAGCTAATTGCGTACTAAATCCAACTTCAACTTTTTCTAAGAATACTTCAATAGCATTAAGAACAGGCCTTAAAAACGTAGAAGAGCGTGAATCAAGAAGTTCGATTAATTTCAAAATGATTTTCTCACTACTTTCGCCACAAAGATATGGTATAGCAACCCTCACAATGTTCAACGCATGCACGATGTCCAACTGCTCAGCTTCACATTGTCTCTCACTTCCAGATCCATCCACACTTTGTATCACACCCAACTTGATCGCAATAGACATAAAACTTTCCAATAAAGACATAACTAATTCACTCGCCTTTTTCTTCACAGTCTCAGACTGAAAAGATTTAAGAGCATTCTCCAAGTACACTAGAGCACATTTTCTAACCTGCAAAAGAGGAAAACAATGCCATTAGAACTTAGCACCAACAAAATTTCCAAATTTCCAATCACTCATGGAAACAGAACACTAAATACATTATCCACATGTCAAGTTCTATATTTTACAAATTTTACAACAAAAAACCATCTACAGATCCATTGCAGCTCCTTCAGTTTCCACTTGATCTTCTCCATTGTTCTCCAGCATGGAGAAGAATTGAAACAATTGGAAACTCAGGAGCAAAATACAGCAGGGCTAGCTAGCATGGCTAATAAGTTCCCAAAATAACAAACTTGACAGCTTGATAGCAAACAGACAACTACCTGCCATCAGCACTGTATACAAAGGCTCAAGGCGCACCAAGGCGTTTCGGAGTTCCTGGCGCCTAAGGAACGCCTATGTGCGCCTCATTAAAGTAAGGCGCACATAATAAACAGTAAAAAAAATTCTGAAAAAATATTTGTGCGCCTCAGGCTCAGGGGGTGCTCCTTAAACTGCGCCTTAATGCACCTAGGCGCACCAAGAGGCGAGACTTAGCTGGGCCTCATCAAAACCACCTCACCTAGACCACAAAAGGCGCATGACCCCTAACGCCTTGCGCCTCAACGTCTAGGCGCACCTTTTCAAACACTGGCCATCAGGAAACCTTCATATTTTCAATTACCAAATCAAATGTTTTTCCTCCTAACAACCTACTCCCAGTGGAAGCCATTCGAGTGTGTTCTCCTTCACCTGAACTTTACTTAATAAGACTTATTGTATTTGAATTTATTGCCCTTGTACTTGACTGAACTTATTTTAACTAAACCTAACTTAACTAAGTGAAAAATAAGGTGACAAGAACATAACCTAAATCTTAAATAAGGGTAATTTCACAGTGGGCAAATGCGTGTACCCGTTTGCAGGGGCAACTGGCCTAAACGTGCTACAGAGATGGTACCATTAGCTAACAGTTATGGTGTGGACAGACAAAGGCATGGGGTTCCAAGTGTATCGACACAATATTTATGATATATTTGCATAATCTTTTATCAAGTAAAGTACATTGGGAAGTATATATTGTATTAACAGTGTACTTTATATCCTTAAGTATACATATGTACTTAATCAATCAAGCAAAGGGCAACACAATACGCAATTCCTCCCATCCCCATCATGTCTACTAGCCATCAATATGTTCGGAGAACAGAATCAACAGATTCTATCTACAATTAAGTAATTGACAGGCATTATACAAAATGCTTCAATCAAACATAGTTTTTTCTCCTACAAATTCCTTTACTATCACCTCATAAAACCCTTAACGCCTCTTACCTAACAATACCTCTAAATATGCCAGAAAAGACGGTAATTACTCACTGAATCATTTCACTCCTCAAAAATGCTTGAATGACGTAAATATTTTAATTAATTTCATAACCAAACAACACTCAATAGTCAAGAGCAATGTTTAAAAAGCAATAATCCACCTCAAATTATCGTATACAATCACATAAACATATAAATGATTTCAACATATCAATGCAAGCCTGAAAGTCGAAACATTGCGATAATTAAAAGCTCGAAATTGAATTACCTTCGGGCGCTTATCAGTGCACCAATTAAGCAAAGTTTGGAAGGGCAAATCAACAGAACTCCAATCCTCAAAATCGGAAAACCCTAACAAAACCCCTAAACACTTAACAACACACCTAGCACTAGAAGCAGACCCAACAATCAATTCTCTCTCCTCACTCCCCAAAACCGTAACCAAAATCATCGCAGCCTCCGCCGCTTTCTCGGAAGAAATGGAACTTTCTGGAACAAGCGAGAGAACAATGGAGAGGAAAGTGGCGAGAGCAGAGGCAGAAGCGGCGTCGTTTAGAGGTCTGGAGAGTTCGTTAATGGCGGCGGCGAAGTAGGAGAGAGGAGAGAGAGGGAGAGATTCTTCGAGAAGGAGGGATTTGACGGCGGCGGCGGTGGCGATGAGGTGGTGGTGTTGTGGGGCGGAGGAAGATGAGTAGCGTTGCATCAGTTGAGATGAGATGTCGACCGTTGGATCGAATCCGGTGAGGTCCATTAGGGTTTCGGGTTCGCCGGAGGTGGGAGTTTGCTTCATGGTGGGAACTGGGAAAAGAGAGGCGAATGGAAGAGGGTTTTGTTTTGGTGGGAAAAAAGGATGGCCGAATAAATACCTTCCTATTTTCACTCACAGAAAATATAAGTTTATCGATCTGATAAAATCAGGGGTATTAGGGTAATTTTATTTATGTAATTGGGGCAACTTTGTATTTTTCACCATTTTCTTCCTTCATTAACCCATAAACTCACTTCCCCCTCCACCCGATCCGCTGCACACCGATGCCGCCACCGCCTATGACAATTCAGAATACCGCAGTGAATGAAAGGCTTTTCCTAAGGGGTTAATATGGCCCTAATTTACACTATATTCTAGTAGGGTGTCTATTTATTTTGCCACGAAGCGCCCATTGTTGAGGAAGAAGAAGAGGACGAAGAGGAAGGCTTTTGTGGATTTGATCGGAGAAAGGCGGAGAGATGGTGGTGGCTGTGATGGGTTCCGAGTGGTGGTGGATGTGATGGTGGTGGACCAGATGGTGGCTTTGGTGGTGCTGTCGATGGAAGACTATAGAAGATGGCTTGATTTATTTTAATAATAGAATATAAATATAGATTAACACTTTGTTTTGCTCTTGAATTACGAGGGAGCCCCAGTTGATCTTTGTGATAAACAAAAATTGTTTATCTAATGACATTTTCGTATATAAATCAACAAAACATCCCAGTCAGCATGGCATTTTCGTAAATAAGTTAACAACTTTTATTAAAATGCGTGTCCCACAAATGTTGACTTATTTACAAAAATGTCATACTGACTTGGATATTTTGTTAATTTATTTACGAAAATACCACTAGATTAACGATTTATGTTTATCACGAAGATAAACTTGTATTTTCTCCTTGAATTACTCATCCAACCATCTCATTTAATGAAAATTCCTTGTTTTTGTCTTCTTATCTTGTCGTAAGATTATAATGAGCATCATACTCATTTAAGTAACCCTAATGTTTCTCAAAAGTTGCAACCAATTGACTTATATATTCGGCATATGTTCAGCGACGCATAACTTGATAGTTAATATACTTATTCATTAATATACGGATGAAACTAACTCAAAAACAATTAAATCGGTATTTATTTTAATACATTAGTATATGGAGTATGATTAAAAAATAGTCCTTATGCCTATGTATAAGAAGTCAAAAAAGGGAAATATCAAGGATTGAAAAACATTAATTACACCAATTTACGAGCGATTTTGTCATATATAAACAAGGTCGTCTTAAACATTTTGGAGGCCCTGTTCTAGTTTTTAAAATTAGGCCCTTACTAAAATGCAAGTTTAGAATTATTTCAAAATGGTCATATTTTTATAAAATATTAGGCCCTTTTAAGAGGGGTAGATTGTAATCCTCCGCAATTTTGTAAAATTTATAATTATATAATACTAGATGAAGCCCGTGCAATGAACGGTTTGTTTGTATTTTTTCAAACAAAATATTTTACTAAATATATATTTATATCATAAACTTTGTGATATTCGCTTGTTTACTACTTGAATTTTTTATTATAAAATGAATTATTAATTTTGCTTTTCATATTTAGATAAATTCCTTATATAAAAAGATAATATTTTATTTCACAAAGTTTTATATGTGACTGGTCACACCGTGTAGTCGAAATTACTTGGTCAGGGGTTACTCGGTCAGTGCTTTGGTGTGTCTCAGCCGACCACACAATATGGTCAGCTAAACAAAAAAACACACTGATTTTATTTTTATAATTAATATAAAATTTTAGATCTAAAATAAATTGCAGTTCTTTTATTCATTGGCTAAAATGTAACATTTTCCTATGTGACGCTCTTATAAATTTTTATTTAGTATTATATTCCTACGTGTCGCTTTAAAAAAACTAATCTTACGTGGCATAATCCTATTGTAGCGTTTTAAAAATATTAATCTTACGTGGTGCTTTTTTATTATAATCCTACGTAGCGCTTTAAAAAAACTAATTTTACGTGGCATAATTCAATTGTAGTGTTTTAAAAATATTAGTCCTACGTGGCGCTCTAATAATTTTTTAAAAATTAAAATCCTACGTGGCGGTCTAAAAAATCGAGAAAAAACTCCCCTTTATATATATACTAGTTTTGTGTCTGGGTAATGCCCGGATTGTCCTAAACTTCATGTTATTATCTAAAATATTTAGATATACGATATCATATCGCTTATTTATATAATAGTGTACTTTTTATAGTTTTATTTGTAAATAGATATCTATGTTATATTAACTTGATATTTTTTATTGCACTTAAATTATTTCTAATGAACAGAAAGTATTTTTACCAAACTAATTTTTTTTTCTAATTAAAACTTATTCTTACCGATTTTCTAGTTTTTATTAAAATGTATTATAAATGGATCTCGTTTTAAAGAGCTTTTTAAAATGAATTTTATGGTGAAAATAGTAATGAGTTATAAGATATTTATTAAAAGTTATAATTAATTTTGTACATATGAAATATTAGAAGTATATTGATAATAAAACACTATACAACATTTTTATCTTAAAAAAATATATCAAAAATTCGCCTACTTAGCATCCTATGTGTCACAATAATACATATCTATCGCCTACGTAGCTCGACACTTGGCGAAAAACTGGGAATGATGTCTCATGGCCTATGTATATATATTGGATTGTAATTATTATAAAATTATATAGCGAGTTTAGGCCCTTTTAAGAGGGGTAGACTGTAATCCTTCGCAATTTTATAAATAAACGAAGGTTTAAAGTGTTGTTTAATTGGATTTTAAAGGTCGTAAAGTAAGTTAGTATTGCTGTAAATTTGATTGTTTGGGTATTGATTGAGATTTTGTTGTTTGGTTTAAGAGAAGACCTCTTAGAAGGTGATTTTTGGTTGGAAAAGTGGTTTACCAATTCGTTTACTCAAGGTACGTACAAGAATACGAAAAACCTAAACTTTAGGAGCATGTTTAAGGAATTGGTAAAACTTAGCATCATATTAGGAAATTTGTGATTGATTGAAATTGTTTGGTAACAAATCTCTTTGGTTATTATTCTTGATTTTGTATGCCATGTAGTCTTATGTATGTTGAGTCATCTTGTAAGTAATTTTATATGCATTACCTTGCAAGATGAACTTCGAGGCAAAAGTACTTGAATGTGTGGATTGGATCATTATTATATTATTACTAATCGTTCATGATTATTGAATTGGAATGAGTAAAGGGAGAATTGAAGTCTTATAAGACAAGGTTGAGGATTTAAGGTGCCTTATGCACTTAAGATATTTATACACCGAGGTAGTTTAAAGGATTCAATACTAAATGTTGTTTGTCACTAATAATTCAAGAAATGAATTGGAAATTTTAATTGCTTAGATGATCAATGTTTGATTGGTTGTATTGTTTCTGTATTTGAGTCATCACCATGTTTAAACTTGTAAATCATGTAAATTGCAAGTGGATGAGCAATAAAACTCTGGATTTGTGCACATCTACAGTATTGACAAACAGGGGTTGGGGTTCACGGAGTATTAGCCGTGTACTTTTCAGAGGTCGTCTGATCTACAAGTCTCTTGTTTTCAAATGTTTTTTTAAAACTTTAAGGAGTTAGATGAGATCTCATACTAGCTATGGCCATGGAGTAGCGCCCGTCTGCCACTAGATGTTTATTGATGTTTCCGAAAGGAAGCATGAGGTTTGATTTTATTGATGTTCCTAAATGGAGCATGGGGAGACAACTTTGTCTATTGCTTAATCCAATGAATAAAATGAAATGAAATAACTAGAATTTACTAAAAAAGTCTTGTAATGTTAAAGGTCAAATCATGCGATAAAGTTAATAATAAATTGAAAGTGTGTTGTTTGAAAATTAGTAGCATGCTAGGAATTTATTTGTGATACTTCGTAGCTTGTATGCACTCAGTGTTGCTCATTGCGTGCTTTTGTGTGTGTTTTCTTGACCATGGCTTCGCCTTTCAATGACCCTGTGATGATCCAATTTTACACTTGTAATATTGGGGAGTAGATTAATCACAAGTGTTTGCATAATTGGGCTTGCATCAAGTGGCGAGGAATTGAGTAGAGAGTTGGTTACTACTTGTGGTTTATTTCTTGCATGAATATTAAACTTTTTAAATTTTTGGTTTGATTTATTTACTACTTTGATAATTGGGTTTTAAATAAAGGCCTTGATGGTTCCAACTTGTAAGACTTAATTTGGTTTTGCGTATTGGTTTTGAAACTTTATTTTAACTGAGTTAGTTTTTCCGTTGCTAAATTCTGAATTTGCCTTAACGTTTGAACACGTGGCTGTAGCACGTAAGTAATTCTCTTACATTTATTAAAGGTATTTACATGTAAAAATAGAGAATTAGTGGGGTGTTACAAAAACCATGCTAAGAGGGAATGGATCTCATCAATCAACCACTTCGGAATTTTGAAAATGCTCATCATATATGTTGGGATGGCTTGTGCAACCGCTTTAATGAGAATTTCTTTCTTCGACATAGACAATAATTTTCCCTTCCATCCTTGAAGCTCTAAATACCTCTATCTTTCTTTAAATATTTCTTTAAAATCGCACAATTGATCTGCTTGAGATTTTTTTTTGGTAATTTCCTAATTGATTAAGGGTTTTTTTTTAAAAAAAAATTTATTATCTTTCCGTAAACCTATTTGAAATTGACCTAGAAATTTTAAAATTGATTTTTTGGTTAAATTTCTGGGTTTAATTTCAAATAGTTTGAAGGAGAAATAATCAACCACACACAAAATAAATAAATAAAATAACCGAACATATATTGAGAAAGGATTTGTAATTGTTTGTTGTTAGACTTATTGGGTCTTTTGTGTTTCTTTTGATCTAGGAGCATGAATCTTCATGTTCCCTTTCATGTTTCCCAATAGTGTAGACAAATTTTTGTGAGAAAAATGGAAGAATTCAACCGTATCTATCAAAATGATGAATCATCTTCATTTTCCCTTCCATGTTTTTCAATGGACTGGACAAGTTTTTGTGAGAAAAAAAGAAGAGTTTAACCGTATATATCAAAATGATGAAGCATCTCAACTTGAAGTTTGTAACATATTGCTCAAGGGTTATACCGACCATACCGGATTTGGCGGAATCATGATGGGACATATGAACTTGTCCGCATTCGTCTCCCAAAAAATCCGGCTGGAGGTGGTAGTCATGGTGGTGGGAAAAGGAGAAAATGGGAGATTGTGGTTATAGTTTTACGTAATTTGTTAATTTATAAATAATGTAATGTAATTTGTTTATTGATTTAATTTTAACTCATTTATAAAAAATACTAGATGAAAGCCCGTGCAATGCACGATTTTTTTTATTTTTTAGTATTTAAATCACACGAAAGATTTTCTTAATTAACCATATAATATTTTGATTAATTTGCTTGTTTGAAAAGAATAGTTTTTATTATTCATTGTTGCTAGTTGTGTGAAAATTGTATTTATAATTAATAAATAAATCATAAATATGGTATATCATCTGTCAAATATTAGGATAAATATATCACCCATAAACATTCTTTTTCGTAGATCAAATCATATTAATAAAATTTATAATCAACAAAACATTGTCTAATCTGAAGCGAACTTGGTTTCCCTAATAAATATTTTGATAAGAACATTAAAAAAAGGAAAAATTATTAAAAATAATCCCAACTTTTGTCGGTTTGCTCAAAATAATCCGAACTTTGGGGGTTATTCGCTCAAAATGGTCCTAAGTGACCCGTAACCTGTTAAAAAGGTAATTTTTTTTTGGTTTAATTGACACGTATCACCTCGTGAATGGTTGAAAAAAAAAAACACCCAACCCCAACCCACGACAACCCCACAACTATCCACGTCAGCGTCTCTCTCTTCCTACCGGCCGCCCAGACCCCTCCTTACCGCCGAAAACGCGCTTTCCCGACACCTTTTCCCCCAAAACCCCATCGTGAAACCTCCTAGTCGATCTAAAACCGAAACCCTTAAAAACCCATCCCACCGCACAAACCCACCCAAATCGGCGTTCCAAAGGGCTAAGTTTTTTTTAGTGTTTCAAGTTTTTTTTTTGGGGCGGTGGGTGATTATTGATCAAGAGGGAAGGAGGAGGGAAGCTCCGGCGTGAGGGAGGGATGGTTTGGGAGCCGGCGCCGGCGTGAGGGAAGGTCGGCGACGGTGCTTGGGGGCTCCGGAAGCAACCGGTGGGTGGTGGTAGGGAGGTTGTCGTGGTGGTGGGCTGTTTTTTTTTCCTTATTTTTATTTAAAATTTTCAACCAATCTTATGGTGTCACGTGTCCCAATAACCTGATATAACAGGTAGAGTGACCGGTTGGGACCATTTTGAGCGAATAACCCTCAAAGTCCGGAATATTTAAAAATAATTTAAAGTTGGGTTATTTTGAGCGAACCGGCAAAAGTTGGGATTATTTTTAACAATTTTTCCTTAAAAAAATATACACATAAACACATGTAACAAAAAATATTAATTACACATAAATATATGTAAGAAGTATTATAATTTAAAAATAATAAAAAACATATATACCATTTATCTTCTATTTTGATAGAATCACCAACTTCATTCACAACCAACTACATCTAATCTAAAAGAGTGGATAAGTAGAACACTAAAATGTTAGCAAAAATAAAATTGATATAATAAAAAAAATCAATATATTTACCAAGAAGTGAAAAATTGTTGCGAAAAATGATACTGTATAAAAATTATAATTGTATAATATCAAATATATGCATTGGAATTTTTTCATTGTCCCTAGTTGCTAGAACAACAGTATTCTGGAAAAAATTGAATCATTATTCTGTTATCATTGACAACGCGATATTGCTTTTTATTTGGAACGACTGAAAAGTATCTAATAGAGTAAACTTTTCCTTCAATAAATTTTGGAAGAAAGTGTTGAACAAAGTTGGATTTAATTGAGGCATGAACGTGTCACCTTGTAATTAAAAATAAGGAAATAAGTTAATTTAATAACTTGATTAAGCCACCTAAATCACAAATTTTGTTTTTGTTCATAAAAAAAATTAATAAAAAATACTAAAGAGGTTTATGAAAATTTTAATTTATGTATTAAATTTATAAAAATACCTCCTCGTTCAATAGGACCATATCCAAATTTATAAAGTTAATAAGTTATCTTGTTTGCGAAAGTTAGTACGTCAAATAGGCTAGAAGCTACAAAAATAACTTAAATAGCAATGTCTATAAAAATTGATTCTCCATTCATAGCAAACTGTTTAAGTGGAGATGTGGGAGGGCAACACGTTCTGGCCATGTATATGGAGCTGACCAAACCTTCCCTGTCTTCCAATTGTAACAAACCAAGCGGGATTCTTGTATTGGGAATTACCATAGGTGTACTAGTAATTGTGTAGAAAAGGCTCCCAACAAGTTTCCTGTAAGTAGATAGGCCATCCAATAGCTCTCCCGCATTTTAAGGCTTAGATCTTGTTCCAGTTTGCATGCAGAAAGACCAGCAACCCTATAGCTGCAGAAGTAGGAATAATGGCAGGCTGCGAAGGCGCTGATACGATTGAACCCGAAGCAAAGGCCGCTACAATGACCTCAAGGATAGTTGTCCGCCAAATCTGATAATACGCTTCGGCGATGTTGGCGAAGTAAAATCAAATTAGTTGTACGTGGTCATCGAAATCTGCGCTGACAAAAGTGGTGGTGTACTTTTCTCAATAGAGTTTTTGAGCACTCCTAGCCTATCATACGGGTTTCTGCCTCTCAAGATTGCTTTTCTTTTATTAAGGCTTTCGTTCCAGTCCCTCTGCCTTGAGAGACACTCGTCTGGAGACTCCAACTCCCAGGAACTCTCTCTCTCTGCAAGAGAACTATCACTTTCCTAATAAATTGAAAACCTATCTTTCTTTCTCGCCTGAAGGCACAGGCAGGCCCGTAAAATCTATTTTCGACGGAATGAAAAAGACATATATGGTAGAATCGTAACCATAGAATACGACCCTAATCGAAATGCATACATTTGTCTCCTGCATTCATCATAGTTAGCAGCTCCAGCTCCGTATCAAGGTCACGATCGATATCGAGAAGTGCAAGATCCATGACCCGACCGCTTAGCCGGAAATAATCTACTCCATCCGATTGGTTCCGGGTTCGAGTCCCGGGCAACCCATTTTTTCTATTGAAATCATATTTTCGCGCAGAACAGAATGAGAATGTGATACGACGAGATAGAAAAAAAACAGGGAAGGGGTCACTCACTTACCCCGGCCGTTCTGTCATTGTCGTAGGTCCTTCACTTTCATTACATCGATGTGGATTGCCTCGTGAAATTGCAATAGAGCTCTTCCAGACATGGGGTGAGCTTTCTCACTATAGAATTCGCACTACGAACGAAAGACCAACGAGGATTCGCCTAAATAGCTGAGGGAGGTCAGCTGCGCAGGACCGTGGAGTCGTCTTTGAACCTTGAGTCATCAAAGCCTTTCTGACTTGGCCTGGCCCGGTCGCCCTACGCGACTGGCGCTTCAAAAGGTAGTTTCTACTTGCTCAACCAAAAAGAGTCTATATCAATCGATTATCAAACCATTCCTTAGACTTTATGGGTTTTCTTTCAAATGTGCGGCAACAGGATCCACTAGCAACCGCCTTTTCTTTTGACTTTCTTTTATTTAGCTTTTTAACCTAGAGTTCGTAAATACTGGCACGAATACCCGAAGATGGAAGAATAGGCTTTGCCAACATTTAGTTCACGAAGTTCCGGTACAAACCGCGCGTCCGCCTGCGGTGCGGTAAGGCACCACCTGTTGTGCCAGCAGCCAACTCCGGCGTGTCAGCTTAGTTATCCTCATCAAGCCACTTACTTGATGTCTGGTAGGCTTCGGCCATTTATAATATTCTTTGCGATCTTTGGTCTCTACCTGGACCCGATGAAAAAAACGGGATCACTTCTTATGGACTCGTTGAGAATGATTCTTATCTAGTTCATGGCCGACGTTAATAGCAGGTCTAATTCCGCGATAAAAGAGCTCTGTTTCCAAACAGATTTGTCCGGATCTCCGTTGGATCTCACCTGAATCGCCCCATCTATCCCCCCAACGTCTATAAATAGAAGCTGCTTTCTCTATTTGGCAAAGCAAGGCGATTTTCCAACTATTGTTGTGTCTCTACCCTGGACTATCATCCCTCTTCAATTTTGCGTAGTCTAACAATAGATCTGATATGATCATTGTGTAGGATAGCTAGACGGTTGCGACGGGAAGAAGTGGGCGCATAGGACTTCTTTCTTTCATAGCCAGATAGATGGCACATCGTTCCTTTGCTACGCTCACTCAATTACCTGTGGCGAGCAATCTAGCTATCCTTAATTTAAAATAACTGTCCTAATAGCGCTTGCGGAAGTGGTTGACCTAGTACACCTAAGACACCAAAGAACGAGAATAAGTCGGTGAAGAGTTAGCTCTCCTTCCCAGCTCGTAAGCAATTGAAGCATCTTGTTTAGCAGAAAGACGAGTATTCCTTGCTCGAAGCGAGCTTAAAAGGTTTCCCTAGGATGCTCTAATAGAAATTGATGTGACAAAACCTAAGCCTGATTCTGGTCAAGTCAAGAATAATAATCGAACTGGAGGAGCTTGCCGGGATGGCTTGGTAAGCAAGCAACCAGGCGCCAACTCCCAGTTCTACAACATATTTTCTGTTCACGTCACAAAATAACCAAACCTCCCCGGTTTTCAAGCTAATAAAAAGAGGTTCACAGTTTCCAGCAGCAAAAGGATCAAAATGACTGTCAAGCCTCGAATACATACAAGCTACATCGAAATCCATAGCTCTAGTTCAAGTGCCAGTTTTTGGTTCTATCATTTTCCACACCTTCCAACACTTGACAGGGGATTGCTTATGCACCATACCCACACCTGTGTCCATATTTATACTTCTAGTCAAAAAGGAGTTCTTCAAGTAATCATTTGGCTTGGGGAATTGATACATGGTTTCGGTATCCATATTCAAGGCCATACCATTATTGTAACGTTTGTCTAACCAATAGATATACCCCTCAGCACTAGAGAGCGGCTTGTTCAATAGTGTGTGCTTTGCATCCATACTGCCTTTACAGTCAATGGCTCTCCATGTTTTGTCAACAGCTACTGTACATACCATAACCTTAACTTCAAATTTTTCCAAAAGAAATCCAATTTCATCATAATCAGCGCATGATGCTCGTTTATTCTTGGAGACGAAAGAAACATATACCACCTTGTATTGGCCAGAAGCAGGCACAAATGCTATAGTAAAAAGGTACAGATTAGCGTTTATCCATTAAATACATTTTCTTTTGCTCGCATTCTTGTCTTGTAGTAAGATTATAATGAGCATCATATTCATTTAAGTAACCCTAATGTTTATCCAAAGTTGCAACCAATTGACTTATATGTTCGACAATGCATAATTTGACAGTTAATATACTTATACATTAATTATACGGATGAAATTAACTCAAAAACAATTAAATCATTGTTTGTATAAATATATTAGTGCATGAAGTATGATAAAAATAGCCCTTATGCCTATGTATAAGAGTCAAAAAAGAAAATATATATCAAGGATTGATAAACATAAACTACACTGATTTACAAACGATTTTGTCATATATAAATAATAAATACTTTGTAGTAAACAGAGTAAGCATTGTATATGTATCAAAAAATAATGGAGGAATTACTAGCTAATGCATTACTCTAATCAAATAATCAGTCACATTCCTATTTAAAATGTCATGATCGACCATGGTTTAAATGTTTAAGTCATTTCATTATTTAAATATCAAGATTATTAGCGTCTCTACTTGACTAATATACATTCATGTAGAATTGTAGAGTGGTCATATAATACTCATCAATCATTAATTAATACAACTAGTCCTTCGTGTGCACAAAAAATAAATAAATAAAATCATTAATTACGCTACTCCACCCACTACCAGTCTACCACTACTCTTTCCATGGTGGGACATTAATATTTCTTTAAAATTACATAATCGATCTGAGAATTTTTTTGGGGTAATTTCCTAATTGATTAGGTATTTTTTTTTTGATTATCTTTCCGTAAACCTATTTGAAATTGACCTAAAAATTTTGAAAATAATTTTTTGGTTTAATTTTTGGGTTTAATTTCAAATAGTTTTAAGGAGAACACACAAAATAAATAAATAAATAAAACTAATTACCTCAAAACAAAGACTGAGAAAGGATTTGCGATCGTTTGTTATTAGACTTCTTGGATCTTTTGTGTTTCTTTCGATCCAGCAGCATTGATATTCATGTTCCTTTCCATGTTTTCCAATGAACTAGACAAGCTTTTGTGAGAAAATGGATGAGTTCAATCGTATCTATCACAATCATGAAGCATCTCAATTTAAAGTTTGTAACACATTGTTCTTGGGTTAGACCAACCATACCGGATTTGGTGAAACGATGATGGAACATATAAGCTTGTTTGCATTCATCTTGCTAAAAAATCGGTTGAAGGTGGTGGTCATGGTGATGAAAAGGAGGAGCAAATGGAAGGGGTAGTTATAATTTCATGTAATTTGCTAATATATAAATAATTTTAATGTAATTTGTTTCATTATGATTTAATTTGAACCCACTTATAAAAAAATATTATATTCGCCACTAAATTAAATGCCTGATCACAGTTGAATCAAGGTGGTGATCAACTGATCATGATGATGAGGATGAGGAGAATAATATTACCGATAAAAAGGAGGGGAATATGGTACCTCTACAGTCACGTACACACTCTAAAATATCTACAGTCAGCTAAAGTTAAAGTTAAATCATAAAAGGTAGCAAACACAAATTTTATTCTTAAGCAATTACTTGCGTACATATAAAGGCCTTAAAATACGTAAAAAAAAAACTAATACTAATAAGTCTAATCTTAAGTTAACAACTTTTTAACTTGTGCCAAAAATATAAAAAACATGAATAAGTTATTGGACAATGTACCACGATTTACTCCACTACACTATACAAACTTACTAGTTCTAACTACAATACTACTAAGTTGCTACTATTATCTAAGAGAATAATTAGCCATTAACAATTGACTAATTTAATTAATAACTATTAACATTTTGAAGCATTTTTACTAACACACCCCATGTTTCAAATTTGTAAATATTGAAGCACATCTTTTTAAATTTGTGATGCACGTCTCATCACCTTCAAGTTTTACTTGTTGATGCACTTCTCACCCACAACTATTAAATAGATTCTCTTCCCAAGCATTTATGCTATGGTCTATTGCTCTTCACCTTTGGACTTACAATTCTTTCCCATATGCTCAAATTTTTGACAATTAAAATACTTAGGTTTTCCCTTATACTAACATTTTTTTCCTCGTGACCAATTTTGTGACAAATTTTGCATTGAAGGGACTTGCCTTTCCTCCTTTTATAAGGAGACTTTGCTAGAAAAGGTTTTTCACTTTTGTTTTTACCATTTTCATTTCATGGACCTCCTTTGATCCACTGCATGTAGGGAATTGATCAACTCCAAAATTGTCAACTTTGAAAAATCGTTAGTATCTTCAATCGAAGAAAGTTTAGCTTCATACCTTTCGGAAGATTAACAAGAAGTTTGTCCACTACTCTTTGATTGTCAAATTCTCCACCAAGTAATTTGCTTTGTTTGCAATGGACATTAACCGACTCCCGTATTTCTTGACACCTTCACAACCTTTCATCC
Organism: Chenopodium quinoa; assembly: GCF_001683475.1. Lineage (NCBI taxonomy): Eukaryota > Viridiplantae > Streptophyta > Magnoliopsida > Caryophyllales > Amaranthaceae > Chenopodium > Chenopodium quinoa. The sequence continues at coordinate 2,176,247 of NW_018744996.1, read as the reverse complement.
CCATCATTTCAAACTCTCTTTTAAGGTTCAAAATTTGCATAAGTTTGATGGTTTCCTTCATACTCCTCCTTAATCTTTTCCCATGCTTCTTTAGGAGTATCACAACTCATAATAGTTGTGAAGATTCATTCTGACACTACCGAATGTAGACATGAGAGTGCCTTTGCTATTTTTGCCATATCCCATCATATTTTTTTGGATTGGGCTACGGTTGGATTTTGTGAAAAGGAATTGGATAAGCATTACTCTCAATTGCTTCCCACAAACTTATGGCTTTCAAATATGATTTCATTTTAATAGCCCACATATTATAATTATCTCCTTTGAATATGGGAATGAAAAGTGAAAAATTGTTTGGGGTAGACATTAGATACCAAACCCTAATCTCACGATTTTTAATCTCACAAACCCTAAGGATCAAATGACTCTTGATACCAATTTTGTTGGTGAAAAGATAAATGTAGATAGAGAATGTTAATTCATAGAGGCTAGAAAATACAAATTGTATTCTTAAGCTATTAAACATATAAAGGCCTTAAAATAGGCAGAAAACTAATCTTAAGCCTAATCTTAAGTTGTTATTTGAAACATGAATATAGGAAACATGAATATGCTGTTATTAGTGCTCCAAAACTAGTGGAACTTTAGTTGCATATTATTTTCCCAAGTGTCAGGAAAAAAAAAAAAAAAAGTCAAAGTATTTGAGTTAGTGGTGGAGTGTTTGTTACCCACTTGTTTGTTATTTCGTATGGAGTAGTTTATAGCTTTGTTAGTTTTTTAGAGTTGAAAGCCTATTTATATGGGCCTAGCTTAGTATCCTCTTCCCTAACCTCTATATAGTGCTAAATGCTCTTGTAATCCATTTTCTTCATATCACTTTTACTAGCTAGTCATACTTTTTCTTTATTTTTTTTTTTGGTATCCTTTGTCTTCTTTATATATCCCCATAGTCCCGACTTTCAACATGATAAACTTCTAGTATTTCATATATACAGAATTAATTATAAATTTTAATAAATATCCTATTACCTATTTTTATTTCCATCATAAAATTCGTTTTTAAAATTTATAAAATAAGATCCATTTATAATATATTGAATTTATTAAAAAAAATGATAGAGAATCAGTAAATATAAATTTTAATTAGTAAAAATAGTTTTAGTTTGGTAAAATACTTTAAGTTCGGTAAAAATAATTTAAGTTCAATAAAAATAATTTCAAGTCAATAATAACATAGATATCTATTTACCAACGTGGTCAATTGATCGAATTTTTTGAGGGCATAAACTAAGTTTTACTGGAATTTGTAATATACACTTGGGTGCACCGTACAACCAACTAACTCAAGGTTAGATTTTGCTCTTCATTTGATGATTAAATGAAAAACAATTATCAAAATGAAAGCAAAATACTTATGGGTATACGGTGCACCCGGGTGTATATAACAATCTCTCTAACGTGTACTTCTGCCTATGTGTGAGGATTCCCTTAGCATCTCCTGCTCTCAAAGTCTCAAGCTTTGACATGTGTAAGTGGACTACTTGACATGTGAGAAGTGTTCTTTCAACATGATTCTTATCCAGGAAGAACTGAGAAATACCAAGTAATTTTATGGTATATTGGGATAATCTACTAAAAAGATGTTGAATTGTTTATTTTAATTCATGGTTTTGGACGGTAACATATTACTTTTATTTGTAGATTGTATATTGAAAAACACTATATTAATTAACATTGAAATCAGCGTTTAGCTGCTTTCATTTGTAGATTGTATATTAAAAAACAATATAGTAATGTTTTAGGTTGTTTTATATCTAAGGTAGTAAGGTTAATCATTATTGTCTTTTACCTTAAGGGCTTATTTGACATCGTTTATTGTTTTTAGTTTTCTGTTTTTTTTTTTAAAACAAAAAACCAAAAACAGGAAACAAGAAAAGGATGTTTTCATATTTCTGTTGTCAGTTTTTAAAATTATCATAATTTCAACAAGTTTGACTAATTTTTGATTTATTATATGATATATATCATATGATTTTGAAAAATAAAAAACCAAAACACAGAAAACTACAGCGATGTCAAACGAACTCTTAGTTTAAGATTTTGTTAGAGTACATAAATCCAATTATCCCAACAAGTGCTTGCTAAACTTAAATCTCATTCAACCACATCATTGATGACAACCTAAAGTTTGAATACTCAATCATGCATGCATGCTACTTTCGCTAAGAGTTTCATGATCATTTAGGAATAATAATATCTAGAATTCTAGATACCTTCAATTGGAGGAGGAAACTAGAAAAGTGTATGTGAAGAGCGAAATCCCTTACTAGGCCTGGTATGGGCCTTGGCCCAGTTCATGACTTCAGAGTTTTTAACATGGTTTATTTGATTTGATTTAGCTGGTCTAGTAACATGGACAAGCCCATATATATATATAAAATCCAAATTATACTTGTTGTAGTTGATTAAGATATTTCAATAGGATCCTTGAAAAAAAAAATAAAAAAAATTGAATTCGACCAAATTAATGTTTATTAAAGTTGACAAAATTAATGTAGCTAATTTAGCATTAATGCAATTGCAAAGTTATTAAGATTTATATACTAACCTTGCACTAGTTTAAATATAAAAAATATTAAATAAGTGATTATATAAATGAAAAATTATCCGCAATAACACCAACTATGTGTAAGGTTCATACAACAGCATAAACCATTACCAACAACACAAATTTCAACAAGCGTGTAGGCAATGACATAAATTACATCATTGAAGCATAAATAATAATAAAAAAATGAATATCACCCTTTGACATATAAATTTTTTTCATACTTATTCCTAGGAGCAATGCATAGGGGAGGGAAGAGGAAAATTGAATTTCTCTTGATTATATTACGTTCGATGATTTCCTAAAAAAAAAAAAAAAATTAAAAAAAAATAAAAATTGATGAGATTCGACTAGTGGCCTCAAGCCTATAATTCAAAAGTGTTAATCAACTATTTTAAACTTCTATCTCAAGTGGTCTACTTTTACGTATAAGTGAAGAAAGATCAATCTACTGGGCTGCTGGCAGCAGAAGTATGATGTCTCAGATCAATAGTTCAAAAAATTACAAAGCCGAAACTCATGTTACATGATAATGGCAAGATAAGTCAGTATCGACAAAAATCAGGAATGCTGTTATACCTATGGACGGCACTTCATGTAGTGCCTCTGCTGCTCTCAAGTTTCAACTCTTCAATTAAAGCAACTATGGCAGCCTATCCCCTTCTTCACTAGGAAGTTCTGATGAAAAAACGAAGAAATTACTCACTTTTTACACTTGTGACATTGCAGCTCCCTTTGTCTACAGAAACTTTTAGCTTTTGACCTCGCAAGCCATTCCAGAATGCAGCTGCATTCACCACTTTCTTGCCTGGGAGCTGAACTTCTAGAACCTGCATTACCATAATGTTCTCTGCTTTAATTATCAATGAATATATTAGGAAATTTTTGATTAAATCCAATACCATATTTTAGGAAATGTGACAGTATTTCCAGTCGGCCCAAATTCATATACATGACTATATTAATATTTATACGAAAGGAGTTCAAAAGAAAACTATGGGGCATACACACAAACATTAGTGATCATCCTTATACATTAAAGCATTAGAGATTCTTATCTTGACCAATATTGGATATGGCAATTTGGCATACCCCACAACAGATACCTCCTGCAACCGAAGGAAAGGAAAAGGCATAGCTAATTCTAAAAAAAAAACTGAAGAATCAAATACTCTGACCTCCAAAGCTGTGCCTCCACCACAAGTAAAGATCAATGCACCATTTCTGAAAGCAACATAATCTGCCTCAGCATTCTGAGCGTTGGAAACTTTTGTTGAAATTATTTTTAACTCTAAAACATTCTCTTGAGCATGTGCTGCATCCACAACTAGAAATCTAGCTCGAGTTCCAGGCCAACCTGCAAATGCCCGTACCTAAAAATGTCGTCATGATTGACTCAAATCATATAAGAGTGTAAAAGAGTACTACCTTATTATGCAGGACAGTAGCGTCTTGATCAAACGATAGCCATGATTCTTCGGGAGTAATCTGCACAAAGTTATCAGTTTATCACCTCTTAACTCAGCTTGCACGGAGAAAAGATCCCCAGCATAGCATATTATAAAGTAACTGAATAAATACCTTTGGAGCTAAGGTAGCTTTAGAATCATCTTGAGGTTGTGCTTTAGTTCTTGCTGTTCCGTCAATTATTGAAGGAAGCTCGTGCAACAAAAGTTTTGAGCCTATAAAGCATAATACCATAGCATCAGAAATGTACTTGCTTTTGGGTTGAGAAAAATTTGTTTACTCAGTCTTGTATGAAAAGGATAGAGACAACATTTGCAAAATGTACGGAGTACAATAATTTAAGATACCATCCACTCTGTCAAAAGCACCAAATCCTCTTTTTTTCAAATTTAACTTTTCATCATCTAGCATACATATAATTACATTGCATCAAACTTAATCCTGGTTTAACAATGTAATTATATGTATGCTAGATGATGAAAAGTTAAATTTGAAAAAAAGAGGATTCGGGAACAACAATATCCCAGTCAACATCAATTTGAGTTCAAGTTATAATTCCATACTTCCATATAAGTTACTTGTGCAGAAATGAAGCACCTATTTCACAATACAACTTTACATTACGCATAACATGTACAATATATAAAGTTGCAAACCAGGGACAGCTGAGATCAATAACAGCTCAAGTCAAGGCTAACATATCAGCTATTTAACCAAGAAAACAGAAATTTTGCAGCAAGTAGTTGATATATAAAAGAAGTTGACAGCTGACACACCAAGATCAAAGAGAAAATCCAGTAAATCTGGTGCCTGCATGCAAATTGGTGAAAGTATATTAGTTAGACAATTGTGCTCACTGCGACCTACATTTGATTGAAAACTATATACACCATGTTACTAAATTTAGAGCAAACAGAAAAACATTATGGTATCTACAACAAACCATTTTGTCTAACAAGACTTCAGAGCTACAAGATAATTCTTGATGCAAATAAAAAATTATGATACATCCACTCCTTAGTAATTTCACTTTCTTAATAATCTATATATAGACTCAGGTTCTACATACAACTCCAAATCAATAATTGAGTTTCATGATAAGTATATGTACCTTAATATTGTCATCCACACCAACTTTTTGAGATGCAATGATAGGTCCAGCATCCAGTGCTCTAACAGTGAATGCTAATGAAACTCCAGTTTCCCTAACACCATCCTGGATAAAATTGAAACACCCAAGCATATATATATTAAAAATATGCATGCATGAAGGTAAATAGTAAAGATCTAATAAATCATTTTAACCTGCAATGCTCTTTGAACAGGAGCAGCACCACGATAAAGGGGCAGCAAACTTGGGTGTATATTTACTGTGCCTATACATGTGCAGAAACAACAGAGAAAGTATTGGGTTGAGAACTGGAGAGGGGAAAATGAGTGGAAATAAAAATAAAATAAAAATTAAAAAAAAAAAAAAGAAAAGAAAAGATAAAAATCATAGTGATTCCATTCTCATCTATTAACTAGGAAATTGATGCTATCATCTCAGTAAGGTGCTCTATTGCTATGGTCACATAATCAATGGGATACAAATATTTGAGGGACTGTAAAGGGATTGACGTACCAACCTTGCTTTGGAATGTTTAGAAACTTGTTGGATAGAATATTCCCATACGCTGCTGTAATACAAAGTTCAGGTTCCAAGGCTCTAAGATTGGCCAAAAACCATTCCTGGGTAATATGAGTACATAAAATGATCAACTCAATCATTGCTTACCTAACAATATTAGAGCTACAAAGAGGATATTACAGAAATTGTCACTGCTTAAGATAATTTAATAAGCATCTACAAGAAGTAGCCTTTCTGGAATCCAACAGCATTGACAATGGACCAGTTATGGTTCCTGAGGCAAGGTGTGGGGAGGTCTACAAGAAATCCTAGTACCTTGACACTAACCATATAATACAAGAGAAGCTACTCTTGAAAATCCTGTAGCCTTTTCTGTTTCAGAACTATGAATTTTATACCTAATAGTTGGTGAGATTGAAGCTGATAGAATCTCAGCGTATACCATTTTGCAGTCCACCTATGATGGATATGGGTCGAATTCAATAGTATAAAACAAATTTCACTATGCATAAGTACTTATGCCCCAAAGTCAATCAAAGCACAACATTTGTTTATCATGTTACAAGGTAGCACATGGGAGTATGGGACATGATCTCCCTGATGGTGCAGTCTATCGTACATATAACAGGCTCACAACATTTCTTGCATATTTCATTCGTTATTAGAAACCAAGGCATATAATTTAAATCTTGAAACAAACTATTGCAAAATCCTACGCATAAGCTTCATCTAGTAGACACAATTATAGTTCCCTAGTAACTCTAAAGTCACCATATACAGCACAATAATATCAACATAATATTTTACAATAAAAGCATAATTTGGAGTGACCAAGCCACGGTTATCACCTCATTTGCACGCTCGGGTGTGAAAATGAGATCAGAAGAGAAACCCCTTTCAAGGGCATGTTGTGCAACAGCAGAAGGCAAGACCTTTCTGCCTCTATTTCTCTGAGATGGAGGTTGGGTGACAATAGCTGCAACCTAAATCACAAATATTCACAAGTAATTTGAATCAATGATCCAACCAGCATGACAATACAGGAACTGAAATGTAACGGCACCACATTCTCGAGGGCATAATTACATGAAGGATTATCCATTAGCCTCATTTTCAGACAATTTTCTTCTTAAAGTTTTATGAATCTAGTAAACAGTACATGCTCTCAAAAGCAAATATGTTATAACAAAACAATGAAAGACAACATCAACTTCCAAACCACAACTAAAGTACGCCCAAAGGGATCATGACCTTAGCGACTTAGCCAGCAATAGCAAAGACACTTTTGAAGTTTCTACTTTCTAGTCACTAAAAATTGAGGAATAACAAATAATTTTAAGAAAAAAATACATGTTTACATTGTTCACAACTTCTGCTTAGGAAGGGACATAAACAATGTTGTCAAGAAAGTAAGGAAGAAATTTGCACAACGGATTTCCTAATTCCGTTCAAAGGCAAGTAGGTTATATCTTAATTCACCCAATCACCCACTTCAAAAACAATCCTTAATTAATACCCATTTCAATAATGGATCAATAAGACCAGTTGGGGTAAAAGAAAGGGGGGCAAAGTCTTCAATTGATTACACAAAAATAATTTTTCTCCTTAAAGGGAAGGGGAGGTTGGGGAATTAAAAAAATAATCCATCTTCCTCTAAACAAAATTGGCATGGAAAAACTAGCATGGGAAATATGTAAGGTCCTATCCTACTTACAAACATTCATAGAAATTACATTACTAATTTTGAAAAGACTCTTGTATTTGGAATAGCATATTATAAGGATGAATTATTCTAGCCAATGATTGTCATGAGGGAGTATGTAAGACGACATACCTCACAGGGTGAGAATGTGGAAAGTGTACATACTGAGGAAAGAATTAAGTCTTTATTGAATAATTGATTCTCCTAGATATACCAAGTTCAATCATAATAAGATAAAATATAATTCACACACCAAGGCTTATAGTGCAGTCAAGGCTTATTGCCCCACACCTACATGCCTGTAGGGTCGGTTTAAAGGACTCATGCATCAAAGCAATCAGCGTGTGAAAATACATGTTTGAAACAATGGCCGGCTTAATTGGGGGTATCAAGTCACGGGTTCATACAAATATTAGGATTAGGGCCTTCCTTAGAGCCCCCTCTTCCCTTTCCTTAATTCTAAGATACAGAAGATTAGGACCAAGCATGTAATAGAAGGTTCAGCGTTCCCCACTCTTTTATCACTACAAAAAAACGCCACTGCTCTTACAAGAGAATTCGTTGTATCAAAAAACATATGTAAATCATTACCACTTATTCAAGCTCCTATACACTATATTAATGTTGATGTTAATGCTTCTCATACAAAACGTGACTAATTTAAGGCAGGGTTGACAGGTGATTAGCACCAACTTAGAGTCTTGGATTAAAGGTTTCAGTTTTCAAGAATGTTTTAAAATTCTGATTGCAAGAACACAATGAACTAATTAAATTAGAAAGTTGAAACAAGGGAAGATAATCACTAGACATACACAACAGCTCATGAATTAATGTAGAAATCTCAATGCAATCATAACACATTTCCATGTCTTCCACCAAATGCTCAATTGCTACAACAATCATAACCCCAACTCCAATTGCAATCCATAATACACAACTGTTTCAAAATATACAAAATCACTAATTTCCCACAATGTAAATCAATCAAGTCATAACATAGAGAAAATCATTACAAAAACAAGAAAAAAAAAAAACCCACCAAAAATGAAATGATTAAAATTGGAAAACCAACCTCAAAAGATGAGTCTTGGGACTGGGATGCATTAAAAAGAGCATCTAGAATCTTGGCAGAAACCTGAGGAGAACCCAAGAAAACAAGAGGCTTCCTTTTGTTATTCAAGGATGATGAACAACGAGGATTGCTCAAGGTTGCGCGACAGATGCTGCGTCTCAGCAACATCGTTGAAGTGTTGTTCATTCTTTACTCTCTTTCCTTAAATTGATGGCCTGTGTTACCCAACAGAGGTTCTATCTCCATTGAAGAGAAATTGACGTGATAAAGACAAAATACGGAGTAAAGAACAGTTTTATGAAATTACGAGGCAGCCCCAGTTTATCATATCTAGTGACAATTTCGTAAATAAATCAACATAAAATTAAGAGATGAATACTTCTTTTCTGTCCTTGGCCTCGGCCTCTTGATGCAAGCAGCAAGTGTGCGACTTTCTCCTGCTCCCAGAACCTGGAAATTTTGCAAATTCATCCATCTATACAATAATACTTTGATATGGTTGTTGTAAATTTCCCTTGCCACATACATTTGGTCCATCTATATAATACTGTCTGTAATCAAACAAACAAATAAGCAAACATACTACATCCGTTTTATATTGAGTGAAGTATAAATGTGGGCACTAAACTTTGCTATTTGTTGCAGATTGCGTACTCACCTTTCACTTGTTGCAGATTGCATACTAAACTTTGTACTCAACTTTTTTTACCTATTGTACCAGGTTATGGAATTAATAACTAATTTTTTTTACCTGTTGTACCAGGTTATGGAATTAAAAATAATAATAATAATAATAATAATAATAATAATAATAATAATAATAATAATAATAATAATAATAATTCTTTTTTTTTCAAATACCTTGAAGTCTAAGTTGAAGTTGTGGTAGATCAGATTTATTTTATACCTAGGATTTTAATGGAAAGTTCTTATATGATACAAAATCCGGTATACTATCAAAACAAACTATGAGAGATTACAATGTCAAGGATTAGTTCAGATTATAATGTCCAGGATTAGTTCAGATTCTAACGTCAAGGATTAGTTCAGATTTTTTTTTTTTTTTTTTTAGCTTTAAAAAATAAATAATTCTTGAATGCAAAACAAATTTTTTTTTCCACAAGTTATGTTGTATTCACATATACATACTTCCAGTGGTATGATTTCTTTGTTTTTTGGGCAAGGTGTGAAATTATAATGTCAAGGATTAGTTCAGATTAATTGTGGGCTACTTTTTTTTGCCAAATTTGCTCAGAAATCTGGGTAAAATCCTTCTCAACTCCAAAATCAAAGCCTTTATCTAATCTTACATGCTTTCTTTCCAAATTCGATATCTGGGTTTTAGCATACCAGCGTTCTGTTGCGCATTTTACTGTTAATTTCCTAACTCCAGCGCTACTCACTCGTACACATTGCATCATCTTCTATCGCTTCGTAATGCTGTGTTAAAGGTCAGTTTCAATGGAATATGAAAACTGAATTGTATAATCGTAGTCCAACTGAAAAACCCATTACTGAAATTACCTCTAAAACAATGTTGAAGAAGCTGTTGAGTTCTAGTTACCTACCGTTTCAAGACCGTGTTGTTCAGGAGGCTTTGTTGTTTATTCTTGACTCTTGAGCTTGTATTTGAGTCTAGATTTTCGTCGAAATCGCACGGTTTTCGCCCAAGGCGAAATGCAATGTGTAATTTTGCTGGGGATTAGGACTATTAGGAGTAATTTTGCAGGGTATCTTTGGTATTTGAGAGGTGATTTAAGTGAGGTTTTGGAAAATTTTGAGAAGGGTTTAGTGATGAATTGTGTGGAGGAAGTTGTGAATGATAAAAGGGTATTGGTTTTTTTTTTTTTTTCTTTGATAAACCGGTTACAACCTGTGAGTACAGATTAAGTGGTCGGAATATTCTCTCCGACAAGTACTATCCCATAGTTTAGTACCCAATTTGCAACTTCTAATAGTTGAGTACCCAATTAGTAACAAATGAAGTTTAGTACTCACACATTATAGTTCTCTCGTTTTATATTATTTGCAACGATTAAACACTTTGCACTAACACTTTATTTTAAATCGTCGCAAATAATATAAAACAGAGAGTACATACATAATTACATACATTTGAGTAATTGATTTTGATTAATGAAATCAGTAAAGTTGTGTCAAGCAGCATGGACATAGCGTTTGATTTGATTAATACACCATTAATTAATTAAACTCAATGAAATCCAAGAAAATCAATCTCAACGAGTAGTGAAAATAAGAGAAGTAAGTGGTAATGCTACATACAAAAAGTTGAGAGTGGGATGGTTAAGGAACTTACTTTTGGTTCCACTTGTGCTCTTGAATTCTTCCTCTTCCCTAATTCGCCATATTTCGATTGAAGCATAATTTGCAGGTCCTGTAAATTTTGGTGGACTACATAATTTGAGAACTGGACCTGTTCTCAAATGGGCCAGCCCTTGACAAGGTCAGCTATGCGGGCTTGGCCCATTTCATGACTTCAGAGTCTTTGACATGATTCATTTAATTTAATTTATCTGGCCCAAATACTAATATTTCAAATGGATGGACTGTTAACGATGAAATTGACCAAATTATTGTTTTTTTTTTTTCAAGAAAAAGTTGACAAGATGAAATTGACCAAATTATTGTTTTTTTTTTTTAAAAAAAAGTTGACAAAATTAATGTAACTAATTACTTAATATAGCATCAATGCAATTGCAATTTGCAAAGTTTTAAAGGTTTGTAGACTAACCTCACACTAATTTAAATATCAAAAATATTTTTTATGAAGAACATCAAATAAAAGCGATACTGTAATATATAGGACTGGGTATCGGTCTAGAGCCTTATCTATTTGGCATCTGCGCCCTCGATTTATGTGTTATTTATTCATTCTTACTTTTTTTTATGCCAATGTTGGTGACTGGAGATAACTCTCTTCAATTATTCTTGGGATGGGAGGGAGTAGGTCTTGCTTCATATTTGTTAATTCACTTTTGGTTTACACGACTTCAGGCAGATAAAGCAGCTATAAAAGCTATGCTTGTCAATCGAGTAGGTGATTTTGGATTAGCTCTTGGGATTTCGGGTTGTTTTACTCTTTTTCAAACAATAGACTTTTCTACCATTTTTGCTTGTGCTAGTGCCCCTAGAAATTCTTGGATTTTTTGCAATATGAGATTGAATGCCTACCCTGCCCGCAATAACACCAACTATGTGTAAGACGCAAATAAAAGGAAAAACTTGTACCAACGACACAAATTTCGATCACGGGTGTAGGCAATGACATTAATTACTCCATTGAAGCATAAATGATTAAAAATTGATGTCACACAACTACACAAGAATTCAACCCAAACCAAACCCTCTATTTTTAGGCTAGGTTCAAGTCGAGTGAATATCAAGTTGAGTCAACTTTTACTAGCTATAATTTTATTATATCACCAAATTAAAATGCTAGGAGTGACATAATTATTTTCTCTAAAATGTATGAAGTAACAAACAATAGACACATCAATTGAAATTTAATGTGTGCAATATTAGCGTAAAGGCCGTCAAGCGTCCACGAATAACAAAGCTCCATGTGTACGTAACAAAGTAAGTAATAAGTCAATAAGTAACAGCATCACCTATTTATGGAATACTGTTAGACTGCATCATCACAAGCATCTAATGCTGATGACTCGCTTTGCAACTCGCATGAGCTGCCTGCTAGCTGCTGCCTGCTGCATGCAATGTCGTGACTCGTGAGACGTGAGATTGGGTGAGGGTTGAATCTAGAAACTGAACTTAGTTATGAGCTTATGACTTCATAGTAGCTAGCAGTTCTCTTGCAAAGCAACGTGGCATATTTGCAATGGGAAGGGTGGATTGGTAGTATAAGCACAAACTTACAATATAATATACATAAAACTACCAAGTGTAACATGCAATCGCAACTATCTCATTATTGTACGGTTGTACCTATTTATGGTCTAGTGATGTAAATTATGTACTTGTAATTTAAAATGGTAATGTGATCATAAAATTGACAGCTACATTTGGATACTAGAGTAGAAGTACATACCATAGACTATGCATCAGCGCATGCAACTTCCAATCTTGAGTTTGCGGCATTGGGGGTTCAATCTCCACTAGTGACACTTTGAGGTTGGACATCCTTATCCTCTCCCCCCCCCCCCCCACTTTAAAAGTGTCTAGCTTGTAAATTTTAGACCAAAAAAACCTTGAGGTTTGAAGTCTAATCAGGGTCCCTCTCCTTACCTTAAAATGAAATTAAACACCATAAATCACATACATAAAGTAAAGCGATTAGATTACTTAAATACTTCGTATTTATATTGATTTGACTATAAGGAACTTTATATACAGAATAAGGTGTTAAGAGTAAGACTAGACTTTATATGACCCTATCCTAATCGATCTAACAATAATACAGTACATGTTGATGAAAACAACTCGATCTATGTCCATATTCTAATCTAGATATTTGTAGAGGGATTGCTATATAGATGATATTATTGATATAGAGGGATGATAGGATGAATATTAAAATGTAGGAATACTACCATAATATCGACTGTGAACAAAGGTTGACAAGGAGTTATATATGATACTCCATAAAATAATTAAAATATATATATATATATATATATATATATATATATATATATATATATATATATATATATATATATTATTCTTGCTCTGATCCATATATAAAGCATTAAACTCATAATTATTACCTCAATATTTGATTTAAAATTTGTTTATTTTTTTCTTTGAAAATATTAGTACATCAAGATTAGGGGAGTCTTCTCTCTAGACTGAAATCCTACTTTATTAAGAGAAATAAAATTTAATATATAAGAATAGATTTATATCCTGATGATCGGTCTGACGAACGAAGATGAGTTAACGCTAAAAATTATAGAAGAAAATATATATATATATATATATATATATATATATATATATATATATATATATATATATATATATATATATATATATATATATATATGGATTTTCCAATTTTGTCCTTCAATAAAATTATTTTAATATGAAAATATATAAAATGTTCAAATGACTAAAAGAAGCTAAGACATTACAATTGCAAGGAACGTACCACACGGCCACGCCATTTGTTGTGAAGTTTGGAGTTAAGTTGTTTGATACCTCTAGTGATCTTATTATATACGTAGTAGTACAGACGTACAGTAGTAACTAGTAAGTACCACACAGTACAAGAATAATGAGTATGGTCTCTCTACTCGTGCTATTAATATAGTTACTATGTACACCTTAATTACTATTGATGTCTCCCAGCTCATCGTCGGTGCACCCAAACCACCATATCATTGGGACCTTTCTTGGAAAATTCAATGTTATCCCTTTTATATCGATCACACAAGTGTTCTATCTTTTTATAAGTTAGAATCTACGACAGAGTAGCTTCAAGAAGAGTGATAAAAATCAATTGATGATATAACATAGTACGATTATTTACAAAAGGTTAATAAGCTAAGGGGCTAAGGGCTACCCGGCCCTTATCTTAGTGCACTTTAAGATAAATTCAATAAATTAATTTAAGTAAGTGAAAATTAACAGAACAAAACTTAAAATTTGAGTAATAAGAGAAATATTAGCATGGTTTGTGGCTGAAGACATAGAATTGGCTTGGATTTAAATTAGGTACGTTATTAATTGGCCTTACTGGCTAATTCAATTCTATCGTACTTATATTGGGTTTTATGACTTTTTATCTTTAGCCTAGCTAAAGGTATTCATGTAGTGAGCTAACACTAGTGTCATAATGCATAAACATGCATGTACTCCGTACTTGTATAATTTTTAAGGTAAGGCGATAAGTGAAACATTTTGCATATATGCGGATTGCAGAAATTAGGGTTTTTTTCATACAGAGGGTGATGATCAAAGCACCGTCACAACTTACAAGGGTGGAATTCACCCATCACAACTCACAAGGGTGGAAGAAGGACCTCCACGCACCATACATAAAGAGCCCTAATCACCTAATAAATCCAAAATGTAAACTACATTAAAGCCACAAAATGCAAATAATAAACATGATAAATAATATGTGTAATAACAATTAATGGCGTCCGTATTTCATATTATTCACATAATTTTTATAAATCCAAACTTACTTCAACTTATTATTGATTTGGTTTTTGATTAATTAGAAAGATAGGGCGTTTCTGTTTATTGGATATATTTATTAAATATGAACCATAATAGTGGTGCTTAAATTAAACTACTATCATACAAAGGATAGGGCCTTTTCAAGCCCTTAAATCTAGTGCCTAATAGTATCAAATACTTCAATTCGAATATATATGGTCAAAGAAAACAACACATCTAAAGATGGATCTTTTTGTTTTTGCTTGATAAAATTTGATTAAAAAAAATAAAATAAAAAAATTGATAGTATATAGTTGTATATGAGATCGAGAAGTGACCAATATTCATATATGATGAATAATAGCTCCTTGATTCCTTGCTCACATTCCATATGTAGGCTCTAGCTAGCACGCTAATCATAAATTGCTATATATTCTCATGATCAAGAATTGATACCATTTTCACAAAGCCCGTGAGCAAAAATTAATTAAGGAAAAGTTGACTTTGTTGTGTATGAGCCATTTATTAATTACATGTTTAAATTATTAGTTTGTAATTTTTGTTTCTTTATTTATTGTATTGTATGTATGAGTATAATTGCATATATAGACGAAACAGGGTTCCTAAGTTTATCTCTTGTGGAGCACAATATTATAATTATTTCGAGTAAGTAATACATTTAGTTATTGGATCGTTTTCACTTTGAACGATTGTTATTGTACGACTTTAAAACTTACTCATCATTTGAAGTCAATTTAAAAGTTAAAAAAAAAAAAAACAATATTTATATTATGAAAAAACAATGCAATAGTGTAATTTATGCATGTTGTATTGGTTTACAATTACTAATTGACGCAATTCGCAAGACAAAGACAAACAGACGTAATTATTAATTATACATGCTATATACAATTATTATTGTTTTAGATGCATTGAAATATTTTCAGTCACGCATTCCCTTCATTTCACAAAGTCCTTCTCACTTTATGTTCTGGACTGGCTATACCTTTAACTTCACTTTTAATTTGCTTTTCACCATTTTTATCAAACATAAATACTACACTAGGCAACACTATTTTACCTTAGCTTTAAGGCTTTAACCCACTTTGAAGGGCTATTTTATGAGAGTTGCAAAAACAAACAATACGGAGTATAAATTACGTGAGTTAATAACTCACCTCCACAATATATTTATATAATTAATGACATACATAAGATATACAATAAAGTAGTTATTGTAATGGACCGTACATACCATATTATTACTCATTCCAATAAAACACAAGTATACAAGTACACAATATGCAATTTTTTTTTTTTTTTTGGACAGTTAGAACAAAGAAAGAAAAACAAAAGCAAAACACAATTAAAAGGACTAAAAAAGAAACTTCCGATCCGAGCCCTTCCCGCCAACAAATGCGCAGGAAACACCCAAAGCCGAGGAACCTTCTGAATCATGCAAGCCTCAACAGAAGAAAGAAGAGCCCGAATATCCCGAATTAACCAGCAAAGATAAACCTCTTCACGCTGCCTGTGGGCCAACATCAAACAAAGAGATTCACAATCGGAGTAAATAAGGATTCTTCGAAACCCTTTAGAACAGGCATATGTGTTGTACATGTGTAGTTGTATTAGAAACAGCCTCTTAATGGAAGTAATTAGTTAGGAATGAGTGAACGACTATGCCACATGCACGACATGCTCGCTAGGAGCTAGCTGCATACGAAGTCGTGAGACGAGAAAGAGGCATAGTAGATGCAAATTTATAATAACCAGCCCTACGTTGTGTTAATTAAGACTGGTATTCGTATAACTATGCAAATTTATACTGTATTTTTTAGCGTCTCTTTAATTTGATAGGAAAATTATCGTGTGAGACTGTCTCACAAGTCGCAATAAGCTATTATTACAAAATTAAGATACTAATGAATTCACATTTTCAAGCTAGGTTGATTTCTAGCTATGAAGCTTGCTTAAGTACTCCGTACTTAACAAGATTTGATTCCATCCACAAATTTGTGAACAAAGTGCACAAGAGTAATGTCTTTATTATATACTCGATTCATGTCTTATAGTTGATGCAATTAGTAATTAGACTAATGACTAACTGCTATATTGCTATACATACGATTATCTTAAGCAAAAATCATATGATGTTTACTTCAAGAATATACGGATTACTAGTATTGAGAAGGTCTCAGAAAGTGAGGAAATAGATGGTGGGGCTGGATGGGTGGTAATCATCAATGACCCGACCTGCTAACCCAATCCAGCCCGACTCGAAAAAGATTATGAGTGGGCAACATTTTTCAGTTCAAAAGCCACCAAGCCTGGTTAGTGGTTATAAAAGGCCCAAAAACCCGCTTTGACCGTTAAATCCGACATTATTTTGCAGGTTTTGGCACGAGATTTTATGCATACGCCTCACTCGGTTCAATTTTTTTTATCACCTCTAAATTTAGCTGATGACATCATAAGACACAACTTTACTGGCATACAAGTAGAGTACTACTACTACTACTACCAAAAATGAACCATTTAATTAATTTGTACTAGAATACTAGTCTTGTTGTTCAACCAACTGTGTGGTACTTTGCTTGGCTCCTAAATGACAGTCGAACCCACACGGCCACACCATGCATAAAAGTGTCCCTCTAAAATACAATGTTTTCCCTGTTAACCCGACCGACTATTTGGTTCCTTTCCTTGGACGACCCCTCCTATTATTATCATATTGCTACTACCTTATGTTATTTTGACACCTTAATAAATGAGTCTTTGAAATGTCACCAAAACTAATTACTATACTTTGTGCTTCCGATCCAAAACAACAATTATCTTTTAGTTGTATGAAGGGTATTTTGGAGATACTTAGTTGGTTGTCATCATTATACAAACGGTTGATGGTTGTCCTAATCCCTGGATAAATCTATAAGCTTGTAAAACAAAGAGAGTAATCAGTGACTGACCATAAGTCGATGTCCTTCCATGATCAAGTTGTAAAATGAACTTTTATAGAAAGAGGGAAAAAAAAAGGTAGTCAACCAATAAAGTCTAAAAATTAAGTCACCTTTGTTGCAATATGCCTTGAATCGGTGTTTGGAGTAGTGAGCTCACTAGGTAGCCTGGATTTGTGAGTAGGCAAGCTGTTAAATGGACCAGCTCAACCAAAAGCTTAAGTTGATGGTTGAAGTCCAAGATTGGTTTATATACTTTATCACGCTCCCTTATATGAGAGCCCTTTAGGCTTGAAATGTGGATGCAGCATGGGCCCTCTGCATACCCTGAGCGAAATATTTCACTTAAAAGTGGAGGTGAATGAGATTTGAACTCATGATCTTGTGTCACGTTGCCTCTGATAGAGTATATATATACTCTATCACAAGCAAGTTGCGACGAGGAGGCGAGCTATAGCCTCGCTCTAGGCGAGTGAGCAATAGCTCATGCATCATCATGGCTTGAGTAAGCTATAGCTCTTGGCGAGTGAACTATAGCTTGGCCCTATGGAGGCTTGTGGCATGCTTGAGCTAGCTGCCGAGCTCTTATGAAATAGTTTCCTATTTTGGTTTTCTCCACATGACGGATTTAAAATTTACTTGGAAAATACTCTAGAGTTTTTATTAGGGTTTTCTTATGTTATAAATTGACTTTTTAGGTGATCAATTAGACCACACCCTTATCACACCTTTTGAGCCATTAAGATTGAGTACTCCTTGTGTCATTCTCTCAACTCGTTGTTTCTCATTATAGTTAAGAAGCTCTCGAATCCCCCATCTATAAATGTAGGTCTGATTTTATTGAACCATAATGTAAATTCTTTATGTGTTGTTTTTTGTTTATCTTCTTTATTTTTTTTTTTCTCGTTCTTATTATTTCATTGACTTGTTACTCACTAATCAAACACAACACCACCCTCTTTCTTAACAACCTTAATAACTCCATATTTCAAGTCGGGGTAAGATAATACGAAGTATTACAATTGTGCAACCCATCATACCCTTGAAACTTGCCTACCGCCAAAATGAAAGCTTGAGCTTTGATCGGCAAGAAATTATTGATGATACTTTGATTTCAAATGCCCTATTGAATTATAAGGAAGCTGGATTACTTGTGAAGCAATTATAGGAGCAAGTTAATTAATAGAGGTAGCATCATATATACTCATACAGTCATACACAGTGATAATGTTTTGGAAGATACTATAACTAGCGGAACATATATCTTTTTAAGAGATTACGACATATTTGTCAATTTCTAAATTGCTATTTTATTTAATTAATTATTGAACAATTGAGCACCAACACATGCATAGAAGTATAGAACAATGAACTCTACATCAACGTTACATAATAAAAATTTAGGAGTATTAGACAATAATGCTCATAAATCAAGATTTTAAAAAATAAAGAGACTTAAATCATCTTTTTAAAGGCATACATAGTGCTCCACAATTTGTATAAGTTTAGCCAAATAGGTGGAGTATCCAGAGAGAAAGCGCTAAAGAATACACATTCACACATAGTGTAAAAGCAAGTAATAAAATACGGCCGTAAAAGAAAAGTGGAGTAAATGATAAAATACGAAGGGAGTATAGACTTGCTTATTATTCATGTTGTTAAAATTTTAACCGTATTTTTTGTGTTAAATTAGAGAAAAACATGTGAAATCTAGCTAAGTTTGTCTTAATGTAAATTTTTAATATTTTAACATTTTTTAATCAGTCAATCAATCAATAATAATATAATAATCATAATAATAATAATAATAATATATATTAAAAGACACACTAGTAATGACACATGTCATCTCCTGGTGTGTCCTTAATTTTTATTTAAAAAAAATGTCTGGGTGTTTAAGTTTAGTAGTATGAAAATTTATTAGTAGAATATACTTATGAAAATTATATCTTAAGATCGTGATATAATTTTCCTAAATAATCATATCACTAATATATAAAGTTGGTCTCGCAGCCAGGCCACGAGACAGTGACACTTAGCATTCTAGTTTTTCGCCACATAGGCGACAAATAGGATGCTAAATAATCGAATTTTGGATAGATTTTTGAAGATAAAAATGTTGTATAGAGTTTTATTATCGATACACTACTTATATTTCATATATACAAAATTAATCATAACTTTTAATAAAAAAAACTAATAACTCGGTTCTATTTCCATCATAAAATTCTTATTAAAAGGTTCTATAAAATAAGATCCATTTATAATATATTTAAAATAATAGAGATTTAGTAAAAAAAAAAGTTTTAATCGATAAAAATACTTTCAGTTTTGTAAAAACGATTTAAGTATGATATCGCATGTTAAATATTATGCATTATCAAAAGTAATTATATGACCGTATTTAACATTCAAGCCAAAAGGTTTATCCTAAAATTCAATAAACAATATGGGCATCGCACGGGGCACAAAACTAGTTATATCATAAAATTATATGGCGCAACACTTGGCGAAAAATTGGAATGTCAGGTGTCAGTGTCTCATAGCCTGGCTACGGGATCCAGTTTTATTTATTAGTGATATGATATGATATGATGTATGATAAAAAAATTTAAATGCATAAACCAATGAATGATTCCAAATCTAATATCTATTACTAAAAGAGGTATTTTTTAGGAGCATTCAACGCTCCACATAAGCAAAAGACTTATTTCAACCAATATAAAAAGAGCTTTGTATTTTATTTTTAAATTAAAAAATTCAATCGCCACATAAGTAAAATTAACGATTGAGCTTTGAAAATCTTATTTAAAATATAAAGAAAAACAGTGTTTTTTCTATGTGGCTGGCCACACTATATGGCCGAGGTTACTTATTCAAGGGTTATCTGGTCGGTCAAGGGTTACTGTAACACTCCCATATCTCCTTTTATGGGAATACTAGTATAATACATATAATTATACCGTAAAGAATACATTTAGGCGTATTACCGCCATGTGAAAACGAGAGCCTATTATGTACACCTGGGTGTACCATGTTTTTACTCATTTGTTGATTGAATGAGCAAATGACCCTGGGTGTACGGTACACCCTGGTATATATAACAAATTCTACAAAACATAAGGCTATTTTAAAAACTAAACTCAATAACAAACTTGCAGTGAAAAACTCAACTCTTCTTTATTAATACTTGAAATAGAAATCATTGTCATGAGTACTCATATGAAAACAAAAACAAACATCAGGTGAAGCAAATCTCGAGACTCCTATATGCTCAAATCATAGACTCCACCTAAAAAATTTATCACTGCTTACCATTATGGTAAATTAGGCGACTAAAACAAATAGGAAACACGGATTAGCAAAATATGCTAAGTACATTTAAGTGCAAGATAAGTAAACTCAATTTTTTAACAACATGCTTTTAAAATCAATCATGAAAATTCCAATATTTATTTCAATAATTCCAAACTCATTATTTCAACCCACTCTTAAAATTCTCAAATTACTCCAATAACTCATTAATTCAAATAATATTTCAAATAGGAAAAATCAATTTTTTTTTAAAACGCAATTCCTCTCCTAAGTATTTATGTTGTTAATAAAGAGAACGTACAAATAATATGACGATGATACAGAGTAATAATATTTTTTTTTTTTTTTTTTTACCAAAACTGATCCTCACGGCCTCACCTCATCTCACCTCACCTCACCTCACCTCACTCATTGAGTCTAGACACCAAATGATGTGATTATATGAATATATGATACGATACATTGATACTGAATATATTGATTGGAGTCAAAAAATAAAATGATGCCATATATAAAATAGATTCCACATTGTCCAAGAACCACCCAAATCTCATTAATACTCTACCAACATCGACTCCCTGTCTCCCTCCATTCTTTCCTTCTTCATTCCCTCTCTTTCTCTCTCCTCTCCTCCCTCACTTTCCCAGCAGCCATTGCACCACAACAAAGAGAGACTTCATTCCTTCATTCATTTTATAAAAGTTAAAGATTGTGCTCATTCTTATTTTATTTTATTTTTTATTTTTATCGAGTAAAAAAAAAAAAAAAAGATTGTGACATTTTATATTTTTGTTTTCTGAGTTAATTCTAATGGTTTTTTCTGCAAAATCCAATGGTGATAAAAATAGCAGCAGCAACAACAATGAAGGTTGGGGAATGGGATTCTTGCTCATCCTTTTTCATCATCACCCAGACAATAACAATAATAATAATAATTCTCACGAACAACCCAATTTCTTTGGTAAGAAGAAATCTTCGATTTCATTCTCTTCAAAATCAAACACAAATTTACTCGTTTCTAAAACACAATCTACTTTATCAATTTGTGGAATTTTAGTTTTCACAACTATTTTATTATTCACTCTTTCAACCTTCGAACCCACCTCTGTTATGAAGAACAATTACCCATCTTCTCGAAGATTTCTGAAACAGAATAACAATCACGAAAATACCCATCAAAGATTCAAGGTTTTGAGCATGTTTTCGAGTAAATTGAAGGGCAGTGAGAGTAATTTCACCCGCATTGATGCTGCGAATCCTGCTTTACAAGGTATGGGTGCTCTGTATTTAAGAGGGAGTAAAAGTATGAGTGATTTAGTTGTTGGGCATGTATCAGAAAATGCGTCTGAAAAGGAGTTGAGGACATTTCTAAGAGTTTTGATTCACCACTCTAGTCTATTATCGCGTGCTGACTTAGTTTTAATCTACTCCTCGGCGTCAGCCGCGGCGAGGTTCGGAGCATTGGTGAGGTTTGAATGTGACTCATTTCTTCAACTTTTTCGAATTGGTGGCGAGCTCGGGAGGTTCACCGAGTTGGAAAGCGGGTTTAGTCGGTACTTAGCCAAGAGGGAGGTTGGTGAAGGGGAGAAAGAGCCGATTTGGGGGAAGAAGAGAGGGAACTCGAGTGAAGGTGAGTTGACTCGGTCGAGTTACGGGTCAGTGCTCGGGTTTGAGGCTTCTGAGCTTGACCCGGAAGATACGCTTTCGGGTTTTTTGGTTCATGTGCCAATGAGTTTGAGGAGGTGGGCGAGTTACCCGATGTTGCTGGGACGAGTCCGCCGACAGTTTAAGCATATGATGCTGGTTGATATCAGGGATACATTGATTCTTTCCGACCCGTTTAGTCGGGTTCGGAATCGGAGCTCCGAGTCGTTGTTTATGTGGTCAAACCTCGACACCGAGCCGACTCGGCATCATCATGGCAAGAGGAACTCAGGAAAGTCGCAGGATTCGAACTCCAAACCTCAATTTAACCCCGCAGTCATTGTTGGTGGAAGCCGCGGGGTGCGTCGGTTTGCAACCGCGGCATTGACCGAAATCGTGCGGGGCGTGATAGAGCACAAGGGGAAGGGGCGAAACTCGGTTACCGAGTCGGGACTCGTGAACCAACTCGTTCACAGTGGGCACCTACTAAAGAACATAAATTTGATCACACCGACCGAGCCACTCGCCGAGTTGAGTTCACTCGGCGGGTTTAACTCGGTCGACTCGGCGAGTTCGAGTTACCTAAGGCTGTCCGATTACTTCAGTGTGGTGCAACGTGGGCATAGTAGTGGTGAAAGTGGTAGTTTAGATATTGATGAGGTGGTTATGAAAGAAATTTGTGCATCTCATAAATTATATTCTTCTGTTTATAGTGATTGTTTGGTTAATCAATAATAGTTAGTTTTAGTAAAAATAGTGCAAGTAATTGGGTGAAAAAAAAATACATAGGAGAATAAAGCTAAGTTTTATTTTTCTTTTTTTAGTTGATAATGTGCAAATTCTGTTCATAAAATATGGAAACAATTTTGGAAATATGGAATAATTACATTAGTTTGTGGTTGAATAAGTTTTTACTACATTGGTGTGAAATTTGTGTACCTCAATGTTCTGCCTGCCATTCAGTTTTGTTTGGGTGTGTTTTGGCAAAGGTTGTATTTATGCTTAGGCAAGTCAATAACGAACTGGCCAAAATTGGGGGATAAAATATTAATTTTATAGACTTTATATTAAAATTATAATATATAGTTTTCATATTATATGGTCCATGAATTCTAGGGTACTGAATTAATACTAGTGTAAGAAAAAGAGAGCATAGTTTATTAATTATATTAATTAATAGTAGTAATATAAAATAAATCAGACAATTTCTGTTGGTTATAACTTTTCCCAGGTTAGTTGATTTTATGTTAGTAGAGTTTGGTAATTATTGTTTTTGTTTTGCTTGTTTTAATTTAATGTATTTACAAAGTAGAGTTAGTATGTTTATCATGTTAAAATTGTTTAGAAGTAAAAGAACATGAGTCATGACACTTTGACACACTCATTTCCAATGACAAGAAAGATCCAACTAATTTTATACAATTACGGCTAGTGAAGACTGACAAGTACCCTAGATGTGAAACAAAGAACCAAATTTAATAAAGAATTGGAGTTATTAATACTAATATTGAGGAAGCAATTTTACAATTTTTAGTTTGGACCGACCGACTACAGATTAAGGAACTCGTCTATTTGCCTTAGCACAACTGCACAAGCCTAATGTATATTTTAATTTTTATTACCCCAAAGAGAATAGACGGGGAAGGTACAGTTTGGACTTGTGACCTTTAGTCTTTATCACTAGACCAAAATCTCATCGTATATTCTAATGATAAAACCTCATCATAGCCTAATGTATATTCTAGAAATTGTTTCGTATTTTCCATTTTTATTTTGCATGACTAGGTGGCAGAGGATTTTTTTGAGTGTCGGTATTTTATAAGCTTGGAGTGAAATTAAGACCACAAAGGACATGTGAACATGCTAGCTCTTAAAACGACTGTGAACTGTATGTTTATCAAAAGAGTCAATTTTACAATGTGGGACTAATTAAGAGAAGTGATAAAGTGATCAACAACCAAATGATTCAGGAGTATGGCTTATTGGAAAAAGGTAGTTAAAGTCACTAATTAATTGTGGGTGAACTATACTTTATATTATAATAATATAATACTGCCACCTATATTGGTGGTTAATTTAAGCCTTATTTTGAAGAATGTGATCGCATGCTGCTAAAACTTGGTAAAGATGGAAAAAGGAAAAGGAGCTTAGTTCATGTAAGTATACACCATTACTTCATTACTTCGATAATATGGTTATCCCTTCCAAAAATAAATAAATAAAAAGGTTCTAGTTTAGAGGAATAAATAAAAGAGATTTGTGTTTACTTGTTCGTACATTGTTTAGTATAATAATAGGTAGTCTTGAATGATGTGTTGTAGACAAGACTCGATTATGAGTTTTGAGGATTAACTTTTACTAATTTATCAAATACGTTTATTGACCATATAAACTGTGGTTTCCTGAAGGATTCACTATATATTCAAGTTATCATACTTTTTTTAAATAATGAAATAAATGCAAATTGAGGTCCGATCCTAAGGTTTTACCTTGTAAGAGTATACAATTATATATATATATATATATATATATATATATATATATATATATATATATATATATATATATATATATATATATATATATATATATATATATTTGATTTTGGATGATATTATAAAGTTTTTTTTTAGGTTTAATTAAAATGCTATGTGAAGCAACTTTGAGCAAATCGGTTTTAAAATATATATACAATCATAACAACGAGCACTTCTTTTTATCCAGTAGAAAAGTTTGTACGCTTAAAGCCTTAAAGGCAGCAAGTTATTATGCAAATAATATGCAATAATTTTGCTTGTGATTTATTCTTCCTGGCAGGGTAACAAATTATGTAAAAGTAGTAAATCCTTATTTTCTTAATTGTATATTATGGAGTATTAAATTTTATACTAATTTGGATACAGATTATATATGTATCTCCTAAATTGATTATTTGAGCTTCTACAAAGGAAAAAAAAAAAAAATTGATTATTTGAGCATGCATTAAACTCATATAAATTCTTTGACATTTTTTCCCCATCTTATCTTAATCAATAATCATTACCAAATGTACTAACTGCTAATTATTATTTTTTTAATAAATTATTTCTTTAAATGGTAATATTTCAATATAGAATACACATTTATTTTGGTTCAAAAAAAAAAAAAAAAAATTAGGGCATCTTATCTTTTTGAAAAAAAAAAAACACTAAGACTACAATATGGAAATGGTAACATTTTTATTACATTTGTGATTAAAGGTTTATTTTAGGTATTACCTCCATCTTACAACAGATGCAACGTTCACTTTGATAAGTCAACCTAGCTAACAAAAGGAATGTGTGAGTAATACATTATAGTCAATAATGATGATCAATTCATAATTAGGAGATAATTAATCCACCCAAAAATTAAAATTTAATAATAAAATCTTTGCCATATATAATTAATATTCCTTAGAACATGTAGGGGGGTGATTAGTGATTAGAGATTAGTGAAGATAATCATAACAATAAGTATAACATAACTCAAAAACGGTGTCATAATTGTGCAAAGGCAGAGATCTAGGAACGTGAAAACCATGCTAATACAAGCTAGCTAAAACAAAGATCCATGTTATTTAAGATTTGATGTTTCTTCTCATGAGATTTTAATCTCTCAATCAATGATAAAAGGTGAAGCAAAATAAAAGTCATGGAGGAAATGTGAGACAACTGCAAGCAATGCAAGATATTAGGAAGGTGGCTCAATTGCATTCATGAACTTTCCGTCCCCGACCCATGTGAGCTCCCATTTTTTAATGCGTGGGTTCCTCAACATATTCATTATTCCACCCTTAACTCTGCTTGCTACTATCATAAATAACGTTTTTGAGTGAGCGTCCTCTGCGAGCTAAGCTAGTATAGTTGGTAAAGTCACATTAGATCATACTTTGTATATCATACTCCTTCTATTTCGCATTAGTTGCAACACTTTCTATTTTTGGCCGTTTCATATTAGTTGCAACACTATTATATTTGGAAAGGACCCACCATTATTTTATAATTTCTCTCTCCCACTAACCCCATTTTCACAAATATTTTATTATTTCTCTTTCGTACCAACCCCACTCACATTACTTTGTTTATCATTTCTATCTCTTACTAATAATACTTTATATTATAAGACTATAAGCCTAGTCTATAATTTTCTTAAACTATGAGCCAAGCCTACTGTTGCAACTAATGCGAAACGGAGGGAGTACTACATTAAACAAAAAAAAAAAAAAAAAAAAAGAGAGAAAATTACACCACATATGATAATTTGAAGCATAACTTTCTCAAACAATATATAGTATATGTAACTGTCTACATTGGTAAAAAAAATTTAAACCATCTAAGACAATTTGAAACATATATATAACCTCGTAGACTCTATGAAACAAAGTCATGCGGTCTGACCATATTTTATATTTAACTTAAAACCTAAAACTATTAGACCACAACACTTCCGTAGCTGGCCGTCTAATTCGCTTGCTACATTGGGTTGTGTTGACCTATAAAAGTAGAATTGTGGTCCGATAATGTGGTTCACATTGTCATTAGAATATAAAAGAATTATACTTGTAAAAGAAGTATAGATAAGGAATTAAGGATTTAAGTTTAATACTATCTCCGTTGAATATTAGTTGCCACTTTAAAGTATTTTATATCTTACAAATAATACTCCAAAGTTGCAACTAATACTTAACGGTGGTAGTACAAAGTATAAAATATGAAGTTATACTAGCTTAGATAATTAGTTTGTTTAGATCTTGTTAAGGTCAATTAAGTGTAAATTAAGTCTAATGCTTGTAAACTTAAGAACGCAAGATCAATAAAGGGAGTATGTGAATGCGTAGTGGTGGACAGTAGCTCATAAAATAGGCCTGTAGCATTAGTTGCACAGTTGCATGCAGTAGTAATAGATACGGAGTAGTTAATAAAACGTGGGGTTTAGCACTTTGATGTTGCTTCCAAGACAGAACTTTACCCGTATTCAAAGCTTTGGTTGGGTAGCTACCATACAAATTAAGTCAAGTTAGATCTTTCTTAGAAACCCAACAATTTTACACTCTACTTTTACGCTCTGTCCACTCCCAAAAATACAACTTCACCCCTTTTATCTTTGTTTTATAATTACTACCTCCGGTCGCTATTATTTGCAACTTTGGAGGGTTTTACGGTTTACGAAGCATAATTTGATAATAAAAGGAAAGGGTACTTTGTACATGTGATTAGGAGGAGAGAGAAAAAATAAAATGGGGGACCATTATAATAAAATCTGATTTTGTACATGTGGTTAGGAGGAGAGAGAAAACATAAAAAGGGGGACCACCATATAAATGACATTTTAACCAAAAAAGTTTGTTAAAATGGGAAAGAAATTGGAAAGTTGCAAATATTGTTGGGCGGCCAAAAATAGTAAAAGTTGCAAATAATAGCGATCGAGGTAGTATTACAATTTGCACACACAATATTAGGGATATCAATTAGTTTAGCTCAATAAGCTGGTTAAGGTTTTGTGGTTGTACTTATTATGATTTGAAATCGAATCTCGTTTATATTATTTGTCTTTTGTTCATCTTTCTAAACATAGATAAACTATTTGCATATTAAAGAGAAACAAGAGAGGTATTGACGTAATAATGTAGGTAAAAGGATGGGGGGTATTGATTATTTAGCTCGATATATTCATGTGAAAATATACTTGAGGGGTAATGACTAATGAGAGTACGTAAACAAGTGCAACTCAAAAAAACGTGATTAAAAACGGACTATGTAAAAAACTCAAAGAATAAAAAAGGAGTAAACTTTTATTGAAACAACCATATATTGTTCAAGCATTATTAGTTGGTTTTTTTTTTCTTTTTTGAGAAAAAGCAATATTAGTTGTTTTTATTTATCAAATAAACTACTTATTCTACTAATATATACTTACTCTTTACTAATCAAAACTAATACTCCGTACCAAACATACATTTTTGTAGACCGAAAACTAGAAATCGACAATGTTGCGAAGTACATGATTGTTGAACAATAGTACAAAAGGCTGTGTTTGTAGTTTTTACAAGTATCGTACGTTGTCTTACAATTATTGGCAAATAATAGATCAATTTTATAGGAATTACCAAAGGAAAAAACAAAATTATCCCCACCAAAATATATAACAAATATAAAATTTCCAGATTTATGAGAATGACAAGAGTTTGGTGAAAGATGTGTCATTTTATAAACAGTGTTATATATAGAGACCTTAAAATAGTAGTATCTCATTATATTAATGTTCTAGGATTTTCTCATAAAAAGGAACCCCACCAATTTAAGTGCTGAAAACATTGTGTTGTTATTGCATTTTGAATTTATTTGTGGAAATCATATTTTCTCAAAAATAAAACAATTTTATCCACCGACACTAATATATGATTGATATCTTTTCTCAAAAAAAAATAAAAATACTTCCTCCGTTTTTTTAGTTGACCCGCTTTGACTTTTATACTATTTACCACCCATCCTTTGACCATCTTTTGTGAATAATATGTAAGGAAAAACATATTTATGTATGATCTTTTTTTCGTTTCAATAAGTACTATCATAATATATAACTTTTACATTTTTTATTTTTGGAGAACTAAAATTATTAATTATTAAAGGTTTATATTGATAAACGTGATAAAAAAACAGGTTAAGTAAAAAGAACTTATGAAGTAGATACGATTGATATCATAAATTCATAAGGGAGGACACTTTGATGTTGTCAATGCGCGCGTCATGCACTCGTGAGGTGAATTTCTAGAGTACA
This sequence comes from Chenopodium quinoa, assembly GCF_001683475.1. Classification (NCBI taxonomy): domain Eukaryota; kingdom Viridiplantae; phylum Streptophyta; class Magnoliopsida; order Caryophyllales; family Amaranthaceae; genus Chenopodium; species Chenopodium quinoa. The sequence continues at coordinate 2,146,910 of NW_018744996.1, read as the reverse complement.
AGAGTGTATAATGGTGGCATTAACAATATTATAATTATTTCAATTTTGCTCTAGAAATGATATAGATTAATTCTACCCAGTACAACAAATGAACAAATTACTGAGCAATGCGAGTTACGTATTACGAAGTATATTCATTTGGATAAAAAAAAATGAAAAAAGGGATTGGAAAGGAAGATTATTAAAATGAATGATTTTAGTATTCGATGATTTTACAAATATAGATGACTTACTTATCTTCCTTATTGGAATCATGAAAATATTCATAAGATAAAGATATTCTTCTAAATTTCTTTTAAGAAGTATAAAATATAATATAGTCATGTTGAGTCAAAATGTAAGAATATTTAGAAATAGAGCGAGTAAATGAGTAATATGTAGTTGTAGAAATATTAGGCAGTATCAAACTACATATTCTCTACATATAAAATAGGTGGTAAATTAAAGGGGTGAAAATTCCCAAAGGAATATTTGATGTGAAGGAAAATTATATTATGTTGATTAGGAATCTTTCTTATTGTTCACAATGACATAAAATGTTGAATTACTTTTAACTTTGCTTAAATAGATTCAAAAGAGTGGATGTAATTATAGTAGAGATAGACATAGTATATACTTCATCTGTTTCATAAATATTGCAACAAGGATGAAATTACGCATCTCAAAGCACATTTTAAATGTTAAATATCCATATTATATAAGAGTAAAAATTATAAAAAGTTGAAATTGTGAAAGTATTTTACGAGACGAATCTAACAAGACCCTGCATGACTATATTTACTTTATGTATAAATCATAATATGTGGTCAAACATGCATGATGAATAGTGCAAAAGTCCAGTTATTGCAATATTACTAGAACGGAGAAAATATGATCTTTAAACACCACTTATCCAGTATTGTTGTAAACTTTGATAATAAAAGATAAGACACAAGCAAAAAAAGATCAAGTATTAGGGTGAGAGTTGTTTAATTAATCATCTCTTCTTCAAAAATAAATAAATATCTCTTTAGTTTCTTAGTTGCTAATGAGATAAAAAGGTATATCATCCCACAAAACCTTACATATGAGGAATTCTCAGCCTATAATAATTTGAGTCATGAATGACTCTAATAACACGGGTTGATATTACATTATACTTTGATGGTATTATCATGATACTAAAATATTGATTCAATGATACCCACGAGTACAAAAATGTTTTGTGGTATTGATATAATTCCTTGTTGGTATTTAGATGATACCATTTAAACACAATATAATACTAATGTCGTGTTATTAGAGCCATTCATTACTCTAATTATTAGAGGCAGAAAATTTCTCCTTACAAATTAAACTCAAACACTCTGTTTAGTTGAATTTTTTTTTCTTTGAGACTATCTTATTATATGAACTTATTATAATTGAACATATGTTGTCGGTTGAATAAAACTTATCTTACTCGAAAAAACATATTTTTTTCTATTTTCAACATATGTTGAACTAATTTTGTATGAGGTGAGTTAAAATAAAATGAAACAAATAAGCCTTAAACTAGCTAGCCAGATTCTATACATATTTCTAGCACATGTAGCACATGCTAGTAAAAGATAATTAAAATGAGATGAAAGTGTGACTAGATAATACTCTTCCTAAGGAAGCAAAGTTTCTCTTTGATGTTCTCCCGTCAAAAAAAGGAGGAAAATGAAAAAAGAAGAGAAGAAAGAGCAAAGATTAAAGAGCCCAAAAAAGGGTTTAATTAAGTGTTGGACCATTTTTTAATACTTCGTTTGTAATTTTTTTTGTTGCGTTCTCATGTTTTGTTTCCTTTATTGCTAGCCACTACTTTGTAAGTGCTAAAGACAAATAGAAGTGGACCATCTGACCTCTAAAAGACTATAAATCACTACTTATTCTATTATTTTATTTCGAAATGTAGGTTTCTTATGATAGTTTTACGAAGCAATGTTTTAATTTGGCACTTAACACTTCTTGACAAATTTGTTGTGTCAACGCATGCTTCAATGTTTTGTCTTACCAATCCACAATCATTTTCAATTTTCATAGAGATATTAATTCAATAAACGAACAATGCGACATTCCTAGCGATTAATTGTGTCTACTATGACATTTTTGTGAATATTAAAAATTTTAAGTTTCATTAAGCAGTCAAATAGCACTAAGAGCAACTCCAATGGTTATACTTAGGGACTTGCTTGCAATTTTCAAAAGTCTCTAGCTACTAGCTTGATCATTAGAGCTAAAAAATACAATTAGCTTGGCCAAGCAAATTAGCTGAAAAAGTTTTAAAATTTTTGGAGATTAATATATTATAATAATTAAATTTATAAAGCTAATTGAGAAAGTCAAACTTATTAATTAGCAAGCTAGTAGCCAACCATTGAACACAAATATAACTACTAACAAAATTAGCTTGAAATCATATGTGGCATGGCAAGCTAATTTAACAATGGTAGCACATATGACAAGTTACAGCCCCCCCCCTCACTTTTTTTCCCTTCTCATATGAATTTCAATTAGATTTGGATATGACATAAAAGGTAAAATTACCATTCTACCATTGTTAGACAATACTAAATAAATCTAACTTAGCTCCTATTGAGCACCCTTAATCTAGCTTTGAACCGTTTAAACCAAAAAAACCCAAAAAAAAAAAAGAAAAAAAAAACTAAATATCTCACCGTTAGAAATTTATATCTCCCCTCATCATTTCTATCTGGATTGACCCGAGTTCTCATAAGTATATATATGTCTCTTTATACAGGTAACATTTGTATAAATTTTTCATCCGTTTTCTCTAAAATTCTAAAACTTTACTTTTTATTTTTTAGACATAGAATAAGCATTACTCTTAGCAATACTTATAACTAAAAATTTCGAAAAGGACTACCATAATGGCATAATCCAATTGCATGTAAATAATACAACCACTTCTTTCAAGACAGAAAATTAAAATTATCGATTTGTTGATAATTCAATATAATATACATAATACATAAGCATGAATACATATATTTGAAATAACATAGCGTTGTAGTGAAATTAACCCGTGGTGGATTTAGTATCTTTATTCCTTGTGCACTAATGTTTTTTGGATGAGATAAAAAAGAAATAAAAGGATCCTATGTTGTAGATTTATGTCTTCCTCCTACCCAATAGAAATTTGGGAGAATTTATTCAAAAGTGAAGGTTCCATGGAATTGGAATATATTTAAGTTGGGTGTGGGTGTTTTCAACAAGGGAAAATATTTGCAAAAAAAAGTGTGACATAATTGACGATATCCAACATCAATAATGAATGCCAAAAGAGAATCATTGTAAAATTAATAAATTAGGAGTATTAATTAGCTAGTGACACTAATATTTGGAACTAATAGTATTGGATATTTGGATTAATCATACTACTTGTAAAGTAGTAATCATTAGATGTGGTAGGTACTTTGGATAAGTGACTAAGTGCTCTACATCAATAGTATGGTTAAGATGCCCCAAAAAAAATAAAAAAATAAAAGGACTTTAAATTGACCCCCACACATGGAGCACTCGTAGAGAAGCAACAATGAAAAGAAAGCAATTCTTAATTACTAAGGTCATGAAAAAGGCCACTTTAATAGCTATTCCATGAGGTTTATTGTTTCATTTTAATTTAGTTATGCATTCTTGATTTTTTTTTTTAAAAGTTTGCATCAATCACTTTCAATTTTTTTTTTTTTTTTTTTTTTTTTTTTTGGTGAAATCACTTTCAATATTTTAGTGTAAAGTAAATCTTGAACCCCTCTATATATGAAAAAATTAACATAGTGGATGCAACGAATGACCTCATAAAAGTTTAACCTACTATGAGTATATTTGTTGACGTTGCTAGCATGACTTCATTAAATTTGTTTCCTTATTAAAACTGGTAGTTTATTTTGAGGGAATCTCTACGTTGAAGTGGTAAAAAAAAATATACTAGCTCCGTTTCTTATTATGTGCGACAAAAAAATATTTTATATTTTAAAAATAATAACCTTTTGTTACACATATTAAGAAATAAATGTTGTCTTGTTTTGGTGCGCCGCTAGCCAATTTAAACATTGATGCAATGTTGAGTAAAGCACATGGGAGCAGCTTGAAGCAACCCAAGTAAGACACAATTTAAATTAGACAATCAATCCAAATGGAATTGCAAAGAAAACCATTGTAATTGTAGAAAGGTTGTTATTCCTCCATTTAATTATTATTGGTTTCATTTTTACGCTTGCCGAGCAAAACTTCAACATTATATCTCTAACAAGATCTTATATGAATCAATTTTTCTCAAGTAGAAATAATAAAAAAAAAAAAAAAAAAAAGTCTAAGTAGAGTAAATAATGTAAAACTCGAAACCCAACTAAACTAAAATAGAGGAAGCATGATACAAAGAATTTTGATTGTGTGCCAATACTATACATAGTTGGTGGGCGTGGTATGAAGTTTTTTCAGACAATATGCCATAGTTCATGCATTAAGCAACTTACGAATAGTATGCTTTCATAAACAAACTTTTGCAAGGGATGAAAATTTATTTTGCTAGACTTGACCACAAATTCTTTCCTGGCTATAGCTTATGAGCTAACGGCTTATTCTATTTAAGTGAAACTGACTCATTAGAACATTATCTTCACTTTGTTGTGATCGAACACACTTAAACTCGTTTCACATGAATACACACCCACCATGACGAAAATAGTAAATGTAAATTTACATCAAGTCAAATGTTATGTCCTCAGATACATAGATTCATACTGCTTATAGAGTGACGTAAATTTGTTTGAGCCATGCCATTCACCATTTTTTGGGGAGGGTCGGGGAGGCGGGTAAGGATGCAGGAGTAATTGACGCAACTGTACACACAACATACCATAAATCAACACAACACTTCATTGAAACTCTTGAGTAATCAGCCTGAACACAACCTTCATACAGTACAATCCGGTACATATACACCCTTGGACAAAAGGATCAAATCTTGTTTGATTGTCTAGAATACATGATTACTATAATATAGAAAAGAATGATTGCCACATCTTTAAAAATAATAAAAAAAATCTAAAACAAATGGAATAAGTGAAGAGATACAAAAATCACTCTTCTGACCAGTATCCCAAAATCAACACCAATATTAACAGCTATAAAAACAAACCAACCTGCAGGAACCATACAGAAACAAACCAGGCTGAATGTACTGTATGACCCACATCTTTTACAAAAAGATCACGAACTTGCGCGGCGGCATCCAAGCCTAGAACAGATCGAACTTCTTTTTCTGCATATCTTGCTTCCATCTCGGAAGTTTATAAAAAGCTTCCTTCGTCACACCAAAAATAGACTGGAATTCTTCCTCGGATAGATAGGCCTATGGTATTAAAACAAGTGGAGTATGACAATGGGATTTAAGTAATAAAAATAATTATACTATTGATTACAGATTTATGAGTGGACCAACCTCTCTGCGCTTAAAATCAATTCCTGTGACAGGATTTTCAGATCTAGCCCTCAGTTGCTCGTAAGTGAATGTGCTCTGTGTACTTCCAGAAATGGAGTCTTCCTGTTCAGCATCATCTTTAGACACTGACTCCTCCCCGTTGCTCTCAGGTACAGGCTCCACAATCCCAGTTTCTTGAACTTCTTCTGTAGCTTCTTGTGACTCTTCAGTCACCTCTGGAGCACTTTCAGTCTCTTCTTGAGCTGCAGGAAAGAAATGAATATTATCAAGGTTCCTTTTTCTTTTCTTTTCCCACCTTTTTTGTGTGTATAACACATTTACCAAAAAAAAACAAGAGAAATAAAAACGGTTTTGCTTATCTATTTTTGGTTCATATTTCTTAAACAATGGTTTGATTTGCTTATAAAGGCTGTAAAATGAACTAGAATTTGCTGATTTCAGATATGTTTTTTGGGAGTAACTCACCAGGAAGGGTAGTAGCTGGTGGAGATGGACTCCTAGTAGACCGGGGAGGAGATACATCGGGTGTCTTTTCAGCTGTAAGGGCTGATGAAAGAGCAGCCAATGCAGCTGCTCTTTGGGATCCTTGACCAGTATTAACTGGCCTTGGAGTAGGAACTGCAGCAGGCTTGCTTTCAGATGATGGGTTCAAGGCAGATGACAAAGCAGCTAAAGCCGAAGCTCGTTGAGTTGCTCCGCCTTGGTTCGACCCATTTGACTTCTGTAGTAACAAATAATGCATGCATCAGATAACTTAGAACTGAAAAAATACCTGAGTCACAATCACAAATACACAGATTCTCTGTTGCGTATTTAGGTAGAAGAGGGATAATAGAGTAATCCTCCATAGAGTACTGGTGTACATTCCTTTAGGGGTAGGTAAATTTTTTGGTTAGTTAATCTATACAATAAAAGGGATTCTCAATGGGAAAAATTTGTCCACAACCAATTAAATAATGATTTTGAGCAGTGGTTAGAGCCTAGGCACAGATCAAAGCATGCCTTATTTTTCAACAATTTAATAAATCTGTTCAAAATCACATATTAGAAGAATAAGCTATGATAGTATGATACGGAAATGCAACTTAAAATTATACAGCATAATACCAATATTATATAAAGAAACAACTTAACATAAATTTCAAATTTTTGCTGCAATTTTGAATTTTAGTAAATTGGGCCTTTCTTCCTTAGGCCCTTGGCCAGGCCTTCCTACAGCTCAGGGACGAGCAAAGGATCGGATGACCCAAAATACTATCATATGTTACCTCCATTCCTCTTTGTTGGTTACACTTTCTACTTTCATCAGTTTTGTTTTGTTGGTACTATTGCATTTATTACTGATTAGCTTTACAATATACCCAACTTTTTCAGTTTTTCTTAACCATGCTCCCACTTTTTACACTCTCATAACCCCCCCCCCCTCCCTTCTCCCCCTCTTGGTTTTAGTTACCAGTTACTGTAGGCATGAGAGGTAAAAGACAAAATGGGTTTAATATCCACTGTTCCACAGGAAGACAGGAGCTGATTATAACGGATAATATACACTCACTTTCCACCCCCCTTCTTTACCCACCTTTTTTTTTTTTTTTTTTTTTTTTGTGTCTCAAGACAGTTTGCATATATTTACATTTCAAACTTTACAAAAGTTAAAGAGGAATAAAATAACAGTTACTCACATTTGGAGAACTGGACTTTTCTCCGGAGGAGGGATTGAAGGCTGATGACAAAGCTGCCAAAGCTTCAGCTCTCTGTGTAGCACCTCCATTTGATCTAGATGGGCTCTGCAAAGTCAAAAACAATCAGTCATCTGTTTACATCTAACAAGTCTGCAGTCATTAACCAAGGATAAAAACAGCACAAATTAAATCAGACAGACATCCTGCAAAAAAGAGCATTGTTTAAAAACCCACCCACCCACCACCACAGGGAGAGAGAGAGAGAGAGAATAGTCTCATCCATAAATATATAAAAGGATTTGCATAACCTTTTCTAGGAAAAGTTAAGGAATAGATTGAACTTTCACTGGTCTCATCAATGTAATCCCAACTTTCGTTCAACTGAGAATAATCAAAGATGGCAGTTTCCTTCTCAAATAGCCAGGTTAGTCTCAATTGGCCAACAACTTGTTTTTGAGGTTGAAAAAACACTATCACTAGATAATCTGATAGAAGGACAGTTAACCTACCCCTTGCAAGGATAACAGTCCCAGTACCCCTCTTTTATTACGATCTTACGATCCCATCATCAGTCACCAACACCTTCACTTCCCAATGGCACCATCAAACCCACAACCACTGTGGTGCTCCTCCACCCCTACACACTATGACCAGCACTCTACTGCCCTAACACCATTACCACAGATGCATCCAGCTTGATTCCTATCACTGCCAGTGCATCTCTGTCTGAGGATTTCTTTCATTTATGGCAAAGGCCTTGATGAGTTCAGCACTTTTCCAGTTGGCCAAAGATTGCAGAATCACATACCTTTGGTGCTACATGCCACCCCCACACACTATAACCAGCATTCTACTTCCCTTACACTACTATCACCAATGCATCCAGCTTGATTCCCAGCACTGCCAGTGCTTCTCTGCTCAAAGTTTCTTTCACTTTTGGCATAGGCCTTGATGGACTGAGCACTTCTCTAGTAGGCTGAAGATTGCAAGATCACATATCTTTGGTGCTAGCTTTTCTTTCTTCCCACTCATCCTTTATCTTGCTAGCTTGATATCAGCTCCTGGCAGATTTCTAATTCATGATTTGCTATAGGAAACTTTCAGAACCTGCCTTTCTCTTTTCACTATCACTAAGGCTCTCACAGTTCAACAACAATGGGAATGAGAAGGAAGGAGCTAAAAATTTGGGTTAGGGAGGGGGGGGGGGGGGTTATGAGACAAATGGGGTAACAACGCAGGTGAAAAGGTAATCTAATAACACTCTTAAACAGTTAAACCTATGGAACAGGTAATTATCTCCACTTGAACAAATAAACTTTAAATGTGCTTCACCCTTTATTTTATTAGTTAATATAAGCCGTGGTTTTAGTGTTGCTAAGAACATTAGGAAGATAAGACATTGTTCGGTCAGGATAGAGAAAGTTAGAGATGATCTTGTAGGCTGAGAGTGTGTGTGATTGACTACGACAGAGTTGGAATGGGTCTATGAATATGAAATGTCAAGAATATTACATTAGTAAGGAAGTGGTAATGACCTAATCCCTGAGAACCCACTCTGTCATATTAGTGTCACAGAATAAAAAATGGTCAGCACCAAAAAGGATGAAAAAACAAAGGCAGAGCAGCAAGGGTAATTTCCAGTGATTCTCGTAACGAGTGCCGCGAGATCAATGATGGGTTATCAGAGAAGAAGGAACAATCCCATAAACCTTTTCTTCTCACCCTGGTCAAATTAAATGTAGAAAAAATGGACAGACCACTAATTGAGGAATACACCCGATTTTATGGTTTCACAATTCGACAGCCAATATTTCTCATCTCTATAGCCCATTCACTTTTCATAATTCTGCAGTGAGCCAATTATAAATTCTTCCTGGTCTTACATATTGGGAGCCACCACTTAATGACACAAAACACTGGAACGAAATGGATATGTTGAATGCTTTGCTAAGTCTTAGCCTCATCCCCTGGGTACCTGGATTCTTAACAAGTTCCCAGTGACCTTAATAGGGGCTTAGAAAATTGATATCTCTGAATAAAATAGCTCTAGAATCTTCAAATGTATATAATCTTTCCAATATGCAACCACTCATTCTCATATAACATGTTTCCTTCTCGCTTGTCAATGAGGCTATGTGTTAGAATCCAACCCTCTTCTATGTATTAGATGCCCTTTTAATGCTTTCCTAGAGTTTACTTTATGTTTTCTAGGCCTTAGATCCCATTATTGTGTTACTGTCATCTCAGTGTTCACTAGGGATTCTATGCATGTACTATTTAAAGCTCTTTAGAGGGTGAATGATTGAATGAAATCTTAAGCCTTCTACCAGGTGTTGCTTTGCTTTTATGCTTGTTTGTTGTTAGACCTTTATAGATATTGAGTCTTACTTGCATAATAGCTCCCCTCCCCACCAATTTGATGCACTAAGAACTCGTGGTTCGGACCCGCTTATGCCCATCTTGAAGTATCGGCCGTCACAAGCCCCGACCACCCACACTCCGTCGCCAAAAGACGTGAGTGCTCTTGAGATTTAATCGCCCCCGCTTGTGTTGCTTCGTGCTCACAAGCCCCATTTCCGCATTAAGCCTTGCGCTCTTGCCGCCAAAAGGCTAAAGCGCGCCGCACGTTCCGGTGCTCAAAATCCCAGATAGTGACACTATGCCAGGATTCCAGGAACACTGTTAACAAACTTAATAACAATAACTTCCTACAGAAATGGATACCAGTATACCACTATAAGGTTATATCGAGCAACTTTGTGTATTTACATAGCAGAAATTTTTGATGAATATTAATAACTAGGTATACAGGGCCTTTGGAAGTCAAAAGTAAGCCAATACTGGCTGAAGGAGAAGCTGGAGAACCATTGACGAGCTCTTTCAACTACATCATTAAAGGAAAAGCAAGAATTGTCAGTTCCACAATTCTTTAGCTGTTAGAAAAGGTGCAAAGTCAGTAAGGTCCTTAGTACCATCTTTTCCAGCAAGAAGCTAGGCAAAGCCCACATGTTATCTCAAACTCATCTTCAAAAGGCTATATCATATGTCAACCCAATCAAGCACTGGATACAGCCCAGAACACTGATCTTATGAACCACTTTCAGGGTATTTTATCATAATTTGGATGGGTGGACTACATTTCATCAATGCCACCTTAACATGAATTGGTTTTGATTAAGGGAAACAAGTAAAAAGAAATTCAGTAGCAACCTATGGATTTCATATTACTGGTCCATATAAATATTTCTAAAGCATTAGAGTCAAGCATGAATTAATCCACACCAAAACCCAATCGACTTAAGAAAAAAAGTACTCCTCCGTCTCATATTACAAAGCCTATATTCCTTTTTGGGTAAATCAAAACTAAAAGCCTTTTTCTATTTAAAGGTTGTACTTTTTGACAATATTACCTTCTTTTTGATGAGTTGTCATCTTATTTCTTTGTCTTTTTTGTACTAATGATGTCTTTTGACATCAATTCCCAACACTTTCTCTTTCCCTCTCTTCAATAATTCTCAACTACTTTTTCTCTCTCTATCTCTCTCTAACCCACATGCACATATGTACTCCCAATCATTTGTTTTAAGGAATCTACAACCTCCTTTAATTCCTTTGAAAAAACCCAAATAGGCTTCATAATATGAGACGGAGGGAGTAGTCGGATAAACAATACAGACACCAAAGACAATTTGGGTAGCAACTTTTCCAAGTAAACCTTGTCTTGGCCCTAGAAGTAGCCTAAAAAAATAGCTAAAACAGTACTGCACTTTGATGTGCACAATCTCTGCTACTTACTCTTGTCAGAGACAGGGGAAAAGTCAAAGCTCATGATTACAAGCATGAATAAAGCTCCTGTGACATTGCAACATATCAGGCAGATTTCCAGAAGAGGACCTTAAGTCTGCCTTAACCAAAGCAAACAAGCAGCACTACGTTCACAAAAACCAATCCAGCTGAAGGATTTTATGTTACAAAGTCTTTGAACTAAAGTTGGAAAGTTGATGATGCAGGTGCAAGATAGAAAAAGACACATAGGTAACAGATTGGAGAGTAATGAAAAAGTACAGATAAATTACCCAGACATGAATGCCACAACGGTAGGTACAAAAGTTATTAAAGTCACATGCTATACCACATACAACAAACCAAATAAAAGAAGAAAAAAACTATTATTTTATTCACTTCATGATGTACCTCTGCAGAATGGCCAGCACCAAATAATAGCATGACCTTCTTCTGAAATGAGTTCCCTTGAACCTGTGAGAAAAACAATTTCCATGAGAAAATGTGCTACAGAACCAAAAGAAAAGGCAACGCCTGTTTGGAAATAATTACAAGGCATTACAATTCTTAACAACTTGCAAAAATGCATCATTTATGCATGATATACGCCACAAAAATAATGTGGCATACAATACCAATCTTTTCCACAATATTTGAGAAAATATGTTAAGTAAAGATATGGCTCCAACAAACTACTCAAGATGAGAATAGAGGGTTCAAGAGACTAAAATCAGCAGTCCCATCACATTGATGGAAACAAGGACCAGGATCAAACAAACAAACAAGAACAAGCAGCACTATGAATCCTGTGTCCCATCAAGAACCTGACTCTTATATGAATAACTCAAAGCAGCTGATCTTAGACTTAGTCATCTTACTACTTCCAAGGTCAAAAGTCTAGAGTTTCCAACAGACATTGATTGCTACAAAAAAAAAAATATTTAAATAATGCAAAGGTAGTATTGTTGTGTACAACATGCTTCTAGTCACCTCAAATCACATATAAGTTGGCTTATGTGATTTAAGGTGATTAAGCTTGTTGTAAAAATACACTCGAGTGAAAGACCTACCATGCTTTATAAGCCTATTGTTATCACCATAAACAATTGAAAGGAACTAAAAAAAATGAATAAAGAGCTTCACAAAATGCTTTGTAATGCAATCTTACTTTGCTGTCCAACTACGGAGTATAACTTTCAAGAATTATCTCAAATCTCAATTATTTAAAAAGGCAACTTCGAATTTTGCAAAGCTAGCGGTAGTGCCGTTTAGATACTAGAAGTATGCAGCTATATACTTTTTTTAAATTTAGATGCACCTACAATGGCTTTAGCTGGTTCCCATGAAAAGTAAGTTGTGAAGAAACATGGCTCATTTCCTTCAGTGATTCTGTAAAGAGGAATATGTGGAGATAGCCCTTCTAGTGACGCAGCCATCTGAACATATTTCTGCAGTTGAACAAGAACTAACGATGATGTTTCATATAAACCTACAAAATTATTATTCACAACGTGTTTAAAATATAGTACCTGGCCAATTTCAAAAGCTGATTGCTTTTCCTTGGGATCAACTGACTGACCAAGCCAAACAAAAACTTCAATATGGGTGTCAAGTATCATCATATCTTCAGTCAACAGATCATCTTGGGTAAAATTGTAGATTTCCTCAACCTGCACCATTCATATATGATCCAAGAAATTATATACTCTTATAGATATGCACTGAGAATTTCAGCAATTTGCAAGGCGATTTAATGTAACACACACCTGAAACTTTCCTGCAAATCAATGGCCAGGGCAAAAAAAACAGGAGACAATGTATTAGTAAGGAAGCAGCTTTTGTCGAATAATCAATGAGAAGCTGAAAAACGTGTAAAAAATGAACTCCCTTCTCAAGTTTTATACTCCTTTTCATGGAAGAATTGTTTAAAAAAAATAAAAATTGCTCCCCTTCCACATTTTCAATGTACCTTTATGTCAAACTATTGTGGCCTTATTTTTAATACGTTATCAAATCCTTCCAACTCACATGTTAGTTTGGCATCCCAATAATACTAGAATCCGACATTAATGTGCACACTAACGAGCTTTATGCAGATACAGGAGATGTGGGGTGAAATAAATTATTGGAGGTAAAGACTAGAATCAAACCTTTCTTAAAAGAAAAGGAAAATAGGTGTGGGTCCCTGACAAGTTCCTGAGATGTTTTTTTGCTTGCGTAAGGTTGTTTCCCTCCAAGTGCAGACCAAAATACTGAATTTTCAGTTCCTTCTTTGGCATGCTTAGTAGTACTTCCAGGCTGGCAGTGAAAACCAATAATATGCATCAGTTACAGTCATAGTCAAAAATATCGCAGCTAAAAAAAAGGTTTCTGGAGTGTGTGTTTATCAAGCCAATACCACCACTGGACTTCTCAGCAAAACTCACCGTAATAAAATGTCAGTAAGCCAAATCCATATCATAAAGCATCAGACACACTTAATTCTAATAACAATTAATCAGATAGTCTGCTTCAATTTCCTGTTCCTATGTCAAGCAAATATCCAATTATCCTTAACAGGAAATTCAACATGGATACCCTTTTGTGCACTCCAGTACTCCACTGTACCACAAGTTTGTCAATTGACAACAGAGTAAATAGTACTCCACTTTCAAGTTTTTACAGTGGATTTATGAAATGCTAAGATGACTTAAGTTATTGGCAAGTAAAAAGTTCAAACTGCAACAGACAATTAGATAAAACTTTAGGATTTAGCAAATTGTTCAAGTTCATTATGGATGGTCTTATGAGTCTTATCATATATGATATTGATGCAAATTGAGCACCGGTCTTGGAACTTGGCATCATCTCTCATACATCAAAAGGTTTTCTGCTATGCACTAACTCATGCCTTTCCATGATGCCAGGGTGATGAAATACATCAAGATAACAGCAGCAAAAGTTAAGGGGGAGCAGAAATAAACTTATCCACAAGTTCTATATAATTCTTGAAATAGTTACATGCTTACATCCAATCATGATGCTAAAGTTCATTAGAAAAAAAAAAAAATGAAAGCAAAAAGGGTAACCTTTAAAAATTCAGCAATTTTAGCAGTTAGTTGTTGCTGTTCAAAAGTGCTCTGATTGCCATGCCAAGTGAAAATTGAAGAGCCTGATTGCAAAATATAGCAATTGTAAGAGTTCAGTGATGTTGCCACCTGAAATGAACACGGTCATCAAAAAGTAGAAGTTCAGAATAGTTCCACAAGACATTCTTTCAAGCAATTGACTGTACCAAACAAATAGAAAACTAAGAACCCTGAGATGACGCAATGATTACAGGTGAGACATTATAAAGCATAATTCAACATACTCAAACTACTAACGAGCAGGTAACCCATACCGCATCAACCTGCATGGCTTTGTTATTGTGCAAGGAAGTTTCCGATATCTCTATTAATGCAACACCGTCAGCTGGATAAGTTGAATCAGTCAACCCTTTCTCTTCAATGAACTTCTTATATCCAGAGCTCAGACCACCCTAAATACGAAAACAGAATTCAGAGAACTAATAATTGGAGTGAATGCAAGGAGATTCAATATAATTAATTTATTTTATTTATTTGATTTATTTGGTATGGGTTATTTTACAGCTCAAACTTACAATCAATATAATAGATTAGTTCATATTTATTTAGTGGTTTCATGCTACAGTGATCATGTGTGTTATCATCATGAAAATCAAGTGGCAATAATCAAAAGAATTTAAGTTGTAGTCGCTGTCGGTTTCTTAGTTTTGTCACTTAGATAGTTTAACATTATATATTTTTTTAACAATAAAAGGTTGGTGAGATTTGTCGTGCACGGTTAAGATTAACTCAAAAGTGTACTTCTCTTAGGATTTATGGCAGTTTAATAAAGCTCCATAAAGGAACTCTTGTAACATGTTTTGAAGATATAAAAATAAGATGCGTAAAGAGTTTATTTTCTGCTATAATTGAGCACTTATGATTTAAGAAACTCATGAACCAATCAGTTCTTTTAGGGTTAATTAAACGAAATTGTCTATCAACTACTTATACTTTTGCATTCAAATTAATACTTTCTATGCTTACTTAAATTGCAGTTTGACTTTTGCACATTTCACAAAGCAACTTAGAACATATACTTCCTCCGTTTTTCTTATATTACACCATAAGGACTTTTACACTATTCACATAATCTTCTTTGACACATCTTTTGTGATTTATCCGTTAGGAAAAACATAGTCATGTGACATCTAGGTTAGATTCATCTCGAAATCTACTTTTCAAATATCAACTTTTAATAATTTTTACAAAAGTATAATTAGAGATATTAATAGCTAAAGTAATGCATTGGCAAGCGTGAAAACACTCATGGTGCAATAAATAAAAAAAACAAAGGATGTATTAGCTTTGAATATATTTTCCAAATATATATTTAATACATGTTTGATGAAAGATTTATAAAAAAAATAAGGGTCAAAGTTATGCATCGATACATGTGAAAGTCAATATGTTGCAACAAAAAAAAGAGGAAGAAATATATGAAATATTGTTGGATTAGTCTAAATGTATATTTTCGTGGCATCAACTGTCTACAATTTTTACACAACACATCTAAAAAAATGATCACAACACAGACAAAGTATGGGGTACTTGTTTTGAAACAAGTGCATTATAAAAAACTACCTTTAGCACAACCATAGGCTGAAATATTGAAATAAATTGAGGTGGCTCCTTTCCTTGAAAAATACGACCCTGCACCAGTCAAACCTTCAAATTAGCCACCCACATATTAGAAATTGAAATAATGCAATCAAAGGAAACATGATAATACCAGGACAGGTCTTCCTTTCAGTGAATTACACATTGTGTTAGCCAACCTTGCAGCCATCTTCTGGTCATCCTGTAAATGAGAAGTTAATAGAAGCTCAACTTCTCCTGAAGCGAATTATGAGAAAACTCAAAAGCAAGTAATAGAAAAAACTAGTAAAATACTGAATTATGTCTCAAACTAGTAAAACACGCACGCACCCGCTGCGCGCGAGGAAAAAATGGATTTACTTCTCATGGGAAGTAAAGGCTGATTATATAGGACCACATACACTAACTTAGTCACTTTGCAACCCTTTTCTAACCCCTTTTATTAACTTTGAGACAGTGTGCTTACATTTTCTCTTCTAATTTCAAACAGTTAGATCATCAACTAATGCATGAAAGAGAGAGGAAAAACCCTCAAAAAAGAATATCCTCTCGTATGGAGATCCAAATCTATAATGCATTGCTTAGCTTACACCCTTTCCTGGCTTTTTCTTTTTTTTTTTTTTATAACTTTAATACTCCTTCCATCGGTCCGTCCCCTTTTGATCTACCCTTATGCCACTTTCAGTGGACCTAAATAATGTACCCATTCCATTTTTTTTTACCAATTACGGGTAGCATTAAATTACCCTTTTATCCTCAATTTTTCTTGTCTTTATTAGGTGACCTTAAATAACCCTCTATTTTGCAAAAATATTTGTGCAAAGTTAGTTTTTCCATGTGAATTTAGCTTTTTCATGTATTTCTACTACTTTCTCTCTCTACTTTTTGCAAATCCCGTGTGAATTTAACTTTCTAATGTACTTTTACTACCTCCTCCTTCCCCTTCTTAATTCCCGTGAAAATTGATCATAAGGGTAGATCAAAAAGGGACGGAGGGAGTATCAATTAGCCATTAGAGACAAGCAGATGGTTGCAGGCTCAAACTACCAAGAATCACAAAGGCATGGTTTTTAAACGAGTGATCGAGAAATCATCCCATGTCCGATCAATTTGTTTAATCTTGCAGTAGTCTTGGTGTTCCAAAAATCGAAATAAAATTTATAATTGTTGCCAAAACATTGTTTTGAGAGGGGGGGGGGGGTTGAAATTATCAACCAGCAACTAGCTAGGTGTTTGCAAGCTCAGACTACCTTCAACCCCAAGGACATGGCTTTGACAGTGTGATTGCCAATCTTCCCTAGCTAATTAATCTTAATCAGATGACAAATTGTAGCCACTACTTATCTCTCATCCTAATTTTAATTCTTCACCGCATATTGTTAATCCATTGGGTTTTGATGATGACAATATATAAGACCTTTTGAATTGTTGACTTGGTTGTAATCGGTGTGATTTCCACTGATCATCCATATAATCATGATTAACTACAGTTATTTCATAATCTGGTTGGTGATTTCTTCTATAATTCTTCTAAACACTCTTCTTAGTAGCCTAAAATATACTGTTCTAGGGAGAGAATAGCTATGGCCTAAGAGCAACCTCAACAGTAGTCTGAGGCAAAATCTTTGATGAAGTCTCCAGGTAAAATTTTTATTTATTTTTTTTAAATGGAAAGAAGTGCTGACAAAATGGATACATTTTTGGGGAGCCTAAGCAAAGGTCATTGATTTCAATTTTTTCAAAAACCCAGAACAAAACTCAAGTAGTTATCTCGGCACATGGGTTTTGATCAATTTTATTACTCCCTCCATCCCTTAATTACAAGTCTGTATTCTTTTTTAGGCGTCCTAAAATGTTGTGCCTATTTCTAAAAATATCACATAATCATTACTTACTTTTTATCTTTCCTATACAAAATACACATATACCAAAAAAATCATTACTTACTTTTTATCTTTTCTATACAACATTTTCAACTTTTTATTCCCATACAAAATTCTCTACTTTTTATCTTTCCCATGTAATATTCCTCAACTATTCCCATCCTCCTTAATTCCCATATTTTTTGAGAAATAGGCTTGTAATTAAGGGACGGAAGGAGTAAATAATAAAAGAGTATTTTATATTCTGAAGTGAGTCTGAGGGATAAAGCATAAAATTTGAGGGGATATGAAGAGAATTTGAGATGAGTCTGGTCCATTAAAAGTTGGTTTAACTTAATAGAAAGCTGATTTGGCAAAGTCTGCACTTTGAGCAACGTCTAAGGATCATCCTAATTCTTAGCATAACACTGTCAGAGGATGCAAAAATATCCTTACCAAAACAAAAGGAAAAAAAAAACCAAAAGATGCATTAAAAGCTTACCTCAATGCTATCCTTTCCAATCCACCAGCACAAGTAGTAGTCTTCTTTCTTCTCACCAGAGTGATAAGTATACAAAATAATGTAGCAATCCCCACTATAAAATTTGCCAACATCCTCTTTTGGCACGGGAGTTTTGGCACTACCATTGATTCGCCACACCTTAGAATTTATTATAATCAATTGCTTTAGCTATGTCCTTAAAGGCCAAAAGCAATGACCAATTATTTCACATGAGAGGAAACGGAAAAAGCAGTGCGGTGTACCTCAATTTTACCACTGGTTTCAAGCAAGGGTGGAACATCCTCATTAACAGGAGCGCTTTTGTTTGTTCCTTTGGCACCAAAACCTTGCTGCTTCAGAAAAGCTAACAAAATACCCACAAAGATGAGTTTGGATAGAATAACAAAGATACTGGTCTTTTGACAAGTAAAGGAATAAAATCACCTGCTACTTTTCCTCTTCCTTCTTCATTACTAGGAGCAGCAGACCCAGCTGGCCAGGAGTCAAAGTGAGATTTAAAAGAGTGTGTCTCATATCCTTGAATAACTCGAGTGACACGTGTTGTCTTCGGTCTTTTTTGGCTAGTAATAAAGTCCTGCAAAAAAAAAATTATTCAAGATCAATAGTCTCAAGTAATAAACATGCATTTAGTTCTCATTTAAATGAAGTAGGAAATCAGCCAATAAAATTGCATCAGGGATTCATGTCTCACGTATCTCAACCTCATGGTTGGATGATCACCTGTGGTTTTCTCACATTACCTTCAAGCCATTAATTTATCCAGCCCCCGGGCATTTCCTATGGCTTGATCCCTAGTTCTGTAAAGGCTAGAAGGTCCTCTACCAACCCAAAAAAGAAAACAATGAAGAACTTGAAAATTAAATAATTAATTATACCTCTGCAGTATGGCAGGCAGCTTTTCTATCCTCCAATTGCGTCACACGACCAAACCAAAGAAAAACCTCAACCCCGCGGTCCAGTAAATAACATTTGTTATTTTCCAGCTTTCCTTTTGAAAGTTCACCTTCTAAAGCTTGAGCTTTACCGTCCTCGATGCTACAGTTCCAAAGCAGAAAGCCAAAATTACACAAAAGCATAGAGGTATGTTTCTAAACAATGACTAACGCTAATATTATAATTTGAGCTCTGATTTGCAAAATGATGGTTTGCATCTATATCACAATTGCGTGTGAGCTCTAAGAAAACTATAAAATGTATAATTCAGTTTATTCTACATATATTAAGTATAATACTCAGTCATGACAGGAAGTTTAAAAATGATTACAGCTAATATAGAGGAGATATAAAGCTTGCAATAGAAACCAGACATGAATGATGGGGCAATTAAGCTTGCTTTATTTTGGTATGAGAATGGAGAAAAATTCCATAGAAGTATCCGTAGAAAATCATATCATAGCCCACAAATACAGCATGGTGCCTTGCCAGATTACATAGAAGTTCACCATAACTATTGCTTGATATTAAGAACAATTATAGCATCATCGGATCATCGGACATCTAGCCCCAAATAACTCCGATTTAACAATAAGCATCGTTGTTACACATTGATCACCACCGGGGAGATAAAGAGGGGTCAAAAACTAATTAGATCTACAGCCATGAGATCTTGAAGTCCAATCAAATCAACTAAAGTCCAGTTTCACTATGTTTACAATCAAACCATATAAAAATAGAATGAAGTGCAAAGTCAGATGATCTAGAGTTGATGACTGAAGAAAGACAGTTTGCCGAGAAAAAAATTGCTAAGCACAAGCCTAAGACCACAATTATGAACAACAGATCTACTAGGCTCATTGTTATTGACAAGGGAATATCCAGCATCCCCTAGGAGCAGAGCAGCAAGTAAAGGCCTGTCATAGTCAGAGGAACCATACAATAAGGGTGTAGAGACTAGATGTCTTGGTGGTTGAGGGAAAGAAGATGAAGAAGAAGAAGAAGAAGACATTTATCCAGATCTAAAACAAGTAGCCTGAATTAGCATTTGTAAAGTGATTTTTCTAAAGATCTGCCTGTTTCAAATTTAAATTTATTTTAATGTTGGATGCATGCATAAAAATTAGGAATAGGCTTTGTCTAAGAATATGTGCTAGCTGTTGCTAGAAAATAGAGAATGGCCCAAAAGTGACAATGGAAACAGTGGCTCTTGAAATAGGCTTGTGAGGTTATCTAATCTTCATTAGGTTTCAGATGCAAGCTTCATCCATGTATTCATATTCACAGACCAACAGCTTCATTTCCCTGAAAAACCAAAATACAATTGTTCCACTTCCATACAAACAAATACTAAAAAAAAAGGCTTGTGAAAAAGGAAGTGGGAATTTGGGGAAGAAACCCAACAATCTGGGCAGGAGTTTCCTTGACCAACATAAATGATTGGCAACAAATCATATGGATATTTCCTCACTTATCAGCTTCCATTGAGCAGCAACCACTGAACTTCATTGTTACAATCATAAGATCTTCCAACAATTGCATATTTTCACTACCCAAATTCCATCTACTCAGGAATACAGAAATATTTAACATAAATTGCAGTACATGATAACCAATTTGATCCAACAAACACCAATAGCGTTGAGACATCTTCACCAAAAACAGGAAAAGGCAAGAACAAAGCTATTATGTTATCCAGATTGG
Organism: Chenopodium quinoa; assembly: GCF_001683475.1. Taxonomy (NCBI): domain Eukaryota; kingdom Viridiplantae; phylum Streptophyta; class Magnoliopsida; order Caryophyllales; family Amaranthaceae; genus Chenopodium; species Chenopodium quinoa. The sequence continues at coordinate 2,126,253 of NW_018744996.1, read as the reverse complement.
AGTGTTTGATGTCCATACAACAGAAATTAAAATACAAAGAAGTATGCAGTCAGGACCTAAATTACGCTTTCTAATTGCAAGAACATTAAAAAAGTGAGAGTACCTATAAAGCTTAGCCGCAATTTCCTCAGGAATAACTTCATCTTCACTAACGACCTTTCGAGCAATTGGGGCAAAACCGCCAAAGAGAACCCAGAATTCACCAGAGTCAGATTCAGCTTGTAGGTTTCCATCATCTACATCAATGACAATGGGTTAGAAAAAAGTCAAACCAGCAAAAAATGCGGTAGGGAGAAAGCACAAAAGTTTTTCTCTCATACCAACAATGGCCACGTCACACGTCCCACCATGATTTTGGTCCTTAAGAAACTGGACAACTTCCAAAGCCTTTGCCCTTTCTTGAATGTTGGAGTTTGCACCATTGAACTGATAGATTTTGTCTTTAGTGTCCAAGATGAAAACATCATCGTGATTTAGAGAGGAACGAGCAAATGGGACCTGCACATCCAGATATTCTTATCATCTACAAAGTATAGCCAACAGCATAAATAACTGAAAGCTGATTTAAGAATGAAATTACAACAGAGTACCTGCTTCATCTTGATAGCTCGTTTTCCATGACAGATATACAACTTTGTTTCAAACTCATCTTCCTCTGGCGTCTTGAATCCAGATGCAACTCCGCCTTCTAAAGGTATGATGCATGGTTTAAAGTAGGACAAAAATTTGTCAGATTCAAAACCTTGAAGCTCCCTATGCTGCACAGCTTTCCCTCCAAGAGCTACATCTAGCTCAACTGTTTTAATAGCAGCTGTTCCAGCCTCGTCCTAAAATAAATTTAAATCACACAGTCAACTACACAGCAACCGGAAAAATGAAATAAGAATGATTAGACAGATTAGACCTACCTGGCTAGTATCTTTTCCAAGCCAAAAGTGAATGTCATACAGATAAGCACCCCCTCTGCCAGAACTTGTCTGCAAAAATATGTATCAAAACTAATAGGCATGAAGAACATAATGTAAGCCCTCATGATGAGATGTCAATAACGTATAAGCTGCACAGAAATGAAGGTACAGGAGAAAATTTGTGCTAATTGATACACAGCAGAGAAAGTACATTTCTTCCATAAAATGATTCATAGCAGCTTCTTGCATTAATTGGTATAGGCAATATTTAATAGTCAACTATATTTATTGGGAATATCATAAAGAATGAGATCGAAAAAAAAAAGCCCATTCATCCCTTTCCATCAAGCAAACCTCACTCCAGAAGCTAAAAAGCCACTCAAGCGAAGGATTAGCATCAACAAAGCTGCTGAAACTAAAAAGAGAGGCATGGAATATCCATATCTATACTAACATTTTATAACAAGAAGTTTCACAAGTAATATAGCCACAAACACCAAAGTGAGTAGAACTGATAAAAAACGGATGAAAGCAGAAACGGAGTAGAATTTAGAAAAACGGAGGAAGTATTATAATGTGATTCAGCATGGTTAAGATGTAGATAGGAAAATAAAGACAGGACATATTTGTGCTATAAAATGATTCCTTGACATCCCTAACAACCAAAAGAAATCTTACCAACAGCCGCCCACCTACCCAAAATATTTAAGTGCAGCCAAAGGTTATCTCTACTCACATAAGCAGCTCATTTAAAGATTACAGTCATACACATATCTTTTCAGCCAAATCACAACTGGGTCCAAGCCCCAAAAGGACCATGCCACAACATTCCGTAATCATCAGCAATAATAATTGAACTGAGATTGTCAAGTTGCAACAACAAAGACGCATGTTTTGATAATGACTAGAACCATATTAAATCAAAAGTAACTTAGCAACCAAAGTTAGGGAAAGCATACAAAATAAATCCATGCAAATGCAAACAATTAAAATTCAAAAAAAAAAAAAACCTTTTTTAAAAAAAAATATACCTGTAAGACAATGTAGGAGTCTCCTGAGTAGAATTTACCATAATCCGACTTTGGCAATGGAACGGGTACGAAGTCCTCAATTCTCCATACCTCAGTCCCTCTACAAGGAGTTAAGACTCAAACAAGTAGTTGTGTACATGAGATATTAAAAGCAGCAAGATCAACAACAATGCTGTAGGTTTTAAGCAATAGTAGCCCAATCCTTTTCAAGCAATAGGTCTATGCATTTAGAATGTATGGCATGTATACCTCCCAGAATTTCAAGCGTCAAGTTCAATTCCCAAAAGGCATAGTGATTCGAGAACTGTGCAGCCTCAGCCTCGTTGGCTTGTCATAAAACAAAGAATTGAGGGAATAGGCATTGAAAAAGCATTAGAAACCAATCATCATTCTAAAACTAATTCTCATTTTCACTTCCCGGCCACTTAAACCCCAAACTTGACATCTATGTATATATACAAGTATATGACAAAAAAAGGATACGGTTTCTGCCCTGCTCCTTGGAAAGCAGGATCAGTAGCCTTCGTAGTGCTTGACATCGCCGATTTCTTAACCAGTTAAAGCAGGAAATAGTTCTTACACTTGTACTTTCAAGTAATAAATCAAAGCAACCAAATAGCAATACTGCAGAACCCGAAAAGTCGAAAATACGGCTTACAAACAAGCGAAAATAATAAGAAAGCTAAAATTAAACATCAGAGCCTTCAGAGGACAGATATACATTCATAGGTACATTCTTCAAAATTTTAACTTCAAACAATCAATAATTTTCCCACCAAAAGGAAAAATCAAAAATTCAACTTCTACTTGTATTAGGAGCTTCTTCCTTAATCATGCAATAGAAATTCTCAAAAACCAACACTGTAATTTGCCATTTCTTCTCATTTTCAAAGTTGATCAAATCAAATTCAATAAACAAATTAATCAAATTCACGCATGAATTAACAACAATAAAGCTACAAATCAAACACAAATAATCAAAAACATCCAAACAAATTCAAATTAAAACCTCAGATCAATCGAAAAAAAGCAAAACCAATCAAAAATCAACAAAAAAAACTCAAACAAATCATCAGAAAGATCTAACTAAAGCTAGAATTAAACCAAAACAATCAAAATCAAACCTAAATCAACAAATCAACGATCTCGAGGCTTGATGATGATGATGATGAACAGAAAAAAGGCGAAAATGAGCACGAAAATTGCAGGAGGAGAGAGAAAAAGGGAGGAGAGGAGAGAGAAAATGTCCTTTGGAGCTGGCAATTTTTATGGAAAAATAGGTGGGGTATGGGATATACCAAAAAAAAAAAAGAAAAAAAAAAGGAGATTTGAATAATTGCTTCCTTTTTTTTTTCTTTTTACTATTTTATTATAAATATTATTGATGGTTTAAAATTTAGAACTTTTGATGTTGAGATTTGCAGAGAGAGAAAGAAAGAAAGAAGAAGATTGATGATGAAAATGGAAAGAAAGATGGAGGGGTAATTTGGTAATAAAGTGGAAAAATGAGGGGTTAGTTGTTAAGACAGGCTGGTGTGTTATAAAATTAAATGAGGAAGACGAGGGGTGACTGTGACGGTGGGCCGGTGGTACCGGTTTTGTCGGGTTAGGCGATTTGGGTGCCGGAATTTTGTATTCTTTGCTTTTCTTTGGAGTTTTTGACTACTTTGGACTTGACTTGTAGACTCAACAAACGTTATACGGGGTAGTAGTGTAGTACTAGTACTTGTTATTTTATTCCCTCCGTTCTTAAAACATGGTTACGATTGTCATTTTGGATATTGGTTACGAGTGCATTTAAATTATTGTCGAACACATTTTCTTTCATACTTACTTGCTTTTAATGTAAGGGTTTGTTTAATTCACCTTATTTTTGCTTATTTGATGTGGTTTGATCTAATCTGGTCTGGTCTGATCTTGTTTAGTCTGGTCTGATTTAATCTGACTAAACTTTGACCCTATATATACGATAATCTATAAAGAAGAAATATATCAAATGGGATCTTGTTAGATTTGTATGAATATGTATTTTATTTATATGTAATTTTTATAATTTTTTTCATTACGTAAGTAAAGATATTTAGCGATAAAAAACCGCACATAAAACGATGTTTTGATCTGAACTTATTTTTTCTTATCTGATCTGATCTGAACTGAACTTATTTTTTCTGATCTGATCTAATCTGAACTTATTTTTTTCTAAAATAAGTTGAACTAAACAAGGCTTTAACTATTATTTTTCAAAATATTTACCTACTCCTAAAGCAACTAATTCTATTTACAAAAATATTTAACTAGTTCCAACGTAAATATTCATATTTCCAATGTTGACTTAATCCCAAAGGAGCCTCATTTTCTCAAATGACATAAATGTAAATAAGTGTACATTTACAATATTTTATAATTTTTGCTGAATTAACACTGTTAATTTTCCATCCACCTTCGCTCTTCTTCTTCCTCCTCTTCCGATAGCAAAAATTCGTTGAAGGAGCTTGAGTTTTTGTCCACCTACATCATCTTCATCCTGACCCATCTTCCACCATCACCTCCGGCCCATTTCCAAAACATTTCATCTCCACAAATATGTCCACTGCATTTCCGACGACTTCACCACCTAAATAAACGAAAACGCTAAGAACAAAGAAAAAAAAAATAAAGGGTGTTATGTCCCTCCACTGATGCTCTTCGAATGAAATAGAAATACCTGTATCCGCAACTTCTGGGTATAAACTCTACCACTACTAACATGTACACCTTCACAGGTAACGTTGTCTAACTAGAAGAAAAAATTGAAATGACATAAATGCCCACAAATTTTCCTCTGATGACAGGGAGCGCCCCTTTGAGAAACATACAATTGAGAAACTTGTATTTAGCCCTTAATCCCACTTGATATGTGACATTTGCTCATTGTTTTCCAATATATTATTTTCTTTAGTAACTGCGTAAAATCATCAAACGTAACAATCTTTCGAATAGAGGGAGGAATCCTTAATTTTCTTAAATAGGACTAATACGCATCATACGTTGTACTATTACTTAAGGTAATATCAATCAAATGGTTGGATTAAGGTTGTTAATTGTAATCATATTTTGTCCATATGAATTAGCATACATAGGAGATCAAAATTTAGTCCAATCATATCAAATCAAGCAATCATATCAAATCAGATTAAAAAAAAATTAAGCATCTGCTTAGATAAGAAAAAATGAATTCATATCAAATTAAATAAAAACAAGGTGAACTAAAGTCTTACCTTATTTACAATAATGCAATTTTTTCCTAAAACAAAAACATTAATGCAATTTTAATTCTTATCCAATGTTTTAATTACATAAATCACAAGGGGAGTCAGTCATAAAGGATGTTTTAAATGTTTTAATTACTCAGCATTTTTTCCCTTATCTTTGTTAATTGTAACTTTAAATCTTACATCAATTACTTTAATATTTGCACAAAAAAAAATCAATTACTTTAATGTAAATTTTTAAGTAGTAATTATAAAAAATTGATATTTTACAATTACATATCAATATATATAACTAAAATAACATTTTACATAATACTCTCTTCCTAAATACTTACAACACTAGCATATTTCGTAAGTTCATGAATACTTACAATAATTTCTACTTATTAGTATGGAACCATCAATATTTTATTACTATACCGGTATTTTTTATATAAAGATATTTGTAACCATAAACCATTATTTTGAAACGAATAGAGTATTTATTTAAACAATTGTTAAAAAGAAAAATATACGGCTAAATGCGGCGGAACCGGTGAACGTGAACCACAGGAAGCAAAAAAGGGAAAATAGAGAACATTCTGTTGAACCATTTAGCTGGACTTTCTAAAAGTAGGACTATAGGAGGACCCAAGCACCAACTACTTTGCTTGCCTGGATTGACCCCACCATTCCACCCAATCATCAACTTCCCTTTTGCTTCCCGCTTTGTTCAAGGGCTTTGCTACTGTAGCACTGGGTAATTAACCTCGTACATTATCAGGGATTCTAACATATTCTTACTCTATGGAATAATATTGCTTGTTTTAATCCTTTATATCAAATTTTCATTGTAAATATTGGTTGTTTTACTATTATAAAGTGGACATCAACTAATTTAATGATTAAAATCTTGGTATCTAAAACATGAGATCGAATTTCGTTTATATCATTATCCTTGTGGCTCTCTCTACTAAAAAAAAACCCTTTGACGATTAGTTCAATGGATAAACTAAAACTTTTGTCTTGTCAAAAAAAAAAAAAAAAAAAAAAAACACTAATACTTTTGTCGCAAATTAATATCGCCAATGACCAAAATAAAGAGATAAGATAATACAAGTAGACACATCATTACATATTACACATTTTTTAAAACTCCTCATTCTACTATGAAGTAATCTACTATGAGATAGTGGGGGATAGCTCACGTGGTTAGAGCTCCCTCCTAGTTTCAGGGATTCTTGGGATCGATTCTCATCTCCGTCCTTGTGGTTCTCTAAACACCAAAAAAAAAAAGTAATCTACTATGAGTCTACGACTATTTTTTGATATCGCTCTGCATCTTCTACTATATCCGTCATCAATAATGTCATACTAGCACTACTCAGTTGACCTATTTGCATCCTCTCGAATATGGTAACATTCACATTGAAAGAAACTCTTGCCATCATTCAGGATAAAACTAGTTGAATTTCAAACATATAAATTTTTTTTATTGAGGAAATTGTCAAACATCCAATTATGCTAATGTTACCTTTATTGTTGTTAAAAAAAAAAAAAAAAAAAAAAAAAAAAAAAAAAAAAAAAAAAAAAATCTTAATTTTTTATAAATAATTTACTTGTTTAAAATAAGGCAATCAATTAAATAAGCACGCAATCAAACTGTGATAGGAAGAAAATCATTTTCATTCAAAAACTTGACAAGTAAGGCAATCAATTAACTAACACCCCATGTCCTACTCCCTCATCTGATGATGTCCAAACAAACTGTGATAAGAACATGTCAACATGTGATTACGCCAAAATTGTACACACAAAGCAATACAAAAGAGGTACTCAACGAAAGCGCCTATGTACGAATATTCATCTTCATATTTATGTTCATCTGGAAGATGCCTTCTAATTTCTCACAGAACAGTAGGATAACCTCAGCACGATTAAGACACAGGCTTCGAACATAAATGAGAGGATACATGTAACATGTCAAAATGTCCGATTCCATGTGGAATTTCTCAAGTAATCAGTATCACAATAAAATTTTCAATTGTACCCAAAACATGCGTTACAAAGTGAAACATAGAGTTGATTTAACACATTACACAGTTAACTTTCAGTCAGCTACCAGAAGACGGTCAGAACTCAGAAGTGGTTCTATTCAGGCAAACTGATTCATCCCAGGATTTGTAACTACACTCCTCTATGTGTATATCACGCTTCCGATGCTCCTCTTACATAGATGACTGCAATTACAAATCTTGGAAGTCCCAAAAAGACACCAAATAATTCCACAACCAGTCCTCTCCTCTCCCAAAAAATGTAGCAGCTCTGTTAACACACCGTACTTCCAGTATTAATTGTCAAGTGTAATTTGAACTAGCACGCGACAAGTCTGACATTTAAATCCGGACGGATTTAGGAATTAACAAGTCTAAATGTGAATGTTTCAAAAACTAGAAGTCTATCACGACAGACACATACATCATAATAAACACCGTACAAGCTTCAGAAGGGAATGGCACACCACGTAATTGCTCATGTAGGAAGAGTGAAGAATTCTTCAATCTGTTTTTCATTTACCACCACGCCGAGCTGTTCATTTTTTACAGCATTTACCAAATCAGCTTCTATAATAGGTACAGCATCAACGCTGCGAATTTCCATGTACTCATTCAGGTTATGCACTGTTCCATCTACAGGAATAGGACAAGAAAAATTGCATTATGGTCCAGCTAGTCATGAACCTAAGAATAAATTAACAAGTATTAAGAGCTATCAGAAGAACTTATGATTGCTTACTGACTGATATATCATAGGGAGAACACCACCACACCAATCCTAAACGTACGAAGTACTATATTGCAAAGAGATTTACATTTTAAAGCAGATCTTACCATAATCTCAGACAAACACATAATAAGATTGAACATGCTGGGCTGTTCTGGTAATTAATCATGAAACATCGGTTTAATTCATGCGTAGTACAGGGCAAGATAGAAGCCTCATGAGACGCATTGGTTGATTGTAGAATGAGCTCTCTTGGCATATATGAAGTTATAATTTCAGGAGGAAAAATTTGTGTTCACTTCAAATCCCATTTTAGTATAGGCCAACAGACAATTGTAGCATTCTTAAACACTATAAAAACTGAAGTTTCGAGAACATAAGGCAATGGGCCAATAATAAAAGTTATCTGATGCGATATATTGTACCTTCAGCAATTATTGGATCATATGGAGGCGGTTGGGCATTCCAATTCCCATCAGAATCCTTCATGTGTCTTCTATCAGAAGCAAAACAGCGGAAAAATATGGGAGCATGTACAATTCGATAAAATCTGAAAAATGAAAAATCTAACTGCTTCAGAACAATCATTATATTGGCCATTTTTGGTGCATAATTCCATATTATTGAATGTCTTCTATAATATTAAAAAAAAAAAAAAAAAATAGAAACAAGTGGGAGCTAGTCTTTTAAGAGGAAATTGGCACACCTTCGAAACTCAGAAAAGAGCGGAAATGATGGACGAAAAGTTTCTGCAACGTATGATGCTAGAGGAGAAGGAAATGGAAGAGTAGAATCCAGATCCCATACTAGCGGAGGCTTTTCATTTTCTTTTTTCTGCAATAGGAGGTAAATATGTTAGTTCAAAATCAATCCTCAACGTAGAGAGGTGAAGCAGCACCCCTACATAAAAAAATAAATATATATAAATAGTATATATAAAACAAATAAATAAAAATTCTCAAGCAGTAATGTCAATCAAGAATCACTGTGAAAGAAAAATATCACCTGTATGCAGATTACATGGTAGTCCCAGAGAATAACCCCATCAGCCCTATGGCTGGCCTTCTGATGCCAAAGTGGAATCTACAGCGAACATCCAAATCAACACCTATCATTATAAACACTTCAAATCTCCCTTCATCTTCAGTAAGGCAGTACCTAATGATAACATGTTGAAAAAGATACAGCCTATGATGATGCTTTGACTCATATGAGTGTCACACGTAGGGGTGTGTGTGTGTGGGTGTGTGTGTGTGAGTGTGTGTGTGTGTGTGAGAGAGAGAGAGAGAGAGAGAGAGGCTCATTTTCAGCCAATAATGAAGTGTCTATAACTCCATACTCATTCAGAGTGTGAAGTATCTAACATGGATAGTTGAACTGAGTCTAAACATCAGGTTTCAGCTAAGTATGATGATAAATGATAATCTCAAATCTATAAGCAACTAGAGCAACTTATTAAGACAACTAAAATAAATGTACTCAATAGCATGTCCATTATCCACTGTACACATAACAAGGGGCTTATGTACTAAATAAAGATCAGAGCCCGTTTCAGAAACTGAAAAGGAGAGTAATGGACCAAGTAAAAATGTTAAACATACTTGTTTCTTATCATTAGATATAAAAACAACAAAAAGATCAGAAGCCTCTGTATCTGCAACCCCAGTTGAACTTAATTTCTTGCAAAGCCTGTACACATTCTCCTCGCTACCAAAAACAAAATAAAGAATAAATAAATAAATATGAGAGAGATAGAGATAGATAGATAGAGAGAGAAGCTGCTAGATATTCTGATGATTCCAAGAAGTTCCATCATAAAAATTTGAGATCTATACTTCTATATAAATGTCATAAAGTTTCTAAACACTGTGTAACACGAGCAAATTATGACAATAAAAAAATTTGATATTCTTTAAAGCCCATTTATTCGTGGTTATATATGGTGGTAATGGGAATAAGCTTGGATTTCAATTTGTAAGAAAAATCATAGTTTATTCTCATGGCAATGCTAGTTCACCCCAGTTTTTATCTTTTCCTCTAAAAATCGTCATAATCACTCATTACCATTAGGGGGTGGTACTGGGCGTTAAAGGATATTTATGAAGAAAAACACACATTCAGGGATGAGGTTCCATTACTAAGGACATTAGAATGTAGATTACACTTAAATTGTTAATAATTCCCCAAGAGCGATTCCCATTCAAGGTGGATTAGAAAAAGGAAAATAAAGCATATATAGGCATTTCCTTCCCCTATGAACCTTGTCTATTCCATAGAAAGCTTTTTGTATCATTTAGCCTTGCTTATACAAAACCTTATCCAAGAAATAAGCCAAAAAAATAAAAATAAAAAACATTAAATATAACATCCTAATTTATCAATCAAAACAACTGAGAGTGATGAATCACAAATTCACAAGATATGAATTAACCTAAACTTCCAACAATTAAACTAAATAGAACAAGCATCTCAAATTCTCATATGAAAATGGAGAATCCAATCATTTTTTTTTCCTAATTATTTTTCAAGTTAGATGCGACACGCGAGTCATTTTAAAAAAAATCTTCATTTTTAAGTGAAATGCATGCTACTTGTAATTCAATAATTAAAATTTGAGTTACTTGTGTGTAATATGTATTGTACAGTTTAGGAATTCAAGTCATTAGTGTTTAACTGTTTTTTCATCAATTCCTCATAAATCTTAAAAACAATTTTTCTAACTCGGCATAGAATTGAATACATCTTGAACACTTCTAGTTAATGTTCATGAACAACTTGGCTGCATAATGATCACATAATTTGCACGAAAATTACTTGCATTATAAGAGTACATTTACATTTTAAATTTGTCCTCCCTGTGAAATTTGATTGGTCAAACACGACATACTTAATGATCTAAACTAAGTTTATGATATTTTTAACAAATTTATCCTTCCATCATTCAACCAAAAAAATCCAAGTAAAACATATCTAAATATTACCTAGAACTCGAGAACCAACTCGATTTCGCTCAATAATACATGAACAAACCTCGACTATGTTCAAGCTCAGTTAATTTTAATAAACGAACATAAACAGTCCAGAACTGGCTTCTATCAGCACATTTACATCCCTAAATCCCTAATTTTGATACCAATTTCTTCCCTAATTTGTCAAATTAACCGCAAATATAACTACAATTGTGCATATATGATAGAGAACAACCATCAGACCAATAACAATGTTACATAACATAACAAATGCAAATAATCAAAGCAAAAATCAAATAAAAGCGTCTGATTCTCAGCATAATGAATCAATTAAGAAACTCATAAATCTTAAAAATCAATTAATAAACATTATACTACTACATTTGAGAAAATTAGAAGAAAAAAAGTAAGTAAAATCAAGGTCAAATGATCAAATTATGCATAAAATTGACAGGGAATCGGATAATTTACAGAAATTGAAAAAGATAGAGATGAAATACCAGTAAAGCGGAGTGTGATCAAACTGGGATGTCTCTGTCTCCTGCTGCGAAGCCATTGAAATCTGGACTCAGTTCAACCAGGAATGTTCTCCAGGCCAAAGGAAAGGAAACTTCAGCTGTGTTGCGCTTTTGATTTTCGCAATTTACCTGTTCCGACCCAAACGTTTCGACATACCATTGGCCAATTGTATTTGGGTATTTTAAAACATGTTGCGTACCCCAATCCTTACGGTTTTTTTGGTCCGATATTTGTGAGTCAGACACTTTGAGAGTGAATGGGAAGGATAAGGGATCCCCACATTCAAAGTGTCTCTAGTGAGGATTGAATCCCCAACCTTAAGGTTAGAAGTCGAAACCCTTACCATTAGACAAAACTTAACTTGGTATATTTTTGTGAAATTGGTACAAGCGGTTAGAAATATACAAATTGATCTTCATGATACTCCCTCCGTATTAAGGTCTACTTAAAAAAGGAAATTGAGATACGATCAAAGTCCTTTTATAGTAGACTACTCAAAGTGTCTCTAGTGGGGATTAAAATGAGAAATTTTGTTTTGGGGTAAATGGTACGAAATAATATTTACTTTGAAAATAGGAATAAGAATAATCAATCAATCAATAACATAATACTAAAACAGACACAAAAAATGACACGTGTCACTTCTTGGTGCTGTTTAGTTCCCTCCAAAAACCTTTTTTTTTAATTCACATCCTTTACAAAAAATATTCACTTCTTTAAATAATTTTGATTCACATCCTTTACAAAAAATATTCACTAAATCATATAATTGTGATTTACTTTCTAAAAAAATATTCACATATTTTCCATTTTTTTATTTTTACATATTGTTCTATATCTTTTACTTTGTATATCCTACGGAGTACATATTATTTCTTATATATCAATTACATTTTACATAATACTAAAACAAACACCAAAAATGACATGTGTCACTTTCTGGTTCTGTTTTTTCCCTCCAATGCCATTTTTTATTAGCCCAAATCTTCTTAGAATAATATTTAACATATTATTATAATATAACCTTCCTATTTAAGCATCATAGTTTTATCATGTAATAATAAAAAAGAAAAGATTCATATCATTTGTATTATAGAAAATATGTCAAAATTATCACCAAAAATTATACTATTCCATATATTGCTAATATAATTTTTTTTAATTAAATCTTCAAATACATATAAAATTCTATACATAAAAATGACAATTTTAATTTGTCAGCAAAATTTACTATCATCACCATAAAGAAAGATTATATCTAATATGATTAAAAATTAAATATAATTTTAAATAAAGTATATTACATGTTGGATCACATAGTGAAATACACACACTAAAAAGAACGTATAAAAGATGCATATGAAACTTTGCAATGCAAATATATAAGTAATGTTTTATTTTTATATTTACTTGATCATATAATTTGTACTTTTTTCATATAAACAATATTGAATCATTCAAAGTTTTAAAATTAATCGATAATCGATAATCAAGATAATTTAATTTATTTAACAATTTATTAATAAAATTCAAGGAAATGTATTTATTCTATCATGGTTTGACATACAAAATTGAGTACAAATCGACAAAATTTATTATAAATTTTTTATTGTGTTGTAAAGGTTTATGATATTTTTGTTGATTTTGTACTCAAATTTTTATGCATATTTTTACATAAATAAAGCTTGATGTATATTTTTACATAAATAAAGCTTGATGTATATTTTTGCATAAAAAGGTTGATATATATTGCTATATTTTTTTTTATTATTTATGATTAAGATAACAATAAATAAAGTTTTAGTAATAACCGTGCATGGCACGGGTCCTAAGCTAGTTGTATTATTATTTCAAAGTGTGAGGATAAGTATGTAAAAGTATCGGATTTAACCAAATCTATATCTATATTGATATTTCAAAGTGGGGGTTAATGAGGGTAGAGCAAAACCCAAATACTCCTCTCTCATAGTGTCACCTCATTTGCCTCATCATATCACAAACAAAATTTATTACAGTATACTTTTTGTAACATATCAATTAACTGAGAAAAAAATGGGAAATTATCTTCAATCAATATCAATCGAGTAATTAAATATTTTCAAAAAAATTCAATAAAGATAATAAATAAAAGTTTAATACTCCCCCCGTATTATATTACTTGCTCCATTTGCACGCACTATTTATTTGACCTACTTCGACTAATGTTTAATATTTATATGTAAGGAAAATTATAGTCTTGTAGATACTTGTTGGAATCATCTCAATGAAAAGATTATTAATTTTCAATTGTTATAGTTATTGATGATTAAAGATATTACTGATCAATGATTTGCATCGACATACGTGCTTATAAGAAATGGAGCAAGTAATAAAATACGAAGGGAGTATTATTTTCCTTCTTAAAGTGATACAGCTTATGCATTGGCACGAGTACAATGTTGGGGTTGAGGTTTGTTGTGGTGTTGAACATGGTGTTTTGTTGTGGTGTTGGACTTCATCCGCCATTGCTGATGAGAAAGGAAAAAGGAAGGTTGAAGAAAGGAGAAGGAAATGGAGCTAGCTCTTTACAGACGAGAGGAAGAAGGTGAGTCGACAGCAAAAGAATAGTATTATTTACCAATTTTGTCATTGGAGAAACATTCAATTAGAGAAACTGAGACCCGCTCCTATAAATAACTACTAATCAATCTATCTATCATCAAGTTTAATTTGCATCCCTACCTTTTAAAAAGTATGAGTAAACGCTTATGAACAGTGCTAAGAATGTGAGACTATTATGCCTTAAAAATGTTTGCCCTCATTAATGTTAATTGTTTTTTTTTTTTTGAACTCTTAAGAATAGCGTGTGGACATCTATACCCCTAAAAATATTTGTTTACATATTTTCACTAATTAACGATACTAATAACATCAAACCGAAAGAACTTTTAGATACGACTAGCTATGAGGCGTGCATCGCGCGCGTTAACTGCCCTATTCATTTCAAAAATATTTGAAAAATTGTTTTAAAAACAAAAAGTTAAAATAAAAAATCTGAAAAAGAAAAATATATATATAAAAAAAGGAATTAAGTTACAAACTTGGCCCAAAACTTCATTTCAAAACAAATGGGCTTATGAGTTATGACGACATAACTCAACAAATGGAAGAACAACTCCCATTCACTGCAACACAAACACTCACCGACGCCGACGAAACACGCCGGAAAATATGCTCCGGCGGCTGCAACCGCCCGGTGAACGTCTGCCTGTGCGATAAAATACCACAAAATCCAATATCAACCACCACCCAAATAGTAATTCTACAACATCCTCACGAACAACGCCAAAAATTAGCAACAGTTCCAGTTGTCAAAAAATGCCTCCAAAATTGCGAAATCATCGTTGGTCGGAAACTTCGCGAAGGTTCCTCGCAAACCCTTGATTCTCTCTATCATGGAATCAATGATTCAGCTCAATTTGACCCTATTCGTCGCGCAGTCTTTCTCTTTCCAGGTATAGCTTTTTGCTTAATTTTGAGTTAATTTTTGGTGAGAGAATGTATATTGTGTAGTATGGAATTTGTGAATTTTGTAATTTGGACTCTTTGATTCAATAATTTTTTTATTTATTAATGTTTATATAGTTATATGGCATTGAACTAGATAATCTTAGTGTCCTAGTCTTACGGTCTTACCAAACTCAAGTTCGTCTTGCATGATTCGAAAATAAGTAGTTTTAGTATTTTTCACTCTCTCACGACATTGCTTTAATTGAGTTACATTTTTTTAATTTGAGGGAATGTCTCAATAGGTGGATGCGACTTTGCGAGTGCATGATGCTAGCTGTGCGGCTTCTTTTGAAATAATTACTCGTATTTGTGATTGCTTAAGTAAATAACATATCTTATAACTTTATGAACATGTTCATTAGAAGAATATATTATGCAAACAAATGAACATAATGGAAGATATTGTCGTTTAATCAAAGTATGCCTTGTTTCAATTGCATAAAACCAATATACCGTTTGCAGTAAAGGAACATCGGTTAAAAATAAAAAGATTGTACAAATTATATATTTCATATTTCTTTTGTGCTTAATTTTTGAGTTGATTTTTGTGAGGAATGTATAATACTATGGTTTATGCAAAGGTTTTCAACAAATTTTGTACATAAAAAAGATATATCTATGGATCAAGTGGAATTGACTAAAGCTGTGGACTGCAATTGATTTACATAATCTTCACCATCGATTAATATTTTAATTTTTTTTAATGTAGGCACGGAATTGATGCCTTCGATAGAAATTAATGAGTGGAGATCATCATTGAATAGTACGTGCACAAATGGGATTGTTTTAATTGTATTTGACGGTACTTGGAAACATGCTAAGGAGATGATGTTTGCGAGTCTCCCATTTATATCAAAATTTGCTACTCGTGTATGTTTTGATTGTGATTTTGAGGTTGGTGGTGGGACCATATATGATTCAGATCTCATCCTGAAGAAGGAACCTTTTAAAGGGTGCATGAGTACCATGGAAGCTGTTGCTCGAGCTTTGAGAGTTCTTGAGCCATCTGGGGGAGAAATAGAAGCAAAGCTGGTTGAGGTTTTGAAGTCGATGGTTAGTCTACAGGCTTGCTACTTAAAGACTGTGAAACCACGGAAAAAGTGTTAGAGAAGGGTGTGGTGCGGAAAAACATATAGAAGCAGCAGGTCAGTGAATATCAATTATTGAATTTTTGTTCTTTGATAGATTACATTGAAACAAGAATATGTAAAAATCTACTCCAGTTACTAGTTTTTTTTTAGAATGCATCAGATCTGAATGTGAAGAATCTGTTCCTGTTTAAGAAATTTTCAATATATGTATTCTCCTTCCCTCTCTTTCCTTGAAAATCAAGGATAAGAAAATTTTGGGAGACATCCATATTCTATCAACGTTTTGTTTTATTGAATATTTCTATGAACCAGTAATTTTCAAGCAGTCTAGTCTCCTTTTGGTAAGAGAGAGGAGTGAGGATGTTGTAACATAAGATTGTAAGGAGATAGTCATTAGCTAAGTTTTTTGAGTACCTCAGATCAATTTTACAAAGAAATATAGACACTGATCAGGATGTGATTCATAGAATTAAGTGTGGCAGCTAAGTTATTATGCGACCGTAGCATGCCAATTGGTTAGAATTAAAGGAGAAAGTCTACAGGATAACAATTAGACTGGTTTTATACTGGTGGGCATTTAAAAAGATGAGTGTAACAACGATGCTTATAGTGAGACAGATGTGTGTGAACACCCTGAGAAATTGAATATCTAAATATGTAGATATTCAAAAGAATGTTGGAGTAATCGAGCTTAAGGTAAGGGAGAATTGCCTACATTGGTTTGGGCTATGTTACTCGGATTCTTCATTTCACCTCACGTACCCGTGTCGGACCCTCGACACTTGGACATTGGTGGGACACTTGGACACTTCATTTTAGTTCAAAATCATTGAAATTTTTTACAAAATAGCAGGGTCGGACACTTGGACACGTGTCCATGTCGGACATGGGTACTCGAGTCCAAGTAACATAGGGTTTGGGCATGTGAAAAGTTGGCCAGAGTTTGCACCTATAGGGAGGTGGAAGTTTGGGATTATGAAGATTTCAAAAGAAGTTGAGGCAGACTAAAGCTGACTTGAATGGATGAAGTTAAAAATGGCATGTACGGAGGAAGTGGGTTTACATGAACTTGTAACACTAGATAGCAGCAAATGAAGAGGATCTTTGTGGACGACCACATGAGATGTATTATTGATTCGTGCTGCCAACCCCATTTTTTTGGAAACAAGGCTTTGATTTTGTTGCTGTACAATTCCCAAGCTGATTTTTGGGGGGCTATTTTGTTTCATGATTGCACTAGAACAAAAGTTGCCTTTAGTTTTGGATTAAACATGATACATTTAATCTTCCATCGTAGGCAAATTTAGAGGTAATAATGAACCTAGCATGCTTGCAGGCTACAACATGATACTTTTTAACTTCCATTGTAGGCACCTTTAGAGGTAATAATGAACCTAGCATGCTTGCAAGCTACTCAAGCTTGCCTTGGTCAAAGCCTGGCAAAGGTAAGCTTGGCTCAAGACTTAATTGAGCTAAGCAGTTGTGAGCATATACACTTTTACGGAGGCAGTATAATATATGAGTAGATTTTACTAATGAGCAGAGCACTTGATAACATTGCTAAATATTAGCTACAAACTATTAGTAACTCGAAAGATTATTTTCTTAGTTGGAACCCGTGACTCGGGCTTGAGCTTAGGTTGATCAAGTTTGAGTCAGTGGGACCGGGATACCCCAGTCTTGACTTGTTATCAGTTTATCACCCTGGCACATCACGCATCGTAATTTCTGTTAAAACCGCATTATATGTAGGCTACTTGTCAGCTTAACTTACTGTATACTTGTGATTATTTGTGGATGTTATTTGATGCTCTTGGTCTCCCTTTAAGCCTATCTGCAGCCCATGAAATCTGCTTTGTTCAAGTAACAAATAGCTAGTCTAATGACGGTAATTTTCTTATCTATCCTTTTCATTCTAATTGACCCTTTTTGAACAATGCTTACAGATTGAAGCATGGTGAGAGGTTAGATAACAAAGTGGTTTTTAACTGCGAGTGGCAAAACCTTGTATCTTGGTCATTGCAGGAAATGTGTTTCGTTTACTTGAAAGACAACCCTGAAAGATTTCATTGTTGCAATTCAGAGTAGTATTGTAGTAATACTGATTAGAGATCCAAGTTTTTCATGTGGAATTCAAATCACATATCTTCAGAACATAGAGAAGCTATACAACTACCATAGCACCTTTCTTTTCATGCTGAATCAAGTAAATCGACTTTCGGTAGTTGAATGGTGAAGGCACTCTTCATACTTGTACGCAGTTCACATGAGTGAAGGGAGAAGGAAATGGCTCCACTCTTCGTTCTGTTTTTTTTCAGAGGTTAGGAAAGATGACAATATAAACTTGGCTTGCTCTGAAGGAATCTATGGAAATAAAATTGAAGGAAAGAGTTGCTTATTGCTACAACATAAGGTCTGGGAAGTGTGATTCGATGCTGATTTATTATTATCTTGCACATCATCTTATTTCTGGGCTATTATACTATTCACACTCTTGTCACAATAGCACTATATACTGATGAAAACTTTGTTCATTCTTTCAATATATTTTGCCAGTTGTTTCTTCCTCTCCATAATTTCCTTCTACATTTTAATCAAAACACATTATTCCACTGATAAAAAGAGAAATTATTACGTAACTAATATTCTAGTTCAATACAGAATCATATTGAAGAAACAGTAACTTCAAGGAGAGTAATATGCTGAATAACTGAATGACGTTATTCTCACCTCAAAATACTTTCAAATAGGCTCCCCTTAACTTCAAAAAAATAGTCAGAAGAATTACAATTAATGCATCGACATTACCCATCTCAGAGGATTGATCTATCATACAAGATTATCAAAATTGAGCAATAATCTAGTAAACTTCTAGTTTCTGCAAAACCATAATCTAGAGAACAGAAATGAATCACAAATAGATTGCAAATTTGCAATAAGTAAAATACAAGCTACAGCAGAAACACCAACTTTTGGATACTGCAATGCTATTTCTGCTTCAAAACTGTCACTGTACTTTGAAGGTCTACCCTCTCCTAGTGCTAGAGTTGAATCAACTCCATAACGATTGAGCATACAATTTTGATGCTGCCAAGCCAAGCAATAT
This sequence comes from Chenopodium quinoa, assembly GCF_001683475.1. Classification (NCBI taxonomy): domain Eukaryota; kingdom Viridiplantae; phylum Streptophyta; class Magnoliopsida; order Caryophyllales; family Amaranthaceae; genus Chenopodium; species Chenopodium quinoa. The sequence goes on along the minus strand of NW_018744996.1, from coordinate 2,107,066 downwards.
AGGGAGCTTGTCATTAGTAGCCAGCACCTTGTTAGGCTTTGCACATCTTCCAGTCAACTAAACAGCAAGTTATAAGACGTGAGACCTGATCATACATCTAAATCGCATCACCAAAGGCTTTTACAAACAGTGCAGAGCCAAGTCATCCATCTAATTTGTCGAGCTTAGCTTCCATCTTCACTATCTGAAAGTAGAAAATCCTGGATTTGCTCCCTGCATACAGGTCATTGAGATCATCAGCATTTAACATCAACAGGATAAAAGGAAGAAGAGCTAAGCGTGCCTCTCCCCAAGGAACAATAACCAAAAACAAGAGGCAATATCGAATTGTTCTCTTCTCCTCTCCGCTCCTCCCACCATCCCCAACATGGCAACACAGCGTCCCCCGGAGCTTTAAAAAACAAACAAACAAGACAACAAACAAACCTGACATCTGATTTTTTTTCAAGTGATTAAGGGAACACAGGTCTGAATCTTCTCAGACCTAACCAAAGAATGAATTTCTAACATGGCAGCTGTTGATAACTTGATATACAATAGGGGTGAGCAAAGACCCAGGGTACCCGGTACCGGACCCGGTTAGGATCCGCCGGGTCCGGACCCGGAACTGGTCCCACCGGTTCCGGGACCGGGTCCAAAATGTCGGACCCGGTTGTAACCGGTTCCGGGACCGGGTCCTAAAATTTCGGACCCGGTACCCACTGGGTACCCGGTTTAAACCAATTCCAGTTCCGGGTACCCGGTCCCGGATCCAGACAATCCGGGTACCCGGAACCGGTACTGATTTAGTTATAAAAAATTATTTTTTTTTTTAAAAACCCAACAATCCACAGTCCAATACAACATTAGGCCCATTTCATCCAATTCATTTCTGCTAGGGTTTCTGTCAGCCACTAAGCCTCCTCATTTCATTGAATTCATTTTTGCTAGGGTTTTGTTCTTCTCTGTTCATTCTCAATCTTCTCTGTTCTCCTCTGAAAATCTCATCTTGTCTTCTTTCGTTCTCATCAATTCACTGATTCTCGGTCTTCTTTCGTAAGTATTTTTCTCTTGGTACTCAAAATCTCATCCTCTCTTTCGTTCTCATCAAGCCACCGAACGACTGTCTCTTTCGTAAGTATTTTTCTCACTTTGTTTGCTTTTTGTTTCATCTTGCATATGTAGATCTCTGGTACTGTTTATTGCTGCTTGCATTTTCTTTGGAGATAGTTAGAGTGTTTATGTTAATTTTAATTTTTATTTTCTTCAATTTCTGAGGGTGTTACGAGTGTTTAATATGCTGAAATCAATGAATTGGTACAAATTGACTGCACTTATAGTCTTTTTCTGCAATTTCTGGGTGTTTGAATAGATTCTTATTGAGTATTAATTGGTGGGTACCATTTTTAGTTGCTGTACATGTTTAGTTCAGTCATTGCTTTTATAGAAGTTGTTGTTTGGCTGTTAACATTGTGGTGTTGATCTCAGTACATGAGGTGGGTACACTGGGGTTTCGTTTTAATGATGTTATGTTTGCTGCTTGCATTCTCCCTGATAGAGTTAAAAACATTGGAAGAAACAGAGTCAATAACTCAATGTTCTATCTTTTGGCTTTTACCACTTGCGATGGATTAGTGGAAAAATTGCTTTAGAGGAGATATTTCCCAAAGTTCAAAAATTTTTTGTTGAATTTTTTTCCTGACTGAATGATTAAATAAAAAAATCATACTACACTACACTACAATCCCATCTTCTGATCACATTCACCTTGCATCTTTGCAATAGTGTTTTTTTTTTTTTTTTTTTTTTTTTTTTTTTTTTTTTTTTTTTAATCTAGTTATCATGATATTGGTTTACCTTGTTTTTTCAGATTTTCAGATCTATTTCTTGTTTTATTGAGCTGGTCTTTTCTGAAATTTGTAGTTGTGGAGAAAGATGTAGATGGTGATGCATGTGCAGGAACTACAGTTGGATTTCTATGTAGAATTCTGCTTGTTTAAAAGGTTTTTATAGAGGAGAAAGTGTTTCAACAACTAAAGGAACCTTCTTTTCATAAGATTAATTACCATTTTTTCTTTATTAAGTTCCAATTCCTTTTTGTATTCTTCATGAAGATGATGTACTAGGATCTGTGCATATTGTCTCTCCTTTCTTTCTTTGTGTTTATGTGAGTGAGACAATATCAGTTCTGACTGTTGTATGTATTTGTGTAATGCATATAATCACTCTCACTTTGTGTAATGTTTATGTCTTATTAAAGTTTAATTTGTTCCTATTTCAGAACTATGAGCAATACCGACAATTCGTCAGTCCCTATGGATGATGAAAGTGAGGTTGGAAACGAGAATGCAACAACCAAATCAACCAAGGTTGGTGACAAGAGGAAGTCTGAATACTGGAACCATTTTTGGGATTTTAGAGATCCAGTAACCAAAAAAATTGTTCAAGTCAAATGCAAATATTGTGAGAAAATGCTAACAGGTAATACTAATAATGGAACTTCTTCATTAAAGAAACACCTTGGTGCATGTTCAAAATACCCTCCAAATGTAGACAAAAAGCAAAAACTCATTTCTGTTTACAAGTCTCCTGAATCTGATGCTACTATAGTCTCTAATTGGAAATTTGATGAAACTGCTTGTAGACTTGGTTTGGCAAGAATGGTTATTGTTGATGAACAACCATTTTCTATTGTTGAGCGTGAAGGTTTTAGGTATTTTTGTAGTGTTGCTGTACCTCAATTTCATATACCTTCACGTTTTACAGTTGCAAGAGATGTGAAGAATATATTTGTTTGTGAAAGTGGAAAATTAAAGAAATTAATTGGGTGTTTGAAATCGAGAGTGTCACTAACAACTGATTGTTGGACCTCCATTCAAAATTTTAATTATCTTTGTTTGACTGCTCATTTTATTGATGATAATTGGAAGTTGCATAAAAGAATTTTAAATTTTCAATTAATGGATAGTCATAAAGGTAAGGAAATTGGAAAAGTTGTGGAGGCATGTATTCTTAAATGGGAGATTGAGGATCGATTGTTTTCTTTAACTGTTGATAATGCTAGTTCAAATGATGTGGCGGTTGGATATTTGAAAACACATTTTCATGATAAACTTGTTTTGGAGGGTTCATTTTTTCATATGAGATGTGCTTGTCATGTTCTAAATTTGATTGTGAAAGATGGTTTATCTAGTGTGAAGTCTTCGATTGCTCGAATTCGTGCTGCTGTTAGATATGTGAGGAGTTCACCTTCTAGAGCTAAATTGTTTGCACACTCTTCTATGTTGGTTAAAGTTTCTTGTAAAGGTTCAGTTTGTCTTGATGTGGCAACTAGATGGAATTCTACCTTTCTCATGCTTGAAACCGCATTGAAATTTGAAAAAGCTTTTAATAGGTTTGCGGAAGATGATCCTGATTTTAGTAGGGAACTCAAGGATGGAGTACCTACACAAGAAGATTGGGTAAATGCTAAAGTGTTGTCTTTGTGTTTGAAATTATTTTATGAGTCTACAAAGAAAATGTCGGGTAGTTTATATGTTACTACAAACTTGTATTTTCACGAGGTTTTGGAGGTGTTAAGTTGTTTGATAGAATGGGAAAACTCTACAAATATGGATATTCGTATTATGGGTAGACAAATGAGGGAAAAGTTTGATAAGTATTATGGGGATCTCGGTAAAACTAATATCATGATGTTAGTTGCGGTTGTTTTAGATCCTCGATATAAGCTTAGGTTTTTGAAGTATTCTTTTAAAAAACTTTATCCTAACGACTTTGCCAAAGTCGATGTTATTTGTGACAATTTGTATGACAATGTTCAGAAGTTATTTAACCATTATGATGCTATTATTGCTTCTTCCTCTTCCAAGAATAATCGTAATATTAATGTTGCCAATGTGGATAATGGTTCTGAAAACTTGAGCTCTTCAAATAGTGAGCAAATGAAAAAGTTTTGATGATTTTGATGAGGAAGAAAGTGATTTTATTGTTGAAAAAAGTGAATTGGATTATTATCTTGAAGAAGCTCGGGAGAGAAGGGTTGAAGGGGAAATGTTTGATATTTTGGGTTGGTGGAAAGAAAAAAGTGACAAATACAAAGTATTGTCAACATTGGCTAAGGACATTTTGGCTATACCAATTTCTACGGTTTCTAGTGAATCCGCATTTAGTACATCGGGTCGCATACTTGATCAATTTCGTAGTAGTTTGGGGCCAAATATGGTGGAAGCTTTAGTTTGTACTCAAGATTGGTTAAGGGCGTCAAATGTATGCATTGATATTGAGCGCTTCCTTGAGGATGTTCAAAAATATGAAGAAGGTAATACACTAATACTTCTATTATTTTGTATATTTATCTATTTTATTTCTCTAAGTTTATTACTTATATTGTTTACTGTTTTTTTTAGAATTGGATGGTAGTGACACTGGCATCACACAAGTTAATGAATTTGTTGGAAATAATTGATGTGACAAAGGTTTGTATAATTGTATTCTTAATTATATTGTATGAAAAGATATCAAATGACAAATATTCTAAGGACATTTTGGCTTTTGTTTATAGGGAATTTGTGCTTCCTTGTTGGCTGCTGCCTCTTTGCTTTGTTGTCTGCTGTATGCTGTCTTTCTCCGTTGCTTAGATGGTTGCTGACTTGCTGCTGGTCTTGTTGCTGGCTGATGGTGTGCTCAGCTGCTGCCTGCTGATGGTGTGCTCAGCTGCTGCCTGTTGCTGCCCTTCCTTTTCTTCCCTTTTTTTTTTTTCTGAACTTTTATTTAAGTAGTTGTTTTGGTTATGTTTGGATGTTTGGACTTTGCAGCATTGTTGAAGTTTGTTGTACTGATATTTTAGGTTGTTGAATTGGTACTTTTTGGCTTATTAGTTTGTAATATTTGTATTTTGAAATATTTGTATTTTGCTAGCCTCCAAAACTAATTTAGGGATATTATTATGTTAATATAACTAGCCTGCAAAATTCCATTATATATAATAATATATTATATAACAATTATAAAGAAAAAAACAGTATTTTACTACGTTGAATAATACCGGGTACCCGGTTTTGGAACCGGTTCCTACCGTGTCCGGGACCAGTTCCAAAAAATTTGGATCCGGTATTAACCGGTTCCGGGACCAGTTCCAATTCTTGGGACCCGGTTATAACCGGTTCCGGATCCGGGTATTACAAATATGACCGGGTACCCGGTCTTGCTCACCCCTAATATACAAGATCATCAATATGTTTTTACACTCATAAGGTTTTCCTGCACTCATAAATTCAAATAGAGAGGAGCGTTCAATTTATTCACTCGGAAAAACCCAGGCCTGTCATCAATTGACCATTCGTTACATAAGACGCATCCAATCCATGCCTATTGAAAAGAAATAGAGTTCCTAAGATGAATGACTTTCTAGAAGAAGAAAAAAAAAAAATCAATAAAGTAACCAAACAACAAAACTAATTAATCCAAACCAGAAATCACACTTAAGGACACAAAAAACGCACAGTATGACAGTAGCTCATATGCAAAGTATTAACCACTATTTCAATAGACTATTTGACTATGCAATATTTAATGCACAAAAAGCAATTAGATGTTACTTGCCTTAGCAATGCATGGTTACTGGAGGTGTCACTGATTGCTGCTCTGGACATTATTGGCTGGGGTAAGAATGCATAGAACTGGTCCATAGACAATGAGTCATCAGGAAGTATTTGGTATCTGCAACTTGAGCAGCAAGTCGCTCCAAATGCCTCGGCACTCTGCTGCTCACCAGAAAAAATGCCTAAGCTTGAGGAGTCAGAAGCATGAAGCGGGCTGTTGCACAGTAAACAGAACGATTCTGGAGGAGTGTGCTCATCTGATTTGATATTAAATTTCTTTTGACGCCTTTGAGATGCTAGACGTGCCTTAGGGTCATCAACATCTGGTAGTCTATTAAAACTGAAAGGTGTAAGCTTTCCAGCAGTCCTCACAATTGTGCATTCCCGAGAAGGATTTTCTTCCTGAATGGGCAGAATATCTGTTAAAATATTGATAGGATTCATGCTAATTGCTCATGAAATATTACAGATACCTAACTCTCTAACCTGTAAAAGCGAGACAAATGATGAAACCAATGCATTGATTCCAGACTGAGGACCATTTACTGTCGCTAGTGTCTTTAATCTGCCCTGTCAAAAATGGAACAGCAGAGTCATAAGCATGAAAGAGAATGATATGCACCTATAAACACATAGAGGTCCTTAAGCAAAAGTAAGCACACTGAAGGAATATAGTTAACAAACCCATCAAGCTGACAAAGAGTATTGAGCTCTTGTGCAAGACAATCACGAAGTGGAAGCAACACAGGCACCTGCCATCTTGCATCAACATACTGCATATCTGCTGGTAAGGAGTAGCCCTGGCCCTGCACCAAACAAAATAAATGCACAAAAGAATTTAAAAAATCCCATTAGATTAAGCTAAGATTCAAAAATGTTTTAGACCTCTGATCAAAATGACAAAGACCAACCTTAACAGTGGCTGAAAGTACATGACGAGCAATAGTCGATGTGCAAGACCCAAGAACCAACTGAGTGTACCCGTTTTCCAGGGCAACCTGCACAACAGCCATCAAATAGCTTTAAAAAACCAATTTCGCCATGATAAAACTTGCTGCAAATGATAACAAACAGTATCTAACCTTTTGTAGACATAGCATACGAAGATGCGTCAAAAAATCTTCTTTACCGGTATTATCACTGATAGTTTCTAAAAGCATTCTCAGCCTCTCTCTACCATCAGCAGGATTTAAGGCATATATGCTTTCAAGAGGAGCAATGTGCAACGTTTTTTCTGGCGTGGCAAGATCACTGACAACAGTTTTGATATGTTGAATTGCTGCATCTGCTTCAGCAGTTGGAACACACCGAGCTGAGCTTTCATCAATATAAACAACCCCCACCCCAAACACAGGAAGAGATCGATCCCTACTCGCTTCAAAGTTCTTTTGAGCTTTATCTTGCATCTCATGGACAAATTTTAAGGCCACCCTGGAACATAATCATTCTTCTTCAGAACAGAAAATAACACTAGCAATTTTTTTCTATTACTGCTAACCTTGACATATACTAGGGATTTAAGCGATCGGCTAACCTCTTCAGTCATATGTTACTTTTAGCATTTAGTATCAACGAACGCCATAATATTATAAGTGAAAACCAGCACCGGAGCGTTTTCACAAAAGATATCTCCTAGGGCTCTTACTGCTTATCATGTAGGGTAGAAACTACCACCCTGTTTTAAAGCAAACTTATAACTCTAGTCCAATTAATGATCCAGGACATAACAAGCTAAAACTAATATAATCAAAATCTTGAAGAGTTCAATGCATCTCTATTCATCGTGGTCGAAGTTCAGGCTTATGTTAGATGGGCACGAACACTACTAGATTTACAGGCCAACATTTATAGTTTTTATACCCTAGAGTCCAAGTAGTCAAGTACTCTAATTTGAGACAGAATGAAATTCCTGATTTCAATCATTTCTGTAGTGCTCATGATAAAATTTCCCTAAATAAAAGATTGCAAAGCAATATGTTCATTAGCAGCTTAAGCTCGAATCAGCAAACTTTAAATCACTATTAATCCACAACCAAATCCACACTTACATGACTTGAGTCTCAATTCTCTCAAATATAAAATCAGAATACTTACTACTCAACTCACCAACAATATCAAGCTTCAATTATGCTAGCAAAAACACACAAATTATAGAATCCTAGTATTCTACTAAAAAGTATAAATTGTGATTAAGCAATGAAGAAACAACTGCAATAGAAAATTACCGAGAACAAGAGCCGGCGGAAAAAGCGACGAGAACCTTATCAGAGGGAGAAATCATGCCGGTAGAAGTGACGGAAAACCTGAACTTTCCGAAGAGAGAACCACGGAAGCAGTCGGCGCAAAAACGGCCGTCATCGCCGCCGCCGGAACCACCGGCAACGGCGTCGTTGAGCTTACACTTGACGCATGTGTTAGGGTTTAAGGGGGGTTGGCGGCGGCCATTGGTGGTGATTGGAGGTTTGGTGGGAGAGAGAGGTCGTTCGTCGTCGTAGTTACTGCAGCCTCCTGATTGGCAGGATGGCTTACCGCAGGACATTGTGTTGCGCTCCCTTGGTCTGACTGGGTGGAATTGGGAAGAGAGGCACAAAGTTTGCTTTGAAGCCGATCTTTAGTTTATGAACGATCGAGTTCTGTTTGATTGTAGAGTTAGGAAGCTGTAAATAAATGCAGTTTTTTTTTTTTTGTTTACGATTCATCAATTGAAAGTACCAGTTTTACTAAATTAGCGGTTTTGTCTCTAATTTTAGAAATTTAACCTTTTGAGAAACAAATTTTGTTTCTTATTTTGAGAAAATATTGTTGGTTCAACTTTTGGCAACTCTACTTAGCATCTAACGAAGATGTTATAGAAAAAAATAAATAAAAAATAAACTCACCCAATTTGACAGGATTCGAGTTTGCCCCAATTTATTTTCATGTAACAAAAATCGTATCTAGTGACATTTTTATAAATAAATCAACACAATATCCCAGTCAACATGATATTTTTGTAAATAAATCAACATTTGTGGGACCCGCATTTAATAAAAGTTGATGACTTATTTACAGCAATGTCATTAGATAAACACTTTTTTGTTTATCATAAAGATAAACTTGTATTTTCTCACTGGATTCATACTAATTCAAAATTGACTTGATTTAGGATTTAACCTATATAGGTGGTACTTGATTTAGGATTTTTTACCAAGTTTTTGGAGCGCCACGTATGATTTTTTTTTTAAAAAAAAATTATTAGAGCGCCACTTAGGATTAATATTTTTAAAACACTACAATCGAATTATGCCACGTAAGATTAGTTTTATTTTAAAGCGCTACGTAGGATTGTATAAAAAAACACCACGTAGGATTAATAATTTTAACTCGCTACAATAGGATTATGCCACGTAAAATTAATTTTAGAGCGTCAAATAAGAAAATGTTACATTTTAGCCAATGAAAAAAAAAAAAGAATTGCAATTTATTTTAGATCAAAAATATTATATTAATTATAAAAATAAAACCAGCGTGCTTTTTGTGTGGCTGGCCATATCGTGTGGCCGACTGAGACACAGCCAAACACTGACCGAGTAACCTCTGATCAATTGAGTAACCCTTGATCAACCAAGTAACTCCTGACTAATTAATCCTGACCACACGGTGTGATCAGCTACATATGAAACTTTATGAAATAAAATATTATCTTTTTATATTACAAATTTATCTAAATATGAGAAACAAAGTTAATAATTCATTTTATATTAAAAAATTCAAGTAGTAAGCAAAGAAATATCACAAAGTTTATTACGAAGTAGATAAATATATATTTAATAAAATATTTTATTTGAAAAAATACAAACAAATCGTGCATCGCATGGGCTTCATCTAGTAAGTAACTAAACTCGACTCAACTAAACCTGTCCTAGTGTCTTGAATTACTCTGTAACACCTTTTTAGTTTTCTTAGGGGGCGGTTGGTTAGTGTATTTTTTGGATTGGAAACGGATTCGATTAAACCAATATCGTTACCGTGTGTTTGGTTTGAAGACATGGTAACAATTACCTTACTTAAGGGTAATGGTTACCCCTCATTTGTTACCTCTCAAAAACTTGGGGTAACAAATACCCTTACCCTCCTCTTAACAAATACCCTTTCCATGGTTAATCCAAACAAATGAAAAAGGTAATAGCTAACTGATTTCTTTCCCCACTCTTATTTGTTTCCTTTGCACTCCATTTCCTTTTCCGAACCATATGCCCCCAAGTTTTTGAGAGGTAACAAATGAGGAGTAAAGGTAATTGTTACCATACCTTCAAACCAAACACACGATAACAATATCGGTTTAATCGAATCTGTTTCCAGTCCAAAAAATACACTAACCAAACGCCCCATTAGTGTGTATGAAAATAATTGTGAGCAGGATTAGTCCTTTACAAACGATGAGGCCCTTTTTGGTAATGAATTGCCAATATCAAATTACCTTTCAATCCAGCCCGCTTAACATTACCAAATAGAGAGGGAAAATTAAATTTCCTGAAACCAATTGAAAAAAACATTAAATCAAATTACATAAACCCTAAAACCTCGAAAACTAGAAGAAGCAGCCATGAATGCTTCAGAAATTGATCTCGATTCACCTGCAATCAAAGCTTTAGGTTCTCTCTTCAAGCTTACCGAAGTATTCTTACTGTAATTTTCACTATCTTTCTCCTTCTGTTTCTCCATTTGTTGTCGTATTTTTTTTTTTAAAAAAAATCAGAATTTAATTTGACTTGGAATTTATGCTTATTTAGGGATGATGGTTTTCCAATTGATGATAATCGACAAGTTTCCTCATGTCCTAAACACATCGTAAGATTTTCATTTTCAAATTTGTGTTCAAAATTTGAGATTTTGTATGAGCAATTATTGAATTTTAATCTGCTTGCTTAATTGTTGTGATGTTAAATAGAGATTCAAATATGATGATGACGACGACGACGATGATCATGGTGGGAAAATTAGCTCGAAATCGAGCATCGAAACCTTGGGTTAGTGATTTCATAATTTCAAGTGCATGAATTATGGTTAGTGAGTTGATTATTGATGATATGGTTTGTTTTGTTATCAGAAGAAAGTGTTGTAATGGAGGATGTTGATATCTCCTTGGAAATGAGTGCACTTGGGCTACCTCTCACTTTCCAAACTAGCAAACATGTAAGTTGAAGTTTAAAACATTGTTTTTTTGGTACAAAGTTTAAACCTTTATTTGATTTGTGTTTACTTTGCTGAATTTCTAGTCCACTGTTTGTTTATTTTCATGTTTGTATATTTGGCTAATCTTATTCATTTCGTATCTTGATAGAATGGTCTTACTTAGATTACCTTATGTAGGAGTACCATAAAAAAAATGTCCTTTAATGTTATTTTAAAATAGACTGTTCTTTCAGCACATTGAAATTGGAGTATAAGGAGTTATATTTAAGTAGAAAGTTGGGACCTTTTGCCTGTGCTGTGAACGAGTGGTTTGGTGGATAAAAAAAATTTCTATATCATATGGGCATATGCCTAGCAAGACTAAAACCAGGCAGCGTGGGATAATCGTGAAGATTAAATACCAGATGTCAAATTTTTGAGATGATATTACAATTATAGTTCGATTTTTATTCAGCTGCAAATGCATTCCATCGAAAACATGATCTTGGGCATAGCTGCAGCTCCTGTAAGAGATCATGTTAAAATTAGGAAAAAGATTCTATTGGATTGAGACATTGAAAAAAAACTGTAAAGTACTTGTATGGTTTTCTTTGGGTGTAATGGTGTCCGAGGTGAGACTCAAACAATTATCTAATGCTATTTCATTAGGGGAACTTTTGTGATTCAATTTGTATTGTTTCTTTATCTTGTTCATGGAAATTGCATGCTGTCACCACTGTATCAAAGATTTTCTTTGTAATGGTAATAGTTACACATTCTGAATATTTTTAATTTTTACAGCCAAGCAGTGTGCAGTCTAAGGAAAAACATAAATTAGTGCAGCGTAAGGATCAAGATAGTCAGAATAGGCTCAAGGAGAGAATTCTACTATCTCCTAATCCAAATGCAGAGAGCCAAACTTATGCAGAGTTTCAAGATACATCAAGCAGTTCATCTTCCTTATCTATGCCAGATCAGGCTGAACTCTCTTGTTCTGGCTTTGATGTCTTTGATGACACTGTTAGATTGTCTAATTCTAGTGATGGGGAGCAGCCTGCTACTGTGGCTGATGTACCTAGAAATATGTCTTGTGAAGTTCTCATTGAAGACCTGTTGGAGACTGATTTCCAGATGGAAAATAATATTTCTATAGCTGCCACATCAAATTTGTTGGAGAGGAATACAAGTTGTGGACGCAATATATTTAATGATTGTATCATAGAGCATCCAAAAGAAATAGATAGAAGTTTGATGGAACGAGTTGATGCAAAGGGGGATCAGTTGGGTAATGCTATGCAATTGGATGACCTTGGCTCCAGTATGTGTATTGAACAGACTCAGGTTGCTGGCATGCCTTTAGACTCTGATATGGTTCTTGACAATAATGCTAATAGCAACTTCAGTTCCAGTACAGTTTCTGGTGAATGGAATGCCTTCTGGGATTCTTTTTACATGAGATATTATTTTTATAACAGCAAAACCGAAGAGTCCACATGGTATCCACCCCCTGGGATGGAAAGCTTTGTTTATGGTGATGTCTCTAACACATGTGATGAGTCAAATACAGAAGCGATTGGCGCTGTTGTTGATCCTGCTTTTTCTCAAAATGAAGAACAGTTAGATAGACATGAATTGGATGATAAAGTACGCTTTGATGAACGTACTGAAGACAAAGTGTTTGGTGTTCAAGCTTTCACCACTCAGGATTTATCATCTAGTTCGGTAATGCTTTCTGATAAATCCTATGCGGTGAAATTATATGATCACCGTGTGCTCGATGGAAATTATCAGACTGCGATTACATCTAGTTCTTCACTATCTACCATCAATCCTTATCAGAATCCAGAAAACGAAAGAGAGCAAGAGGGTTCTGGTGGCATGTCCACTAGCGTGTCTCAGTCAAATAACTATGACTCTGTTGACAGTCCTTGTGAGAATGCTAATGGAGACTGTAGTGGCAATCTAATAGCTCAATTGTCAAATTCAAGCAGTTTGAGCAGCGTTGATGAAGCAGCAGTATGTGATGATAACCTCATCAATCATGCACCAATAAGAAAGTTAGAGAAAGAGGCAAATGGATTACCCGCTGCTACCAAACAAAAGACAAAAAGAAGAAATCGAAGAAGGAAGAAGTCGTTCAACAATAATGATGATCATGAATTTCAACCTGCTGAAGAATATTATGTAGATATAACCAAATATTGGTGTCAAAGGTATCTTTTATTTTCCAAATTTGATGTTGGTATACAAATGGATGAAGAAGGGTGGTTTTCTGTCACTCCAGAAGCTATAGCCAGACATCATGCTTCCCGTTCTGGTGGTGGCGTTGTAATTGATTGCTTTACCGGTGTTGGTGGGAATGCCATACAATTTGCAAAGACAAGTAAACATGTGATTGCTATTGATATTGATCCGAAGAAAATTGATTATGCACATCATAATGCATCCATCTATGGGGTTGAAGGCAGAATTGATTTTATCAATGGAGATAGTTTTTCTGTGGCACCAACATTGAAGGCCGATACGGTCTTTCTGTCACCTCCTTGGGGAGGGCCTGATTATCTCAAAGTGCAGTCTTATGACATAAGCATGCTTCAGCCACATGATGGGCAATATCTTTTTAACACTTTTAAGGCAACTGCCTCACTGATTATCATGTTCTTGCCTAGAAATGTTGATATTGTCCAACTAGCAGAACTTTCTTTATCTTCTAATACTCCATGGTCACTCGAAGTGGAAAAAAATTACTTGAATGGTAAATTAAAGGCAGTTACAGCTTACTTCAGCAAGAGCAGTTGAAAATCAGCTGAAAAGCGAATCATGAACAAAGTTTATTCAACACCAGGTCTTGGATTGTTTATTAATTCTTTGATCCAATTGTTTCAAGCCTTCAATCTGATGTAAATTTTTTATTTGTAATGGCAATATGTGTAATTAAGGTAAACAGCATTGCCTTCCTTACTACTTTGTATGTGGGTTAAGATGTTGCTGGTGGCGTAAATTTGATCAATTTAGTTTCCAAATGGTCGACTGCTGGAATACTGGTAACAAACCTCCAGATTACTGATTCCTTTGGACTCAGAAATTTGCAACTCCTTTCTAGAGTTCTAACAGGTTAGTCTCAGTGATCAATATAGTTTGAGTTGTTTGATTTCATCTGATAAGACACAGTAGTGACTCCGTACTGCATTTCAAGTGGATGATTCTTTCAGATGTGCTCTCCTGATGCAGGAATTGATTTAATTTTAGCCTACTGAAATCCGAATCCGGGATGCTATCAATGGAGGAGCTATAGCATGTAATGGAACTTCAGCTTTCCGAGCTTATGACATTGGCTTCTTATACTGGAGTCATATGGACAGCTGACAATAAAATTACAATTCAGACTTTCTTGTCCTTGTTGAAATGCTTCTGAAGATAGGTCTTAATTTGGTGGACCATCAACAAAACCAAGAGTCTATGCAATTTTTCAGTGTTGCAAAAATTCCACATTTTTCCACATTTTTCAGTGTGCAAAATTCCATCACCTGCAATCCAAGTACTGATTAAAAAGCAACTTATTTTTAGTATTTTGTATATTTGGCCCTAACAAATGCTCTAAAATGTTAAACCCTAGATTAGTAATCGTACGATGCATGATTTAGATTTTTAAAATTTATTTTTTCAATAAAATATACTTCCTCGGTTTTTCTTTTATTGCACCATAAGGACTTTTACACTATTCTCTTAATCTTCTTTGACCATCATTTGTGATTTATCCATTAGGAAAAATATAGTCATGTGGGATCTAGTTAGATTCGTCTCGAAATCTACTTTTTAAATATCATTTTTTTTTATAATTTTTACAAAAGTATAATTGAAGATATTAATAGCTAAAGTAATGCATTGGCAAGCGTGAAATCCCTCATGGTGCAATAAAAAAAGAACGGATGAAGTATATACTAATTAATTTTGCAACAAATTGAAAACTTACATAACATAAGGTTTTTGGAAGATAAGAAATTATTAATGCATTTTTGGTAGATTGATATTTACACTTTTATTTAATTTTTTAAAAAATATTTTACCATGATTGAATTCGGAATGACAAAAATAAAAATAATAAAAAAAATAGAGGAAAATAGGATGTTGTCAAAAATAATTTTGGTGGGAAATTTTTTCATGAAAAATTGACACGTGTATCAAGATGATGTAGCGGTTTTAATTAGTTATAGATTTGAATTACCAACAAATTGATTTTTATTAATCTTCAAAGTAAGTTTCAAAAAATTGTCTCAAATTGATTATGGGGTTTGATCAAATTTTGATGCCCTCCTTCCTGGCTTAGTTGTGTCCAAAACTGGCAATGACTTGAACTAGCTTGCCTCCTATACAAATCACGGGACCTCAATTTGTTTTGGTAGGGACTCAACTCGAGTCAACCAAAGTTTAATTTACACTAGTGCATGACTAACAACTAGCTCTTTTGCCAAGTAGATGGAATAAGACACGTTTAGTCCCTCCATCTCCCCCCAAGTGATGGTGTTCGATGTCTCATCTCTCATTTATGTGATAGGGTTGGGAGCCCTTCCTCGTATCTTAACGTTTAAAAAAAATGTTTAGTTAATAAATAGAATTACATAATACTTTAAGAAATTTGTGATAATAACAAGTTTAGCTATTCTGAGACGGAAAAACTACTTTTTCTATAAAAAAAAGTTGTAATACTACTTTCATCCCATTTTACTTGCAGTGTATATGGATTGAAGAAAATGGAGGGAAAGGAAGGGAAGTGAAATGGAGGGAGTGAATATCTTTTATTTAGATAACAAATTAGGGATGAAGGGAATTGGAGGGATTAAATTCTACAAAAAATGATCCCTCTAACAATGGAGAGATTTGGAAGGAAAACTCATCAATCTTCCTTTCTCTCCCCTTCACCCCCTTCACCTCCCTCCCCTTCTTTTCCTTCCCTTAATACTACCCAAACAAAGTGTTGGCTTATTTGATAAGAAAACAAAATATTTTGCGTATAACCTTTTCAGTCAAATAGGGCAATTAAAATAGGATGGAGAGTATTAAAAAGTTTGTCCTCAACCTAGATAATGTTGTCTTATAAAGAATTTTATGTCAACAAGGGAAAGCGATTGTGTTGATTTGGACATATCGAACAAAGATTGAAAGACGTTTCACTAAGGGAAGTAGAGATTTGGGATTAAGAGATCGAAGAAGGGTAAACCAAAGACGACTTGAATGGAAGGAATTAAGGACATAAGGAAGTTGGGTTTGTAAAAGTATGTGACATTGAAAAAAGAGAAATGAAACGAAAGGATCATAGTTGACGAGTACAAGATATAAAATCTTGGTTCATATAGTCGACCTGTCTTTGTGATTAAAGCTTCAATTGTTGTCGTTGTTATACCCCGTTTGACATGATTCCGAAATCACTTAGTTTACTTTTTTTGGATTCTTACAAATATAAAAATTTATAAGTTCGACAATTTATTCATTCAATAGTAGATCTAACATACATAGTGATTAGGGGATTTTTATCCACCAATCACCGTCTGACAAGTGGACCAACCAGGTTCCGCCACGTGTCTTTCACGTAGGCCAATAGGAGCCTGCCACGTGTCAATTACAGATTCGTCCTCTGCGGACCAATTGAGACACGCCACGTGTCCACCCATGCCAAATGGGAAAACCGGCCACCAAGGCCCAATCCTGTTTAGAGGCCCGGTCAGCCCTAGGTTTACCCTAAACCTAGAGAGTGGCACGCTTCTCAAGACTATAAATACTCCTCTTAATCCTCATTAAGAGAGGGAGAACTCTAATAACACACGGATTATACATTAAACACTCTCACCTAGAGAGACTAAACCACTTTAATTTCCGTATTAATTACTCCTTAATCAGGTACTAACTTGACCGTTGGAGGCGGAGCTCTCAGGAGTCTCCGTTATTTTGCAGGTACAGGCGGCCGGTTCCAGTCTCGGTGTTGTAACTCTCCCGCAGGACATCAGAAAACCCCGAAACATTTTGGCGCCGTCTGTGGGGATCGAACCCACGACCACGTGGTTAAAAGCCACGTGCTCTACCACTGAGCTAAGAAGGCATCCAACACAATCGTAATGGATCCGCCTCCTGTGATACTCCTCGAACCTGATCAATTTACAAAACTAATACGACCTGTCCCAACATCATAGCAGGCGTCCGACGGCATCCCTCCGGATGAAATTCGTCGCAGAGAGCAGCTCCCTTTTGGGTGGAACATTGTTCTATAAACTAATTACACGGCACCTATACGACTGTCCCCAAGGGCAACCACGTAGCCTTTTTTGAGACAAGGATAACTCTATCACTAACCAAACCAGTGGTAGCAGTTGACGTCTGAGTCAGATGACCGCCTGTATTACTTGGGATAAATGCAGGGGGTACCTATTGAGTTAATAACCAACAAACATTGGCGAATCAAGGGGTCTAGCCGGCCTACGCCGCCTGGTACCTCTACTTCTCAAACAAAAGTGGCGGCGACTGAGTAACTCCAACGTTAACTCATAGTCACTCCTTCAAACTTGGTATGGAACCTAAAAAGTTTGAGTCGTCCGCCTGTTTTAAACAAACAAGGGCACTCAAACCCCTATTCCTACTAGGTAACCTATTGAGTTAATAGCCAACAAACATTGGCAAATCAAGAAAATCAGCCGGCCTCCGCCGCCTGGTACCTCTACTACTCAATCTAGATTGTGACGAAGACTAAGTAACTCTTATGTTAACTTAATAGTCACTCAAACTTAGTATGGAGCCTAAAAGGTATGAGTCGTCCGCCTGTTTTTAACAAACAGGGGCTCTCAACCACTACTCTTGCTAGGTTAACAAATTACGAGTTAAAAGCCAACATTGGCAATAAAGGGAAACAACCGGTACCCGCCGTTTGTTATCCTACTTAATTCCTTGGCGACTAGGTAATACTATTTACTTGGTCAGACCAATTGAATAAATGGCCGACTGATCGCCCAGCTTGGAAACAGACAACCAGTCGTCCAGGGGCATAGGCGGACCATCCGTACCTGTCTACAATCGGCCATGCAAAACAGTCGATATAGTGTACAATGCAATATCAAATATTCAACACAGACAAATTCCAAGCAAAAAATGATTTCATTAATGAAGATAAAAATATTCAGAACCCCGGCCCCCTGGCCGGGTAAATACAAAGCAAACGGCACGCAGGCCGTGGAAAAAATACTTAAAGCTTAAGAAGGGGACAGTTCAGTATTAGCAGTTGCCGCCTGGTCAGCACTCTTCTTGCTGGACTCGGCTTCAGCTGCATCCTTTTTCGATGCCTTGCCCCCAAGTGG
Source organism: Chenopodium quinoa (assembly GCF_001683475.1). Taxonomy (NCBI): domain Eukaryota; kingdom Viridiplantae; phylum Streptophyta; class Magnoliopsida; order Caryophyllales; family Amaranthaceae; genus Chenopodium; species Chenopodium quinoa. The sequence continues at coordinate 2,088,993 of NW_018744996.1, read as the reverse complement.
CACAAGCGCCACAACCGGCTCATCCTCAACCAAGGCTTCCTCCAACGCCTCGTCCTCAGCAGCCGCCAGGATCTCTTGATTATATATTTCAGAACACTGGCGGTACGTTTTTTCCCACGAGGCAAAGTCGGCACTGGGGAAGAGGCGGCTCCAGGTCATGCGCTGGATCTAGGAAGAGTCTTCAATCATCTCTCGGACGAGCTCTCTCTTCTCTTGCTCAGCCTTCTCCGAGAGCTCTCTCTTCTCTTGATCAGCCTTCTCCGAGAGCTCTTTCGTTAGACTCTTCTCCTGGGTCACCAGGCGTTCTTTTACGTTAGCCAAGGATTTTTCCATGGTATCATAGGAGAGTATCTTTTGGCGGAGAGGTTTAAGCTCGGCCTTGAGGTTGGAGACGGTCGCCTCCAGCTCGCTGTTCCTCTTCTGGGCCGCCTCTAACTGAGCCCGGATAGCGGCGGCAGCCTGCGCCTGATAATAAAGAATATCAATTGTCAGAACTTCATTTTGGGCAATTTGAAACATTGCCTTATCACAGTTAGAGGCGGCCATAGCTTTTGCAGCCTTTACCTCTTTGTTTTTCCGATCAAGCGGCTTGCGAAGGCCGTTCACTCGGAGCAGGGCCTAAGTAAAAAGGGAACAGACGTCAGTTTCCAAACAAGATAACAGGCGTCCTGGAACTCAAATACAAAAAATGCTAAGTATACCTCAGCAAGGACCCCTGCAATCCCATCAAGGTCAAGGGTGCCGACACCCCTGACCGCCTCCCTTTCAGATGGAGGAACTGCTTTGATAATGGACTTGGCTACCTCTACCAAGTCAGGTTCCTGAGGGCCGGCTGCATCAAGCGTAAAAAAGCAAGTTAGACCTAGTCAAGAAGAAAGCAAGTGAGTTTTTTCAAGTAATTGTCCATACTTCTAGGCGGCCCCGCCGGAGTTTTAGAAGAAGTGGCCGGCTGCTTTTCAGCCGCCACTGTTTTCCTGGAAGACCCAGGAGAGCTTGCAACAGTCGTCCTCCGGGCCTTGGGGTCCGGCTGTTGCGAGGAAGAAGCTCTTGGAGTGCCCGACTGAAAAAAAAAAAAAAAAAAAAAAAAAAAAAAAAGTTAGTATATGCATAAGCCAACTCCTAAAAGAGGAAGAGTTTCGAGGCCTACCAAGGGTGCCCCCTTGTTGGGGGAGTCGGTACAAGACTGTTGCATGAGAGAGGCCCGCAACATGGCCGCCGCAGTCTTGGATGCTGTTATTTTACTCATGGCGTCAGCTGCAAAAAATAAACAACAAAGTTAGTAAAAATCTCAAGTAAACAAGGCGTGAAAAACAGTATTTGTCAGGCCGGCTACCTCTAGAGCACCGACTGCTGAGGCCACAGGCGGCCAAAAAATACTCGTCATAGAGCCACTTAAAGCTCGGGACGCAGTTCAGGGGTACTTGCTCTCGTACCCCTGAAGTAGAGTTCACCCTAGTCTCTACTTTGAAGAGTCCTTTGTCTAGGATCTCTTTTTTAGCCTTTGGGGGAACAGGCGGCATGCTGCGGCCGCCTGCGAGAAGAGGCGGATCCCTATTCCACTTGTTAAAGCGTTTGTTCAGCTCCGTGTCTGAACCCTCGATGATAAGGAAGGTGTTCCGCCAATCCTTCCATTTGTTCGCCTTACCTCTCGTCATGAGGTAGCCCCTGTGGCTTGTTAATTGATACCAGCCGGTACCGCCCGACTTAGGGGTCCGGCTGAGATAGTTCATGTGGGCGAAAGCCTCGAAGCTTGGCTCCACCCCGTACATTTCGCACCCGGCCACATAGCCGAGTACGTTTACCCAAGAGTTGGGGGCTAACTGCCATAACCCCAAATCATACCCATCTAAAATCCGCTGAACAGCCGGATGTAATGGGAAGCGCAGTCCAGCTTTGATGGCCGCCTCATAGCAGCCAAAGCAGCCGCTATCATAGCTGGTACCAGCCGGCCAGACGACAGTGTCTTCTGGATCCGGCACGAACAGTAAAAATCCGGGGCCCATTCTGTGGTTAGCTATAAAGCTCTCCACTTTGTCCTTCATGGCCGCGATCCGGCCCCGGGGTACCGTGCAGTAGTAGGGGGTGTTTTCCTCTCTGTAAGAGGCGGACGGCTCCGCCCAATGGCTCCCCTTCTCAACTGCATGAGAAAGCCTTGCCTCTTGTAGGCGGCTGTTTCTTTCTTCTGAGCCTGGAGAAGCGTGGCCAGAAGAGCTGGACTCGGACTCGTCCTCTGACGAGTCCGAAGAGGACGACTCCTCCCCTCTCCTAGAGGGGCCCGCCTCCTCTCCCTCAGAAGGAGCAGGAGAAAAGTTGGACATATCAACGGTAAAATGGGAAGGGACCACCTTGCCCCCTCCCTCAGAACTGTCGGCTTGGCAGCCGCCTTGTTTCCTTTCTACATCTGGCGCTTGGTCAGATGTTTCACTAATGGGCACCCTTTGGGAGGAGCCGTCCGAGTTTGAGATCCTAGCAGTCTTCTTTGTTCTGGCCATCACGTTCTGCATAGACACAGATACAGTCGGACTTTGTATAAAGGGCAAAGATGGGTCCAGAAAAGGGCAGGCGGCACTCCTAGTCCTAGATTCAGCCGTCCCCGGTGACCGGCTGATCACTAACTTAGGTCGTGTCGTGTGCTTCCATGGTGCCATTTCAAAAAATAATAATAAGAAAAAAAATTAAGAATAAGAGAACCGACGGTTACCTGAACGAGTGACGACTGATGAAATTCTGAAATCCCTTGCAAACGGCTTGTCAGAGCAGGCGGTAGGCAACAAAAGTGTCAGAGCAAGTTCAGGGGTCCGAATGTTCTCTCGCGAAGTTCTCAAATGTGAAAAATGACCGAAGTCAGCACTTCCTTATATAGGCAAAGTGAGAAGGCGAAGGGTCGCTTCCAAATTCAAAATTTGGGCGGGAAAATCTCTCGGCCATTTGCAAGGTGACACCTGCAGCAGGCCGTCGCCTGTCACCATGCGACACCTGTCACAGGCGACACGTGACCAGTCACGTGCCACCTGTGAGGGGCAAATGATTAGGGGATTTTTATCCACCAATCACCGTCTGACAAGTGGACCAACCAGGTTCCGCCACGTGTCTTTCACGTAGGCCAATAGGAGCCTGCCACGTGTCAATTACAGATTCGTCCTCTGCGGACCAATTGAGACACGCCACGTGTCCACCCATGCCAAATGGGAAAACCGGCCACCAAGGCCCAATCCTGTTTAGAGGCCCGGTCAGCCCTAGGTTTACCCTAAACCTAGAGAGTGGCACGCTTCTCAAGACTATAAATACTCCTCTTAATCCTCATTAAGAGAGGGAGAACTCTAATAACACACGGATTATACATTAAACACTCTCACCTAGAGAGACTAAACCACTTTAATTTCCGTATTAATTACTCCTTAATCAGGTACTAACTTGACCGTTGGAGGCGGAGCTCTCAGGAGTCTCCGTTATTTTGCAGGTACAGGCGGCCGGTTCCAGTCTCGGTGTTGTAACTCTCCCGCAGGACATCAGAAAACCCCGAAACACATAGCACCTTCATCTTTACCATTAAAATAGGGTATGTTTTGTATATATAATAAAAAAAAATAGTGTGTGTTTAGTTCACCTTATTTTTTCTTATTAGATTTGATTTGAATTTGTTTTCTCTGATCAGATCTGATTTGACTAAAATTTGACCTTAAATGTACACTAATTTATAAGGAAAAATACATCAAGTGCGGTCTTGTTAAATTCGTAATAATGTGTATCATATTAATACATAATTTTCATAATTTTTCATTACAATATTAAAGATAATTAGCGATGGACATATAAATCGATAAAGCATGTCATAATTTATTTTTTCTGATCTGATCTGATCTGAAATAAGTAAAAATAAGGTGAAATAAACAAGGTCTAATGCTTCATTTTTGGAATGGATGCAATTTATTTCCCATGACACCGTGTATCAAACAATTGCCAATTCTTAAGTGAACATTGCATCAATAGTAACAATAGCTCCGGAGATAATTAGACGATACCATTTATACATTGGAATACAGTACACATTTTAATCTAGGAGTACAATAAGGTTGTGCTATTTTTTCATGTAATTCATTCAAATATATCTTTAGTTATTAGCATACCAACCTTATAGGGAAACAAATAAAATCATGATGATTCAAAATCGATTCCCATCTCACCCGACTAAATTTTCAAAAATTTAATCAAAAGATTAATTAATTATACCTAATACATACGAAGTACATTATAAAATTGAATTTTTTTTATACAACAACATTTTTAGTATACAACAATAAATTAAACATTAATTCTTATCATATTTTAATCCTTGTTTTATAGTCATATAAGCTCATTAATTCATCATTCTATATCAATGAAAATCTCTTTTATGCTTTAGTGCGTTTTCTGTATCGATGACCAAACCCTGTGGCCGGCTGACACACACTAAAACTTTAATTGGATAATCCTTAATTGACTGAGTCACCCCTGATCAAATAACCCCTAATCGACCGAATAACTAGGGATGTCAATGGGCGGGGCGGGGGCGGATGTTGGCCTTCCCATCTCCATCCCCATCTAAAATTTTCATACTCATCCCCATCCCCATCCCCGCAGCGGGTCTAAAATTCATCCCCATTCCAATCCATTCGACGGGTCTAAAATTCATTCCCATCTCCGCCTCGGCGGGTACAATTCCAAAACCATCCCCGCCCCAACCCCCACTTGGATATCCACCCCCCACCTACGACCCGCCTAATCCCCGCCTCTCAAATACACAATCCTTCATAATTAATAATGATTGCAAAACGAAAAAAAATTATTGTTAATATTACACATTTTTTTGTTTATAATATAAGTGTATTACAAAGTATTATATTTACTATTTTTTTTTTTATAAAATAGTATAAAAGTATATAATTTTGTTTTTAAAAATATATTGATAAGGGGATGAGACGGGTACGAAATGGGGCGGGTACAACCTAAAATCCACCCCCGCCCCATCACCCATGGCGGGTATGGTTTTTATCCCCATCCCGCCCCATCACCTGCCAAACCAAGACCCATTCCCGCCCTGTTAAAATGAGTTTTCTATTTGACCTGCCCCACTGACATCCCTACGAATAACCCCAGTAATCCTTATCGCACAGGGTGGTCAGCCAAATTTGAAACTTTGTGTTTATGCTTTCATTCTATATGCCATATCAAGTTATCAACCCTAACACATTTAATTACTTTTTTGAATTGGGTTCAGAAACAAAGTAGCTCACACGCCATTGCCAAACCCACTCTACCCTCCCGCTTCGCCCTCTCCTCCTTCTCGCCGGTGATTACGGCGGCGAACCACTCTTCAGCGCCGCAGCCAACTCCACTATCAAAACAGGTCTTTGTTTGTTTTCTCTTTCTGCTTCGCATTTTTTTTAGTATACTACTGTAAAAATCGAGAATCAGCTTTTTATTTTTATTTTTTATTCTATTGTTTAGGTTTTAAATTTGTGAAAGACTTGATTAAAATGTCTCATTTCTAGCTATATTCTTGTATTAATTATCTGATAACTGTTGAAATTTGGGGTTTGTGAGGAGTTTTAATTGTCTAATTCTGTCTGTTTTTTGGATAATAATTGAAATTTTGCATGAAAGGTGTAATGTTGTTCATATTTACTGTTTATTTTGATATTTTGCTGTATTTGCATGAGTTATGTTGATTTGGGAATTGAAAATTCGAGGGCATTGCCCGGGCTACTCACTAGTTAAATACGTTTCTTTGTTTGGGCTGTATCAATTAGTAATAACCTTTTAACATAGTTTCATGGGACTTGGTATTTGGGAATTGTATCTAAGCAATTTAGGTTCATAATTGTGTTCTGCTGCAACGATCTTCATTGTGTTTATATTTCCATTATATTTCTTATAGGGTCCGGAGATTCGAGGGCGTTTTAGGTAAATATTGAGATGGGGTCATCAATGGCTTCCAGTGATTTGTCAGCAGATATGGAGATTGATGCTTTCAGACGCTTATTTCCTGTTCAGTTTTATGAACGGCATTTTGTTAAGTCCTTAAGACCTGATGCAAGGACTCTTAATGCAGCTAGAGATACAACTGTGGCACTTGGTTGGTTTCGATCGAATGCTTATATTTCCCAGCACTGATTTTGTTTTGTTTATATTAAAGTCAACAACTTTTGATTTCATGTGTTGTAGCTGTGCTTTCCTGAGAAACTCCCGGTTAATTCTGATAAACACGGGAAGTATTTGCTGTTGTTGAATATGCAGTTTTTACAAGTTTATTTTTGCTGTTTGTTTTTTGTTTTCTTTTTAAATTAAAATACTTATACTAACGACTCTAGTGCTGTTATGTGAGGGATTGATACTTTTTTCAACATGTTAGCTCTTCACGATTCATTAGGCACAACCTGATAGGTCCCGTAAATTTGTATTTGTACTTTCCAAAGTATAAAAAACTCTTAATACAGTTTATTAAGTCATGAGATTTGTGGATAACTTTATTTAGTTTATCTAGGATATTATCTGGCACGCCTCATGCTATAACGTACCTGTGCAGGGGCTGTTTCATCTGCTAATGGGTCTGCACTTGTAAAAATTGGTTGCACTGTAAGTTATTTTCTGACTGTCCCTTGTAATCATGTTTACTTTGTTCAATAGAAAGGCTTCTATGGATTCTAAATAATTTCATATGTCCCTTCTACAGACTATGCTTGCTGCGGTCAAGATGGAAATCATGACTCCTTCAACGGAGTCACCAGATGAGGGTAACCTAGGTTAGCATATGTTCATCTTTGTCATTTCTTCAGTGTTAAATATGTTTTATGCTCAATTTATGACCAATTTCATCTTTGTAACATTGCTATTTATGTTATTGCAGCTATTGAGTTTCACATGCCTCCTATTTGTTCCCCCCTTGTTAGGCCTGGAAGGCCAGCCGATGCAGCACCAGTTATATCAAAGCAATTAGCGGACACCATTTTAAGGTAATTAAATGGCTGTTAATGGTTTTTGCTTGCTAGTTCTAAACAATTGATTGCCAAGTTTATTTTAAACCTTAGACATAATTTGGTTGCACCTCAGGCATCATTGGCATTAACGACATATATACTGATACACATCCTATCAGTTGTACTTCCTGAGATATTGGCATCACTATTTAGACGTTTTACTACTCATGATTGACATGAACAATTTATTATGTTCATGACATTGTTTGTCAAAACATTTGTGTTATGACAAACACAAGAAAGAGAGATCAACAAACAAGAACACATATTTTACGTGGATCATGAGTTAATTACGTCCATGGACAGACGAGAGGAGAGTTTGTTGATCTTGAGGTACAAACCAATCTACAGATTATTGAATAGCGGCTAATTTAAACTAGAGAGTTTATACAGTACAAGTGATGGTCACTTGTAAGGGGCTAACAGATTCAAGGTATATTCTAACAATTTGAAAACATGTCTTTTCGTACTCTTTTTTGTAAAAAGGTGTGGTTTTGAGGTAAATATGTGTCGTATGCTGATGAGTTTCCTCACTCCAAAAGGTCTGAATAGGATTATCAATTACAGGCTAGTTTGTGGTGGTTCAATACTTCAATTTGACTAGTAGACTTGTGGAAATGTTGAACAGTAGACCAATTTTGGTAGGTGTTTTTAGCCATGCGAGGCCTCTTGGTTGATCTGCATAAGTCCAAAATTTAATGTGTGTGGTTTGTCATGCTACGTGTTCACTCTACTGGACGCAATTGGGTTTGTCAAGGTTACTTCTGCTCTTTAGGCTATGCTGTTCTTGTCAGGGTTAAGAATTGGAATGTAATTTAGTAGTAATCTGTTAAAGTAGCTGAATCATGAATGGTGTAAAATTGTGCTTGTGGCCTGAGATGTGGTCATCATGACCACTGGAGTCTTTATTCACATTATTTGTGCCTGCACAAATTTTCTTTGGATAGCTTCCACTCTGCCTAAGAAGCTTGAATTTATGGGTTGGGATAAGAACACTCAACCATTTAAGAGTTGTCATTCTTAGTTAGAAGAAAGAACAAAGTACCATTTGCAGGTTTTTTGGTAGCTTGGTGAGTGGTGACTGAGAAATCTCCTATTCAGACTGTTTGATGGCGCCTTCTATCCAACATACTTTTTGGTGGGTTAGGTTCTGTTTTAGCTCATGAAATTAGAGACGTTTGCTGAATGTTAGAACGAGTTACAAGTAGTCAATATTGAGACTCAGAAGCTGTTACTTGCTCAGCACAAGTAAGAGAAAGATTATGCAGAATGCTCATCATTTCTTTTGAAGATTGATGTATTGGCATGGAGGTGTGACGTGTGTTGCCCCTCAATATGGGCTTTGTTTGCATATTTACTGTGTCTTATGATGTTTAGGTGAAGGCTTTTGATTGGTTGAAGAGCTAATAGGTGCCTTTTAGGTAATTTTTTTTTGTAAGATACAGTATTAAAGTGGTTTTAAAGGTAGCTTACCAGACTTCCAAATGTTAGGTTTGGCAAAGGAGTTATTGCTTTGAGTGTGTTTGAGCCCTTAATTGAGAAATATAGGAGGTCTTTATAATCTGGCTGGGAGCACAGATACTATTAGTTATATCACTTCTGATTTAATGTAAGTGTAGGATGGGGAACTTGTGTTTATTGTTTGGATTAGGGGGGCCTTGGCCTTCTTTTAGCTTCCCCTTCAATGATATACTACCATAATATTGCCGTTGTACTCACTTTCCATTATATAATTGTTCTTTTTTTTTTCTACTCAACTTACTTTATTTCATTTTTGGCATACCCCTTTTACCATCTACCCCACAATCTTTACACCTTTTCAAACACTCTCTCTTACTTTATTCACCTTTTTTCTTACACCCGCCCACCTTTATACACTCTCTCTTCACTTTTTTTTCAAAATTTTCTTAAACTACATATGTCAAGTGAGCTGAACATTAAAAAAAAAAAAGACAAAAAAAAGACAAAAAAAAGAAAAAAGAAAAGGTTGAATATATATTGTTCAACAGTCACACTAATGTGCACAATTTATGGAGTTGTGGATATCCATATCTATTAGACAGTAATATGGGTTTTAACATTTCTTGATGCTAAGAGTCTTACATCAAAATTTAACTATTGATTTATTTTTGTTTATAAGATGCTTCTTAATGGTAGCTGAAATTGACCTTTATAACCTCTCTTCTAAATGGGGTGGTAGGAGTGTCGTCTAATTAGCTTGTAAATCACTTGCAAGTTTCATTTGAACTGTGAATGGTTAATGTTTTTCTTCCTCAATGTTTGCTATCCCAACGTTTAGCTATTTAGAGCTGTGTCATTTGATTACTTATTGCAACTATTTTATGTATCTGAAATAGCTCTTATTTCAAATATTTGATTTTTGAGATACTTTCTATGGGTTCTGCAGTTCCGGGATGATAAATCTGAAGGAGCTGTGCTTAGTCAGTGGAAAAGCTGCTTGGATGGCGTACTTGGTAACTGTTTTGTTCCTGCCTCATTCTTCGTCCTGTGATAAATTTGATTATTTTAGGATCTAAATGATATTATCCATTCAGACTTCAATTATCAACATTATTTTTAAATTTCTACTGGTCCAGGATATATGCTGTTTGGATGCTGATGGCGCTCTTTTTGATGCTGCTTTACTTTCTGCAGTTGCTGCCTTTTCTAATTGTAAGCTGTTTATCAGTCCATTTCTCTTGTTTATCATTTCCTTGATCCTTCTCACTTTTCTGTTGTAGGGTCTTTATATCTCACTTTTAGCGATATACTCCCTCCGTTTAATATCAATGGTCACATTTTCCTATTTTGGAGATTTCACAAACTGATAAAATTTTATGCATTTCCATGGTGAGACAGGTGGTTCACAATTAATTTTATTCATTTCCTTACTATTTTTTCTACTCCCTGTTTCAGAAATTGCAACTCACTTTCTGTCATGAGGTTTTTCTAAACTCTTAATTGACTCCAATTTTGGCAATTCCTCTCTACTATCTTACCCCTTTTACCCTACACTGTTTACACCTTTCCAGTCACTATCTATTACTTTATCTACCTTTTTCTTACACCTAAGTACCTAACCAACATTTTACACCATATGTTTTACTTTATCCTCCTTATTAATACACTAGAAAGCCTTTTCCAAACTCTCCTAGAAACAAGCTTCCTGAGTAAGCAGGAAGTTCTAATGCCTAACTATGTCTCACAAGAGGAAATAAAATAATTTGGATTTTGCAAAATTTTTCTATTGAAACGTTGAATCAATGCTTGTACTTCACTTTACTACCTTGGAAATGTATATATAGGTTCAGAGTATATGGCTTGAGTGCAAGTGCTAGGTTTTTACTTGTTCAATCAAATGGAATTTTGTGTACCTTGCATATCTGATTTAAAACTTTTTCTTGATTGCAGTGCGTATCCCAGTTGTATCCTTGAATGATGAAGGAAGAGTCTTTATTATGTCAGAGGAGATGGAGGAAGGGAAGTCGAAGAGAGAGCCTGTTAATAACGAGCTAAGAAAACTGACTTTAAGCAACATTCCATTCTCACTTTCTTGTGTTCTTCACAAGAATTATATATTAGCTGATCCCACGGCAGAGGAAGAGTCCATTATAGAAACTTCAGTGACCGTGGTATTGAATTCATCTGGTCAACTTGTTTCTCTATACAAACCTGGCGGGCCTGTTCTGGCCTACTCAGCAGCCATCCAGGCAAGTTTTTTACCCTGAACAGCCTCTCTCTCTCTCTCTCATATTATTGAAGGACCATGAAAAGGGCAGATTCCTCTTGCTACCTCTGGTTTGGATTGGAACATCCACTTCCATTACCAAACAATTACATGTGGAGCATTTTGCTGCATGTGAACTTATTTGATATGTGGAGCATTTTGCTGCATGCCGATTTACGGACGTTTAGTGAGTAGTGTAACCGATGAACTTTTGGTTATGTATCAGAAATTATGAGGTGTCTGATTTGTTTATACCATATTTTAAGCTGATAAAGCAAGTTGAAAATCTTTTTGTAGTCTTTTGTAGTTTTGATGACTTTGTAACAAAACAGAAGTCAGAAACCGTGAGCAATTGATGAAGAATTGCTTATGTCAGTTGGTAGTGGACTAGTGGTAGGGGGGAGGCCGGAGGGGTTGTTGAATCAATCATTTAATCGTCTTCGTATTTAAATATTTATATTATGTAAAATAATGTTAGAAATATGCTGGGAAGTCTTATGTGCTGTTCTAAGATGGAGACTTGCAACCATTTTAGGTTGACCAGATGTAGTTGTTGCCTTTCCCACTTCCCAATAGCAATTTTTATTGATTGGATTTCATTATGTGCCTCTACTTAAATTATGCAATGAAAGAGTAGAAATAGTACAACTATGATGATTTATGAAGGGTAATATTTTTGTAAAATCATGTCACTTCTGTAATTTAAGAAGTTGGTACAATGTGACAACTAATTTTATACGGAGGGGGTATAAGATAATCGAATGCTCATTTGCTTATATTTGAAGAAATGTAGTTTTGATGTGACTACTGTGTTTTTTGTTCACTTATAAGAGCAATGTTAACGCTGATTGCTAATGATTTTACCTTGACTGCAGGATTGTGTTGCATTAACAAAGCAAAGAGTGCAGGAACTTCAGCAAATTCTAAGTGAAGCCATTTCTGACATGGAGGTAGATTAGATTCTAATGAGTTATTTAGTGGGTAGCCGTAGCTGATATTTGTACATTTCGTACTATTATTTTGAGGACCTTTTTTTTCTTCAGCGAGGTTTTTTGGCTAGCTTTGTAGGATATTTTCAAGGTTGTCCACAGGGTTATTTAGCATATGATTAAAGATGATCTCATTTTGATTGTTCATATAAGAGATTGACTGGTATTCTGTATTTCATATCAGATTACCTTGATTTTATTAGTTTTGAATATGATTTTTTTTTGGGACTGTAAATCAACCTATTATATGTAACCTGCTTTTTTTTATGTTAATTATTATACTGACAGTAATCCTTTTTTTTTTCCTCAGTTCAAATTTTGTCTGAATAATAGAATATAGATGCAACAGAAAACTTTATGCATTAATCTGTGATCATGGTTTTAAGGTTATAATTATTTTTAATGGAAAGGCGAAGGGTAGTTTAAGTCTTTTTCTATGAGTACTTGAATAGTGACAGTAATATGCACAGCAATAGAGTTCTTAATCTTAACAATTGTTAAAATGCATAATTTGGTCCTGTGGTTGAATGTAGGACAGTACAATTATTAGGAATTTGCAATCCCTTGTGTTTGGCTTTAGTTTTGCACCCTTTTAAACATGAATGAAAATGTATCCTTGTATTTACTTAGTATTCCCATGGTAAGGAAAGATAAAAACTCCTACTGTCCTACATAACAGTTGAATCCAAGATTCACTAATTTTTTTGATACAATTTTCCTTACAAAGTTGGAACATTCCTCGTCAATGTTTACTTTAATTCGGTGCTCATGATATATTGATTTTAAAAAAAAAAAACATTCTTAATTTCATCATACTTGGTGCTCTTAGTGCTAACCATCAATCTCTATCAATAAGTCAATAAGTAACATTTATCGACCTAAACAAAGAATCCATTTATGTAACTGCTCAAGTTCACCACAGTCCGCATATATAAAAGTGAGCTATCACACATTTGATTTATAGAAAACATATTAAATGAATAATGTTTCACATAATGCACCTTTGATCATAAACCATTTGAAAAAAATAAAATAAAAAAATCAAGGCCATATTTTATATGGCATAGTTTATGAGACTATGTCCTTACTCCTTACATCCTAGCGAATACTTAAAACCTGTATCGGTTTTAAATCTGTGTGTTTAATTGTCTTTATAATAAACGCACTATATACAATGCCCCTTAAGGTTTGGATCTTACCAAATGAAAATTATTTAGATGATATTGTTATAATTCATATATTGGTCATTAGTTACAGATAATAAGGATATTATTTGTTATCCATTCTTTTTCATACATTAGGAGTTCCCTCGTAAGCAAGGTTTTTTTTTTTTTTTTTTTTTGATGTTTTCCCTTTTTTTTTTTCCAACCAGTGTTAAACAAAATTATATGTGCGGGGATAAGGCTTTCAAAGTTGTATTATTTAGTTATAGTGGGATGTTTTGGTTTATTATTAGAGTTTGCTTTGTGTAGTGGCAAATCTGTTTAGGTGTCTATTTAGCTTATTTGGTAGACATTTTTCTTAATTTGATAATTACTTATCTATCTTTTATAACTACAAACCAACAACATCAAAATAATTAAAATTACTAAGTTAAAATTATACATGTTAACATAACCCTTTTGTATACATCAACAACTCTATCATTTGCTCACTAAAATAATGTTACAACATCTATTTTGGCTATCATTTTGTTCATTAAAGGAATTTTGTATGCAAGCCAACATCTAGTTCTTGTGCTAGACACATGTACACATTTACTCTTGAAGTCTTGATAAATGGACTACGTATTGCATCAACATCAAATGGCCTAGAACAAGTATACTTGGACCCATCTCTATCTCTCATAAAATATCAATTTCTCTTTTACACACATTCACACAAAATCTTAGCATGCAAAAACAACCACCTTTCTTTCATTACCTCTTTCCAAAATACACAAAAAAATCATTTTAAAATCTAGTCACAATTTTACATCTCCACTTGGCTTATTTAGGAAATCCACCTCAACCAATAGGAAGCCAAGAAATTTCATCATCAAACCCTTGATTCAGATAAACTAACCCAAAGTACACTATCACTCTCTAACTTTCTCTCCCCTCCTCACCTAAACAAAGCTCAACCTCAAAAACATTTTCATACCATTTTTTCTAATTTGTTATGACACGTGTCCTCTTCTACACCCACTAACAGAAACAAAACAGAAACTTTTAACATAAAACACTTCACTACTCTGTTTCAGTACCTTGAGTTTTAGTGTTTTTTTGCACTCTCTCTCTAAAAATTCAAGAGAAAGAGAGAAGAATTTGCAAAAAAAATTCAAACCCATTTCAATTAAACTTCCAAATAACTATACCCAGATTTTAGATTTTGCGTTTTCTCACAAAAAATCGAGACTTTTCTCAAATTTTGCTTGTCTCTGAAGAACAGAGCGTACAGCAATGTCTTCCATGGTATCTTCAGCATTTACCTTACCATCAACCAAAACTGACCTTATTTCATCAATCTCACAGAAAAAGTACATTCTTCACTCTTTTCTCCCCAAAAAATCAACCCAATTTACCTCAAGATCACCCAAAAATGGTAAAATCAAGTGTGTTGTAGCTGGAAATGGTCAATTCACCCAAATATCACCAGAAGTTCGACGAATTGTCCCAGTGAAAAACAAAAATTTACCCACTGTAAAAATTGTGTATGTAGTCTTAGAAGCTCAATACCAATCATCCCTTTCAGCTGCAGTTCAGACCCTGAACAAAACCTCCGGTATCGCGAATTTTGAAGTTGTTGGCTACTTAGTTGAGGAGCTTAGGGATAAAGAGACTTACCAAGGCTTCTGTAAAGATCTTGAGGATGCCAACATTTTTATTGGGTCATTAATTTTTGTGGAGGAGCTTGCAATTAAGGTGAGGGATGCTGTGGAGAAGGTTCGAGATCGAATGGATGCTGTTCTTGTGTTCCCTTCAATGCCTGAGGTAATGAGACTTAACAAATTGGGTTCATTTAGTATGTCTCAACTTGGGCAATCAAAAAGCCCATTTTTCCAGCTTTTTAAGAGGAAAAAACAAGGTGCTGGTTTTGCTGATAGTATGCTTAAATTAGTAAGAACATTGCCTAAAGTATTGAAGTATTTACCTAGTGATAAAGCTCAGGATGCTAGGCTTTACATCCTTAGTTTGCAGTTTTGGCTAGGAGGGTCACCAGATAATTTGGTTAATTTTGTGAAGATGATATCTGGGTCTTACGTACCTGCATTGAAAGGGATGAAAATCGAGTATTCGGACCCGGTTTT
Source organism: Chenopodium quinoa (assembly GCF_001683475.1). NCBI lineage: Eukaryota > Viridiplantae > Streptophyta > Magnoliopsida > Caryophyllales > Amaranthaceae > Chenopodium > Chenopodium quinoa. Next base: position 2,073,972 of record NW_018744996.1, on the reverse strand, counting down.
GTTCTTGGATAGTGGGGTTTGGCATCCTTTAGCTCCTTGTATGTATGATGATGTGAAGGAGTATTTGAATTGGTATGGGACAAGGAAGGATGCAAGTCCTAAGCTTAAGAGTTCAAAAGCACCAGTAATTGGGCTAGTTCTTCAGAGGAGTCACATTGTTACTGGTGATGAGTCTCACTATGTTGCTGTCATTATGGAGTTGGAGGCTAGAGGGGCTAAGGTGATCCCTATTTTCGCCGGTGGGCTCGATTTCTCTGGCCCCGTCGAGAAGTTCTTTATTGATCCTATCACCAAGAAGCCTATGGTGAACTCTGTGGTGTCACTTACTGGTTTTGCTCTTGTTGGAGGCCCAGCAAGGCAGGATCACCCAAGGGCAGTTGAGGCTTTGATGAAGCTTAATGTGCCTTACATGGTTGCTGTACCTTTGGTGTTTCAGACTACTGAAGAGTGGTTGAATAGTACCTTGGGTTTGCACCCTATCCAGGTGGCTTTGCAGGTTGCTCTTCCTGAGCTTGATGGTGGGATGGAACCTATTGTTTTTGCTGGACGCGATCCCAGAACAGGTAACTATATTTTATAGCGATGTTTTTACATTTTCCAACTTTAGTTTATATCCTTTTTTAGGTTGATTTATTTGCCTGAAATATGATGTGTTCTTGATTTTGGCATATAGACTTTGTCACTGCAAATTAATGTTATGGATTAAGTCTTTATTGAATGTAAAATATAGTAAAACGAAAAAGATTGTTAATCATATCATAGGCTAGCTTCTTTTTTGATGTTGAAAAGAAGATTGAATTTCTGTAGCACAGCTTCTCTTTTATCATGATAATATGACAATTGGCTTAATGATGCATTACTGTAATATGTCATTTGGATTGCGAAGATCCAAACCCAAAGTAGGGTGTGAGATTAATTTCATTTGTATATTCTAGAGAGATGCCTTCAACTAAGTCATTTCTTTTCGTTTGGACGTCCTGCCTTTTGTTGTTATCTTTTTATTCCTGTTGTTGATTACATTGAAAATTATGTAACAAGAATATCATCTTCTGGAGCTGATTGGTAATGATGTTGGTATGATGCAGGAAAATCACATGCCCTTCATAAGAGAGTGGATCAGCTTTGCACTAGAGCAATTAAGTGGGCTGAGTTGAAGAGGACACCAAAGGTATCTTGAGTTCCAACTGTTCATTTTCCAACAGAATTTTGACTAATTAGCTAAACACTAGGTTCTCTTGATAATTTATATGATAATATCTTCACATACTCTGATAAGCTGCATATTTTATGGTGAATTCAATTTTAATACACCGATCATATTAAGAACAACCTGTTTGCATAGCTCATGCACTAAAAGATTTTTGAACTGGTAATCGTATGAATGCTAATAGCGTTTTTTTTTTTTTTACTGTTTTGTAATATCTAAATGGAGGTATAACCTTGCTAAGGGCTCAACGAGTTAGAAGCACCATCCTTTATGCTCTTTTGATAATCACCATTTTTTATGTTTTTTGTCACCTGCATTGTTGAGATTAGGTAAACTAAACTTCTTTTAAAGATTAAAAACCTACTTCAACCTTAGCAGTGTCGAAATCTTTCAGTTTTTAACATTTGTGTGTACACTCTGAAAATCCCTACCACAGTCCCTAGTGTTCTTACCTGTTTTCTTAATTGTATTTTAAAGGTATCTTGATATACTGTATATAATTGTCACAAAAATATTAAAATTTCTCAACTAGGAATTATAACTGATGACATGAATGTTTGCAGGCTGAGAAGAAGCTTGCCATTACAGTCTTCAGCTTCCCTCCTGACAAAGGAAATGTTGGAACTGCTGCATACCTTAACGTATTTGCCTCCATTTTCTCTGTCCTTAAAGATCTTAAAAAGGATGGTTACAATATTGAAGGCCTCCCAGAGAATGCTGAAGCCTTGATTGAAGATGTAATCCATGACAAAGAGGCTCAATTTAACAGCCCAAATCTCAACGTTGCATACAAAATGAGTGTTAGGGAGTATCAGAACCTAACTCCTTATGCAACACTCTTGGAAGAAAATTGGGGAAAAGCCCCAGGAAATCTGAACTCTGATGGAGAGAATCTCTTGGTATATGGAAAGCAGTATGGGAATGTCTTCATTGGTGTTCAGCCTACCTTTGGTTATGAAGGAGATCCTATGAGGCTGCTTTTTTCTAAATCAGCCAGCCCACATCATGGTTTTGCTGCATATTACTCATTTGTTGAGAAAATATTTGGAGCGGATGCTGTTCTGCATTTTGGAACTCATGGTTCCTTAGAGTTCATGCCGGGAAAACAAGTGGGAATGAGTGATGCTTGTTTCCCTGACAGTCTCATTGGGAACATTCCTAATGTCTATTATTATGCTGCTAACAACCCATCTGAGGCAACAATAGCTAAACGTCGTAGCTATGCGAATACTATAAGCTATCTGACCCCACCAGCTGAAAATGCTGGACTTTACAAGGGACTCAAACAACTGAGTGAGCTCATTTCCTCATACCAATCCCTCAAAGATACAGGCCGTGGCCAACAGATTGTGAGTTCCATCATCAGCACTGCAAGACAGTGCAATCTTGACAAAGATGTGGATCTTCCTGATGAAGGAGCAGAGATCTCTGCTAAAGAAAGAGATTCTGTGGTAGGAAAAGTCTACTCGAAGATCATGGAGATTGAGTCTCGTCTTTTGCCTTGTGGGCTCCATGTGATTGGTGAGCCTCCGTCAGCCTTGGAGGCTGTGGCAACTTTGGTTAACATTGCTGCTTTGGATCGTCCTGAGGAGGGAATATCCGCCCTCCCTTCTATACTAGCCGAGACTGTTGGAAGGAGCATAGAAGATGTCTACAGAGGAAATGATAAGGGAGTCTTGAAAGATGTTGAGTTACTAAGGCAAATTACTGAGACATCAAGAGGAGCTGTCATGGCGTTTGTAGAAAAAACAACTAATAGTAAGGGTCAAGTTGTGAATGTCAATGACAAATTGACTTCAATTCTCGGGTTTGGAATAAATGAACCATGGATTCAGTACTTGTCAAACACTAAGTTTTACCGAGCTGATAGGGAGAAACTTAGGGTTCTTTTTGCATTCTTAGGAGAGTGCTTGAAGCTGGTTGTGGCTGATAATGAGCTGGGAAGTTTGAAGCAAGCTCTTGAAGGGAGATTTGTAGAGCCAGGTCCTGGTGGCGACCCGATCAGGAACCCAAAAGTGCTACCAACTGGGAAAAACATTCATGCTTTGGACCCACAAGCCATTCCTACAACTGCAGCCATGCAGAGTGCAATGGTTGTTGTGGATAGGCTGCTCGAGCGTCAGAAAGCAGATAATGGAGGAAAATTTCCTGAAACAGTTGCACTTGTATTGTGGGGAACTGATAACATCAAGACTTACGGAGAGTCACTTGGTCAGGTTCTGTGGATGATTGGGGTGAGACCAATTGCTGATACCTTTGGGAGAGTCAATCGGGTTGAACCTGTCAGTCTTGAAGAGCTTGGAAGGCCTAGAATTGATGTTGTTGTTAACTGCTCAGGTGTCTTTAGAGACCTGTTCATCAACCAGGTAATGCCCTTTTAAGAATCCACATAAACAATATATAGTGCATAATACTGTCATAAATAAGATTAAATTGCTAAAATGCCTAAAATTATATGTTAAAACATGATCTTCTTAAAAATCCACTTAGGTGATCTTTTATACTTTGTTTCTGAAAGGATTGAAGATTGTGAGATGGTAAGGATAAAGAAACCCAAGTTAACAATTTTTGGTTACTAGATTATATTAGGACTCAAATTTCCTGCATCATTATGCTTTGGGAATTAGTTTCTGATGTCAATTTTTCCACAATTTGTTACCTTGTATCAGATGAACCTTCTTGATCGGGCAATTAAGATGGTGGCTGAGCTTGATGAGCCAGTGGAGCAGAACTACGTGAGAAAGCATGCGCTGGAGCAAGCCGAAACCCTTGGTGTTGATATTAGAGAGGCTGCTACAAGGATCTTTTCTAATGCCTCAGGATCATACTCGTCAAACATCAACCTTGCTGTTGAGAATTCCTCATGGAATGATGAGAAGCAACTGCAAGATATGTACTTGAGCAGAAAGTCATTTGCCTTTGATTCTGATGCACCTGGTGCTGGAATGACTGAGAAGCGGAAGGTGTTCGAGATGGCTCTTTCAACAGCTGATGCTACTTTCCAGAACCTTGACTCATCGGAGATCTCTCTGACTGATGTGAGCCACTACTTTGATTCAGACCCCACAAATCTGGTGCAGGGACTCAGGAAAGATGGGAAGAAGCCAAGTGCTTACATTGCTGATACTACTACAGCCAATGCTCAGGTGAGCTTAGTGTCACACTGTCATCAATGATTGTCCTTATTAATCCTTTGCAGTCTACAAAACTGAGTACAATTTTACCAGATCTGTTCATAATAGTATTAAGATGAGATAAGATAACATTGAAGAAGTAATTTTAAAGATGAATGTCACATAAACCGGAATTTAGTTGATTGCATATATCAAGCTGAAGGTCAAAATTTGTTAACTTTGATCTTGGAATTTGAAATACCCTACTTTTAAAACATAGGTAGTGTGTTTGAGAATGGTGAAAAGTATCTAAAATAGTTCACATGCTGCTATTGAATTTTGCTGGGAAAGGTGTACACGCCAATTTCTTGACACGACAACACACCTAATTTATGTTCTATTCCTGACATAAGAAGCCTAAGATCAACAACATGATTCCATTATTCACCTGTCTAATGCCTTGTTTTCTTCCACTTAAAAAAATAAAAATCTTTAAGTGTATAAAACAAAGAAACATTAGTGATTCAGTTTATAACAGTTTTAAACAGTAAAATTGGTTTGATCATCATTACTATATCAGTCTATTAAGTAAATTTCTGATGAATAGTGGATCCTAAGCCAACAAATTAAGAAATGTCTAGTAGCCCAAGGTGTCACAGATTGGAATTTTAAGAATGCTGAATGTATGGCAAGTCAAGTTGTGTCGTAACTTTTTTTCATTGATTACGAGTAGCTACATGGTAAGTGAGATATTATAGTTGACTAAAATGGTTGTAAAATGAATTTTCTGCAGGTACGTACTCTCTCTGAGACTGTACGCCTAGATGCACGAACAAAGCTGCTGAACCCCAAGTGGTACGAAGGAATGCTGTCCACTGGATATGAGGGTGTGCGTGAGATTGAGAAGAGACTCACTAACACTGTTGGATGGAGTGCAACCTCAGGCCAAGTGGACAACTGGGTTTATGAAGAGGCCAACACAACTTTCATCAAGGATGAAGAGATGCTGAAAAAGCTGATGAACACCAACCCCAACTCTTTCAGGAAGTTGTTACAGACTTTCTTAGAGGCCAATGGAAGGGGTTACTGGGAAACTTCAGAGGAAAATATCGAGAAATTGAGGCAATTGTATTCTGAAGTCGAAGACAAGATTGAAGGAGTTGATAGGTAAATTATGTAAAATAAGCTTGTGAATATGCCAGACACATTGTTCTCTATTCATTGTGAGCCATAATTTGTCTCTGAAAATGAAAACTTTACACATGTTTCTGATCTTCTGTTGATATTTAATTTTGATTTAACCATGTAATGTTGAGACTTGCCAATCTATTCTACTTGAATTGGACAAGATAACTATAACTCAAATAAGCCTTAATTTTTTTGGGTCAAATCCAACCAGACCCATTTTACCCGACTGACCTTGAATCATCTTATACATAGTAAATAAATGAGATTATGATGATCTAACATGGTTTTTGGTTGGACTTGCACATCATTCATGGCTGGATTGTTTGTATGGTTTGTATTTTGACAAATATTTTGTATGTGGATTAAAACTATACACATCATCCAAATAATATGCAAATATAATTGTCATTAAAAATCCCTTAAACTGTTAGGTCGACCAAAACCCTAAAGTTGAGTCATGAATAGGCATTGTTCAAATCAAACCCAAACCCAAACCCCAACAGCACCAACCTAATATTCTCCATGACCTGACTTGATCAACTCGTTTGACAAGTTTATTCAAGACTGACTTGACTTGATCGACTCGTTTCACAAGTTTTGTCAAGACTGATTTACATGTAATGTAAATTTACTTATTTTTCGGGTATTTTGGACCGAGTTGTAACACCCCCAAATCTCCCTCTACGGAATATGTAGAAAAAATACGTATAAATACCGTAGAGATAGATTTGGGCGTATTACCGCCGCGTGAAAATGCAAGGCTTATACTTCAAAATACTTTTGCAGTGGAAATACTTTATTCCTTAATAATACTTCAAAATAAAATTGTTCATTATTCATGACACAAAAACAAAGTCAAACTTTTCCCTAAGCTAGGTGAAATTCCCGTGGACTCCCATATACATCAATCAACTTCCACCTGAAAAGTCCACCTGCTTACCATAAATGGTAAACAGGGCAAAGCCAAAACAAAAGCACGTATTAGCAAATTATGCTAAGTAGATTATGTGTAAGATGAGTAAAACATCGATTAAATCATTTAAGTTTAATTTCAATTATTTCAACACAATCTTCCCAATATCATACTCATATAAGAACTTTTACAATTCAAATCTTTTAAGACAAGTTTAAAACTCAATCGATTACATTTCAAAACCAATTCCTCACTAAGTGTGCACACCCTCCAAGTGGTTTACTTTATGAACAAAGGCCAATCTTGAGGAAAGACTAGGTCATGCAAAGTCCATAGCCTTCTGTAATCCATTCCCTAAGTGGGATTTATAACCATATCGATTGATTGCTTAAAAGCACCTTTTAAAATCCGTTATACTTGAATATCAATAACTTGTAAGTCATTTTTAATCCAATCCTTTTTAATAATTTTAATCACAATTCAAAGTCTCTTTTGATTAACCAAAATCATTAATTGAAGCCATCATAGAACATAATTTCATAAGAATCATAATAAAAATAATTTCATAAGAATCATAATAAACATAATTTCATAATAAATCATATTTTCATAAGAAACATAATAAATCATAATTTCGTACGAAATGTATTAAAACATAATTTCATAGACAACTTTCGAAGGTATCAAACCACATAACGTACCTTGATCGTAACACGAGCGATTCACACAACTATTTCACTTAATCGCGATCACCCTACACATTATTATAACCTTAATTAATATAAGGCTATCAAATAAGCACAACAACTTAACCAATTTATCCTATATGTGCATGAATTAATTATAATTTATTATTGTATTTTAATAAAATAATTTTCTGTTTTTATAACTTAAATAATTTTTAATCTATAATTTATTCAAGAAATAATATATATAAAAATCAATTACAAAATTTTAGAATTGTAAAACAAGTTTAGGAGAAAAGAGAAATTGAAGGATGAAGATGAAAACCAAGGCAAAGGAGGAAGCAAGGTGGCCGGCAGTGAGAGGTGGTGGCTGCCGGCGGTGGTGGCTGGTGGTCGCCGGTGGGGGGCCGCCGGTGATGGTGGTGGCCGGAAGTTTGAGGGAGGAGAAGAGGAGAGGAAACCGTGAGAGAGAGAGAGGGAGTGAGAGGAAGATTTCTTGAGGTTTTTAGTGTGAGTCTTGGGGTGTTTGGAAGGGGTATTTATAGGTGTTTAGGTGATGAGTTTATAGCAATTTAGGGTTGTATAATTTATGGTAATTTCAAGGAATGGAAATTAGGGTTTTAAGGGTTTAGGAAATAATTAAATGTATGGAAGAATATTAGATTTTATTTGGTCATGAAATTTTTGTTTAGCAAGTTTTGAGCTTAGAGTGCAAGTATAGAATAAGAACAAATAAATTTTTGATTTAGGAGTAGAAATAAGGAATATTATAGGATTTTTATTTTTAATAAAATAAATAAAAATTATTAAGAAAAACTATAAGTGGCCGAAAATATTGAGCTCAATATAGCTCAATAATTTCGGTCCCTCTATGTTAATTCATCGATTTTTGTAAAATATTTTTATGCCTAAAATAAATAATTTAATTAAATTTATTTTGTGAAAATTAATAGTTCGAAAATAAAAAAAATCAGATTTTCTTTATTAATATCCGAAAATATTATGAAGAATTTTAGTTTTATTAGTTTAGGAAATTAGTCTAATTTATTAAATAATTTTAAGGGTGGCCGAGAATATAAAGTAAATAATTAACTTAATATTTTCGGACCACTTATACTAATTTCATAGTTTAGGTAAAATATTTTTATAAATATATATTTCATGAAAATAATTAATTTAGAGAGATATTAAAACAAAGGAAATTTTGTATAAAACCACCTTTTTAAAACTTGTTTTTGTAAAAAAACCACCTTTTAAAAAAAATGTTGTGAAAGACTACCTTGTTTAAAAATTTTGTTGCAAAATAACACCACTTGCCGGAAAGTTGCCGTTGACCATTAAATTCCGGCGTTGACCCAGTGACTTTTAATTACCCAATTTTTTTTATTTTATTTTTTTTCATTTAAAATAAAATAAAAAAAAAAAATTGGGTAAAAAAAATAAAATAAAAAAAAAATTGGGTAAAAAAAAATAAAATAAAAAAATTGGGTATTTATTTTATTTTATTTTTTTATTTTATTTTATTTTTTTAATTTAATTTAAATTAATTTAATTTTATTTTATTTTTATTTAATTTAATTTAATTTTATTTTTATTTTATTGGGTATTTAAAATAAAATTAAAAAAAATTGAAAAAAAATAAAATAAAAAAATTGGGTATTTAAAAAAAATAAAAAAAAATTGGGTAATTAAAAGTCACGTGCGAAGCACGTGACTGGGTCAACGCCGGAATTTAATGGTCAACGGCAACTTTCCGGCAAGTGGTGTTATTTTGCAACAAAATTTTTAAACAAGGTGGTCTTTCACAACATTTTTTTTAAAAGGTGGTTTTTTACAAAAACAAGTTTTAAAAAGGTGGTTTTATACAAAATGATCTAAAACAAATCAGATTTTCATTATGTAAAATCCGAAAATACCATTTAATTAATTTATTCTAACCGAATTAATATAATTTCGGTTTATCTATTTAATTTTTGAGAAATCAAAAATACTATTTATAACATTGGTATAAAATGGTTTTATTTATTGGATTATCCATTTTAGTTAGTTTTGTAAAATAATAAGACAAATGATTTAGGCGCCAAAATTCAAATATCATTTTGGCTCCAAAACTAAAATACCCTTTAGGAAAATAATTAATTTAGAAAATACGTCAAAATACGAGACTAAAATACTCTTTAATTTAGAAAATGCCTTTCAACAATACAGGGTATTACACGAGTAATTAGTCAATTTTGCCAAGTCTACTTGGATCAAAAGCCTTATCCATTGATTATGGTGTAATTTAATACTTCATCCATTTCAAAATTAGTTACATGTTTTGAGTTTTGACTTTTGCCACTATTCACAATCGCTACTTTGACTAGCTTTTGTGATTTATAGATAAAAAAAATTATCTTAGATTTTTCTCAATGTGCATTTTTCAAAATATCAACTTTTTATAATTGTTACTTATTGATAATTAGAGGTATTTAAGGTTTAATGTATGCATTAGCAAACATGATAAAAGTAACATATCAATTAATATGAAACAACGAAAGTAATATCCAAATATGTCGCAAGGTAGCCATGAAGTAAGTAAAGACACTACGGCCCTAGTCTCTTCACCTTAAAATAATAGTTTCAGCATAGTTTAGTAATTCAGTTTAGTAAAAATCAGCAACTTTAAAGTAGACTAGGGTAGCTAACGCGCCCAATGCGCGCGCATAGCTAGTTATGTCCGGAGATTATTTTCAGTTGTTGACAACATTAACGAAGGAGAATATGTAAGCAAATATTTTTTGGGATATAAATGTCCACACCCTATTCTAGAGTTCCAAAAAAAGGCAATTAACATTAATATGAATCTAAGTACTATAATCTATATTTAGCTGATAAGTTTTTTATGTAATCAAGAATTTTGAAATTATGTGATAAGTTATAAAATTAGAACAATTAGTGAATTTTGATGCTGAGTTGTTGATCAAGAATTTTAAGCTATGTGATAAGTTATAAAAATAGAACAATTAGTTAATTTTGATTCTAAGATGTTGAAACCTCTTAACTAATCTTATTCTCATATACTATCATTTTCGACATAATGTTAGCTTTTGAATAAATATTGGTGCGCATGTAGTTATTATATGATGGCATAGTGGAAGACTGAAAGGCATGTTTGTGACCTATGAAATACTTGAGGAGAAGTTATTGAGTTTTATTCACGATGTTTTAACAAATTAAGGGCTTGTTTGTTATCGTTTACTGTTTTCAGTTTTCTGTTTTTTCGAAAAACAAAAACTTAAAAATAGGAAATTAGGGGTTTGTTTGGTATCTCTAGGGTTTTTTGTTTTTTAAAATCATATGATATTTATCATATAATGACTCAAAAATTAGTTAAACTTATCAGAACTATGATAATTTTGAAAACTGACATCAGTACATAAAAATGAAAATACCTTTTTCTAGTGTTTTGGTTTTCGTTTTCCAAAAAACTGCAAACTGAAACAAAAAATATGGCAAACAAGCCTACAGGTTCGTTTGGTATCGCTGTATTTTAAAAACTAATCATGTAATATGTGTCATTTAATAAAACAAAAATGGATCAAACTAGAAAAAGTTGTTTCTATTTTTCTGTTGTCAGGAAAAAAAATGATCAAATTTATTAAAATTATGATAATTTTGAAAACTGACAACAAAAAAGTGAGGAAAACAACTTATTCTAGTTTCCTTTGGGACGAAGGAGTGTGGTTTTCGCTAAGGGCAAATAGTTGTAAAAAACACATTAATAAGGGCAAATGAATAAACTTTTTAGAGGGTATTGTTCCAGGTATGGATCTGGGGGTTCCGACTGGAGCAGGCTGGGTCCAGCTGGGTAACCTACACAGGGTGACAAACGTAACTGCCCTCAGGGGTGGCTCGAGGAACCCCCCCTCCGACGCTTAAGTTAGAATGTGTCTAGAGAGAGAAAGTGTACTTAGATAGATAGATAGATAGATAGATAGATAGATAGATAGATAGATAGATAGATAGATAGATAGATAGATAGATAGATAGATAGATAGATAGATAAAAAAAAAAAAAAAAAAAAAAAATAGATAGATAGAAATAGATAGATAGATAGATAGATAGATAGATAGAAAAAAAAAAAAAAAAAAAAAAAAAAAAAAAAGATAGATAGATAGATAGATAGATAGATAGATAGATAGATAGATAGATAGATAGATAGATAGATAGATAGATAGATAGATAGATAGATAGATAGATAGATAGATAGATAGATAGATAGATAGATAGATAGATAGATAGATAGATAGATAGATAGATAGATAGATAGATAGATAGATAGATAGATAGATAGATAGATAGATAGATAGATAGATAGATAGATAGATAGATAGATAGATAGATAGATAGATAGATAGATAGATAGATAGATAGATAGATAGATAGATAGATAGATAGATAGATAGATAGATAGATAGATAGATAGATAGATAGATAGATAGATAGATAGATAGATAGATAGATAGATAGATAGATAGATAGATAGATAGATAGATAGATAGATAGATAGATAGATAGATAGATAGATAGATAGATAGATAGATAGATAGATAGATAGATAGATAGATAGATAGATAGATAGATAGATAGATAGATAGATAGATAGATAGATAGATAGATAGATAGATAGATAGATAGATAGATAGATAGATAGATAGATAGATAGATAGAGAGAGAGAGAGAGAAAGTGTGTGTGTGTGTGTAATAACTCATGTGTCTAACCTCTTTTCCGTTGTATTTGGTTCCTTATTTGTAGTCGTACGGTCTCCTTTAGGCGGAGTCATACTTGGTCAGCCTGTAAGTCGACTCTATCGAGCTGGTGAGCCCCTCTGAGTATTCTTCTAGCGATGAGTGCGCACCCTGTGAGCAAGGCTGGGAGCGCGGTGATAGCTCAGCAGGAGCTATCCCATACAACTAGCCCCTCAAGAGGTGGTATAAGGTCACTCATGCCAGCTCTTGATTAATTGGCCCGTCCCCACTGGATGAGCTCGGCTGGAAGGAAATAGCTCAGCAGGAGCTATCCTATACAACTAGCCCCTCAAGAGGTGGTATGAGGTCACTCGTGTCAGCTGTTTTGAGCGTGTAACCTTTTCGGTAGTCACTCAACAAGTCGTCCGGCTGAGATATCCTCCCTACAATTATCCCCTCAAGTCTCAGGAGTACATACGCGGTTTTGAGACTTAAGAGAACATGTTGTGAAGTGCTGAAGATGGATTTTGTTGCGGTATGTGGATGATAGCAGCCCCTCATTTGTGAAGATGTGATTATCTCTGTAGCAAAGAATTTTGATTACTCTCTCTGAAATTTGAGAAATGACGAGCTTGCAGCGAGGATTTTTTATTACTCCCGCTGAAGTATGAGAAATGACGAGCTTGCAGCGAGGAATTTCGATTACTCCCGTTGAAGTCTGAGAAATGACGAGCTTGCAGCGAGGAACTTCGATTACTCCCGCTGAAGGCTGAGGAATGACGAGCTTAGAGCGAGGAATTTCGATTACTCCCGCTGAAGGCTGAGGAAGGGCTTTTTTTTTTTCTTTGGCGAGAATAGTGTCTTGCATGTGTGGGAGACGTGTCAGCCATCCAAGGAACATTTTATTTTACTGAAGCGATATGGCGGTTGAACTTTATTGATTATGTAAAACCGCCTATTTATGATCACATTTAATTTTACTGTCCCTTTTTTTACTTCCTCTTTTTCATTTTCTCACTTTTCATCTTCCTTAATTCAAATTCTTCGCTCTCCCTTCTCTTTCGCCACTGCTCTTTTGCGAACGGTCGTCACTCCTTGTTGTTGTAAGTTTCTTCATTGTTATTCTTACTTTTTGCCTTTGTTTGACTTATTTTTCCTTCCTCAATTTCTTATTTTCTTCAATTTCTTGTCCTGCATTTGGCTTATTTTCTTCCTTGATTGTAGTTCGAAGTCTTCACTCGATTTTCAACTTTCGGTGTTGCCATTGTCGTTGCGTGCCATTATCCGTGTGATTTCTCTTTGAAAGGTACTTTCTTTGTGCCTTTCTTTTATTTTTGCTTGCACAATTGCATTTCCCATCTGTTTTCTTCGCAAGGTTAAATCTTTGTTCTTGAATTTAACTGTTCACGCGCATTCCTTCTCTTTGCTTGTTATTAATTGTGTTTTTTGCTTCCACTTTGCAATTTTTTCCCTCTTTCTCTGTTGTGTCTTTCCTAGATTTGCTGTTAGGGCGCAACTGATTTTGCTTTTACTCCCCACTATTCTTGTCTTTTGGGGATCTCTTGTTGTTTGTAGATCTTAAAGATGTCTGACGCTACTGACATTCAGAATCCGAGTTCTCCTTCTGTTCGTACTGAGTCCTCTTCTTCCCCTGAGCCTTATCGCCTAGGTGAGCGTTTTGAGCGAACTTCTTTATTTTCTTCAGCTTCACCCCCCATTCCCTTACAAGTAGTCATGCCGGGTGACACTCCTCCTACTGGGAGCGGGGTGAGTACTGCTGCTACCCCTCCAATTGAATTCGGGTTGAGGGGTCCCGCTGTCGGCAGTGCTTTTCGTCCTTGACTTTTTTTACCCTTACTGTGAGCGGGAACTCACATACAATGGGGTTTCCCTCTCGCATGTTATGCGTTTGAGAATGCGTGCTATGCGCCATAAACTTTTAGCCAATGAGGTTAAGGCTAATCCCCCTGATGTATCCCTTGTTAGTCCCATTCCCCATGTTAAGCCTTTAAACATTTTTGCTTGGCTTGGTGATATGGCTGATGTGAATCAGTTTGATCACTATGTAGTGCGGGGTGGTCGTTCTCCAACTCTTTCGCCATTTCCTTATCCTACAAAGAATATGGGTAAAACTGCTGAGTCTCCTAGTGAGTGTGCTTTTCAAGATTGCCACTTGTTACGTTGTTGAGCCCGTGGAAGAGGGGAAATATGACCTCTACTTGGATGAGAGGTGCATTTTGGCCTTAAAAATTGTACGCTTGACTCTAACTGGCGTAAGGACGCTGAGAGGCTGGATCTTGTGACAGTGGGCCAAGAGTTTTATGGATTTGGACCAGGCTACAAGCTGGTTCTTCCCGCTGAGGGCTCAAAGTTATCTGCTCCTCTTGACAGGCACATTGTTGTGTTTGCCTCTCAGCTGGATTTGGGTTGCGCTTCCCTCTGGACCTTTCTCTAGACAAGGTTTTTCGTGCCTTCAACCTTTGCATTGCCTTGCTTTACCTTGCTTCCTTACACACACTGATTTGCCTATTATGGTTCTCTTACTTTAGGGGCTACCCTGAATCGTTGAACCTGTTTAAGTCCTTTAATGAGCCTGAAGAGAACGTCTTCTAGCTCTCCTGAGTCTGGCTGGTACTATGTGGCTCCTAAAGATGTGAGAGTGTTGTCTTACCCCAAGCTTGGTCACTTTAAGGACCAGACAGGAAAGTTCTTTTGGGTCTCTGTTCCTTCGTCCTGTGCTGTGCCGCACAACTTTAGGTTCATTCGCACTAATATGGCTGGTGTTACTGTGGCTCCTTCTGAGGCTGCAAGAGAGACGCAAGCTTTTGACACGCTGCAGGGGGCTGGTAAAGGCGATTCGGAGACTACCAGGGGATCATCGTGAGGATAGATGACGTCGTGCTAGTCCTGTTCATCAAACACCACTCTCGGCTGAAGAGGTGGTGGTGGCCTTTTCTTGCATTCATTATAGTTTACTTGGTGAACCATATCTCTGAGGTCAGCTCTGGCTCGACCAACTGTTCCTCCATGCTCTGGCTCGGATCTGGGGGTTCCGACTGGAGCAGGTTGGGTCCAGCTGGGTAACTTGCACAGGGGGACAAACATAACTGCCCTTGGGGGTGGCTCAATGAACCCCCCTCCGATGCTTAAGTTAGAATGTGTCTAGAGCGAGAAAGTGTACTTAGATAGAGAGAGTGTGTGTAATAACTCGTGTATCTAACCTCTTTTCCATTGTACTTAGTTCCTTATTTATAGTAGTACGGTCTCCTTTAGGCGGAGTCATACTTGGTCAGCCTGTGAGTAGACTCTATCGGGCTGGTGAGCCCCTCTGAGGATTCTTCTAGAGATGAGTGCGCACCCCGTGAGCAAGGTAGCGCGGTGATAGCTCAGCAGGAGTTATCCCATACAGGTATAATTATCAAAAAACACTATTTATATGAGTTAAATCATTAAGTCACACAAATAAAACCTTAGAGGCAATTAACATTATATCAATAAGGGCATATAGGTAAACAAACAGTTCGAGGATATAATTGTCCACATACTATTCATAAAGTGTTTAGTCATACTTTTAAAAGGTAGGGAAATATATGAGTAATAGAGAATCAGTAAAAAAAATAATTTCACTTCAGTAAAATTATTTTTAGTTTAAAAATGAAGTGAAGAGAGCATGGCTTATTTTTTTATTTTTTTTGAAAAGGAGCATGGCTTATTTTTATTTCAAAGTTCATTAAAAAAGGATTGTTCGTTGCCAATGAAATTGCAAGGTTTGCCGAATATTTTATCCATAACCTGCTAATGCCTTAATGCTATGACATGCTGCAGAATTTGCTTAGAATAAATTTCTGATTATGACTTTCCATCCGAAAATTCCTCTCTTAGGATATCACTTGATTTCAGATTCATATAACTAGGGCAATACTAGAACACAATTAGTTGGATTAATAGACAGATTAACTACATTCTGCAAATCTTAACGATCTAAAAGCAATCTGACCAGTAGATGAACAAGTCTATCAAAGATAATGTAAGAAATTTACATTATAATCGAAAGCATGTTAGAAAGAATGAACAGAATTCCTCTTGTTTCCTTTGGAATATTCACTCACTGAATTTGAATCATAAGGAAAAAAATTTACAAAAATTCCTCCCCCTTCGAGGGCAGGAAAAAGAACAAAAAACAGAAGTGTTCATTGACAGTGTTACATATGCTTTTCTACTTACTGTTTTTACTTGTTTCTGACTTGAATGGCAAAAGAATAAAAATGCTCTTCGCGTCAAACCAATTCCATCAGAAGAGGATCTCCAGCAGCCATTACTCTAATAAGCTTGATAAATTCTTGTTCACTTGATACACTCCAGGGGTGAATGGCCGGTGCTTGAGCAGAATACAAGGTTGTGTTGCCTGATGGTGGTTTCTTTTTATAAACCATTGTGCTGAATATCGGGTCAAAATTCTGTGGGGAATCCATTGCCAGAAAGAACATGGGTATTGCAACCTTGTGATGCATTTCCAAGTCGCCTACTAAAGCAATTAAATCAATGAAGTCTTCTACATTACTCCTCGGAACAAAGAATAGCTCTGAACTGCATACCACAAAGCCCTGATTGCTCTTTGCAGCTTCCTTGTAATTTACTTGGAAGTGAGCTGGCATTGTCTCAACAACTTTCTTTACCATTTCTCCTTGTTTGGAGAACCAATCACCATTGTTGTTTGAGACAGGAGTCCATGATTTTGATACCTGAACACCATTAGGCTTGTTTAATATAAAACAGAAATAGACAGTAAATTGAATAACAGCAATAAATGTGGTTATTTGTTTTGGATTTTGTTTCTTCTTGTTTTATATTTATTGTTGGTACAATCAGTAGCATCATGGTACCACTGGCACCACCCATATACATAAACGCTGAAATTACTAAGAGACTGAAGAAAGGAATGCTTTTGAGGGCGGCAATAAATCTAGTTTTAGCATATACTCTTTGCATTTCACCATAATTGCTATCGACTTAGTGAAGTTAAATATACAAAAGTTTGACTCCAATACTTATACCTAATACTCCCACTGTCCACAAATAATATTCCAGTTAGGTTTGGACATGCAAATTAAGGAATTCAATACAGTGAGGGTAAGAGTGTGAGAAGGAAAAAAATATTAGTGGGGGGTCCACTTCACATAGGTTGAGTGGAAATATTTTCCATTTCATGTACCAGGAAGATTTTTTATGGACATCCTAAAAAGGAATACAGGAAGATTGTTTATGGATAGAGGATGTATAACGAATTGGAGAATTGCAAAAGTTGCATCTCAAATAATAAAGTTGGAAATTTGATCCATATTTTAGAAAAACTCACTGATGTCAAAGATGTATCTTGAAAAACTCATAAAGTCCACTGTTGGGCAAAGGAATAGATTTCGTCACTCCTAAGATTACAACGCATAGGAAATGTAAAGATAATGCAATTTTAAAATTTTTGTTGAAAAAAATTCAATCCCCGTAACTCGCCTTCCAAGTCTATAGTCTTGATGAATACATTGCAGAAAAAACAATAGCAAGAGGATCTAAGTTCACATTACCTTGTTAGTGATCCAAAGCTTAGTCTTGTCAGCTTGTACTAGGTTCCAGTAGTTAAGGATGGTATTATCTTGGAGAAAAAGAAATCCTTCGGCACTTGAATATCTGTTCATTATCGTAGGAAGCTGCCTGTAAACCATATCAAGATCGTAATCAGTAAAATGTTCATTAAAATCATAATCCTATCAGTTATATTTATTTTACAGGCATTGGAATTCCACGAAAAAAAAAAAAGACAGGAGACAACCAGACCTTATTCTGCAATATATAAAATTAAAAAAACAATTTCATGGTAGAAATATATAAGGATTTGGCTGGAACACAAGTTTGCATCATATACTTGGTACTGAAATCAACAGCTAATGAAATCATCAGTATGTTGAAACTTGACTGAAACACCTTTAAAGACCAAAGTGAATATGATGTCATACTCTAGAAACTGATTTCATGTACACAATTGATAAATTAGGTACATATGCACCTAATCCTTTACCCAGTGCAGAATACATACAGGGTTAAACCCACTTTGATTATTTTCATAAAAAAAATGAATTCTTTTAAAGTCAAACCAAAAATTTTGGATTTTTCTTGCAAGAAAAGCTTGCTGAATTAAGTGCTACATAGCCAATATTGGGAAATCACACATGTGAAAGTTGTGGCTGATATGAGAATCTTTCATTAAACACACAATTGTACAATATAGTAGACACAATAAACAATGAGGAAATTTTCAATGCGCAAAAGGCCTCTAAGAGAAAAAGAGACTAAGTAACATATGCCTCATTGAGGAGAGGTGAGACCATGAGAGGATGGGAAATGAGGTTACAGGAGAGCTAGCTGAACACCTACAAATACTCAGAGGATCAGGAAAGGTAATTGGGACTAAGCTAATCCAGGATTTACCGAGGACATGAAAACTTGATAGGACATTAGGAAGTTGTGGTAAACTAAGGTTTTTTTTTTTTTTTTTTCTAAATCCTGAATTCAAATTAAGGGGTCCTCTACATAGGACATTCCCTTCATCTTTTCAAAAAAAAAAAAGACACTCTTCATTCTTCAAAATCATTACCTACTATTTCCACTAATATATTTCCTAATACTTTGTCTTTCTTTTCCCCCTCATTATTGGTTAGACCTTTTTTTTTTCATGAAAAGTAACTTCCCTAGAAGTCTGAGTCTTTGCTAATATGCCTGAAAGAGATGCATACTGGGTGGTGGTGGTTTTTATGGTTATCTTTCTCAAAAAAAAACAGCTGTCACATGCTAGTCCTGATGATTAATTGTAAGGTTGTATACATCTTGAATCTTGACTTCCCAAAACCCCGTGTGTGAGAGAAGTTACATGAAGTATTGTAGGTGACACATTTGGGTACTGAGCACAAATTCTTGGCACTTTCAGCAGATAAAAATAAAAAACACTTACTTGTATGTTAATGCATAAAAGAAGCATTTTATCTGACAACATCAATAGAATTCCGGAAGTACACACAACCAACAGCAAACTACTAGAAGACAGTAGTCCATAAATAAGTTCAATAGTATTTCAAAACAATGACTCAATCAGAAGGCTGAGAAAAAATGTAAGCATCATAAAAAGAGTGAACCAAAATAACTCTACAAGTATACTAGAGACCATATTTTGTCACAAAAGAAGAATGCAATAAATTCTTAGTGACTTGGAACCAGCTCATGAGATTTACAAACAAATAGTGAACAGTTTCCAAATTTTCAATAATTATGTTAAGAGTGCCATTATTGTCCATACAAATGGCATTCAAAAACAATATATAGCATGAATTCCCTGCAGATACAGCACTACCCAACACATCATGAAATTCAAGTTCCCATCCATTCTATCAGACAGCTATTACTAACTTATGAAACATGAAATAAATGAAGCATGAATGATCAAACTGATGAGATTGACTTACTTGTACACATAATCCAACTGAGCTTGATCAACAATAAGATCTTCATTCTTTTGTGACGATAAAATGATGACAGTTTTGAAGATTCGACCATAAAGCAATCTCCATTCCAAGGCAGAACGTTCAACAGGGCCACTGCAAAACATAACTAGCACGATATTTCCAAAGTTTTTTCTCCATCGAATCAAGTTCCCAATTTCGTAGTTCACACTACCTGTCTCCTCAACCCCAAGGTGCACAGAGGGTAACTTTCTAGGGACAAATTCCTTTCTATCTCCATGGCCAATAGCTGCCCGTGGCCGATTGATTTCTAAAGACATTAGCCTTGGCTGCTGGTATCCAACAGAAAGCAAGTCCTGGAGCCAATCAGCGGTAAATTTCACATCTTTCTCAGTCCAAAATCTTTCTTCTGCCATAGCAAAACTCAACTCTAATATTTTTTCGAACAGTCTATTCTTGTGTGATTTCCAGGAAACCAGAAACTTAGACAGACGACCCACATTCACATGGAGATCTTTTTCCTCCGCAAAAGGGTATGATCCAATTCTATCATGTCTATGAACTGTTGGAGGGTAAACAACCAAATAGCCTCCAATCTCCCACAAAAGCCTCTGAGCCCAGTAACCTCTCAACACGTCAGAAGCCATAGTACTGACAGAAACAGGAAGCATCAAACCCCAAAATGCTGAAGTATGATACAATGTATTAAAAGAATTAAGAGGCACCATCATACCCTGTGGTAAGGCAACCTTTGGAGCCTTCTCATCAAACCTAATATCGTATGCTTCCAACCCTGATTTCCTAGTAAAATAGAAAACCGAATCTACATCAGGAAGACCATTAGAGATCCCCTGCTGAATAAACTGTTTCCCACCAAATACCTCAGTGTAATACTCCTCATGCCCAATTTCACCCACATTTTCAAGAGGCAATCCCCTAGGCCAAACAGACCGTTGCCCGAAATGTACATACGGATTAACAACTGTTCGGTTCGGGTCCTCATGAGTATACTGCAATATAATCTCCTGCCTAGCCTGCTCCCCCACTAATTCCACATCAAAATGCTTCCCTAAATCCCCATCTATCACTTCACCTCTATTATCAGCATCAAAAATCCTAGTAGCACCATGCTGAATAGCAAACAAATACCCAACACTTTTCCTAACATATGAATCATAAGGCAAATGTTCCAAAACCCGAAAACCCAATTTCGATTGCATATCTAAAGACAAAAAAATAGCACCCTTAAGGCTCCAATCATTAGGGGTTCTAGCATTTCCTACTGCAAGGACCTGCCATCCTTTGATCCTAACAAAACCCTTAATCGAATCGCTCGGATAATCCGAAACAGACACAATGATCCACTTCTCCGCCCGAAAATTCGAATATGGGGTGACCTTATCAAAGTTGGGTTTAATAGAATTCCAATCAATTTTAGGAAAATGTATGGTATCAACCTTAGTAGCTTCGGTTTCAAAGCAAATAAGTGCAGCATTATAACCAACATTACGAAGGAAGAAAAGAGCAGCAACAGTAGCAAGTAATACTAAAATTGCAAATATTTTATACAAATTTTCAGATACCCATGTTGAAAAATCTAGGGATTTTGACTCAGAAAATCGACTAGGATGTAAACTTGGAAGATTTCTCACCTGGGATTTCGTCAAATTTTGGGGATTTTGAGCTGAACCCTTTGTGGGTATTCGATCTTGGACTAACATTTGAGCAAATTTCAACTCCCTCACTCAATTTTTGCACAAATTCAATCAATTTTTTTCCAAATTATACACTGAAATTTGACTCTATAAGACTATATTGACCCTTTTTTTCTCACTTTTTTTCTGGGGTTACAAAACAAAGCAGGAAATTCTCTTGCCGACAATTGGAGTATTCTGCTTTTGTTCAGTAGAATTTTGAGCTTAAAATGCAAGATTTCGAAATGGAGTTGAAGGAGAGAGAAAAAAAATGAATAGTTTGGTTGGTGGGTTAGAGAAGCTGTCGTGATCCGCAGTGGTTTCGCTCTTGCTTTCTCTTTCTTTGATCTGCAAATTTTTTTTCTTTTGATTAATCAAATCATTTTGGGATTTTACATTTTTTTTTTCCCTTTTTTTGTTTTGTTTTGTTTTTTTTCTTTTTCCTCGGTTGTAATTTAAGCAACCATGTGTATTTTTCAAAGAGAACCATGTGGATTAAGTAGTAAATAAATTTTGGGTAAGTGAAGTAAATAGTTTAGGACAAAATCATGCATCAAATCAATTACCAGTTTACCACTAGGGAGTATCAATTTGAAAAATCTCCTTATTTTAAGTTAAGATTCATTTAATAAAAAGGATTATCTCTTCCAAGTTCCAACCTTAGGTTACATATTTGATAAATGTCATTTAAGGGTTTAGCTCACTATATGCATTAATTTATTTGCTCTAAGACGAATTAACAACATTTAATAATGTTGAAGAAAAATTGGTGAGCGTCTATGAGGATCAACTTTTTTTTTTTTTTGGAATTAATTACTTTCTTCATTCTTTATTACTTTTCGTCCCATAATTCGTGTCTATATTCCTTTTTGGGTGTCCGAAAATATTGTGCATACTCTTAAAAATAGCACATAATTATTACTTACTTTTTATCTTTCTCATACAAAATATACATATATCTAAATAATCATTACTTACTTTTTCTCTTTTTCATACAATATTCTCTACTTTTTATTATTCTCATACAATATTTTCTACGGTTATTTCACCAAATGCCACTGAGCAATTGCGAAATTCACCAAATGCCACCGAGTTTTAAAAAAAATCACCTATCCAACTTTTCAAAATTCTCCAAATGCCACCGAGTTTTAAAAAAATTCACCAAGTGTCATTAATGACTAACGGCTGTTAGTTGACCGTTAGTTGACCCACCACTTGCCACGTGTTACCTTATGATTAGTCATTTTTTTAAAAAAAATTAAAAAATAAATAAATAAAAACTAAAAAAACCAAAAAAAAAAAAAAAAAAAAAAACAGAAAACCACCTAAACCCCAACCACCACCCCCTCCTTGCCGCCGAACCCCGAAACCCTTGCCGCCGGCGACCTGTATCCTCACCGGCAGGCGCGCCGGTGACCATTGAAGCCCTCCCCTTCCCCTACTCTCTCCCGTCGCGACCACCCACCCATTAAACTCAAAATCCGACCGAAACCCTTACCCCCTTCCTCCAACACCCTGAAACCCCACCTCCCATCCTCCACCACCCCGAAACCCTACCCCCTCCCTTTCCCGACGAATTATCTGAGGTGGTTTGGTTTGGTGAAAAGAAGCTAACCTTCGAGCTTTAACCCCCATGAACGGCTCCAGATTTCCCGATGGATTATCAGGCTGAGGTTTGGTGTCGTTGTCGGCAGGAGAGGCGTCGAATCGAGGCTTGGAATCGGTGAAATGGACTCGCCGACTGCTGTATATGTTGTTGTGCTGCTCCATCTTCTCCGACTCGCTTGCGATTCAACGGCCTGAAAAAGGGAATGCGCCTCTTGGTTTTGATGACCTGAGTGCGCAACTGTCTAGGACGGAGCGAGGGGGTTTCGAGGTGGTGGACCAGGTGGGGTTGGGTGGGTGGGTTAGGTGAGAACGGGTAGGGTGGGGGTATGCCGGACCAGGTGGTGGTTATGGAGGGGGTGGTAGCTGACTGTTTAGGCTAGGGTGGGTGGCGCGACGGGGGAAGAGGAGGGGAAAGGGAGGGGGGCACGCCGATGCAGGTGGGCTGGTGGATGCTGAGGTGGTGGCTGGGGTTTGAGGTTTGGGTTTTTTTTATTTTTTTTTTAATATTTTGGTTTGTTTTTGGAATTTTTTTTTATTTTTTTTAAAAACGGACCAATCAAAAAGTGATATGTGGCAAGTGGTGGGGTCACTAACGGTCAATTAACGGCTGTCAGTCAGTAATGGCACTCGGTGAATTTTGTTAAAACTCAGTGGCATTTGGTGAATTTTGAAAAGTCGAATGACATTTGGTGAATTTCGCAATTGCTCAGTGGCATTTGGTGAAATAGCCGTATTTTCTACTTTATATCTTTCCAATATAATATTCTACCACTTCCACCATTCTCCTTAATTACCGTGTTTTTTGAGAAATAGACACGAAATAATTGGACTAAGAGAGTACTTAACATGATTTATTTATTACGGAGTACTTCGTATTATATTTGTCTAAGCATTACTTTTTTTTCAGCATTTTTAATTTTCAATACGTAAAATAATTAAAAATTATGATCGTACTTATTGAAATTAGACTAACAAGATGTTACATTACTATATTATTTTGTCATAGGTATTAATCAAAAGAGATTATCATATACATGTACTCCGTATATAAATAGTGCAAAAATTAAGGTGGGTCAAGTAAAAATGAATAGAGAAAGTATTACGGAGTATTGTATTAGACATTGAACAAATAATTTAAGACATATACTCCATACAAAATAAAAATAAAAATAAAAAAAATAAAAAATCAAACAAGTACGGTAAAATGAAACGGAAAATATGGAAGCATTCTATTTTTAATTTATTTTCTATTTTTAATTTATTTTTTTTGTTTTTGTGGTGGAAACTGGAAGAGATTGGTGGTGGTGACTGGTAATGGTAGGGGCCTGGGGGTATAAGTTGGAAAGTGGCAAAGGCAGTTGTACAAAGTAGAGTGTTTTAATGCTTCCTGCCGCTTTAACTACAGTTGCTTGCTTCTTAAGTCTTTCAGAATTTTTGTTAAAATGTCCTACTGCCTACTGTCCTTTCTTGAGTTGTGTGAGTGGGAATAAGAATAACTGAATAAGGGTTGTGATTTCACTGAATTGGTATATTGGTGCGTTCCATTTCGAGAAAAAAAAATGGATGATGAGGTTAACCTTACAATTTCGGATTGTTTTTGTAGGTGAAAATAATTAATCATTACTCTCTCCGTCTCTAAATATATTTTCCATTTGACTTATTTGGGTCAAATTTTGAAAATTTGACCATGAATTCTTGTTAGTTTATAAGAGATTATAGGTTCATATGGGATTTTGTTTGATTCGTCACATTGTATAGTTTATAAATATCAAGTTTTTATAATTTTTACGCGTATGAAAATAGAGATTTAGACGTTTTAAAACATGTCTTGGAAACCGTGAAAAGTCAAACGAGAACTATATTTAAGGACGGGTGGAGTACATTGTACTAAAGGCGGAACTTATCAAGACACTTGGCTACATAATATAAAAACTTTTTCCTCCAAAATTACTTACTACAAAAAAAAAAACCTTATTGTTCCATAAAAATAAGGTTTGCATCTAAATTATGACTTTTACTTTATACAAAAGGAAAAATTGGTAAAACAAATCCCAATTTTCGCTCGTTCACTCAAAATAATCCCAACTTTGGATTATTTTTAAATAGTCTAAACTTTATAGATAATTCACTCAAAATGGCCCCAACCGATCACCTAACCTATTTTAACAAGTTAAGGTGACGTGTCACCATGTAATTGGTTGAAAAAAAATATATATAAAAAAATTAAACTAAAAAAATTTAAAGAAACAAAGAACAAAATAAAAATAAAAAATTAACAGTCCCACCCACGACCCCTCTTCCCATCACCAACCACGACCACCTCCCGGATCCCCCCATTCCCGGTAGCGCCCAAACAGCCCTCCCCCGCGCCGGCGCCAGCGACGCCCCTCCCCTACCCTTTGAACACCCCTGCAATACACCACCACCCCTGCCGCGACCGGCACCCCTATAAACACACATCAACCACAACCACCGTGAAACCACCATTTAGCAGCCCCGCAACACCGCACAGCCGCAACACCAAATAACCACCATCACCACCGACCTATTAGCCTAAACCATCAGCCGTAAGACCCATCTCCACCTCATCACCGTCAGCCACAAGACCCATCTCCACCGCACTGCCATTTTCGCCCATATTAAGCATCGCAGCCCCCACAACCACCAATTCACCACCCGCAATCACTAATTCGCCACCTGCAATCAACAATTCAACCATCTCAGCTCGCAACACAACCTACAACCGCCGAACTTCGCGCAACCCAACAACATTAAATCAATAATTCAACCTTCACCAATCAACATTTTGGGGTGGGAATTGGGTCGTGCAGGAGGTAGGGGAAGGGAGGCGCGAGGGAGGTGGGTTCGGGGCGCCACGGTGGGAGGCGGGGGACCAGCCGACCAGGGCTGGGCTTTTAGGAAGGGTTTACGTGTGCTGGGGTTGCGTGGCTGGGTGGGGCTTTTTTTTGTTTTTATTTTATTTTTAATTACTTTGTTTTCAATCAATCATGTGGTGCCACAAGTCACTTAAATTAAAAAAATAAAAATAAAAAATTACCTCTTTATCAGGTTATCGATCACTGGGGATCATTTTGAGCGAATGACCCCTAAAGTCGGATTATTTAAAAATAATCCATAGTTGGGATTATTTTGGGCGAATGAGCTAAAGTTGGGATTATTTTTATGAATTTTTCTTATACAAAATCTAAAATAAGCTTCCTTAAATATCAAATTGCCCATTATAACTATTACATGTTTAATTATTTTCTTTCACATATATTTCATACTTTTTAATACCGAGTCTATTCATATTATTTTATATCAATTTTTTTTTTTGTAAAATTTATTGCCATTATAATTATTAACAACCGTGCATTGCAAAGGATTTAATCTAGTTAATAATTATTCATTGATCTAGAAAAAACACATAAATTTTAATATGTGATCAGTCACACCATTAATTGATGGTGTAGAACTGTAGACACTTCACATTTAAGCCATTAATTGAGCACCTACGGTTAAATTAATAGATAATCTAAAACTACGAAGTATGCTCATTTTATCTTACTTTAAAACTATATTGCTCTTTTTTAATATGACTAGATGGAAGCCCGTGCGATGCACGGTTTTTTCATCTAAGATTTTTAATTATTTGATTTATTGTATTTAATAATTTCAGACAAAATTACAAAAGTTTAATATTTTTTTTTTACTATGATTTATAATGAATTTATTAAATATAAATAAATTATAAATATGATATTTTTTCTGTTATATAAATCTTTAATGTGAAATGATAAATTTTTAATAATTTGAATCCTAAATCATTATTCATTGTTTTACCATATCTTTTATTTCGATATAATCACTAACCTCGTCCACAACCAACCTACTACATCAATGGATAAATTGAACCGTGAAATGTTAGCCAAACTGAAATTGATATAAATTAAATATTTACATTTATATAAAATAAATCAATATATTTACCAATAAATGAAAAATTGTTGCGATATAAAAACAAAACTATGCATTGGAATTTTTTCATCATCTCCAAAAATAACCAAAGCCATCCATATATTAAGTATACAACATCTAATCGTATGCCATTACATAAACAAATAATCGTTAAGTATCCTAAATAAATACAATGTAACTAATAAATACAAATATAAATTTAAACATAAGATTTTGAAAATTACCTGGACATTGATGACCTAAAACTAACACAAATTCGTTTGATGGGGTTTTGTATTGATGCGAAATTTTATATGTGTCGTATGATGTGTTAGATCTGCATGTAAAGAAACATTTAGTAAATAAAACATAAACATATAATCGTTGGGTATCCCAAATTAATACAATGTAAGTAATAATTATAATTACTAATTTAAACATAGGATTTTAAAAATTAAGCTAAAAATACCCGGCCATTGATGACCAAATATTAACACAAAGTTACTAACACAAAATTCGCTTAATGGGGTTTTTTATTGATACAAAATTTTGTTTGTGTCGTATGATGTGTCAATTTATAATGGTAGGTATCACAAATTTTAATTTAATTATAATTAATGAACAATTTGTATTTCTTATCATAATAAATACTATCAAAATTTATCTTACAATGATAGGTATCAAACTTTATTATAAGCGTTTATCACTTAAATATTTTTTAGTATATTTTTTTTTTGATTTCTTATACTCATAGTATTGAATTAATAAATTTATCTTTTCCTATATTTTTACTTTATTTTTTTCATTAAAATAATTTAATTCATGGATTATAATCTACATGGCATTAAAATTTTAGATATATCAAATCTAATTCGTTACTTTTATCTAGGTGGCGACATAATTTTTTAATTCAAAAATAAAATACAAATCTTTTTTCTTATTGGTTGAAATAAGTATATTTCTTACGTGGCGCTCCGAATGCTCTCCAAAAATGCCTACTATATATATTAGAATTTAATCAGGCTTTTTTGGCCCAATTTTCTTAGACAATGTCTAACTCACTTTAATTTGGGATCTTGTCATTTTTACTAGATTTAACAGATTGAACTAGACCAGACCATATCATATAATTTAGACCAATGTAGATCATATCATATCATGTCATAAAATATTAAGTTAAAAAAACAGGTTTAGATCAAATTGAAATAGAAAAAATAAGTTTAGAACATATTACAGACAATATTTAGTTTAGAACATATTACATATATACAGTAGAAAAGAACGAATTACTCGAAATTCCGAACCCGAAACTTAAAATCACTTGAATCGATTATTTGACCCAATCTAAACTGACCCAATATAATTGTTTTGAAAAATGATTGTTTTTTTTTTTTTAAAAAAAAGTTTTTAAATATATATATGTAAATGTGTGTGTATATATATATATATATATATATATATATATATATATATATATATATATATATATATATTTAAAATAAGCATAATAGCATATTGATTGACAATGACTTGATCCTATGCTAACCAATTCAAACCCGAAATCAATTGAACAAATCTAAACCGAAAATGAAAGCATATAACCTTATCCTTTTTTCTCTCTTCCCTTAGCTCAACCCACCCATACAAGGTGGTCTTATAGTATTGGATGATCCGGATATTAACTTGATCTGTTAGTTTTTCCACCTCTAGTTTTAACCATGTTAGTCAAGATTAAACCTCAAAGTCAAGATGTAGTACTAATTTTTAATGGAAGATAATCATTTGTTTGGTATTTGGAAATTTAATTTGCTCGCTAAAGTTGCAATGCATTTTTGTATAAGTGAACTTGAAAGAACTAAGAGGTTCAAGGACCATTTTAAATATAGAGTTAGCTGCCATTGGTGAAACAAGGCTTGCTCCCTAGGATTTTTTACGAAATTGAGCTAAGCTATTTACCAATCTAGACGCGTGGCCAAACTATTTACCAAACTAAGCTTCTGAGGTAAAACGCTGTCTCGGTCAGCGTTTTACCCTTTAATTTTTTTTTTAAATTTCATTTTTTTTTTGTGAAAAACAAATTAAATCGAAAAAAAAACTAAAAATACCAAAAAAGCTGCCTGAGGCAGCATTTTATTCAGGTTTTTTTTTTTTTAAATGTTGAAGGGTTTTATTCCTTACAGAAAACGCTGCCTCAGTCAGCGTTTTTTGTGTATTTATTTTTAATATAAAACAGACAGCGTTTTATCTGCTTGCCTGTTATGTACCCTTCAAAATTTTTTTAAAAAAACCTGAAATACACAAAAACGTTGCCTCAGGCAGCGTTTTTGGTATTTTCAGTTTTTTTTTTCGATTTAATTTGTTTTTCACAAAATACGAAATTTAAAAAAAATAAAAAAAATAATGGGTAAAACGCTGACCGAGACAGCGTTTTCCCTCAGAAGCTTAGTTTGGTAAATAGTTTGGCCACACGCCTAGATTGGTAAATAGTTTATGTATTAAGCTCAATTTGGTAAAAAATCCTGCTCCCTAAATCCTAATTTATTTATTTATTATTATTAATTCTTTTTCAGTTTACACTTGTATTCATATTTATTATGTGGTACCCAACTACAATAGTTGGGTAGCCATTATATTTCAAAAAAAAAAAATTATGTGGTCTTGCTTGATTTGTATAGGTAGGTTGGTATAAACGAATACGAAGTATGTGTTATGAGACTTATGACTCCCTCAATTTCTTATTGTTTTTTTTTTTAATTTAATCAATTTGTCGTGTAAGTGTGAGCATAAAAATCTATGTGTAGGTAAAATGAAGTCATCTCCTCATTGAGCATCTCAGGCTAATACACTACTTAATGGCGGCCGAGTCTCTTGCATTGCAAGCCATGCATGTCAAAGCTACGTACTACACGTAGTTATAAGGCAGTTACGAAAATGGTGCAGCAATTACTAGTTTTCTGGGTAATTTCATACAATTATGAATCTGGGTAATTTTGTTTATAATCTCACTATTTTCTGGGTAATTTCATACAATTATGAATTTTCATGTATTTTTTTTTTTAACTTCCTATTTTAGTTTCAGGGAAATATCTCACCATTCAACCTCAAGAACTAATTTGCGATCGGACCAAGAAAACCCCATCTTAAAAAAACCTTGCAGAAAGAACCGCCAATAGCAATATTGGTTCTTCAAATACAACTGCTACCAACAATTGCGGTTATAAATGTAAAACCGCTATCACCAATTGCAGTTTTTCACTTTTTTTTTTAAAAAAAGGCTCATCAATGAATTTGTAACTTTAGTAACTAAAAAAATCCCTACCTTATAAAAAGTGGAAAAAAACTCTTATGAACAGTGTTAGGACATATATACCCCTTAAAATGTTAATTTACGAATATACCCATGCCCACTAATGTTAATTAGTATATGCTTGTCTCTATGTGTTTTCCTTGGAACGATGTGAATGCTTTCCGGCTTTTTCTCTTTTCTCCTCCTAAGCGTCCCTTTCTCCTTTGTTTAAACAAACTATTAGTTCTCCATTAAAGCACCTACCGAGCTTTCTCTCCTCCATTGAAGAAGTTTCTGAGATGAGGTAATTAAATTATCGAATATCAATTTGACAATTTGGGTATATCGTTAATTTTTTGACTAAATTATTGAATATCAATTTTACAATTTGGGTATATCGTTAATTTAAATTGTCACATGATTTGATATATGTATGTGTGTGTTTTTATTTGCAGATTTATTGAGTAGCTTAACAATTTGAGAGGAAGAGGCATGGCTTCAATGTAGTCGTGGTTTGATTATTTACTCATTTAGTTTAAATTTGTATTTGATTATCATGGTTATTTTAACAAATCAAGATACACAATTCATGTCAAATCTACGAAAGAGATGATGAACATATAGAAATATTACAAGAGAGTGTCAATATTCCCTTTTTATTGGCAAGTTTATTGTTTGTGGTTGGTGCAATTCTCAATGGCCACAACCCGCGAGCAATCAAGATGGATTTACCGTGGGCTCATGTTACTTGCTTGTAAGTCATTTTTTCCCCAAGCTTGTGAATATTGCTCTGATTTCCCATCCTATATCTTGCGAGCTAGGCCTATGGTTGTTACGGGACACAATGCATTAGCGAGCTCCCCAATTAAGTCTTATATTAGTTGGAGATGATATGGTGTACTTTTTTTTTTTTTTTTTTTTTTTTTTTTTTTTTTTTGACAACAGCAGAAACAAAGGAAAAAATAAAACAACTAAAAAACATCAAAAACAGCCGAAATGGTGTACTATAGAGTACAAACTCATATAAACTATGACATGGCTCACTTTTCTTTGACTTCACTCTTCAATTAAAATCATGAAACCTTATAGTTTGTCAGTACATGTGTTTTTAAGCTAATTAAATGCTATACAGTAAAAATCTAATCTATGACTTCAACTTTTTTTTTTTTTTGTTTGAGGAACTATGACTTCAACTAATGAATTAATGTTAAAATGCATGCAAGGTAAAACATGGGTATGATTGGGCATATTCGGAAGCTTACTATTGTTCATAGGAGGATTAATGAATGAGGCGAATAATGCAAAACACATGATTTGACGAATTTGTTGTCTTGTTGATGAGTTTTTTGGGTGTGATTTGGGTTAGATCAACATGGGTATTTTATCTGAATTTAATTTTGCAATTGTAATTGATTTGAGGTTTATTGTTTTAATTATTTGTGATTATATTGTTTACAAGTGACCTTTTATTTGTTCATTTTTTTGACTTTCTATGCTCTCTACTCTGCTTGTTTTACACAGAATTCCTTATTTTGATCTTGATGGTCTCAATGAATTGTGGAAGAAGGGGGATTTTCACTTAACTACTTACATATGCTCATTTAATTACCCTTTATTTATGTAATTGAAAGTCTAAGTGATTATGATTTTGTTTAATTTTGAGTTAAATTGTCACCAAATTTACATGCCTACTAATATAATGGTGGCGGACTAACGATTGATTTTTTTATTTTAAATTGTTTTAATATTATAATGATTTTTGCTTCATGGCAGGATACAATCATGGCCATAGTGTCTGTAGTGCTAGAAAATACTTTGTAGAATACCAAATATCCAATATCCAACATGCAACACTTTATACTTTGTATATGTTCTCATATGCTCATCAAGATTGCTAGATATATTATTTACTCGTATAATGCAATTTCTACCATTAACCCTTTTTTCTAATTACAATTCAAAAGTTCCCAATTTGAAAAAAAGTGATGTTGGACAAATAATATCTTGAAGAATATTAATATTTTGATAATTTAATAAAAAAATTAATTCATAAATATAAAGTCATGACATTTATAAAGAAATTCAAATCTATCAAATATGAAGTACACGACAATTATAACAAATGTAAACATGTTATTGCAAATTAATTTAGATTTTAGAATTAAAGATGTTTTATGAATACATTTGTACATTTTATTATTTTAATCAAAGCGCATTTGAAAGCTACATATTTCATTTTAAAACCCATTTGTTTTATTTGTTTACAATGAATAAAAATTTGTTATTTCAATTCATTTACAAGTGTGAAACGATACTTTTGGTTTATGCACTTTACTTTTATATAAATTACCACAAAGAAAGAACATGTGATCAATGTTTCATATCATACATGCACGCTATGTGATGTTCTTACTACACTACATGTAAATTGTATCATACTACCTCTGTTTTTTTTATGTGCAACTTTTGCCATATTAGTCTGCTCACTATTATGTGCAATTTTCTATTTTCTTTCTATTTTTAGTAAACAAAAACCCTGAAAATTACAAATTCACCCTTACTTAAACAGATTTTCTTAATGTTACCCTTATCTTATTTTAATCACAATAACTTTTTTGTCTAATCTAAAATCATTAACCTAATTTTACCCACCCATTTACTCATCTACCCACCACCCATTCACCCTCTTCATCTCTGCTTCACCCTTTTCATCTTTTCATCTCTTTCACCTTCACCCTCTTCATCACCCTCCTCCCTCAAGACTCACAACCACCGCCTCTCCCACCACCATTCTCTCTCCTCCTTCACAAGAGTCCGGCGTTTTGCTCCCTATGACCACGACTTTCTGCTCCCTATGATCACCGGCTTTCTCTCTTCATCTTTTTTTTCGTTTTTTTTGGGTGATTTATATTCGAAATTTCTGGGTTTTTTTTTTCGATTTTCTGAGTTTCGAATTTTTGGGTTTTGATTTTGATTTTGATTTTCTGGGTTTGGATTTTGATTTTCTGGTTTTTGATTGGAGATGGTGGAATTGTTTCTGATTTGGTTAGTTGCAGAGGCAGGTGGTGGGTTAGATCGGCGAAGGACGGTTCCGCCATTGTTGTGGGTTTTGATGAGCTTGAGGTTTGATGTGATCTCGAGGTTCAATGAAAAATAGGGTACTTTTGACTGCTGTGAATTTGATTTTACTGCCAAATGCACCCAAATTTTACCCCAATTTTTTTATTGAATACCAATAAATTCAAATTAGGGCTTGTAAATTTCTGGGTTTTGATTTCGATTTCGATTTCCTGAGTTTTGATTTTGATTTTCTGGGTTTGTATTTTGATTTTTTGGGTTAGAGATGGGTTTGGGTGGTGGGTTTGGGTGGTGGGGTGGTCTGGGTTAGGGTTGGGTCTTGGTGGCGTGGGTGGTGGGGTGGTCTGGGTTAGGGTAGGGTCTTGGTGGCGTGGGTGGTGGGTCTAGGTGGTCTGGGTTAGATCTGGGTTTTCGTGGGGTTGGTTATGGTGGTGGTTTTGTGGGGGTGGTAGTGGTGGTGGTGAAGCCGGCGGTGGTGGTGGTGAAGGCAGCGACGGTGGTGGCTGGTCTTGGTGGTGGCAGTGGGTGGTTTGATTAATTATCCAAACATTCTCTCTCCACGTTAATTACATACTCTTATAATATATTAATAACCATTATACTTTCTTAATCTTTGCCCTTCAATCTTTTGCCTCGTGCACCGTTTTATGTGCCAAAGTTGCACATAAAAAAACGGAGGTAGTATTAGTTATCATACATTTTGATCTATTGAGGCGAGACGTTTTATAGATGCTTTGCTGTTTCTCATACTCTAGCAGGAGAACATCAAACCTGCTCTATTCTTTTTAAAAGTTCACTACACTTAAGTTTAATAGTTTAAAGGTACTTAAGATTTCATATATCATTTCATGTTTGTAAATATGTGCAAGATTACAAACTACTAAAATGATTTATACATGTAACTAAATAAACTGCATACCAAAAGTGTAAAGACCAGCCAATATAATTTTAAGACATTGGCTAGCCATAATATGCGTATCGCGGGCCATTAGCTCCCTAGTAAAAATAAAACTCCCATATTAATTTTCCATTTCAATCACATGCAAAACATAAAATCTCAGCCGTATGATCATTTATTCATCTCCACAAACTCTCCCATACCATCACGTAATTATAAATATAAACCGTTAAAGAGAGAGAAAGTTGAAAAAAATTCAAATTATTTTCAGAGGCCCGCCATTTTCAGAGGAGAGAGAAAATTACAAAAAAAGAAAACGAAAATGGAAGATTTTCCAACTGAACTCGAACTGACAGCTGCTTCTGCTCTTCTCCTTCTCTCCACCAATTTCTCTCTCCCAAAAACTTCAACAACAACAACAACAACAACAACAACAACAACTTCATTGTAATGCGAAATTTTCGATCAAAATCGTTTGTTTTCTTAGAATTTTTGGTCGAAATTTTGTTTGAATTTTTGATCGATTTTACTTTTGCAGGTCGAATTTGCAGGAGGAATCTGTGAAGGATTTTGAGAGAAATTTATGTGGGAAATCTGTTGAAGTTGAAGAAGCGACGATTAGCTTGGAGAAGAGTAGTGATACGACGCCATGTCGATCTTCGCTGACGAGCGATTACTCTGTTTCGACTCATCGCTTGCAGCTCATGGCTTCTGCTGTTGCTCGATACCGTTCGATGAAGCTTAAGGTCATTTTTCTCTCAATAATTTTGTTTTCTGGAATTTTCTGTGAATGTGTTCTTCGTTATACTCTGTTTACTAGTTTTTGTTGGATCACATTTTGATTTCGAATTCGTTTTATTCTTTGATTACTGCTTTGTTATTGAGCTGGAGGAAATTGAACGATTACTAGCTCGAATTTCATAGATTTTTCTGCGATTGAGTTGAATTTTTTTTGAAGTTCAGCTAATTACGTAACTGTTATGATTATCGAGCAAAATTTACGAGTTAATTAGGTCATTTTCTGCAATCTTCTGCCAATTTATGCTTATTGCTTTTCTGTTTATCATTATTTATTGATTCATAATTTGAATTTCGTTTTAATCTACATGCGTTAATTGTTTTGCGTTTGATCTAGAGCATTTGCTGAGTTTACTAGATTTTGTTGGATCAGATTTTGAATTCGAATTTGTTGTATCCTCTGATTATTGCTATTGGAGGAAATTGAAGAGATTATTAGGTTAAATTTCATACAATTTTCTGCCATTGAGCTGATATTTTGCATTTTTGTTTAATTTTAGCTTTAATTGAGTAAATTTTATGAATGTTGAGCCAAATTTAAGAGTTAATGAGTTCTTTTTCTGTAATCTTCTGCTAATTTGTTAAGAATTCCTCTTAATTACGGTGTAAAATCTTTTCATCAGTACTTGTTGATTTATATTTTGAATGTCGGCTCAATTTGCATGCGTTAATTGCTATGCGTTTGATCTGCAGTATTTGCTAATGTACTAGTAGTTCGAATTTGATTTGATTTTATTAGTATTTTTTGAATGCTATAATTTTTTTGAATGTAAATCGTAAATTCAAATTGTTCTACGTAATGTAATTTAAAATTCGCAACAATTTTGATGCTCTGTTTTTCTATTTTGCTCCAATTGATTCCACATTGATCAAAATTCGATTTATAGATTCACAAATTCGTTTCGATTGAGCTTCCTATCTGCTTCAGATTTGTATTTCGAGAAAATTTTCTGGAGTCTCTGTTTTCCGAATCACTTGATTATTCCAATTCTTCAAGTTCACGAGTTTCTCATTTACAAATTTGAAATCAAAATGGTCAATGAGACTAATTTCTGCTATTTTTTCACAATTACAATAATTTGATATCTAAATGATCAATGAGACTAAATTCACCTTGCTGTTTTTTTGTTTTGTTTTGTTTTTGTTTTTTTTTTTTTATTTTTTATTTTTAGATAGAGGCAGTGTTTGTTTGTTTTGGTTGTAAAATCAATAGATTGATATCAAAATGATCAATGAGACTAAATTCACCTTGCTATTTTTTCACAATTTCTTGTATATAATGTTGATTATTTGAAAGTGAATGACTTTTTTCTGCTGTGTTCTTCAGGTTAACATAAGAAATTGATTTAATAATTCATTACTTCATGAAATTAGCATTAAAAAATATGTATTAATCATCTGGACATTTCAGTACATAGTATATGATGTTAATTTATGCTCATTTTTTTGAAAATGGTAGTGAATGATTTAATTTTTGGTCAACAGGTAGCTCGGAGAGCTAGGACTAAAGTAATTTACAGGGGATACAATGACCAAAAATCCGCACCAAAAAGTTGGGCAAAACCACAAGCAAAGACCCCAAACAAGGCATCAACCTCTCAAGTAATCACAGAAGGCACCACTACCACTACCACAGAGAGCTCATGCTTGTCGAGCGGCGGTACGAGCGAGATATCCAGCGGAAGGAATCGAGGAAAGGCGGCGGCAGCCGCCGTGGTGGCCGAGCAGAAGAGAAGAAGAGGTACAGGACCAACTTACATAAGCCGCAGAGCAGAAGCAATTCTAAGGTTATTGTCATGTAAGGGGTGTGCTTCTGAGGTCCGCATTAGGCAACTTCTTGGTGATAGCCCTGACACCAGTAAAGCTCTCAGAATGTTAGTCAATTTTTTGGCGCCTTTTTATTCTTCGTGTTGAGTTTGAATAATACAGTTGTATGTTTTTGCACATCTTTTTAGTTTTGAAGTGTTAAGTTTGTGGTTTTGTAGTTTGAGTTGATGAATTAGATGTTTTGCAGGTTGTTGAGAATGGAAGAAGTTAAGCGAAGTGGGGCAGGAGGCCGGATTGACCCGTTTATTTACAAGGTAATTTTCTTTAATCCTACACCTCTTGTTAATTATGTGGGACAAAATACAAGTAAATTATATCAACATTAAACTGTAAAATGAATTGAAAAAGGATTTTGGGTGATATCGATGACTAAAGATAAGGACATGAATTAATGGTCAAATAATGGGAAGAGAATTTATAAATGGGGTTTTAAGTAAAAAACTCCGTACTTTGTATCGTATTGTATTACAAAATATGGAGGGAGTACTTCTATGTAGTTTAATTTATTTAATAAATTCAGAAAAGAAAATAGAACTTTATTGTGCTATACTACAAGTTGACTTCACATTTAAAAAGGAAAAAAAAATAAAAAAATTAGATTGTATGACTAGTTTATGTTGGAGTGGGACGTTACTATTAAGCATCTACAGTAGCATTACCTGGCTAATTTGTCTATTCTAGTATAATAATATTGGCTAAATCTACAGTTTATTATTATTAGGTTTTTGAGTGCATGATTTAAATAAGATCCTTTTGATAAATCATGTCAACTGTTTTTCATACAGAAAGTAATACTGTTCATAATGTTCAATAATCAAGTAAGGTTAAATTAGGAGCAGTGTTATTAATGTGGTGTAAATTGTTTTTATGCGAAAGGTGGACCCCACAGATTCTTCTTCCTAAAGAAAGCATGTGGTGGTGACTTATCAGAAACTTCTGATCAATAATTATTCTAAATAACCTATGCATATTCTGTGTGTTATGACCAGATTGCAGATGAGAGTAATAGCAGCATACTTAACTAAAAGCTCCAGATTCAGATTTATTGATTTTGGTTCGCCTTACACAACAAGGTAATTTTGGAAGGTGCACAGAATATAGTTTTTGCAGAAAATGGCTAATAACATTATTGCCAAGGTTCTTTTGGCGCCTTATGTTTAGGAAACAGATGGTACTATATGATTATTAGTACAGAAGTACTACATATATATATACAATTATACTCCATAGTTATAGAACGACAACATATTCAGATTGGTAAATGACCATTCTAAGTAGAAAACAAATAGAAAATCAAATACCTTTGTAATCTCCAACACAATCCCTATTATAGTATGTTAAAGACGTGAAGTTTTCGTACAAGCAAACCCCTTTTACAGTACATACATTGATTTTATTGACGCAATGTTATTAATACAAACAATAGGTCAATAGCTCGTAAGAACATAACAGTATACTAAAAAAATAAAAACATTTTTTTTTCTAAGGGTAATGGCTATTGGTCTAAAAAAGAGGTATATGTAGTAGTACTTCTGTATCAGTGTATTACAGCATCAACCAACACACATCAGAAAGTCATCCAAGAGACCAAGATATGATAAGTATGTCATCCTCGCCTTTGACTGCACAGTCCCTTTCTCCTCAGTTTGTAATCCTTACAGTTTAGTTGGAGTCCGGCCACCTCTGAATGAGCCATATAATGGTTGTGTTCTTCTAAAAGTGAAAATATCATCAATGTGAACATACTTTGCTTTTTCTGTGCTAGTTTTATCGACTTCATAGTCTGATAAATGTGAGGATCCGTACACCATTACGCTCAGTGATTTCTTTCGTGGAGCATCAACTTTAATAACTTCATCAAAGAATTCTACTAGCTCTTGTTGGGTCAGCTGCTTTAATGCCGAGACCTGTCATGACATACCAATATGAGCTGTACAACCCAAAAGGAAATCCTATTTTTAGAGTTTTTTGTGTTAATATGGAACACATACCTCAGCTTCTTTCCTGTCAAATTTGAAAGTCCCATCAGTAATCTCTTTCCAGAAGAATCTAGATTCTTCTCTCAGATTCTTGTGCTTCTCCAGTTTGCTGTCAACAAGCGAATTGAGATTTTTCTGTTTCAAATAAAGAAACAGTTAGTCTAAAGTGTATTACACATCAAGAAAGCAGAATAGCAGATCATGAACAAACAAGACTGGCACGTGCTCTATCTTTCCCCCATCAACCCTTGCAGCCTCATTGGATGATTCATTTATAATTCAGAACAAAAAAAAAATAAAAAAAATGCAATTGAACCCTGTATGGTTGGTTGCACCCATATTCACCTATTAAAATGCCAAAAAGATATCAAGTGTGTTCAACAAGAGCTCATCATCGAATTATATTAGATCACTATTACTATTGCCATTGTTATTGCTATTATTACTACGAAGTATTATTCTAAATCTTATAACATCATGCACCATTTTATCTGAAGTGAAAAATTTGCAAGAATTTTTCTTCATCGATACTAAAAATTGATTTATGAAACAAGTTGTCACATATGTTCATCATTAACAAATGCTTTTAATGTACTTACTAATTCAAGCTAGTGCTAATAAATAAGTGTTTAAACGTGTCTAACTTGCCTTGAATTCATCTTCACTAAGCTGGCGAAGTTCACCCTCAAATTTACTGAGGAATGCCTCAACTCTTTGATCAATATGACTTGGACCCTGTATGGTAGGAAAGCAAAGTGATTAACATGGCGTCATCGACAAGCTTTCCAGCAAACATATGCATGTATTGATTGCACCCAGCGTACCTTCGCTGTAGATTGGATGATAAATTGCAATCCATGGATGCCAAAAATATTTCTACAAGAGAGTAATGTCAGTACATACATCACAACAGTTTAAATTACAAAAAATCAGGATCACAAACTTCACCTCTTCATAAGAACAGTTATGTATCCAAGTTGCTCAACAGATCGAAGCTGGTGGAACGTTGGTTGTTTGGCAACAAGAGCAATAAGCTCAAGCTTTACATTTGCCAGATATTCGTCTTGATGTGCCTATGACCATTTAAGTGGTAGTTCATATTAAAACCCAAAAATGCACTCCTTCCGTCCCACATTAAACAACGTATTATTCCAAAATATATGTCTCAAATCAATATGCTTAAGAGTAGCGAAATTTTTTCGACATATCACATATAAATAATAATACTTAAAGAGTACTAACCAATAAGAGTATTACAGTCATTAACAATCCACTGATTAAAATATATGAAAACCTCTCACTCCAAAGATTGTAGGCTTTTGACCTTACTTTAAAAATCAGAAGAACCTACAGTTTCTTCAAATTCATAAATATACAAAAAAGATCTCTAATTTCCAACAGCCAAAAATTAGTTTGGCTTCTCCATAATTCTCACAGGGAGTCTGGGAGCAATAACCATACTTTTTAGAGCCTTATCTTGTCATTTTGCATAAAGTAACTAGTAAGTAGTTCTAAACATATATACAGTGACTAAATTATGAAACTAATCTTATATCTTATACTGAAATTCAATTGAATCAATATCCAATACGCATACAGATTTCAATGGATAATAGTTCAATTGTATCAATATTCAATACGCATACAGATTTAATGGATAATAATTGCTCATATGGTAAAACAATGATCATTAATGGAATGCCAGTGTGATAGTATCATCACAGGTTATGAGACAACAATTTGCAGCATGGCAAGTTCAAAGTTCATAGTAGAATGTACTGTACTTAATGAAATAGTCCTGTTTCAAATCTATGGACTTAGCTTCACGAAATAGTCCTGTTATAAACCTAATGGACTTGGCTTTACAAAATATTCCTATTTAATGGGAGCAATAATGGCTATTAAACCTAACGAATGCCTTGGCATATCCAGTCATATTGATATAGATAAATCTACAAATTTGAAGAGACAACATCGACAGAAATTATAAAGCACTAAAGAAATCATTTAGACTCAAAAAAAGCAAAAAGATTAAAATAAAATAAAATATAATCTGCACATAGAAATTACCTGAATACAGTGAACAAGGCATGAATTCTCATCAGTTGGATTTAAGCCTTTGGCACTATAGCAGTAACGTTTGCCTTTTCCAAGCTTCACAACTCTATTAGTCTGATATTGTGAAGGAAAAAGTGGCAGGCAAAGAGGGTTTGAACCCTTAAAAAAAGCACTTTCAATTTTCTCAATAGTTGACTCAGCTTCACCCTGCTCAATGTTTCCTGAAAACTTACCAGTAAATAGAAGATTGATATAAGATGCATACATTCAAGTAATTTTAGGAATATTAACCTGCAAAATAACACTCCAGAAATGCTTTTGAGAGCATCAAGGGAACAAATTTGAAAAGCGCATCAGCTTCAAGATTGGGTAGAATTTCAAGTTGTTCCATCCAAGGCCAAGAATTGTCTTGTAGAATCAATGAGCAGTAATACATTGCTTGCTGATACGGTTGCTGAAACTTAAAATTTTGATACTGCTTTAATACAGTCTCCTGTGGGGCAGAAGCATTAGTTTAGACACTTGCGATCATTGTAAGTTAATTATATATACATAGAAGATTATACATATGTGCATACAAACTGGCAAGTAGTGATTTTAAAAACGGTAACATAATAAGTCATATGAAACCAATTTATGGTCAAAATCCTTTTCAGATAAGCTTATGCATATAACACAATGATAAGAATAAGTAATGGAGCAAGACTCCGCTCATCATTGTCGTAATTCAATTTT
The DNA here is from genome assembly GCF_001683475.1 of Chenopodium quinoa. Taxonomy (NCBI): domain Eukaryota; kingdom Viridiplantae; phylum Streptophyta; class Magnoliopsida; order Caryophyllales; family Amaranthaceae; genus Chenopodium; species Chenopodium quinoa. Next base: position 2,032,711 of record NW_018744996.1, on the reverse strand, counting down.
CTTGCACCTATTAAGGGTGGGGGTTCGTTTTGTCGAAAAAGGGGAAAAATGATTTCAAGATTGAAAATGACATAACACATAGTAATTTGTTTAGAACTCCCATCAGCAGACATTGACAGGTCAACAGTAAAACAAGAACAAGTTGGGGCAAAAAAAGAATTTGTTCATGTAAGGCCCCACTGCACACCAACATCGGACCGAACAAAGACCTAGATCAATGGCTCTCGATTTCAGAGGAGACATAACCATAGATCGATCATCTTGATGCGAAATTTGAGCAACTTTAGAATGGAGAAGGCTGTCAAACCTTGCTTAAATGTCAATCTTGGATGGAAAACAATGAATCCTCATCAAGTTGGATATTAGGAATATGAGTATATGACAACTTGCTCAAAATTTGATCACAAACAAGATTTGAGGATTCTTAGTTACCATTTGGATGAGAAAAAAAATACACAAGTTCAATTATAAGTGCATATTCAACAAATTCAAGGGTTAAAAATAATGGTTATTTAGGCATTTAGCAGCTCAATAGGAACTCAGTCTAATCAGGTATTTTTTTTCTCCCTACGCCAGGCAAACTTTACTCCCTAAAATCAGCAATCAAAAGAGAATGTCGTCTCTTTTACTCATTGCCTTTAGCACCTGCACAACTAGGAAAGCTACTCTTTTACTCACCCTAGCCTCTTGACTTCTGTCTATACTCATACGATCATTTATACCACAAAACCTCTTATTAACTTCGATAGTCAACTCTGTATGCAGATTTAATGCAGTTCTAGTAGCTAATTAAATACCAAAACTTCACAACAAAGACATTGCAATATAATCCATGCATGCTTGCGACTTTCAGCACATATAGTAAGTTCCCAGGGACAAGGAGCCTTAAGCAACCAAGAACTTTTAAGTATTTTATTACCAGTTTTTGTTGCAAATAGAACTACTGAAACAAAACCTGGTCTGAGTATGAGCCATAGGGTTTGTCTCAAAGATACATCCTAGCTCAATAATACCTAGGCCAATTTGGTAAGGATTGAACCGACCTGAATCCAGCAAACTTGGTCATTTTTATGTTGAGCCAGTGACTTATCGACATTAGCATGGTTTAAAAATAGGAATAAGGCCAAAAGATCAGCCTGGCCTAATCTCAGGATCAATAGTTTAGGTGTAGGCCAGGATTTGTATTGTCAGTAACAAGAGTGAGAATATCTAACATCGATCAATGCTTCTTTCTATGTTGTACACAATGGAGAAGTACACTTCAGATGTACATTGCCATTTTACTAGAATGCAGATCCCACAAGGTGAGGCCAATCAACAATTTAACCCTGATCAAATAATTGCTAATATTCAGGGAATAATTAATATTTTACATCTCTGTCTCTTGGGAATTATTAATTATTAATATTTTACATACCAATGATCATAAATGTAAGGAAGTATAGTGATTCTGCATAACATAAGAATCTCGTTAGTCTCTTCAGACTATAATGCAATAGAGAAAATTTGACTATATTAATAATGTATGATTAATGGGAGTCATTATGGTAGAATCAATACTTTTTTTAGGTGGTAAAGTAGGCCCACCAGATTAATGCATAAGTGCATAACCGCATTAAGGGAAACCTCCTTCACTGTTCACACTGATACAAGACTTAAACTCCAGACCCTTAAGCTCAGCAAAAAATTGCTGCCCCGCCTACTGCCCTTGGTTGAGTTGCATAAGGAGCTTAATGGAATTACTTCATACCAAAGGACTTTAAAGCAAAATATTAATGTCAAACTCTAAGAAAGCAATGGATTACCTTTATTACAGCAAATCTGTCTGATCTTACTTCAAACTTAACAATCATATCAACTATTGTATCCAACAAGATCCCCAATTTGTGATTATAACCAGTCACTGTCACCTGCAAAGCCAAAGAAATTAATCACCAGTACATTTATGAAGGTAATTGGTTTACATATTTTTAAGATATATGTATATATATATATATATATATATATATATATATATATATATATATATAAATATATATATATATATATAAATTAAAAAAATAAAAATAAAAAAAATACACTACAATGATAAAATACAGCAAATAGTGCAACGAAAAACAGAGGACATGGCATAATTTGAAAGTGGACCAAAGACAATGGACATTTGAAAGAATTACAATAGGACAGCATTATTTGTCTTTGACCACATGTTACAAAGGTCACGCGGGCAGTGAACCATAACAACTTCACCTCATCATCCTTGTCACAATTAATTTAATAATAGCACTCTAACTCAAAAGGCCCAAGTCTACAAAGCAACTGCAGATACTTTAACACAAAAGACCCAAGTCTACAAAGAATTGAGAATGTTTGCTCTCTCTTGCTCAAGAATAATCCTAAAACTTCGCATTTGCCCTATTACCCACCTAGAGTAAAATCAAGTTTAGGAAAAGAAGAAGATACCTAGGAGACAAACTTCCATAGCTAAGATAGGAAACCCTAGTGCCAATTAGCGCATTTCAACAGTGGTTTGCATTAAGGTTGAAGTTTACCATTGATAACCCTATGCCAAATAAAATCAGATTTCAAAGCGAATCTACACAACCACTTTCCCACCAGGTAGATATTCTTGGACACCACAATACTGAAGTCTTAACCCACCCTACTCATACGAAAAGTGATCAAATTCCAAGCAAAAGGATGATCCTTATTTATAGCCTTGACAAGCACAATAAGAAGGGAAAGGTAATAAAGAGGACTTTTAAACAACCAAGTCCTAAAAAGAGTCTCCTATCTGGTTAAGAGGTAAATGCACTCATCCACCGATCCAACTCATAGAGAATCTTCTCACTCAAAGTTTCATTAAAAAAAAAAAAAAAAAAAAAAAAAAAGCCTCTTAGTACCCTAACCACCAAGGATATGTGACCCTAATGGAGATAAGATATACTTATCTTGCTTGTGTCACTAAGCACATAAACAAGTTCAAACACCTGAAGAATAGTTAATACATTTCTGAACTGAAAGTGATAAAAAGGAAATGGAATTTCCAATTAATTTTATGTTTACTAATTTGAAGTTAACATAAGTAACAGTAGACAATAGAAAGAAATAAGACGACAGAAAAATCACAATGTTTGGCCCATACCAAAAAGCACACACAAACTATATACGTTGTTGTGGTTCCAAATTTGTGTGTCAATTTCATTAAAATACCCTAAAAACTACATTCTATGCAAAGTTTACAATTATAAATATCTTCTGCCCCATCAAACTTAGCCTAAAGCTCCATGAAAATTGTGATACAACAATGATGCTTCTCGCTTTATCGAATATTTCTGCTATCACTCATCATAGAAAAAAAAGAGCTTCTTTTAAAACTTATTCCAATTCATAATCTTAACGCTCATTTATAAACCAAAACCAAGAAGCAACATCTAAGTGTATATATTTTAAAAAAAATTCTAAGCACAGAACCACCAAATATTAGACAAGACAGAATGACTAATAGCCCTCACAAACCAGGTATTAAAGATGAGACAGGATATTCCTTTATGCTTTCACTTCCACATGCACATTTCATGGAAAAAAAATTAAAGTATATACACACACCTTTAGCTATGCACATTTATCTATTTACAAAAATGGATGCAATACCTCAAAACCACAATCTGTTTGGTTAATCCCATAATGAAGACCAGCAACCTGAGCGTCATAAGCTGAAAAAGAGACAGCAGACATCAAGTTTACAACATATTGTAAATAAGGGTTCCAATAATCCAACATCAAATCAAAAGCTTTATAAAAGTAGTAAGCCAACTAAATAGAAATATTGAATAAAAACACTTCACGTGCATGCAGTTGCACTCTCACATTATGCAATTTAAAATATACATATAAAAAAAAAAATAAAAAAAAATAAAAAAATAAAAAATAAAAAGAAAGAAAAATAAAAGAAGGAAAGACATATAAACAATGTCTCAACAGCATACCATATTCATTCAAGTAATCTGTTAGCAATCTTGTGAAGATGTCAGTAAGGACTTCTGATTCAGGGGAGTTTCCAGCATGTGGGCAGTGAAAATCTATTTTCACATAAGCCTTAGGGATGAAAAACATCGTATCAGGCTTGTACCATAATCTGGAATAAGATGAAGTCCTTAACAAAGTGGGGTATGTGACCTGTTTCAATATTAAGATTAATCATCATGGTAAACAAAAAAAGCACCAATGCATAGCTTAATAGGTATAGTGTGAGCTCCTATACCTTATCCTTGAAATCTTTAATTGATAGGTCGGTAGGAATGAATACATTGGCTGCTGGTAGATGCAAATCCTCATTAGGAGAACCAGACATCCATTGCTGCAAATGAACCAAGTTAAAATAAATGCCAACAAACAAACATAATCACATTACTGATACGAATAGAAATTACACCTCATAATACAAATGGTTCCATAATAATCTTTCTTCTATCTATTTACTCAACAATATTGATTTAGAGCCTATCTTAACCACCAGCCTAAGGCCTCAGAGGCACCAACTATAAAGCGAAACAATAATATAACACAGATGTAAGGGATGAACTAAAGCCACCTGAATCGTCGATGAGTTTATCTTCTCAAAGGAATAACTTGTTCCATACCACGGCTCAGCCAAGTCTGTATGTCCTTCAAAAGTCTTTGATTCCCAAAATATCCTGCCATGAACGTGACACATAACCAGCCATTCTGTATTAGTAAGCTTAGTATACAGCAAAGACATGTCATAAAAATGCCCTACTAATATACCTATTAGTATTCTTTGGATTATAGACTATGATCCCACACCACAACATTTTGAATATAGAGATAAAACTTATGAACAAAAGGAGGAAACTGCTTTACATCAACAAATTGATCTTCAACATGCAGCAAAAACATTTAAATACAGAGAAGAAACTTCATTTACACACATTATAACCGGAGGCCCTACTAATATACCTATTAGTATTCTTTGGATTGTAGACTATGATCCCACACCACAACATTTTGAATATAGAGATAAAACTTATGAACAAAAGGAGGAAACTGCTTTACATCAACAAATTGATCTTCAACATGCAGCAAAAACATTTAAATACAGAGAAGAAACTTCATTTACACACATTATAACCGGAAATATTCTAGATACATTTAAGATTTTAGGAACATTGAAGAAGTTTCATTGAAACACATCAACAACAGATAGATTTTAATGTAAATATTATAAAAACTTAAACATAAGAGGTTCTTTTTTCCTCTGTATTCAAATATGTTCTCTCTTATCTTATATTTATAAGTTTTAACAAGTTCCAAAATAGAGTGGTCTGGGAGCATAATGAGCATCATGTTCCTAGGTCCATAGAATAGTGATTGCGATAAACCTATATGACTGTTTTTAATAGAACAACCAAAGCTGAGAAGTAAATGGAGAGCAAAATTTGATTGTGTATGACAAATTAAAACACACACTGGAGACAGAGTTTACATTAAGTTAGACAGAAATAATGCACCAAATGCCAAGAATCAGGTATCAGATGCTAGTTCTCTAATCAAAAAAATAAATTGACACAAAAATAAGGGATTTTCATTACAAAAATCAATATCAGAATCACATTTGATCTTTCCATAAGTACATATATTTCAGAAATTCTCCAACAAGGTTTCTCTAGTCTTACATACCTACCCTAAAATAGCTCTCACTCAAACAATTCAAACAAAGTGAATTGGAATAGGAAACTGTGAGAAGTAACTACAGAACCAAGCCAATGCTCCCCTCCCCCAAATTAAAAAATAAATAAATAAATAAAAAAAAAGACGATCCATTTATATTATGAAATTTGTGGTAGCATCCATTCATCCCTTTGCAAAGTACGAGTCATCTTTGACAAAATAAGACGATATAAGCTCCAAATATGGTAAATGTACAGGGATTTTTTTAATACTTAAAAAAAGAAGGATCTAACTTTCAAACATTGAAGAGAAACATGGAATGAAACACCAAACCATTACAATAACCACATTCTTCTCAATATATTCAGATTTACCTCACATTCTCTGGATTAAGTTCATCTAATATCATTTGGATAGTTCTTGGGTTGAAAGTAGACGGCAATGATGATCTCGCCAGCCAATCTCTAGGTGGATATAACTGTAAAGATATACAGAGAATGGAAACTTAAGCATGTAGATGCTGCAAAATAAAATTAACCTAATCAACCTTCCCCCCCCCCCCTCCCCAAAAAAAAACACACACACACACACAACAATAAAAAATAAAAATAAAAAAGAAAAGAAAAACAAAAAAGCAATAACAAGCAAAATCAATTTCATAAATTCAGAAACCTTTTTTTAAAGGTGTAGTTGAGCCTACTCTTTTTGAATTTAAACACAATTTCTCTAGCTGGGGAAGAAGCGAAGGAATATATTCAGAGTTTAATACAAAATAAATAAAAAAAGAACTTATAAATCTTTTAGCAGCTCAATCCTCATTGTCCTGTCTACGGAAATATTTTTTAAAAAATATTAAAGTATCAAGCATCACCCTGGCCTTGAAGTTTGGCCTATGGTACTCAAATTTGACTGCTTTGTTAAACATGGGTACATTGTTAGGTATCAGACTCAGACAATTCACGAAAATGTTTGCATATTTTGGTCCAAAATGAACAGTGAACTGTCCAAAGGTATGTTGGAGTATCAAGCATTTGACGTAAGTAATTAAGCTAAAAAATAATTATAAGCATGAATTCTTTCTGAACACCAAATATTACGGCTTCCACAGACGTTTACAGTGATATAAGCTGTTTTATTAATGAACACTGTTCCAGGCAATCTAGGAAACTTTGCAGAAGTGACTCACAAGGTTAAAAAAAAAAGTAAGCATACCAGCTTCTAAAATAAAAACCTGTTCTTACCTGCATATTGCTTGAAATATCAACCACATAATCTGAGGGACGATTTTTGTCCTGAAAATGGAATGAGGTCTCACAAATCGCTGAAAGCTACACAAAAATGAAAGGACTTTAGAATCCCAGAGTATATAAAGATATCAAGTAAAGAACACAGTACAAAGATTCCAAGCTGATTGATACATAAAATAATATTATTACTTGAACCTAATTGAATGTCTTAAACATAGACACAAGAGTTAGGCAGATCAGATAATTCACAACAAACCTCATTGAAAATCCATTCACAAACGCCTGACTTCTGCAAAAGCTGGATATATTTGAAAAGCAAGCCCACAACATTTTGCATGTTCTCTGCAATAGATTAGAAAGAGGCCAACAATGATCTACACCATAAAGAAAAGCTAAAAGATGAAGGCATCCACCAATTTAGAATTCAAAATTATATAAAACTTTCTATTTCACTAATCCCCCATCCAATCGAGATCTTCCTCTATGCTTTGGTAGGCTCACGGAGAAAGATCTACTAGGGGTCAACCTGCTTAGTAGTCTTGCAAGTCTGGTGGGGATTGCACCGACTCCTGACTAGTGATCAACTCCGTAAACATTGTAAGTCAACAAATTCACATTATATAAAGAACATTTCAGTCACCCAAACCTAACAAGGAATCATACACATAAATGCAGTTTGGTAACTAACAAAAACATGTTACAATGAATGAAGTAGTGAAAATCAGGTGCAACTCTGCAGAACCTTTTATATACACCCGGGTGCACATAGAGGTGGGTACACCCAAGGGTGGTTGGTTTGTTCATTTTAATATTTTAAAATGAAAAAAAAAACCCTATTAATTGAGCAACCCTTGGGTGCATGGTATACCCGGGTGTATATAAAGTTTTTCAGCAACTCTGAGGTCCAAGGAGTAAATCCACTAATTTTAAATTCTAATTAGAAGTCCTTAATTGATCATCTGGCAAGTTGCAGAATTTTCTTAATGTATATATTCCAACTGTCATTGCATTGATTTAGAACATTATTTGCATTTTGGGAATCGACTAATGCAAAAGAAAAACAGAAAGCTATTAAAATGAAACAATGTAACATAGCTCTATAACCTCTTTCTTGGAAAATTTGGAGGACATTTGAAATTATGTGTTTTAAAATGAACCCAATTTTCAATCATTTTGAAAGTGGTGGTGGTGACTTTTGTTGGAAAGAGGTGGGGGGGAGGTGCTGCAATTGTGCAAAAAACTTTTCTCCGTTACGTTAAAGGTGTTAACTATAACAACAATAAGTTAATGCCATTTATTCATACTCCCCTGATATAGCTTTATCATTAGTCTAAAAAGACCATACACATACTTCCCACCATTCAAAAGCAACTTCATAAAGCCAACTTATTTAAGCACTTACTATGCCCCGCATCTGTAAGCTCAATGCCAACTTTAAAAAAAGAGTAATCATTAGAGGAGTCTGTTTCCCCAGCAGATAATCCGAAGGCCCAACCTGCAAGCAAATACCAAATACAGTCAAATGGAAATACCAAAGAAGCAACCATGTTGAAACCAATCAGGTTGAGAGACTACATAAGGTACAACTGTGTGGAAACCTAAAGTTGAAATTTTAAAGACAATGAGATAATTCTGATCAAGATTTATATCAATGTCTCTTAATGCAAAAAGAGGTGAGTGTTTCCTTTAACAAAATTTCTTTAGACTACAGAACTGCTAATTTAAGATTCACCCAGGAAACAACACTTGGGATTCTTTCAAGAGCCAATTGCACGCCCACACACACACACACACACATCATATCATTGAGAAACCTAAGATAATTTGGAAATTCAATGAAATCACCAAGACACTAACTACAAAATTTATGAGATGAAGATCTATTTAGTGCTAACTCATTTAATTATTCTTATAGCTATTGAAAATTTAATAAAATTTAATCTTGATACAAATTTAAAAAGACGTTTCAGTTACCTATGGAATCAAAAACACCGCAATGTATATCAATTCTTGTATGACCAGACATACTTTTAAAATAAGTCAATACTTGCTATGAATTATATTAAAAAAAAATTGTTGTATTATATACTTGTATATAATTGTGTACTAATGAAGTGAGATAAATTACTACACATCTGTTGAACACAAATCATATATTACCAAACCAAATGTATTTTTGAAATTAATTCAAACAAAGGACGCCTAGAAAACTTGTTTTCTGGAGCATGTAATGGATGTGTCAAACCCACCTAATTTTTTCAAGATGTAAAACAATGATCCTTCTGCTTCATGGCCAATAAGGTGTCCAAGATACCTGCAAGGTCCTTCCTTGTAGTAACGAATGCTAGGAGTGATAGGCCACATAATCCTCAAATTATGGCCGTCTCTAATTGGGACAGTTTTGACAAGGATCTACAAACAAGTTAAACAAAAAAATTATTAATGCAGAACCTATTTGGCATAAACATAAAGCTGATAGAGCATGGTGTAAACTAACCTGAAGGTGGTCTGATGTGCAAGGCTGACCAGGGAAGCTAAGAGTGTTTCTATTAGTATTTGGTATATCTTGAAATTTGCTTTCCACCAAACTTTCAATTTTATCGAGACTATCTAAAATTTAAACATTAAACTGACTCTTTAGCATGTAAGCTGACTATGAAGTTAATCAATTTAACATAGAAAAAGGCAAAACAATCAGAACCTTTGGCATATACAACAAGACGCATCAGGTTTGCTGAATAATATTCCTTGTAGAATTTAATCAATTCATCTCTTGTATCTATACCCTTTGCCTTTGGCCGCTCAGCTAAGGTATCCCAGCTTCCTGCAATTAGGACGGACTCAAAAGATTACTATACATTGGCATTCGGAAAAAGGAGCTGCCCAACTGAATAGTTTAATAATAATTAGAAGGTTGCTTACGTCCCACCAGCCACCACTCTTGAATTCTTTTAAGATATTCAATGGGCAGGTATTATCTAACATAATCTTGAAGTGTAAGATTGGATAAATATATGTGGTTATGTTGTCAACAGTAGTCAATGCATGTAAAATGTCAATATTGCAAATGCAGAAGCCTAGCAAAACCAATTGCTGGTTAGCCTTGTATATTCTGATGCCTGCGCTTACAGATATGAAAACCAACCCGATACAAAGTAATATGACCTTCACCTGAACTGTATGAAAAACTAAGTAAATCCAATTTGAAATAAAAGGATATTGAACTGATCTACCTGGACCGACCCAAAAATTCAATGATGATATGAGATAAAGTAAATGATCATAAACTTCTACAAAAAAGTAATGATGATAAACTTGAATATAATCCAAAATTCCAAACCGAATCAAATCACTGTATGTGTAAATAATACAGAAGAGTAAAAGGACCTATCCAATATAACCTAGCCAAAGTACCAAACCAAATAACCTCTTTCAGTGAAAATTAAAGCTGCGTAACAATGCAAAACAAATGATTCCTCAACTCCTCACCAGCCAAATTACACACATGAGGGGATATATCCTTGTGTGATCTAGATTATCACATATGAAGTATTAAATTTCCACACAGTAGCAATACAACATATACACTTGTTTCAGAAGCTTAACAAAACTGAGCAATTCACATTTCATGGTCAATGGCTGTAAAGGTAAGGCCAAGCAACTGACCCCGAAGAATTAGCCAGCTACTCCTATCATGGAATTAAGATAAAGAAGCATACTCAATCCTCATTAGATGAAAGTTCCATGAAACCTATCAACAACCATTAGAAGGGAGGGGGTGGGGGGTATAATGAGAAATTGACCAACTTTAATGAGAAGAGGAAGCAATACATTAGGCTTCTCCCATGGGAAACCTCCCAATAAAAATAACACATTCTCCATTACCCTAAGGAAAAAACCATGATTGTGAAACAAACTTCCAGGTGTTTGTATAAGGGACCTAAGACCTTGCCAACACATCACAGCCATTCTGGCCGTTTGGTTTGATGTAAAAACATTTTCAATGAAAAATTAGTTTTCATGGAAAACATATTTTGAAGGAAAACCACACTAGCAAGATAGTTTTCCTTTGTTTGGTTCTAACAAGAAAAGTTAAAGAGAGATTAAAAATAGGAGTGGAAATATGGGGATGGATGAGAGGAAAGTAAAAAGGGGATAAGGAGAAGGGAGGAAAATGTGGCTTGCATTGTTTTGTAAAGGAAAAGGTTTTCTACCATTATGGATGCAATTTTCCATCATTGGAACATTATTTCCACCCCTTCATAAACTAAACAGCGGAAAATGGAAAATAATGGGAAAATCATTTTCCATGAAAAAATTATACATCAAACCGAACGAGGCCTCATTTGAAAACCATACAGACTCCAAATCACTTTGTCGAAAGAGAGCCAGAAAACACTACAACCACACCAGTACAATAGACCATATTACCAAAATATATAGTTGACACATATCCTTAGCTCTATTGATACAACCTGAATTAACAGGTTGACCCCACTTCTCCTCACCTACCAAAAACCACAAAAATCCCTCATACTCTTGCCTCTTAGCTACACTAGTATAAAGGTTAAAAAGGGAAGATAATACAAACATGGATTAACATGGCACATAATGAGGGTCATAAGCCCTTAAATAAAATAATCCATATTCCATCCATTCACCTTAACTTATTTTTAAAAACCACTCTCCAACCCTAATTTGTAAGTCAACCAATGTAAGAAATTGGCAAATCAAATTTGTGAACCTATTATTTTTCCACATTAGAAAAATATACCTATTACGTTTTTTTATTCCCATTAAGGCATCGACTTGAGAGGTAGACACAATTGATTGAAAGTAATTTAGTTCCATTTTGTGATTCCAGTTCATCTTATGATCTTCCTACTATTCTGAAAGTTGCCTGTAATGTATGGTTCTTCTCCAAATTTATCCAGCCAGTCCTCATATATGGACCTAACAGCCTATAAAACTTTTCATATCTCCCATCATCACTCAACATATCTGATTATACAACATTCGTTATAGTGTTTTTTAATGCAACTTCTTTCACCTGCAAAAGCACACATCTACTTTGCTTCTATTATCTTCTCCTGATGTTATACTTCTCCTTTAGTAGTGAAGAATCTGCTAACCTATTGAGTAACATAGGGTACTCAGACCATAGAAGGTAGTTTTAACTTAGAGCAGTGAATTTTTCAATGAGTTTAATTACTTCCAACTTTCCAAGTGCCGGCAACAAATTACTCTAACACTTTGTTTGGATAGAAGGAAATGGGAGGAAAAGAAGGGAAGAGAAAGGAAGGGGGACAAACTCTCTTGTTTGGGTAAAGAATTGGGGGAAGGAAGGGAAAGGAGAGGGAGGGATCCATTTTCCCTCTCTCTTTAATAAGCATAATCCCTCCAAATTTGGAGAGATTTGGAGGGAAAATGGAGCTCACCTCTCCTTTCCCTTTCTTTTCTTTTCCCTTCCTCCTCTTTCCCTCCCCTTCCTTTCCTTCCTTATTTGCTATCCAAACAAAGCGTAAGATAAGGCAGCTCAAACTATGAATTCAAAATTTGAGAGATCTAAAAAGCAAGCAAGGACACAAGGTTATGAGTACTGAAACAGGAGCCATGGATGAACTCCATCAAAACTCATTAGAAAAACCAAGGTACAATATAAACTTCTAAATTGGACAAGCTGAGGATGTTCACATGTTTAAAGTACCATATCTATACTAATTACCTGTACTAAATTTATGGTAGGGATGGGCTGGTGAGCTAAGATGTTTCTTGAGCTGCAAACAAGGACGAAATCATGCATTAGCATATGAATTAGTATTAAATGAAAAAATATCTTACGGTTAATCAAATGAGAAAAATGAACAGAGTATATGAAACTAAGACGCAAAACTTGTGAAATTGGTCGTTAATACAAAATCTCTGTTGTCTCAAAGTGATTGATTCAACAAAAAGAAATTCATATATTCCTGGATTCATCATGAAGTGAGAAAAAAGGCACCTAAGTGGCACAAACATCACAAATGAATTTAAGATATTTCAACTAGACAAGCTATTATACAAAGGGACAAAATATAACATAATACCTGGTTCATGCGCCAACCATCAGAAAGCAAGTTCTTTTGATGTTCTATGGATAATACAGAAAGAGTGTAGTCAATAGGACGACAAAAACCAGTATACCTGAACAGATAATCTTGTTGAGGACCTTACAAAATTAATAGAAATCCAAGCCTTAACTAGCAAGGTGGCAGCTATCCAACGTACCTGAATCTACAGCTTTTATTTCCCTCATGGTAGCATCAGAAGACATGAGAGGCTTAATAAAAAATTGTGCAAACCTGAATAAAAAAAGAATCTGGGTTGAGACTCGCAAAGCCAAAAAAAAGAAAGGTAGTTGCATATGCAATTGAGCTCATTAAATGGATGACAAAAAGAAACCGCCATTAACCTATCTAGAGCTTCCTCAAACGAATCCGCATTGACGTCAAAGAAATAATTGGTATACTCCGATGCAGTGAAAGCATTTGTGTGACCACCATGCTGTGCATCAAACAAAAATTAATATATTTGTATTAGCAATAATAGACTTTCATCTTATCTACTAACAATAATTATGAGCTACCTTGTACTTTAACAAAATCAGAAGTCAGGTCTGTTAAATAAGGATAACTTCTAAGCCTGATACTAATTGCAAGATTAATTATCAACTGTCATATCAATGATTCACTAACACGTATTAGGTACAACCGTACAACCAGCAGTTAGGATGCAATCACCGGCATTTCCGTGTAGTTGTTTCACCGTTTCAGTGTGTGCAATTAAGGCCAATTACTGATAGCAAAAAAATATGCAAGTTTTCCTCGCAAAAAAAAAAAAAAAAAAAATTGCAAGCAAAGAATCACATGAGCTCCACTTTTAAGATGGTAAAACATTAGGTCATCCCTATAGCACAATATCTGGCAGAATTGAGGAAAGAAGATCCCTTACACCAGAGGGGCAGATGGACCATGGTCAAACAAGTGTCATTGAAAAGATAAAAGATTCATTCACTAAATTTGTCTTCGGACCAGCTCTTACACCTACTTTGAGGAAACATACATGGTGGTTATTCCTAGGACAACTATGTCACTATAGACTAGTAGATAAACAGTGATCAAAAAAGGGAAAGGTCAAAGGTGACAGATGCTTCATTGCTTCCTTCACCAAAAAAAAAAAAAAAAAAAAGGAAAAAAAAAAACTTGAATCACTTGCTCTACATGACGATTTGGTTACTACCAAGGCAACACTGTAATCAATGTCAACACAGGAACTCAGCCTGACAAGGTTTAAAACTAAAACAGTGACGGAGGAGGGACCCTTACACTTCCTCCCCATAAATGACAATATTATGAAATCATAAAAGTATAAATTCAGAAACATTTAAAATAGTTTCTTTACTTGATAACTACCAATTTCAGAATCTAGATTTATCTGAATAAAATGTAAAAGACCAAGCTATATTTCTTATTTACTAGCTGAGTACCTCTGTTATGTACTTGGAGTAACTATCTTCGATAGGGTACTTTTCACTTGCATAAAACAACATGTGCTCTGCAAAAAACAGCATTGAAATGGAAAAAGGTTAATTTACAGCCAAAAATATTGGTTTGCTCCTAACAGACTAACCATGCGAAATCAAAACAGACAATCAAACTCAATAAAACAAGATGTTATCATGGAATAACATAAGCATATGCAAAATAAGAGTAAGAACGATTTCTTTTCCACTATCAAGCATCATAGTTGACCAAACCAATCATAAGCAGTGCCGCAGTGGTAGGGAGCTTGCCAATTGCCAACCGTCACAATTTACAAACAACTAAACACCCTTCTGATTTCGCCACCGCCTTTTTTTTTAATCAATTAGCATCCAATGCTTATTCAAGAAACTCAATTAAATCATACATAGGCAAGAATTTAAGTTCTCTTCCTTCTCGAATGTCATACTGACTATTGACTAAAGTCCACTAACTTACTATCCCCTACTTCAAAGACCTAGAATACTAAACAGACGATCTTGATTACATTCAGCAATCATATTCACTTCGCTCCGCTACTAAAATATAGAAAAAACGATAGTAACTCCGATTTTAATAATCGCAACATATCTCCTCAACACGCAATTTGATCAAGAAACAAAAGAAATCGCATAACAAATTCAACTTCAATGAGTTCAATCAATAAACACAACATCAATAATCCAATTCCGCAAGAAACACAACAAAATGAAAGCAAAGAGGAGAGAGAAATTACCGAGGAAATGAGCAAGTCCTTCAAGACCTTCAGGATCACAGAATGAGCCGACATTAACATTCATCGACGCAGCACACTGTCAAAAAACACAATCGAAAAATCAAATCATCAACAAAAATTTCAAAAAAAAAAAAAAATCGAAATCAATCAATTGAATTTCAATTCAAAAAATTGAAAAAGACCTTATCAGTATCAGGATCGCTAATGAGAAGAATTTCAAGAGAATTAGGGAGAACAATTCTTTTGTAATCTCTTTTATCAGTTCGAGGCTTCAGTATCTCCGCCATTTCTTCATGAACCGCCATTTTTTATTTCTTCGGAGAGGAGAGAGAAATGAAGAAGGATACTCTTAGTTTTTTTTGCGATTTTTTTTGCTTCGTATTTTTTAAATGGTTTGAGTTTTTGCCGTGAAGTTGGGGCTGTGACTTATCTGGGCTCCCAGGCGTGGCTCATGGGAGTTGAAAAAGTCAGAATATCCAAATTTTAAGTCTAGTAAACGCTGTGACACAATATTGAAACTTCTGGAGTGGAGAATATACAAAGAAGATCTCATACAAAGTCATTTTTCTTCTAGTATTTTATAAGCTGATCTATCATCTAGTCGATATATTTGATTTGATAATCTAAAACATATTAGGTGTTGATTGAGGAAGTATATATGCATAACTGTGATGGAAATATGAAGAGCACAACAGTTGTATTTTGACGGGAAAAGGCAAAATTTGGGAAAACGTAAGGGAAAACAAGAACGGAATAGTAATTGTTGTAACGGCTGGGTTGGCAAATTCAATTTAACAATTTCGTTACAATCCCAGAAAGAGAAAGATGCAGACTCCATTGTTACACACTCCTTGCACTCCATTGTTACATTTTTCCAAAGATAGTTTCACCATTGTTGGCCCGAAATTAAGAATTGAAGAGTGTAAAACTGTTAATAAAGTAATTGGTTGCCCTAAATTGAATATTTGCGAAGTTACTCAGCTGCGAGAATAATCGAGCAATTTCAATTTGGGTAAGAAGAGTATAATTGACAACAGTGTAAACCAACAAGAAGATCCGAAGGAAAGGCGGGGTTTAAAAGTTTATCAAGAAGCAGATGAAGAAGAATCGTTTCCAATTGAAGGAGAAGAAGAACTCGAACCCGATGATGAATTGGAAGCAGAAGAGTATGAAATTGAATCAGAAGCGTATTATTTCAGGGTTTTTTTATGTCCTGCGGGAGAGTTACAATTCCGGGACTGGATCCGTGCGCATGTACCTGCAAAATAACGGAGACTTCGGTTGGTTGGAGCTCCGCCTCCGACGATCAAGTTAGAACGTGTATGAGGAGTAAAAGTGCTGAATGTAAAGGGATCAGGTTCCTCTGAAAAGAGGAGTGATCAATCCGGTTACAGTGGGTAACCTCAAAATCCGAGCATAAGCTCTCAAAGGGTGCAATTAATGCTAAATTAATGCTTAGCGATTAGTATGCACGTGTGTCTGGTGATTTTTGAATGAATGTTCCCTAGGGGTAAACATTCTGCTTTTATAGCCTCGAAGTACGTGCCCAATACTAGGTTTTGCAGAAAAACCTAGGACTGATTGGGCTCTGCCTCAGGATTCGAGCCATTTGAAGGCTGTGTTCCAGGTTGGCAGTATATGGGCCACGTGGCATGGCCTGATTAGCCCATGTTGGACCTCTCACAGTGACACGTGGCAGACGCTGATTGGCCCACGTGGAAGACACGTGGCAGGTCTAGATTGGTCCACGTGGCGGGGGGAAATCCCCTAATCATTTTCCCCTTACAGGGGTGACGTGGCTCGCCACGTGACGCCTGTGACAGGTGTCGGCTCGTAACTGGTCGACTGTTCAACCGTTTTTCCCGCCTGTTTTCAGTTTTTTTTTTTTTATTTGAATTTGGGATGTGACCCTTCAACTTCCGATATTTCACTATTTAAGGGCTTTGACCAAAGTCTTTTGTTCACACTTTTGCAAACTTTGAAAGAGAACTCCCGGACTTTTGGACTTGTGTTATGACTTTCCTGGACGACTGTTCACAGACCGACTATTTTATTTGATCGACTGCTTTACAGACCGACTATTGGAGCATCCATCTTCCTTTTAAGAGTTTCAAATCAAAGGTAACCGTCTGTTTTTTCTTTGTAATTTTTGTGTTTCCTTGCTTTTTGAAAATGGTATCCCAAAAGCACCCGACACGACCTAGGTTAGTGATCAGTCGGTCACCAGGGACGGCTGAGTGATAGACCAATCTTTGCGAACTCCTCCAAATCCGACTGTCTCTGTGTCTGTGTAGGACACTATGGCCAGAACGAAGAGAACAACTAGGATTACCAATTCAGACGACTCCTCCTTCTATGTGTCCAGGAGCGAACTCTTGGACCGACCGCCTGGTACTCTGAGCACCCCTAGTGATTCCATTTTGGTTGAATCAGAAGAGGAGGTGCAGGCGGACCCTTCTGTCCTTGTTGATTTATCTGGACAGGGGGTCGCGTCGTCCGAGAGTTCAAGTGATTCTGAGACCAGTACCTCCATTCGGCACTCTCTCGGAGGAGAGGCATTCTCGTCTTAATACAGTGAGAGAGTCTCACGCTGTTGAGAAAGGGGACGGCTGGGCAGAGCCGTCTGCTTCCCAGAGGGAGTTATACACCCCTTACTATTGTCATGTTCCCAAGGGTAGGCGGAAGGCCATGTTCGAGAGAATTGGAACGTTCCGGGCCGACCACGTAATTGGGTATGGTTACCTTCTCTTGGTACCGGATCCCGAGGACACTGTAGTCTGGCCGGAGGGATCCAGCTACAGGGACGAGTGTTTTGGTTGCTACGAGGCGGCCATTAAAGTTGGTTTAAGGTTTCCTCTACATCCGGTTGTAGAGAGGATTTTGGACGGGTACCAGCTTAGTCTTTGGCAGCTCTTCCCCAATTCATGGTTCTACATTCTGGGCTACGTGGCCGGCTGCGAGATGTATGGGGTAGAGCCAAGTTTTGAGGTGTTCGCCCACATGAATTACCTCAGTCGAACCCCCAAAACAAGCGGGACCGGCTGGTACTAGATTTATAGCCACAAGGGCTATCTAATGACTATAGGGAAGGAGAACAAATGGAAGGATTGGAGGAACACCTTCTACATTGTCTCCAGCCCTGACAGGGCTTTGAACAAAAAGTTTAACAAGTGGAACAGGAATCCACTTTACTTAATAGGCGGCTCTAAACTCTGTTCCTCGCCAAGCCAGAGAGGAGATCCTGAACCGAGGACTCTTCAAGGTGGACATCCGGGCCAACCCTTCCACTGGGTGTTCCCTAAAATTGCATTCCCAAGTATAAATGGTTATACGATGGGATGTTTTTGGCCGCCTGTGGCCTCAGTGAACAGATAGCTAGAGGTAGTCGGACCCTTGTTTATACTCCTTGTATATTTTTTTTTACTCGCTTCTTGTGTTTTTGCTAACTCTGGGATCCTTTTTGTAGACAAAGCAATGGAGAAGATCTCTGCCTCCAAGAAAGCAGCCGCCTTGTTGCGCAGTGCCATCCTCGTCAAGTGGCCTTCTGCCGAGTTGCCTTCGAAGGAGGCGTCCAGGGTGAGCTTCCTAGACTTAGCATTTTTCATTATACACTTTTCCTGGCCACTTAATTCTGACTTGGTGACTCCTTGCAGGGCGGATCGTCTAGGCCCTCTTCTTCCCTCCAGCCGGACCCCAAGGTCCGAAAGCAAACGGCCGGGGATGTGACGACACCTGGTAACTCTAGGCGGACGACGACCAAAAGGCAAGGGAGGACCCCCCCAAAGTGGGGGAAGGACTATGGCTGTTCCCAGAGACAGCCGACCTCAAAGAGATAAAGAGAGGGCAAGAGGTATAAATAGCTCACTTTTCCAAGTTTTACATTCCCTTTCTTGAAACTAGTCGGCCTGTTGCCAAGTTTTGTGAAGTGACCTTGAGTCTATTTTGCAGGCGCCCCTCAGGAGCCGGAGCCGGAGCCGGACCTGGTCCAGATGGCCAGATCAATGCTCAGAGCTATTCCCCTCGAGGAGAGGGAATCTGTCAAGGGAGTCGGCACCCTTGACATAGAGTCTATTTTGGCTCTCCTAGCCGAGGTAAACTTGGCCATAGCTTTCAATTTTTGTAATTTGGCACATAGGTGCCGCCTATTTCATGTGCCGCCTGTTTATTGACCTCTATTTCTGTGCTCTGCAGTCCATGCTACGAGTGTATGGTCTCCATAAACCCATAATCGAGAAAACAAGGAGGTAAAGGCTACGAAGGCCATGGCCGCCTCTGATTCGGATAAGGCAATGTTCCGGATTGCCCAAAATGAAATTCTGACTACTGACATCCTCTATTATCAGGCGTCTTCCAACTTGCAGGTCAAGGCGGAGCTAGAGGCGACCAAGAAGAAAAACCTGGAGGTGAAAAAGGTTGTCCAGGATCTTAAGGCTCAGCTGGAGCCTCTAAAAGATGCGGACCATGAGGACGAGGGGCTCTGCAGAATGGTCGCTAGGCTCAAGGGACGCTTGAAGGATCAAGAGGCTGATCTCATCCGAAAACTCATCGCCAAGGTTGAGGAGGAGAAAATGGCTTCAGCCCAGGACATGATGGACGACTGTAGTGCTATCATGAAAATGACCTGGGCAGCCCTCTTCCCTAATTCAGATTATGAGCAATGGGGGAGCAAGTTTTCCATCTGCACTGACTAGTACAACCGGCAGATTATGAATCAAGCGGTTGGCAAGGAGGAGAAAGAGGCAGAGGCGTCTGACTCCACTTCTGGGGAGGAGGACTAGGAGGCATTTGACAAGGAGGAGGCGGACGCCAACAAGGAGCAGGCGCCAGTTGATGAGCTGGAGCAGGCGGACGCCCAGAAGGAGCAGGCGCCAACTAAAGAGCCTGATTAGGCGGCTGCTGATACTAAAGCCCCTCCTCCCAATGCCTAAGCTTTGATTAATTTTTATCAACTCTTTCTCGCCCTGCGTACCGTTTGTTTTGTATCTTTTTTACTCGACCAAGGGGTCGGGGTTTATGAATATTTTGTCGGCCTTCCTGGCCGGCTGTTTGTATGAATCACTCGGCAATTTTTGCCGTTTTCTCTAAGTTTCGCAATAATTTATTTTTTTTTAAAAAAAAAAAATTCCATTTGAATGTTGCCAAGTTTAGAAGACCTGTTGGTGGGCGCCTCTTCTTTAAACCGACTGTTATTGTTGCCCCTGGGCGACTGAGCGTCTTTGTCAAAAAGATAGTCGGTCAGTCGGCCATTAGTGCAGTCGGTCGTCCAGCGATAGTTCTGGCTTTCGGCCACATAAGATTGGTATAGCAAGCATCCTTGAATTGGTTTATTCCATAGAATATTACCTTGGCCGCCTGTTTTGGTGCGCTTTGGCACAAGCGGCAACAGTCAAAGAATCGATCAAAACAATCGACATATGTTGTTTGCCCCATGGTTGGCGTAAAACAGGCGCCACTTGGTCCAAACAATTAAGGTAGCTGCTGGTTAATAGTCTTGGTAGCTAGGTGCCGCCTAGTGCTATTAAAGCGGCCGGTTTGTATTTTACCTTAGCTTGGAGTTGCCCCTGCACAACAACAGGGGGTAATCTGACTCAAGTAACCGGATATTACAGCCTGTTTCTTAGAAAAGACGGCAATCATAGTTACCCTTGTCTCATTTGATTATTAAAAACAAAAGGGGGCTGGTCTTTGTGGACAGTCGACCTGCTGTTTGTTTATCGGGGCGCCACCTGAGTGGTTGGGCGCGTGTGTAGTTTTAAGATATCCTTTTATTTTTAGTGGTTGGGCGCCAAAATGTAGGCCAACGATTTTATAGGACTTGATGAATTTACCAAGTTTGAAGGTGACAGGTCGTCTGTTTCGGTCGTTGCATTGGAGCGGGAGTGAAACGGGACGTCTTTCTTAAATGGGTGCGCCTGTTTTGGTTGCAGGCGCTAACTTTAATTAGGTCTAGTTGGAATAGTGGTCGAGTGCCCCTGTTTGCCAAAAAACAGGCGGACTTCTCATACCTTTTAGGTTCCGTACTAAGGAGGTCGACTAGTTAACCTTGAGGTTAATTTATCCCCGCCACTTTAGTTTGAGTAGTAGAAGAATCAGGCAGATTAGGCCACATGACCTCCTTTATTCGCCAAGTTTTACTTGGCTATTAACTCAAATTGCGCCGACTGCATTTATCCCAAGTAATGACAGGCGGTTTCTGACTCAGATTTGAACTGTATGCCGCTTGTTGTCAGGTAGCGGTACGTTTATCTTTGTCTCTCGTAAAACGACTGCGAGGTTGTCCTTGGGGACACTCGGTAGGGGCCGTTTGTTTTAGATTTATAGAGCAATATTCCACCCAAATGGGAGATGCTCTCTGCGACGAATTCAGTCGAATGGATGTTGGGACAGACTTACTTGTTTAATATAATAAGATAATTCGGCCTGGGGCCTGAGGTTGATCATCCGGCCATGGGCCTCATTTGGTTCACGGGAGACTAGCCGTCTGTTTAGGTACAGGCGGCTAATCACAATGGAAAGTAGCTGACTGTTTATGTACATGCGACTTACCCCTCTGACAATAGAGTACAAAACATTGGAATAATTGCAAGTTTTATTGATAACTCTTGTACAATTACATTTTTCAGAAGTTGTACTTTTTTAAGTTGTCTACGTTCCAAGTTCTGGCCAGTGGCTTGCCGTCTGGTGTTTCCAGGCGGTAGGTGCCGTCTCTAACCTCCTCATTGATCCGGTAGGGACCCTCCCAATTGGGAGTTAACTTTCCCAGCTCATTTGCCCTACCGACTGCTTCCATTTTTCTTAGTACAAAATCCTCCACTTTCAGAGGGCGCTTGAGTACTCTTTTATTATAAGCTCTCGTCATTCTCAGACTATAAATCTCATGACGCAAGGGTGCATTGCCCCTGCGTTCTGGGAGCAAATCCAATGCTAGGCACATGGATTCCAAGTTGACCTCTTCATCATAAAGCATGACACGAAGAGTCGGCTCATAGTGCTCAATAGGCAACACAACTTCTGCACCATAAGTCAGGAGGAACGGGGTTTCACCAGTCGCCCCTTTTTCAGTCGTCCTGATGGCCCAGAGAACATGTGGCAGTTCGTACGTCCATAGGCCGCCTGCTTTTTCTATCTTCTTCTTGATGCCATCAGAGATAAGCTTGTTAAAAGCTTCTACCTGGCCGTTTGCTTGAGGTCGGCCGACTGACGCAAAACAGTGGGAAATCCCTTGGTCTCCCAGCCAATTCTTGAGACCAGGCGTCTCAAACTGAGGGCCATTATCAAATACCATGGACATAGGCACCCCAAATCGTGTGATGACGTTTCTCCAAATGAAGGAGATGACATCCTTGGTTTTTATGCCTTTGACCGCCTCTGTCTCTACCCATTTAGTAAAGTAGTCGACTGCTACCAATATGTATCTCCGTCCGCTTGTAGCAGGCGTATATGGTCCTAGAATGTCCATGCCCCATTTGGCGAATGATAAGGGGCTATGGACAGCTGTCAGATCTGTAGCCGGACGATGGATGAGTTTGCCAAACTTTTAACACTTGTCACATTTTTTCACCATCTCCATGGCGTCCGCTTCTAGGGTAGGCCAGAAGTAGCCTTGCCGCATGGCTCTCTTTGCAAGGGATCTGCTGCCTACATGAGAAGCGCAGAATCCTGAGTGTAAATCTTTTAGGATCTCTCGGCCCTTTTCTGGGGTGACACATTTCAAGAGGGGTTGAAGATAGCCCTTCTTGAAGAGTTCCCCTTTATGCATTTCAAAAATGGACACCCGCTTTTTGAGTAGGACCGCCTCTGGATGGGTATCCGGCAAGGTGTCGTCTGTTAAGTATGCCTGGATGTCGTCCATTCAGGTTGAGCTTCGATTTAGGATCCCAATAGGTTCCTCTTCAATGCTTATTTTCTCCATAACTTCCCAAAAGACCGTCCTCGGTGTGTCACAGGAGGCAGAAGATGCCAACTTAGAGAGGGCGTCTGCCTGGTTATTTTCAGATCGGGCACTTGATTTAAGTGAAACTCTTCCAGTGTCCCAGCCTCGTCTTTTACCGCCTGCAAATATTTGATCATGGACGGATGTGTGGCTTCATAGTCACCATGGTATTGGCTTACGATCAATTGTAAATCTGAACAGGCGGCTACTTTCCTTGCTCCAGCCGCCTTACACATGCGAATGCCGGCTAGTAGGGCTTCATACTCTGCCTCATTGTTGGAGGCCTGGAACTTGAATCGTAGTGCATACTCATACCTGTCCCCTTCAGGAGACTGACATATGACGCCTGCACCACAACCATTCATGGTGGAGCTCCCATCCACATAAACTTTTCAGACTTGTTCAAGGTTCTCTAGATCAGTCAGCCTGGTCATTTCCACAATGAAGTCGGCAAATGCCAGCCCCTTCACTGCTTTCCTTGGCTCAAAAGTGATTTCGAGGCTTTGAATCTCAATCGCCCACTTGATCATTTGACCTGGCGACTCCATGGTTGTCAGTGGCCGCCTGATTGGCTGATCAGTGTAGACCATGATCGGGTGTGCCAAAAAGTAAGGCTTTAATTTTTTAACTGTCGTGAAGAGGGCAAGGCCAAATTTTTCAACCAAAAGGTGCCGTAACTCGACATTTTTCAGGGCATGACTGATGAAATATACCGGGAGCTGGCAGCCGTCTCTTTCAGCGAGGAGAACAGCACTGAGAGCATGATCAGAGACAGCTAAATACATTTATAACACTTCCTTAGGCAAAGGGTTGACTAGCCTTGGCAAGGAATGCAGGTGCTCTTTCAATTTCTGAAAGGTCGCCTCTGCATCCGACCCCTATTCAAACATGGTCTCATTCTTGATAGCTTGAAAAAAGTAGAGGCACTTATCACCTGACCGACTGAGGAATCTCCCCAATGCCGCCAGACAACCTGTTAATTTTTTAACCTCTTTTACAGTGCGGGGCGACTGCATGTCTATGACCGCCTGTATCTTTTTGAGGTTGGCCTCTATCCCCCTTTGGTTGATTAGAAATCCGAGGAACTTCCCAGACTCAACACCAAAAACACACTTCTTGGGATTGAGCATGACCTGGTGCTGCTTGAGTGTGGTGAATGTTTCTCATAGGTCAGCTAGATGGTCCGTCTGGAGTTTAGATTTGACTATCATATCATTTATGTACGCCTCCGCATTCCTTCCAATCTGATTAAAGAAGACCGTATTAATCATTCTTTGGAAGGTTGCATGCGCATTCTTCAATCCAAACGGCATTACTGTATAGCAGAACAACCCCTGATCCGTGACAAAGGTCGTCTTCTCTTGATCTTTTTTCCACAGGGGTATTTGATGGAAACCAGAATAGGCGTCCATGAAGCTCATCAAGGCATAGCCGGCTATAGAGTCGACCAGACTGTCGATCTTTGGGAGAGGATAGTTGTCCTTGGACATACCTTGTTCAGGTCTGTGTAGTCTACACACATGCGCCAGGTTCCATTCGACTTCTTCACAAGTTAGATGACCTTGATTAGGAATAATTTTCGATTTAAATATTTAATGTTCACTTAACAGATGTTTCTTTATCCAAGACATAGTCTTGGATATTTCCATAAATCGAATGGACTCATTATTTAATTCTAAACCACAATTAAATAGCAATGGAGTGAATAGAAATTCTAAAATTCATTACTCCATAAATGAATGGTTTCAATACAGTGTCTTACATTAAAACAACTAGTTTAATTAAAACACATGTACAGGGAATTTCAAAGCCAATCTCCAACGTGCTTGATTCACATTGCCTCAATGTGCTTGTTGTGTTTCACTTGAGGCAGAGGTTTAGTCAAAGGATCGGCCACATTATCATCCGTTCCGATCTTACAAATTCTGATTTCACCTTCGGATTTTCATTCCCTTATCATGTGAAATCGCCTTTGGACATGTTTGACCTTCTGGTGCTCTCTTGGCTCTCTAGCTTGAGCGATAGCTCCATTGTTGTCACAATAGAGATCTATCGGACTCTTGATGGAGGGTACAACACCAATTTCACTGACGAACTTGCGAATCCAAACAGCCTCCTTAGCGGCTTCTGAAGCTGGCAATTATTCGGCTTCAGTTGTAGAATCTCCAATGGTGCTTTGCTTGGCACTTTTCCAGCTAAATACTCCTCCATTTAGGCAAAATATGTACCATGACTGCGACTTGAAGTCATCTCTGTCAGTCTTGAAGCTAACGTCGATGTAACCTTCAACAACCAGGTCTTTGTGGCCACCATAGACCAGGAATTTATCCTTGTTCCTTTTCAGGTACTTCAGGATATTCTTGGCCGCAGTCCAATGCGCCTCTCCTGGGTTTGATTGGTATCGGCTCGTAGCGCTTAAAGCATACGATACATCTGGCCTGGTACATATCATAGCATACATGATCGACCCAATTAGCGAAGCATATGGAATCTGATCAATTATTCTCTCTCGCTCAACAGGTGTCTGTGGACACTGTTTCTTGATGAGAGTTACGCCATGGGACATGGGTAGGTGCCCTCTTTTGGCATTCTCCATGTTGAATCGTGCCAGTACCTTATCAATGTAAGTACTCTGGCTCAATCCAATCATCCTCTTATATCTATCCCTATAGATCTTGATGCCCAATATGTACTGTGCCTCACCTAAGTCCTTCATTGAAAAGCACTTTCCCAACCAGCCCTTTACGGACTCTAGTAATTTTGTGTTTTTTCCAATGAGCAGTATGTCATCGACATATAGGACTAGAAATGCGATGTCACTCCCACTGACCTTCTTGTAGACACAAGATTCATCTGGATTCTTGATAAAACCAAACTTGCTAATGGCTTCATCAAATCACAGATTCCAACTTCTGCTTGCCCGCTTCAGTCCATAAATGGACTTCTTAAGCTTGCATGCCTTTCCAGCGTTGCTTGGATCAACAAAATCTTCTGGCTGTGTCATATACACAGTTTCTTCCAAAATCCCATTCAGGAAGGCGGTTTTGACATCCATCTGCCATATTTCATAATCGTAATATGTAGCAATCGCTAGGATAATCCGGACAGACTTTAGCATTGCAACCGGTGAAAAAGTTTCATCATAGTCAATCCCGTGGATTTGTCTATAACCTTTCGCCACCAGGCTAGCTTTGTATATTGATACATTTCCATCTTTGTCTGTCTTCAGCTTGAAAATCCATTTGCAACCGATGGGTGTGTAACCCTCAGGCAAATTCACCAAGTCCCAGACTTGATTTTCAGACATGGAGTCCATCTCGGATTTCATGGCCTCTTTCCATTTAGCAGAGTCGAGGCTCGTCATAACTTGTTTGTATGTCGCTGGCTCATCACCATCCATAACTAGGCAGTCCTGATCATCGGTTAAGACAATACCAAGGTATCTATCTGGTTGAGATCTTGGCCGTTACAACCTACGTACGAAGGGTAATGGGTTGAGCATTTACATTGTCTGTTTGATTCTGACCAATCTTCTCAGCTGCTTCCAAAGCACTAAAATTGTCAGTTTTATCAGGTTGACTTTGTTGCTCGTCCTCTCGAACTTCGTCGAGTTCGATTTTCCTCCCACTTGTCATTTTAGAAAGGTGTTCCTTCTCCAAAAAGACACCATCACGAGCAACAAACACTTTGTTCTCGGATTTATTGTAGAAGTAATACCCTTTGGTTTCTTTTGGATATCCCACAAAGAAACACTTGTCTTATTAGGGGTGAAGTTTGTCCGAAATTAATCATTTGACATATGCTTCGCATCCCCAAATCTTGAGAAAAGACAACCTAGGAGGTTTCTTAGTCCATAATTCATATGGAGTCTTTTCAACAGCTTTTGACAGAGCTCGATTCAGTGTTAGTGCCGCGGTTTGTAGCGCATGTCCCCAGAAAGAGATAGGAAGTTCACTAAGACCCATCATTGATCGAACCATGTCTAACAAGGTTCGATTCCTTCGTTCGGATACTCCGTTCCATTGAGGAGTACCGGGAGGTGTTAGCTCTAAAAGAATACCATTTTCTTTCAAGTGATCGACGAATTCATGGCTCAAATATTCGCCACCTCGATCTGATCGAAGTGCTTTAATTTTCTTGCCAAGTTGATTCTCGACTTCACTCTGAAATTCTTTGAATTTCTCAAAGGATTTAGATTTATTCGACATAAGATAGACATAACCATATCTTCTATAGTCATCGGTGAAGGTAATGAATTGTCTTAGTTTTGTACAGCGGTATTAACATTTGTCTAATCATATGTAAAAACATGCATTTTCCATTGAACATATATTTGCAAGACAATTTGAAACAACTATTGTTAAAGTCTTACAATCAAAATAACTTGGTTTCCAACACCATAGATCATAGTATGTTCAAAAAGCATGATGGAACTAAGATTAGTTTAATTACAAGTCATAGACAAAAGGTGCATGCAAGCACGACCGAAAGACCATCTTCGTCGTTTACTCGTTTTGCACGAACACTTGATAAGCTTCTCACTTCGTCCCTGAAAAGGCAACATAAAGTGAGTCATATTTGGTATCCAATACCTATGATTTGCTTAATGCACAAGTGTTTAAGGAAGATACCTGAGGCAGATGCTACATTCCTCTCTTCCTTCTCCCGAAAGATCTTGCATTCTCTCTTGTAGTGGCCTTGCCCACCGAAATAGAAGCAACGCATCTTTGCCTTGACCTTCTTGAAATCCCTTCTCCTTGCTCTCAAGGGCCTCTCGGTCACTCCATAGGCGGTGGCTCGGCGAAGTAGTTGCACCACCTCCATTAAGGAGCGTGTCTCCTTTCCCGCAGCTATATGCACTCTAAGTGCATCATAGCCCGAGTGGAGCGAAGAAAACAAGATATGCCCCGCCATCTCATCCTCCAATGAGATTCCGAGGAGCTGCATGTGTTTGAAGAGCCTAGTCATTCCAAGCACATGAGGTCAGAGGGGCATGCCGGGTCTCAATTTGGCATTGTAGACCTTTGTCCAAAGCTGGAATCTTTCCTTAGCAAGACAACCCACATTCGGTGGCTTTATCTTCATGTTTAAGAGTGACTTAGTCAAATCAAACACGAGTCCATCATAGTTGCCATTGTCACTCTTGGTGACTCTTACATTGACAACGTCCTCAAGTGCTTTGAGGAACATGTCCGGAAGGTAGAAGGAAAGGCTTTCCTTCTAATCTTCCGGGATGGAATTAGCCATAAGTCGTGAGACTTTCTTGCAATTGGAAGACCATTCTTCATGAGCCTCATCGGTCATGATCCCCTTAGAGAAGAAGCTTGGAATGGGAGTGTCAAGAGTGTACGCCAAGGAACAATTCCGAAGAGTTTTCCTGAGTTCCTCCTCCTACTCCTTGAAGTTTACCAAGTTTAGGCAAAATGCCAACTTGTTGGGGAGATCCGGGCACATAGGGTTGTTGTTTGAGTTACTTGCAGACATTGTTCTACAATTGAAAGAATTTGAAATGAAAAACCATTCATGTAATCAATAAGTTTGAAATTTAAAAGCGTTCATGCAAATTTTCAATCTTATTGAGCATTTTATCCACGCATTAATAATTTTGTCCCTTTTAGGCGAGAATAAAATGATTTCGAGATCCTAAAGATCAAAAAATGGTTAAGCATGTTTTGTCTTGTCTTAACATTAAATATCTTAAGGTAAGCAATCCAATTGCTAATAGCTCTAAGCTACTCTCAGTTTGATAAAACGTCGCATCTAATGCATCCTTGACATTTTATCTCTTTTGCCACGACATCTAAGGACTCCTTACTGATATCGTTGAGCTTAACCAAGATCAACTCGTATACCTAGTATACCTTACGTTCCTAGGGAAGTAGTGATGCCTCGCTTTGGCGTAGCCCATCACATACGCGCATTAGTTCGGTAAGTGTTGTTCTTGGAACGAAAAATTTTAGCTCAATATTTTGAGGGACCTAGGGTTTCTATGTTGGTTGATTTAAGTGAACTTAACTAATCATCGCAACATTTGAAATCCTAGACATGCATCTAACATTCAAATATATATAAGCAAAATAATATATATGAAGCATAAAATAGATGCATTTGGCAACTAGCATAACCCTTTGAAATCTTCAAAGGTCTTCATCTTGGCTCGTCTTCATCGAAACACCGTCTTGAGATATCTTTGCCAAAATAAAATTACTAGCTACTACGACTAAGATTAATCTAAAGTACAAAAATACTTAACGGTACGCAGACCGTATTTAGATTTACAAAAATACGTAACGGAACGCAGTCCGTATTTTCCATCCTAATCGGGTCCTACTAGTTGCCATTTTTCTCAAAACCTGTTTTGAAACAATCTTTCATTCACCCATTCACTATTTGTGAATGGCCTATGCATTTTACGAGATAACACAAGTAAACACGCAAAACTAGTAACTAACTTAGGTGGTTAATCCGATTAACGCGCCTAATTAAAACTAGTCAAAGTTGTTTAATAAATTATGTATTACTAAGGTGCAATTTGTACACGTAATTAGCTAAGCTCCCACTAAATTCCGCATCCAACTTAATCAATCCAATTAA
The DNA here is from genome assembly GCF_001683475.1 of Chenopodium quinoa. NCBI lineage: Eukaryota > Viridiplantae > Streptophyta > Magnoliopsida > Caryophyllales > Amaranthaceae > Chenopodium > Chenopodium quinoa. The sequence continues at coordinate 2,002,951 of NW_018744996.1, read as the reverse complement.
TTAATCCGGTTAACCCAAATTTGTCAAAATCAAAAAAATTTGCAAGAGCCAGAAAAATCGAGGTCCAACCTTGTTAAAATAATTACATAAATATTTTTAAAACGGCAAAATTTTCGCAAAATTACATAGCCCTAAATTAAGCCAAAAATGCCCACTCGTATCCTAGCGAGCTGTGCACCATGGCTGCTATGCAGCCTAGTGTTGCGTGTGGTGCTGGTTGCTAGCAAGCACGCCTAGCGCAGCATGCTCTGCACCAGCAGCACGCTAGGCATGCTAAGCATGCTAGCTGCTCGCTGGCGCAGGCAGCAGTGGCCTAGCTGGCTAGGGCTTGCTGCCTCGCTGCCCAGCAGCACGCACAAGCCTTCAGCAGCCTAAGGCCACGCATCCAGCAATATGGCAGCACGCAACAGCATCCTCGCCACACAGCAACGCAGCATCATGGCATGGCCCTTGTGCGCACCATAGGCAGCCACATGCGGGCTGCTGGGCAGCCCAGCTAGCCTTGGTGACGCTTGGGGTTTTTGCCTCGATTTGCGTGCATTTTTCTCGGGATTTTTAATCCCGATTTACGTGCGACGTAAAATTAATCTAAATTTATTTTTAGAATTAATTTAGGGCAAAGTGAAAATAAAATAAGTCCAACTTAATTAAATTCAACTTTAACGATGCACATGCCTAAATTTCCAAAATTACCTTGGAATATTTTAGGTCTTTCTCGATGCTTAAAATTGAAAGAGCTATGTCCATAATTAATTTAACCAATATGCAAATTAATAATGGATTTGACAAATAGGGAGTTGGAAAAATAAACTAATCATCCAATGATAAAATTTTCCAACTTTTATACTTGTGTAAAATAACAAGATTACATCTTCCAATATGAAGATTAATCAACATTTACTCACAAGCATTTGAACTTCAAGGATTTTAATCAACCAAATATGAAAAATCCAAAAAAGTTCCAATCATTTAAACATTTAAAGATTAGATCTTTAACATACTAGGAACTTAAAATTACACATTCACAACAAACATTCACACATCAATGCAATTTATTTGCATAATTGTGAAAAGCAAGTTTATGTGAAAAAGAACATGTCAACTTAAGCACATATTATAACTCCATAATCATGCTTAAAAGATATTTAAATTGCAGTAGATTAGGGATGCAATAATGCATTTAATCTACCCTTGACATGCTTGCATTAATCAAGGCATAAAAGATTTAAAATTTTCGTTGAAAACGAAAAAAACCCTCAAAAAATGGGTTTCTGGTTCGAATTTGGCTTCTGGACATCGATCGAAGAGGATAGAAACTGATTCCAACGTCGATTCCACCCAAAAAACACTATTTTTGAGCCAAAATCCGAGTTCCCAGACCAAAATCAAAAAAATACGAGATTAAAACTATTTTAAAAAGTACTTCTAATCTAAATAGAAAAGCAAAAAACCAGAAATTAAATCTTCTTTAAAAACGCCTTAATTAATAAATAATTGCAATAATTAAAAGGAGCGCGGCTCCGATACCGTTGTAGGGTTTCGTAGAGACCCACTTTAAGCGGAAGGAAACCCACCAAGACCGCCCCGATAATTAAAGCAATTAAAGCATGCAAAACATAATTAATACATAATTAAGAGAAAAAGGGATAAAGAATTATACCCTAGACGCGTGCTTCGCTCGCTAAAAGAACTTTTACTTGAACCCCGCAAACGCAAGGTCTCCGACGGCTCGTACCCACGAACCCGACCCGATCGTCCTAAGTCCCGAAGGTTAGTCGGGAACCGAACAAAATATAAACTTTGGAGTTTTACGAACTTAAGGTATTCTCAACAATGGTGATGCCTATATAGTTCCACTCAAGTGTGTTCATTCCCAAATGCCAAAACCTTGGTATTTATAGGGAAATGAACCCTTGAATTTCAATCTCCCATCAATGTGGGAGAATGGCTAAATGTGATAATTTATTTAATTCTAAATTAAATAATTAATCAAAGCAATCACCGTGCAACAAGTGTCAAGGGGAGAGAGAGAGTTAGGTGAGGATCATGTCCATGGAGGGGACCATTGTCTTGCTCCCCAAGGCATGCTCCAAGCATTGGTCCCCACTTCTCACAAACCGGCACCAAGCAAGGCAGTTGGGCTGGTTGCCAGCTAGCACGCCAGCACACCAGCCAGCTAGCCCCAGCACGCACTGGCCCTAGACTGTAATACCCCGAATTTTGAGAAATACTTTCTTAATTAACCCTTTGATTATTTGAATTTGGAGCCAAAATACGTGTATTTAATTATTTGAATAATTAATTATTTTTTTGTATTTCTAAATTAATAATAATTAATTATCTTGGTCGGTCCATATTTTATTAATTTCAAAATTTATGTTGTACGCACTTTTAATTTGGACTTAACTATATTATTTTCTGAATTTTATCAATTAATAATATTCAACAATTTTAATTATCATCTTATTATTTACAACTACTTTTAGTTTTGATATTATCTAAAATATTTAATACATTTGTATTTTTATCAAAATCATTTATTTTATTAATTAAAAATCTTATATACTTATATAATTAGCCGATTTCTTATGCCACGTGTTGCTTTCTAATTCGTTTAAATTATTATTATTTTTTTAAAAAGAAATAATTATGATTGTAATTATTTTTATGATTATTGGGTAATAATTAACACTTAACTAACTTAATGAACTCCTAAATAATCCTTAACTAATATAATTACTAGTAATTAAATCCTAATTAATCCAACACTAATTAATTTAAAAAACGAAAAATTGTCAGAAATAATTAAGGGCTCAAGGTAAAAACGAAATTGGCAAAAAAGCCTCGTTTAGCGTGTCAGTTAATGTCTCAATCGGGTAAGATTTTGGGGTTCGTTTTGTCTCTTTATGGGTCCAAATAAAGCTCGACATTGACAAAAAATTATCGTAAATGCCTCATTTTAGGCGTAAAAAAAAGTCTATATTTACGTGTCGTTAATTTTTTAGCTGGAATATTGTTCGAGTAATGTTTTGGGGGTTATTTTGACCATTTATATTTCCAAATTAAGCTCGAAATTGACAAAAAATAACGTTAATGTCTCCAAGCAAATTTTGGCCACTACAAGCAAATTCACGTTAAAGTTTAGAGTATTAAAAATAATCCAAAGTTGTAATTATTTTCAGCGAATAAGACAAATTTGGGATTATTTTGGTCAATTTTTCCATTTTATAATCTATCTTTCCCAGGCCACTAACCCTAATCTAATATATATAAATAAAGTAGGCATTTTTGGAGAGCATTCAGAGCGCCACGTAAGAAATATACTTATTTCGACCAATAAGAAGAAAGATTTGTATTTTCTTTTTGAATTAAAAAATTATGTCGCCACCTAGATAAAAGTAACGAATTAGATTTAATACATCTAAAATTTTAATGCCACGTAGATTATAATCCACAAATTAAATTATTTTAATGAAAAAAATAAAGTAAAAATATAGGAAAAGATAAATTTATTAATTCAATACTACGAGTATAAGAAATCCAAAAAAAATATACTAAGAAATATTTAAATGATAAACGCTTATAATAAAGTTTGATACCTATCATTATAAGATAAATTTGGATAGTATTTATGACAAGATATATAAATTATTCTTTAATTATAATTAACTTAAAATTTGTGACACCTACCATTATAAATTGACACATCATATATACGACACAAACAAAATTTCATATCAATAAAAAACCCCATCAAGCGCATTTTGTGTTAGTAATTTTGTATTAATTTTTGGTCATTAATGGCCGGGTAATTTTTAGTTTAATTTTTAAAATCCTATGTTTAAATTAGTATTTCTAATTATTACTTACATTGTATTAATTTGGGATACTCAACGATTTTTTTACATGCAGATCTAACACATCATACGACACAAATAAAATTTCGTATCAATACAAAATCCCATCAAGCGAATTTTGTGTTGGTAATTTTGTGTTTGTTTTACGTCATTAATGTCCGGGTAATTTTTAAAATCTTATGTTTAAATTTATATTTGTAATTATTAGTTACGCTGTATTTATTTAGGATACTTAACGATTATTTGTTTATGCAATGACGTACGAATAGATGTTGTATACTTAATATATGGATGGCTTTGGTTATTTTTAGAGATGATGAAAAAATTCTAGTGCATAGATTTTTTTTTATATCGCAACAATTTTTCATTTATTTATAAATATATTGATTTATTTTATATAAATGTAAAGATTTAATTTATATCAATTTCAGTTTGGCTAACATTTGACGGTTCAACTTATCCATTGATGTAGTAGGTTGGTTGTGGACGAGGTCGGTGATTCTATCGAAATAAAAGATATGGTAAAACAATGAATAATAATTTAGGATTTAAATTATTAAAATTTATCATTTCACATTAAAGATTTTATATAACGGAAAAAATATCATATTTACAATTTATTTATATTTAATAAATTCATTATAAATTATAGTAAAAAAAAATATGAAACTTTTGTAAATTTGTTTGAAATTATTAAATACAATAAATCAAATAATTAAAAATCTTAGATGAAAAAACCGTGCATCACACGGGTTTCCATCTAGTAAATAAATAATTAAAAGTAGTATGAGTAAGGTAAGAAGGATTCTATCTAGCTTACTAGTACCATGCTCACGGTACGTTACACGGTATTAAAAGAGGAAAAAAAACTCACTAATACAGATTCGTAGAAAGGGGAAAAAAGAGACTGGCGTTATGGAAAGGGAGAGTGAGATAGAAATCAGGGGAAAACATAGAGAGAACTTAAAATCATGATTACATACGTTGAAATTTTGGAAAAAAAGTGAGATAGATTGTGAAGAAGAAAATTGAAAACAAAGGAGAAAGAGTAAAATAAAGCAAAAAAAATTTAATAAATTAAAATAACATCAGTTTTAAGCAAAATAATACAAATTTTAAGGAAAATAACATAATTTTTTCAGCAAAATTATTTAATGTTTAAACAATATAATTCAGGGATTATTAAAAAAAAAAAAAAGTAACACAAGGTTTAAGCAAAAATAACATTATATTTTAGCAAAATAACATAAGGTATAATCTAAAATAACATCATGTTTAAACAAAATAACAAAGGTAATAATATTAAAAAAAAAAACCTATTTTTAAGCAAAATAACATAAAGTTATATGCAAAATGTCACGATAAAATAAGATGATTTTGGTAATATATGCAAGGTATTATCAAAATAACATATAGTTTTTATAAAAATAACACAACAACAAAAAAAAAAGAAGTTAAAAACAAAATAACACAAGTTTAACTTAAAATAACACAAGTCTAAAAAACAAGTACAAAGTTTTTGAGTTCAAATAGACATTTTCAAAAAAACATATACTCAATTTAAAATAACAAGTTTTGAAAAACACGTGTTCAACTTAAAATAACACAGTCTCATCACAATTGACTTCATTTGATGTTAATTTAATGAAAAAAAAATATAAACTATAAAATAAATATTGAATAATTTTTGTAAAAAATAAAAATAATTGATTTTAAATTTACTTACTTATCTTGTTTTAATGATTTGTCCCTTTTTCTATCAATTCATGAATGTTAACCCATTTTGGTGTTGTGAAATTGAAAATTCACATTTAATTGAACAATTTTGTGCTTGTTTGTAGTAGTTAATGCAAAATATGGATGAATATTAGTAGTTTTTGTTGATTGAAAGAAGGTTTTAATGATGTGAAAATGAAAGTTTGAGAAATTAGAGAGAGAAAAGGTGGAAATTAAAGAGAAAATGGAGAGAACAATTATAACACCCCCAAATCTCCCTCTACGTAAATACTATATTTATACGTATAAAATATCGTAGAGATAGACTTGGGCGTATTACCGCCATTTAAAAACGTAAGGCTTACTTAACTACTAAAAATGGCAGTGGAAAATAACTGACTTTATTAATGTTATAATAACCATAATATATAGTTTGAAAATACTCTAAATAAAAACATGTATGACTCATGAATGAGTAAATTCCTAACTAGGTGATCCCAATCCCGACTCAAGTATGTGCACGATCAACTCCACACCTGAAATCAAAACTGCTTACCAATAATGTTAAACAGGGCGAACCAAAACAAAAAGGAAAACGGATTAGAAAAACGCTAAGTACATTTAAGTGCAAGGCATGTAAATACTTTTATTAGGTAAACATGCTTTCGAAAATAATTGATTATTTTGTACAAAATATATTATTTACACAATGATTTTTATTACTTAAAATCTAGCAAAATAATATTAAAAACCAATGAGGAGGTCCGAAAATATGGCCTATAAGGCTCAATATTTTCGGCCACCATATGGTATTTTTGAGCTAATTATTTTGGTATATAATTCTTTTATATTTATTATCTACCTTAAATCCAATCATTTCCTTAATTACTATTTTCCACCTTACAAAGATTTGATCATCTTATTTATTTAACTTAAATAATAATTGATTAATCCCTAAATAAAGCCACTTACCATTTGATATTTCATGACTACATACTTACCTTATTTCTTAATTTTAATACCCCGTATGTTTGAAATGTATTTTTAATTAATTAATTAATTAATTATTATTTTCTAAAAAGGGTATATTAGTAATTTATTCTACTATTTGAATTTTGGAGCCAAAATGATATTTGAATTTTGGCACCAAAAGTATTTTAAAACTTAATTATTATTTTTGGATTTTGAATAAGATTTATTATCTATTTATTTTATTTTAAAAACCAAATTAATTATATATTTCGGATATTTAAATAAAAAAAATTATATTTTATTATTTATTTATAAGGACTGAAAATTCCTAATTCAATTACTACGATTTTCGGATTTTCTATGTGTAGGAAATCTGATTTTCTTAGTTATTTTATTTAGTGAATATTTGTTATTTTGTTAATTAATTATTTTATACAATAAATATTATTTACATAATTATTTTTAAGCCTTAAATCTAACAAAATATTTCCTAAATACTACAAGGATGTCCGAAATTTTGGGGCTATGGAAGCTCAAAAATTTCGGCCACTTGGTTGGATTTTTGGGTGATTTATTTTGGTAAATTGTATTTATAATTATCTACTTAAAATCTCTTATTTTCCTTAATTTTATTTTTCACCTCCTAAATATGTGATCATCTTATTTCCCTAACTTATTTTATATTTGATTATTTCCCAAGTAAACCTCCTTTTCCATATTATTTTTTGTGACAACATACTTTCCTTAATTTTATTATTCTTTCTCATCTTGATATTAAACTTTCTATAATTATTAAGCTATTTCTCCAAGTAATTTCCTTAATTCTTTTTACCACAATTCTTTCCACATTCTCTTGCCATAATTCTTGCATGAGCTATCCTATAAATACCACCTCATAACACTTATTTTCTTCACACCAAAAACTCAATTCTCTTTTTCTCCTCTTTTCTAAAAGAAAATCAGCCCGTATATTTTTAGATCCAATTTTCGGGCACTTCTGGTCAGTTTTGGGGGTTTTCTATTTCATGAAAAATTGTTCCTCTCAAAAAAATACTTGAGGTTAGGTTCAAGAATCACCTAAATAGGAGTTATATTGAAGGAGTTATGGCCTATGCAAGTTTTGCCTATTCTTTCCAACGAAAATCCAATTCTCTTTAATTTCTCCTCCTTTTCTTTTCTTTTCTTTCTTGCGCCACCACCACAAAATCCACGACCTCCACCTCCATCCACCTGCCGGAAGGCTGCCCCACCTTGCCGCCACCTCTCTCTCTTTCCCTTGGATTTCTACCTTTTCTTCTTCTTCTTCTCTTCTAATATTTAATTAATTATTATTATTATTATTATGGGGGAGTTATAAAAATTATTATGAGTGGTTTTAATTAAATAAAATCAGATTTTTATTCATGTTTATGAAAAATAATTTAAAAGGTTCATGTACATATAGTTGGGGGGTTTTTAATTTAATTGTTGTGATTATTTGTTAACCTTATATTAATTAAGATTATATTTATTTGTAGGGTGTGTTAGATCCAAGTGCTTGAAGTTTCTTTGTGTTTCCTAAGCAAGGACCAAAGGTATGTTAGGTGGCTAGATACTTTTGAAATTGATTGGATTGTATAAGCATGTTTTGCATGATTTTTATGATGATTGAATTAAATTGAATTGAATTATGATTTATGGAATAAAAGCATGTTAAAATAATTGGTTTGATGAATAAATTGGAGGATTAATGTTATGTTTGAATGATTTGAATTATCTATCAAGTTTGAATAAAGAAATTGATTTGAAAAGTTTGATGAATTATTTAAAAGGTTTTTCAAAGGAAGAACTACTATTGATTGAAAGGTTATCAATATGAGATTTAACTCTCAAGTATTTATTAAAAGTTTGATTTTAAAATCATGTTGAATTTAATTAAAAAAGAGTTGAGTAATTATTGGAACTATTGAGTTAAAGAGGTTTATTGAATTATTTCAAAAGCTTTACAAGCATAATTATTATATTAGTCTCACTATGCGGATTCATTAAAGACTATGAACTTTGTATGACCTAGCCTTTCTCCAAGAATAGTCTTGAAATAGTAGGAGACTAGCTTGAGGGGGTGCACATTTAGAGAGGAGGACACCAGCTAAAAAGCGTTAGCATAAAATTTATAAAGATCACCTTCTCATATATTCTAGGAAAATGAGGTGCAGTAGAATCGCCGGGTCTCTAACAGCAAGGGCGAAAATTGCTGAATGTATGTCTCTTCGCGATTTGCAGTTTATAAAATTGATATGAAACTTTGATTTCTATTTTGTTGCTTTGATGTAATTTATTATTGGTGATTTCGCAACTAGCTGAGATGAATTCATTTTTCTGGGAAGAAGAGTTCTTGATGTTAGTTTTTTTTTTTTTTTTTTTTCTTTTTTCAATTGCAGAATTATTTCAGATTTAGTGTTAGATTCTAAAATACTCAGCTTCATAATTTTGGCTATATTGATTTGCATTAATTTTATTCAAATAATACTTTTGTTTTAATTGAATTGACAGTTCATATAGCACTTGTTACCTCTGTTGTTGTGGTGCCTAGTTCAAGTAAGCTCTGCGTGTATATCTATTTGATCCTAAAATGCCCCATAGTCCATAATCTCTCTCTTTTTGATGCTGGTAAGATATTGGATTGAAGACCTTGTATTACCGTCGTACATATCTTACTTGACTTTCGTGCATCTCTTTACAAATTGAGAGATCCAGATTACTTGTGAATATCTTATGAAGGTAATGATTGATTGATTCTCAATGTTGTCTGAATTATGTTGCTACTTTTGGTCAACTCAAGCTAAGTTTCTATATATGAGTATGACTACTACTTTTGGTCAACTCAAGCTAAGTTTCTAGATACAAGATTTGGATTGCTTATTTATATTTATTTTCTTAGCATGTCTGAATATGACTACTACTATTAATTTCTTAGGAATAGTCTATTTGGTTTTCTCTACCCTTAAACATGGATGATGTATTTATTAAATTTTTCTTTTTTACCATGTCAATTATTTTTTTCTTTTTTCTAAGACGACTTACTTTCTATTGTTAACTGGCTATATATCTTTATTATGGAGTATAAAAAAAATGGGAGAACAAGATTGTTTTTGTTGTGCTTATTCTAGAAAGTTTGTTTGTGCTGCTAGCTTCTGTAACCTTATAATAGAGTCACATTAATTTGGAAGACCTCTGTACTTGGCTTCTTTTGTCTGTCTCCCATTATTAGTGGTTGCGTGAAATTATTCATTACAATAATTATAATGAATTACCTTCTTGTTAGTACTTGCTTTGTTTGTATTGTTTAGATATTTGATTCATAGACAGTAGATAAGTCGAGGTTTTTTCATGTATACAAAGTATTATTATGTTTTATTGTGCTTCTATTTTATGTCAATTCTGAAAATTTAGCTTTTTATTCTACGTTTGAAGCACGATTATGAAGAGTTTAGACTTGTTTGATATCCTCTTTTTGATAAATTGTTTTTATTTTGTTTAATTGTTTTTGATTCCGTATGTATTATGATTTTTTAGGTAAAAGTCAACATTCTTTGATCTTTCTCTTTTGTAAATGGTATCTCTGGCTCAGGTGGCCTCTCACACTATGGTCTATGATCTTGACATGGATATGTGGCCAAGCATTCATCATCAAAAGAAATACCTTTGACTAGCTTAAGGTGTAGTCATTGGCTGTACCACACTACAAGATACATGTAAGTTTTTTACCACTTTACAGAATACATGTCAGTTTTGTGTATTTACAAGAAATAAGTTCTAAACCCCCTACGAAATTATGTTCAAAATGAAAAAATATATGACTTTTCCTATGCTTGCTGGCTTGTAGTATCTTTTACAATGGCAACTAGCTGTGATCAATAAGTTGATCAAATAAGCTGCTATCAAATGGATAAAAATTCACATCAACTTGCACTTTAATAGTCTCTGAGTGCTAAACACTGCACCCATTTCGGTGTATGGTGTTTAGTGGGGTGCGACAATGAATTATATATACTTTTGACTATATAGTTATCAACTACATTTTAGTATTCTTGTTTATTTTTTTATTTAATTATTTATTTATTTATTTTTTTATCTTCCTATTTAATTTCAGCTCTGGCATATTTAGAGTGTGTGCTATTGTGCTCTCATACTCTTTCTTATATTCATTGTAGAATGATGGGTGTTCTCTACAATTATTCTTGAGTTATAATTGTCACTACTCTGTGGGTTGCCACTGCTTGAGGTTTGTTTATCGGTCCCACAAGGTAAAAGTTGAATTCATACGTAGGTTGCTGCTTGTTGTGGTGGGTCCCTTCATAAAAGTTATAGATCTCAAAAAGTTATCCAATCTAGGCTCAAGAATTTCTCAATTTGGAATTTTGTGCTAGGAGTTATGCCTTCTGGAAATTTCTGTGGTCTGCTGACTTGATTCTATCGCAGCGGGCTGTTATTTTTACTTGACGATTGTGTGGGTTGTTGTGTTGAGTTGGGTGGGCTTGCTGAAATGAATACTCTGGCTTTTCTTATTTGTTTTAGTATATTTTTCCTCTAGTTAATTATATATTATTGTAGCTTAAAGAAGAACTGCGGTTGTGTTCTTGCATTGAAATGCTTGATTTTGGTGCTTTACAGAATATGAAGTGACTTAACAGGGGAAGGATTCGTTACATACACTGAGGCAATTGAAATGCTGACTTGGGTTCTTCACAGGTTATCAATCCCCACCAATTATTATTGTTTCATGTAAATTCATACTATTAGAAAAAGTTGCAGGTTGATTACTATTTTCTGATTATCGTATATACACACTCATATATATAAGCTCGCTGTATTTTCCACAACTTTACAAGTAAACTAGCTCTCTATTGAACATACACCGACAAGGTAAAGGTAGTAAGGTACTAGTTTTGCCATTTCTATTAAAATATCCATTGAACTGAATATTGAACTATATGATTTGGTTGATGCAATCCCATGTCCATTATATGTATTTATGACATGTTCAAGTAAGAAATAAATAATATGCCTTGAATTGATTTTCCATGTAAGAGAGGTTTAAGTGCAACATTTCCCCTATGATTGCTCTGAAGCTAGTGATATTTATTATATTTTAACTACCGTTTTCTATTGAGCTGTGCGGTTTTCTGTCTTCTTTATATAGGTTTATTAAAAACTTTGTTAACTCAAACTTGGATATGAGTGTCTGGCCCTACTGAAGTTTCAGGTGTGAAACTACAACTTTCCCTCTCTTATCCCTCCAGCTTCCCTCTCTCCATTAAAAAGAAATGTATCTTTTGCATTTGCTCATTGCAGTTTTTATGCGGTTGTGATTTTGATTTCTTCAAACTGTTAATATGCTTTTGTCATCCTAGGCCACACTAAACCACTAGTTCCTGCCAATGATCCAGAAACATCAAAGGGTGTGTTGTGACTTCAAGGCCAACAATGATTGGTCACAATGTGAGTTTTGCTTTATGCCCCCTTGCAAGCAGACTAAGGAGCAGCTAAATTAGAGATTGATAGAAGTTTTTTGTGATGAAATTAGCAGATTTGTTCCACTACAACTAGTTCCGAATGAAGTATAAGTTGGAATCATATCTTTTGTAATAGAGAACTCATTACTATGAGATATTATACATGTACTATAATATTTATATTATGCAATAAAAAAAATTGGCCTAATATTGCTGTGTATATATTGGTAATACTAGTTTCAGTGTGAAATAATTTTTTTGGTAAATATATTCTAGATATTTAATACAAGAAAAAGCATTTCCAACAAAAATATAGACCGAAAAAAGCGTCGTCAAATTACTGAACATCAAATATAAGAAATATGGACACGAAAAAGCGTCTCTAATTTTAAGATTCAAAAGAAGACGTAAAAAAGCGACACTAAAATTGATAATGTGCCAACTACTGCAAGTTTCGACACTTCGTGTAAAAATTTGGACAAATTAAAGCCGTCGAGGTTTGCGACGCTTTTTGTGACACCTAATTTCTCGACTCACTTTTTCTCGACGCTTTTCTGAGCGTCGAGAAACAAATTTTCGACGCTTTTTAGCGTCGAAAAAACGCTTTAAAAAGGACGGATTTTCTAGTAGTGTGTTTTAGTTGGGAGAAAATTTGTAGCTTCCAAAGAGATAAATATCGATGTTGTATAAGAAATTAAGAATGTCTTATTGATTGTGATGACTTAAAGTTATAGGTTATGTATATTTCAGATCAATCCTAATATGGTTAACTGGATCTAAATATAAAAATTACGCTAAGAACAATCGTGTTACATGTGTTCATAAAATTGAAAAGGCATATGATCGACTATAAAAATTGTAACTAATCAATAGTTTCTCATGTAATTGGATTTTGAAACGTGCAAGCCTTGCAATACTCTTTAACATAGGATGTACATTAATTATCTAGAATGGTAAAAAATTATAAGTTTTGACATCGTCATCAACAATAGTTCCTTAAAACATGGAAAGATAATACAAACAGATTAATTTCAATTATTTTCAAATTAGATTTTTTTATTTTTATTATTGTTACATAAGATGGTCCCTATAAGGTCATAACCCCACATGGGTTAACATGAACTTGTTAACAACTAGATACTTTTTGAGTGGGGTAAAGGTAGAGGTGATTAAAGTTGGCACGGCCCGAAAATTTATTTTTTTGGGTGGGTTAGGGAATGCGTTTTTATGCTTAATTTATTTGATTTTTTTGTCCCGGCTCGAAAATGGCCCGAAAAACCCGCCCGACCCGACCATTTTGGGCAGGTTTGCACACAAAAAATTTCGGCCCAAAGCTTGGCCAGACTCGGCCCGCCCAATGATCACCTTTAGGTGAAGGGTAAGGTAAAGGGATCTCTTCTCTCAAACTCTTGGTGGGGTTGAAATACCAACGTTTCATTAGAGGTCAAACTTACCAGCTCAATATTATTAGTTGAGTCAATTTTGACAATAAAATAAACTAATCTAAATTCATACAAAAAAATATTAAACAAAAAAATTCACACAATTTTTTGGTAAAAAAATGAATAAATAAATAAATAATCACACAAATTTCTATACTTTATTCGTTTTTTTATTGCACCATGAGTGATTTCATGCTTGTCAATGCATTACTTTGACTATTAATATATTTAATTATACTTTTGTAAAAATTATAAAAAGTTGATATTTGAAAAGTAGATTTCGAGACAATTTTAACTAGATCCAACATGATTATACTTTTCCTTACAGATAAATCACAAAAGATGGTCAAAGAAAGTTATGTTAATAGTGTAAAAGTCCTTATGGTGCAATTAAAGAAAAACGGAGGAAGTATATACTAAAACAGAGGGCACTAGACGCGAATTTGACACATGTCACTATCTCATTAAAAAATTTCCCGCTCATTTTCGCAATCCTAAATAAAGCAATTTCAATAGTACATGTATCTGCCATCTTTTTATTTCTTATAAAATCTTAGGAATAGATTTTTTTGGTTTAAGAAATGATATTTACCTAAATAAGTTATTATCACATTTGACAACAATATACAATCATATATAATATAATACTCTTATTTAAACCAATAATATACAAAGTATATAATAAAATAATTTGAAGTACAAAGTTGTCAAAATTTATTTTGGCCATTATATAATCATTTCAAATTTCTTCAATACTTATTTCAAAAAAAAAAAAAAAAATTTAAATACTATGTACATTAATAAGAATAAATTTATTTTTCTTGATCTCCTACACATATATAGTATACATATAATTATAAATATATAAAATTAATAAAATGTTCGGGCTACATTCTTTTCTAAAAAAAAAAATAAAAAAAAAAATAAATCAAAACACTAGAAGCAAACTAAACACATGACGTTGTCTCATTAAAATTTATTTTGGCCGTTGTGTAATAATTATTTAATATAAAATTAATAAAATGTTCGGGCTACATTCTTTTCTAAAAAAAAAAATAAAAAAAAATAAATCAAAACACTAGAAGCAAACTAAACACATGACGTTGTCTCATTAAAATTTATTTTGGCCATTGTGTAATAATTATTTAAAATATCGTCAATACTTTGTAAAGTGAAGTAAATCAATGTATTTATCTTATTCTCCTACACATACAATAAAGAATTATAAATAAATAAAATTAATAAAATGTTTTGACTACCTTCCTATAAAAAAAATTATTATAAATAATAACATTTATGCACATAAGAAAGAATATTACTACATTACTAAGATAGTAAATAATTTGAGTTACTTTAATTTTCAATGACTTTTTGTGGTTCTTTTAACTGCTAGGCTCTATTCTCTTCATCACATATTTATTATGTATCGAACTACTATTAAATTGATTACTAATTGATAACAGGACTAAACAAAATTAATGTTATAACATGCTTAATAAATTATGGAAAACAATTGAGCTATTCCACTTTATTGGCCCCTTTTATAGATTATAATATTGGTTTAAATAGGGTATAGCATTAGATTGTTTAAAACACATGCACACGTACACACACATATATTTGGGCTATTGAGATTGTACTTGCATTGGCGATTGGGACATGGGGTGGGTTACGGGCATAGGTTTAAGATTATTGTATGTACCTACAAACATAAAAATCATATTAAAAATATATATAATCGACTTGGTGAGGAGATGATTTATATATCCATTACTCTTAGGAGAATATAGATTGAAACACTTTATTTTTTAAATACATTAAAAGCTAACGAACGCTCTGGGGACGTCGGATAAGATAACTAAAAATAGAAATATTAACTTGAAATAAACATTAATTACACCGATCGACGCGTGGTTTTGACATGCATTCCCAAATTGATACCATTTTAGGAACTATTTTAAAGGGTTAATTATCTAACGCCCCGATGATGTCCGTTAGCAAGATCCAATTATATATTGCGGGAAAGAGAAAGAGTGTGTGCTACCACGGTAGAATGGACCAAAACAAAAATAGGTAGAACTACAAAGATTAACGGGAGTTACTTTGTAATTACCTAACATATTGAGACTTTCACGCTCCAACTTGATGTGGTATTACATTGATTAATAATAATAGTAATTAATGTTATATATAACTTTAATTTGTATTGAACTACTATTTGCGTAGCATTAATGTAATAATGTAGTATTGATATATAGATGATTGAGCTGTGATTAGTTAGAACAAGAATATCATACTTATATACCCCCTCCGTTTTTTTTTTTTTTTAATTTTTAATTTTTTATTTATTTATTTATTTGCATCACTTGGTAATGCACGGAGTTTTAGGAGAGTAATGTAATATTGTGAGTGGGTGAATAAACCATTATAGTAAAAGTAATATGGGGACCATGAAAGAGAAAGTATGTGTGATAGATAATATATTTTTACTATTAAAGTGGAGACCATGAAAGAGAGAGAAATGATAAAATAATTTGAGTGGGGGTGTAAAGTAAGAAAAAATATATTTCGTAGTATAAAGTTACCAAATATAGAAGTGATGCAAATAAAATAAATAAAAAAATAGAGGGAGTACTTTACAGGGTTGATAGTTATTGTAACATACTAATAAACAATCTATTAACATTAAAGAATCCATTAATACTCATTAAATAAAATACAATTTTAAATTGAAAAAAATTAATAAAGTGAGGTTTTTAAATCGTGCTATTACACGGATATTATACTAGTTTATACAAATAAAGTGAAATTCTTTTGTAAAACAGCTTGATTGATTAGAATATATTTTTTTTCGAATATAATTTATTGGTATACTTCACAAAATGCTTTATCAATAAACCTGAAATAAAATTCAACAACATGACACTAATTTAATCAACTCACACTAGTACATAACGTGTACAACCTTAACATCATCTAAGACTGGACCACACATATAGCCATAATCAAGCCTAGTGTGATAAAATGCACTCCAAAATGTAATTCTTGTTCTGTCAGAAATTGCATGAAACTTGAGACTTGCAGTTGTAAATCCACCTTTAGCTTCAGAATTGAAATGTACTTTAACATTTTCTTTACCAGCAAATGCTTCAACTTCCATTGAACTAGGACAATTATTTTTGGCGTCACCAACTTTAAAAGTAAGGAGGTATGATACATTAGGTTTAGTATATATAATTTGAGCAATGACACTTTCTCTTCCTCCGACAAGCTCAATAGCAGATGATCCGGAGGGTACGTAGAAATGTTTCGAGTCAATGAACTTTACAGGCCTCACTGATTCAATGATCCAGCCAGGGAGTGAGGAGACGGAGTCATGGGGATGTGAAGGGATGAGGACTCCTGTTGAGAAATTCTCAAATACATATGGATCGGTTTCAAACCCTCCGTTTTTAACTAGGTTACTTGTAAAAGATTAAGTAGAACATTGTAACGAGTCAATAACCATGGACTCAAATTGGGAAATTTCCTGTTTCTCATATTGAGAAACGAAATTTGTTTCTCATGGGGGTATTTTCGTAAATAAAACAACAATTTTTTCATTATTGTGGGCTCCACAATTGAATAAAGTTGAATAAAGTTGTTGGTTTATTTACAAAAATGTCATGTGAGAAATAAATTTTGTTTCTCACTATGAGAAACTAGGGCATCCTCGACTCAAATTAATGTAACATGTTGCAAATGTTTTGTGGTACAACCGTACAACAACTCAAGGATTATTAACCCATGAGATCAATTAATAACAATTTACTTTTAATGTTAATTTCTCCCTCCCTCATTTGTTTCTTAGTGAACAGCGAGACGATGTATGAGATAACTCTTGAATCATCCATATATAGCAAACTAATTGACTAAGCTAGTTAAAGTATTTAAAACATGAAGTTCTCAATAACCTTTAAATTAAACAAATAAATATGCATCTGATGTAAGTAGATGTCAATTGGCTTAATTGACCTCTAGGGTAATAATGTAAACGAGATTTGATCTCAGGTTTTAAGTATCATTTTCAAGACTTTAACCAACTAAACTAGTTGTCATTCACTGCAACATTTTAATAGTGTATTGAAAATTTAAAAGATTAGTATGATGACAATATAAACAGTTAATTAAATAGTCAAATAACTAGGGAAAAAAGGAAAACATGAGTGTGGTAACCCGTGATGTAGATGCCTTAATCTTAATAAAAAAATATAGAAATTTACCTCCGATGTAATGTGGTAACAATATCTCTTTAATTGCAATAGCATCCAAGAGTGGGCCACAAGCTGGATCCTCTTCAATTCCAGGGTTCTTCAAAGTGATCTTAACATTTTGAGAAGTAGCCTTAAAAGCCCAAGCATAAGTATCTCCTCCATCACCACTAAACAATGTTTGAATAGGGAGATCTACTGTGGTTCCAGAAGCTGCAACCCTAATAGACTGCTCTTGTGCACAAGTTCTTATTGTGCTGAAGGTGATTGAGTAGCATGATTTTTTTTTAGTACTACTTCTTGGGAGATAGAGGCCTCATTCCCTAACCTAATCGCGTGTACACCACGTGGGACGTTGAAGTAGAAGCCACCTGGTTGAGGTCCACCTGATATGTACTCTACTAAGCCATTGAAATCCCATTCGGTAAGAGAATGTTTACCAACTATAACAGTCTTCTTCATGTTTGATGGCTTTGGTGCCTCTTCAAAGTTCCCATTTGGAAGAAATCCTGCAAATAGATATTGTTTTCATCATACAAATAAATCATAGATACAATACGTGTAAAACTCTTTGTGTACAAAACTTACAAGCCTATCAGCTTACTCCATCTATAACGGCCAGAGAGATGCCCAAATCAATGAAAGCAATGTGAGATTTTAAATGTTGTTGATACGTGTCACACGTAATATTATGTGACATCTCTTATCATTAGAAAGGAGGTGGAATGTGACTAACAATTTTTACCTAAGTTTTAGGAATATATGTTAATAATCATGTAGATCTATGTTCAAACTTTCCTTATACTACATGTAAATTGGATTAACCCAATAAAGTTTCACCTCTCCTATTAAGAGGCGAGAGCCAATCAATTATGGCCCAATCCTTGGATGTGAGCTGGGCCAATTTTCATTCGTGACCCACCTTTTTTTTTTTTTTTTTTTTTTTGCCAATAACGAACTACCTCCCAACCATGTTGTTGTTGTCATTTTCGATATATACACAAAAAAATGATTTTCTCTACTCGTATTTAATTTGGGAGATGTAAGAATAAATATAAAATAAGATGGTAAATAAACGTAAAGTTAGAGTAAAGATAAGTAAAACTCATCAGGAGTAGTTGCATAGATGATTGAAGAAGCAATATAATCACTGCTGTTTATCATTAGCATAAGAAGGACAAAGCAAAGGGTAGACAAACCCATTTTGATCTACGGAATACTCGATAATAGATAATGAGAGAAAAATTGGCGCTTCCGAGAACGGGAAAGTGCAATGAAAACTGAGAAGTTAGACTCATTATATATACATATACATTATACATTGACTCTGAAATTAACAATAATTTATGTTAACATATAAATTAAACTATTCTCGGTCCTTTCTTAGCACTCTCTGTGTTCCAATTAATTATTATGAGTATTTTCTTTTGTACATGAGCCACAAAAATTAGTGATGTAGACGGAATTTGATTTTAAGTTTTGTTTACTACATTCAAGACTTTAATTTAATCAACTAAGCTACTCCTTAGTTGTGATATTTAGTGAATGAAAAAAATTAAAGAAAAATCATTTATTGACTAATGCTTCCCGTCTTTTCTAGATTAATTTTTGACTAATTAAAATTAAGTTTAGTGACATGTTAAATCCGCGCATTTTGTTGTTTATTGATAACTTACATCTCAAATTGGAAAATTTAAAATGGAATGAAAGGAGTATCATTTTATCAAACTTCGGACACATACTAGAGGTCTAGCTAGAGTAACACGTAGCCAGTACATACGTGGGTAAAAACTAAAAGGTTCACATTATTAAGAGATAATCTTGTGATTATTTCTTGATTATCTTTTCCTTATTTAATTTTCTGTTTTTATCTTCTTAGTCAATATCTTCTAAGTTAGTTCCCTCATTCTAGCCATAATCTTAGGCTTATTATGTGCTACTGCTTTTCGTTTATTGTTGCTGTTGTACATTATAAATATGGCTAACTTTGCCTTGTGAATATTCATCAATACAAATTATAATCTTTATAATTCTTATATGGTATCAGATTGGTTTTGATCCCATTACACAAAACCTTGCTTCCGCCCCTTTATCATGATGACTGAAGCTATCATACCCAACCGTGATGATCCAAACACCCCATTCACCGTGATGATCACATAGAATATGAAGTGAGTGTTTGAGAGAAAGAGCGTAAGTGAAAGGTAAACATTCCATGGGTTGAAGCCGGAGTTGAATTTTCCAATTTTATATAGAGAAATTGTTTAAAAGACATCCTAATATTAAATACAAGACGACTTTTTTTTTTTTTTTTTGAATGAGTCACAAGAGCAAACAAATTACAAATTGGGGTGGAGGATTAAAACCTAACTATGAGCTATTGACCTATCGTACATAGATTCTCAATGTTAATCAATAGGTCAAAACTTTTTTAATAAAAAACGAATATTTGTGAACAGAAGGAATTATGCAATAACGTACTAAATTAGGATGGAGAGATACGAAATTCCAAGTACATAATCACAAAATCACTATCAACACAATGAGATCGAGGCTAGCACAACAATGAATGAGAATTCAATTAATCAAAAGACAGAAGACTAGTGGAAGGATCGGAATGGAATCGTGTAGTGCGTGAGTCCACCAAATAAGCCGTGAGATATGTTACAGTCTCTTCTTAATCACTAGCTAATTACTGCTCACACTGTCCTATACTAAGAGTTGCTTCTAATTTAAGGTTTTCTTCCTTCTTGCTCGGTTTCTGTCGTACTACACTGTACTACAAACAATACTCTACTTAAATTCTGCTGGGAATTAATATTTTAATTAACTATTTAAACAATAATATTAATATTAATATATACTTTGATCACATGAACTTAAGACCTCTACTTTAATTGCTATATATAGATATTATTTTGTTGTAAAACTATGTATTATATGGCTAAGCTAGTTAATACCTTATTATTAAGGAGTGTAATATAGACTAGCTGGTTTACCTTACAATGTTGCTAAATATTTGGTCATATCCTTCCTAGAAAGTGGGGCTTTAAGAGAATTCCGTTGAGATTCCAAAGCTATTTAACAAGTTATCTTTGCCTTTTGGTCAAATACAATACATAAACTAACAACCATAGAGTATACATTAGGAATTACCCTCGTGAAGAGGGCTTTCTAATGTATAATTTTTCTTACCTTTTCAAAAAAAAAAAAAAAAAAAACACCATAGAATATTTTCATGGGACGCGTAGAGGCAGTAGATTTAGCTAGGTACCACTAAAGAGGAAAGTGGGAAGAACTATAATCTGATACGCTAAAAAAATGTCAAAACATATACTAGCTACGGATGGTGTCCTAAAATGCCCTTAAAAACGTCACTAAACATCCAAAAAAACTCGTGATCATATCTCAAGGGGGATGAAATGGTCTGATTTGAATCAGCTAATTTAAGAAAAAGATAGAAATATTACACCGTACCCTTGTTTAATTAATTAATTAATTAATTAATCATTTTCTGAGCTACAAATCAGAGTATTAAATTCAGGTTAAACTAATTTTGTTAGGCGAATTGGATGATAGAAGCTAAATTATAAGGTAAATCTATGACTTAAACTTTGTAAAACATGTCCTATACATAAGCTGTATTTTGAAATAATTAAAATGGAATAAATTTCAGTTAAAATTAAATATTCCAAGACCCTTGTGCAAAAGATCATTTCACAATACTATATCTTATATAAATTCATTTCATAATACATGCTTTGATAAGACCATGATGTCTTAAATTTCCTTGTATAGAAATCGCGGCATACAAAATAATCTAGCTTTAATCCCTATAACATATTATTCCATTTATAATAATCACTGACAAAATAATCTTTAATGATACGTAATATTCCTTTCGTCCCTAGTAGTTAGTGAAGGGGCACAACCCTAACATCGTCCAAGACAGGACCACACATGTGACTAAAATCAACTGTGTTGTGATAATAAGAACTCCAAAAGGTTAATCTAGTTCTATCTGAGATTGCCTTAAATTTAAGACTTGCAGAAGTGAAACCACCCTTTCCCTTGGATTCATAATTAACTTTAACTGTATCTTTGGCCGCAAATGCTTCCACTAGCATAGGTCCATTGCATCCATTTTTGGCATCTCCGATTTTGAAGGTGAGGAGGTAGAATTGATCTTGTACCGTTCTTATGATTTGAGCTATCGCGCTCTCTCTTCCTCCTACTAATTCGACAGCAAAGGATCTTGAGGGCACAAAGAAATATGTTGAATCAATGTACTTGACTGGTTTTAGTGATTCAATAATCCAACCAGGAAGTGGAGTGATATAATCATGGGCATGTGGAAGGAGGAGGACTCCTGTTGAGAAATTTTTGAACACATGTGGACCGATTTCAAAGTCTCCATTTTTCACCATGTTTCCTGAAAAAATTGAAGCATACGAAAAAAAAAATAAAAAAAAATCTCTAAAGGTTATAAACTGATAGGCTTCATCCATCAGCTTAAGTTTTTGATTGAGTTACTATTTAATTTGTGTTATTCTACCAAAGAGGTCAATCTGGGCCTAGCGAATGTTATGTAACAATTGTAAGTCACTCGGACAAAAATATATAATTGCATTACATGTTCAAATTGATCTTACCTATGGGTTTAGGAAGTGGCGCCATCTCTTTGATTGCAATGGCATCTAAAAGCGGTCCACATTCAGGGTCTTCTTCCTTACCCGGGTTATGAAATGCAACCTTAACAATTTGAGAAGTGGCCTTGAAAGCCCAAGCATAAGTATCTCCTCCATTGCTACTATACAACGTTTGGATGGGTAAATCCGCGGAGTCATTAGAAGCTGAAACACCTAAGACCTCATCTAGGGCACAAGTTCTTGTTGCACTAAAGGTAAGGGAGTAATATGACCCTTTCTTAACTCTCACATATTGATGTACAGAGGCCTCATTCCCTAGCCTTATAGCGTGGACACCTCGTGGAACCGCGAAGAAGAAGCCACCCGGTTGAGGTCCACCTGATATGTACTCTACTAAGCCCTTCTTCACCCATTTTGGGAGGGAGTATTTTCCTTTGATTACTGTACCCTTTAAGTCTGATGGCTTTGGTCCTTGTTCAAAGTTTCCATTTGGGAGAAGTCCTGTATGTAACATATTATAAAAATGTTAAATGTTGAAGCCTCGGTACTAGATTGAAAATCTATTAAGTAACTCAAATTTAACACGCACCTCAACTTCTTGGACTCAACATGTACACTCTTACTTCATACTTGTAGTGATGAGTTACTAGTACTAGCTAAAAAATTTGAAGTTCTTACTGGGATCAATGTTTAGAGTGAGACGTTGAACGTGGTATTTTGAAGAGTTACAGATATATATGGCTTTTAGGTGATGTATATATGCTTTAAAGATATTATCTAAATTGATTTATTTAGGAATATATGACAAATTAAAAATATCATATGTTGATTGACGATTTGACGTAATATATTTACTTTTGTCTATGCATATATATCGACCTATACATAAAAATTTACGGTGAATGATTAGACCCATTTTCATATGAATATATGTTCGGAGTATGAACTTTGCATAATGTTCTAGCTATTACGTTGGTAGAGCTGTCAAAAGCTGACCCGACCCGAAATACCGATTCGAACTCGATTATTAACTGACCCGTCAAATCCGGAAAAATGATGACCTGAACCCGATATGACCCGACTTGAAACCAACCCTTGACCCGAGTTAACCCGAGTATTTGAGACCCGAACCCGAATATGAACCGACCCGGAGATGACCCGACCCGAATATAACCCGTAAAATATTGACTTAAACCGAACCCGACCTGAACCGAAATTGACCCAAACCCGTTTTAACCCGTCAAAACCCGAATTTAACCCGACCTGAATTCAACCCGACCTATTCCTAACCCGACCCGAATGTAACCCGACCTATTACTAACCCGACCCGAATGTAACCCGACCTATTACTAACCCGACCCGAATTTAACCCGACCTATTACTAACCCGACTTGAAATTCAACCCGATCTGTCACTAATCCGACCCGAAATCAACCCGACTTGTTATTGACCCGAAATTAACTAGCAATCTAAGATTACGTCATATCTTTTTTGTTTTCCCCCTAATTCTATGAGTTATTTTCCTATTTAAGCTTATTCAAATATTTTCAATAAAATTCTCTATTATCAAATGTATTACAATTTATATGTCTCAAAAAAAGCTATAAAAATTTATGAATACCACTACTTTTTGGATGCATGCGCATTCTTTATTTAAATTTAGTAATTATGATTTACGAATACTACTACTTTTTAAGTGCAAGTTCTATCTATATTTCAATTAAGCAATTATGGTTTACGAATACTACTACTTTGTAGGTGCATGTGCATTAATGTAGTCAATTACGGTTTACAAATACTATTTGACCTTAGGCTTGTTTGTTTTATCTTATATTTTATAAAAAAAAAGAGTTAAAATAAATAATAATTTCGGATAATGATTAAATTGAACGAGATAATGATTGAATGCGAGCATGAGTATATGACAACGACCCGATGATAATCTGACCCAAATAATTTACCTGTACCCGATCATGACTTGACTTGTCTAGACTTGAGAAAGTGGTGATCCGAACTAGAGCTGTTAAAAGGCTTTTATTGGTCTTTTATTTTTCTAATTTTATTATTCATTTGTCTATTTAATCTTATATAAATGTTTTGAATAATGCCATTTAAATGTTTTTAAAAAATGCCATTAAAAAAAAAAACGTGAACTCGGATATGAACTTATAAAAAATAAATAAGTTTAGATAATTTCAAATAAAATAAGTTTAAAAAAAAAATTCTTGTATTTTAACTTATCTAAACTAAACCTATTTTATCTGAATTTATATGAACTTATTGCATTTTATCTAAACATGTCATTTCGAATATGAAATTATCTGAAATTGTTATCCTTATAATGAGTGGAATCAATGTGAATAGATTAGAATAGGCTTTGAACTTATCTTCTAAAAATCTAAACTAAACCTATCTTATTGGAATTAATATGAACTTATTATGTGGATCTTATCTTAACTTATTAGAACTTATTACCTCGTTTTAAACTTATCTGAAACTATTTCTCTTACAATAAATGAAGTAATTGATAATGATTAAACGTGAATGACATTACATCAACTGTTAACAAACCGACCCTAAAAATGTACCAGAACCTGATATGACCCGACCTGAAATCAACCCGATACCCAGATTATCCCAATATTTGAGACCCGAACCCGAGACTCAAACCCGAACATGACCTGACTTGGAAATGATCCGGCCTGAATATAACCTGTAGTTTTTTTACTTGAACCAAACCCGACTTGAACCCGAACATGACTCGCTTGTAAATGACCCGACTTGATTGTAACCCGCAAATAATTGACTTGAACTGAACCCGACTTGAACCCGAGAATCACCCAACTTGGAAATGACCTGACCTGATTATAACTCGCAAATTATTGACTTGAACCGAACCCGACTCAAACCCGAGAATGACCCGACCTGATTATAACCCGCAAATTATTGACTTGAAACGAACCCGAGAATGACCCGACCTGATTAAAACCCGCAAATTATTGACTTGAACCGAACCCGAGAATGACCCTAACCCGTTTTAACCCGAATTAAACCCGACCTATTATTCACCCGACCCGAATGTAACCTGACCTGTTATGAACCCGACCTAAACCCGACCCAAACCCGATAAGATGTATGACCCGACGTTAGCCGACTCAAGCATGACCCAACCCGAACCCGACCCGTATAGGTTACGACATTAACCCGAAATAACCCGACCCGAGTTGACCCGACCTACACTTACCCGACCCAAACCCAACCTGTTTACCCAAATTGACAGCTCTATACGTTGGTCCTTTAAATTAAGTTTTTGCAAGTAAAACATAATGCATAAAAAAAAAAAAAATATACTAAATGAGAGCATAAACATTAATAACATTTTAAACAATGAACAAGTGGTAATTAAAATATACACGAACTACTTCGTAAACACTACTTGAATAACACACAAAATCATTTATGCAATATCTACTAAATTATGATAAAGTCTTAGGCAACTAGGCAAGGATGCATGAAACCCAATAACTCAAATTAAATCTCGTCTACATTATTACACCCTCACTATTACTATACGCAATACTGTCAATTATTACTCACCGTCAAGCACAGTAGCATTGATTGAAGAAGCAAAATAATCACTGCAGCTTATCAAGACGAATACGAAAACAAGACAAAGCAAAGATGAAGCCATTTTGAGAGAGAAAATGAGAGTAAAAGATAACAACCGAGGTCTCAAAAATGTGCACTTGATCTAAACAATGTGATTAGTAATTTATACTCCAGAGATGCTGTAGCATTATTGAATGTTATCATGAAAAGAGTAAGGAATTGAGTGAAATGAATTGGAAATTGAAATAATCTCGTGGTTTAGTCCACTATATAAGCCGTGAGTTATGTTTGATTGCCTCTAATATCCTTCCTCTTTCTTTCTAAATTGGTGTATTAATAAGCTTCGTTTTACAAACTTATCTGGGGGAGCTTGTAACTCTGTAGTCAACTATGACCTTCAACTTCAAGCTAGACATATCGTTCCGTTCAGAATTGTTTTCTTTCTTATTTAATTTCGTGTTGTATACTTTGGTGTATAGAAATCCACGGAGGCATAGATAATACATCAAATCAATTGTTAAGTGCAAATGTGAGTATTGTTTGTCCCACACTAAAAAGAAAGTACAGGGCTTTCAGTTTATAACCTAAGAGTGCTAATCCTGATTGATTATCAATTGGTTTTAGGATGGAACCTCACTTTAGGATTCTGATATTGGTTTTTTTTTTGTTCCTCCCCTTTCCAAACTATATACTTGTATTTGTTATGAATTAAACCTTTAACCTTTAATAAAGCTTTTTAATACTTCGTATAATAATACTATACATAAGTAGAAATCTGTTCAGAGTATTACACTGCAACCATTCATATAAGCAAATAATTTTTTTTCCTTCATTCTTTATTTATTGTATACCAGTTAAGTAATATAAACAAATAATCCTACATGTGACAAATACTTCAAAGAACGAACTCAAGAATGATTATTAGAAAGCCACCTTGGCTCAAAATTCCAAATAGCACTTACACAAGATTCCAATCTTCATATATTAAAAGCTCCATATTGAGTGCCATGAAAATCCAAACTAACTTAATTAACATTTATTAATGAAATGTAACGAGAAGGTCAGAAAACAAATAAGCTATTGTATCGTAGTTGAATTGATGTGTAATTCAGGGTAGTGATATATGAAGTCATTAGGACTACAAATAATATACATCTAATACTTTTTCTGAATGTACTAATTTTAACAAGGTTTAATACGAATTTCTTAAAAGTGTGTACATGTCATAAGTAAAATGTTGTTGAGCTACTTTCATTGTATATTTAATGATGTTTATGGATAAAGTTATACATTGAGATACACAAGTTATAGTGTTACGCTATTTAGATAGGAGGCCAACCTTAGAGTAGCTTGTATCATGGAGTCAATGAAGACATCTTTGCTTACATCTCTTTGCAACACGTCCAACTATCCATATTAGCCATTATGTTCAAAAAAATTGTGTAGTATGTAGAGGTTATTGTTGAGGCAAATATTGTTCTTTGCTTACAAGTTAAATACCCTATCTTGTTCTAGAGTATTAGGGAGTTGCCCCTAGAATTACCGAATTAAAAAATTGATAACCTTACTAACGTAACAACACAACAAACAATAAGGAAGCTTTCCCAAAGAAAATAAAACAAGTTAGATTGCTTAAAGAAATGAGTAGATAAACATATAACGAAAGATACAAATGCATTCCATCAATTAAAAGATAGAGTCAGGTCTACAATTGTATAAGTTGAAGGGGAGGTTACCTCCATGATTATACAATTGAAAAAGACGGACAACCTTCAATACATACTAAGAGAAACTACCCTATCGCTTGGCTACTAAGCCAAGGGAAACTAAGAAAGCTTAAAAAGAAATTAAATGTTCATTGTTGATTGTTTTTGCTGATGTCCTTCCTTCGATCTTCATGCTTCTATTTATTGGCAAATTGGAGCGGTTATGGTTGATTCTCATAACTGTTGTGTAGTTATGTTTCTCTGCGCCAACTATCTTTGAAAAATAAATTATCCACTTTGCCTCCAAACCGGTTTTTTCAGCATTGAGCCTTTAGATAATACCAGCACATTTTCATCATTTCCTTGCTAGTTTAGCCCGAAACCTTTCATTGACTCTAAAGTCCAACTTACTTGGTCAAAGTCAAGAAAAAGTCAATAAAAGTCAAAAATCTGATTTTTGGATGTAACAGTTATGTAGCTTAGAAAAAGGTTATGCCCCTTTTTCTCCTACTGAATGTGGGAAAAATTCTCTTTCATCTGTTAACTTGTTCTTTTTGTTTAATTTGATGGCTTTGTCCCCTTCTTCATTGTTCCCATATCATATAGAAAATGGAATCCTAAAGAAAGAGATCTCTTTCTTTAGGCTCCCTAGCTAGCAATGTCTCAGATCAAGATAATTCGATCATCGATCATCTCTGATATGAAATAAAGCCTCCATGAATAATGAACAATAATTGTGAGTTACTTCTTTGGGTGTGTTATGATTTTTACTTATTTGAACTTATATAAACTTAACTGAGCTTATCTAAATTTAATAGAACTTATTAAAACTTATTTTAGTTGTAATTTGTACTTGGTTAACCCTTATCACACTTATTTTTCATGAATTTATCTTATCTAAACTTATCTTAACATATCAGAACTTATTAAACCTAAAACAAGTGAAAATAAGGTGAACATAACAAGTGGCCCTAAATATTCCCAAAAATAGAGAATAATTACAACCAATAAACACTAACCAACTTGCATGAAAACGTCTCGTTAGGGGCAACTTGTCCAATTAGAGCCACACCATTCTTAAAGGCATTACGGAGTACAAATTAAGTGTTAATATTTTTTGTTGAAAGGATTTGCATGCATCTACATTAATTATTATAAGTAGCAAATAATTGAAGAAGGAAGTTAGTTCATGGAAGCAAACACATTTTATTTAACTAATGTGCAATGGAGAATAAAGTTACTACAAAGAATACAATAGCCTCAATAATGTACACATAACATATAAAGGTAAGTAATTCTAAATTATTACACGTATATTTCATGATATTATGAATAAATTTTATAAAATTCATGCACCGAAAATCATTTTAATTGTGTTACTATAGCAATAATCAATAAAGAGGTACCACCTTAACATCATCCAAGACAGGACCACACATGGATCCAAAATCATGAACTTTAGTGTGATACATTGAGCTCCAAAATGTTAACCTAGTTCTAAATGACATAGCTTGAAACTTGAGACTTGCATGTGTAAAACTACCCTTTCCACGAGACTCGTGGTGAGCAACCACATTTTCCATTGCCGCGAATGCTTCCACCATCATTGATCCGGTGCAACCATTCTCCGCGTCTCCAATGGTGAAGGTTAGGAGGTAATGCTTGTTAGGAATTGTTCTTATGATTTGAGCTATCGCGCTTTCTCTTCCTCCGATCAACTCAATAGCAGCAGACCCTGAAGGTACAAAGAAGTGCGCTGAATCGACGTATTTCACAGGCTTAAGAGATTCAACAATCCAGGCAGGGAGTGGTGAAACAACGTCCATCGCATGTGGAGATATAAGTACACCGGTTGAGAAATTATTGAATACATGAGGACCAATTTCAAAGTCCCCGTTTTTAACGATATTTCCTGCAAAGAGTAATTGCCATAAGTAATTTTGAAAAGAAAATCGAATGCAATGCAAGTAGATGAAGGATAAAACATAAGCTCTAGGTACTAAAATATGTTCAAGCTGATATAGTCTAAATTTTCAATATTAATCATATTGCTCAGTCCCCTCAACGCGCGTATAGTTAAATATAAAATCAATGTTCACTTATGAAAACCATATTAATTTTTGCTAATCAAAATTGATCTCACCTAATTGGATCACTAGTTCTATATATTTTCATAGAAGTGTTGGATAATATTCCTCCTTATTATTAGAATTTGCTAAAAATAAATAAAGGAGAATTTACAAGAAAGAAGAGAAAAAGAATGAGAGGAATAAAAGGAGAGAAAAAGAAGGAGAGTAGTAGGAAAATAAGAAATAATCAATGGCAAATTATATAACGATAATTTGCATCATTAGTTATTTAGATATAGGCTGATTATAAATATGTAATCAGATTATTTGTTAATTGTAAATTGAGATAGAATTTGTATCACATTATTTTTGATAAATAGAAACACAATTTAAATTTGAGAGTATACCATCGAATATTAGTTTATAGTTTATAAACACTTTGTAAGTTAATCTATTATGTTATAGAGATATAATTTTTACCTATTTTGTTTATACACAAAGGGAAAGTAAATATTATTTCCGTTGCAAGATTATTTGTGATCTTTCCCAAATTAATGTTTACTTATGAAAACCATATTAATTTTTGCTAATCAAAATTGATCTCACCTAATTGGATCACTAGTTCTATATATTTTCATAGAAGTATGTAGTTACTCATCATGAGTATTGATTTATTACTTTTATGTTGTATACAAGTATACATTTATAGAAAAGCTTAAACAGGACATTAGGTCTACAATATTTTATAGAAACTTTTTAAAAAATTTATATATAAATACGGAGTAAAAAGAAGCTAAGAAAATTGTAGATATAGAGTATTCACTTTGTCTCTAAAGCTCTTTCTATATAGACGATGATTGTCTCACAAAAAAAGTTAAAAACAAAAAAACAATTTAGAGACAAAGAAAGTATTAAGTAAATGGTACCTATTGGTTTGGGGAGAGGCAATATCTCTTTGATAGCAATAGCATCCAAGAGTGGTCCACAAGTAGGATCTTCTTGAACATGAGGATTGTAGAAAGTGACCTTAACAATATTAGAACTTGCTTGAAATGCCCAAGCATAGGTATCCCCTCCATCACTACTATACATTGTTTGAATGGGTAGATCCGTGGTTTCTTTTGAAGCCGATACCCTTAAAACCTCTTATTCTATACAAGTCTTTGTTGCACTAAATGTGAGAGAGTAGAATGATCCTTTTTTAACTCTTAAAAATTGGGATATCGAGGCTTGATTTCCTAACCTTATCGCATGAACGCCACGTGGAACAGAAAAGTAGAAGCCACCTGGTTGTGGTCCACCTGATATATATTGCACTAAGCCCTTTTTCACCCATTTAGGTAGGGAATATTTGCCAACAATTACCTTCTTGTTGAGGTTTGATGGTTTTGGTCCTTCTTCAAAATTTCCATTGGGAAGAAGTCCTATATATTTGGGAAAAATAAATCAAGAATTAGAATCCTAGTGTATAGATGTATGATTAGAAAAAAAAAATGATCAACACAAAATTTGAACTTCTATTATTTGGTATAAATATGATTTAATTACATGAAATAATGTTGGGGAGGAATTTTTGTTGAGTCCATGAGCAAACCCACATGTGAGTGAAAGTGTTGTCTCACATTGAAAGAGTATAAAAGTAAAGATGAATATTGGGATGTGTATCCCACATAGAAGAAAAGAGAAAGTCGTGTCTACTTTATAAGGCTAAGGTGCTACTCCCCTCATAGCCATATGGTTTTGAGGTGGAAGCTCCTTGATTGTATAAAGTGGACACTTGTGACGGGTGTGGTCCAAGTCCATTTATCAATTTTCATTTTTTTCTAAAATAATAATGACTTATGATTTTTTTTCTCCTCATCTTATTTTTGATGAACTTTAGGCTAAGTTTTTGCTTACTATGACTCATTAATTTCAATTAAAATTTAATTATTCTAGTAAATTAAGTATACTATCGTCATATCTATCTTAGTGAAAATTCAGTTGAAAAAAATGCATGCAATAACGTTTCATTATAGTCAATCAATTGTTCTTTGGGTTGGTACAATGTATACCACCTATCTTGATCCGTCATACAAGAAGATCGACCAAACCATTATTTGTGAGCTCAATGCAACTATATGCAAGTGGTAGGTCGTAAATTACTTCACATGCACTCTAATGGAGGACTTGAACTTGTAAGGAGGGACATCATCGCATTGTTAATTAATTATGCATTACTCGAAGAAAAAATTACACATATTTGTAACAAGTGTAAGTGTGTATATATACTTTAACTAACTAATTAAGCTAATTTTTCAGTGTACAATAATGTTCTATTTGCAATGGTTGTGAATTTGTGATGTCGACATGAATTCATCATTAAAAAAGATCAATTTTGCATCGAAACAATGACTATATTTGCTATTAAAGTACTTGCAAAATTATAAAAATAAAATAAAAAAATTACAATATAATAATATTTGCCGAACTCACCATCGCGAGGGGCGGTGTTAACTGGAGAAGCAAAATAACTGCTGCTGCTTATCAACAAAATGAGCATAACAAGGCAAAGATTTTGATAAGAAGCCATCATAATTTTCTTGTATAAGAGAGAAATAGAGAGTGAAATAGGGAGAGAAAGAGATCCCTAAATTATGCAATTGCAATGAACGATGGAAAATAAACCATATAAATAAGCTGTTAATTCACCATCATGATACTAGCATTGATTGTGAAATAATGACTTGAGAAATATATGCCTTGAGAGGTGTTAAGTTGTCTCCTTTTTTGCGTTCTAGGTTTTATTCTCTTAACTTTTTTACTTAACTATATATTCAATTCGTTTTATTTAAAATATGCATTGCATGAAAGCGGATAGGACACAAACACAGAGAGGTAACAACAAAAGAGATTGGGATCGAGATACAATATATTTAATTTTGTTGTATTTACATGTATGTAATTTAGTGTATTATTGGAAAATGATACATTATTCATATATAGTCAAATGAACATACATGTCTTATATATATTTAAACGACTAAATAAATGAATTGAATAAGTAATAAATTCAGTGGTGCGTTAATAGATATGTGTCGATAATAAGTTCGATATTCATAGACAACAGATACGACGCGAGTAATATCATATTGAAAAGTAATTAAATATTCAAGATAATGAAACCTTTTAAAATTGATTATAAAAGTAGTCTTCAAGTATTATTCAAAGAGTGAAATTAAATTAAACTGGTGTTGGAAAGTGTCTGGTTTGTGTCTACAAATTTAAAGCAAATAATGAAATAAATTAAATCTACAATGTTGGGATATGGCTAACAATACAACGATGCATGTGAACCATGCATCCATGCATCTTCCAAATGAAAAGTCAACACCTCAATATAAAAAAATATAAAAAAGTCAAAGCAATCAAATTATGCATTCGTTGAACTTAAACGGACTTAATTTGTATTTTGTAAGCTGTTATTACTTATTAGCTCATTCGCCTCACTGTCTCATAAACTTGAACAACACTATACTATACATGATTCTCTGGTTCTGTCAAAAAAAAAAAAAAAAAGAAATAAAAAGAAAGATTATCTAGTCGGTACACTTAGGTTGTAAGTCAAAGGGTGTAACTTTATAAGTGGAATAAATGAGCGATTTCCCTTAATATTGTTGAAACAAAAATAAATTCTCATTATGCACCGATTTAAAAATAAATTTTCAAAATACCGTCCATGTAAGATTGGTTCTTAGTTCAGCTTAAAACAGGTAATATCATCAACGGTATAAGTTAAAACCGCTAATAATATTAGTGGTTTTACATGTTTTTAATAGAGGAAAAGAGACCTGTTTTTAGTAAAATCGGGTCTCTTTGAACTTTCAGTGTAATGTTCCCGCTCTCTTTCCTGCTTTTGGCTAATGGATGTGTGAGTTAACTAAGGAGGCAAGGAGAGCTGTTTTTAGATAAAATGAGTCTCTTTTCTTAAACTGCTATTGCCATTAACAGTTTTAAAATTACAACCGCTATTGCCATTAGTGGTTTTAAGCTAAACCAAATGAAAAAAAATTAACACCCAACCGCTATTGTTATTAGTGGTTTTAAGCTAAAGCAATGCACAAAGAGAATTTATTTTTATTTCAACAATATCGTGGGAAATCACTCCTAAATAGCTAGTAGTCATATAAGTTAAATTACATGATAAGATAAGTACACTTAAATTAATTTGTAAGTCAAATGAGTTATTGGCTTAGATTTATATAGGCACGTGACCTCATGCAATCGATAGGCTGGAGTAAGTCAAATTACACCAAGAGTACCTTAGAAGTGTGTCGTTAAAAAGTATTGACCTTTGAGTTGGAAGTCTTGTTAGTGTATGAGTAATTTATGATTATCAAAACAACACAAATTTAAAGACAATGATAATTGATCATTCATATAAGAGTACAAATACAAGCAAGTAGGAGATTTTAGAGAAACAAAGAGGCTGACGATCGAATTAGATCCATAGAGGATCGGACGAGTTACCTCCATGATTAATTATCACAAATGAAATTGAGCAACTGCTTCAAGTGATTGTAGCATACTAATGCAGTAATGCTAACGCTAACACTAACACTAAACTAATCTAGGCTGCTATGCCTAGAATGCTAAGAACTAAGAACTAAGAAGGGCTATAGTAAATGTTAAATGTAATTTTGATTGTTTGATCTGATCTGATCTGATCTGATGTCTGGAATTCTAGATCTACGTTCTGCTATAATAGAAGTCTTATATATCAATTATCAGAACGTGGGATGACGATTCTCTGATCTTGCAGTTATTTTCCTTTCTTCAGTGGTCGTTACTGGTTAGACTGCTCTTTCCTTTGGTGCTTATACTGTTGAAAATTTGGCTGAGCTTCCTTCTTTCTTTCATTAGGATGTTTGATTTTATTGCTAAACTTTGTTGACTCTGTCCATTGTATATTTGGGTTGTATGGTCTTTATTATTGGGCTTTATTGATTCCAAAGTCCATCATAGATTGAGCCTGAACCTTTAAAGTCTTAGTATAATACTATGTAATACATGGTAATGTGGAATAATTAATGGTCGAAATTGTCTAAATTCAAACAGAAGTATATGTATGTTGTGTTTGTTGTTCAAGATCATTATCATATACGGAGTATGAATCCTATTCTGATGTCAAAAACGTTACTCTATACAGAGTATATCGTTAACTAAGATGATCTTTATACAACGAAAAAAATGAAAATTTTACGGTAGTCGTTTGAAATATAACTACCATAATCTTTTGATGATTATATGGTTTATAATTGACATATTTTTCTAAGTAATTAATTATATTACTTTATTAATGGTATTAAATAGTATTATCAACATTTTTTTGATTTATCAAATTTTTAGTTTCATTTATGTAATTTTTATTCTTATTTTACAGTTTCTCAAAAAATATTTATTATATGTCGAATGAAAATTTTCAAAATTTATACTACCTCCGTTTCATATTATTTGCAACAATTAGACACTTTTCACTCACACTTTATGTCAAATCGTTTTGCAAATAATATGAAACGGAGGTAGTATTTACATTGTAGATATTATAAGACTAATTATGGCTATTTTATAACGTGAAAAAATGAACCGATCATATTATATATCATTAAAATAATACGGTAGTCATTTTTCAAACGACCACTATAAAATCATCCAAAAATGAATGTATTGACGTTGAAGTTTATTCATGGTAAAATATATATACATACTAGTGCATTGTCTAATAAAAATTCAAAAGCTCCATGTTACCTTTTATCAAGTTGTTAATTGATTGATTGATTGAAACCCACATACAAAATCATAATAATCACTTTTGTAAGCAAACATATAGTGGTTTATTCAAACAGACTTAATGTTACATAATTAAGAAATTAACAATATTTTAAAGATTGAGGACTGATTATATACTCTAATAATTTAGATGAGCACACTCTCCTATCACTTAATTTAAGTATGATCGCTATCATACTTGTATATGTGACTATTAATTTCCGATACCAGGATTCAATTTTACGATCTCTTGCAATTACAGAGCAGGTACAACCTTAACATCATCCAAGACAGGACCACAGAAACGGTTGGTATCATCAATAGTAGTATGATAAAACACACTCCAAAATGCTATCTTAGTTCTAAATGAGACAGCTTTGAACCTAAAATTTGCATAAGCAACACCACCTTTGCCTTGAGACTCATACTGAGCTTTGATGGTTTCTTTATCGGCTGCTGCTTCGACCGCCATAGAACCAATGCAACCATTTTTGGCATCACCAATAGTGAAGGTAAGGTTATAAAAGTTGTT
The DNA here is from genome assembly GCF_001683475.1 of Chenopodium quinoa. NCBI lineage: Eukaryota > Viridiplantae > Streptophyta > Magnoliopsida > Caryophyllales > Amaranthaceae > Chenopodium > Chenopodium quinoa. The sequence continues at coordinate 1,966,846 of NW_018744996.1, read as the reverse complement.
TGGTGTTGTATCTATGTCTTGAGATATGGCATTTTCTTTTCCTCCGACTAAGAGTTCAACAGCAGAAGCTCCTGATGGTATAAAAAAGTCTTTTGAGCCGATATACCTAATGGTATACCGGGATTCGATCCTCCAACCTGGGAGTGGAGAAATAGGGTTCAAAGAGTATGGATGAATGTAGACCCCTGTTGTGAAATTCTGTAAAATATGAGGACCAATTTCGAAGTTTCCATTTTGTATGAGGTTGCCTGCAAAAGGAGTGTAACCAGAGTAAGTTCAAATTCATAAAATTTAACTCATCCTTACATAGAAGAGAAATGTATTACTATCAGCTTTTCTTTTTTAGTTCCTCTCAATTATGAATGTAGCTTTGATTAATAAATTTAAGAAAATCACATTATAGAAAGTAAGAAATTAATTAAATACTATTAGATCATACAAAAATTGAATAGATGTTGTCACAATAGAAATTAGAAATAAAGTAAAAATAAGGTGTAAAATTCAAAAAATCGATGAAAATTGAAAATGTTTGCTTGAATCAAAGTAAGAAGTGAGGTGATTCATGATTGTTGTAATTCTGTAGGTCCTCGCCATGTCCAAGTGCACGGTATATGCTTGCACGCTTTAGGAGTTTTACATACTATCTCCGTTTTTAAAAATTCGACTCACTAACTATTCATATGGTTGAAACAATATAACTTTGACCACATTCTATATATGCATGTAGAATATTATTAGATTCTCCTTAATATAAATTTTCCAAATATCAACTTTGTATTATTTTCATTAAAGTTATTTATGATCAAAGATGATGTCCACGCAAACGCAAAAGTAAGTCGAAATTTTACGAATGGATGGAGTATAATTGTTTGTGGGGGGTGGTCTGAGGTCAATTAACCCCAATTAAAATTGAAAATTTTGGGAAATCATCTCATAAATTTAAGAATTTTTCATAACTTTTTAACTAATTAAACCTAAACATCAAATTAGATCATCAATTTTACTTTGACACCACTAAATATTACTAAATACTCTGTATTTCTAAAAACGCCATCGGTCCCTCTTCCTCTTGTAACGCTCATGAAACCATATTCAACAATTAACAAAGAATAGTATAAAATAAATTATGAAAATTGATTGAACTAACTATTGAATGATTAAGACAGTAAAAATTACCTGATGTTTGAGGTGATGGCAATAATTCCTTAACCGCAACAGCTTGTATAAGTGGTCCACAAGCGTAGTACTTTGGGTGACCAGTTGGGTTAGAAAACATAATGAAAGCAGTATTACTAGAAAAGGCCCGAAATCCCCAAGCAAAAGTGTCTGCTTCTTTCCTTGAATATAATGCTTTATTAGGAAATGCAAAATCTGCTGTATCACTATAAGAAGTTGTTACCCTAAGATACATATCTAGTGGACAAGTCCTTGTTGCACTAAAACTAACAGAGTAGTATGCCCATGGCTTCACTCTAAGGTATTGTAGTATGTATGCCTCGCTCCCTATGCTCACCGCGCGCACGCCCTGTGGAACGTCGAATGTAAACCCGACTCGTTTAGGTCCACCTGATACGTATCGTACTTCACCCTTCTTCACCCATTTGGGGAGGGAGTATTTTCCTACTATTGTTGTTTTTTTGAGATTTGATGGGTTTGGTGCTTCATCAAAATTCCCATTTGGTAGAAGACCTGTTAAGAGGGAACAATTGGAAATTCTTAGTTTGTATTAGCTAGCGTATGATTCATGTCGAATAATAAATATATGAAGTATATACCAAGCAAAGTTTAGTCTAATAGAAAAATTTGTCGTCATCTTACAACTAAATTGTTGTATGGGGACAAATGAGCTGAGACTACAAGAGAATACATTATCGTTACTAGTAGAATGGAACATGTATAAATTTGAATTATGTTAGCACTTTATTTTTGCACTTTAATTGGTGAAAACACGTATTAAGCACAACACTCTTATAGAATTTCTTATTAAGATTTAATAGATTTTCATACAAAAATGCTTAATTACAAAAAGGTAGGCTAAACTCACCGTCACTAGGAGCAACGCTCACTGGAGCAAGCTGAGCAGAAATATAAGTAATACGACTATTTATCATCAATAAGAGTATCACAAAGCAAAGAGAATGAAATGAAGCCATTGTTTTTCGAGAGGAAGAGAGGAGCCCAAATGTGCAATGAAACTGGATAATGAGACTAACACTATATAATACTCCGTACTTGTGTTACATACGGATTAGTAATTAAGAATTAATATGCAAGCTACAATTGAGTTTTAACTTGTGAAAAGGATTTCCTATTACAATTTATAAAAAAGAAAGGTATATACGTATAATACTTCGTAAAAGATAAGACAATCTTCTCTTAATATTGTAAGCCAACATATAAAATAAGAAAATTTACTACTCTGTCTGTGTTTTAATAAGTGTTACACTCCTTTTCTTTAGCAAAAAAACTACGTTTTAATATTATATATTTCTCCTTTTATGGTCCCTACCCAAACCCACTACTACTTTTTTTTTTATTATTATTATTTCTTTCATCTCACAATCATTACTTTTTAATAAACTAATAACCCCACCATCTTTCTTTTACAATTTTTTAATATTCCAAACACCCCACTTACCTCTTATTTTATTTAAGTCAATTAAATTGCCTAAAATTATGTACCGATTAAAGTGTAATACTCATTAAAACACGGAGGGAGTACTCGTATCTTTAGGTGTACTATGTGTTTTGTGTAAGGAATTCAAATTCAGTGTAAACTGATTTGCACGTGATCCGATTGATAAAGTCTCCTCTTTAAGAGATGACTTTGATCATTTGCAAATTGCAATACCAAATACATATCCAATAACTCAAATGAAGTAGCAGACAATTTATCTAGGAGTAGTGTGCACCATGGGTCACGTATATGATATATTTATATAGAGAGTAGTAATCCATTTACATAAAAAATAACATTATTATATATATATATATATACACACAGACACATACCATTAATTAGCTAGGCATTATCCTCTACGAATATAATTTCCAATCTACTACTTGTTATTACTCTATTAGTACATGCATGATGCATGTGCACTAATATTTATAGCACTTTCATTCTATAACTTAGTCCACTTCTTCCCTTATTAAGTGCCATAGCTGATGCCGGAAAATCCAATAATATACATGTTCTTATCATCCACCATAGACCATGATTTGTCCCCCGAACGTGCTTCTATATTGATCGTCTATATGTATATCAAAATATCATTTAGTAGCGGTGATTTTAATAAGGGATGTTCACGGATCTAAATTCTAACATCATAATTATTGAGCTGAACCAAAATATTTCCTAGACTCGTAGACCTAACTAGGCTGAAAAGTCCGGCATTAAATCCATTAGGAAAAGGCCTTGATCTGATATCTGACCCTGGTTTCAATTTGGCCCAATTGTTTCTTGGCCCAAAGAATTGAGTAACCCATTAATTTTTAAATTCACACTCCAACAAGGCCCAACATTACCAGAACAAACCCATAAAACTAAAAGTTCTAAACCCATCTCGAAACACAATTCAGATTTATTTTTCATTTTTTTTTTAATAAATATTGATTCATAAATATAAAGTCATACAATATTTACAAAGAGATTTACATCTAATAAATATATAAAAATAAAATTAAATAAAAATATTCTTTCAGCAGAGCTACGATCGTTGTTGCAAATCGTACATTATTCATACTTTTTTTTCATATCGCTGTGATTTACAGCCTTCTTTGACGAGGGGGTCTATCGATCTGTTGTAGATGTAATTCGTCTTATTGTAAACGAATAATTAACTTTTTTTTCTTCAAAAAAAAATAAATTAACTTTTATTTCGATTCCGCACAAATCTTTACCCATGAAATAACTTGTACCATACTAAACTCAAAAACAAAAACAAAACTGGAACAAAGCCCACCTTAGGGGCACTTATTATAATCAAACCCACGATAGAGGTACTTACTACTTTCAAAGAGTGTAGATTTATTGAACTAAACAACAAAAACATAAACAAACTAAAGGAAAAGGGTCGAAAATAGCCAAATTTCCGGAAAAATTTAACCATTTCTGACCTATAAAACACTTTTTTATTTTTTAGGAACCCTAGAGAGAAAAAATAGAGAGGAGACATTCATTTTTCATTAAGACCCCCATGAGCTAATCAGAATACAATTACTCGTTCTATCCCATAATTTTTTTTTTCTTTTTTTTTTTTTGGTGCCAAAATTGTGCTTGTTTAAAATCTTTTCTAGTTGTCTTTAAAATCATTTGTTTTCACCAGAACTTCCCCCCCCCCTGATCTCAACGTTCATGCATGATTAATTGCAGACTAATCTCAACTTGCTTTAATTATATTCCTTAGAAACAGATAAGAGTTGAATTAGTAAAGTTGCTGCACCCTTAGACTCTACTTTTCTTAATTTACTTGGAAAATGAGAAACAAACACTATTATGAAACAGAGGGAGTACTTTGTGTAAGTTTTAATTTTTTTTAATTTATCTGAACTTATTTGGATTCATTAAACTTTATTAGAATCTATTATAGTTTGTTTGGGTAATGAAAAGGGGAGGAAAAGAAGGGGAGGGAGGGGAAGAGGAGAGAAGGGAAAGGGAGGGGAGGGAAGAATAATGAGTTTTCCCTCTAAATCTCTCCAATGTTGGAGAGATCAAATTCTTACAATTTAATCTCTCCATTTCTCTCCCCTCTAATTTCCTTCATCCCTAATTATTGTTATCCAAATGAAAAATACTTCATCCCTCCATTTCCCTTCCCTTCCTTTCCCTCCATTTCCTTCAATCCAAACACACTCTTATAGTCGTAACTTGAATTTAGATATCCATATCCCTTATATATTGATATTTATTAGACCTTATTTAAATTATTCTTCTTGAATTTAACTTATCACCCCTTATTATAACTTATATTACATATGACTAATTTTTCTTGAGATTAATGGACATGAGGTGAAAAAATACGCGTTATAGTTTTGAGAAGGATTTTTTGTCAGAAACTACCTAATAAAACCTAAATTTTGTGAGAAACTACCTAATAAAAAAATGTTGGAAGAAACTACCTAATAAAAGGTAAACTGTTGTAAGATACTACCTTTGGGCGAATTTCCACCGTTGACCTAATTTTACAGCGTTAACCCACCTCAAAGCACTACTGAAACCACCGCGGAGGTTGGTTTTCAAGGTGGTAAGGTTATGTTCGGGGTGGTTGGAAGATATCTGAGTTAGTGAGGGTAGTTTCGTGCTTCAGGATGGTGGTTTTTGGGGTTAGAGGTGTATTTTACAACATTTTACCTTTTATTAGGTAGTTTGTTACAACATTTTACCTTTTATTAGGTAGTTTCTTACAACATTTTTTTTATTAGGTAGTTTTTCACAAAATCTAGGTTTTATTAGGTAGTTTCCGAATACAAAGAAATGGATATTTCATACAATTTTTCATTTTAAACATAATTATTTTTTTTTTTCAAATTTTCGAGTATCCATTTGATTTGCTTGTTCAAATGTTATTGTTGATGTAAATCAATTGCATATATTAAATGGCTTAATTCAAACATTATTTATGAAGTTCGAACTAACTAAGTACATAAATACACTATATATTCATATTAATGTTATTAATCTGTTGTCCGCACTCTCTACGTTAATTATTTTTTAAGGGTATAACTTGTACAAGCATGTACATAGTATATAGTAAAATCAGTCCATAAATATAAGTTACCCTCAGTTAGAGTTTCCAGTCAATTAATATAAGTTACCCTCGGTTTTCCTGTACATTAATATAAGTTTCCTTATGCACATTACATGCAAATTTTATAATACAAATTGTGCCGGTATAAATTTTGAGCAGTAAAAATGCCAATTTAAATGAACAAGATTTCATAAATCATAACCATTTATGCTTTGATATAATTAATTACTTGGGATGAACATGAAATGAGCATGATCCAACAAGAATGAAAGGGATGGAGAAAATGATGCCCCAAATAGGAGAGACAAATGATGATACAAAGCTCATGATGCATGTCTGCTAAAAGCTAAAGCTTCTTTCTCAATCAATTCTCTATTAGATTCCCACACTGTAATGCTATCTGCTTTATTTTCCCGCCATCCCCCACAAACCCCTTTACCTTTTCCACCTCTTTTTATATATCCGCATATGTTCGGAATTAATGGTCACATTTACTAATTTGAAAAATTATTGTTTTATTAATTAATAAAATACGAATTATTTAATTACAAATTATGATTGGTCAAAAATAGGAATAAATTTACGTAAAATTTATGATTGCAAATTGGTCTCAATATGTCAATACTTGAATTTAATAAACATGTATTATAATGAGTAGTGTTGTTAGGGTGAAAGTTCGGTTTACAGTGTGGTTTATAGTCTAAACCGAAACCAAACCACATTAATTCGGTTTTGGGATTTTTCAAACCACACCGTACCATATTACTATTGAAATCGAACCAAACCACACCGTTTTAAATTCGGTTTTTTAAAAGTAAATCGAACCACGCCGAAATTTTTCATCCTCTTCCTTTTTGCCCATCTAATTGGTCATTCACTCCAACATCGCCCACATTGGTTGACATTCTAGGACATAAAAAAACACAAGTTTTATTATTTTTTGGCTTTATATATGTAGGGAAGAAATTAGTATTGGGCTAGGCTATAATTTGGATATGGGCCACAATTCGGTTTGGATTTTGGTTTTTGGGTTTTCAAATCTTAAAACCGAAACCAAACCATATTAATTATTCGGTTTTGGGATTCCTCAAACCGCACTGAACCATATTAGAAAAAAAAAACCGCACCACATTTCTAATTCGATTTGGTTTACAGTTTGGTTCGGTCTTAACATGCATTAGTTTCACCCCTAAGTGTTGTAGAATGACTAGAATCATATCTTCTTATTTTATTATAAAGATTTTGGACGATGAGATACTTCGATCCGTATTATTTTTACAAAGCAGTGGCAGATTTAGGGGATACACAGAGGTACAGCTGTAACCCCATTCCGTAGGAAAAAAAGAACTTCTAACAAAAGAGACCGCCTATGTCAAATAGGCGGTTTCTTAGATACTGTTACGTTTGCCACAATTGAGCAGCCCGCCTTTTTGTTTTAAATTCAAAGAGATCTCCTATTTAAAAACTGGTCTCTTATATGATATTTTAATATTTTTCTCACTGGACTAGTACTTTGGATCCAAGAGACCTATTGTTACAAATAACAGGTCTCTTAGGTGATATTGTTCATTTTTTCCATGGTTGATTAGTACTTTTGATCAAAGAGACTTACTGTTACAAACAATAGGTCTTAGATAATTTTTTATTTTTATTTTTTACTTACAACCATATTTAGTCACTCAATTATATTAATGGTCTATTAACTCAAAATTTAGTTAGGAAAAAAATATTATGCTCCACATATTACTTTGTATTTTGTTAATTTTTTTTTTATTAAACTTAATTTTTTTTATCCGCCACTAATACAAAGGGTATAATAATCAACTAATTTTATGTTCTTTCCACCTTATTTTCATTGATTTATTCATATATGTTTAGAAAAAAAAAACAAGAGTTAAACAAGTTCAGTCCACAAATATAATAATTCTTAAAAATAATCAAGTTATGATATAATAAGTTTAAACAACATAAAATTAGGAGATTAAGACGAATCATACATGATTTTAGAGGATAAAGAAAGTACTCTCTCCATTTCTGAAAAATTATCTGCTGTATTTTTTTGATAGTTTAAGGTCTATGACCATGTATTATCTACGTACTAATTTATCATTATTATGAAATTTATTTGTAGAATCTTGTTGAATTGTACAAAAATTATAATAAAATATAAATTCAAGACGTGCATTATAGACCTTAAAAAGTTCAAATAGAACAATTTTTAAGGGACGGAAAGAGGAGAATATACCATCACCATTAATAATTTCATTAATTTGTTTGAAGAGTGTGGCAAACTGGCAATCTCTTTTGAAAGTGGGGCTTGTTTGCACCTTGGCTCTTGCACATGGTATTGGTTGAGGGGTACTTCCAAGTGGTGTCAAGTCCATCCCTAAGAAAAAGATAATAAAGAAAGAAAGAAAAAGATTTTGATTCGGATCTGTTTTTTTATGTTGCTCTTCGTACTAGATAATTGTAAAAATCTACTTTGTGATATATGTTTGTTTGTGCCTAAAGATGTTTACATTTTGGCTAGGTAGGTCAATCTTAGCATCTATTTATTCTATAACCTAACAAAGGATCAATTAATTTGTTTCTTTGTTTGTGTCCAGCTTAATAATACTATCCGAGACATATGATAATATTGCATTGTATTGTAATACAAGAATTACATATATTTCAACCAAAATCAATCAATTGATAGGACATTGAAAATTATTTATGAAGGAACCCCGATTTGCAAAGAGATTAAAATTTTGATTACAAAGTAACAAAAAATATCGTTTATAGGCTTTAAATCGGGCATCATTCTTACAGAGTTTTTGACACTTTGCGAAGGTATTAAGGAGTCAGCTTTTTATCTTTGTCTTAAACACCTACGGAGTAATAGAGAAAATAAACAATCTTTGTGTCATTAATTAATACACTAAAACATCATTAAATAGTTCTCTTAGTCATTTCACTCGTACAATATTGCGATTTGCGGATAGACATATTCTCTTCTTTTCGATTTGATTTCTTTCCACCATTACAACTGAGAGGCATAATCGTGGACCTCATAGTTAATTATGGCTAACGTCATCACTCCCCCAAGCTTAATTTCTTTAATTCAGGAGTTCTTTTATTATAATTTCATAATTATGAGTTAATTAAGTTGGTCCTACGTTATTTAGGGACAAGCTAAGCTTAGTTTTCAAATTTTCATTTCCTTATAATCGGTATAATAAAATATATAATATGTTCCTCAATCACAGCCAAAGACCGAAGATGGCCTACCAACAAAGAATATGACATTTTTGGTTTTGATCCTAATGTAGCCATTCAGGCAAGGAGCATTCTAGGCATGTAGCAGAGAACCCGTAAAATTATTCCTCATTGATTGATTTTTTGTAAATTTTTTTAAAAATATAATACCCGTTTATTTCAGCTTATTTTTGATAAACTAGAATTATTTTTACTGAACTGAAATTATTTTTGCTAAACTGAAATTATTTTACTAAATTGAAATTATTTTTGCTGAACTAAAATTATTTTTACTGATTCTCTATTGTATTTTTTCTATAAAATTACTGATTTTTACTAAACTGAGATTATTTTTACTAAAATAAGCCGAACTAAAATTATTTTTACTGAATTAAAATTAATTTTTACTGAATTTTTTTTTTTTTAAGGTGAAGTGAACAGGACCTAAGACTAAAGCTAATTATATGCTTAAGTTAGGGCATATTTTATTTGCTTAATTACGTGTAGTTTAAATACAATAATGATAAATGTAATGCATATTTTGTTAAGATTTGAACTATCATGTATGATTCTTTCTTATATTATACTTTGTAAGAATAAGAATTGAATGATACAAGTATTTTACGTAATTGATAGAGTATAAAAATCGATAAATCCTGGGCTTTAACCATCCGTCAAAGTTTTTGGTCTGGTTTATCTTTTTCATATGGTATCAAGTGTGAATAATGAAAGGGAAGCTCGCCTAGCACTAATACATGGTTTGGAATCAATCTCCATACGCTTATGTCATATATAGGCCATGTTGGATGACGATTAATTCTCAATGATAATAGCATCAAGATAATCAATTATGCTTTCAACGGTTTTTTTACTTCAAATAAACTTTTTCTCTCAATCGTTTTACGGAGCCATCATATTTAAGTATGTTTGAGTTTTTCACCTAATTTGACGAGGAATCGAAAATGTATTCAGACTCAGACCCAGTTTTTTTGGACTTATTTTCAGTTCACCTATCCCAACTCAATTCATTATTCAATTTCAATTCAGCTCAGTTAATCAATTTAGTTTAAAAGAACAAGGTCTCACTTCTATATCTCAATGTTATTTATAATATGGCTTTAATTATAACTTACCAAAAAATAGGCCATAACGATTTACTTATTTTCTTCTTTTCAAAATGATTTATTATTTGTATAATTAAACTAGAACTAGAGGACATGAGAGTTAAGACGAAACATTCCTATCAAGCCTACAGATAATTAGAAAATAGATACCAATTCAAACGGAAGAAGTAGAGAAAAATTATAATTATAATAGCTGTATGTATTTGTAATTATTCTACAGTTTTGCAAATCTGTTACTCCTAGACTCCTAGTACTAAAGTGATACACGATTGTGGGAATCTAACAAGGCCCAAGAGCATGTGGTTGTGTCAAAATTGGATTAAATTGTTTTCGGAAAACCATGGATTAATACTAAATGCGCCAAAAAAAGAAAAACATGGATTAAACCTAGACAGCAAATTAAATTGAAAACACAAAGTTTTAAATAAATTGGGTGTACTATAAATACCGTACATAGAAATTAAAATTACCCTGAAATAATCCGTAGTTATCTTGATATAAAATAAAAAGTTACCTATATGACTATATGTCTTCAAAAAACAAAAGTTACCTATTTTTTATTGATAAAGTTACTCTTTTTACAAAAAAAAATTGGTCCGTAAAAATCACTCGTAAAGCATATGTTATTTCAATGAATACTACAAGAGGGGGGGGGTGAATTGTAATATGACAGATTTGTCAAACTTTTTGCGGAAACACAAACAATTAAGCTTAAGGAACTTAAAGTGCAACAGAGATTTTACGTGGAAAACTCCTTGGCCCTAATCAAGGAGAAAAACCACAACCACAAAGATTTTAGGAAAATATTCTTTACTAAAATAGGGCAAAGGCCTATTACAAACTAAAGACTCTTATTTTAAGTTCCTCAACTAACTCAAAGCCCCAAGCAACAAGTCATTCAACCTGTTAGCCATCTCTTTCTCTCTTCTCTTCTCCTAGCTTTACTCAAAGCTAAAACAGAAGTTCACTCAAACTTCCCAATTCCCCAAAATACAACTCGAAAGAATTAACTCTAGTATAAGAAAATAAGAACACTCTAATTCACTAGTGTGGAATTGGACTCTTAACTCTGTTAAAGAAAATAAAAGATAAAATCTATTTGAGCAAGCTAGGGTAAGTTTTTCCAACTGAAATAACCGACTATTTATAAACCTATTTACCTTAGGAAAAATGCTTTGTGCAGCTTAACCTTAACGCCACTACTCTCTACCCACTAAGGGGGTGTTTGGTTTATCAAGTTGGAATGGATTGGTATGCAATCTTATACTAAAGAGGTATGGATTCTAAAACCCATACTATTCCAAAGTTGTTTGGTTTTATTGTCGGAATGAGTTCCATCCTTCATTAATAGAATGGATTAGGAATCTTAGGGGGAGGGGTAGGTATGGGATTCCATGGGTATGGGGGGGGGGGGAGGGAGTTAGAACCCCTTAGGTATGAGATTCCATTACTAAAAAATCTCAACCAAACAAAAAAGTACATGGAATGGATTCCAACTCCATTCCAAATGATCCATGCAACCAAACGACCCCTAAGCAGATCATGTCCTAAAATTAAGGACATGAACTCCTTAATGCGCAACCATGACATGGAGTAAGTCATGGAGAGTAGTCCGCAAGTTTTGGAAAACTAAAACTGATTGTATTTTGCAACATATTTTTCGAATAAAAAAATATAAAATCTTTTCCATACTTTTCAAAAAGATAAGAATTAAACCAACTGTTTTCCTGAATTTAAGCAACACATAAAATTATCTTTTAGACCAATTCCACACAGCTAATTTAGAGTATGAACTTAATATTAATACAGTTAGAAATTTAGAGTGTGGTAGGAGAGAGCCCTCTCCTCTATAAGGAGAGGTCGCAGCTGATAAGCCACGGAAAGCTTCGCCCGCGGCCTTATGTGTTGCGCCTGCGGCATGGGCGCGGCAGCCATCTCCAGAAACTGAAGGAAATATGCACTTCCCTTTGTCTGTGCCCGCGGCCAGCCGGCTAGGCCCCGCCTGTGGCCCTGGCAGCCGCGCCCGCGGCTCAGCGGCAATTGCAATTTATGTCGTTCTTTTAATCAAATTGAACGAGCGAAGGGGATAAACCAAATATAATTTTCAGTTTTCTTTCTTCCCAAAAAGAGTCTCTCTCCACAATTTCTTTGAAGAAACTTGCAATCTCTTCTAGAAATCCTCTATCAATTAAGTTTGTTTTGAGAATTTAATCATCTTACTACAATTCTTAGTGCGAAGATTGTATTGTTTGTCTATTGTATCTCAAAGTGACTTTCCGGTTTCAACCCAAGTACCGTGGTGGCATGGGGCAAATAATCACTTTAGGAAGTGTTTACACGCCTTAGACGAGTATCCGGTATTTAAGACTCACGTGGTCCATGGTATTCTCATGTTCTTGTTGAATTTGGTTTGGAGTGAGGCAAGTGTGTATCTTTCATACTTGTAGTTTAGTTTGATTTCATTTGTAATTTTTATTTTAGACTTATTTTGCTTGGATTGTATCAGTAATTGAATATTTACAGACATTGTAATTTTCTTAGTTTCCCTTTTTGTTGTACTAGAGTTTGTACAAGTAGGAGTATTTCCTAACAAATACAACATAAAAATATTTTAGTCTTCATGTTTCTGTGATGAAGTATTTACTCCGACACTTCTGTTCCTTTAAAGGAACTTCTCTTCTCTGGTGAAGCTTCTACTCCGAAACTTTTGTTCTTAAGGGGAACTTCTCTTCTCAAGGCTCCAACTCTGAAGCATCAGTTCCTGTGAGGGAACTCTTCTCTTTTGGATTACTTTGTACTGTGCAGTGCTATCTTATTCCTTATGGAATCTTCGCAGGACAACTCAATTCTCCTAGTCAAAGCATCTGATCACACTCTTAAACAATCAAGCACTTATTAGTAAGCAAATAAGCTAGGCTGAGTCATCATCAAAATCATAAGATCAACAATATTCCCCCTTTTTGATGATGACAAACAAACCAAACTTATTTACAAGGAAACAAAGGTAATCCGAAACTAAGCAAAAATAAACACTAAGAAGCACAAATAAACTTTATTTACATATACCTGCTTGTAGAGAATAGACAGGTTGTGAAGACTTCGAATAGAGACCATAAAATGATTAAGTTTCATTGAGTTTGCACCTTTTCCCCCTTTTGGCACTATTAAAAACCAACACACTTTGCAAAATATACCATAACACAACACCAATCAAAGTGGTTTTGTTGTTGAGACAGTAAGCATGCATAGAGAACAAATATTCACAAAGCATATATGCATATTAAACATAGACATTAATCATCTAAAACCGATTTAAAACATCGGCCAATTGTACCAAATTCGCAAGTATAGTAAAAGATAAAGTACCCAATAGTTATAGACCAAAATAAATTGTTTCCAAAAGTAGAGATAAATAAAATAACATCAAAAGGAAAGGGGCAGCAGGATAGGATAGGATGAGAATCAAGAAGCAGTGCTCTGGTCATCATCTACAGCAAGCTCATCCAACTTCTTGAGACGTGAGACACCACATCTTGGACAATGGATAGCTTGGTCTTCTCAGTGCTTGTGACCAGCTTCTTCATGTCTCCATTCAGCTTAAGGAACTTAAAGTGCAAGAGAGATTTTACGTGGAAAACTTCTTGGCCCTAATCAAGGAGGAAAACCAATACCACAAAGATTTTAGGAAAAGATTCTTTACTAAAATAGGGCAAAGGCCTATTACAAACTAAAGACTCTTACTTTAAGTTCCTCAACGAACTCAAAGCCCCAAGCAACAAGTCATTCAACCTGTTAGTCTTCTCTTTCTCTCTTCTCTTCTCCTAGCTTTACTCAAAGCTAAAACAGAAGTTCACTCAAACTTCCCAATTCCCCAAAATACAACTCGAAAGAATTAACTCTAGTATAAGAAAATAAGAACACTCTATTTCACTAGTGTGGAATTAGACTCTTAACTTTGTTAAAGAAAATAAAAGATAAAATCTATTTGAGCAAGCTAGGGTGAGTTTTTCCAACTGAAATAACCAGCTATTTATAGACCTATTTACCTTAGGAAAAACGCTTTGTGCAGCTTAACCTTAACGCCACTACTCTCTACCCACTAAGCAGATTATGTCCTAAAATTAAGGACATGAACTCCTTAATGCGCAAGACCATGACATGGACTAAGTCATGGAGAGTAGTCCGCAAGTTTTGGAAAACTAAAACTGATTTTATTTTGCAACATATTTTTTGAATAAAAAGAAAATAAAATCTTTTCCATACTTTTCAAAAAGATAAGAATTAAACCAACTGTTTTCCTAAATTTAAGCAACACATAAAATTATCTTTTAGACCAATTCCACACAGCTAATTTAGAGTATGAACTTCATTCTCATACTTACATAAATCCTAAAACATAAAAATATTTTAGTCTTTATGTTTCTCTAATGAAGTATCTACTCCGACACTTCTGTTCCTTTAAAGGAACTTCCCTTCTCTAGTGAAGCTTCTACTCCGAAGCTTCTGTTCCTTAAGGGGAACTTCTCTTCTCAAGGCTCCAACTCTGAAGCATCAGTTCGTGTGAGGGCACTCTTCTCTTTTGGATTACTTTGTTATGTGCTATCTTGTTCCTCATGGAATCTTTGCAAGACAACTCAATTCTCTTAGTCGAAGCATCTGATCACACACTTAAACAATCAAGTGCTTATTAGTAAGTAAATAAGTTAGGCTAAGTAATCATCAAAATCATAAGATCAACAACATTTTCCACCGGTCTAAAAAGGAGGCTAGCTACCCACTGACTCAAGATTACAAGGAGCTAGAATACTTGACTCTCTTAATCAAACTAATACAAGAACTAGAAGGGGGATTGGGGTTATAGACACTATGAACTTCTTGACAAAGAAAATAGGGGGATCGAGAAGTTTCATCGTCGGAATTAGCCATAAGCTGCTCCAAGCTTGTTCCCTAGCGTTTCTTGATCCTGCAAAAACAAAAATTGTGGTACCTTTTACCTTTATCGTTCTTCACCCTTGACCTGATTGGCCTTCCATGTTTTTGTGGCTTGGCAGAGAACGTAAAGGTAAAGCATGGTGGAGAAGATTTCACATGGTCGAGATCAACAGTCATGGAGTCTAGGTCATTAGAATCTACGGATTTCACTTCATCGATGTCAGTGGTGGTTAAATCTTTTGCAGGTATCTCGCTGCCCTTCTCGATATTTGACCCCTCATTACTGCTAGAAGTTAGGCTATTGGGTGGTTGATCATCTAACTTCTCAACAGCAGCGGTGTTGGGCTTGGGGAGGCCAACAACGTGGCTGACCACGGCAACATCAAGAGGTCGCTTGGCCTTGTTTCTTTTTCCCTTTTTATCACGACTCCTCTTTTTCAGACCCACCATCCTAGTGGGCAAGGACAAGGTTTCTGGAATATTGTAGTCCTTTGCCTTGTGAGATTCAGCTCGCCCATCACAGTTGGTCTTTTCCTTTACACGTACAGTTATCCATGAAACAACAGAATGTTTGAAGAAACTCAAGGTTTTCCCTTAGCAGAGATCCAAATAGGTTAACTCGGAAATCTTAAGGGGCTGATTACTTCTCGAACCGTTGAGGAACACATGAAATTTCCTCGGTCCCTTGTCCTTAGCTTGTCTAGAATCTTGGTTAAATGGAGGGCTAGTAGAATCATTGTCCCCTTTCTCCAAAGGGGTGAAAATCATTGGATTTAGTGATAAGGCTCTCTGCTGTCATCTGATTAGTGCCATGATGGGTAAAGTCGTAACATCACTCTGAACGTCGCTACTAGGCAGCCTGTTAGACTCTAGACTAACATAAATCTTTCCCTTTTTGTTAAAGATGGTGTCGAGCAAGTTGGAATTCTTAGTGCCCCTTTTGCCCCTGATGTTGCTAACTTTGCTTCTCAACCCCTCTTCCTTCTTTAACTCACGAAGGATGTCCAGGTTTTTAGTCTCGGCCTTAGCTGCTTTGCCAAGGTCTTTATGGGCCTCTTCAAGTTGATTGAGCTTGATTTCGGCTAAAGCCTTTCTATAAAGGGCTTTATGATTGTTACCATCAAGCATAATGACTAACAAGCATAGCTCCTTAGTGTGTTCGTAATCACGAACTTTTAGAGCGCAAGCTGCAAGGTTTAACTCAAGGGATATGGCAAGGTTCCATAGAAGAGCACGATCATCTTCATCTTGTGGCAGAACAAAACACAGAAATTTTAGTCCTCTGTCATACTTAGCCCTAGCAAGAACGACTTCACCTTCCTTGAAGTGAGTATTGCCCTCCTCCTTCAAGACCTTTGCTTGATTAAGGATGTTTTGAGAACAATTATTTTTAGCAAAGTTTACAATACTTTTGTCATAATTTAATCATCGTTCAAGTGAGTGTGCATAAGGGTTCTAAGTAAGAATCGGCAGTCCATAGTAGAACTTCTAAGACAAAGAGGGAAATAAACTAACTACTTCACAAGAATCGAAAGCACAAAAGGCAGGTCCAAGGAGAAATCAACCCCTCAGAGAGCACCACACAACAAAGAAGCGTCCAAATCAAAATAAGCTGCGCCTGATTACTAGTAAGGTTTTGCAGAATGTTTAAGCGGTGACCGGAGAACCACCACCAAAACAGAGAGTAATGTCGCGAAAAAAGAGGGTGGCCAGGGACAACACTCACGCGAACACGGCAGGAGAAGGTGGGCTCAGTAGCTCGTCCGATGGTCGGATAGCCAGAATGCGTGGCCCCTTGCTTGCAAGGTGACGATACCCATCGTGAATCCCACCGCGAAGAACCAAAAATCGCAAGCCCCTTCTAACTAGCAAGCACCTTCTCGGTACTACGAGGGTGAAGCTCTTCTGCAATTTGGGAAAGCTGGCAGCAAAGGACTCGCCGACGATCAAGAAGGAAGACCACCTACTCCAATCGCCGACGGCCCGCCTGGGGAAGCAAAGAGTGGCTGGTTTTTGAAAAAGTAGGGGCTGGAAAACCAGTTTTGTTTTTTGGGTTTTTTGGGAACTCGTGCATGGGGCGCGTTCTAGAAGAAACTTTTTGCTTGCTTTTTTTTAACCACATCTATAATCTTCTATAACTAATACTAAAGTAGCAACTGCGGATGTTAGCTTTTTCAAAAGCTGTACACGTGGCGCTACCTCATGAAAAATTTTTCCGCTCAAATGTTAAGTCCATCTATCTAAAGGGGTTAGGGATAGGGATAAAAACACCCACTTATCCCTCCATTTCTATAACTAAGGGGGGTGGTATAAGGGGAAAGGATAAGAAATAGGTATTAAAAGACCAAATTACCCTTAATGAAATTGAAAGGGTAAGGAGAAAGGTAGAAGTTAGTAAGAGTATTTTTATAAATTTATTACTTATCACTAATTTGTTTCCCATACTTACCAAACATGGGATAAAAATTATTTATCGTTGTCCCACCTATCAATCCCCTATCTTTATCCTCCCTTCTTATCCATCTTATTTCTATTTCTCTAACCAAACGCTCCGAAACTATAGTAGAGTTTTTTTTGGAGGGAATTTTTCCTCCTAAACTCTATTTTTTTTCATTTAGATTTTTGCAGAATTATTAATGTGTCTAGAAACTTTACACTTTAATTATTTATTATTATGATGGACTTTTAGATCACATTTTTCATGATACTTCTATATTTAATTTAATTACCATCATTAAATATCGAGCATGGTTTGGGTATTATCTAGTTATCCCTAAAAGATTACCTTATAATTTATAATAAAAAAAATATATAACAAATAACATTCCCCAAATCAGGTTAAAAGTTATTCCAAAATTGATTAAGAGTTACCTTAGGCTGGCCTTGTACCTTTAAATTTATTGTATATCAGGTGTAACAAATATGCATGGGTAGCAAATAATGAACTCGTACACAGTAGCAGTATATTGAGTATTTATAGTGTGAAAAAAAAATGTTGGATATTTTATTGGATACAATATACTCCCTTCGTTTTGTAATAATCGCAACACTTTTTTTTTTCCTTTTCATTTAGTCATAATGGCTGCAACACTTCCTTATTTGGTAAAGATCCACTATTATCTTATTATTTATCTCACACCAAAGCCATTTACACTACTTTTGATTTATTATTATTATTATTATTATTATTATTATTATTATTATTATTATTATTTCTCTCTTCTACTAACAATTTAATATATCCCTGCATGTCAACTATACTTTATATTATAAAATTTCTCCTTTGGTCCTCCCTCCCTATACTTTCTCGTACTTTGTCATTTGTGTCCACCCTATTATTACGATTATTACAAAACGGGTGGAGTATGTAATAATTATGAAACTTCGATATATAAGAAGTAATTATTGCAATGTTTAAATAAACAAAGGAAGTACAAGCAAAGATATAATTTAGTGAGTAACTTTATAACGAATATAAGCTTATAGTATAGAGTAAAAAGCGGGTAAAAGTTTTATATATTATTATTATTATTATTATTATTATTATTATTATTATAAAAATAACAAAAACCTACAAAGTCAATCGAATTACAAGAAATTAGTGGGGAAGCGAGATACAATCTGGACCCCCACCCCCCTTGGTATAGGAACCTGATCCTGTTGAAAATCTGAGCAATTGTACGAGCACCAATATCCTGAGTCTTAGAGATCGTTGTTATTATTATTATTATTATTATTATTATTGTAAATCGAGGTCTGATTCATTAAATTAGTAATGTCTTAAGAGAAAACGTACAAACATACTATCTAGTTCAAAATTACCTTAATCTACCTTTTTTTCTTGAAAGAAAATTACCTTAATCTACCTTTCCACAAGGTAAATTGAATTATTGAAATATATAATATATAATATATTACCTATCCTTTTCGCATAAAAATATCAATTTATTAAGAAAAGTTCTACGCACAAATGTACAATGCAAGCTATAAAAAGTCTATAAAAATGGCATGCATGTTTAAAAATTATTCACAAGATCATCTCATTATGTATTTGACAAGAATGTGGTTGTTTTTATGTATAAAAATTGACATTCCGTACCTCTTGTGTGACCAACTAAACAATAACATGATTTTGTTTCAACCAAAGTCAAAAGTTATAGGCAATGTGATTCTAGTTTGTCTACTAATTAACTAATTAAATAATACAATAATTTTGTACGGAGAATTTTTTTTCTAAGTACTCCGTATATTTTAAAGATTTCTACCTTGTAATCTTGCATGCCTTCACATTTTTCCTCTTTCTTATTTTCTTTTTTCTTATTAATTTATTTTATTTTAATTATTTTTAATAATTTTGGTGGGGTCGGGTTGGGTATTGGTTTCAGAAAAGAGAACAATGGAAAATAATAGTCAATCAAATGATGAAGAAAGCAAAGATTGGGTAGCTCTTAAAATGTTATTAATGAGTCAAATTATTGCCAATGTCATGTGTTATGGCTAACATCATTAGTAATGGATTTTTTTAACGTTCCTATAAATCTATAATCATAAACCCCAGTCAAGCCAAAAGGGATGGATCTTATATAGTTCTTAATTTAATTAAATTAGGGTTAGTCACCTAATATCCTTTTACATAGTTTAATTAACTAGAATATATTCTATACTTTGGTCTAATAAAAAAAAATAATATCTTGCTCATTTTCATGATATATACTGAATATAGAAAGGGGCAAAATATTCCATCATATCCAAATAATGGTTACTAATATAGATCAACCTTATTGTAAAACTTTGCATATATGCATGCACTTGATGATATCTATATTTAAACTAGTTAAAAACCTTTAAGCATGAAGCACCTCAATGTATAATTTTTTGAGCTCCAAAAATGTTATACAAAACCAAATTTAAAGGCTATATAATACACGAAATTAAACAAATTTTGGAAATTTTGAGATCCGGTGTCGAAAAGTTACAAGATCGTAATGGACATATCTCGAATACATATAATGTATTTTGAAACCATGCATATATGCTCATTAATCAGTCACATAAATACTCATGGTGTCTTTGAATCGATGAGAGAAGGTATATACGTAAATGATTAATATAATCCACGCTTTTGGACGAGGTTTTGGGACCTGGTATTGAAAACTTTCAAGATGGTATATATGTAGGAGAATGCATTCCAAGGTCGTACAATATTTTTTAGAGCCATACATGAAAACTAGTCAGTCACGTGAAGTCCTATGATGACTTTGAGTTGATTAAGAGAGAAGTGTACATAAACGGCTAAATTGATTATTTAAAGGAAAAATGGATTATTGCAACCACCTAGATGTCTTGAGGTTTCATGAGGTCCATGGAAAGCGGCACCCCAACCTTCTCTCTTTTAAGACCCTGAAAAGTAAACAATTGCCCAAAACTAAAGGTTATAATGCCTTATTATTCACGCTTTTAACCCAATTTCTGAATTGTTATTATTTTTTTTTTTTACATTAAACGAGATGAAGAAAAATCCATCCCAATCTATAAATAGTTTGTTGAGTTCTAGAATCAAAGTTTGCTTAAATTTTCCTAAATATGATCGATACAACACATGAATTGATTCTTAGGTGTGGAGCCTATTGTTGCAACAAATTAGACATATAACATCAAAACTAGGTCAACCGATGGTACATTCTATTTACCTATATTTTTTTTTCCTAATCTTAACTTATTTGATCTTACAATAATTGTGAATTGAAATTAACTTGTTAAATTTATAAATTGAAATTATAATTTATTTTTCTAATAAAAAGCAAATTCAAGACGAGGATACATCTTAACTATTCAACAAAAAAAAGTTATAAAAAAATGTCTAAAGTCAGTCATACCACATTTGTTTATTTATTTGAGAAAAAAAAAAAGAGAAGCAAATAGCTAGTACAAAAGAATATGTAACCTTTTTTCTTAACAATGAACCCTAACCTCTTAAACAACATGTATACTATTAACTTATAAATTGAGTAATGAGAACATTATTTATATAAATTAGTACTACTATAACATTTTAATCACTAACTTCAAATATTAAAGTTTGAAATATAGAAACTTGTTGTAAATTGCAAATGAAACTCAAATAGAGTGTTTGCTCTTTAGCTAAATTTACACTATCGAAACTTATTATAAACACAACACATTTTATGGCAAATTGTCGCAAATAATATGAAATGGAGATAATATATAGTTTTGTTCTACAGCCTAAATAACTCACTTCACTTCGTATTCTTGACTCAACATGTTATTTCAAAATCATGCAGCCTAGATGAAATGTATAAAAGGAAGGGAGTAAAAAGGCAAAGAAAACAAAGCCTAATCAATGCTAAGGTTGCTAGCCCCTGACAAAAAACCAATGAGCGCCCGTCTCTCCCTGTGTCTGGAACAAGAAGTGACAGTGAGCGTAGGACAAAGGGAAAACACCTGGTCCGTGAAATTAGTGAATAAGTAACTCTGTAATCTTGTAGTATGCTTCTTTCATTCTTTCAACTTTCACCTTCTTTCTTTCCTTTTCCCTCCTTGCTTTTCTTTTCCATAAAGTTACATTACATTTCATTACATTACCTGTTTTGGTCCTTTGCAATCAATGTGTCTCTTTCTTTTTATTTCATTTCATAACCAACAAAAAACAAAATAAATTAAACCGCCCTTTTATGTTACTATTGCCCCAATTTCTCCTTTGATTTTGCTTTCTTCAAAAGTTCCACTTTCAGCTTTCCTTTTTTAACACACATATATGTGCACATTTTCACTTTCAGCTCTACTTTAATGGGTTTTTTTTTTTTTTTTTTTTTTTAAATAATTTTTTTTATTCATAATTTTGAAAGTTTCTTTCACGGGGTTCTCCAAAAATGAGAATTTTCATCTGGGTTTTTGATTTTTTTTGCATTTGGATTAAGTTTGCTGTTCTGAGTAGTCAGTTTCATAGCCACATTGTCTTAAAAATGAAATTTTTTGGTCTGGTTGTTTGAATATTTTGCAACTTCTCACTGATAATTTTTATTTGTTCTTACATGGGTTCCTCTAAAAAATGAAAATTTCCATCTGGATTTTTGATAATTTTGAATTAGATTTTGTTTGATTTTCTGGGTGTTTCATTTCACACCCACATTGTACTTTCTAATTAAAGTTTAACTGAATTTTGAGAGCAAAAGCACAGAAAGAGAGAAAAAATGTGCTCATTTCAAAGAGAAAACACGAAATTTGTGAAAATTCCAAGATTTTTTTTCTCAATTTTGCTTATTGTTGGGTTTCTAACAATAGTAAGGTCTGAGCTCCCTGACCAAACTACAATGTTTGCAATAAATGAAGAAATTGGAGTACCAGGTTGGGGTGTTAATAGTTCAGATTATTGCAATTGGAGAGGTATTGTTTGTAGTTCAAACCAAACTGTTGAAGTTCTTGATCTTTCTAGCCGTTGGCTTAGAGGTAATGTCACTCTGATTTCTGACCTCAAAGCATTGAAATGGTTAGACCTGTCAAATAACTATTTTTCTGGGCCAATTCCTACTGTTTTTGGTAGTTTAGCTGAGCTTGAGTTTCTTGATTTGTCTACTAATAAATTTGTGGGTTCAATTCCTATTGAGTTTGGAAAACTTCAGAATCTTAAAGCATTGAACCTTTCTTACAATATTCTTGTTGGTGGGATACCTGATGAGCTTGCAGCATTAGTAGAATTGCAGGATTTTCAGGTATCTGGTAACAAGTTGAATGGTTCAATTCCGAAATGGGTTGGGAATTTAACTAATCTTAGAGTTTTTGCTGCTTATGAGAACGATTTGGGTGGCGAAATTCCTGACAGTTTGGGTTCGGTTTCTGAACTCAAGTTGTTGAACCTTCACTCGAATTCGCTTGATGGGTCTATACCAGAGGGGCTTTTTGCTAAGGGGAAGTTGGAGTTTTTAGTGCTTACTCAGAACAGGTTGACAGGAACAATTCCTGAATTGATTGGGAGCTGTGATAACCTTTCGAGCATTCGAGTTGGGAATAATAATCTTATAGGCAGTATTCCAAAATCTGTTGGGAATATAACTAGCCTTACATATTTTGAGGCTAACAATAATAATCTTTCAGGAGAGATTGTTGTGGAATTTGCTCGTTGCTCGAACCTCACTCTTTTGAACTTGGCCTCAAATGGGTTTACTGGCATCATTCCTCCTGAACTAGGGCAGCTCAGTAATCTGCAGGAATTGATAGTTTCGGAAAATAGCCTGTTTGGGGATATACCGGAGTCCATTCTTCGTAACAGAAATCTTAACAAGCTTGATCTTAGCAACAACAAATTCAATGGCACCATACCTGCTGATTTATGCAACACCTCTAGATTGCAATTCTTGCTATTAAGTCAAAATTCTATGAGAGGAGAAATACCTCATGAGATTGGGAATTGTGTTAAATTACTGGATTTGCAGCTGGCCACTAATTATCTAACTGGAACAATTCCTCCTGATATCGGTCGCCTGAAAAATTTGCAGATATCGCTGAATTTGAGCTTCAATCATCTCCATGGACCTCTACCACCAGAGTTAGGGAAGCTCGACAAGCTGGTTTCATTGGACGTGTCCAACAATCGACTGTCTGGTGCAATCCCATCTGCACTCAAAGGCATGCTAAGTTTGATAGAAGTTAATTTCTCGAACAACTTGTTCACCGGCCCTATACCTGCTTTTGTACCATTTCAGAAAAGCCTAAATTCTAGCTTCTCAGGAAATAAAGCTCTATGTGGTCAGCCATTGAGTTCATCTTGTGACAATGGAGATGATCAGGATAACTACACTCACAAGATATCTTACAGGATCGTATTAGCTGTTATTGGTTCTGGATTGGCAGTCTTCATTTCTGTCGCCGTGGTGGTTCTGCTGTTCATGATGAGAGAAAAACAAGAAAATTCGGCCAAAGACATAGGCATTGTGGATGATAGTGCTACTAGCAAACCACTGATAACTGCAGGCAATATCTTTGTTGAAAATTTCAGGCAAGCTATAGATTTTGATGCTGTTGTTAAGGCAACTTTCAAGGACACAAACAAGCTTAGCAGCGGGACTTTTAGCACAGTTTACAAGGCGACCATGCCCTCAGGGATCATTCTCTTGGTAAGAAGTCTTAAATCGGTGGACAAGACCATAATTCACCACCAGAACAAGATGATAAGGGAGCTTGAAAGGTTGGGAAGACTAAACCATGATCATCTGATGAGACCCCTCGGTTTTGTAATTTATGAGGATGTTGCCCTTTTGCTGCATGAATACATGAGCAATGGAACCTTGTTTCAACTTCTTCATGAGAATACAAAGAAACCTGAGTATGAACCCGACTGGCCTACTAGGCTTTCCATTGCCATTGGAATAGCCGAAGGGTTGGCATTTCTTCACAGTGTGGCTGTTATTCACCTTGATATCTCTTCTGGTAATATACTTTTAGATGCAAATATGAGTCCTCGAGTTGCTGAGATCGAGATTTCAAAGCTTCTTGATCCATCCAGGGGAACTGCGAGTATCAGTGCAGTTGCAGGCTCATTTGGTTATATTCCACCAGGTCTGCTCAGTTCTTTGGTTTTATATCTTTGCTGATTATCATTGAAGATATCATATCATGAACACTCTTTTTGCTAACCTGCTTGATAAATGTTGCTTTGACCAGAATATGCATACACAATGCAAGTTACTGCACCAGGAAATGTGTACAGCTATGGTGTTATCTTGCTTGAAATTCTTACAACACATCTACCTGTCGAGGAGGCATTTGGTGAGGGAGCAGATTTGGTGAAGTGGGTTCAAAGTGCTCCGATGAGGGGGGAAACTCCAGAGCAGATACTCGATGCAAGGCTTAGCACTGTTTCATTTGCCTGGAGAAAAGAAATGCTTGCAGCTTTGAAGGTTGCATTACAGTGTACAGATACCACGCCCGCCAAAAGACCTAAGATGAAAAAAGTTATTGAAATGCTTCAAGAGGTTAAGGAGAAATAGATTTGGTCTATGCAAATGCAATCATGCAAAGATTGGTTATCTGGGAACTATGAGGAAATTAAACTGTAAACACTGGTGATTATGAGATGTGATTTTAAAGCATTAGCTTGAATTATCACATAAAATCACTAGTTTTTGGCAGGAATGAGTATTATTTTGCCATTCTGTATAATCCGCCTCATAATTGTATGATTAAATTTTTAATATGTAATTGTTCCAAGGCCATGATTTGGTTTTACAATCCTTTAAGCATTGGGTCTAGATCGAAATAAACGAGGTGAGACTTATGCAGCTCATTTCATTGAACTGCATACATACTGTCCTTGAGAAAATTTGAGACTCTTCGGTAGTCCAGTAAAATGCAACCTCTGACAGCATCCTGGCCAGGATATTGCAATGTTTTGGCTAAAAGTACAATTCGCAACTCCGTGATACCAAAATTTGTTACTTTAAAATGTAGTAGTGGTATTATGTCCAATTCCATGGACTGAATGTCATTGTTTTAACTTTTAAATTAAAATGGCCGATATCAAAATAGTTTACTCAAGTTCAATCGGAAACAATCTCTCTGTTGTCGTAGGGGCAAGTCACATACATCCATCCCTTGTCGTAGGGGCAAGTCACATACATTCATCCCCCTTAGGCCTCAGGGCCCTTCCCCTACTTGGTAGGATTATTTTAGAAGAATTGGGATTATAGATTTTTGATATGTAGTAAGCCATAGAGGGTTGTGATGCAAATGAGATTGGTAGAAGATTTTAAGTAACACTTGCCAAGTACTTTGTAGTATTCATCAATGTTTGAATAATCACATACAAGCACACCCAAGATAAGAGGTTGTGGGATCAAATCGAGGGCGCCCCCATTGATCTTCTTGATCAATTTAACAAACAAATCAAAATGGCTCATTTGTAAATAATGTGAACAGAAGTCGTCCACATGTCCACATATGTGAATGATGACAATTACTCAGCAGCTCAGTAGGAGTGCCCTCATGTAACGGGAGTGCCTTCATGTAACGGCTGTTAAGAGTGTTGAGCGTCACCGTTAAATTTTAATATCATTGATTTGTCTTATTTACATTCACATATCATGTTCATCTGACCAAGTGAGGCAGCTAGTAGCTGAACACACACAAAAACAGAGAGAGAAATGACGTTTTTCATTTTCGGATTTTCTATGGCAAACTTCTGTAATTTGCCTGTTGTCGGAAATTGCACCGTTGGATCATCCTCCAAGTTGATATCCTATATTAACAAAAGGGTGTCCAAGTCTTTACGCACTGAATATATGGGGGTAAGTCTGGAAAGAAATGCGGGACCACTAAATATCCCATTTGCCACACCCAGCT
Organism: Chenopodium quinoa; assembly: GCF_001683475.1. NCBI lineage: Eukaryota > Viridiplantae > Streptophyta > Magnoliopsida > Caryophyllales > Amaranthaceae > Chenopodium > Chenopodium quinoa. The sequence continues at coordinate 1,940,448 of NW_018744996.1, read as the reverse complement.
CACCCCGTTTTCTCGTTGGCGAAATATAACTCTATTTAACACAGCTAATGTTAATGGAGATGGAAAAGCTCATTAGAAAAACTCATCTTCAATGGAGAAAACAGTACGGGAGTGAAACACCTACCCCTTTAGGATTTACCATACCCTTAATTTCTCCATTTTTCTTAGGGTTTTCTTTTAATTTCGCGGTGAAGCCGCAAAAATGGTAGTGTTTGAGACTACCACCTTGTTGTTTGAGTATGAGGCGGATCGTCTAGCTTGACGGTGGAAGTTAATGAGCAGAGGAGAGAATCAGAGAATGCTTGTGAAGGAGAGAAGGTGGGTCTTTCTTTCATACCTCCATTGTCAAAGGGGCAAGGTTTTTGATCTTTTCTTTCGGAATTGATAATTCGATTACATATACCTATGATTTATGGAACCATGACATACCATACAATCAAGAGTAGTAAGATCCAAATTATTTCTTGAATTTTGTTTTCGATGGACCCAAGGATAATTTCAAAGGAATTCTTGATAGTTTTCTTTGGCTGAATTAATGGTTTCTCTCTCCTCCTTGAGTTTGTCAGAGAAGATAAAGCTAATGACATTAACTTTACCATCTGTGCAATCACTTTACAGAATTAGCATACCGTTGTAGTGGAACGGGGTACACATCAGCGTTATTTTTATTAAATGAATATAAAACGAAAATCAAGGTATTTATTTTCCATTTTGCCACTATGTTAACAACTCATGTTAATATGTGTGATATTAATGGGGATAGTTTCCACTAGTGATACTTTGAGGGTAGGAATTCCCTAATTCCGATAGCCTTCAGGTGGAGATTCCGTAACCCTTTCCCCACTCTTAAAGTGTTTAACCAAAAAAAAAAAATTGTATTATCTTATTCTTACGACAATCTTGATAATAGACTAACAACCCTGCTTTATTGACATCATGAGTAACTCATTGAAAACCTACACATGAAGATAAGAAAGAGGTTAATTGATACAACAACAATGACACTATAACCCTTGCTTTAGGAATCTCTGGGTTTGACGACGAAATTCTGGCGACTGATGGGGTTCATGACCACCGGAGGGCCAGCCGTGCGAGGCCATTTCTGAAACTTCTTGTCAGTTTCTTCCCACCACTCTTTGTTAGAAACAGTCATTGGAGTTGTGCCTGGTTCATAATATTGAATTATGCACAACAATTTATTAGTATTTTGCAATTTGAAAAATGATCATTAGAGTTGTGTAAAGATTGTTCAACTTGCCTCCAAAAATCTTCTTGTCAGCAGCAAGATAAAAAAACGCATATGAAACACCAAACGATCCTAAGAGTGATGCTACTATATACTTGGCAGACATATTCAAGCTGCGAAACAGAATTTCATCGCTTTGTTATTACGCATAATGATGCACATCCATTCCATTACAAAAATAACATAGGTTTATACTGGAAAATTGCTAACTTTTTCCTACAATTTCTTTCTAAAATGCTAAAATAGTGATCCAATTAAAAGGAACAAAAACAAATAGAAATTGAGCTGAGTTGTAGAAAAGATACTTGAATAATAAATTGCAGCAATAGTAAAAAATACATACATACCCAGAAATGAAAGAAGAGAGCGACAGAAAGAAGCCTAGCTTTTGATAAACTCTGTAAGCTAAATGAAAATTGAAAATTACCAAAATTTAAAGTAGTTACTTTCAGTTTTGTGCTTGATGTGCAGTAAAGCGGTCCCACAAATATGAGCCACAAAAGTGTAAATCTAACAAGCAACAGACGACGCATGTCACGCACCTGGGTCGATCTCATTCGACTCTTTAATTTAGATGTCATCTTCTGCACTCTCGACTATTACTTCTCTTTTTTTTCTATAATTACAGTTAGGGGTCGTTTGATTTGATTCGTACGGAGTAAACGAAATAGAATGAACAAAAGGAACAAAAAAGAATGGAATAAAAATACCTTATATTCTTTATACTGTTCGTGTTAAGAACAAAGGGAAACAATTCTACCACCACACAACCATGAGTTAATTCACTTTCCACCTTTTTCAGCCACCATCCAGCCAATATCCACTCACCAAACCACTCGCCAAACTTCCCTTACCACTTTCCGCCCTTCGTCGGCCCTTCACTGCCCCTTGCCGGCAGCCGCGCAGCTCTCCCCTCCCCCGAAAAACATCCCTCGGCCCCGAAAAAATCCTAATAACATCCCTCCCCCGAAAAACATCCCTCACTCCCTGTAAAACTCGTCGTCCGACCCTCCCCCACCCTCGAAACCCTAGGCGCTAGGGTTTCGAAAGTGGGGGAAGGTCAGCCGGCCGTTTTACGGTGAAGGGGAGGGTTATGCATGGGTGAGGGGATGATTTTCGGGTGAGAGGAGGGGCAGCGAGGTTCCGGTGAGAAGCGACGAGGGTCAAGGGATTGCGGCGATAGAGTTGTCAATTCGGGTAAACAATTGGGTTTGGGTCTGATAAGTGTGGGTCGGGTCAACTCGGGTCGAATTAATTCGGGTTAATGATGTAACCTATGCGGGCCGGGTTTGGGTTGGGTCATGCTTGAGTCGGGTCATACATCTTATCGGGTTAAGGTCGGATTTAGGTCGGGTAAAAAATAGGTCGGGTTACATTTGGGTCGGGTGAATAATAGGTCGGGTTTAATTCGAGTTTTCACAATTTAAAACGAGTTAGAGTCATTCTCGGGCTCGAGTCGGGTTCGATTCAAATTAATAATTTGCGGGTTATAATTAGGTCGGGTCGTTCTCGGGTTCGAGTAAGGTTCGGTTCAAGTCAATAATTTGCGGGTTATAATCAAGTCGAGTCATTTCTGTTTCGAGGTTTTCTGATGTCCTGCGGGAGAGTTACAATTCCGAGACTGGAACCGGACGCCTGTACCTGCAAAATAACGGAGACTCCTGAGAGCTCCGCCTCCAACGGTCAAGTTAGTACCTGATTAAGGAGTTATTAATACGGAAATTAAAGTACTAAGATCTCTCTAGGTGAGAGTGCTTAATGTTGGTAATCTGCGTCGTTAGCGAGATTAGCCGGTTGTTGGTGTTCCGTAATATTTCTGTTCTTCTCTGCTTGATTTCTTGATTTTTCGATCCCCTAACTAATGAGGATTAATTAAGTATTTATAGCCTTGAGAAGCGTGCCACTCTCTAGGTTTAAGGTAAACCTAGGGCTGATCGGGCCTCTAGACTGGATTGGGCCTTGATGGCCGGTTTTCCCATTTGGCATGGGTGGACACGTGGCGTGCCTTGATTGGTCCGTAGAGGACGTATCTGTGATTGACACGTGGCAGGCTCCTATTGGCCTTCGTGAAGGACCCGTGGCGGAACATGGTTGGTCCACTTGTCAGACGGTGATTGGTGGATAAAAATCCCCTAATCATTTGCCCCTCACAGGTGGCACGTGACTGGTCACGTGTCGCCTGTGACAGGTGTCGCACGGTGACAGGCGACGGCCTGCTACAGGTGTCACCTTGCAAACGGCCGAGAGATTTTCCCGCCCAAATTTTGAATTTGGAAGCGACCTTTCGCCTTCTCACTTTGCCTATAAAAGGAAGTGCTGACTTCGGTCATTTTCACATTTGAGAACTTTGCGAGAACATTCGGACCCCTGAACTTGCTCTGACATTTCGGACCTTTTCTGCCTACCGCCTGTTCTGACAAGCCGACTGCACCGGACTTCCAGGACTTCATCAACCGTCACTCGTTCAGGTAACTCAGTTCTCTTACTCTTAATTTTCTTTTTATTTTTTGAAATGGCACCACGGAAGCACACGACACGACCTAAGTTAGTGATCAGCCGGTCACCGGGGACGGCTGAATCTAGGACTAGGAGTGCCGCCTGCCCTTTTCTGGACCCATCTTTGCCCTTTATACAAAGTCCGACTGTATCTGTGTCTATGCAGAACGTGATGGCCAGAACGAAACAGACTGCTATGATATCAAACTCAGACGGCTCCTCCCAAAGGGTGCTCCTTAGTGAAACATCTGACCAGGCGCCAGATGTAGAATTGAAACGAGGCGATTGCCAAGCCGACAGTTCTGAGAGAGGGGCCAAGGTGGTCCCTTCCCATCTTACCGTTGACATGTCTAATTTTCCTCCTGCTCCTTCTAAGGGAGAGGAGGCGGGCCCCTCTAGGAGAGGGGAGGAGTCGTCCTCTTCGGACTCGTCAGAGGACGAGTCCGAGTCCAGCTCTTCTGGCCACAGTTCTCCAGGCTCAGAAGAAAGACATAGCCGCCTACAAGAGGCGAGACTTTCTCATGCAGTTGAGAAGGGGGACAATTGGGCGGAGCCGTCCGCCTCTTACAGAGAGGAAAACGCCCCCTACTACTGCATGGTACCCCGGGGCCGGATCGCAACCATGCAAGACAACGTGGCGAGCTTTATTGCCAACCACAGAATGGGCCCGGAATTTTTACTGTTCGTGCCGGATCCAGAAGACACTGTCGTCTGGCCGGCTGGTACCAGCTATGGTGACGGCTGCTTTGGCTGCTATGTGGCGGCCATCAAAGTTGGACTGCGCTTCCCATTACATCCGGCTGTTCAGCGGATTTTAGATGGGTATGATCTGGGGTTATGGCAGTTAGCCCCCAACTCTTGGGTAAACGTACTCGGCTATGTGGCCGGGTGCGAAATGTACGGAGTGGAGCCAAGATTTGAGGCTTTCGCCCACATGAACTATCTCAGCCGGACCCCTAAGTCGGGAGGTACCGGCTGGTATCAATTAACAAGCCATAGGGGTTACCTCATGACGAGAGGTAAGGCGAACAAATGGAAGGATTGGCGGAACACCTTCCTTATCATTGAGGGTTCAGACACGGAGCTGAACCAACGTTTTAACAAGTGGAATAGGGATCCGCCTCTTCTCGCAGGCGGCCGAAGCATGCCGCCTGTTCCCCCAAAGGCTAAAAGAGAGATCCTAGACAAAGGACTCTTCAAAGTAGAGACTAGGGTGAACCCTACGTCAGGGGTACGAGAGCAAGTACCCCTAAACTGCGTCCCGAGCTTCAAGTGGCTCTATGACGAGTACTTTTTGGCCGCCTGTGGCCTCAGCAGTCGGTGCTCTAGAGGTAGCCGGCCTGACAAATACTCTGTTTTTTCACGCCTTGTTTACTTAGGATTTTTACTAACTTTGCTGTTTATTTCTTGCAGCTGACGCCATGAGTAAAATAACAGCATCCAAGACTGCGGCGGCCATGTTGCGGGCCTCGCTCATGCAACAGTCTTATGCCGACTCCCCCAACAAGGGGGCACCCTTGGTAAGCTTCGAAAACTCTTCCTCTTTTAGTTGTCTTATGCATATACTAACTCTTTTTGTTTTCAGTCTGGCACTCCAAGGGCTTCTTCCTCGCAACAGCCGGACCCCAAGGCCCGGAGGACGACTGTTGCAAGCTCTCCTGGGTCTTCCAGGAAAACAGTGGCGGCTGAGAAGAAGCCGGCCACTTCTTCTAAAACCCCGGCGGGGCCGCCTAGAAGTATGGACAATCACTTGTAAAAACTCACACTTGCTTCCTTCTTGACTAGGTCTAACTTGTTTTTTCCTTTCGCTTAATGCAGCCGGCCCTCAGGGGCTTGACTTGGTTGAGGTAGCCAAGTCCATGGTTAAAGTAGTTCCTCCATCTGAAAGGGAGGCGGTCAGGGGTGCCGGCACCCTTGACCTTGATGGGATTTCAGGGGTCCTTGCTGAGGTATACTTAGCATATTTTTGAGCTTTTGAGTTCCAGGACGCCTGTTATCTTTTTTGTTTGGAAACTGACGCCTGTTTTTCTTTGTACTTAGGCCCTGCTCCGAGTCAACAGCCTTCGCAAGCCGATTGATCGGAAAAACAAAGAGGTAAAGGCCGCAAAAGCTATGGCCGCCTCCAGCTGTGATAAGGCAATGTTTCAAATTGCCCAAAATGAAGTACTGACCATTGATCTTCTTTATTATCAGGCGCAGGCTACCGCCGCTGTTCGGGCTCAGTTAGAGGCGGCCCAAAAGAAGGTTGACGAGCTGGAGGCGACCGTCACAAACCTTAAGGCCGAGCTGAAACCTCTTCGCCAAAAAATGCACTCTTACGAAGCCATGGAGAAATCTTTGGCCAACGTAAAAGAACGCCTGGTGAGCCAAGAGAAGAGTCTTACCCAAGAGCTCTCGGAAAAGGCCGAGCAAGAGAAGAAAGAGCTCGTCCGGGAGATGGTGGAAGACTCCGCTCAAATCCAGCGCATGACCTGGGAACGACTGTTCCCCAGTGCCGACTTTGCCTCATGGGAAAGAACGTACCGCCAGTGTTCGGAAACATATAATCAACAGATCCTGGCGGCTGCTGAAGAAGAGGCGTTGGAAGGTGCGTTGGAGGAGGAAGAGCCGGTTGTGGCGCTTGTGTCACTTGGGGGTAAGGCATCAAAAGAGGGTGCAGCTAAAGCCGAGTCCAGCAAGAAGAGTGCTGACCAGGCGGCAGCTGCTGATTCTGAACTGCCCCCTTCTTAAGCTTTAAGTATTTTTTCCACGGCCTGCGTGCCGTTTGCTTTGTAATTACCCGGCCAGGGGCCGGGGTTTTGAATATTCTGCTGGTCTTTAATGACCGGCTTATTTTTAATCAAATTTTTGTTTTGGTTCAAATTTGTCTAAGTATTCCATATCTAATATCCCTTTGTTCACTAGACCGACTGTTGTGTATGGCCGAACGTTAAGACAGGTACAAATAGTAAGTATGCCGCCTATGCCCCTGGACGACTGGTGGTCTGTTTCCAGGGTAGATGATCAGTCGGCTATTTATTCAATCGGTATTCGAACTATTTATTCAATTGGTCTGACCAAGTAAATAGTATTACCTAGTTGCCAAGGAATTAAGTAGGATAACAAGCGGCGGGTGCCGGTTGTTTCCCTTTATTGCCAATGTTGGCTTTTAACTCGTAATTTGTTAACCTAGCAAGAGTATTGGTTGAGAGCCCTTGTTTATTAAAAACAGGTGGACGACTCATACCTTTTAGGCTCCATACTAAGTTTGAGTGACTATTAACCTAGGAGTTACTTAGTCTTCGTCACAATCTAGATTGGGTAGTAGAGGTACCAGGCGGCGTAGGCCGGCTAGACCCCTTGATTCGCCAATGTTTGTTGGCTATTAACTCAATAGGTTACCTAGTAGGAATAGGGGTTTGAGTGCCCTTGTTTGTTTGAAACAGGCGGTCGACTCAAACTTTTTAGGTTTTATACCAAATTTGAAGGAGTGACTATGAGTTAACGTTGGAGTTACTCAGTCGCCGTCACTTTTGTTTGAGAAGTAGAGGTGCCAGGCGGCGTAGGCCGGCTAGACCCCTTGATTCACCAATGTTTGTTGGCTATTAACTCAATAGGTACCCCCTGCATTTATCCCAAGTAATACAGGCGATCATCTGACTCAGATGTCAACTGCTACCACTGGTTTGGTTAGTGATAGAGTTATCCTTGTCTCAAAAACGGCTACGTGGTTGCCCTTGGGGACAGTCGTATAGGTGCCGTGTAATTAGTTTATAGAACAATGTTCCACCCAAAAGGGAGCTGCTCTCTGCGACGAATTTCATCCGGAGGGATGCCGTCGGACGCCTGCTATGATGTTGGGACAGGTCGTATTAGTTTTGTAGATTTGATCAGTTGGCTTGGCGCCTGGTCTGATCATTCGGCCGGTGGCCTTGGTAAGTTCTTGGTGAACGTAGGTGCTAAGTAAAAGAAGGGTAGCCGCCTGTTAGGCACAGGGTCGGTCAGGCCCTAATCTTTTTAGCTAAGTGTTGAGTAAAGGAACAGACGACATGCCCCTCAGAAGATAGAGTGAAAAACTCAATGGAGAGTAGCCGACTGTAAAGGTACAGACGGCATGCCCCTCGTAATACAATTAAATAGTAAGTGCAAACTTTATTAAGTAGCTCTTTACTTTACATCTCTCAGAAGAAATATTTTTTAAGGTTATCTACATTCCAAGTTCGAGGCAACGGTTGTCCGTCTGGTGTTTCCAGACGGTAGGTACCGTCCCTGACTTCCTCATAGATTCGGTAGGGTCCTTCCCAGTTGGGAGTTAGTTTGCCAGACTCATTAGCCCTACCAACTGCTTCCATTTTTCTAAGTACAAAGTCCCCTACTTTGAGTGGACGCCTGTGTACTTTTTTGTTGTATGATCTAGTCATTCTCAGGCGATAGATCTCATGGCGCAAAACAGCATTGCCCCTCTTTTCAGGAAGTGAGTCTAATGCCAGGCGCATGGCTTCCCAGTTTGCCTCTTCGTTATACAGCATTACTCGAAGAGTCGGCTCGTAGTGTTCTATTGGAAGAACAGCTTCTGCACCATAAGTTAGGAGGAATGGAGTTTCTCCAGTCGCCCCTTTTTCAGTCGTCCTAATGGCCCAGAGAACATGTGGTAGTTCATCCGCCCATAGGCCGCCTGCTCGTTCAATCTTTTTCTTGAGACCGTCAGAGATGATTTTATTAAAGGCTTCTACCTGGCCGTTTGCTTGTGGACGACCGACAGATGCAAAGTAATGTGCAATTCCTTGGTCTCCCAACCAGCTTTTGAGAACAGGCGTCTCAAATTGGGGACCATTATCAAAAACCATAGACATGGGAACCCCGAACCGAGTGATGACGTTTTTCCAAATGAATGAAATTACATCTTTCGTCTTGATTCCCTTTACAGCCTCCGCCTCTACCCATTTAGTGAAGTAGTCAACGGCAAAAAGTATATACCTTCTGCCGCCTGTAGCAGGCGTATATGGACCCAGAATGTCCATGCCCCACTTAGCAAACGGTAGTGGGCTGTGAATGGTAGTGAGGTCAGTAGCCGGACGGTGAATTAATTTGCCAAACCTTTGGCACTTGTCACATTTTTTCACCATCTCCATTGCATCTGCTTCCAAAGTAGGCCAAAAGTAGCCCTGCCGCCTTGCCCTTTGAGCAAGCATCCTACCACCTATATGGGAAGCACAGAAACCAGAGTGAAGATCATCTAGTATCTCTCGTCCCTTTTCAGGAGTAACACACTTTAAGAAGGGTTGAAGGTACCCCCTCTTGTGAAGTTCTCCCTGTATCATCTCAAAACAAGAGGCTCGTTTTTTCAGTGTTGCCGCTTGTTGAGGATCATCCGGCAGTTTACCGTTTGTCAGATATGCCCTGATTGAATCCATCCAGGTTGAGCTTCTGTCTAGGATTCCAATAGCGTTTTCCTCGATGCTTCTCTTCTCCATTACTTCCCAAAAAACAGTTCGAGGAGTATCGGAGGAGGCGGATGATGCTAATTTTGACAGTGCATCTGCCTGGTTGTTTTCTGATCTCGGCACTTGGATCAGATGGAAATCCTCCAGGGAGCCGACTGCTTGTCGGACCGCCTGTAAATACTTGATCATGGCCGGATGGGTTGCTTCGTATTCGCCATTGTACTGACTCACTATCAATTGTGAATCAGAACAGGCGTCTATTTTTCTTGCCCCTGCCGCCTTGCACATGCGGATCCCGGCTAGTAAAGCTTCATATTCTGCCTCATTGTTTGAAGCCTGAAAACTGAAGCGTAGAGCATACTCGAACCTGTCGCCCTCTGGAGATTGACATACGACGCCTGCTCCACAACCATTTGAAGTAGAGCTTCCGTCCACATATACCTTCCAGACTTGGTCTGGAACTTGAGAGTCATGAGGACGAGTCATCTCTACAATAAAGTCAGCAAAGGCTTGCCCCTTCACTGCTTTTCTAGGCTCGAAAGTAACTTCGAGGCTCTGTATTTCTATGGCCCATTTGATCATTCGTCCTGACGACTCCATGATGGTAAGGGGCCGCTTGATTGGTTGGTCGGTATACACGACGACCGCATGTGCCAAAAAGTAGGGCTTCAATTTTTTAACAGCCATGAAGAGTGCAAGACCAAATTTCTCCACTTGACCCAGTGGCCACAACAGTGGGCTTGACATCCGAGAGATAGCACTCTCGGGCCATCCTCTGATCTCCCCTTAGGGAGCCGACTGTTCCATTATCCCTTTCAAACTTAAGCAGCATAAGAGACGGGATTATAACAGCCTTGGAATTATTCAGGGTTGGTCGACCCAGAATCATGTTGTAGGCCGAGAGTTCCTCTACTACTAGGAACCGGACTACCATGTGTCGTCCTTCCCCTTTTTCGCCCAGGCGAATGGGTAAATCTACTCGTCCCAATGGGTGGACGACTCCTCCTCCAAACCCTATTAAAGGGTGGGAGGCCGGATGTATGCAGTCCGTCTGATATTTCAGTTTTGACAGACATTTGCTGCTGATGAGATCTGAGGAGCTCCCGGTATCTATGAGGATTCGGCCAACTCTCTGGTTGGCCACTTTACATTCAATAACGAGAGGGTCGTCATGCGGCCCCCTTACCCCTCCTAGATCCTCTTCAGTGATGACAATCTCAGGAAATATATATTTGGACGGCCGTTCTTGGTGAACGGAATTTACATCTAACCGCCTTATATTATCTTTGTTGCCCCTAATAGTGGGGCCGCCTCCTGAGAAGCCGCCTGCAATGGTGTAGACGACTGCATCATCTGTATCAGAACTGTCGGCCTGTTGATTCTTTTTGGCCGACTGCTTTTTTGAGGAAGTGTTCCCCGTAGATTTCTTGACATAAGTGTCAAGATCACCTTGCTCAGCCAAGCGGTCTAGGTACCGCATGAGACTGATGCAGTCATTGGTGTGATGACCAACGTCATCATGATAAGCACAAATTTTATCTTGGTTCCGGTTGTTTGCAGAACCCTTCATGGGGAGCGGCTTCTCAATTGAGAACCGTCCCTTTATTTCTTTTAGGATAAACTGGTTATCCTTGTTAAACACATACTTTGGGGAGTATGGTTTGAATTCTTTTTTCTTTTTCTGGGCCGGCTGTTTAGAGGAATCAGCCGCCCAGACCTCTTTTCTTTTCTCATCTTTGTTGGACGACTGTTTCTGTCGTCCCTCTCTTTTGTCGAACCTTTTCCCGTCCGACTGTTTTATCGTACACAGATCAGTCGCCTGTATATAGGCTTCTGCTTCAATCAAGGCCTCTTGAAGAGTCGCCACCCTTTTTCGAACTAAATCAAATTTGAAGGTAGACCCGTCTTTGAGACCTCTAAAAAAGTCAGTATAAGCTACCTCATCCGGTAACCCTTGAATCTGTATTCTCATCAGGTTGAACCGCCTGATGTAAGAACGAAGCCCCTCCTTCTCGCCCTGCTGAATTGTTCCCAAATCAAGGGTCGTTTTCTTCGCAGGGATGTTCATAGCGAAGTTGGAGGCAAATAAGTAAGCAAGCGTCCTGAAGCTGTTTACACAACCAGTCGGCAGGTTGCCGAACCATTGCTGTGCAATTCCCTTGAGAGTCGCTGGGAAACACTTGCACCAAGTGGGATCATCCAACCCTTGAAGGTACATCAGGTTGGTGAATGCCATCAGATGGTCTTCTGGGTTAGTAGTGCCGTCATAGGCGCCTACTAGAACATTTTTTACTTTGGCCGGCTGAGCGGCTTCAGTAATTTCCTTGGAGAAGGCCGACGGCTGTTCACCAAGTCTAAGCAGTCGTAGCTGCCAGTCCATAGGTTGGACGTTTTTTGCTGCAGGTCCACCAAATGGAGGTGGCTGCATAAAATACTGTTGTTGCGGCACAAATGGTAAGTTTGGTACCGCCTGGGCACTATGAAAGCCGGACTGACGGGAGGTGCCGCCTGACTGACTTTCATGGTACGACTGAGTATGCCTCATCGAGGCATTTCGCAAACTTTCTTGAAAATTTGAAGTAGAAGCCGACTCTGATAATCGGTCACTCTTCTTCTGCTCTAGCAGGAGCCGAGCATCTGTGAACGTTTGCTTTGACCCGTCCGCCTGAATATGACGAACCGGTTTCCTATTTCCCGTAGGATAACGGAGTTTTGTGAAATCAAGAGCAGGTGGCTCCCGCTTCTTGGATTTAGGATGAGGAGTCGCCTCTCGCCCTTGAACTGGCTTCCTCTTCAGTGAAGTGGAAGGTTTCTTGGCCGACTGCTCTTTGACTGAAGCAGGGGCAAGTCAAGTTCAATCGGAAACAATCTCTCTGTTGTCGTAGGGGCAAGTCACATACATCCATCCCTTGTCGTAGGGGCAAGTCACATACATTCATCCCCCTTAGGCCTCAGGGCCCTTCCCCTACTTGGTAGGATTATTTTAGAAGAATTGGGATTATAGATTTTTGATATGTAGTAAGCCATAGAGGGTTGTGATGCAAATGAGATTGGTAGAAGATTTTAAGTAACACTTGCCAAGTACTTTGTAGTATTCATCAATGTTTGAATAATCACATACAAGCACACCCAAGATAAGAGGTTGTGGGATCAAATCGAGGGCGCCCCCATTGATCTTCTTGATCAATTTAACAAACAAATCAAAATGGCTCATTTGTAAATAATGTGAACAGAAGTCGTCCACATGTCCACATATGTGAATGATGACAATTACTCAGCAGCTCAGTAGGAGTGCCCTCATGTAACGGGAGTGCCTTCATGTAACGGCTGTTAAGAGTGTTGAGCGTCACCGTTAAATTTTAATATCATTGATTTGTCTTATTTACATTCACATATCATGTTCATCTGACCAAGTGAGGCAGCTAGTAGCTGAACACACACAAAAACAGAGAGAGAAATGACGTTTTTCATTTTCGGATTTTCTATGGCAAACTTCTGTAATTTGCCTGTTGTCGGAAATTGCACCGTTGGATCATCCTCCAAGTTGATATCCTATATTAACAAAAGGGTGTCCAAGTCTTTACGCACTGAATATATGGGGGTAAGTCTGGAAAGAAATGCGGGACCACTAAATATCCCATTTGCCACACCCAGCTCACCCCGTTTTCTCGTTGGCGAAATATAACTCTATTTAACACAGCTAATGTTAATGGAGATGGAAAAGCTCATTAGAAAAACTCATCTTCAATGGAGAAAACAGTACGGGAGTGAAACACCTACCCCTTTAGGATTTACCATACCCTTAATTTCTCCATTTTTCTTAGGGTTTTCTTTTAATTTCGCGGTGAAGCCGCAAAAATGGTAGTGTTTGAGACTACCACCTTGTTGTTTGAGTATGAGGCGGATCGTCTAGCTTGACGGTGGAAGTTAATGAGCAGAGGAGAGAATCAGAGAATGCTTGTGAAGGAGAGAAGGTGGGTCTTTCTTTCATACCTCCATTGTCAAAGGGGCAAGGTTTTTGATCTTTTCTTTCGGAATTGATAATTCGATTACATATACCTATGATTTATGGAACCATGACATACCATACAATCAAGAGTAGTAAGATCCAAATTATTTCTTGAATTTTGTTTTCGATGGACCCAAGGATAATTTCAAAGGAATTCTTGATAGTTTTCTTTGGCTGAATTAATGGTTTCTCTCTCCTCCTTGAGTTTGTCAGAGAAGATAAAGCTAATGACATTAACTTTACCATCTGTGCAATCACTTTACAGAATTAGCATACCGTTGTAGTGGAACGGGGTACACATCAGCGTTATTTTTATTAAATGAATATAAAACGAAAATCAAGGTATTTATTTTCCATTTTGCCACTATGTTAACAACTCATGTTAATATGTGTGATATTAATGGGGATAGTTTCCACTAGTGATACTTTGAGGGTAGGAATTCCCTAATTCCGATAGCCTTCAGGTGGAGATTCCGTAACCCTTTCCCCACTCTTAAAGTGTTTAACCAAAAAAAAAAAATTGTATTATCTTATTCTTACGACAATCTTGATAATAGACTAACAACCCTGCTTTATTGACATCATGAGTAACTCATTGAAAACCTACACATGAAGATAAGAAAGAGGTTAATTGATACAACAACAATGACACTATAACCCTTGCTTTAGGAATCTCTGGGTTTGACGACGAAATTCTGGCGACTGATGGGGTTCATGACCACCGGAGGGCCAGCCGTGCGAGGCCATTTCTGAAACTTCTTGTCAGTTTCTTCCCACCACTCTTTGTTAGAAACAGTCATTGGAGTTGTGCCTGGTTCATAATATTGAATTATGCACAACAATTTATTAGTATTTTGCAATTTGAAAAATGATCATTAGAGTTGTGTAAAGATTGTTCAACTTGCCTCCAAAAATCTTCTTGTCAGCAGCAAGATAAAAAAACGCATATGAAACACCAAACGATCCTAAGAGTGATGCTACTATATACTTGGCAGACATATTCAAGCTGCGAAACAGAATTTCATCGCTTTGTTATTACGCATAATGATGCACATCCATTCCATTACAAAAATAACATAGGTTTATACTGGAAAATTGCTAACTTTTTCCTACAATTTCTTTCTAAAATGCTAAAATAGTGATCCAATTAAAAGGAACAAAAACAAATAGAAATTGAGCTGAGTTGTAGAAAAGATACTTGAATAATAAATTGCAGCAATAGTAAAAAATACATACATACCCAGAAATGAAAGAAGAGAGCGACAGAAAGAAGCCTAGCTTTTGATAAACTCTGTAAGCTAAATGAAAATTGAAAATTACCAAAATTTAAAGTAGTTACTTTCAGTTTTGTGCTTGATGTGCAGTAAAGCGGTCCCACAAATATGAGCCACAAAAGTGTAAATCTAACAAGCAACAGACGACGCATGTCACGCACCTGGGTCGATCTCATTCGACTCTTTAATTTAGATGTCATCTTCTGCACTCTCGACTATTACTTCTCTTTTTTTTCTATAATTACAGTTAGGGGTCGTTTGATTTGATTCGTACGGAGTAAACGAAATAGAATGAACAAAAGGAACAAAAAAGAATGGAATAAAAATACCTTATATTCTTTATACTGTTCGTGTTAAGAACAAAGGGAAACAATTCTACCACCACACAACCATGAGTTAATTCACTTTCCACCTTTTTCAGCCACCATCCAGCCAATATCCACTCACCAAACCACTCGCCAAACTTCCCTTACCACTTTCCGCCCTTCGTCGGCCCTTCACTGCCCCTTGCCGGCAGCCGCGCAGCTCTCCCCTCCCCCGAAAAACATCCCTCGGCCCCGAAAAAATCCTAATAACATCCCTCCCCCGAAAAACATCCCTCACTCCCTGTAAAACTCGTCGTCCGACCCTCCCCCACCCTCGAAACCCTAGGCGCTAGGGTTTCGAAAGTGGGGGAAGGTCAGCCGGCCGTTTTACGGTGAAGGGGAGGGTTATGCATGGGTGAGGGGATGATTTTCGGGTGAGAGGAGGGGCAGCGAGGTTCCGGTGAGAAGCGACGAGGGTCAAGGGATTGCGGCGATAGAGTTGTCAATTCGGGTAAACAATTGGGTTTGGGTCTGATAAGTGTGGGTCGGGTCAACTCGGGTCGAATTAATTCGGGTTAATGATGTAACCTATGCGGGCCGGGTTTGGGTTGGGTCATGCTTGAGTCGGGTCATACATCTTATCGGGTTAAGGTCGGATTTAGGTCGGGTAAAAAATAGGTCGGGTTACATTTGGGTCGGGTGAATAATAGGTCGGGTTTAATTCGAGTTTTCACAATTTAAAACGAGTTAGAGTCATTCTCGGGCTCGAGTCGGGTTCGATTCAAATTAATAATTTGCGGGTTATAATTAGGTCGGGTCGTTCTCGGGTTCGAGTAAGGTTCGGTTCAAGTCAATAATTTGCGGGTTATAATCAAGTCGAGTCATTTCTGTTTCGAGGTTTTCTGATGTCCTGCGGGAGAGTTACAATTCCGAGACTGGAACCGGACGCCTGTACCTGCAAAATAACGGAGACTCCTGAGAGCTCCGCCTCCAACGGTCAAGTTAGTACCTGATTAAGGAGTTATTAATACGGAAATTAAAGTACTAAGATCTCTCTAGGTGAGAGTGCTTAATGTTGGTAATCTGCGTCGTTAGCGAGATTAGCCGGTTGTTGGTGTTCCGTAATATTTCTGTTCTTCTCTGCTTGATTTCTTGATTTTTCGATCCCCTAACTAATGAGGATTAATTAAGTATTTATAGCCTTGAGAAGCGTGCCACTCTCTAGGTTTAAGGTAAACCTAGGGCTGATCGGGCCTCTAGACTGGATTGGGCCTTGATGGCCGGTTTTCCCATTTGGCATGGGTGGACACGTGGCGTGCCTTGATTGGTCCGTAGAGGACGTATCTGTGATTGACACGTGGCAGGCTCCTATTGGCCTTCGTGAAGGACCCGTGGCGGAACATGGTTGGTCCACTTGTCAGACGGTGATTGGTGGATAAAAATCCCCTAATCAATTTCCATGTCGGGTCCTTCTCGGGTTCGAGTCGGGTTCGGTTCAAGTCAATAATTTGCGAGTTACAATCATGTCGGGTCATTTCCAAGTCGAGTCATGTTCGGGTTCGAGTTACAATCATGTGATGCGCTGAGAGGAAGAAGATGAAATAAAAAAAATGTGGATATTAACGTAAGTAAATATAGGATATTAACTAGGCATGGCTCTTTTTATAGTGTCTAAAAATGAAAAAATATGATCTGAGAACAACATTTTGGAGCGCCTAAAAAAATAAGAACTATATTTGGGGACAAAAGAAGTGTTATATTGTCTTATTTAATTTGATCTTGTTGGTTAACCTTTATCGATCTTATCGTATCTGAATTATTAACTTTAATCATGTCTAATTTTTTTTTAACTTATCAACTTTATCATAAAGTATTTCTGAAAACATTAGCCTTCTAATTATAGACAAAGTCTGGAGAACACAGACTAATTTTAAAGATGAAGTTAATGATTAGGCAAGGTGGAAATCTTGTTTATCATTTGTAGCGTAATTCAAAATAATAGGAGCACTTGCAAAATAAATCATGGATGTGCAACCTTTACATAAATATGGAGTTACTCAATTCTTTTATATATAATTTAAAAAAAATCTTTAAAATAAAAATTTTGCATGTGAAAAAATATTTTATAGTGGATATTTACTAAATAAATGTTAACAGAATTGTATAACAATAAAAACATAAATAGATAAGCTAAGATTGCCACGTCTAAATTGCTAATTATTAGGGATTGAGCTACTAACCCAAGTTTATTTGCCAATTGTTGTGTTATAAGAATGGAATTTATCGTCATTATCAACTCACATTGCATAAATGCATAACATAAGCTCAACCAAATTAATTTCCAATTGTTCCAATTTACTATATATATCACACAAGCTCAACCAGTTTATATGTTTATATATATATATATATAGGGGAGGGATCCGGTAAGAACCCCTCCTTATATAAGAACTCTAGTTATATAAGAACTAATCTTAATCGTAGGATTAGGTTGATAAGAACGGCCACAATTAAAACAAATCACAAACCCTCAAAGTCATATAGCTTTCACTTTCTCTCTCCTCAATCTAAACGTTTGTGAGTTTCTCTCTCCTCAAAAGAAAATGCAGGAACAGGGGTTAGGGATGATTGGAGGCGGAAGTGGTGGTGGTTTTGGCGGTTTGATGGGCGGAGAAATGGCGTTTTCCGATCAGCATAGACAGCTGAAATTGCGACACATCCGCTATATGAACAACTGTTAGCGGCTCATGTTGCTTGTTTAAGAGTTGCAACACCAATTGATCAGTTGCCTTTAATTGAAGCTCAATATAATCAATCTCATAATTTACTTCGTTCTTATGCTACTAATTCTCAACATAATCACTCTCTCTCTCCTCATGAACGCCAAGACCTTGACAACTTTTTGGTAATAATTCTAATAATCATCATTTTTTTTGAAGGCATTTTTTATTTTAGTTTATGTTTGAGTAATTAGTTATAATGTATAGTTTGTGATTTAATTAGTCTAAACTTTGTTTTGGGTGTTGTATTTTTAGGCGGAATATTTGTTGGTGTTGAGTTTCTCTCTCCTCAAAAGAAAAAACTTTAGAACATATGAGTAGAATATACAAACAACTTTAGAACATAGGAAAAATTTGGAACATAAGAAAATTATTTACAACATAGTAAAAATTTAGAACATAGAAAATTAGAACATTGAAAAAAAAATTAGATCATAGGAAAACAAATTGAAAAATTAGAATATTGGAAAAAAAATAAGAGCATAGAAAATAAGTTTAGAACATAGGGTGAAAAAATTTAGAACATAAGGTGAAAAAATTTAGAACATAGGATAAAGTTTAGAGCATAGATAGAAAAAATTTAGAACGTACGGAAAAAAAAAATAGAAAATAGGTAGAAAAAATTTAGAACATAGGATAAAATTTAGAGCATACGGAAAAAATTTAGAACATAGGTTTAGAACATAGGAAATAAATTTAGAACATAGAAAAAAAATTTGAATATAGGATATATATTTAGAACATGGACAGAAAAATTTAGAACATAAACAATAAAATGTGGAACATAGGAAAATAGTTTAGAACATACATATATTTAAAGCTTAGATTGAAAAAGTTAGAGCTTAAGCAATAAATTTTAGAACATATGCAAATAATATTTAGAACATATGATAAAACCTATTAGCTCAATTGGAAGAGCACTATGCAAATGCATAGAGGATGTAGGTTCAATTCCTACATAGGTTATCTATATAAATAAGTGAAAAAACTTCAAATATTTTATTTTTTTTTAAAAAAATCCAATAAAACAAATTAAATTAGAACTAAGTTATATGAGCAGTAAATAAGTAGACTAGATTTAGAACATAGGAAAAAAAAACTTTAGAACATATGTAAAAAAAAAATATTTAGAACGTAGGAAAAAAATACTTTAGAACATAGGTAGTAAAAATTTAGAACATAGGAAAAAAAAACTTTAGAACATAAATAGACTAAATTTAGAACATAGGCAAAAGAATTTAGAACATAGGTAAAAGAATATTTAGAATATATATAAAAAAAAAAAATAAAAAAACCTTTAGAACATAAGTAGACTAAATTTAGAACATAGGAAAAAAAAAATAGAATATAAGTAGACTAAATTTAGAACATAGGAGTGGGGAAAAAAAAATTAGAACATAAAAGAAGAATTACAGAAATGCCATTACTAAAGGATCATTTTAGATGGTTGGATCAAAACTAATATACGACTGAGATTGGTTCTTATATAAAATTGGGTTCTTATATAGAGGAGGGTTCTTACACGAGCCTTCCTATATATATATATATATATATATATATATATATATATATATATATATATATATATATATATATATATAAGAATAGATCCATATGTGAGAAATCATAATTATATGAGAACTGATTTAAAATTTAGAACACGTGAGTAAAAATTTAGAACATATGAGTAAAAATTTAGAACATATAATTAAAAATTCAGAACACATGATTTTGAAGTTTTAAACATATGAGTAAAATTTAGAACATCTACGTGAGTAATAATTTGGAACATCTTATTTCTAATTTAGAAAGTGTGAGTAAAATTTTAAAAACATGATTTAAAATTCAAATTATATGAATAAAAATTAGAACATCTGACTTAAAATTTAGAACATGTGAGTAAAATTTAGAACACCTGATTTAAAAGTTATAACATATGAGTAAATTTAGAACATGTGAATAAAAGTTTGGAACATACAAGTAATAATTTATAACATATGATTTAAAATCTTGAACATATTATTAAAAATCTTAGAACACAACTTACAATTTAGAACATATAAGTTAAAATTTGGAACAAATAATAATTTAAGATTTAAAACTTGTGAGTAATTGGAATATTTGATTTAACTCATTTAAGATTTAGAGCACGTGAGTAAAAATTTAGAACATGAGAGTGTTCTCACATATAGGAGGTATTTTCACGAGAGCCTTCCAAATATATATATATATATATATATATATATATATATATATATATATATATATATATATATATATATATATATATATATATATATATATATATATATATAGTACTGTCAAAATGGTTTGACAGTTCGGTTTCGGTTCAGTTTGAAATCGGTTCGGTTTGAAATCGGGTCGATTTGAAATCGGTTCAAATGTCTTACATGTCGGTTTCAGTTTGGTTTAAATAATTATCGGTTCGATTCGGTTTTGGTTTATTCTTTAACGGTTTAAATTCGGTTCGGGTTGTAAACGGTCCGGGTAGTAAACGGTTCTGTGTGCGGGTTGCAGTTTGTTAACGGTTCGATGTAAACGGTTTTTATCCCGGTTTAAATTCGGTTCGGGTAGTAAACGGTTCGGTGCAGACGGGTTGCGGTTTGTTAACGGTTCAGTGTAAACGGTTTTATCCCGGTTCAAACGGTTTCGGGTTAGAAACAATTCGGTTCTTTTTTGGTTCAGTTTTATTTTAGTTCGGTTTATAACTGATTCGGTTTGTTAACGGGTTCGTTTCTTCTACGATTTAACATTATTCGAATCGGTTTTATTTCAAATTTACTATATTACGGTTTGGGTCTGTTTTTGATTTCAAAAAATCGGTTTTTCATTGATTCGTTTGGATTCGGGCAATTAAACGATTTTGGTTTGAAATTTGATACTACTTTCTAACTTTTTGTTGGTTAACAAGTTTTATATCAAGCCAAGACTTCATCACTTCATATTGAGGCATCATATTATATGCAAATTTTCATTAATTTTATAAATACATATCATGTTATGTTTCAAGTTTAGCCATACTGATCTTACTAGTTTATTACGAAGTAGATTATAAAAGTTTAGTGCATTAATATATTATTGTTTTACTATAAGATTATTGTCTGCTTATAATTTGATCATTTAATTAATAGTGTCATAATTATGATTTGATCAGTTGTTGTGACATCGAAATTTGCAATTTGGTATTCGATACTTAATTAGTCAACAAGACTGATAATTAAGACTCGTTTATCATTATATATTTGCATAAAGTTATATATGAAGATATTACAAAGTAGTTTGATTTGTATAATGAAAGAAAATATTAATGAATAAGAAGGTAATATTGATTCTTTCAATCGGTCACTACTAGAAAACAACTTATCTATGACGGAAAAAATCCCTCGGAAAACCATGAAATTCCGTCGAAAATGGCAGTTTCCGACGGAATTCCCTTAGAACACGTCGTCGCATTTCATATCGTAGGAATTTTGGCTTCTTCCGAAGGATTTTCCGTCAGAAACTTCCATGCCGACGGAATTTTCGACGAATTATAACTTGTCGGAGCTCAGTTTGACTAAAATGGAAAGTCCGTCGCAAGCTTACGATGGACCAAATTCCGTAGGAAGAAGTATAGCTTCCGACGGAATATTCCGTAGGAAGGTTAGAAGCTTCCGACGGAATTTTCCGTAGGAAGAAGGCAACCTTCCTACGAAAATATCCGTCGCAAAGTTTCCTACGGATATTATCCGTCGCAAAGTACCGACGGATGATTCCGTCGGAACCTTTTACGATTTGCGACGGATTTAAAATCCGTAGGAACTTTGCGACGGAAATAACGACAGAACTTGTTCTTTTTGACTTTTTTCCTATGGCTATCCTTTGATACCTATACTTCCCGCTTCTAATATTACGACAAAATTAAATTATTGGTTTTTATGCAAAAATAATTATATATATATACTATTTCCAATGTGTACAACCAAATAATGTAATCTAAAATTAGTACTAATAAACACTACGTAAATTAAAGCTAAGCAACCGCGGGAGTGCCCTGGCCTGCTCCACCACTACCCGTGTCGTCGTCCTTGGGATCTCGAGCTGGAGGTCGCACGGTGGAACATGTGTCATTGGGGAAACGACTCATCATCCTATGTTCCCACCTCCTCTCCATTTCTTCCATTTGGGCTTGAACTGAGGCTTGAACTCGGGCTTCCATCTCGACTTCCATTTCTTCCCAAAGAGCCTGCAGCCTGTTTTCCATCTGATCCTGCATCTGAGAAACAAGGGAGGGCGTGTACTGCAGGGAAGATGTGGAAAGTCGACCCATCTGGCTGCCATAGTAAAGGTTAGCACTTCCGCCAAGTCCTTTCACACGTCCTTTTTTGTTCCGACCACCCACGGTCTCCCAGTACAGCTCATTCAGACTCTTCTGAATCCTTTGAGTGCTAGCCTCCTCAACCTTCTTTTTGTAGGCCTCCTACAAGATAAACATATGAAAAGGAACAAACGAGTTAGTAAGTTATATAAATAAGCTTGGGGTACCATATTCATGAAAAATAAACCAAGTAACATGACATAGGTGACTTCTACTTAGCCCAATTACTTCATTTCTTAGAAAATGAGCTTTTTTTCTCATTCCATATCAATTAAACATATTTTTAGGTCTATAGTGCTTGAAATGACAAAAAAAAAAAACAAAGTAACAAAGTTTTAGGTACAATATTCATGAAAAATAACCAAGTATGGTCTCGGTCACTTCTATGTTTCCCATTTTCTCCATTTTTTAGCTAATGTTATCATTTCTCCTCCAAACATGTCAAATGTACATAGTTTAAGGTGTCTAGGGCTTGAAATGACAAAAAAAACAAAGACATTAAGTTTTGGGTGCCATATTGATGAAAAACGCACCAACTATAGCCTAAGTGCCTTCTATGTTGCCCATTTTCTCCATTTCTTAGCTAATATTGTCATTTCTCCTCTAAACATGTCAAATACTGATGATTTAAGGTGTCTAGGGCTTGAAATGACCAAAAAAAACAAAGACATTGAGTTTTAGGTGCCATATTGATGGAAAACGCACCAACTATGGTCTAAGTGCCTTCGATGTTGCCCATTTTCTCCATTTCTTAGCTAATGTTCTCATTTCTCATCCAAACATGTCAAATGTACATAGTTTAAGGTTTCTAGGGCTTGAAATGTCCTAAAAAACAAAGACATTAAGTTTTGGGTGCCATATTGATGACAAACGCACCAACTATGGCCTAAGTGCCTTCTATGTTGCCCATTTTCTCCATTTCTTAGCTAATGTTGTCATTTCTCCTCAAAACATGTCAAATGTACATAGTTTAAGGTGTCTAGGGCTTGAAATGACCTTAAAACAAAGACATTAAGTTTTGGGTGCCATATTGATGACAAACGCACCAACTATGGCCTAAGTGCCTTCTATGTTGCCCATTTTCTCCATTTCTTAGCTAATGTTATCATTTCTCATCCAAACATTTCAAATGTACATATTTTAAGGTGTCTAGTGCTTGAAATGACCAAAAAAACAAAGACATTAAGTTTTGGGTGCCATATTGATGACAAACGCACCAACTATGGCCTAAGTGCCTTCTATGTTGCCCATTTTCTCCATTTCTTAGCTAATGTTGTCATTTCTCCTCAAAACATGTCAAATTTACATAGTTTAAGGTGTGTAGGGATTGAAATGACCACAAAAACAAAGACATTAAGTTTTGGGTGCCATATTGATGAAAAACGTACCAACTGTGGCCTAAGTGCCTTCTATGTTGCCCATTTTCTCCATTTCTTAGCTAATGTTATCATTACTCCTTCTAACATGTCAATTGTTGATAGTTTAAGGTGTCTAGGGCTTTAAATGATTAAAAAAACAAAGAATCTAAGTTTTCAGTACCATATTCCTGATACCAAAGAACTAAGTTTAGGGAATTTGTTACCGCAATTTCCTTAGCTGTAGGGTTTACTGGCATTGTGCCTTTCCCAGGCAGCTCCTTGAAGTGTGTCTGCAGAAACAACTCAGGAGCTGTTGGTAGTTGGCCCTTATTCTTCGCCACCTTTGATACAAAAAAATAGGAATAAACGTTAACCATGTCACACCCTCGTTACATTGAAATACATAAAAATGCCTTCTAATATAAGATCTTTATAAACAAACTTACCATCCTTATTGCATGTTGGAAAGCCGACAACGAACCCTGAAAGTGGGTTCCTTGGACGGGATTTTCCATAGAACGCCCCTTCTGTTCTTTTTGTTTTGCGCCGAATTCGCCTCGTAAGTTGGATCCGTGGCAACAATGTCCAACATCTTCTTGTGGATCTCCTCACTCAGCCAACTTGGCTTGGCGCCATTCATCTTGTGCGTGATGGTGTGGAACATGTCACGTAGGTGTGTTGCTGCCCTCCTCCAAAATGCAAGCTTCACTTGCTCGTTCATCTGAGGTGCCCATCTGAATTGTGCCTGCAATAATAAAATATAAAAGTGATAAACAAAATTAAATCAATACAATAACTAAAACATGTATTAACCAAGACCAAAAAATATCATACGCTGAACAAGTTCCACCAGTGTTCCTTCGTAGCTTCAGGAACTTCTCCAAAGTTCCTCTTAGGGGCTCGGTAGTATCCAGTAATCGTACCGGATAACGCACTCCGAACCTTAGGATCATCAAACCTACAATAAATGAGAAACAACAATGTTAAACAAGTTCAAAAATAGTAATATAAGCCTTGTATCTCATCCTCCATATCATGATATGTACGTACCAGAACGTAGTAGGGTCCAAAACCGGTAGCTCTGACTGATCCTGTGTCTGATCATCTGGAGGAGTGGATGGGGGCGTTTGATCGGCACCCAAATCGTGTGCCTCTGCATCGATCATGTCATCATCCTAGTCGTCGTTGAAAAGGGCGGCCATTTTCTCTTTCCCCCTTGCTTCCTTCGACGATTGTTCACTTTTTCCACCCGCCATGACTACCTGAAATAGATGTTAGTAACATGACAAGATATTATAAATAACAAGTGCAGTGCAATGTAATATGGCTTTTATACTAACAGTAAAAGTTTTACATAAGCCTAATTAATATTTTTATTTTACAATAGGAAGCATACTGTTAAAGGAGATTAACATATTCTCCTACTCAGTAATCTCATTACTACTTTCACTACTAGAGTCATCACTACTATCATCTAATACTATATCGATGTCATCATCATCGTCACTATCACTAGAGCCGATACTAGATTCATCGTCTTCATCGCTTGAGATCACAAAGCCATCGTCATCGTCTTCATCATCATCATCTCTGGCGTAGTCTGGAATGTCATTCGGTGGGCAAAGCGTTGCATGTACTGTTGGGGATGGTGATTGCAAAAACTCTAAGTCCACCGGAGCATCAACCACTGACCTTGCTTGTGTTTTAAACACAAACCACCATTGAACTCGATCTCGTTTCAGGCTAGGGTATGATGCATAGTACACTTGAGTCACTTGGTAAGATAAGACAAATGGATCATACTTGGGGTATTTCTTAGTATGATTTACTTCGATTAGCTTGTATTGTTCATGTAGGTTCATTCCCCTACCACAATCCATCAAATTGCACTTAAACAAAATTGTCTTGTACTGTTTTTTGGGTCCCGTGTAGACAAGTTCAATTATGTCGTCTAAAATGCCGAAGTACTCTCCGCCATCCTCACTTGATACACACACACCATAATTCATGGTGGATTTGTGCTTGCCATGGGCATGTGTATGGAAATTAAATCCACCGACAAAAATCTGGCCCCAAGTACAAACTCGCCTGAAGGAACGCATGCACAACGCTCGCAGGACATCCGAATTTGGCTTCTCTTCGACCACCTATAAAGTTGTTGAATATCAACATCACGGTTCATGAATTGAATGAATTGAAATGCAAGATGTTAAATTCATAATTATTTCACGAATAGACCGCGTATATCACCTTGTGATGAAACCAATCAGAGAATTCAGCTTCGAAATTCTCCATGACTTCTTCTCTACGCAAGAAAGGTCGAGTACTAAGAATGTAGTCCTCAAACTTCCTACGAGGCCAAAGACACAATGTAAATATACAAAGTCATCATTGTAATTGTTCGTAAATACGAATACACTGAATACCTAAACCTAATATACCTTTTGTATTCGCCAAGAATACCGGTGTTTCGTAACACGAACAAACGTGCACACTCAAGTTCTTTGTCATCTAAGAACCGAGTTTTACCATTATTTGACACACGACCACTATCCTTATTGAACAACTCTGGTATTTCAGTGTCGTCTAATGTGGACTCGACGTCGGCATTCACATTTTGACCAAGATCTCGAGTTTTAGTGTCAACTGTCGACTGAAAGTAATAGGAGCAGAAGTTTTCTATCTCTTCAGTGAGATAAGCATTGCATATGGACCCTTCAACTCGAGCCTTGTTCCCAATTTTCCGTTTCAAATGATTGAGGAACCTGCAATTATAGTTATGTAACTGTATGAGTAAGTGATTAGGATGTAAAACAAAGGATGTGAAATAAGGGTCTTTGATTTACCTTTCGAAGGGATACATCCATCTGTATTGTACAGGACCACATAACTTCCCCTTATACGGAAAATGTATAGGCAAATGCTCCATGGAGTTAAAGAATGCAGGAGGGAAGACCTTCTCAAGCTTGCAGAGGATCTCAGCTATGTTTTTCTCCAATCGCTCCATGTCACTAACTGATGTTGTATAGCAACACAAGTCGCGGAAGAATTGGCTGATCTCTGTAATTGCATTCCAAATATGGTCGGGGAGCAATTCCCTCAAAGCAGTGGGCAACATCCTCTCTATGAACACGTGAAAGTCATGGCTTTTCATTCTGTGGAGCTTACATGCTTGCAAATCTATGCATTTGTTCAAATTGGAGGCGTAACCATCAGGAAATCGCAACTGTTTAACCTACTCACACAAAACTTTTCTCTGAGCCTTGTCAAGAGTGAATGGAGGCTTTGGCATGACCTCTTTTCCTCTATCATCCTCCTGAAGATGAAGCTGGGGATGTTTACAATATCTGACAATGTCATTCCGAGCTGATGGCGTGTCACACGTATGCTTTTTCACATCCATTACAGTGTGAATTAACTAATCAAAGAAGTTCTTCTCAATGTGCATGACATCTAAGTTGTGACAAAAGAGGAGATGCTTCCAATATGGGAGCTCCCACAGTGTGATTTGCTTGAACCACCCCTTCTTTTCCTTTTTTATCCGTTTAATTGAATCGGGTCCATCTGTAGCCTTCGGAAGGTCCTTAACACATTCCCACAGCTCCTCTCCTGACATGATGTGTGGAGGGGCACCTTTCTCTACTTTGTTTTTACAGAATGCAGTTTTACTATTTCGAAAAGGGTGATCTGTCGGAAGGAATTGCCGGTGGTAATCAAACCAAGAAACTTTACCACCATGTTCGAGCCAAAATGCTTTGCTCTTCTCCATGCAATGTGGACAAGCTTTCTTACCAGTTGTGGCCCAACCAAACAACATGCCATAAGCCGAGAAGTCACTAACGGTCCATAGGATGGCTGCTCGAAGATTGAAATTTTGTTTCATCGAAATATCGTAAGTAGCCGTGCCAACTTCCCACAACAGTTTCAACTCCTCTATCAACGGTTGCATGTAGACATCCAAGTTGCCCTTAGGGTTTTTAGGACCAGGAACGAGCAACGAAAGGAACATGAATTTTTTTTTCATACGCATTGAGGGAGGCAGGTTATAAGGGGTCAAAATGACAGGCCAACAAGAATATTGTCCCCCAAACTTACCATGAGGAGCAAAACCAATTGGTACACAAGCTAAGTCTCACATTACGAGGCTCGAAAGCAAACTCTGGAAAGCGACTGTCGAGGTGTTTCCAAGCTTCACTATCATTAGGGTGTGCCATTGTGCCTTGAACTCGGGGATTTTTCGAATGCCATGTCATTTCCTCCGAAATGTTCTTGGTTGCAAACAGTCTTTGCAACCTAGGTGTGATCGGGAAATAAAACAGAACATTCAAAGGCACTAGGCTACCTTTGGAAGTCTGCTTGTATCGGTCGCTGCCACACACCCTAAAGAGCCTAAAACCATGCAAGAATGTGATGTAATATCGGGATAAATCTATGTATAAAACGTGTATATCATTACTCTTCTTCCTTCGTAATAATTTAATTCTATAATTTCCCTTAACATGCCATAATATATTACACCCCCTTCTCCATAAATTAAACACCTATCCCACTATTTTGAGTAGGGGAATTTTTCTCAACATCTTTTGTACAATAGTTGAATCCATTACACACAAATTTTTTCATTTTCTTACCAAACTACTTGGACCCTTGCTTAGCCTCCGAAGATCTTCACTAATTTGCTCATCTTCCTCTTGGCACAAGCATTTACCCTATGTCAAAAAAAATGTTATGCTGTTTTGATAGATAAATAAATAAAATAAATAACATATATATGTAATAATTTCTTGCATTAAACACATACATTAGCTTGAAACCATTTCACAAATGTTTCTTTGTGGAGCTTTTCAAGGTCTGATAGTTGTATATGCAAATGTTGTTGCCTAAGAAGCTTCTTATACTCTCTACATTATAAAAATAACACTAAATTTAGTAGGTGCTAATTGAGGTTAAAAGAAAATAAAAATAAAAACAGAGCAGATTTTGAGCATCTTACTCTAAATATTTTGTAACCTCGTCGCAATTGAACAAGACATATTCATGTGCTTGGATCCATTGATAATGACTCAAATGAATATTCTCCTCATATCCTAAAACTTCACTCATATTTGAAAAGATAGACAACCCTTTGCATTCGCAATCAGAAGTGAATTTACTATTTCTGGATTCAACTTCTTGCATGTATTGAGCACAGAAGGTCATTCATTCATGAGCAATGAATGCCTCGGCTATGGAACCTTCTGGTTTTGCTTTATTATGCACAAAAGATTTTAGCTTGAACAAAAACCTGCAATTTCATATTTAAAAAAATAAAAAAGCAAATCACTAAAAGTGTTTTTTATAAGGATATTTATGACTAAAGATTATATTAAATCATACCTCTCAATTGGATACATCCATTGAAATTGGACTGGATCGACAATGGCCGCTTCATATGATAAATGAATCACCAAGTGTACCATAATGTCAAAGAAAGATGGAGGAAAAATCCTTTCTAGGCGACAAAGTGTCACAATTACACTTTGCTCTAATTTCTCAAAATCATCGAAGGAAGCATCCTTAGAGCACAATTCCTTTAAAAAGTTGCTGACCTTAATCAAGATTGCACTTATTTCTCTAGGCAACGCTTTTCTAACAGCTAAAGGCAGCAATTGTTGCATAATAATGTGATAGTCATGACTTTTTAAGCCAAATACTTTCCCATTCTTCACATCAACACGACGAGCTATATTAGATGCATTTAACTGATGATAAAACTTTACAAAAAATTTCCTTGGCCTTTGTATCCATATGAAATGGTGCTTTTGGCTTTTCATATTTCTCTCTTACTTTCATAGGATGTTGTTTAGGCCTAATCTTCATGTCTTGAAGATCAAAGCGGGCTGCTAAAGTGTCTTTACTTTTCCCCTCAATATCCAACAAAGTCCCAAGTAGAGATTCACACACATTTTTCTCTGTGTGCATGACATCTATGTTGTGCCTAATCAAATGGTCTTTCCAGTACGACAATGTGAAAAATATACTTACCTTCTTCTAGCCAATTCCCTCTTTGCTTTTCTTTTTAGTCCCTTTTCTTTTTCTCTTACGACACTTAGACATCTTATTATGCTTTCCAAAAGTTACTTTGATCTTTCGCATTTGATAAAGCAAATCAGCCCCTGATCGTATTTCTGGAGGTGGTCTCTCTTCAACTTTACCATTGACTGCAGCCACACATCTTCGAAATGGATGATTTTGATCAAGGAGACAACGATGTCCCATGTAACACAACTTCTTACTTTTTTTTTAAATAATGAGAACATGTATCAACATTACAATAAGGACAAGCCAAGTAACCTTTTGTTTTCCACCCCGAGAGGTTACCATAGGCAGGAAAATCATTTATTGTCCACAACAAAGCAACACGCAATATGAAAGTATCATTGGTTAATGCATCATAAGTCTTTACACCATTCCATAATTCCATTAGCTCATCAATTAGCGGTTGTAAATAAACATCAATGTCATTACTAGGAGCCTTAGGACCAGAAATAAGGAGAGACATTATAAAATATGAATCTTTCATGCATAACCAAGGTGGCGAATTATACACCATAAGCACAACAGGCCAAGTACTATGATTAGTGCTCATATTACTAAATGGATTGAAACCATCACTAGCCAAACCAAGTCTAAGATATCTAGCATCTCGAGCAAACTCTGGATAATTTTCATCTAAATTCTTCCACGCTAAGGAATCAATAGGGTGCCTTTGTTTCCCATCTTAACTATGTCCCTTTTTATGCCATCTCATTAACTTAGATTTTTTACGTGACATAAAAAGATGTTTTAAATGTTATTAGTGGAAAATGTCGAAGCACCTTTGCTGGACCACTTTTCTTTCCAATTAATGGATCTTTCCATCTTAATACATCACATACACTGCATTTTTCATCATTAACTTTCACTTTCCAATATAACATGCAATCATTAGGACATGCATCAATTTTAGTATATCCTAAACCTAAATCAACCATGATCTTCTTCATTTGGTATAAATTTTTTGGCAAGTTTGATCCATTAGGAAGAACATCATTTAATTATTGCAGCATATGATTGACTAATGTATCACTCCACCGATACAAACATTTCATTTGATGAAGTCGAAGAATGAATGACAAATTAGTGAATTTATCACAACCAGGATATAATTCTATTTTAGCATCTTGCATAAGCTGGTGAAAATTTTGAACTTCTAAATTCATCTCTGCCTCACCAACTTGTGGAAAGTCATCTAGGTTATTTTTTGAACTAGGAAATCCAAAAGCATCATGAAGTAATCTATACATATCATCAACCCCATCATTAGACTCCTCATCACTTAAAACATCATCCTCTACTTTAGATGGTGAAGGTTCTTCCCCATGAAACACCCAAATACTATTAGCATAATTTTTATCAAAACCCACACAAAATAAATTCTCACGAACATCTTTAGGATCAAGCATAGTGACAGCATATCTCTTACATACATGGACATTTAATCCTCCCATTAAAGGCTGAAGTATTAAGGGAAGATTGTATGAAATTATTTACTCCTTCCCTATATTAAGGACCATTTCTTGGCATATATACCCAACCTTTTCTCGTATCCATAAAATTAATAAGTTACTTCTATCAAATCCTATTCAGGAGCAATATTAAGGTAATAATCAATATAAGTTACTAAAACTCAGTATTAATATTCATATAATACAAAAATAAATAAATAAATAAATAAAATAAAAAATGAATACAATTATTTTCAAACTCGAGTTATAACTTTAAAGTAAACAAATAAAATCAATTACACGTAGTTTCAAGTTTAATAATATTGAAAAAACAATCACATGGAAAACATAATAATGATGATGAAATCATATAAACACAAATCACCATATAATATATACAAAAATTACCAATAACTATCATAACAACAAGAACAAGCAATACCAATAGAAGTACCTTGATAATTTCCCTTTTTGAAAATCCTAACGTACCTCAATTTGTCTACGTATAGTACTTATTTACCTGTTACATTGTTACAACATCAATGAACATTAAATCAATATAAAATAGAAGAAAGTTATAACCGTCATCAAAGATGCATAATCTTTTAAACAAATAAACAAAGAAAAAGTTCATCTGTATTATCAAGAAAGCTTATAAAAAACAATAACAATTTTGTAGATAAAAAAAAGAGAAAAAAAAAAGAAAAAAAGAATAGCGCAAGTAATAAAGACATGTCATTCTTTCATTCATAAAAATAATAAAAATAATAAAAAAAAACCCTTAGTGATGTAGAATATCTTAAGCCTAGCTTGTTATATACACTTGAAGAAAATTTAATGTCACAATTCTTGGGCTTAATTTACCCATAATCATCAAAGTAGTTTTAAATTAGCTAGTTTGTTTCAATTTAATTTAGATTTAGTGGCTGTTTAAACTACATTATTTTAATTAAAATTTGCTACTCCATATTATCATAAAATCAATAGAAATTCAAGATTATAGATCAAAGGCAAGAACTTCCCAATAGGGAAAAAATGAGAACCCAAATCACCAATACAAAAGTATAGAGACAAATTTTTTGATGTTACTCTAAAATTAGTCAAATTTTGAACGGATTTTGTGCCCTTAACAATGAAGTTAAAAAGCAATTACAGAGTAGTAGGCCCATTAGTAAAACTTTCATCTTTTTTGGTTTTTTGACAGGCAAACCATAGGTGATTTATTCATTAATCAAAGCTACCTTGTCGGAATCAACAAGGGGAAAAACAGAAGCAGGGCAATCCTCCATCCAGAACCTTTCCTCACTAAGATATAGGGAAAGATTAGCCATGGAGTGTGCCACTTTGTTACATAATCTAGGACAAAAAGAGAAGCAAACAAAATCAAAACAACGAGCAAAATTCATAATATCTGTCACAACCAATCAAATGGAGGCAATCACAGGAGACCTCCAACTTCCTGAAACTTGCATCAAACGCTGCTCTTATGCCTAATAGAGCATAACCCATCGCACAAAACCCATCGCACAAACAAACACCATCGCACAATCTTTCGAATTTTTTTTACTATATAATTTCAGACCAACTAGATTCTTAACAATTTTGACAAAATCCTTTGAAATATTGATACCAAATTAATTCTGACCATTTAAATACTCACTAATTTATGACCAAACAAGTTCAGATAAAATCCTTAATTTTTTTTAACATTTAAATCAACATTTTTTGACAAATTAAGCTTAAAATAAATGAAATTCAAAGATTAGTGCTATGAACTTACAAAATAAAAACCGCTAGAGAATTTCAACGGCAGCAGATCCCACTTGATGCGCAACCATTAGAGAACAATAGGAGGTTCAATTTTGTATTATTTTATAAATGAGCAACAACTTCGAGCGTAATATGTGATTTTTTTTTGTAAATTTGAGTAGATGAGTGATAATTTTTGTAAATTTGAGCAGATTTTTTTAGAACCCTAGCTCCGTGAAATAGAATAAGGAGAGATAATAAGAGTGTTCTTTGTTGTTTTTACTGATGAAATGAGAAAAGGAAGGACTTTTCTTTTGGGCTTGGTTTTGGTTATATTACTAAGGTGAATTTTTAGAAATGAAAATGGTTTCAAAATTCTCTAATATTTTAATGTGGCGCCAGCGCCATATTTTTATTTTCTTTTTTGTGAAAGCGCCAATTTTTTTCTAAGATATTCATAATGTGATTTAGTATCAGAAATTTTTGTTACTATAAGTATCTAATTGTATCAGAATTAATTTTGATGGTAAAAAGCTTATTAGTGTCGGAACTTTTTGTTACTATAAATATTTTATTGTATCAAATTAATTTCGATAATAAAAATCCTATAGTGTCGGAACATTTCTGATACTATGTTGTCATTTGTATTAGATCAATATTTTTCCGACACTATAATAAAGTCTAATACTAGCCTATCGTCCAAACCATAGAAGTAGTGTCAGAAAAAAAAAAAAATAACTGATATCATTGACATTTTTAGTGTCAATAATAATTACTGATTCTAAAATTTTTGATACTAAAGGCCCGTTTTCTAGTAGTGATGTGGTCAATGTTGTTAAAATTGATATAATTACCTTATTTTTTTTTTATATATATTGACATTCGTTATTTTTATATATAGTGGCCTCTGTATAAATGTGATCAAAATTGATATTATTACCTTAATTTTGTATATAGTGACCTTTATGTACATGTGGTCAAAATATAAATAATTACCCTAATTTTTTATATAGTGACCTCTAGGTAAATATTGTAAAAATTGATATAGTTACCTTATTTTTGTATTTAGTGACCTCAATGTATATGTTATCAACTTGATATAGTTACTTCATTTTTTAATATAATGACTTTTGTGTATATGTTGTCAAAATTAATAAAGTTACATTATTTTTATAAATAGTTTCCTTTACGTAAATATTGTCAAATATGATAAAGTTGTGTATTTTTGTATGTTGTTACCGCTAAACCATTGACCTGGGTATGTATAAGGGAAAGTTGAAAAGATTATTTGGCTTTTAAACCGTTAGATCTTGTTAGTAATAATGGATGGTTGAGATTCTCTGTTTTTAATTTTCACCGTAAGTCTTGTTTTCAGCGGAATCTTCCCGTATATATATAGATATCACACATTGTAGGGTACTAGGGTTATGAGTTACGACCTCTCATCCAGTGAAAAAAATAAGTATTTCTTCCATTTATCATATCCGAGGCAATTGTCCTCTGATAATATATATTGCTCATTGTTATTAGCATAAAAATTGCTTTCGGCGAAATCTTCACCCTAAAGAAAAAATGGGTACAACAAATAAACTTGATCATTTTCCAGGGAAAATAACTCCATACGTTATAACTTGCTGGTTACTAGCAGCTTGTGGAGGCCTCATGTTTGGTTATGATATCGGCATTTCAGGTAAAACTAGTAAAACCCTAAAATTGTTACTTTGTTCAATTTATTATTATTAAAATCATGGATGCTAGAAATGTATGACCTTTAGTTTAGTACGAGTAGTTAGTTTTTTTTTTTTTTTTTTTTTTTTTTTTTTTTTTTTTTTTTGTGTGTGTGTGTGTGTGAGTAATTGCTAATACGTAAACTTTTCAAATTGGTAGGTAAATTTTGTGTAGGGTTGGGTAAAATTAAGTTTAGCAATATATATGTTCGATTTGGGGTAAAATTAATCTATTATCTTGTTAATTTTACGTGTTATATTTCTAATTTTGAGTGAAAAAATTGTATTTTAGATTTCTAGGTCATTATGCAAGTAATTGCCGGTTGAGTTTTCAGATGGGTAGACTTATTATGCTACAATTAGTATAACATGCTCATTCTTTTTACAATGATTGTGAATTTTAATTAGTTAATAGATTGTAAAATAAGAAATTAAATTTTTTGATCACTAGTAACAAACTGATTAATCTTGGATTTAACATTAATTAAGTGTAAATTGATTATTATTATCATTATCTATATAAATGCAGGTGGAGTGACAGGAATGGATGATTTCTTGAAAGAATTCTTCCCAAAAGTGTACCAAAGAAAGCAACATGCACATGAAAACAACTACTGCAAATTTGATAATCAATATCTTCAGTTATTTACATCATCATTGTATTTATCAGCACTTGTTTCAAGTTTTCTGGCATCAAAAGTTTGCTCACTTAAAGGGAGAAAGCCTACCATTTTGATTTCTGCTGTGTTTTTCTTGGTGGGTTCTGCATTCAGTGCACTATCTCAGCGTCTTTGGATGGTCATCATTGGCCGAGTTTTCATGGGCGTTGGCGTCGGTTTTGGTAATGAGGTGAGGTTAATTATATTTGATGAATATACTGTCGATGTCAGCTAACTTAACCGGTAAACTATTGAGCCTTATTCCGTACATGACATGCATTAAATTCAGTTTACATCACAGTCCTTTATTTGCGACTGTCGATGAGGTGAGTTTAATTATATTTGATGAATATATTGTTGATGTCAGCTAGCTTAGATGGTAAATTATTGAGCTTGGCCTTATTCCATACATGACACGCATCAAATCCAGATTACATCACTGCCCTTTATGACTTTGTACGTCGATAATCTAATATTGAGTACTATTTTGGTAATTGTGCAGGCAGTGCCGTTGTTTTTATCCGAAATAGCGCCAATGCAACACAGAGGAGCAGTAAACATTCTTTTCCAACTCCTAGTCACAGTTGGTATACTTACTGCTAACCTTGTCAACTTTGCAACCTTAAGATTACACCCTATAGGATGGAGAATATCCCTTGGATTAGCAATAATTCCTGCTGTTCTACTGCTGATTGGCGGGATCATCATCACCGAAACTCCTACAAGCTTAATCGAGAGAGACCGGATTGATGAAGGCCGGAAAGTGCTAAGGAAAATAAGGGGGGTCGACGAAGTTGAGGCCGAGCTTCAACAGATAAGGGAGGCATGTGATCAGGCTAAGTTAGTGAAGCACCCTTACAAGGAATTAAGGAAGAAGCAAAGTGTACCTCCTCTTGTTATTGGGATTCTGATGCAAGTTTTTCAGCAAATGACTGGGATTAATGCAGTCATGTTTTATGCTCCTATTTTGTTTCAAACTGTAGGGTTTAAGAGTAATGGATCACTTCTTTCTGCTGTGATTATTGGCCTTGTTAATGTGTTTAGTACCTTGGTTTCGGTTTATGGAGTCGACAAGTTTGGAAGAAGGATATTGCTACTTCAAGCTTGTGTTCAAATGTTTGTTAGCCAGGTACTTTCATTATTCTCAGCACTTTTATTTAGTTCCTTTGACTAGTTATAATTCACTTGTTTCACAACTTTTTCCTAACAGCTATTATAACAACTACTTTTGCCGAACATAGCCAGAGTTGAGCCTAATTTGCGTGCATCACTTGTTCACCTAAGTTGCATACTTAATTTTTGCATTTTAATTGTTATGCTTTCTTAATTTCGTTGATTGTAACTTGTTTTTACTTATTCTAAACCAATCAATATTTACTAATTACTCCTAACAAGTTTTTCTTTTGTCATACTCAGTTATTGATGTATTTAATTCATTACAATTGATATCTACGGACCAAATTTGACTAGCATTTAGAAGAAAAAAAATGGTTTTCTGTTGAAGTGAACAGGGCCTTAGTACGTTTGATTCTAACAAAATTGAATTGATTGTGGTTGGATGCAGACTGCAATCGGAATAATACTGATACTGAAGTTAACAGACACCAATACATTGCCAAAGGGAGCAGCAGTCCTAGTAGTGATACTAACATGCTTGTTTGTGATGTCCTTTGCATGGTCATGGGGTCCTCTAGGCTGGCTTATACCAAGCGAAACCTTCCCTATTGAAACCAGGACAGCAGGCTTCGCGTTTGCTGTGAGTTCCAACATGATGTTCACCTTCCTAATTGCTCAAGCCTTTTTATCAATGCTTTGTCACATGAGAGCTTATATCTTCCTCTTCTTCTCTGGGTGGATTGTTGTCATGGGCTTTTTCGTCGTGTTCATCTTGCCTGAGACTAAAGGTGTCCCAATCGATGCTGTTGCTGATCGAGTTTGGAAGAAGCATCCTGTGTGGAAGAGATTCTTTAATGAAGATCCTAAGCAGGAAAATGGAGCTTAAAATAATAATTTGATTCCTTATGGGAGTTATTTACAAATTTTCAAAATTGCAGCTAAAAATACATCATTTTTTTTTTCTTGGAATTGAAAGACTGCTAAATTTTGTACTTTAAGTGACTTTCTTTGTGCTATGCTGAGCCTATATCTAACAAGGGATAGTAAGATGCTTTAGGAATATATTTAAGATTTGAAAATTCTAACCTTCTCTTATTTCAACTTTTCAAGGAACGATGAATTACCGATTCATTGCGCAAATTGGATTGTCTACTTGTACTATGTTGTCTATAAAAAAAAATAATAAATATAAGTAGAGGTGGCAAATGGGTCGTTCGGATTTAGGTCAGCATGATTTGGACCATATGTATGCATATAATAAAAAATGAGTCATTAATTCGATGAAATCTTCAGAAATATATGCTATTAATTAGCCAAATCAATTAATATTATTTTTAAGTTGAAATCGATCAAAATTTTGTTTTGGGTCGTGCAATTTTGAAAAGTAATTACTTCATAACAAATTTGTTCTTCCAAATTTACTGCCAATAAAGTCTCTTAAATTTGTCACAGTGGGGGTCTATGAAAGGGAAGTCTAACAAGTCTTGTGTATTGGTCATACATTGCATTCTATTTCTATGGGGTTATCAAGGAAACATACCTTATTAATCCTCTAAATTTGATTAGAAAAAATCAATGGAAAGTAGAAGAATTGTAAGAGTACCGTGTAAATTGCAACATGGAGTGTAACCTTTCTAAGCTATTCACGAGCTGTATGGCTAACCACCCTCATTGGCTCATTTGGTTGTGTCGCACAATCAGTTGTACAATAGAAATTGTTGGGGGGTTTACATCACGAAATCATCTTGCTTGTACACAAAAATCAAAATACATGCTCAGAGTGAAAGCAACAAAAAAAAAAAAAAAAAAAACAGCAAATGGCTTTTTCATCAATGCTCAGCAAATTTACAGTAAGTTCTATTCATAATATACATACAAAAAAATTGATGTCAACACCAATAAAAGGACTTTTAGAAAAATGTTTCCTTTATACAATGCGGAAACTCTCAGCAGGTACAGATGAGACTGTAAGCTGTACTTGAAATCTACTCTGACCCAAAAAAATCCAGAAGATACAACCTGTTTGCCCTATCTCACTGGAACAAAATTGGATAACCCAAATCAAAATTTATAAAAAAATTAATTAAAGAATAAAATGAATTTTTGGAATCTAGGACTGACTATTCAAGCTGCTTTAGGAGTAGCTGATAGAATCTTTAGCTACTTCGTGCACAGAACGCCTGCCATAGGTGAGACAAACCAAGACGTCAATACCAATTCCAGAAACTATATATATATATATATACTGCTCCCCTAGAACATTTCGACCGCCCCTAGTTTATTGATAATCAACAACCAGCAGCTTTCAAGAAGTTGTCATAAGGGCTTGATGTGGGAAGCTTATAGTGCTGCGGTTGTATATTGTATTCAGCAGCACATAGCATGGGTACTGGACTGACAGCTGGTAATACGTTGATTGCAGGAGCCATAAAGTTATCATCTTCGAAAGGATTTCCCGTCTGGAACAATTTTCAACTCAAGAGTAAGAAAAAAAGAATTACCAAAAAACACTTCTACTGACTAGGATTGCCAAATTTAACACCAAGCACAGCCCTATTCCCATTCTGAGATGACAGATTGTTCTGAGCAGCCAAATAATTTAAGTGTTAAACAGTAAAATGTATCATCCCTCCCTTCTTGTTAACCGGTTCCTTTTTAGGGTGTCTCAAATTATTTGTGTTCGTGGGACATTTATGCTGTATCAAATAATTCTTCACAGATGCATATATCAAACATTGCAAAAATTGACATCTCGAGACTAAAAGATCTTAATAAGTGCCTTACCTGCGAAGGAGATGTAGTCCTGTTTGGTTCGAGATCAGCATGTTGGACACAGAAGTTGATTAAGCTTTCTTGTCGCTGGACCGTCATCAAATGGGACATCTTCTGCTGCTTACCCATCATAAGAGCTTCGCAGTGGCTGGCCATTTCCTTGTAAGGCAAATCAGGCGCGGTTGAGACAGAAAATCTTCCAACTTGGTGAGCTGAGTCCAGGACCTGTAGGAAAAGGAGACAACCCCATTCTTTATAAAATATATAATGGAAATTTCATAATCACACTAGAATAGAGCTTAAGATAGAAGAGTGAAGAACCCGAAGAGAATAAAGGACATCAGAAAAGACAGTTCTCATCGCAAAGAATGCAATTGAAATAGATCTTAAGCTTCTGAATTTTCATTAATTGCAAATCATTAAGCTCCAAAACACCAATGCGTCAGGGTGAGACAGATGAAAGCCAAAACTATGTTATTCTTTGTATAAAGTTATTGATAAATAATATTTCTTCCCCCCAACCTGAAATGACTTGGCTAGCACGACCATGAGTGAGGAGGTTCACCCTTGTTCACCCTGCTAGTGAAACTTGAGTGACCCTTTTACACTTAATGACACAACAAGAAACTACAAACATGAACACAACATAAATACCACAAAAAAACAGTTAATTCGTGAAAATCGATCTTAACATTTGAAGCAAAGCTTTCAATAACCTCCATGTGCAAGCCCAAGGGGTGATCCAAATACTCACCACATCACTCACAACAGTAAGTTATACAAGTGGTTACTAATATAAAAAGAAATTTCAGCTGCAAAATGTTATAATTACTGAGCTCCATGCCTTAATCTATGTCAATCTATATCTTTTGAAAAGCCTAGTCACAGTGATCTTGAAAAAACTTTTTAGTAGAAAGAGTGAGTAACATACTAATTCTAGAAGTTGGTTGACACTCAAGAGACTGCCATTCTCTAAGGTCAATAATAACTCTTGCTTAGGCTTCTTATCAAGCAAAGAATCATCATCAATTGTAAAGAGTGGAATAATCTGAACAAGCAAAAACAATATTAAATTAGTTCTGAGGTTAATAGAAAAAGCTGTATCCATGTTTAGCAAATAATTACAATCCAACTGTGCAGATTTATTACTTCATCATGGCAAACACTCTGTCGAGGATCCAGTTCATATATCTTGGATGGGTTATCAAACATCTGGGCCCCAAGAGGACACACATCATCTGGCAAAAATTCACTAAGCAATTGCTCCCTTACAGTGCATATTTCAGCCTGAATAAAGGAGAAACATGTTATTAAGTATGTCGCAAAAAATAGCAAAAAGTTTCAATGTCATGCAAAGTTCAAGATTCTTCATATGTTATCTTTCATCTTGACAATTAACTTACATCTTTCATCTCTTCAAGACTTCTAATGATCTCAGCAGCAAAGGATTCCCTGGTTTGATCCTCTGTGATTATAATTTCAGATAGAAATCTTGAAGCAGAAATATTATCCTCTTTGCACCCAAATCCTATAGTGGCATTCTTATTAACAGCCTGCAATTTGCTATCTCCAACCAAAGACAAAAATGGATCAACCTGAAAAGGATAAAAAGCACATCAAACACTTCCATTTAAAGGCAAAAAAAAAGGAGTAAATGAGAGCTAAGAAAACATCAATCTACTACCATGACATACCATTTTTTTGTTCAATGTTTCCTTGGCACAAGAGACTAGAGACTGGATATCATAAGCTTTAGCTGAAAAAATTATCATTACTGTGGCCAAGGTGAAGAGTGATCGACGACGCGACGGTGGCAGAGGCCCTATATCACAAATGCAAAATATCAGGTGTGTATGAAATCCCTTCCATATTCTTTCTTCCACTGACA
This sequence comes from Chenopodium quinoa, assembly GCF_001683475.1. Taxonomy (NCBI): domain Eukaryota; kingdom Viridiplantae; phylum Streptophyta; class Magnoliopsida; order Caryophyllales; family Amaranthaceae; genus Chenopodium; species Chenopodium quinoa. Next base: position 1,899,742 of record NW_018744996.1, on the reverse strand, counting down.
ACTTGACAAGTTGCATTATTAAACAATCAGCAAGAGCATAATAACTCCCATTTGCACATGTTCACCCTACACCCCCCTTTGCGCCTCTTGTGTCTCCCTCTTTCTCTCTCTCTCAGAAATGCATTCGCAACCAAACAAGAGAATGAAGGCCACTTTTAGCCATTAATATTATATCTCTCTTTCACCAACTCAATAGTTGCAGAAAAGTTGCGAGTCAGAAAGGAAAGCAGCAAACCAAGAAAATTATTAATCAAACATCTACACCAAATCCTAAGCTGTATCAGCCAAATAAAAAGAGGTATTGAATTCTCAGAAGCACATAATAAAAAATTTATACCTCCTTCTGCAAGAGAAATGCCTCTCAAGGAAAATGAAAGCTGAAAACTTCGAACAAGTGCCTCTTGGCTAGAACTCTACAACTCAGACAAGGTTAAACAGCAGCTTCAGAACAAAAGCAATATAATAAAGAGCTAGTAAAACTAGCAACATGAAATTATTTGGTATTACTGAGAACAGGAGCGATGTGCTTGACACTCAAATCAGCATGTAATAAGATTTAAGGAAAATTTAAACAAATTGATAGAAGAAACAAATACTCCTATAAAAAGCTTCTCTTCTCTGAATACAATAAAACTATTGAAGGTCTAATACTTGCAATTATGGGTAAAAGGAAAAAGTGTATTGATTGAAGAGAGTTAAGAATTAGCAAATAACCTTGGCACGAGAAAATAGCAAAACCAGGCTGTATGTATGTGCAATTGCCTCAAAGTTTTCTGGTGTATTTTCAGGAGAGATCGATTGCGCCCAAATTGATGACAAAAGGAGGATGATTTGTCTACTACTCAGCCTGAGCGAACTTCCTCCCTGTATTAGTAAAATAAAACAATTATCATTTATAAATACCAAATCAATCAGCTAATTTTCATGTATGCTTATTCTGCCTTTTTAAAATCTGTATTTAGGAGAACAGCACAGAAGTATGTGCCAAAATTAGAAGGATGAGAACCAGCTGACACTTAGAACTATCTTGCAAGCAGCTACACAAGTTCCTCGGGTATAATTCAATGCTTTAGTACAAAAAAGCATGAGAAAAGTGGAAAGATTGAACACAGGCAGAACCTACCCCTTCCTTGTTCAAGCTGTTTGGAGAACTCTCCTCTATGGGTACATGCACTAGGTTCTTAATACTAGATGCTCGACTGTAGGATGACTTCAGTCTATTAAACATCCCGACATTTATGTTTCCCCCCTCAAAAGGAATGTTCTCTTTGCTTCCTGATCTTTCCTTACGTAATTTCTCAAACAGGGCAGCTGAGGATGAAAACACCGAGACAGTTCTAGAAAGTGACCTCGGAACATGAGCACCTTTCCCGGACATAGGCGGAGCTGAAAATTCACGAGGAGCCACTGAAGATGGCACAAGAACGACAGAAAATATACGATGCGCCATAATCCTAGTTTCATGATCTCGGTGGACCATTGCTGGGAGCAATTGGTGAAATAGAGCCTCTGGAAATGCCTACAGAAATGAGAAAAGTATTGAAGAATTTGGAGATAGATGATGGACAAAATAATCTAAGTAGTAAAAAAACAACGAACTAAATCAACAGCTTGAAAACAGGTAGTTTCTCTTGCCTTGTTCTGATATGATACATTTGGTAAGGAAGCTACAATCTGTGCAGTCCGGAACACAGCTGCAATTGTGGTCCTGGCTATAACAGAGATACTAGAAATATTTTCTAGCATGCCAGCCATTATATCAAGAATAGGACCAGCATCTCCAACCTGTTTACAAAATTTAAGACCTCAAATTCCTCAGAAAAGAAACAAATACTGAAGTTCAGTAGAAAAACCGTTAGAATTCAAAAAATAAGGGAATGATACCTTGTGGGCTAGCTGCGTGAGACACTTATCCACTAACTCTTTGAACCTTCTATTAAATTTGATAACCTCAGTACCAAGGTTGGAATCATCAACTGAGCTGTGAATACTCCTGCGCAAATGTCTCATAACATCACTTACCGCACCAAGCAAAGAAACAGAAGGCTCAACCTCAGCTTGCTCAGCCAGGGTGGTGGTCACCTCCACAATGTCCAGCTGCATCTCAAGCTGTTTGAGTACATTTTTATGATCCAGATGCTTCACCAGTATTGACAATAAAAAGTGTGAACTATGACCTGGGAAGACGGTTCCATTAAGGAGGTTGTAATCAATCCATCACCTCAAGGTGACTAGAAAAAGGAAGAGAAATATTTCAACTATAATTATGATCAAACAATGCTATTTACCTAAGGTTTCCATAACTGCCTGCATATCTATCAAAACAGGACAAGCAACCCCATGTGTCAGAGACCACAGATTCCCATTGTCAAAATACCGGAATAAAGATTCCAAAACACGCCTTGTGGTGGTGGCTTCCTTGCCTAGCTTAGCCATGTTATGCAAGCAAACCCTGGACCAAAAACCAGGGTTCTTGGCAACCTCCCTGCAGAAGGATTAAGATAGCATGTAAATGACAGTTACCACCATAAGAAAGACTAAAAAATCAGGGGAAATTGTGCACAATAATTACTCTGCCACATTTAATTCGCCCTTAGAATTTATAATTCCTCCCCAAGTAGGAATCCTTGACATATCAAGTGAAGCAATGACATGACCCTTGTCATTCTGCACTTCTTGCACCCATCTACCGTTAGATCCCTGCTTGTCAGTATCGTCTGCTGCATTCTGCTGAGGAGTGGCATAGTTTTCCAAGACTACTGATACAACCTGTTTAGAAAAAAAAAATATATGTTTTACAACAATTATTGCTAATACAACCATCCATATTGCTGGTAATGCATTTCGAGAAAATCAAGCTGGGACGGGTGTTCCAGACATACCCCGATGACCTGTGTAACAGCATATGTATGCAAAATATAAATAGAAAATATCCTCCACATTCCTAAGGGAGGTGTAAGTCACAAGTATCAGAAATATAATACCTAGAGTAGTGCAAGAATTAGGTTAAACTATAAAATTGAGAACAATTTAAAGAAAAGTTGACACCAACAGCCCAACTTGGGGAGAGGAGGGGGGGGGGGGGGGTCAACCTAAAGAAGCCACGCACTCCCACATGACAGGTAATAGACCTAACAGGTTAAATTGGACTGCTTTAGGAAGACACTCTCAAAGTTAGGACTATTTCCAATTAATCCATAGTAGGGATTGAATATGTCAAACTCCGCCAGTGGGTTTTCCGCTGCCAATCCCAAGCCTGGATAAAGGAGGAGGGTTACGGTAGGCCAGTGACAGCCAGTGTAAAACTTTGTCACATCGCTTGACATGAGCCACAATGATTGAGAGTAGTACTAGGATGGGTGACCTCCTGGGAAGTCCTCATGTTGGTTCATGTAGCCGACCCCACTAATGGGATTAAGGCGTTCAAGCAGAAGAAGAAGAAGGGATTGAATATGTCAGTTATTCCTATTTTAAAAAGCTGAAAAAAGTAATTGTGTAATTAATATTGCAGTCAAATGCTGGTGATAGTGGTAATATGCAACCATACACTTGAGCAGGCAAGGAAGTTTTAAGACAGTAAAAAAAGCACTAATCAAACAATTTTATAAATGACTTAATGAGTTCAAACAACATCTAATCAAGGCAAAGGTTTCCATTCATTCAGTTTGCACCATCTTGTGTATCCACTAACATAGTAAATCCCAGGCTTCAAGCTTAAAGCAAAGTACAGGTTCCTTTTCTACCTTCAGTTTCACAAAGGCATTTACTATCAGAAGCTATGGACAAGTACAAAATATACGCTAGAAATCATGAGAGATGAAAGCCGTTAGGCAACGAGAAAAATCACTAAGCATAGAAAAATACATAACATATATCTCTTAAATCCCTTATAGCTATCACAGCATTCAAATTACGTGTAATTAAAAGGGTAAAAGCCAAAATAAAATAGGCAACAAGACCAAAAGACCAGAAGGTAAATGAGCACAAGAATAAATTAGTATCTGCTTACATTATCAAACTCAGCTAGCATATGGGAATGTTCACCCATGAACCAGATCTGCAAAAATCACAAGCATGCAATTTAGAACCATCATAAAAGAAGCAATATTATTGTCCCTTTATAAGAAAAATAAGCAAAGAGCTAGATCAACAGTTGTAACTGAAAATATCATCAAAAGCAGGTGAAATAATCATTAAATAAAAAAAATAAAATAAAAATAAGTGCTATCACCATAGAAGAAAGAGTTTGCAGTCCAGATGCTCGAAGACAAAATCCCCTCTCATCTTCCCCAATTTCTTGAGCTAGCAGACACAGTTTGGGAATAAAGTCTTCTAAGTTAAAGATGTAAGTCCCATCCTTCTGAAACACAAGAACCAACGAAAAAGAAGCTAGCATCAAAATGAAGCTTTACATAGAGAATTTTAATGAAAAAAATGAAGCTAGCATCAGAAAAATGGAATGAAAATCTTACTAGTAGCATAACGAATTTCAAAGAATTCAGGTGATTGGTAAACATCAAGCCCCTAGCAATAAAATAAAGATCTATAGTACACACCTGATTATTTACAAACACAAAAAGAGCTTGGCATCCTATAATTCGCAATTCATCCTGTCCTGTTTGATCCAGCAAAATGTGCATGATGCTTAACAAACTGCTCGCAAACAAAGGCCTGAAAAGTATGAAAGGAAAAGAAACACTGAGAGTGGGAATAGTGAAAATAACCTTAATCAATACGACATCCATCTTTTTCAAGTTTCTTTTAGATAAAATCACAACATATTCTTCTATTTATTCTATACTAATGAAAAATAGTTATTTTCCTCAATTCTCAATGTGAAGTTGAATAATGAAATTTAATTAAACTTGAGAAAATAAATTGTATGCCAAAAAAAGTATTCCAAAAATAGGATGATATGCATCCCTGCTTTAAATCATAAGAAGAGGCTCATGATGAGGTATCAAAAAATTTCACAGTTTACTTAAATTTTTGAAAAAACCTACAACAATCATATTCATGTGTAAACACCCAATTTGCTTATATGACATGTTCACCAACTGGCAAAGGTATTTTTGTAATCAAGATAAAATTATTCAATTACAGTACAATGGTCCTTAGTGCCAGTTGAGAGAAAGAGACAGAGGGAGAGAGATACAGACTTCAGTAAAATACCAAGCATTCAAATTCTCAGTAACCGTTAGTAGATACATCAAGCATTAGAATTCCTTGAAGTGCAATTGACATACAAACCAAAGAATTTAGACAACTTACATTTGATCTTTACAAGTCACCAATAATCTTCGGTAAATACACATGACAGTTTTCACAGCATTGAAATTCTGGTTTCGCAATTCCTTGTAACACCGCTGCTCAAGATTATTGGTGATCTGACAAACAGAATGCAGACTACAGTGAAACATCAACAAAACAGTGCAATTCTTCACTAACACAAGACATCAGCTATAATTAAATAGATTAAAGGGATGAAAAAGTGATTAAAGATGTCAAATCTATGGTATTCAACAAGGCTAAAATGATATGTGGAGTAGTATATTATTACAGGAATGAGGAGACTTAAGCGAACATAATTCTTTCACAGCAGCTCAAATAATTGAGAAGATCTTCTCAGGCTCTCAACATAACGCAAAGAAAAAATTAGGTCACAAAGAGGACCACATGTCTCCGTCATATACAATCATAAGTGTCAAAAACTAATGCTATGTCAAATCAAACCCTCAGTCAACTTGATTAAGGCATCAGGGAGTTTTTTTTTTCGGGAGTGGGGGAGGGGGATCTGCTAATAGAACAGACAAAGAACCTAAAAATCAAATCTAAACTCCTACACCTAACCATCATGTTGGCTGTACATAATTACCAAACTATCTTGACTTTACAGGATACTGATAAGCTAAATTGTATAGGTCTCAGAATTGGTTGGCTACCCGCATTACTCTATTTAACTTTTGTTGAATATGGCAACAATAGACAGCTAGAATACTAAAAGTAGCAAAAAGCATGGCCTTTCAAGCACAACCCAGGTGCACATAGGAGGGGGAGGGAGGAAGAGAAATTTTCCTGAAAGTACCTTTGGGACACGCAGGGGATTTTTCGTAGCATAATCACAGAGCTTTCCAATCATCCGATCATTTGGTTCTTCATCCTGTCAAAAGAAGTATGGTTAACAGTCAAAATACTAGAGAAATATTTAGAAGAGCAGAAAGCACATGACTACAAATGTTTCTATTATCATATAAACAAAAGACAGAAATGATATAACTACAAGGATGGAGCACATAGTTGAACAGTTCAAAGGAATTGCAAGTGCATGAAAGAAACAAAAAGCTGTGGTCACGCTAAAAACCTGTTCAAAGAAAGCATCAAGAATATCATTTGACCAAAAAAGATCAAAGCATGACATTGCAATTTAAAGTCATCTAGGTTGTATACCAATTCTCTAAATGAGAGATATAAGGATTGTGAGTGTGCAGTGGAAGAGAAGATGTATAGATTGAGAAAAATAGATTGGAATAGAAATAAGGCAAGATAAGTTATGAATACGGGACACAATTTAAAGTGGAAAAATGTTTCAAATAGAGGCAAAAACCTCACGAATGACAAGCCCTTGAAAATCCACTATATGCAAAAATAGGAGAGTACAAAAACTCTATAGTATTAGGGGTGAGTAATAAACTTACAGCTCTCACTATTAAAAGAACAAACTCACTAAGGTGTCGTACAAACTCTACAAAGAGAATTATGAATTGAGAGATTGTGTATAAGGAGCACTCGAGGAGTGTGCTTTAAGGATTGTAGCCTAGGAGGATATATGGATTATATAGGTAGATTGATTTCCATTTGTTGCCCAACATCTCAAATTTATAGTGAATTCAGTCAGCAAAATGGTTTCAACTATTGATGTCAGTGAGTTGATCACGAAATGTATAGAAACATCTACACAAATGCTTTCAAACATAAAGTATTTATGGTTCTTCTCTAAGCTCTTATAAGGAGTTCCTCAAAATTTGCCAACGTAAGACAAATGGTCAGCAGTTCCTCAAATATGTAGTTATTTGTGAACCAACTTGAATAGAGAGCAAAATTCTAATTTTGTTCTAGATATAGTAACTGAATAAATTATAAGGAACTTGGACCACAATCCAACAAGAAGTAATGTGAAATCTATTCTTGAACATGAACATATATATTCCACACAAAATCTAGCAGCATACTTTTTTGGCACGGTCACTATGTCAGTTACAGAAGACAAATTGACCCTCTATTTCAGCTAAATGAATGCAGTTTGATTAAAAACAAAAAAATCTATTTGCACTCCTCAGTCCACCCTATAAGGCGCTATAGTTCTTCTCTAAGCCCTTATAAGGAGTGACAATAGTTGTCTTTTCTGCATGAAATTCTATAGTTGTAGTTTAGATGATGAACTGCATTGAAGAAGTCAAACTATGAAAAAAAGATAGCTAGGTGACAGGTGATGGGACAGTTGACAGGTGACAGGTACATGCAATCAAATAGTGCTCATCATAACACATAACCATTGACCAATATCAACACAATTTTACAAATAAATGACAAAAAATACCTTCCTGGATTCCAAGATGCATTTGAGATAACTCGAAAATTCAAATATTAATGACAAAAAATTATGGTGTAAATGTACATGTTTTGATTGGTATGGTTAGTTTGTGTAAACATGGAACAAGAAATTTATTGTTACGGTGGAAAAAAATTGAGGCTTCCCTTAACAGTGTATATGGTATAGCTACGCACAAAAAAAAAAAAAAAAAAAAAAAAAAAAAAAAACAGGGCAATTTGTAGAAGAGCCTGATTTCCATCAGGACATATTTGATATAAATCAACAATGTTGAGTGTCAAGCAAGAAGAAACAAAATGCTTGCCACATTGTGGACTTGGTAGAAATGCAGAGGTGTAGGACAGACCTAAGCAACGAATAGTGACTAGGTCGAATTGCAAAGGTGTAGAAGAGACCAAAGCAATCAACAGATAGTACTGAAGTATGATTAACGACTACTTTATCTTCTGTCAAAATTTCTATCAGGGATAACAAGTATCTTGGTAAGCAAACAATCATTACAAAATCTGAATATAGATCTTGACGAGAATAAGCACATATATAATCATAATCAAAGGTCCTGATGAATGACTAACCAAGTGCCATTTTTGAGCTAGCTAAGGATGATAGGCCTTTCACTTCCCCATATGAAATTATATTGTTGTGCTGGTTCAAATTGATTAGAGAGGATTTAATAATCCATGATTCAATTAGGATGACCACTATGGTATAGGATGGTTCATTGATTGACGAATAGTTCATGATTTAAACGGTGTATGTACTTCATGTATTTGTGCCATAAAAGGTATATATTGTCAATTTGTTACAGTGGTAAAAGAGGATTTGTATTTTAGCTTAAATCAATGTAATTGGAGCTTCTCATTTTATCGAAAGGTTTTGTACTCTTACATGAATTTGTACTCATACATGGGTAAAGGCACTAGACACTTTATTTTGGACGATAAATGGCTAAAACTTTATAAAACAGCTGAGACACCAGGACACAATGTTGTCTTATATGAGTTTTAGTAACATATATGTATATGAAATAGGTACAAGTATAGGTATACAGAAAGAAACTTGTTACACCCTAAGTCCTATCGAATGGCGGTCATCAATACACATCAACACGATCAGTTCGATTTCATGCAAGCTGAGATGAGCTCATTGCATGAGAGTTGCAAACTCGTACCTAAGACATTGGTGGATTTCCAAAACAAAAAGAGTGACAAGCTAAAGAAAGTGATACCAAATCTTCAACACACAAGGATGAATATTCTTTTAAACAACAAATAAAATAAGAAATTGATCCAACCTACTAATAATTAATGTCCTCATTTTTCCAACTCATGCCATCAAGATGAAGAGCTACACACCACTATAATATATGTCAATGTTGAACATAACAATTTCAATACAACTTATGCAATAACTCAATTTCTTAAAAATAAGTACATCTACTGAATGAAATCAAAGGTCACAGGAAAACAAAAACTCAAATAATCAAGTAATCATATAATGCCATAAGCTAACCTGGGTTTTGGGAAAAATATCGGCAATGAATTTCTTGTACCTCTTCACAGGCTGCCTCGACCTTGTCCGCAGACCGGGGCAGAAGAAACAAAGACTTCCACATGCTGGCAAAACTTGCCTTGATATTACTCCAGATACAACACTCATTTTTTTATTTTTTTTTTCCAAAATTCAACTATATGTACAGTTTACAACCTTCAACGAAGGTAAAATTAAAAGAAATCAGAAAAAAGAAATTCAAAGGATTGTATATTTCTTTCTATCTCTTTGTATAATCAATCAAAAATCATCCGAAACTTCCCAGAAAAAAATACATAAAACCCCCAGAAATGAAATTGGGTAGCTCTTCTCTCCGGAACCAGCCTACATTCAACAGAATTATGAATCATATCATTAAAATCACAACAATAATTCAATTCCATCATCAAGGTCACATTGAATTCCATCAATAATTGTCACCAACCATCCAAAATTGCATTAAATTGAAAATCATCTTTATAACCAACAATTCTAACAAAATTGGGTCAGAAATGCATTAAATCAAAAAATTCTTATGTGGGTCAATATAATTTAGGGTCAAAAAATTGAAAAATTCTCAAAAATGCATTATATTAAGAATTTCTCATATGGGTCAATATGATTTTCAGCTCAAAAAATATGAAAAAATTGTAAAACATTGAAATTAATCAAAAATAAATTAATAAATTTACCTCTGGATCGTTGCTTGAAGAAGCAGAGAACCGAGGCTGAAAAACCGTCAAGAGTATTCAAAATTACAGCAAATTACAGGCACTCCTCACCTGCGAAATTTATGATCTCCCTCTCACCATTTTTCCTCTTCTTTTTTTTTTTTTAATAAAATTAAATAAATAAAATTAATTAAATTATGCCTAAATTATAAATTTTGGAAAAAAGAAAAAGAATAGAAACTTCCTAATTTTCCATTCTCTTGATATGAAGGCGATCAAAATATTTCCAACGGTTAGTCTTTTGTACAGGAAAATTTTGCATTATTTTTTACAAAAAATGCCATTTTTTATTTTCAACCGTTGGATTGTATTTTTGTTGTTGTATTTAGGATTTTTTTCTTTAATGGAAAAGTGGGGCCTTGTTTTTGCAAAGTGGCTAATGTCAATTTAACGACTCCTAATATTGTCGTTTTCATACTCTGGTCAACGTTTTACTTTATGCTGGTTATTTTGACATTATAAATGACCTATATACTCTTATAAATAAGCCCTTCCTCCTTATTCAATCTATCTCATACACCACCATCTCCTTCACATTGTTCACCAAGCCACCACCACCCACAATACCCACAACGGCAGCAGCCGACCACGCAACACTGGCCGAGCTCCGTCGACCAAGGCCTAAACGACAGAAACCTTTTCATGACGGCAGCAGCCCACCACGCAACATCGGCGAGGCTCCGTCGATCAGGGCAAGCACGACATAGACGCCACCACCGTCATGCCTTGTCAAGGGAAGCAATTACGGGGAAAAACGCCGGCCACCGTGTCGGTAAGTTTTTTTTTTGTTGGTTACGAACGTGTGTCGGAGATGTCCTCAACGTGGTGGAGACATCTGTCGGAGATGTTCCTTCCACGGTGGAGACATTTATCGGAGATGTCTTTACCATGGTAGAGACATCTCCTTCAGATATCTCCACCATGTGGAGGACATCTGTTGTAGATGTTCTTCCATTGGTAAAGACATCTGTTAGAGATGTCCCTACCACGGTAGAGACATCTCCTACAGATGTCCACCGATATTTTTTTTAAAAAAATATTTTAAAATTCTTTTTTTTTTTAAATATTTCGAAAATAATTAGTCAAAATTAATGTTTTGCATCTAATTCGAATTAATGTGGCGGTGTGGTGGTGGTGGTGGTGGTGATGGTGGCCGGGGTATTAGTGGTGGTGGCAGTGTAGATGTTGTGGTGTGGTGGTATGAACTTGTGGTTTGAAGGTAAGTATGGGTGAAGATATAATAACATTTGAAAGTAAGGGTATGAAGGATATTAACATTGTGAGGTTAAATATTTTTATCTCGTCAACACGCCGCATAGTGAGTCAGCTTACTAGCATTTTTATCGATTTAGATTATTCGTATAATATTTCCTAATAAAGTGGGTAATGCTAAATACTCCATACGATATTCTTTAGTAGATTTAACATCAATGCGTCATACATCTCCGGTCAATTATTTACTTCCGTCCTTGAGTGGACTTGTAATTCGTGAATACAGATTCATCACCACAACTCATCACGCGTACACCATTTACATACTCTATGTCCAATAAGAATGTCATTAAAATTTACAATTTATACACTTGTACAGCTTTGCAAAAGGTATGTCATAAAATTACTCACAAAATAATGTACGAAGTACTTTACAATGAATCTAAGGGATTTGTAGACGCGGAAATTCACTTTTCTTTTTCCTTGCTATTTAATCTTTTTTTTTTGGAAGAATCCTTGCTATTTAATTGTGGGTTTTATGCAACGTAAAACCACTAATTCCAATTAGCGGTTTTATATAAAGTAAACCTGCCATTTCAATTAGCGGTTATAACTTCCTATTTATCAGCCCCTCCCCTGGTCTGCAATACGAGTAACATAGTAACTGCAGAGAAACAACCTGATACCCTACTAGACCATAGCTATGCTATCTCGAACACTACTAATCAGCAACGTTTAGCTGATACTTATTAATTCACTCCTTCCTACCAAAAAAAACAAAAACAACTACCCATAAATAATTAAATAAGCTATCAGACAATTATAATATAAGCAACATATTTTGCTTAACTAATGGATTTTGGTACTCTGAAGACTCCAACTTTTTGCTACCCCTGTATTATATTACGATGAATATTATAAAATAAGGATAATAAAGTGCAATTAGATGATCTTGCATCATTATGGTTGCAGATTAAAATAGAGAAAGGAAGAATGTAATAATCTAGAGAGAGTTGGAATTGCATTATTGGAACAATAAAGTTTCGTCGTACGCATCTGTTACACTAATTATATGTATCAACAGCTGCTAAGCTGTATTGCTTCTACTTGAAGATGTATCAAAATTATTAAATACGCGGCTAATGATGTGCTATTACAGTAGTATGATATAATTAGTGAGCCTAAATATAGAGGTGTCAAAACCAAACCGATTCGAAAAAAATATTAGTTTCGAACTGTAACCGATTTAATTTGATCCGAGAAATTCAAGACCCAAATCTAATATGTAACCGACCTGAACTTAATTCGAATCCGAACTTAACCCGATCTGAACTTAACCCGGCACCGATTTGACCCGACTTGAACTCAACCCGAACCCTATATGACCCGACTTGAACTCAAACCGAACCGATTTGACCCGACTTGAACTGAACTCAATCCGAAAATTACCCGACAAATAACCAATTTAATCCGATCTATTTTAACTCGAATTGATATTAACCCGACCCAATTTTAAACCGACCCGATTTTAACCCGACCATAATTTTAAACCTATTATTGATTTTTTTTTTCAAGTTCTACAAATTTACTGATTATTAATAAGTTAGAAAGTCTAAAACTCTAACAAATATCCTATATAAATTGAATTAGTAATAAAGCAAACTAACAGTAATTGTAGCCTCATGTGATTAAACAATTGAAGAGTAGTACCTTAAAAAGAGGACATTATTCTTTTTTGTATATCACCATATGTGACTATCATTCTATCATCTATCAATCTATCACAAGTTCATTACTAATTGTCTCACTTATGTACGTAGGTATGATAAGTCATCGATAATTATTCAATTTAAATTTGGCTCCAAGATAAATATTACACAAGAATTGATTGAATGAGAAAACTAATTCTTCGCATTTCATAATAATTAACCACATAATATGAGAAATAACACATGAATGACTTGATATCGACCCAATAATAAGGTAAAAATTCAATAATTACTCTAGTTTTAAAATGACCTTATTTGGATATTGAATATGGTCAACTCGACCAAAATCTAGACAAATATGGAAAGGATTTGAATCGAAATTGACCAAATACTGAAATCTTAATCAAACCGAACTTGACCGAACCAAAATCATTCGAACTGAAATCAACCCGAACCAAATTTATCCGACCTGATATTAACCTGGTAAAATCCGTTTTGAACCTGATTCGAGTTTATCCGAACCGAACATGAACCGATTTGGAGTTGGTCCAACCCATATCCGACCCGGACTCGATAGACCATGACCCGAATTTGACCCCGCCTGACTCGAGTTAAAAGAATAATTTTGACCCGAACAGACCCGACTCGAATAGACCCGACCCAAACTCCATCCGGTTATCCGAATTGACACCTCTACCTAAATATAATTAAAATATCTATGTGGCCTATTTTTAATAAAAAAAAGCTAGTTTAGGACCCGTGTCATGCACGGTAAGTCCAAAACAATTATACATTAATTATAAAGCTATAACAAACAAAATAGGTAAAAAAAAAAAATTTTTAAAAAAAAAAACAGAGATATGCAATGAATATCAGAGACCTAATAAAATTATGAATAATACAAAACGTAAACATAAATTGATTTAATAAAGTAAAAATATAAATAAAGTAGAATGGTGAACTAAAAGGTAGTTGATCACCAATCGCTTTACAAATGTTAGCAATGTCTAGTCCAATTTCATAGAGTATCTAAGCAAGATACACTAAGAGTCCACAACTTGTGATTATGTTAGCAATGTCTAGTCCAATTTCATCATTATTTCCAGCAGATATCTCGTCAAAAAATCCATTGTCTGATCTCTGAATTGAAGCAAATGAACAAATTTAATCGTCAATTTAAGCTAGAATAAATTTAATCGCTAGTTTAGCGATAAAGGCATGGTAATTTTATTTTATTTTTTTAATTTTTTTTACCACTGTGTTTGTTTTTTTAAAAAATAACAAAATAATTGTGCATGATACTAATTAAGACTCTTCTTTCAAGTAGACTATAAAATAGCAAAACAAAACTTAATGTTTTTTTTAACTTGTAATTAACTTTAGACTCGTAAAGTACTTCGTATAATCTAGCCAAGTAGTACAGTTATGAAAATGCAAAAAGATGATAATATCGACAACCAAATTGAATACCAAATGTCTCTAACAATGCAATAGAAGTCGTAATAAGTTGCAAATAAGTATTCATTCCTGCAAAGGAGAATAAATACTCAGATTACATACAACATATACAAAGTATGAAAAATTGGTAATATAAGAATGAATATTATAAAGACTAATAAAGATAAAAAAAAAAATAATAAAAGTGAGTTATATTAAGGTTCAAATATTTTTTTAAATATGTACCAATAACTCATAATATATTTCCTGAAATATTTTTAAAAATCATGTATTAATAACATTAAAAAAAATATATATTTATACGATAGCAATGTTATATTTAGGTTCAAATAATTTATAGTAATTACTACAAATTTTTTAACTGAAAAGTGAGCCGCTTGGTTGGTTTGCCATCTCTTGTTGAATTGGCATGGCAATTCCCAATATATCAGAAAGATATCCGATAACATCTGTTTCAAGAAAAAAAAAATCAGGATAAATAATGAGGTTTTGCGTTCATTAAAAAAAAATTGATACTACCTCAAAGCACCGACTATATTAAGTGCATTAAAATGTATTATACCCACTAAACAATCCGCTTCTATACTGTTTGAAGCAATTTTATTAAAAGACACCAGATTGAAACCAAAGTTAGGAATGCTCGATTCGGTAGCAATTGTAATCTTAGTAAAATGTCGCAAATTAATTTTTTTATGCATGATGAGTAGGTTTGAACTGCCCATCATATTTCCAACACTATAACCGGATATAGTGTACAATTCCCCCTCATTAATTAGTTGTTGGAACTTGAATAACAAAGATTTTTTTTTTTATAAATGTCTGTATTTTGCCACCCTGTTAAACAAATTAATGTATGAAAAACACCATAAGATTCATACAACATCTTGTGGTTGTTATTTTCAAGGTAGGAAAAAAACATAGAATTATATAAAAATCACCTTTGCGTCTAATAACACCATTTCCAAAGAAAATGTTTCATTAGGATAAGCTTTTAAAGGTACAATCCATAACCAAATTACTCTAACTTGTATAACTACATGCTCACTGGTAGGACTAATATCATTAATTGGACCCTGATTTGTTGTGATGATAAAAAGATGTTTGTGGCTCCTAAACACATTAAATAATAGATTTATTTATATAGTATAAATCATTCAAACTTAACAAAAAAAAAAGTTTGGGTTAATTAAGTTTAGTAGTATGAAAAATAATTAGAAGAGCTTATGATATATTATAAGATTGTTTTTGTGTGAAGATATTGTGCGTAGATATTGTGATATTAATTAAGATAATATATGTGTCCCATACTCCCATCTAATATTAATGATTCACCAAAAAAAATAAAAAAATCTAATAGTAATGATATTGTACGTGCATGTAATGGTAAATTCCTATTAATATGATAATTGTGCTACTTGCATCAAATCAAATCAATAATCAATTTCATTTTTTACCTTTAAAGAATAATGCTATTGTGATATTTATATACTTTTATATTAAAGAATTATTTTATTATAATAAATTATATAGTATAAATTATTCACGTTTAACAAAAAAAAAGGGTTAATTAAGTTTAGTAGTATGAATAACTACTTATGAAGCTTATATATAAGAGTGATATTGTGAAGATATGTGCGTGCATCTATAGTAAAGATATTGTAATATTAAGATAATTTATGTGTTCCATCTAATAGTAATGATTCACCAAATAAAATAAAATAAAAAAATCTATTAGTAATGATATTGTAATAAATTTTAGAAAGTGTGATTATGTATACACAGTGTATATTAAAGAATCAAATTATTATAATAAATTTATTATAATTTCGAATCAAATATATTCATTGTTATATAATGTTTCCTATTGTAATGTTTATATGTGTAAAATATTTTAATTAAAATAGATTCAAATTATATACTTTTTTTTTTGAATAAATTATATATTCAAAATATATTCAAATTATATACTTGATATATATAACTAAAAAAAATTTGTAGTGAAATATTTTATATAGGGAATGAAATAGTTTAATTAAAAAAAAAAGAAAAAAAAAGAAAAAGGGGTTTTGGAGAGAAAATGACAGTACCAAGAAGTGACACGTGTCATTCTCTATTCTATAATTATGTTATTGATTGGTTGTTGAGTTATTTATAGTTTTACTACTTGATAAACAAAATATAAACTTGTATTACGCAAAAACTTCATTCACAAGACCCTTAAATTTGATTAAAACATCTTCACCGCTTGAAAAATCAATCTTTTTCCACTTCCACACTCTCAACGAGAAAACCCGAAACCGGGGTACTCAATCTATCAGGATTCATCATAAAACGTGCACAATGCAGCAAATATCTTGTAATCGTTACTTAGATCCAAGCAAGCAAATACACTATGTAGTTACATAGTTAATTCAAAGGGTGAAATAAGACTGAGGTGGGAATAACGTAATGATGGCAACGAAACCAATTTCTCCCAAACAATACAATCATCCTGTTTCTTCATAATCCCGATAAATACCCTTTATAGGCTTTCATCTCAACACATTGATATGAATAACAATCACCAAGTGAAACTGGCACTGGAAATTCTCTTAACTTTTCGTCCACTAAATTAAAACAAATAATAAATGAAGAACCTCCCAAAGTGCTGGCAGTCCAATACAAAGAATTACCAACAAAAACTCCCCTCAAATCATACGGATAGGCCATAAAATTGAGATTATTACTCGCAGGACCAATCTGTTTCCACCATTGTTATTAAAATGCCGATTTAAATCTTAGAATCTTATGATTTTATGATTCATGTATGTCATACGATTTGATTTACGATTCTACCCGATTTTACATATTTCTCTTAACTAGCCAAATCCTTACAAGTTTAAAACATGTCGTTATTTATAAATATATATTGTCAATTATTGGTTGCTTAATGGGTAAACAACTATTTTCTATTAATAATTTGTAATACTCCGTATTTTTTATAATATTTTTATACATATAAATTATTTATTTTATAAATTAAAATGATTCATTTCATTTTAAAAAGAAATTAATTATTTAAATACTATGTAAGTGTGCATAAAATAATATGGGTCAATAATTGAGGCAAAAGTGCTTTGAATTGGGTCATCTTTATTTTAATAGTTGGATCAACTTGTTGGAAAATTGGGAACACTTAAAAGCACAACAAGTTGGCCCTAAAGGAAGAAGTCAAGGGGGAATAGGATCTAGTAATGACAGTTTTGTAATTATGAGTTTTTGTTTTTAAAAGGGGAGTATAAATACTTCAACACCTCACGAATTTTCACTCTAAAATAATAATTGTTTGATTTCACAAAAAAATTCCAAGGTTTTCTCTTTATTTTCTCTCTCCTCTTTCTCCTTATTTTTCCTCTTCTTTTTCCTCTCCTTCCCCACGCCTCTCTCTCCCTCTTCTTCTTCCCTCACGCCGGCAGCCGCCGGCGCACCACCAGGGGCAGCAGCAGCTGGCGCACCGCCGTGCGCCACCCTCTCCTTCTCTCTCCTCTTTTGCAGTTTGGTATTAATATTATTATAATAAAAAAAAATAATAATAAAAAAAAAACTCTTTTTCCTCTTCCTAATTTAATTCCATTGTTTTTATTAATTTAAAGCATGATTTTGATTATGTTTTCGTATTGATTTTGGGTATTTGATGTTGTTAAATTATTTATACAATTATCAAATTTTTATTCAATCAAAAACCCCAATTTACAAACCCTAGAATTTGGGAATTTAATATTTATGGTTAAGGTTTGATCCTAGGTTGATGTTGTTGTTTAATTAATGGTTTAAGCATGTTTTTAATGAGTTTAAAGCCCTCAAATTAATGCTGAAATTTATCTATGCACACTACTTTTTAATTATTGAGTTTGAGTTTGATTACCCATAAAAAGGGAAAAAGGTTTTAATGATTTAAATATGATTTCCTAGTCTATTAGTGATGTTTTCTATTAAATAGGTATGCTGGAATTTTATTTAAGTCATAAGAATTAAGTCTTTTTGAAAGAATTTAAAGTACCCACTTAAAGAAAAGGTTTTATGGCTTTTATGTCATTAAATTGAGTTAATTAGTAAGGTTTAAAGAGTATTATAGTTGCTGGAAATTTGTGAGAATAGTAGATTAATTATAGTTATGTATTTTCATTTGTAGGAAGCTTTGAGCTAGGTGATTTCTAGCGAGTGTGGCCGAGTTTAGGCATTATTCAAGGTACATATGTGCACAAGAATATTTGTGTATGCATAGTATCATGCTAGGATTCGTAAAGTATGATTTAAGTGATGAATTAGTAGCAAGTTTGGTTGATTATATGCTTGAAATTAACGTTGATTAAGCATGAATTATTATGCAAGCATGTGAATATATTATTTGAGGCATGATACAAGTTGAGTATGCATGAATTATGGAAGTATGTTTTATTTTCAAGTATCAAGAAAGTATGTATTTAATAAGCAAGGCTTATATATGAGTTAATGAGTTAAAGAGTTAAAGTTAGAATTATTGATCATGATTCATGAAATTATTTCTCATCAATTTATTATTGGTGTTGAGTCAAGAAATTAGTTTATTTATTTACTCACTCAAGTAAATTGAGTTTGAGTCAAGGAAGTTTAGTAGTGCGTTTTATGCACCAAGGTAGTAATCGTGCAATTTTGTGCACAAAACTAGGCAAGGAACCTTAATTATAATAAATAGTATCTGCTCACTAATTAATTCAAGAATGAATTGGAAGTTTGTGTTGAATGTTGTTATGTTTATTCTTAATTGATTGGTTGGAGTCATCACAAGTTAAATTGGTAAATCACGTAAAGTGTAAGAGGATACGCACCAAAACTCTTGGAACGAATATGCCTTTGAGTATGAACATATGGGAGGAGTTATGGGGTTTTATATTTAACCATAGCTTCTACTGGGATACAGGACGCTGTACTTTCTTTTATTATTAATGCGCTGGAATTTCGTCACCAAGTGTGACATAGTAGGTGTCAATTGGGGTAGCTTCCTGATTGGAAGCTCCATATTTAAATGGGCTATTTTCAAGGAAGGAAACCCGTTCGATGCGTAATCCAAAATTATTATTAATAATTAATATTGCTAGTTATGAGTCAAAGGTAATTTGACTTGTGATTGTGTGGCGAACATGTTGTAATTATTATTTTTATTTTGATGCTAGGACATTCATGTCAATGTGGTGCATATGTACTCAGCTTTGCTGATTCGTACTTTTGTGTTTGTGTTTGGCTTTCCTTTGGATCGGCCCTTCTATGACCTTTATATGGTGCGTAGAGGGTTGAATAAAGAGGAAGTAACAGGCCCTTGAAGCATGAAGAGCATGATGGGATAGAGTGCAGAGAGTTACTTGTTATGTTTCTTAGTTTTGATGTTTTTGAATTATTGGTTATTGTTTATGGACTAATAATATTATGTTTGTTTTTTTAGTTGGTTTTTAAGAAAGGCCATGTTTGAATTGGTTCCGACTTGTGAATGTTTTATTGTACTTTTGTTTAAAGGTTGTGAATTCAAATTTATTTTTAAAAGTTGGTTTTTGTTTTAGACTTCCGCTGTGAGACTTTGAAAACTAGCCTTAGCCGTTATCACGGTGGCGGTAATATTTTGGTTATTTCCTAAAAAGGGTTTTATTTAGAGTAAATAGAATATTTTAAAGGAAGAAAATTTGCAGGGTATTACAAAGCGGTATATGGGAGCTTTGGTTCGATTTTAATTACCACTAAAGCCAAAAACATTTTTTTAGGTAACTTTGTTTTAAAGCTTGGCCAAGTGCTTATTTAATTATGTTTGAAAATATTTTTCAAAGGTTCAATTTTTTTTAAGAAGGCCGATTTTTTTAAAAAAAATTAAAATAGTCCGAATTTTTTTTTTATTTAATTAAGTCCAATTTTTCTTTTCTTTTTTTTTTTTAAATAAAGGGGTCCAATTTTTTTTTTTATTATTTTTGGACAATTATTTTCGAAAAATGAAGTTCATTTAAAAAATATATATATTTATATTTATATTTTTGTATGCAGGTATGCGAAGGAATTAAGGTATGTAATTATGTGTTAATTGCTTTTGAAAGCATGTGGTGAGATTGGGTAGGAAAGAAAGGGCATATAAGTTAGAATTGTATGTCTTCCTATGTGCATATTTTATTTATGCAAAGTGTTCAAGCATGTTATATGATAATATGCATTTATGTGAAAGCATGTTTATGTGGAATAACCTAAATTGTATGATTGAGCACCAAACTTAAATTTTTTCAAGGAACTGTATATTGATTGAAAAGGAATTTTCTCTCATTGAGTCATAACCCAAAATACCTTGTAGGAGTTTGATTTACCTAGTAGATTCACTACCACGGGTACTTTAGTAAAGAAGGACTATGAGCATGTGTGGGATTATATTCTCAGGATTCGTTTTTATTGTACTTATAGATCTGATGTGTTTTGAGAGCGTCATCTTGACCAACCGGACTATGTCTCTGCCATGATTGTTCACTGTTTGCCTAACTATCCTCCCTATTAAGCTATTAAGAGTCGCTTTCGTGATTTTTATTTGCCTAATGGTGTAGCTAAATATACTAAGTATAGGGACTCTAATGGTCAGTGGGGAGCAGATTGGAGATGTTTATACCGTTTCATTGCTCACAAAGAATTCATTTACCTTAACCCTCAGTATGCTTCTTATCCTCCTCCTTATCATAACTTTGGTGATCCAGCTCCACAACAAATCATTATCCATTATTTCACTTATGTGCTGTGTCTTCTATTTTTTTTGGCATCGAATTGTATGCAAAGTTTTCTATCAATTAGCTTGAGTTGTTTGTGCTTGCTTTGTGGTCAGGAATTCAAGATGTTGTTTAAAGTGCTTGGCGTGGGCAGATGAAGAACCCGAAACAACTGCTAGGAAATTTAGCAAGAGTGCTTATAACCAATGTAATGCTAACAATATCACCTGCATTTTGGTAAGGTTTCACTGTGACTACGCCAGTGGGCCCTAGATTGAGCTACATAAGCCACTTGAATTCCATCAAGACATAAGTGCGGAACCCATTAAACTGGTGAGAGTTTATTTTAAGCATGACATTCTTATTCTTTATGTGTTATGGTTGATTTCTCGTTCAGCGGCTTGTAACTACTGTCACTTTATATAAAGTATTGATTAGGCTTGCCGGCTTTTTTACAAATTACCATATGGTTATTTGGTGAATTAGGGAGTTAATTTAATGAATTAGTAAGTTAGTTATTGATTTATTGAGTTATACCAGTTACTCCCTCCGTTCCACATTGTTAGTCCCCTTTGGAATCAATTACTTAAAATAAGTAAAGGAGGAATCCTAATAATTTGGAATTTGATTGTATCTTTGTAATTAATGTTTTGTCTTTTCCTGTTTTATTTGTTTTATTTATGGGAATTGGTTGTAATTAAATCACCTACAATAAATATTGATTGGAAGAATTAGCCATATGAACAATCCACTAACACATATATTAACCAATCAAAATCATTTGACTCTTTGCACTTAATCTGCTGTCTTATGGTCTACACTCCTATAATGACCGTTTGTGTAATGGATTCATGCTTAATTATTATTTTTTTTTTTTTAGCAAGGGCTGTTTTAGGAGGGGCTTGTGGCTTGAATTTCGAAAATCTTTCCATAAAAGTAAAAAGGATCTTGACAATTCAAAAGAATAAGGCAAGGGCTAGGACAGGCCAGGGGAGTTTTCGAGGAACCACCCTCAATCCATCATCATCAACAACAACAATAATCATACTACTGGCTTGTGAATTACTGATAATTAGATGGTGCCGGTTTGTGATTATTTGAGGCAATTATATTATACAACAATGAGTTCATGTCACTGTCTTATGCATAATTAACTAAGGGATATATGCATGATTAACTAAGGGATATATGCATGATTAACTAAGGGATAAAACAAAGGTCTAGTAATCAGTCAAGCCTTTTGACCATACTATTGTACAATTGTTGGTATTGTAGCCCGTGGGGGAGCATGTCCCAAAGAGGGTAAAGTAGCTATAAATTGATTAGTGTTACTTGATTTATAACTAATATGTTTGTTCTAAACTTCTAATAAGTCTTCTTACATAAAGATAGTACATACAAAAGCAATGCTCTGATAAATCTGTTACAATTTGATTTCTGGCTACTTAAACTGTGGTTTTTTAAAATTCTGTTTGAATTAAGTTGTGCTCTTAATTAGTTTCCATGCATTGCACGAGTTCTGGACCAGTAACACTTTGAAATTACAATTTCTGAATGTGGGTTGTATAATGTTGAATTAGTGTTCATGCATTACATGAGTTCCAGACCAGTAACACCTTGAAAGCACCATTTTATTCATGATTTTTTTTAACAAAAAAACAATACATTTTAATAGACTTTATTCTTTTACATTCGGTGTTACATATTGTTAGAAAGTTAATCGCAATTTCAAGTCTTCTATGTGATTTTATGTTTATGGAGTACAGATTATATGCACAGGATGAATGTTATATCTTTCAACAAACATGTACAACACCCTTTTTAAAGGAGTACGCAAACAGTTAGGGTGATTAAGATAATCTGCACTGTTTCAAAAGAAATTAAAAAAAAAAAAAAAAAAAAAAAGATAATCTCCATGAAAAATCTAATCTTGATAAAACAATTTAGATTATACCATTAACCATCTTTTTTTTGGTTTCTTCATTTGGTCTACATTATTAGTAAAATTCATCAAATCTTTATACTCATACACTTAATGTTTTCCATTTTATTTCACAAAATTGGAATCTTTAAGTAATCAATAACTAAATGACAAACCAATCTAGATTATACCATTGACCATCTTTTTATTGTTTCTTCATTTAGTCTATATATAATAATAAAAATTCATCAAATCTTTATGCTCGTACACTAATGTTTCTCGCTTAATTCCACAAATTTTTTTTGGGGGGGGGGGGGGGGGGGGCACACAACTAGTGTTTCAAAAATTCCGATCCCCACTCTTAGAATCTAGCTCTAAAAATTACCAAACTTGCATAACTAACCCCTAACACCATTCTCATCATAATTAAACAATAGTTAGATTAAAATTAGAAGTTTTAAACCCACTAAACACTAGAAATTTTGTTATTTTAGTGGAGACAATAATGAAAAAGCATGGGTGAAGTACATGAAGGCACCAATTTTATAAAGTATTTAGAAATTTTTATTATGTTTAAAAGGCATAAAGTAGGGTTATGTAAGTAATTATACGTGAAACAAAAATAAAAAGGAAAAATACACTTTAATAATCCCAACTTTGCCCAATTTTCTTGAATAATCACAATTATCGATTATTTTGCAATAATCCCAACTTTTACCTCTGTTTTCTTCTAGCAATACCGAACACCGCTTACGTGCTGAAAAGGTTTTTTTTTAAAGAATTAAAATCCCACATGTCACACTTTTATTAGTCCAAAAAAATAAAAACAAACAAAAAAAACCCATAGCCACCCCTTAATTCCCAGATCCGGCCACCAGAAATCCACTCCCCTTCCCTAGCCCCATCCCCTCCTCCCTAGCCTCATTGGGAACCACCCCAACTGCCACCCCAATTCTGTACCACTAACCTTGATCGCACCACCGTCAAATTCTCTCTCCTCGGCCACAAGCCCGCAACCACCAACCACCATAGCCAACCTTGTCCTCGATTTATTTCCAGTTCGCACTACCGTCAAATTCTCTCCTCCGCCGCAAGCCCGCAACCACCATCCACCATAGCCAACCTCGTCCTCGTTTGTTCCACCATACCCCAACTGTCATTCCCAGAACCTACACCGTAAGCCCGCAACCACCAGTTCTCGTTCCCCGCCTTCGTTCTCGCAGATTGAGCGGTTTTGGGGGATGGGAGTGGTTTCAAGGGAAAGGGTTTGGGGTTTTGTCCGATTTCGACGGTGGAGCTAGGGAGAGGGGGTCGTTTCCGGTTGGTTGGTCGGGAAAAGATGTGGTTTAGGTGGGTAGCGGCTGTGCGGCGACAGGTTAGGGTGGTTGTATGGCTAAGTCAGTTTTTCATTTTTTTCTGTTTTTTTCTTTTTAAAAAAAAAAAAAAAAATGGACCACTCACGTGACGACGCGTGTCCAGCAACCTACAATAAAAGGTTGTTGACTTTTGTTGACCAGTTTGGGATTGATAGAAGAAAACGGGGTGAAAGTTGGGATTATTGCAAAATAATCGATAGTTGGGATTATCAAAGTAAATTGGGCAAAGTTGGGATTAATAAAGTGTATTTTTCCAAATAAAAATAGACACTAAATTTTGGGACACCAAATTAGAATATCAGGCACTTAGGGCTTGTTTAGTTCACTTTAATTTTGCTTATCTGATTTGATTTGGTATGATCTAATCCGATCTATGTACGATAATCACCTAAAGTTGAGATTATTAAAATGAATTTTTCTTTTAAAGAAAAAATTATTAAGTGATTCTTGTTAGATTTGTAATAATGTGTATTTTTTACTTCCTCCGTCCCATAATACATGTGACGTTGGCATTTTTTTCACTATTCATGCATTAGGTTTGACCATAATTTTTTACTAACATAATAAAAAATATATTTTATCATAAAATATGTTGTTAGATAGGTTTTAATATAAAGTTTCGTAATATAATTTTTAAAATAATTTTTATCAATATTTAATTATCATATCACTAATATATAAAGCCGGTCTTGCAGCCAGGCCACGAGACAGCGACACTTGACATTCCAGTTTTTCGCCAAGTGTCACGCCATGTAGGAGATAAATAAGTGTTATTGTGACACATATGATGCTAAGTAAGCAATTTTTGGATAGATTTTTTAAGATAAGATTGTTTTATAGAGTTTTATTATCGATAGAATTCTAATATTTCAATCGTCAAATTTGTTTTAAAAAGTTATTTTAAATAAGATCCATTTATAATATATTTAATTACAAACTTTTATACGTAGCTGGCCAAGCCGTGTCACCAACTATTACAAGAGTTACTTCGTTAGTGCTATAGGGGTTACTTGGTCAATGTTATAGTGGTTACTAATCAGTGATATAGATAAGGGTTACTTAGGCAGTGTTAGAGATTACTCAGTTAGTATTACAGGGGTTACTTTGTTTGTCCAGATGGTGTGGCTAGCCGCATAAAAAATGCATTGTTATTTAAATTATTTTAAAAAATTATTAGAGAATCAGTAAAAATAATTTTTAATCAGTAGAATTAATTTTATTTTGGTAAAAATACTTTCAGATTAGTAAAAATAATTTAAGTTCAATAAAAATAATTTCAAGTCAATAATAACATAGATATCTATTTACAAAAAAACTACAAAAAGTACACCTAATATATAAATATAAACCATATAATATCGTATGTCTAAATATCCTACATTATCAAAAGGGATTATAGAATTGTATTTAACATTCAAGAAAAAAAAGTTTATACTGAAATTTTATCAACAATCTAGGCATCGCCCAGGCACAAAACTAGTATAAAAATAAAGTCAGGCTAATGGATTGGCATGTGTGCAATGTTTGAATGTGTCATGTATTATGGGACAGAGGGAGTAATATGTAATTTTCATAATTTTTTTCGTTACAAAATAAAGATATTTAACGATAAAAAACCGCACATAAAATTGTTAAAATTAATTTTTTATTTTATTTTTTTTTATCTAAATTGAACTAATCTGAACTTATTCTTTATCAAAAAAAATTTGTATACATTCTTTCAAAAAAAAAAAACTTTTGTATACATGCGATGTACAGTAATATTACTGTACATCGAGATAACTTTTATTGAATTTAGGGTAACTTTTATTTTTTTTGGTAACTTTTATCAATAAAGCATAAATAACTTTTATTTATATTAGGGTAACTTACATATGTGGGTAACTTTTATTCATTATAAGGGTAATTTTTTTATCATTTTAAGGTAACTTTATAGCAAATGTATAATATTTTACAAAAAAATTTGCATGCCCCCGATTTTCAATAAAGTTATTGTAGATCCAGCGGCTGGCACATGCGAGCATTTTTTTTTTAATTTCAAAAACAAACACGCAAGAACACGCAGAACAAAAATGGAGGAGAGAGAAATTGAGAACATGCAGAGAGAAAGAGAAAATGGGAAAACTCATACCTTAGGAATTTGATCATCAACGGAAAATTCATCAACAAACTTCAATACCTCAAATTGCGGTAATCTAATCCACGAATTACTACAATAACAGAGGCAAATTGAAACTCCATTGTTAGGTAATTTTGAGAACTCAAATTCTTTTGTTGAAATCGATTTAAATCGCTCGATTATAGAAAAAGAAACAAAGAGTTTTGGCGATAATAACAATCCAGATGAAGCAGACAATGCAGAAGCGAGAGAAAATCAGGTTGTCCCTCATAAATCAATTGACACAAATTCAAAACAAACATCCAAATCAAATGCAACTAAAGGTAACTTCTATACAATCAACCTTCTAATTAATCAAAATTCATATTGTTTTATTTTAATTGTTGAGTAACCAAATTAGATGAATAAGGAATCATAATTGTTATTTTTGATATGATATTATGTTACATGTATGAATGCACGAATTACTAATCCACGAATTACTCTCGAGAAATTCAGAATACACAAGTTACCCTTTGTATGCACAAATGTTACCCTTTTTATGCATATAAGTGACCCATATACCACATATTATTACTCCCCTTCACTTTGATTTATAAACAGAATGTTATGCTGCCTCTGGTTGTTTGATATGTCTGAATTAATCCTTTAGTATGAGTGTTGTGTGAATATTATGCTAAAACATATACTTATTACATTAAATCACGGATGCAAATCTAATTTATGCTTCTGGTTTAGATATTAGAGGATCATTTGTTGGTGTGGTAAAAAAAAACTTTTGCAAAAATTTTGGAATCGTACGAAAAACATGCTGCTATACTGGGGTTTTCAATAAGAAAGCATACAACAAGATACTTCACACACACAAAGATAGTCCAAGAGAAGAATTATGTGTGTTCTACAGAAGAAAAGAGAAATTTAGGTGATAAGAAAAACAAAATTAGTTGAAATGGTTGATGAAGAGAATGTAAACGTGGAAACAAGAAAGCCAAGACAAGTAGCCATTACACGAACTGATTGCAAGGCATGCATAAGAGCGAAAGTAAATAAAGGACATTTTGAGGTGGTGGCGCATGTATTACAACATAACCACGAACTAACAAGGTCACAGTGGCATTATTTGCATCGTTCTGAAAGAAAAATGACAAAAGAAAAAGTTGAAGCAATCAAAACAATGAAATCTTCAGGTCTGACTACAATAGACACTTATAATTACATTTCTACATAAGCTGGGGGAGAGAAAAATGTAGGGCATAGTGTTATAGATCACCTGAATTTCTGCTCAACGTTAAGAATGGAGCAAATTGAGGCTGGAGATGCTCAAACTTTAGTGAACATTTTAAATCAGGAACAATCAGAGGATCCAAACTTCTTTTTTAGAGTGAAATTTGACAATGAAGGAAGAATTTTCAACATCTTTTGGAGAGATTAAATGATGCTAGAAGACTATAGATATACGGAGATGTTCTTGTCTTTGATACAACATACAAAACCAGCCGATATAATCTTATATGTGGTCCTTTTTGGCATAAACAATCACTAGAAAAATTGTATGTTTGCATGTGCTTTTATTAGGGATGAAAAAACAGAGTCATTTGTGTGGTTACTAGAAACCTTCAAGAAAGCTATGGAGGATAAAACACCAACCTCAATATTCACTAATTAGGACCAAGCAATGTCAAATGCAATTAAGCAGGTAAAAAGTTTATATTTACATATTACCCTAACTATTTTGATTGCAAAACTAACAAGTTCTGACAACATACAACATTTTGCTTTGAATGTAGGTGTTACCTAATACAAGGCATCGACTTTGTATATGACATTTAAAACAAAATGCAATCACAAGATTTAGGACTCTTAAAAAAGATAAAGAATTTAAGCATGAATTCAACAAATGCTTAAAGGGTTGTGTGACTGAACAAGAATTTGAAGAAAGGTGGCATGCAATGATACACAAATTTGAATTGACAACACACTCTTGGTACAAAAGAGTGTATGAACTCAACAAGAAATGGTGTCCAGCCCTTGGTAGAGATTTCTTTTCAGCAGGAATTCTTTCATCACATAGGAGTGAAAGCACAAATCATGCAATAGGTTTCAGAGCAAGTAAATCAACTACCTTGACAAAATTTTATGCCATATTTAAGAAGACAATCAATCGTTGGAGAAGCACAGAGAAATATAATGAGTTCACCTGTAGCAAGCCAATAGCATTCACTTCATTGCCACTGCCCGAAATACTAAAGCATGTTGCACAGGTAAAAAGTTATACTCAAAAGTTATAAAAAAAACACAAAATATATAGCAAATTAACAATAGCTACATGATTTTGGTGCACAGGTTTTCACTTTGTCATTCTTCAGAGATTTTGAAGAGGAGTTTGGATACTCTATGCCAACAACTGTTCAAATGATAGGGAGAACTGAGGAATATGTACTTTATCAAGTATCCCTAGAAGACAAGCCATGGTCTGCACATTAAGTAAACTATTTACATGAGAGCCAAAGTGTATGGTGTACTTGCAAAAATTTTGAAGCAACTGAATGGCTATGTTATCATTGCATCAGAATTCTACACCTACATTCAGTAACAAGAATACCAGAAAAGTATGTTACAAAAAAAATGGACTAAGTTACCAAAATCTGAGGCATGGAATAGGTTGAAGAATCAAGATCCTACGCAGCTATATATACCATGGAGGCAAACAATGATAAGGAAATACTACAATTTAATCTTAAGAAGTCAAGAAAAATGAAGAGACAAGAGCATTTATGGAAGAAATCTTTCGAAATAGTCTAAAATGGGTGGAAGAGTTACTTGCTACTACTGCTCAGAGAGAACAAGGTGCTGAAGCTACTTCTGACATTCCTGGTGTGGCAGATAGCACTCAGAGCAATAATGATGTTTCTTCATCATCCAGTACAAGCACAAGTGTACCAACTATACTTGATCCTAAAAGAGTTGTAACAAAAGGAAGAAGCAAGAGAGAAAAAGGAGGGCTTGAAAAAGGGAATTAAAAAAAAAAAAAAAAAAAAAAAAAAAAAAAAAAAAAAAAAACCAGCACTGCCACCTCCAAATTCAGAATTTGGATAAAAAAAACTACATACAACTCTTTTAAGAATTTTTTCTACCAAAGTTAGAACAATTTTTTATCATTATTTTTATACTTTGTATTGTTATACTCTTTTTTTTTTACTCTATATATAGTTTGGTTAAAATTTAAGTACTCATTTCAAGCTTTAAATGATACTCTTATTAGCACAATACACTAGTAGAAAATAGGTAATGGGAAGCCACTAATTGGAAGCGGTTATTGGAATCCGCTTCCAATTTCATACAAAAACCCGGGAAAAAAAAAGAGGAGAATTGGAAGCGGTTTGGTTTGAACCGCTTCTAAATATTGTAATTAGAAGCGGTTTGGGGGTAAACCGCTCCCCATTCCCCCAAAAAAAAACACGGACCCCTCTCTCAGCTCCCTTATTTCTTCTCTCTTCTCTCTCCCCTTATTTCTCACGCCCCTTCTTCTTCTCTCTCCTCTCCCCCCTTTTCTCACGCCCCTTCTTCTTCTCTCTCCTCTCTCCCCTTTTCTCACGCCCCTTCTTCCGTCATTTCTCACTCCTCTCCTCTCTCCATCTCCTTCGTTCTCTTTCTGATCTTTCCTTCTCCTTTCTTAAGCCTCCCTTTGTTTTCTCTCTCCTCTTATCACCGGCAAAAATCCGAGGAAAAAACGAGCAAAATCCGAGCAGGTAAGTATTGTAGATCTAGATTTTTTTTCTTTTGTTTTCAATTTAGTTTTTTTTTTAATATATTTATTTTATTTTTTGGTTTTCTGGTGGTGAATTTTGGTGGTTGTTAGTGGTTTTAGGGTTGTGGTGGTGGGCTGGTTTGGGTATTCGGTGGTTAGGATGGTTTGGATTGTGGGTTAGGGTGGGTGGAGTTGGTGGGTTCAGGGTATGGTTATGGGTGGGGGTGGCGTAGTGGTGGACAGAGGTGGAGGTGAGAAAGGGCGTGGATGCAGGCTGGGGGTGGCGTAGTGGTGGACAGGGGTGGAGGTGGGAAAGCCGTGGATGCAGGCTAGGGGTTTTGGGTTTTTCTGGGTTCGTAGGGATTTCTGGGTTACGGGAAAAATCGAGGGTTGCGGTGGTGGGCTACTGGCGTCAGTTGCGGTGGTGGGCTGCCGGCTTCTGTTAAATGTGTTAATTGCTGGCGTCGGCTGGTGGCGGACTGGTGGCTTTGACTGTGGTGGTGGCGGAATAGGGTGGTGGTGATTTTGGTTGTAATTTTTTTTGGTGGTGAATTATAATGTAATAATATTAAAATTAATTATTAATGGAAATATAAATTTTTATACATATGTTTTATATTTTGTGTGTTAATTTCTGTTAATTTTTTTTTTTAATTTTTTAAATTCACAATAGGCAGCGGTTTAGCATATAACCGCTTCCCATTCCATTTAAATTGGAAGCGGTTTGAACCGCTTCCCATTTAAAGAGACAATGGGAAGCCCCCTAATGGCAAGCGGTTCAAAAACCGCTTCCAATTATGGTTTTGAACCGCTTCCAATTTACTAATTTCTACTAGTGATAGTGAGAACATGTTGCTATAGTGGGAACATGCACAGAGTAAAAGAAATAGGGAAACACATACCCTTTTGTGAACATAAGTTACCCTTTTTATGCACAAAAGTTACCCTTTTTATCCACAAAACTTACCCTTTTTATGCACAAAAGTTACCCTTCATGTGCACATAAAGTGACCCTTTATGTGCACAAAAGTGACCCCATAAAAAAAACTAAACTTACCCTATTTAGTGCATAAAGTGACCGTTTTAAATAACTGCATAAAGTGGCCCTTTTTAGTGCATGAAGTGACCCTATTTTGTGCACAATTTAAAAGAAAGATATATACCAATAACATCTTAAATTACTTAATGTATGCACATACATTCAGTTTTCAAAAAAAAAAGGCCACCAAAAACTACATTCAGCTTTTACAAAAAACCACCAAAAACTATACCATCGAAACTTTAATTACATCATTATACTTGATGTATGCACATACATTGAGTTTTCAAAATATACTACTCCACCTAATCATAACAAGTCAGTTCACTCTTTAGAAGGAGTGTACTTCTTTGTCGGCTTTTTTGTCCTTTTTTCTTTGGGATTTTCTTTTTCCTTACCTGTGCTGCTTTCTTTTTCTTCTCAGCTATTGTAGCCTTTCTTCTTTCTTCAATTTCCTTGATATAATCAGCATTTTTCTTCCTCTCATTGAACTTGTCTACTTATGTCAATACGTCTGCCCTTGATTCATTCATATCACACAATACAAGTGTGGTACGGATCTGTCCACGCAAATATTTTCTTCTAACAACCTCACAACAGAGAAAAAAAAAACTTATCAATATGAAAGAACTAAACATCAGAAAGGGGAAAAAAAAGACAAATAGATGAATACTTACTGTACGTTTTGAGTTCATTTTATATGAACAATTCACCAATAAAATGGAGCATGTGATACATGACAAACACTCCACATTCAGTGTTGTCAATCTTAGTCTTTTTCCATTGAAAATCAACAACTTTAAACTTATAGAAAGGTAGCTGCTTACTCTTTAGATGATTTCTTTTTCCAAGAAAATCACTCAATTGATCACACTGATAGAAAAATATAAAAGTTAAGAATGCATTGAATACAAAAAAAATGAAATTGAAAATATAAGCTTGTATATACACAAAGTATATTACTTCTCAATAACAGGAACATACCATATGTAAAGAAAACTTTTGAAAGTAGTTTAGAGTAGCATCACACCAAATAATATTGTCAAGATAGTAAATCAACTGTTTTGCATGATCAACAACAAACAGAACGTAGTGTTCCTCAATAAGAATAGGAACATAGATCTGAAACAGTAATTAAAAGTGTTTTAATGAGCATTTCACAGACATGACTCTTTTAAGGGTATGATATTAGTTTAGTATGAAATATACCAGTTTAGAATCCAATATATCACATCCATGATTCTCGTAGTCGACCCACCCTTCCTATAAACCTTGCAAATCATTAACAAGACCAGAATTGTCACCTTTCTCAAGCTCACAAACATGCAACAATTCAAACTATTAAAGTATCAAGTTATTGTGTTTAATATAAATATAAAGTCAATGTGTTTAAATATAAAAGCATCAAGTTACTTACACTTTGCCTCACACCAAAAAAGAATCTTCGAGGACCAGAAGACTCAAAACATGCTACCTCATTCAAATACAGAGCATAGCAATCAACAATGCACCATCGAATCTTAAGTGGAGAGGAAATGGACACCATATCTTCTCTTGGAACTAGACAATTCATCCCAAAAGTCACAAGGTTCTCACTGCAACGATAAAAAATAAGATAAGCATTAAAAAAATCAAGCAAAAAAAAAAAAACGGAGAAAAGAATATTTATGACTGAAAATGACACTTAACTTCCTATCCATTGCTTTATCCTTCAGCAAAGAATAATCAAGAACTTCCAACTGTAACTGAGGCAATCTGTCGAAAATCCGAGCATTACCCTTCATAAAAAGAGTCACAAAAGGCACCTTCATACTGGCCCCCAGTCTAGTGAACATAAAGATTTATTGGATCTGATAGGCTGAGGAACATCTTGATTATTACGAGGTTCAAGAACATCTTGATTATTACTAGGTTCAGGAACATCTTCATTATTACCACGTTCAAGAACATCTTGAGGAACATCTTCTTGACGACAACCTTCAACATGAGTTCTTGCAAAAGGAATGTCAAACTGAAAAAACTCATGTGCAGACTTCATCTTCATACACTCCTCAATTATACCATCTAAAAGCTTATGATAATGAGGATCAGAGAGTAATTGTTGAGTTTGAAAAGCTGCTACAGGATCCTCAAAAGACAATGAAGTAGTTATTTCAGAAGACCAAATCACTCAAATTTTTAAAACTCTTTGACTGAACGCTTGAAAAAACAACCATATTTCTTTTAAGCAAAAGAAAGGATTCATGAACAACCTACAAATAGAAAAACAAAGAAAAAACTAAACAAATGTAACAAAGAAAAATAATGAAAAAGTTACTTAAACTGAACATTTAGGGTAACTTTAGTGCACATAAAGTGTAACTTTTGTGCGCATAAAGGGTAGCTTTATTAAAATAAAGGGTAACTACTAAACAAATAAAACACTTACAGCAGTTGAAATTTGTTTGATTTCATCTAGGGGTGTACATAAATAGGACCGGATGTAATCCCCCATATTTTTCTTAGTAAATAATAATTATATATTTTTATGTATACGAATATTTTTAATAATTTTATATTCATGCAAAAATATTTTTGGGAAGATTTCACAAAAATAAAAACAAGAATTTTTAAACCCATACTTCCATTTCAATTAAGTAAACTTACCCCTTATTTCTCCTCATTCACATTTATAATTAAGGAAACTTGCTCCTTATTTCCCCTTCTCAAAACCCTCGTATATTGCCTTCTACTTCTTCCCCTTATTACTCCCTTTCCCTTGCTCCCTTCTTCTCCTTTCACGACTCACAAACAAAAAAAAAAAAAAATTTGCTGCTTCCTCTGTTGCGCTGTTGCTGCCTCAACCGTAACCCACCACCGCAGTGCCGCCGGCGACCCTCGCCGCTGCCTCAACCCTGCTGCCGCCGCCAGTTTCCTCCCTTTCCCCCTTCTCTTCTATCTTCCTCTCTTTTCTTGTTTAAATTCTTCAAAGCTTTAATCTTTACATGAATTTTTCGTTGATTAACAATTATTATAGTTTGATTATGTTTTTGAGTTGTGAAAGATTGCAAATTTATCGAGTTTATGATATGTTAAGCATATAATTAATTTTCAGATTTCATAATTTGTGAAATTAGGGTTTAAAACTTGATTTTCATGGTTTTAGGGCTTAAAAACGTGTTGCTAAAGTTGTTTAATTTGAGCATGATTTTGTTGTGATTTTGCTATGACTATGATGATGTTTAATTCAACAGCAAGTTCTTAATTTTTCGTAACTAATTTCTGAATTTCCGTTCGTAAAATTTCTTAATTACGTTTTAATCGCATTTTGACTGTAACCCGTCTGATTTTCGCAAAAGAATATTGTTTTTCGTGTGTAAATGATGTTCTAATCAAAACTCACTACTTATGGTAGTGAGCACCACCCTCTCGTGGCCAAATTCAGCTTCTAAGTATGGTTTTCGTGCAGTTTTTTTTTATTTTTATCGAAGGTTTAATTGAGTTTTTATGAAACAAATTAAATTATAATTATATATTTCGAGTTTAGATTGTTGTATTCATACACTTTACAATTAAATTAAATTTTCAGATTTTAATCTTAACTTTACATAGCTTTAAGTCATGGTTTTATGATGGGTTTTCAAGTTCTCAACATACTAACGTACTATATAATGATTGTTTCAAATGAAAATGTTTGCGAGATTGTTTTACATGCTTGAAACGAATTTTCGGATTTATAACTCACTTTAAAGTTGCTGAAATTTTTGCTATAAGCCATATTTTTTGTGATTTAAGCATATAAACTCATAATTCAAGTACTAAATTATTAACTTTGGCTATTGGGAATAATTTAAGAACATTATTTCAATGATTTAAAGGATTTTAAAATAGTTTAGTATTGTTGTAATATATGTTGCTTGGGTATTAATTGAGCAATTGTTGTTCTGTCTAGGAGAGGACTTCGTAGAGGGTGACTTCTAGCCTTAAAGTGGCCAATCAATTTGCGTACTCAAGGTACGTACAAGTATGCGAAGAACATTGACTTTAGAAGCATGTTTAAGGACTTGGAAAGACCTAAAATCATGTTAGGAGACTTGTGGATTGGTTGAAATTGTTTGGTAATAAGTTGATTGTTGATAAATGTGATGATTGCTTTAATTCATGTATGAGAAATTGCATTGATGTTTCCTATTGAGCATTATTTATGCAATATTTTGCAAGGAGAGCTTAGAAGCAAAACTACAAGTATATATATGGAATGAATCATTTTAATTACTTATTCATCTGTATTGAAATGGAACGAGTAAAGGTAGAGTTAAAGTCTTATAAGACAAGATTGTAGATATGAGGTGCCTTATGCACTTAAGGTGTTTATACACCGAGGTAGTTAAAGGATTCAATAATAAATGTTGTTTGTCACTAATAAATTAAGAATTAAATTGGAAACTTGAATGATTTGAATGATCGATGTATGATTGGTTGTGTTGTTTGCATATGAGTCATCACCAAATTTAAACTTGTAAATCACGTAAAGTGCAAGAAGGATGAGCAATAAAACTCTGGATTTGTGCACATCTAGAGTAATGACAAACAGGGGTTAGGGTTCACGGGGTATTAGCCGTGCACTTTTCAGAGGCCGTCTGATCTACGAGTCTCTTGTTTTAAATTATTTTAAAATTATAATGAGTTAGATGAGATCTCATACTAGCTATGGCCACGGAGTCGCGCCCGTCTGCCATTGGATGTTTATTAATGTCTTCCGAAAGGAGGCATATGGTTTTCTTATTTAATGTTCCGGAATGGAGCACAGGGGGACAACCTGGTCTATTGCTTAATCCAATTAAATTAATGAGGTGATCAATACTATTTAGAGAAACTTTGTAATAAGTAACAGTTGAATCATGTGTTCGAGTCAATGATTATATTGTGAGTGTATGGAATGCTTGATAGTATCATGCTAAGACTCTTTACTATATTTCGTAGCTTGTATGTACTCAGCGATGTTGATTGCGTGCTTTTGTGTGTTTCTCTTGGTCATGGCCTTCGCCTTCAATGACCCTGTAATGATCCAATTCTTACACTTGTAATATTGGGGAACAGATTAATCACAGGTTTTTGCATAAACTGATTTCAGGGTGATGGGATTTGGGTGGAGCGTCGGTTAATCACTTAGCTTATTTTATATTATAGATTGAATTTTATTTTGGTTCTAATTCCATTTACTTCCTATTTTACTGGATTTTGAATAAAGGTCGTTATGGTTCCAACTTGTAAGACTAAATTGAGTTTTGACTTTTAGTTTTGAAACTTATATTCTTTTTAAAACTAAGTTAGTTTTCCGCTGCTGATTTCTAAAACCAGCCTTCACGTTTGAACACGTGGTGGTAGCACGCCAGTAATTCTCACACATATTATTAAAAGTATTTACAGGTGATTATAGGTTATTACAGGTTAATATAGGTTTTAAAGAGAGATTTATTGGGGTGTTACACCGGACCTGAAAACCAACCTGAACCAGACCTGTTGGGACCAGACCTGATCCGGACCTGTAGATTCAGGTCCGGTCCCGGTCCTTGAAATTCAGGGATTCCGGATCCGGTCTAAAACCAGGGGTTTCAGGTCCGGACCTGAAACCTGGTAAAATTGTGTTTTTAAAAAAAAAAAAAAAAAAAAAGAAATACAGCCTTGTAAACCCTAAAAAAATCATTTCAGTGTTCAGCCGTCACTTCAAACTTAACTCTTCTCCTTCTCCACTTCTCCTTCTCAACTTCTCTAGATAAGCTTTGACATGAACCAATTTCTCTACATTAATCACTCTATTTTTCGCCACTTTTGACCTCTTCTTCGCCCAACCTGTAATGGTTCATGTTAATGTCTCAAAAGTTGTTTCAAGATAAGAGTATATTGAGAATATGGAATCCTTCTATTCGAAAGTTTTTGTTTCTTCCCTCATGTCCTTTGAGTTCCGACCTATTTCATCCATATACATATTTGCTGGGATATCCTTCTTCTGACGATGGAGACAATGATTTTAAGGTGGCTGCCTTTAAATGTCATCCATTGATATCGAGCCCAATGATACAATTGATCGGGTTAAGGAGCGTGTTGAGGAGAAAGAAGGCATTCCTCCTGTTCAACAGAGGTTGATTTATGCCAGAAAACAGAGTCCGATTAGGTCGAATTCGATCAAAATAAGTATCGAAAAGAAGAGGGTTTTGAGCAATGAATTCGTTTGGGCTAAAATGTTAATTTTTTTTTTTTTTTTTTTTTTTTTTACTTGGGATTTTTTTTTCTTGATATTTAGTTTATTTTAAATTTGGTTAAAATTAAAAACAGGTCTTTTCAGGTCCAAACCCGGACCGGACCTGATTTTTCAGGTCTAACCCGGAACCGAACCTGTTGAATCAGGTCCGGTCTCCGGTCCTCAAAATTCACTAATTCAGGTCCCGGTCCCAACAAGTCCGGTCCGGTTTTGGACCGGTGTACAGCCCCAATTTCATCATCAGTCATGACACCATCTGGAAGCTCAATTTGAACAAAGCGACCAATTATACTACCTGAACAAGCACCACCAACATTTAAACCACCCTAATCAGATCCCAAATTAAGAGGTTTCTTAACAAAAGTTTGGCTAATTGCAGACTGTGACAAAGGATATGTAGATGTATCCAATGGTCCCTGCCCTAAACCACGAGCTGTAAGCTCTTAATTAATCCTACTCTTAACCTTAGCATATGTCCAATGTTGAATCAAAGGAAGGCTACAACTTTCCTTTTGTCCTTGAAAGTTTAAATAGTGAAAATACAGAATTTGCAAAGCCAGCAAACATCCATTCACGCTTTGAACAGTTAGATCCTTGTTATACTTATCAACAGACTTTTTTAACTTCCTCAAAACATAAGAACACCAATCAAAGTTTTTATTTCATCAACTTCTTCAACAACCTTTAGCAAGTTCAAAGAAACTGTCCTATTAGGAGTAGGAGTTAAAAAAACTAGACATAGCATGAACAACAAAATACCTCTTAAATGCTACCCCTCCATCAACCAACTCCTGCATCCAAGACTCTAATTTTGCCAAAGGAATAGATTGCTTATCAGAAGCATCAAAATCATATCTCCATGCTTGAATAATACAGTTATCTACACTTGCAACTTCAGCACTTTTGTTGAGTTCAGGAACAAGAATATTACCCATAGGTAAGGAAAACACATCACATACATCATTCTTAGTAACTACAAATTCTTTACCACTAGCAACAGTAAACATGCAGCTACCACCATTAAAGTTTTCAACAAGCCAAGGAAGCATTTTACGACATAGAGTTTGTAATTTTAAATGCAACAAACCGCCAAAACCAACTTCAACAACAGCTTGTTTTTGTTTATCACTTAGGTTCTTCACCAAATTTCCCAAGGTATGTGATCTACACCTTGTCATCAAAGGTCTCTTGACCCTAAATAATTAAAAAAAAAAAAAAAAAAAAAAGTAACTTAAACAATATAGACTACAAACAAAATATAATAAAAAAATGCAAATCAAGAATCATTGAAAACATGTTCTCTTAAAAGAAGTATCAGTATCAGAATCAGAAACCAATTCCAATTGGGAACTCCTCTTTCTCTTCTTTACATCAGGTGCTGTTTTGACATTCTTACGTACTATTTTGACCTTCGTAGGTACTAGATTACCCTTAGCAGACTCTTCAAGTACTGTTTTGACCTTCTTAGGTACTACATTACCCTGAGCAGACTCTTTAGGCATTGCTTTTCCCTTTGAAGGCACTTTATAACGATATCCACCTATAGAACCACATATATCAAATAGTTATGCATAATGATTAATACAAAGTTTTTATGCATATAAATGACCCATATATCACATAGTATTGCTCCTTTTTACTTTGATTTCTAAACACAATGACATGCTGCCTCTGGTTGTCTGATAAGTTTGTATTAATCCTTATAATAATCCTTTGGTATGAGTGTTGTGTGAATATTATGCTAAAACATATACTTATCATATTAAATCACAGATTATATGATAATTCCCTAATCATCCCTATAAATTCTCATACTCTACCTAAAGACCAAGATCAAATCCAATTATCATACTCTGCCTAAAAACTAAGCAAAAAATTCAATTACAAACTCTGAAAATAACATGTACTAGTTATTGGACATATAACAGCACAATTATAAGCAATTTATAAGCAATTAAATACAATAAACAAAAAAGTAAAGCAAACTTAAACACATTAACTTCAAAATTCAATTCCAATTATCATAATCTGCCTAAAAAATAAGCAAAAAATGCAAGAGTAAATTCTGAAAATAACATGCAGTAGTTGTTTGACATAAAACAACACATTTATAAGCAATTTTTAAGCAATTAAATACAATAAAGAAAAAAAAATAAAGCAAAATTAAACACATTAACTTCAAAATTCAATTCCAATTATCATAATTTGCATAAACAATAAGTAAAAAATTCAAGTGCAAACTCTGAAAATTACATGCATTGGTTATTGAACATATAACAACACATTTATAAGCAATTTACATGAAAATTGACTTGAAAATATTGAAAAAAAATCTTGAAAAAATTAAGAATACGAATATACATCATCTGACGATTTATTTTTACTCTTCTTCTTCGCCATTGCAGAATACGAACACTATAAAACAACGAAACCAAAAAAACCAAAAAACCTAAAAATCGAAGAATCAAAACAACTAAAACTAACAAAAATGCTCAAAAAATTAAGTAAACAAACCTGAATTTAGCAAAAACAACTTCACAAGTGAAAGAAAAGAGAGAGAAAAAAAAACTCGAAAATTGCTGCAATAGGAGAGAAGAAAGTAGAACTTCCGTGAGAGGAGAGAGAAAATACAGGAAAAAATTGAAGAAGAGAGAGAAAGTAGTTTGTCTGGATGAGGATGAAAGAGAATAATTTTTTATTTTTAAATTTAAGGCAATTAAAGCCTTGCACGTGTGAAACAAATTAGGAACAAATTTGTTTCCTTTTGCAGCACTGATTTATAAAAGCTTAGTGTAAATTCGGTTTTTTTGAATATTTGTGAATATTTTGTTGTACATTCAATTTTTTTAAATGTTTATCATTCTTTCTAATCTAATTTGAAGTTATTTTTTCCGAAATAAGTAAAAATAAGGTGAATTAAATATGATTTAATAATGGGACAAAAAGGAGTAGATATAGATTTGTACTTTTTCTTTTTTAAAGGTTAATAATAATGGGACAAAAAGCAGTTAGGTGCTCGACACTAAAGGTAAAAAAAAAAAAAAAAAAAGTTTTAAATTTTTTGTGTTTTTTTTCTTTTTTAAAGGTTGACTTGTTTTTGTTTACCACTAAATCAAGACTTTTCATCTCCCCTCTTTCTAATTCTCCTCCGTCTTAACGCGGAATCAGGAATTCATGCCGGAGTTAACCAATTCCCTATCTACGCCGACTTCATTATTTCTACTCCGTACTTTAAACCAAGTTTCAAAAGAACCCTTTAAATCCAAGCATTCAATTTCCAATTCCTCCATTTTCTTTGTCAAAATTTCACAAAGTAACTAAGAAAAAGAGGGAATCATTCCTTCTCAAAGATGGGAACTCCGGCATTCCCAAATCTGGGTAAACATTGTTCCGTTGATGATTGTAAACAGATTGATTTCCTCCCTTTTACCTGTGACCGCTGCGACCAGGTTCCTACTTTCTCTCTTTCTATATTTTAATCTTATAAATTAAATGCGGTTTATTTGAATTGTTTATTGGGTAAATTGATTTAATTGTTATGTAGACGGGATTTGATCCGAGGTCTCGGGTACCACTGCCATGACATATGCATCATTTAAAATTGTTAATTTGTATTTGGATTGTGAAATTGAATGTTTGATATCTTCAAGATTGAATTTTTGATAATGTATTAGAAATCACAGAATTGAATCATTAGGAAACACTATTGAAGTTGGGGCAGAGGGATTTAGTGCAAATTTTGAATTGGGTATATTTTTTATACTAAATTTATTGACTTGGGTATATTTTTTATACTAAATTTATTGAATTGGGTATACTTGTTATACTAAATTTATTTAGTTGGGGATTAATTGTTCAATCTTC
The DNA here is from genome assembly GCF_001683475.1 of Chenopodium quinoa. Taxonomy (NCBI): domain Eukaryota; kingdom Viridiplantae; phylum Streptophyta; class Magnoliopsida; order Caryophyllales; family Amaranthaceae; genus Chenopodium; species Chenopodium quinoa. The sequence goes on along the minus strand of NW_018744996.1, from coordinate 1,858,442 downwards.
GAATTATTCATGGTAATTAGCTGAATGCTGAAGTTAATTTGGGGATTTGGAAGGCCTATTAATCTTTATGAGAGAGATGCTGGATGCTGGCTATGAAATAGGAGCTAGGAACTATGGACATGTAGAATAATAGCCCGTTTCGTATATGGTTATGGAAATCTTGGGATTTTCTGATTATTCAAAATGTATATTGGGGTACATTGTGATAACTAATAGAGTAGAACATTAATTTTGATATCGCAGAACTAGAGATGTATTCAGTGGATATTGATAAAGGACAATTCATGCCAAATTGCACAGAAATTTCAATGACCTTTTCTCAAATTATTAGCTTCAAATAGAGGAGCTGTTAGGGTTGTGAAGAATAATCTAGCTGCTTGAATTTCATATTTATAGGCGGGGTTTTCGGACAGTGGGTACAAGCTAACAAATTGCTTTATATTATATGTACATTCTATAGTTCTATGTGCCCTTGGAAGCAATCTGTTACTTTGAACTAGAATGAATGAAATAGTTATTGGGCTGATACTATATTCTGTGAAGTTGTAAGACAGTTTGTTGAATCTCCTACAACAGTTAAGCGTAAATAGCCTGAATCTCCTACAACAGTTAAGCGTAAATAGCCTCTTCGCATTTAAGTGGTGATGTGGTTGTCATGGCTCTACTTGTCTCAATTCCAAGTGGTGCCCGCCTCTTGTTACAAGCTTGAAAGAAATTGCAAAAGCTTGCATATGTATTGATTAGCTGCTTTGGTATGACATTGTTATGCTAAATGGATAGATCTACACTCTGCAGATAGGCTGTGAAACTTTTTTTCCTTTCTCCTGTAACCTGTAGGATAGTTAAAGGATTTAAGGCTGGTCTGTGCTCTAAACCCCTTGAATTGAACCACATGAAACCAAGTTGGTTCTCAGCTTTCTTCGCTTGGATTGGTCAACATTTAAAGCTCATATCTTGACAGACTTTGGAAAAATAACACATCTGGAATTCCTGATCCCAGTGCTACAATGTATAAGTTTTATGCATTTGGCATGCATGTAGCCGGTACAATTAAGAATTACTGATAATTGGTCCTCCATCTTCTAGGTTTTACCTTGCATCGTAGCCTTTACGTTCATGAGGAAGTGAATATGTGTGTGTTTGTGCTCTAGTTTAACCAGGAATGAAATGCTTTAAGGATTTGTGGTATTGATTGCTTTAAGGATTTGTGGTATTGATTAAGTTAATAAGATGTTGACTTGTTCCTATTATGCTTATTGCATTGTGCTGACTTGTTTGTTGGAGCTGGAGTAGCTGCCTAGTATCTGGATTCCATTTCATGGCCTTCTAAATACCTTAGAGTATGGAACAGCTGTTTGGTCTTATGTTTTGAATCTTGTGATACAACTTGTTTCCTACTTAAATTTCCATTGTTTCCTACTTGAATTTCCATATCACTCGCTACTTGTGCATCAGGGACCAACTAACTGAATTTGTGCCTGTATTCAAGTTTGTTGATGCTCTAATTTCTGTGGAAATACTATGCTTTTTGGGACCAACTATTCGGGATTGTGTATAATCCACTTGAGCAAGGACTGTAAAATCTATGTTTCAGTTGATTTCATCATGATTGGTCCATTGTTTATCAGGAACAGGTGTCTACACTCACTTATTTGTCATTGATACTCACTGCAATGACCTTTATTATTTTGATTATTTTCTCAGGTATATTGCCTTGAGCATAGAAGCTATAAGCAGCACCGATGTCCACATGGTGACAACCAAGGTGTCACTGTTGTCATTTGCCCACTTTGTGCCAAAGGAGTTCGCCTAAAACCTGATGAAGATCCAAATATCACTTGGGAATCTCATGTCAACACCATCTGTGACCCAAAAAATTACGAGAAAGTAACTAAGAAGAGGAAATGCCCTGTTGTTGGTTGTAAGGAAATCCTCGTGTTCTCCAATACTGTCAAATGCAAGGATTGCAGCACTGATCACTGCTTGAAACATCGATTTGGGCCCGACCATAAGTGTCCTGGGCCCCCCAAATCCAACACTGGATTCCCATTCATGGGTCTCTTGACCAGCAGTAGTAGAAAAGAAGTGCCACGGCCTAAAGCTCCAGTCCAATCAACTTCATCAGTATGGTCTCGATTTGTTAATGCAGCTGAAACAGGCATGGCAAAGTTGAGCAATGATTTCAACCAGGTACTTCAGGTAGGCCAAGGTAGTAAAAATAGCTCAAATAGTGGTGGATCAGGTGGACAGGAAGTGTGCCCACAGTGTAACGCGAGGTTTTCATCAGTTACTGCACTTGTGGAGCATGTGCAGAAAGCGCATGAAAAAAGTAATAATTGCATGGGTGTTAGGAAGTCAACAATTGATGCATGCCCTAAATGCAGCAGAGGATTTACTGATCCTGTTGCCCTTGTTGAGCATGTTGAGAAGGAACATGGTGGCACTTCAAGGGCTTGAAAAGGCCATTTCTTTCATTATCTTTGGGTTGATCTGGTCATGTCTGCCTGAGTAGCTGGAAAATTATAATTTAGTGATTTATTCTGTTCTTGGGTGTCCCTTTAGGGCTGGAGAAACCCAGGTCTGCAGATTATTTTTGTACTGATAGCTGAAATATCTCATCAAAATTCTTTTACAAAGTTGAAATGTACATTGAATGCCTGAACGGTCAGATTGAAATTTAGTGTGAATTATACCGTGTTCGAATTTTTCTAGCTGTAAATGAAGTCTGCACTGTTTTATGTCTTCTTAGTTCTTACTTCATAGCCTGTTTATGGTTCTTGGTGGGTGTATGTAGAGATGAACCATGACCTATGATGGCTCTTGAGTTTTCTTTTGTATTCATATTGCAATACCAGATTACCAAGTTCTCAATATCCTTCTTTAGTTCTTTATAGTCATCTTTTTCCTCTCTGATATTAGGTTTTGATCTATTTTAAATGAAGTACACCTGGTTTTGGAAGTCCTATCCTAGATCGCTTCATCTTAACCCCATGATTTCTTCTGAAGGAAATTAGGTGTAGCCAATTACACGGTCTTCGAGATGCAAGAACAAAATCCTTTCAACCCTTCTGAAGCCCAGAATACAAGCGCACAAAACAACACTTGAACCAAATCTGATGCCTAAATCAATAAGATACACCCTCAAGCTTCATTTGATTAAAAAAAGACCTAAACATGCAGCTAAAAATATAATGATTCGGTTTTGACAACATCTCTGGAGCATAAGTTATAGGACCTTTATCAACATCATAGACGATAAATCAATAATATCAATACTTGTTCACCATTAAAAAACTTAGAAGAGTAGCACTTATATAAACCTCAAAAAGAGTACAAATCCAGCATAGAAACAAAACTGCAAGATGAGTTGGTGTCTTTCTAGCAATTTGGACATGACATTAAGCAACCAAAAACATCATTAATAAACCTATTAACTCAAATCACCTAAAAAAAGTTTGTTTGCTCATCTAGGAAAAGCTTAGGCTTCAACCCTCTCATCTTCAATTAAGGAGATCTTGGCAGTTGGCTTTGAGAGGAAATCAGTGTGCTCCTGGAATGGAGACTTGGTGAAGCGAGTCTCTTTCCATAGATCAGGGGTCAGGAAACTGTAGGTCTTCAACAGACAGTCGAAGGTGGCCTGCAAAAGCATAACACGTTAAGCTATTTACAGAGCATAATGCATTACAGACTTACAAACATGTATTACTCCATACAAACCAGCATTGGAAGACGATAACAAGATACAGGATGAAATTTTGGAGCTAGACATCATACTGATATAACTCAAGTCACAGAAACCATGATTTACTGAAATCGTAACAGGATTCAGCAATTGATAACAAAATGAATCATCTACAAAGGGATCATCTTAAACAATGAGAAGAGTACTGAGTATGAGGTTAAAAATTTCATTGCATCCAAAACTTACCCTGATCCATAAAAGAAGCAATCAAGACAAGTTCAAACCCATTAAACATATACGCCTCAGACTAGTTTACAAGAAAAATCGCATGTTAATGCCTCAGATGGTCCACTACAACTTCAGTCCAATACCATGATTTCATAATGCATAAACCACACACAAATGAATCACAGTCCCTAATGAAATATCACAAACAATGACAACAAATTGACAAGAAAATATTGCAGGGCAGTAGTACAGCATGAGAAAAATGACTGCAAAAGAATACTAACCTTTCAACAAATAATCTAAAAACTAAACTAGATAAATAAAAATAACATTGTTAGAAATCAATACAATACACATTAAACATAGTTATCATTCCTATATTCCTTAAAACAATGTACCAAAAAATGACCTAACAATAAAATTTAGCTTTTTGGCGAATTCGATCACTTTCACCTACCAAAAATACACCACAATAGATCAAACTTATTGCAAACCATAATTCACATTCACATATCATATTATAAATCATTTTAAACATAATCATATTTAACAGATCAATTATAAACCATTTTGAAAAAGAAAAACAAAATCAAACAATAAAACATTAACAAAAAAATAAAATCACAATCGCAATTACAAATCTAACAATAATAATCCAAAAAATAAGACATTAATCAAATTAAGAAAAAAATAATAAGCAATGAAATTATACCTTAACAAAGTTACCAAGAGTCTTGGTAGATCCACGAGAAGAAGTAAAAACATCTTCAATCCCAGCAAACTGAAGAACCTTCTTAGGAACCCTAGCAGCAACAATCCCAGCACCACGAGGAGCAGGAACCATCCTAACAGTTACAGACCCACATTTCCCGGTAACCTTACACGGTACCGTATGTGGTTTCCCAATCTTATTCCCCCAGAAACCTCTTCTAACCGGAATCACACTCAACTTGGCCAATATAATCGCGCCACGAATAGCCGTCGCAACTTCCTTAGAACACTTAACACCAAGCCCAACATGACCGTTACCATCACCGACCACAACAAAGGCCTTGAACCGGGTCCTCTGTCCGGCCCGAGTCTGCTTCTGAACCGGCATGATCTTCATCACCTCATCCTTCAAGCTTCCGAGGAGTTCGTCGACGATTTGGTGCTCTTTGATGGGAAGAGAATGGAGGTAGATTTGTTCGAGAGAAGTGATGCGTTTGTCTTTGACGAGACGACCGAGTTTGGTGACGGGAACCCATTTTTCTTCCTCGTCACGACGGCCGGCGCGACGGCGACCACCTCGACCACGGTCGCCGCGAGGAGGGCCACCGCGTCCGCCGAAGCCGCGGCTGAATCCGCCTCGTTCTCCGCCTCGTTCTGCCATTGTTAGGGTTTTGGGGGTGGGAGTGAGTGGTAAGGGAGTTTAGGGTTTCAGAGAGAAAGGGGGCGATAAGAGGGAAATGAAGGGGGGATTGTGGGTTTATATATGAAGGTGGGAATTAGGGTTTATTTGGTGGGAATGTGAGACAGAGTTTTAGGGGGGTTTGGGCCTTTTTTATTTTTAAGGGTTGATTTTTGGGCTGCTTCGTTTTAGTTTGTTGAGATAAATAATGTAGTGTCTTGATTAATGAAGATGAGATGAGCCTTATTTACAAGACAAGATGAAATAGATAAGAAGGGGTCTGACCGTCTAAAGATTGTTAAACGTGAACAACGCTCCCATTTTACAAGGCATCGCTCCCATTTTGATATGAAAGGACGATATTGTTCTTTGTGTAAGTTGGACTATATAATGGTCCATTTTGAGACACATGGGCATTTTAATATTATTCCGACCCCTCCACATAGTACCACGTGGTTAAAAAAATTCCCGAGCCCACCACATCCGACCCCACAACATCCAACCCCACCACATTCGATCCATCACCAAAAATCCGATTTTTTTATTAAGCTTTAGCGACAGGTTTAGGACGATGGACGACGACAACGATCGTACACCGACGGCATCGTCGGAGGATTTTGTAAGTTCTCGTACTTTTTTTTATTTTTTGAAATGAAAACATTCGCCTAACATATCCTAAACCACCTTGGTGGATCGCTTAAAATTTCCGGATCCACCAAGGTAGATCCGGAAATTTTGGACAGATGTCTTTTTTTTTTGGTATTGTATTGATTAATTAATCAATTTTAATTTTTTTTTTGAAACCAAATCAAATTATTAATGTAATCTTTGTATTATTATTATAAATTTTATTGTGATTATTATTGTTTTTGTGATAATTTATTAGTTAATGTTGGTTTATTTATTATTTGCTTATTATTAGTGTTTTAAATATATTATTGTTATCAATCTTATGATTTAACCCGTGATTAGTGATATTATAGTATTTATATTGTTTTATAAATATCTTTATTAATATTATAATAAAAAAAATATTGGAGAATTTTGTGTGTTCCCTTTTATTTTTATAGGATTTGGAGTCTGAAGACGGCGGTGATGGTGTGAATTATAGTGTGAATTTTGTCTCAGACACGTTATTTCCAACGTTTGATGATGCAGTTAAATGGGCGGATGCTGTTTTGATAAGTCGTATTTTGTGTATATTAATTAGCTTGTTTTTAGTTGGTTTTGTTAGCTTTGTTGAGTGTTTTGGTCTATTTTGATGCGATTTGGTTTAGTTTCGATGATTCGATGCTTTTATGGGTAGTTTCGTTGTTTTTGATGTATTTCAGGAATAATGGAGCTAATTTGGATATGTTACGAAGCCATGAAGCTAAACCGAGGCCCACGAACCTTCACGAAGCTTGATGATTGAAGAAAGAATGATTTAGGGCTTTTTGGAGCAAGGCACGACCGTGCCTAGCTAAGGCACGTCCGTGCCTCCAAGTCAGTATACTCATCAAATTGCTTCGACATTAGGCACGTCCGTGCCTATAAGCGTATTCAAAGACCAGCGCAGGCACGTCCGTGTCTGGAAGTCAGAAGCTACCCAAGTTTATGCACGCAGGTAGGCACGTCCGTGCCTATGAGGAGGCACGTCCTGGGATTCTTGTGCACCAAGCCTTTTGCCAATTTTCTTATCTTTTCTAGGCTTATATTTACACTAAGTGGTGTTTTATTATTTTCATGAAGTTTTATTCTAGCCTTTTATTTTACGTTATTAAGAACTAGTTCTCTCTATTTTATTTTCTTTATTTTTGTAATTCAAGATTCAAGATTTACACTTTCCGCCTTCAATTCAATTCAAGATTCGGTATTTTCTTTTAATCTCTTGTTTCTTAATTATGTTTTCTTCAATTATTTTTGTTATTGTTTCCTTCAATATGTGTGAGTAGAATTCCTATTCCAAGATCTAGGTAGCCCAATTATGATTGATGCATGAATTAAATCTTTAAATTCTCTAATGACTTTTGCAATTGCTATGCTAAATTGATTGTGATCATGCCAATACTAGGTTAGACGTAATTTAGTATTGCGATTATTCCATTGTTTCTATCACAACGAGAGTTGGGTTTAAACGGATTTGAGTAGATCAATTTAGGGTTTGATATTCAACACGAGAGTAGTTGGGTTTGATAATTGGGAAGTTAGAATAATGTGTTCAATGTTTCTAATATGCATGATACCATGAGAATAGGCTTGATTGTATGTTAGGGAAGCCATTGATACTCGAGAGAGGTCTTTGGTATTTATTAGGGTTTACTTTTCCCCGTTCAATTGGAATTGTATGTTAGGGGTAGAAATATAATTGCATCAAATGTAATTGTGGTGATACTAGATCTTAGATGTTTTAATTACCTGGTTTCTTCATATTCTTTAGTTTATTTTCGAATTTTCCATACATTAGTTCCTTAGTTAATCGTTTACTATTGATTCTTGCTTAGTAGGGATTTGAGTCTATTTAATTATTTTTGAACCTTAGTCTCTTGGGATTCGACCCTTGCTTGCCAGTCTACATAGTAGTGGTTAGTTAGGTTATATTTTGTTAGGTACGCGACACGCCTATCATGTTTCCATAAATCTGGGATTTATTTTGGTTAAATTGTCTTACAACAAAATCAGAGATGGTCCGCCATATCGATATTTGAAATGTGATCGGGGACGGAAGAGCAAGCCGAGAGATTTTGAGAACGCAATACGAAAGGACACAAAAACCAAAGCTAACGCTTGTCCTTTCTACATCAAGATATATTATGAATTCATCACAGACAGTTGGAAGATTCGTGCAAAAAATGATGAAACTGGGACCCATAACCATCCAATGATTGTGTATCAGGAGGGTCATCGTAAAATTAGTGGCTTGAGCCCGGATGCAAAAAAGGCTGTGTGTGACATGACAAATTCCAAGGTTGCACCGCGTAATATCATGGCAACTATTGCAGAGCAATCTCCTGATGATCATCCAAACATTAGACACATTTACAATTGCCGCAATGACTTGAGAACGGAGATGTTTGAAGTCACAGGAGTTGTTCAGCAATTTCTTCATTTGGCGAGACAAAGTCAATATATTTACTGGGTCATGGCCGATGACCTCGGCATTCTACAACATGCATTTATGATGCACCCAATCAAGGTAAATATACTACGCACATACCCACATGTAATCGGTATGGATTCGACATACAAGACCAACCGATACGGGATTCCGTTCTTTGAGATAATAGGTGTAACACCGACAAATCAGAATTTCTCGTTGGTTATGTGTTCATGCGCAACGAGTGCCACAACGAGCTATCGGTGGGTGTTGTAGAGATTAAGGGAGTTGATTAGGTATGATAAAGAACCATTGGTATTTTTGTCAGACCGTGAACTTGGCCTTTGTGCGGCATTGAGATAAGTGTTTCCAGGGCCGTCGCATTTACTTTGTCGATGGCACACTAATAAAGATGTGGAGGCTAGGGTGACTGATATGTTCAAAAATAAGAAGATCGGTGCGAGTTTTAAAAATGGCAAATGGAAACGTATCATGGATGCTACAACCGAGGCGGATTATAATGTTGTTGTGGATACAACGAAAGCTAGGTGGGCAAGTTATCCGGCAGTGATTACTTACGTTGTGTGAACATGGCTTTGTCATAAAATCAAATTTGTGACATTTTGGACGAACCAAGTTCTTCACTTTGGTAACACGAGTAATTGTAGAGTTGAGAGCCAACATTTGGCAGTGAAGACGTGGTTTGAATTATCGACAGGTTCGTTGTTATAATGTTGTAGTTGTTGTCTTTACTTCGTTTTAGTAATTTTAATTAAAAGTCATAATTTTTTTTTATAATCTGAATCAACGACAGGTTCTTTGGATACCGTATGGGCCCGAGTACATTGTCATATTGGTAATCAGATCATTGCAATTAGTAATGGTTTGGAGGCATCAAGATTGAAAATTAGTGAGAAGTACAGACAATTGCCACTGCCACATATAAATGGCAAAGTGTCTCAACATTGTTTGAAAATTCTCGATGATAAACGAGAAGGATAAAGGAGTTGAGTTACCAGGTGTATGAGCATTGTGGATGTGCAATGCGTGTGACCCATGGCTTACCATGTGCTTGCCAGATACATGATTCGCTAGTTGCACAATCAGGCTTGTATATCAGGCAAATTCATCCATTCTGGAAGACCTTGGTTATTGGTGATAGTGTTGATATACCGTGTTCGTTAACGATTCAATCGAGGAAGCTACATATTTTTGTTCCCTGGTTGATGAGGTCATTGGTAGTGATCCTGCTATACTTCGAAATGTATCTCGCATCATTGAAGAGGAATTGCATCCGGATCATACAAACCTTGAAGAACCACATGTAAACCACAATGTTCGAGGTCGACAAAAGAACAATGATACCAGGCGTGATCCTTGTTATTCGAACATGTAAACCGTTGAAATACTCAACGTTGTACACAACAAACAGGTATGACCTCAGGTAAGTCATGAAATTACACGTATTTACACTTGTGAATTACACGTATTTTATCTTGTAGCGTACTAATAAATGACCATTAATTTTATGCAGAAGATCAATGTGACATCAGTCAATGCATGTATTTGCACTTGCTTCCAGGACCGATGTTACCTTACAAAACGGCATGGAAGGATGTCATTGGTGATGGAAATTGTGGCTTTCGTTGTGTGGCTGACTTCTTTGGAGATCAAGCGCAATGGTTTACCGCTCAGGAAACAATAACAAACGAGGTTGCCGCTCATCCAATGTTGTACAAAAGGATTTACAGGATTGGAAGGGTTTGGATGAATGTAGAACGTATTCGATGGGATGTTGGGGCGGTTAATATGCGGCATTGGATGGTAGAAATTCAAGATTTATTTCCTATTGCTACTTGGTTCAACGCAAGGGTGATTTGTCTCAGTATAGGCAGCGTACCAACCTACTACTACCCATGCATCACAGTGTTACCGTTGCGGGCACGAAGCACGGTCAGGGCACCCGCTCGAGAGTTCGTGATCGCTATAGTTGGTGGGTCACATTTCATCCGTCTTGATCTTACACAAGATTCACCTCTTCCCCCAATTGCAAGTTGGTAGACCGAGTACCATGAGCCAAGTGTTGATGGATGAGATCAGCAATATGAAGTTAGAAGGAACATGTGGGATGCATTAATTAGGTAGTGAACTTATTTAGGTACTTTCACTAAGGTTGAACAGTTGTAGCTATGTAATATAGATTAATAAAAGTAAATAAACTAAGTTCCAACAAAACCAAATATAGAAGTGTCCAGTTCTTACATTACATGCTGAATACAAAGTAATATAAAATAATGAAGACAAGTAATAAATATGCAACCACTAATACGAATGAAGAGTAATCTACAACTCCATCATCGCCTTCCAGTCAACTATCAGCTGCTCAGTCATTGCCCTTAATTCACGCGACATGTTGGGATACTCATCTAGTGCTCTTTGGTGAATCTCCATGGACCGACTCATCCACTGCAAATAAGAAAAAACATATTATAGAAATTACAATTATTGGAAGTCGGATTAATAAAACACAACTACTTATGTTTCGAGGTTTTTGGAGTCCCTCGGGAGAGTTACAATTCCAAGAATGTGTGTCAACCGTCTGTACCTGCAAAACCACGGAAAACTCCGGTTGGGTGAAGTTCTGCCTCCGACGATCAAGTTAGAACGCATCCGGATGTATAAGAGTGTGGAATGTAAGGGTTTTTCTCTCGGATTTTGAGAGAATTCTGCAATTAATATTGCTCAGATTTTTTGCGTGTATATTTATGAGAATGTAATAAATGAGGATTTTCCTCTATTTATAGTGTAAGGGGATGTGTATATTTATGAGAATGTAATAAATGAGGATTTTCCTCTATTTATAGTGTAAGGGGATCAATTCCCCTTTCATGGATTGGCGTGCCACGTGTCACCAGAGGGTTGGTTCTCTCATAACCTCTCTGATGTTGACACGTGTCAGCACGCGATTGGTCCACGTGGACAGGGGGTAGTTTTACCTTAAACATTTGCCCCTCACAGGTGTGACGTGGCTTGCCACGTGGCACTTGTGACAGGTGTCATGATCTGAGAAGGTGAGTTTCGTCTCCTCCTCTCTCCTTTTTTTTAATTTGAACTTGAAAGATGACGGTTCGCCTTCTAGGGTTCTCTATAAGTAGTGGTCCCCCCCCCCCTCATTTCAACACTTATTCACTTTTGAGAAATTTTTCTGAGAAAAATCTCTGATACCGGCTGCTATTTCTTACACAACCGTCTTTCTTTTCTTCACTCAACCGGCTTTCGTCTAAGTGCTCTTCATTCAAAGCATATTAAAACCGCCCGAGGGTCTTTTGACATTCTCCTAGCTTTCAATACACTCAGCACCATCATATTTCTCATTACACCTGAATGGCTCCCAACCTCCATCAACATAATTCTGCTGCAATAACTCACCCACATTCTCTTCCACTACATCCGAATCACCATCCTTACCTTCACTCTCAATCTCAATCTCTTGCTCTTCTTCAGGTATGTGCTCACCATCACTCTCAGAACTGTTGTCATCATCACTATGCAGGCTATCATCATCATTAACCTGGACCCCACTTGCACCTCTTCTCCTAAGTACCCTACCACTCCCACCTTCTAGTGTAGTTTGGGATGACTGACTATGTGGAACAAACACACCCTTAAGCCTTGTAGTGATGTTAGACAATTTCTTACCATGAGGAAAGAAAAGTACTCTACTTTGGCAAGTTCTAGTTTTTCTGGTAGGCTCAGATGGGGGTTCATTTTAGTTAACTTGTGGTGGTCTCAATGGTACCTGACTAAGATTTGGGCTGGGGGTAGCTTGCAATAGCCTTGGACTTCTTTTGGGTGCAGGAGAAAGCATTTGGGATTCAGAGTTAGATGGGTGAAAGAAATCATCATCACATAGTGTGATATGCGGGGGAGAATGGGGGGATATTTCTTCTAACATCCTAGGTAACCTCCTAGGTTGACTGAATGAGGGGGTAAACTTTTGGGGTGACAAGGAATCAGTCAACCTTGGGCTCCTCCTAACAGGTTCTATTATACTCAAGGTCCCTGATCCACTACAAGGGTGTTCAACTTGTGAAGGTTTTGTGTTTTTCCAAGTGGTTAATTTTGGACTGAAATGCTTGGGTGGGCCTGGTTTGAAGGTGTCTGGTTTAGAAGAACCTGGTTTAGATGTGGATGGGTTAGATAAGCCTACTTCATTTGGGCTTGTGAAAAGTGGTTCTAGGCAAGCAGAAGATGGCCCAGCAACAAGAGGTTGGCCAATAGCAGAAGTTGAGCCATAAGTAGAATCTGGCATAATAGCAGAAGTTGAGGCATGTGGCTTAGGCTTAATTTGTTGAGGTTTCACTTTCCTATCCAAAGTCAGTATAAAACTAAGCTCACTCAAACAACCCACCCACAAATCTATCTCTTTGCTTTGCATAGTCCCAAACATTTTCATCATTGTACCATCATCCACTAAATTAAAAGCCTTCTCATTATAGCAATAATGTAACCCAGGATACTCAGGTAACTCAAACCCTCTATTAGAAAATTCCTCACATATATCATTAATCACATCAATTAGCAAACATTTATCAACATCATCAATTGTTAAATCAACACAATTACCACGATAGTGGATTTTCAAAATCCTTTCTTCATCCATCTGCAAGATGTTACCAATACATCTATCAATATTTAAGCAACTTCAAAGCAATTAAACTAATCATACCCCACTTGAAAATTAGTCACAACAAAACCCACAAACAATCACGCAATTATACAAAAAAAATACCCCCACAATCGAAATAACCGACACACGAAGTTACCCACAACCAAAGCACGCAAATTTCCAAATAACCACCACATAAACACTACAAATCAACAAAATTTCCAAACTTTATGAACTCGTCAAACCAATACATTCATAATTCGACAAAAATGGAACAATTGTAAAGGGATGAATAAACGACCGAAATACATACCTCCGTTGATGCTACTCCTCCACTCTGAGATTGATCTCCACGAATGTCGCAGCCTAATTTTCCACGCAAGAATTTTCGCAAATTTTGTCTGAAATTCTCTTCTTAGGGTTTTTGATCAACGAGTGAAACAGGGGGGGAGTGAAGTGAAGTAAGAGAAGAGGAGGGAATTTTGAAGGAGAGAGAAAGTATAGTGCGTGTACAGTAAGAGTTAGGTGACGGAATAAATGCCAACTCAAACGTCCGTCATAAATGCATGCTAACGTAGGTTACTGTATATTCACTTTTCTTACTTTAGGGTTATAGCGTAGAAAGTCATATATGTTAGTGCACAGCGTAGAAAAGTGAAAAAAAAAACGAGGTTATTACATAGAAAAAACCAAAAAAAAAAAAAAAAAGTTTTATTATTGGACCAGCTAGAATAGATGCACCAGGGTCCATCTTAAAATTATTATTAGGGTTTGTAATATATTTTTGATGTGGGTTGAGCAAATGTAAAAAAAAAAAAAAATTACAAAAAAAAAATCATGCTTTTTAACAGTATCTTGAGTAGACATAGAACTCAAGTTGACACCGGCTTAATCAGTTTAGCCTGATACTTCAAGAAGTACTAGGCCATTACTATTTCTTACAAACAAAACTATGGTTTCTCATACAAACTATTAGTAGTATTCACAACTTTCCAAATCCTTCCTTAGGATACGATCAAATACAAAGAATCGATCCACTCCAAGCACAAGCAAAATATCGTAGTCATCGTTATCAAAATTCAATATCACCTAATTCATACGTAGTATTTAGTTTACTTATCAAAAAACACTCCCTATGTTCTCATTGTATGGGTATGCAAAGATAAGGCTTGGACAGAGCACCACGATTATCAAGAAACCTGAAAAAATAGAGACAAATTTTAGAAAGTACTACATCATATTATTGATATTCATTTAAATTCAGGAAAAAAAAATAATAAATTACCCGTAACAAAGCTTTTCCAACCGACAGATCGGCTATTCTCTGCTTAAGATGAAGGATTTGAGCATGAATTGCTTCGTGGAATTCATAGGCAGTTACTGTGACAACAGTCTGAGATATGGCTATAGTACCAGCATGACCAAAATGCTCTCTCTCCAGATTATTTGATGTAGGCCCAACAATAGCAATATCATCAAGAATGAGTTGTGATGGACAAGTAAGGCCCTGTTCTGCTCTGTTTTGAATTAAAAATAATAATTAATAATATCTTTAAAATAAATTATTAATAATAACAAAAATAATAAGAATAATAATAATCATTTATAATTAATATTTAATAATAATAATTAATATAAAATAATAATAATTAATATAAAATGATAAAATATTAATAATAATAATTAATATATAATAATAATTAAAATAAAATATTAATAATAATAAATAATAATTAATATATAATAATAATTAAAATAAAAAATTAATAATAATAATTAATATATAATAATAATTAAAATAAAAAATTAATAATAATAAAAATAATTAATATAAAATAATAATAATAATAATAATAATAATTAATATAAAATAATAATAATAATTAATAAATAATAATAATAATTAAAATATTATAATAATAATAATAATTATTATTATTATAATAATAATTAAATGTGATAATAATAGTAATAATAATCAAAATAAAATAATAATAATAATATTAATAATAAAAATAATAATGATAATAATAATAGTAGTAACGGAAATTATTATAATAATAATAATAATAATAATAATAATAATGAATTTGCTCTGCTTTGCTTTGTTGAAATCTGCTCTGTCTAGAAGCTAAAAAAAAAAAAAAGGCCTAAGTGCAGCAACAACATCTAAACCACTAATGAGATTAGAGCCAAGTGTAGCTAATGCTTCTTTGCCAATATTCTCCGCTACTATGATTATTATGGAGGTTTCAGTCAAAAATTCTTGTAAAATTTTAATCATTTCAGCCGAAAAAGAAGAGATGGTATCTCTCACCAAGAGCACCTGTCATGTGCAATAAAGTTGAGTATGTTAGGCTACAAGAAGAAAGCCTAGAAGCCAAAAAAAATATACAAACCCACTCCAGCTCCTTCCTTCAAACTAAACAGATTAATACCAACTTAAACACAAAAATTAACAAAATAAATTGTACCTTGCAATTAGTAGTTGTAATTGATTTAACAATTCCATCATTCTCGAAATTGAAAAGATAATCTTTGGTGACATCAAGAATAGCAGCTGATCTTGCCAAAGTATAGATTTTTATTGTCCGTGTGACTCTCAAATTCAAAAGTGAATTTATCTTCCTTTCCAATTGCCACTACCTAAAAAAAAAAAAAAATAATAATAAATAAAATAAATAAAAAAATACAGTTAGAAATATATAATTATGGCATACCACCTACAGAATCTGAAAGGCTTTTTGACAAGAAAAAGTTGGGAGTATATCAATAGCTAAAAAACAAAAATAATGGGGGGTGAAAACTGATGAAAAGTTACAGAACACTGAAAAATAATGGGCGAACAACAAGAACATGTGATTTCACTCTAAGACAAGTTGGGAAGAGAAACTAATTACTATACAATTTCTCTAATAGAAGAGTTTGTACATGTAGATTAGAGTAACTCATTGTTTGGCAGGCATCTTATGAGTAACTTTCCATATGTAGAATATCCAAGGAAGATATAATTTTGACCTTATGGTCCATGGTTATACAGTAACTCCTTGCCCATTTTCATTACTTTTTTGATAGGTATACATGTAATGAATGTAATCGTGTTGTTGATTGGATAACAAATGTAGCCCATTTTAAATTAGAAATTCTTCTTTGTTTTCAACCAGTATCCAAGGAAGCCTTACTTTGGAACTTTTTTCCACTGTAGAGAAAGACGGACAATGTGTAGTTAAAGATAGCATTGAGTCAAGCTAGCTTTTGGCAAAATAAGGTCAAACGCAAAAAAGCATTGCACGACACGAATGTAAGGTAGACACGACACAACATGTTATTGTGTATGCAATTTATCTAAGACATACAAGCAAGAAACAACAATATGTGTGCTTGAATTGTACCTGGTTTGTAACTGTAAAAATTTCACTAGGACACATGGCAAGTGGACTTAACTATGGGCTAGGCGCAATACACGCAGAGGTATAGTCCGACACGACCAACAACCATCTTCTGATCTTCTTGTATGAGCCTAACATAAGAATGAAGGATTATCAACCACTAGAAAGAAGAGAATGCAATCTTTAGAAGAAACCAAAGTAGAATTGCCTCTCAAATTTCAAGGCATACAATTATACAAGGCCTTAATGAATTTTCCTAGTGAATGAATGCTACTACTCCTATGTAATAGTACTACTCTACTAGTGCTCAACAGAGCAACTTGGGAGTGACCTACATACATTTATTTAGCAGTCTTTTAACATCCAAAAATCATAATGTGGGACACACAAACAATTCATGAAAGACAAACAAAAACACAAAAATAATTACATTATTTTGAACAAAAAGAGATCCTAAGCTAGCAAGCAACAAAGTTAACAAACATTGTCCTTAAAACTTTCATTCGGGAATCTTATATTATTTCACTCATAATCTTAACGTTAGCTCTTCTTCCCTTTATTACATACTCTCACCACAACACAAGTATCCATTTTATAACTTTTGCCAAAATAACATGCCAAGAAGTGTACATAGGTGGATAAACGTGGTGGGAAGATGGGAGGAGGGCAGCAATGATCTGCCACCTCTAGTAGTCCCGCCGCCGCCACAAGTAGAAGTCGACACGGGGCGGTATAATCATCGTTCGATCGAGACTCTGGTAGTGGTGCTAGCAGTAATAACTATTGCAGCAGTCATTGCCGGTATCATTGCTAGAGTGTGTGGAGGTAGACATCTTGGAGGAAATGGTGAGCATGATATTGAAGGGTGGGTGGAAAGGAAGTGTAGGAGTTGTATTGATGGTGGCCTTCCTCCTCCTCCTCCGTCTCCGCCACCAGCTCCTGCAGCAACAGCAGTAGCTGCAGCAGCAGAGGAATCAAAACCAGCAGCCACAGAGGAAGAAAAGAAGTAGCGCGAATATCATCAAAAAGTTTAAACCAATGCTTTTATTCTTGTAAGTGAGTTCATATATTTATTTTCTTTTTTTTGGGTTCAGAGCATGAAATGTAGGTTTTTTAACCTGAAATTTAAGTAGGTGTTATCAGAACATAAGTACTTATATAACTACTGAGAGAAAAAAAAGGATTTTTACTAGAAGATTTTCAAGATTAGTAGCAAAAGTTAAGGTTAGAATTAGGAAAAGCTGAACAATGTTCTGTGCAATACAACTTTATTATGTTATAAAAAATACAGGTGATTAATTTGTCCTGCAAGCAAGTTTCTACCCCCTGTTCCTTATTGTTAAGCCGAGGTTTGCCTGATTTATAACTGTGATATGTTAAAATACATATATTACGACGGTGTTTTTGTATATCATGGGGACTAATTGGAAACATTTTCGGGCTAATTGGGGTTGCTATGGGGTTGCTAAATGCAACAACCTGCACTTGCATATCGCGATTACTCGGACTTACTCTTGATAAGCTAGCCCATGAAGACCCTTATAAGAAAATTCCTGCCAACAATTGAAAACTGCACAATGTATATGGCACCCAGTTAAAAATTCCCATCCTCAAAAATGCTTGGTATTTTTAATTTTACTAAATATGGTTTCTAAATTATCCTTATTTCTTGACAACTAAATGGGATAACATGATTTCTGACAAGAAATCCAAGTAATCTTGGTAAAACAATATCAAAGTTTACAGAACTGACCTGTTTTCCATTTTGTACAACATTTTCATAAATGCATATTATCAATTTTATCAGAAATCAAATGTTTTTCATTTACTGCACGTTCATAAAGCCTTCACCAATCTAACATTTATGTAACGTCTCTCAAGTCTCAACTGCCGTGTTAAAACCAGCTAACAGTCCACATATCACATCGAATTACACTTATAAAGTAATTTCAAGTCGGGTGAAATTTTGCCAGGTCTATTCGATTAAATCGGAGCACCGAGATCAGAACTATCAAGTCAACTTAATTCAATGTCAATGTTACAAGATCAGTACTGTAATCATTATTCACTGTTGTAAAATCCCTCATGTAAAAATTACAGTAACACAGTAGAAAAGGTGTGAATGGAAGTATAGAACTACAAGCAAGTTTTCTGTTGAAAAATGCAAAGAGTTGAAAAAATTGACCAAAATGCAGCTGCTTTAATAAAGCTAATGTGTTGAACTCTCATATCTTAACTGAAATTTAATTTATTAATGCAATTAACATACATAAAATGTGACCGTTGCGGGTCCCAAATTCCTTTTTACAACGAAAGATGAAGCATGAAAAGGGGGAACCTGACTGATCTTTAGGCTAACAGTTCTCCCGTAATATTTGAGTATTTGTCTTCTAATATAGCACCTTTTTTTCCTAAACCACTTTTCTAAGATTTTGATTTATGTAATTTTCAAGTGAGGCATAATGATTCATCCATTATTCATCCCAACGGACTTTTATACAAGAACATTAGTTAAAAACTTAAAATGATTGATCTTTCATGATAACTTGATATCCATAGACCAAGGTATGCTTTGATTCGAATTAACCAAAGCCGAATTGAAACTAGCCTAATGGCTCATCACCTAGATATAACAACCCAAACCAAATTATTTGGATCTACTATTCCCAAAAAAAGTATATATATATATGCAGATCTAAATGGTCCGCTTATGACCTCAATAGACTTTCGCGATAAACTTTTAAATCAACCAAATATTTATCGTGGAAAGGAATAACCTACAAAAAGAGTAAGAGTGTTATTTAGCTGCAACGTATCACAGGCCATTTTTCCCAAGCCTTATGAAGGGATAAGATTTATATATGCCAATTAATTTAGTTGGTTAAAGTTTTCAGGATGGTACCCAAGACTAGAATTAAATCTCGTCTACATCACCACCTTTTGTGACCTTTCACTGGACCAAAAAAAATGCAAGGGCTAGTTTGGAATGGCTGGAAAATGCATCCATGTATCATGTTTATTCAAATTCTTAAAAGCACCAATGCTCGAAAAAAGAATCATAAATAATTTGTAGTAGGAGAAGAATTAAGGAGACGGTGAAATCTATTTACGTATCAACCACCCTTTGTGGAGAGACTAACAAATTAACAACTTCGTACAATCATCCAGTATTACAAAGATCTTCAAAGAAATTGCTTATCGAATTTCACTATGACAAAACAAATCAAAAAATTTTAACTTAATGACCTAGCTTCCAGTGGCCAATCTGATCCAAATACAAGAATTTCTTGAAAGAGAGCTAACTTTCTAATAATACACTTAACTGCTTGGTAACAAAAAGGAGGGAGAAGAAAGAGGAAAAAAAAAGTAAAAATACATATAAAACAATTGCAATTGGCTACAGTATATGTGCTCACTGTTTATACATATTATAGACGATAACATCAGGCCAAGAGATGATAAGTTATGATCCAATACCTTCAAATATTGCTGCAATGAAGTATGGGATAAATCAGAGGAAGTTGCGAAGCTTTCTCCTTATCGAGCCATACTAGCAATTAATTCCACATATCTGAGTGTCGGGACCAGTCACCCGGGTTGTAAATGGATCAACTCTAACCCATAACAAGGAAAAGATAGATGCAAGTAGAATCGACCAAACAACAACAATTGTTGGAGTTCTGTTCTGGCGACCCATGAGACCCTTGAGGAAAGGATAAAGATGGACGATCACCCAAAATGCGAAGAAAAGCTTGCCAAAAAGTGGTCCCCATGATTGGTAACCACTGTTGATGGCATAGGATATTCCAGCAACCACTGCGACGAGGTTTATTATGAGAAGAGTGGTTGGTGGGATAAGCAAAGTCGTCCATTTGAACAAGTAGAGCTCAGCAAAATCCCCGTCCTCATCTGATGCCTTGGAAGTGACAGTAAAATTGGTATCAATACCAGCAAGAACTTTGAGCAAACCTTGGAAAACGGCAAACAGATGGGCTGAAACTCCTCCAATGACCCAAAACTGCTCATTCCTCCACCATTCATCAATTCCCACACCACTCCATCTCATTTCCAGTATACCAGTAGCAAAGATGGAAAGAAAGAGCGATAAAAACCAAACACTAGCCAAGTTACTAATCTGCAATTTGAAAAGCATGAAAGATATCAAAATGATGATTAGGTGGATGCACAAGGATAATATACAGAAAATTACACCCCTCCCATATATGTTATTTACACCCAGTTTCAAATTCTATAACTTTCATCAATCATATTTCAAAAGAAAAGCAAACTCAAATGTTTGCCGATTTTGTCCGAATAAACTACAAGGGACACAAAGTATGAGTTAAAGGGTGGAAGTATTGCACAAATCAAATTGTGTTTACCTGAGGAATAATGAACTTCCCAGTAAGCAGACAGACAGCTGGTAAGGTACAATATGCAAGAAGTGGAATGGATGTGATTGGATAAATTGTGGTGTTGACATAAGCAAATCTCTCAAGCCATTTCAACCGTCCATTGTAACCATACCATAAAGGACAATGCCGACTGAAGAGAATTTCAACTGAACCTAAAGCCCACCTAAGCACTTGATTTAGACGATCAGACAGATTGATAGGAGCAGATCCCTTAAAAGCTGCGCGCTTAGGCATGCAATAAATTGAACGCCATCCTCTAGCATGCATCTTAAATCCAGTAAGAATATCTTCTGTCACAGAACCATAAATCCAGCCAATCTGCACAAAAGTAGCACCAATCATAAGTTTGTCTCGTGTTGCATGATCAGTGATAAAAGTGGGAATTATGGTGAATAAACAGTCTAAATCTTTCAATATTTTCAGCATTGACTGGGAAACAGAGAATCCAGAGTAGATCTCACGTCCATATTAATGATGTTTTAAGTCAACGAAGGTACGACAATTCAGTTGTATTTCTAATTGCTAACTCATTATAATATAAAGATGTAATACTAAAATGCACTGGCGAGACTCGATGAGCAAGAGGCCTAAGCTAAAAAAAAAAAAAAAAAAAAAAAAAAAAAAAAAAACAGATGCTACAGCCGAAAACAGAAAAAGTGAAGTCGGTCTACTCTGATGACAAAGGAAACATACTTCAGCTCCCCAGTCGGTCTTGTCCTCATAGCCACAACTGATAACATGAATAGCTTCTTTTAGAAGCGTATCAGGGTTTGCAGACTGTGGAACACCACCATTTTCCATGAGCGTAGAAGCCACAAATACTTCTGATTGACCAAACCTTTTCTCCAAGCTCATTTGTGACATAAGTAGTGACTTCTCATCATCAAATCCAGCTCCTAAACACAAAAAAGGAGTTCATCAGTTTTCTACACATGAAAGGGTCTTAATGAGGTAATAAAAAGTTACTTTACAAAAGAATGCTAGTAATACAAGGTCATTGCCTAAACACCTCACTATTATGTCACCAAAAGTGAAACCATTAATTACCCCATAATAATAAAGAAAGAAAAACAATAAAAAAAGGTCAACAGGATCAAACTTTAATTGAATATGAAGTGAATGGACAAACTAGCATACCTTCAACTCCTTCCTCAATATCTTCAAGATTAAATATTGGCACAGTAGGGTCAACATTCTTTGATTTCTTCTTGGAGTCTTTCTTGCTTGATTTTTTACGAGATCCACCGAAGCATGATGAGAGAATACCTTTCTTCTTGCCCTTTGGTTTAAGAGGAGGCTCGTAACCATACAAAGCTGTTCTGTTGAAGACACATCCCGTACCCACATACACAGGACCTTGAATGCCATCCAAACCTCTCAAATTAATCTATAATGCAGAAAAAATAGAGCATGAGAAAGAGAAGAAATACGAAGCCAGAACTGAGAAATTGTAACAGCACCAGGGAAAACAAGTAATAGGACTCACATCAAAAAAGACAGTGTTACGATTAGCATATCGATCATTCCTATCAATTCCATCAAATCTCTGTGGAAATTGAACGTAACAAACATATTTCCCTAAGTTTGGATCCATCATAAAACACATAGCTTCCCTCAATGCCTTGCTGTTGTTGATATAATGATCACAATCAAGATTCAATAAGAATGGCCCATTTGTCAGTACAGCTGATACACGAACCTGCATGGTTAAGTTAACCAAGTAATTAGGCAAACACATCCCAGCAAAGACAAAACAGGAAATGTTGAAGTTGAATGGGTTACTACTTACAAGAGCATTCATAGCACCAGCTTTTTTGTGATGCTGAAACCCAGGCCGTTTTTCACGAGAGACGTAAACCAAACGTGGAAGCTCATTACCATCAGTATCAAGTCCTCCACTCTGGCCCAAGAAAACCTGCAAATAACACCAATATGTATAATGAAACTGAAGTAGTTTGGAGTGGCAACATATGTATCTGTTTTGTGCAAGAATTTCAGCCCTAAACCAACTTCCCCCGTAGGGAAGGAAACAAAACTTATCCCAGTTTCTCAACCGGCATAGTATACAGATGGTTTTCTTTAATCTCTAGATTAAATGGACATACCTGGATCATTCCTGGATGGTCCCTGGTATTGTTGCCAGGCCAAGGTGTCCCATCTTGCATGACCCATCCTTCCTCTGGAACTTTTGTTGCCTTCGCAACTAGCCCATTAATACGGATCTTGAATTCTTCATATTCTCTCTGCAAAGGAGATTAGAGCTATCAAGAAAAATAAAATAGAAAAAAAATATTGAAACCTGGTGAAACAGGAAAAATTAATCTCTCACCTTCATAGCCCTACGATCTTTCACAAAAGAAGGCAGAACCTTATCTTTTAGATAGTCAATCTTCTGACAAAAGTACCATTCCGGAGCTCGTGGCTCAATGTTATATTTCTTAACGAAAGGAACCCATTTTTTTGCAAATTCTGATGTCTCCGAAAGAGCTTCAAATGTCAGCATAGCAGCTCCATCATCAGAGACATAGCAAGAAACTTTGTCAACAGGATAGTCAACTGCAAGAATGGATAGCACTGTATTGGCAGTGACAAGGGGAGGTTCTTTTAACGGATCCACAGTACTGACAAATATATCAACGGCAGCTAACTGTGATGGTTCCCCTTCACGATCATACCTGTTCAAAGTAACAAATGTGCCATTAAAAACTACAAATAATATCATACAATCTGAATTAGGAGTGCTTAAAGCATATAGTCTATAAGATTTCAGCTTGTTACCTCAGGGCCAGCCTGTCAAGATATGTCTCACGATTGATGGGAAGCCATTTGGGAAATTGATCCAGAATCCATGAAAATGCAAACCAAATCTCACAAATGACAGAGATCAGCCACAATGCATAGGCATCACGCACAGGGTTTGTTAGACGGTAGTGCAAAAAGATACCAAGAACAACTAGACGCAGAACAATAACCATCCTGTAAGGATTAATCTTGGATGAAGGAATGGGAACTTTCCTTGATAGCGGCTGGCGTGTCTCATCATTTCTGCAATTATACATCCGAGTGTCAGGCAAATGTAACAATCATATATATAAATATCAGAAGGGCTTTTTTAAATTATTTCCTTGACAAGTTATAGCTGACACAATTACACCAATAATCTCCTAAAAGACAGCACCCTTCCACTGAAGAATTAAGAATCAGCGTAAGCAAAACTAAAGCTGCTCTCAAATTCACATATAGCATTTCAAGGGTTAAACCCTCTACATAGCCTAGGAACTGAAACAGTTAATTAAAGGAACTGTTCTGATTGTAAGATCAATAGGTTAAAACTTTATTGATGCTGGAATCATCCCAGCCTATATACCTTCAACTCTACAAGTTCAATAGTCATTTTTTGTCAATGTAAGCCCCACCCTTCAACCAAAAAGGCTACTTTTGTAGGTAATTGTTTAAAATATATTTTAACAATCACTAAATGCTGCAGGTTAGAAGAAAAGGTTGTGAATTTAAATATAATATACTAACAAACAATAAGGATATATCAAAATTCATAAATAAGTTGAGCAGGATACTCACAGTAAAGGATCGTCCATAGCAATTTCAGTACTGGCATCAATATCATTGGCAAACCTTCCTTCTGAAGGTGCATGACTAACACTTGGAGGACCTGTACTCTTCTCTTGCTTCATCTTCCAACCATCAATCCTTTCCTTCCAAGCTACATTACCAAATCCAGGCGACGCAAATTCCCTTGACATTCTAATATTGGCTGCAAAAAGATATTCCCCATACTGTAAATAGACATTATACCAGAAAGCAGTTCAATCAACAGCGAAATCTGAAGATTGTCTCTATTAATATCACTGTCAGTAAATATAGAACATTATCATTAGTTCATTACCTCCAGTGCTGGCCCCAGGTGATGGCATTGAATATCGCTCAGGTGATGCAGCTGACAGGTCTCCAGAAATCTAAGCAGAAACAAGAGCATTTCATCAGCATGATAATCAATTTGCTAGATAACAACTTCCAAAACTAATAAGAGAATATATACCGTGCGTCTACTAGCAAGCCGGGGGATATGGCTATGGCTCATAAAAACCTCTCTATCATAGCTAGGGGGACCAAGCTCCCCAGATTGTCCCTGGTTCATATGCCAACCAAGCATTCTCTCCTGTGGCTTCTCCTTTGGTATTCCTGAAGGCTCGTTGATGTCACTGACCTCATCATCAACATCAGAATCTTCCACCTTTTCCCCATGAATTGCAGGACTACCTGTGAGGAAGGAAACAACACTCATTAATCACCATTCTTGAGCACATTTCCATGACCACTACAGAAATTAATACACAGGCAGGTCACTTAAGACGCACCTTTCTGCCTCTTGTATCTTGTCTTGCATTGTGGGCAAGATTGGTTGCCATCCTTCCGCTCATACTCATAACAAGCACGACACACAGGAAAGGCACAAACATCACAGGCAACAAATGGCTCTCCATCTACAGTTGTGCCGATCTTATCACTACAGATCTGGCATACTTGTTCACTTGTTTTTGTGGGCTTCAACTAGAACAATGCAGAAGATCCAGTTCCAAAATCAGCATGAGGACACCATGTATATAAAATCATAGGGAATTATGTATGGTAAATAGGTTTTGACAATCAGAGTCATTGGGAATTAAGAAGCCAGCACATGAATTGTTAATCAAGTCACTGAGAATGACGATTTGTAAATATCTCATGCTAATCACAGTGTACAGCCAAAATTGAGCTCAATTACATACACCCAGACATGTGATCATAAGAGTTCATGATAATACAGTGGGTACCAACTAGCTTAGTTGGCTAGATTCTCGAAGGATGTACACTCGAACCCACGACCCAGGACCAAATCCCCCATGTACACTCGAACCCAAGACCCAGGATCAAATCCCCGTCTACATCACTATCCTTTATGACCCTTTATGACCCTATACGCAAAAACAATTCGACAATATGGACAATAACTTGTAAACAAGAAATCCAGATGCTACAATCATTTCACTATAAGCTAACTACAAAACACTCAGATTTCAGACCCAGTTACATAATTCAGCAAATTCAAAGAAATAGTTAATACCCAATTTAATAATTAGACTCAATCAATCATTTCAAGTTACAATCTTCAAAATAATTCATAATTCATTTCGATCAATAAGAAACTCAAATGGGTTCATTAAATCAAAATAAAAAACTAAAAAAAAAAAAACCAATATAATACAACTCAAGTATTCATAGCAATTGATCCAAAAATGCAAAAATATGTTATTCTTACAATAATTAACCAATAAAATCAAATGCATAAATCAAATCAATACAAAATTGGAATACTAACCCCACTTTGTGAATCCTCCATTAGAACAAACAAGATCTAATAATACCCAGAAAAATTCAATCCCTCCTCATTAACTTTGAAACCCCAATAAGCTTGAAAATGGATTAAGATCCAGAAATCAAGAAAAAAATAGAAAGGGTAAAATTGTTGTCGGCGCTTCAATGCAACCAACCTTCCTTCCTTTCCCCAAGAAGAGAGAGAGAGATAAGAGGAGAGAGAAAGGAGGAAAGAGAGCAGAGTAGAAAATAATGAAGGGAACTTGAGTTTAAGACTAGAGTGAAGCAAGAAAATTATTATACAAATAAATTAAAAAAAGACACCGACAGTGAGAGAGAAGATTTTTGGATCTGACTGCTGGATGCTACTACTACTGTGTGATTAGAATTTTACAAATATACAGCTAACAGATTATCATGCCATTTTTGGATATTTCTTTGTTTTTAAGCATGTTTTACTGTCTTTTCATCTGGGTTTTGATTTATTACTGGTACTCTAGAACTACAACTAGAACCAGATAGAATTGGAAAGCCATGGGCCTGAAGAGCAGTATCTGACTATCTGTCAAACCAGAGGTTCGGGTTTAGTTCGAGTTAAGTTATATAATATAAAAAGGTCATGTTGATAAGGTCAATTCAAATTAACCATGGGTTAGAGGATCCAGGAGATGGGAGTTCGATTCCTCATCCCCTCATTCCTGTGATAGGGTGAGTAGTCCTCCTCCATATTTTACTGTTAAAAAAAATTAAAATTTAATTAACCCTTCAGTCACTTTGATTCACATAAATACAGAGTACTCCATTTCAATTTTTTGCGAAGTATTGTACGGAGTATGTGTCCAGGAGAATTATATTGACCAAACTACAATCTTCACAGCCTTTTTGATTCAATATATACAGACCAAGTATTTGGATATAGTGAATGAGAGGTAAGGCAATTGCCACCCTCAAGCATTATCAATTGACAATATTCGAGGTAGAATCACAAAATGTGTCAAAGTCTTGTTTGATATCGTAAATATCGAATTATCAATTTAACAATAAGTAAAAGCATTATATATCATACAGAGTACATACATTAAAATAAAATTAACAAGATTTTTTTTACTATGTTTTTTCTAAATTAAACTAAAAAAATTATAATCGCACAAATTATATTTAAAATAAAATACGTAAATAATGTAAAAATAAAAGTGTTACAACTAAATAAATACGAAAGAACGGGTCGTTCTCAACTTTAAAAGAAAACCAAAGGATTTGGTGCCAATTTGCAATTGGTGTGAAACGTCAACGCGTCGGTGTATGTAAATAGTAGTAGTTAGTGTAATAATAATTAAT
This sequence comes from Chenopodium quinoa, assembly GCF_001683475.1. Classification (NCBI taxonomy): domain Eukaryota; kingdom Viridiplantae; phylum Streptophyta; class Magnoliopsida; order Caryophyllales; family Amaranthaceae; genus Chenopodium; species Chenopodium quinoa. The sequence continues at coordinate 1,830,882 of NW_018744996.1, read as the reverse complement.
AATGGTTTAATTAGATAAAGAGGATGTTTAAGCATCATTTTCGGTGAAGGATACAATCATCCTACCCTTTTCATTTTCTTTCCCATCTACCGTCACTTGTTTCCATGTGCTTAACTGGCAATTTCTTCAAATCCTTCACGTTTCGCATTCTTTATTTTTTAATATATTAATAAAATCGAGTGGGTGAAGTCACTACTAAGCTTATTTTACTCCACTCTAATTTTTCATGATTTAATCTAATTCTAATGTATTATTTGTACAGTTGGCTGCACCGTGTAACCGCTTGTTAAAAAACAAAAAAAAAAAAAAAAACAAAACAAAAAAAAGTAATATAACATTAGAGTAACTCTAATATTACTAAGTAACCCCTATAACATAAAACAATTAATCCATAGTGACAGGTCACACAATATGGTCATATGACTAGCCACATATAAAAATTAGTGTAATTTAATTTGAACATATTTTATATCAGATCTTAACTTTTCTTATTTTATGTCATTGAAGTGAATGAAGTCTAATCTTTCAGATTTAATTTGATTTGATTCTATACTATCATATTTATTCTAAACTTTTTTTTCATTGATCAAATTTAAATTGTTGAGAACTTTAAAAAAAATGTAGGATGATTATTATTACTATGTACATTTAATGATGTCAATATCGCTCTTTTATTCTATTAGGTTGTGCAATGTTGTGTATAAAATTGTGTCAAAAGTCTTAGCTAACAGACTTAAAAAAGTACTACTACTGTTATTAGTGAATCTCAAAGTGGTTTTGTGCCGGGTAGATTAATTACAAACAATATTTTGGTAGCTTATGAATGCTTTCATTACTTGCGGAAGTAGAGGACATGGAAGAAAGGTTTTTGGGGTTGAAGCTTGATATGAGCAAAGCATACGATAGAATAGAATAGAATTTTTTGGAAAAAATGATGAAAACATTTGGCTTTCCGGATCTTTTGTGCAGAATATAATGAACTGTGTGACCTCAATTTCTGTCGATGTGTTGGTAAATGGACAGCCGTCTCGAGGTTTTAAGCCAAGTAGAGGGCTCCGGCAAGGCGATCCTTTGTCCCCATTTCTCTTTATCATGTGTGTGGAGGGTTTATTGGCGATTCTAAGGGATGCGGAAAAAAGAAAAATGATTCATGGAGTAAAAGTTGGAAGGCATGTTGAGCCTATTCCACATTTGTTCTTTGCAGATGACAATCTTCTGTTCGTTCAATCAAATGAAGAAGAAACCGATAGAGTTCTGGAGATTCTTTCAACCTATGAGGTGGCATCGGGCCAAAAACTGAATATGGAAAAATTGGAGGTGTCTTTTAGCCGAAACATTGATTGTGAGAAGACAAATATTCTTCAGATAAAGTTATCTTTTAAGGCTATCAAAGGACATGAAAAATATTTAGGCCTTCCAACCTATATTGGAAGGTAAAAAAAAATCGTTTTCCAGAGTATTCGAGATCGGGTCTAGAAGAAGCTTAAAGGCTGGAAGGAAAAATTCTTATCTTAGGCGGGTCGGGAGATTCTTATAAAGGTTGTGGCTCAAGCTATTCCTACATATGTAATGCAATGCTTCTCAATTTCAGTTAGCATTTTGAAGGAGGTGGAAAGAATGTGTCGGAATTTCTTTTGGGGGCAAAAAAGGGGAAGAAAGGAAAACTTGTTGGGTCGCGTGGCATAAGCTGTATCGGGAAAAAAATAATGGTGGTTTGGGTTTCCGTAATATGCAACTCTTTAACAAAGCAATGCTAGCGAAGCAGGCATAGAGAATCTTTATCTGAGGTTGATGCTGGCTTTTTGCTCGTGTTTACAGGGAAACTTTGAGGTTGATGTTGGAGAAGCAATTGCAATGCGACAGAGCTTTATGACTGCTATTGAAACAGGTTTCAGAGACTTTGTTCTTGAAACCGACAATATCAAACTGTTTCATCATATGAAGAAAGGCATCACTCCTCCGAATGCTTTCGGTAATGTAGTGAAAGACATTCTCATGCTTTTGAAAGATTGCAGAAGAGTGGAGTTTTCGTTTATAAGAAGGGTAGGTAATGTAGTAGCGCATAGCTTAGCTAGTGTAAGTTGCAATTTCAATGAGTGTCGTATTAGGTTAGAAGAGTACCCTCTTGATATACAGGGGGGTATTTGCAATGATCTTGCAAACTTGATGCTTTAATAAAATGCTGAGCTTCCGGTTTGTGTCAAAAAAAATAAATTATCGCTCTTTTATTCAAATTTACTACGGAGTAGAATTTACTTGTGCATTGGGATATGGGGTATTTATATGTTTTAAATATAGAAACTAGTTTTAGGTTCGGGCGATGTGCCGAGTTATTGCATTAATTCCATGATTGAAATCCTTATATATATATATATAGAGAGAGAGAGAGAGAGAGAGAGAGAGAGAGAGAGAGAGAGAGAAATGAGATCATGTGAGAACACATCCCTTATGTGAGAACCCCAACTTATGTGAGAATAAATCTAGACCTTTGAATTTTTTAAATCTAAGGGTTGTGATTATTCCCTAAAAAATCAAAGTCAAAAGAGTATTTTAAACCAACCCCCTTATTTCTATCTTTCACCTCCACATTTCTTTCTCTTTCTCTCCTCACCTTCTCTTTCTCTCTCCTCTCACCTATTTTCAGTATACATCATCAACTTCACACCATTAATTTCAAAGAAATTAAGTTCTAATCAACCATGACGTCTTTGTACTGTGCTCATATCACCATCGTCTTCGCGCCATTAAAAACAAGGAAATTAAGCTCGAATACAGGTCAATAATTGCGTCTTTAAGCTCCAATCGGCGACGATTATGTTCTCCATCAATAACATCACCATTAACATCATTGTTATTAACTTTGCAACATCAATAACAAATAAATTAAGCTCAAAATTCAGACCAATTATGTCATTTTCAAGCTCCACTCAACGACGATTATGGTCGCGCGTTCCGATGAAATTGAAAGATTTCGGCAATCGAAAATGAGTTTTATGAGTTTGTATTATGTGATGATAGTATGGAGTAATTTTCTGAGATTCTAATATAAGTTTGTTCATTTTCATTTATGCATTTTTATTGTATGTGTTTTTGCTCATTTTAATATAGTTTGCTCATTTGTGAAGGATATGAGCAAAACAACATGTATTAAATTAACCTTGTGAACTATTTATTTCAAAAATAGGCAGAAAATGAAGTGCATAATATAAATTAGTATACGGTTGGTCTCTTATGATCCAACAATTGTTTACATTTTCAGACATAGTAAGTAAGTTCAAGGTTTCATATTAGTTTGAATGTTTTAGAATTGTTGCTCAATTGATAAATGAACTAAGAATAGTTGCTCATTTGATAAATGAGCAAACAATACAAAGAACTATTGTTTGCTCATCTAATAAATAAATAAAGAATTATTGCTCATTATTTGCTCATTTGATAAATGAGAAAAAAAAACCAAAAAAAAATAACAAAAAAAATAACGTAAAAAGAAAATTAAAAATGTTGCTCATTTGATAATTTTTTTTTGCTCATTTGATAAATGAACAAAAAATTATTGCTCAAAATGAGCCAAATAAAAAAAAAATGTAAATTATATTTTTTCCATTACTATGTGAGAAATCTCAACAATTGGATCATGAGGTATCCAATGGTTGAGATTTGTTCTCATATATAATAGGATTTTCACATATAGACCTATTCTCACCGGATCCCTTATATATATATATATATATATATATATATATATATATATATATATATATATATATATATATATAATGACAAATAATATGGTAATAGCTTGGTGGCTAACACTATACTTCTAACGTAAAAAATTGGGTGAGTCGGACTTACGGTGAGTCCAATATATCTGACAATAATAATATAATATCTGACAATAATATTATAATATATGACATTAATATTCTAATATATGACATTAATAATCCAATATTTCACATTAATAATCTAATATCTGACATTAGATTATTTTTATTAATGTTAGATATTAGAATATTAGTCCCAGATATTAAAATATTAATGGCATATATTAAAATATTAATGGCATATATTAGAATATTATTGTCAGATATTAGAATATTATTGTCAGATATATTAGACTCACGGTGAGTTTGGTCTCACGCAAAAGCTTCTCAACCTTTAAAACTTAAGATTGTGGGTTCAAATCTTGTATAAACCATATTCTTAAATCTTAAGCACGTGAATAAAATACTCGATTGATTGAGGAAGGTATTACGTGGCACATAAACTTCATTAGGAAGCCTTTTAATATATAGTATAGATAGTAGAGTAAAATTTATGCAAAACATTTTTTTGGGTGTTCATTTGAAGAAGTGTAAGTTATTTAATAATAATAATAATAATAATAATAATAATAATAATAATAATAATAATAATAATAATAATAATGCACAAAATTGAGAGGTTTTGAAGAGTTGTGGTGAGAAGTAAATTTGTGTATTTTTAATTGATTGATTGATAATTTATGGAAAAGCTAGAGGACATCTCTCTCTCTCTCAAATTTAATTGAATATAATCTTAATTATATTAGTTGATTGATAGAAAATTTACATTTATGCATTAATTGATTTTTTACTAGTTATCCCACATGCACACACTTACTAAATTAAAGTAAATAGACTAAGTTACCCCATTAACTTGCAATATCTATACTTATATATTAAAATAAAAAGCGTTCTTAAAACTATATATGTGTCATGTGTTATCTTTTAAGTACTATAAACATGACATGTCAGCAATATGTGTCACACTTCAGATCTTTAAACACTATAAACATGACATGTCATCTCCACAACATGTATTAGATTTGACAACTAAAAAATATTTATACAGACTTAAACTCAAAACCAACAAGTATTAAGTTTCGAATCTTACCATCTTAGCTATTCATTTAATTTGTTTTTCTATCTAACAAAATTATAGTTAACTTAGATAGATAATTAATCTGTATTTAATTGTACTTTGTATCCATTATGAAATGACATAATACAATTTAACAACTTTAATTTTGAAGTTTAATTTGAAAAACTCTGTGTTGTTTTTTGATTTGATGAAAAATAATAATTTTATTTTTTTTGTAGTTAAATAGTCAATAGTTGTTAAATATCTTTAAATCATAACATATCAAATATATTGAATATGGATCTCCTAATACAAATCTTTTTTCAACTCATGAGATTTCAAGATAATTACCAAAACACTAAGAAAAAACAGTCGAACATGATTAGTAAAATAAACAACTACAAACTAGCAACCCGGGTAGCGTCTGGACCACACACTAATTTTAGATTAAATCTTAATAAACCTCAATAAATTGCATATAGAACAATGAATAGGGGGTAAAGGGAGTAGTCATACTAGTCAATATGTTTATGAGCTCTATTACTCCATACATAAATGTTAATGCACTCTCAAACAACACATGTAACTATGTAACTAATGAATGTTTCTCATATTGATAAAAGTTGACAAAGTTAAACACTATATAAGACTAAAGGACTAGTGAACTACATCTCCTATTTCCATATTATATTGGGATGAAACCTCCTTGAATTTATAAAGTGGACTCTCTCTTAATGACTGGTGCTCACTTCATATTTTATTACTTGCTCCACTTTCCTTTGCGGCCATATTTTATTACTTGCTGCATTTCCTTTTTTTAAAACCTTTCACAATATTTTACTGGTTTCTTCTCTCCTAGTGAACCCCCCCCCAACTGCCATACTTTAATACTTCTAGATTTTTTCTCCTCCCAAATATCATACTTTATTCTTCCACCAATCACACTTCCTTCATATTTTATTACTTTATATTATTTCTCCTAAACTCTCGCATTGAGAAATGGGGCAAGTATTAAAATACGGAGGGAGTACAACCCCACGAGTGGAAATCCAATGGCCAAATTTTGAAAAACCAAATATTATGAAATTTCTTTATCATTTTTATTCAAAACTAAAATTAAAAAATGGTTTATGCCATTATAAGAATTTAGTTAGTCATAGACATAAAAATTTGTACACTTTGTTGTTATATGAATACTAAGGCAGCTAACACGCGTGATGTGCTTGCCATAGCTAACTATGTCTAGAGAACTATTTTTATTTGACCTTACATTAGAACTTTAGTTGTTGGTAGTATTAATGAAGGAAAATATATAAACAAATATTTTTAGTGTATAATGTCCACACATTGTTCTTAAAAGTTCAAAAATAAGGCAATTAACATTAATGAGGGCAACTAAGTAAATGGACATTTCTATTCAAAAGAAAAAAAAAAACAAGTAAATGAACATTTTAGAGAATATAATTGTCCAAATATTATTCATAGAATTTATCTCAAACTTTTAAAAAGAATAAAGGTGGCTAACGCACGAGATATATTTAGCGAGCATTTTCAGTTGTTGGCAACATCAATGAGAAAAAAATATGTAAGCAAATGTTTTAAGGGGTATAAATGTCTGCACACTGTTGTTAAGAGTTCCAGGAAAAAGATAATTGACATTAATGAGGGCAAATAAGTAAATAAGCATTTAAATGGTATAACTGTTCAAACATTATTCATAAGAGTTTAATCAGTAAATCACACAAGGAAAAGCTTAGATGTAATTAAGATCATATCAATAGAGACATATAGGTAAACAAACATTTTAAAGATATAACTGTCCTCACACTATTTACATGTGTTTTCTCATAATTCCATAGGGTAGGGATGTCGGTTTGTACGCATCGAGTGCATCAAGTACTAGTATACACATAAGCCAAGCCTTTTACATTGGGTAACCAAACATATTAAACGCCTTTATTACAGGAGAAATATTATAGGGGTGGATGGATTAAGAATAGATCAACAATTCAACACAATCAGACAATCTACAAGACTGGATTCGAGAACCAGCTTTAGTTACTACTCAGTTCCAATATACTTCATCTTACTACATATGCAAACACATCTAATTTTACTTTGGCTAATACGAGTACATAAATTCAATCATTACTATCTTTTTTTTTTTTTTTTTGGAAGTGGACTTTTTATATCCCACTCTCAGTGGTACCTGCATTATCCCTCGGATGGATGTCATGGATCTAAACAAAGAACACTGGCATTAACCTAGACAACCAGCTCGAATTTAAATTAAGTTCCAATCGATAATTTCTTCATAGAACTATAGAAGCACCTCTATTTTCATCTGATTCTTCCTTTAGTATCCTTCCAATCATGCCTTCTCTGTACTGATACTAAGTGATGACTTTATCAGTACTGATATATTGAGCTAGATAATCTAAGTTCTAAAGTGTTTCAGATGTAATACGGCATGCTATCTATCATTCTGAAGCAATATCAAAGAAACGCATCAACAAAAAAGCTGCAATCTTTGCTTCCAAGCGAGAGACAAGAACATAACATAATGGAACATCTTCAAATTAATCCAGACGATAAAACAAACAATCAAATATGGGGTCTGTGTAAAAAGACATTAAACTGTATACGGAGAAACTTCTATCATGATAGCTTCAAATTTCAAAAAGAGTACACAGAAGGGGGAAAAAAACCTGACAAGGATAAATAACATAACTATATGCTAAAAAGTCAATGATGTTGGAAAATTGCTAAGAAACAATCATGATTAACACCTACAAGCAACGGTACCACAGTTTTCATTAAATCTCAAGCAACAAACTGAGAAGATCCAAACCTAGAAATCAGACTCAGCATATAAACATTTTGCTTTTCACTCAGCAATCAGGCTTCACCAGTTAACCCATAGGCAATAAGCTAAGTGTATTCGAAATAGCAGAAGTCTAAGTCATTCGACAAACCCAAAATCCCAGTCCCCGGGGAGAAACATAAAAGAAACAGCTAGCCAGAGTACCACTTGCACAAATGCCCTTACTAGAACAGACCACAATGTTTTTCCACTTGCTGTTGAAGGCATTCAAAAACTATTCTCCTCAAGTATCACTTTCTGAGCTCAATGAAGGGAATCATAACCTACAGTAACTGAAATACTTCGTTATCATTGACAATCTACGGGAACAATATAACATACCATTGCTTTAGTTTCTCAAGAGAAGACATGAAGATAAAGTAATATTGTATGTTTGACTTATGGACAGAGGTCAGCAAGGATGTTAAACAAAAAAAAACTGCCAAATACCACCTAGTATAGATTGTGCCAAGTGAAGTTTAGGAGGCTGAAACATGACTCATAACTTCAAAATATTCTAACATGAAAGCAGTCGAATCCTATTCTAGAATTAGATGAAGAGGCTATTTCAAGGTATACATGGAACAAAACAAGCTATTATTACAGGACCTATATATCTTATAACATGCACAAAGTTGAATCAACGGTCATATGATGACAAAGGGTCTCAAACATATATTAAAGCTGATTGTCCACCAAAATCCTAGAATCTCCTACATGGAATACAGAGTTGAACAACACAATAATTACATTGTGTTAGGTATCACACCTTAGTACCAGATATTTTCAGAAGATGCTCAGAATATTTCATTCTGAGAGACAAGAGTAACCAGAATAGTCACACATCTTGAGAATTCACAATTATTAATTGTGTGATGAGACGACATGTACTAGGTTCAGACCTAAGAAGTGCATCAACTGGGTATCACCCTTCCTGGGAAGATTAATTTCACCAATTAGTTTTTACTGATCTATACTAGTGGTTCAACTTCTTGTTAGTGATGGGATGTTAACGGAGTTCTAGGCTCCTAACATAATATCGCGTGAATGGTTAACAAATTCTCATATTATAGCAAGGTCTCATTTGCAGAGGTTGATTCACATAACCTTTATAAGTAGCATAATCGTGTCTTATATTCTATGTTGCACAGACTCGGATTTAGGTGTCGTGTCTGACATGGTGTCGGATCCTTCGACACTCCTTATAAAATTTTATATAAGGCCACTATATATCTAGGTGTCATATCGCGTTGAAGAGTCAAAGGATCTGACACTTGACACTCGACATACAGCAGGATGTCGGAGTAATACAGCTTAATGGAAACCCATTAGGTTGCTTGTATAAGCTATTAGTGGCTGAGTGCAAGTTCATCTACTATTGATTTATCCAAGAAGATTCCAACACCACCTAATCTTATACCCTTTTTTCTCATATCGGGTTGACTAGGAGCCTAAGAGGCATAACGACAAGTAGACAGACTTAAAATACCAGTCTTGAGTACTGAAAATTGCGCATTATAAATGAAAATATTTTAGCACTTCAAAGCGATAAATTTGAGTATTTTAATTTCCATTTGAACGATTGAAAAGCAAAACTTCCATTCATGAAACAGGTACATTCAAATCCATCATAAAGCTTCCTATATTCAACAAAATAATCATATAATTGCACAGTGTGCCCGAATTCGCAACGGTAACATAAAAGCAAAGAGGCACTAAATTCAGCACTATTAAAATACCAATTCTCTCTCTTTAGTAAATGAGATCTACTTCTAAATTCAAGTAAAGCACATCTAGAATCCATTGACCAAAAATAGGTATGCATTATCAAATAATATAACATGAAATGAAATCATATCATCATCAGATTGAGCATTATATAAGCACAATTAGAATTAACAACACTATGAACAGAATCAAATTAAACCCACTTCATAATTTCTAAACCAACAAAATCAATAAAATCACAATTTAATAAACTCAAATTTAGAAGCAAACCCAATATTTCATCAGTCGCATTAAAGCAATCAATCAAACATTGCGCCTGCTAATTTGAACATATTTGCAGCTTAATTAGTAATTGCAATTGACAGCACCAACCTGAAATTACAATAGGGTTAATGTTCATAAATCAATCAAAGAAAAAATACCCAGAAAAAAAAAAAAAAAGGAAAGAAAACAGAGAAATGAAAGAAGAAATTGCAAATCTAGGGTTTTTGTTTCATGAGCTCGAATAAGGTAGATGAGGTACTTTGATAGCTTTCTTACGTCTCTTTTACCTCACAAAGAGACACGAGGTACCTTTCATCAGCTACTATCATTCCCATGGTATCGGAGGAGAATCACAACCCTGACAAATTAAATTTATCGTTAACATCTTCGTTCCCGGCCTCGCCAACAACTATACCAATAAACTTTACTACACATTCTATTGAAGCGGAGTGGGGTGGAGTTAATAGCTGCATGTTTGAATGTTGGTTAGGAAACCGCGCCATGGATGATTAATTTGTCAGAGTTGTAACTCTCCCTCGATAACTCATGAAAGCGATAGTAGCCCATAAAATCAAGGTGCTCATGCTCTCTTAGTGAGAGAAAGAAACTTAAGATACCATTTTTAGTGAACCTCGTTGGACTTGTATGTAATATCCACTTTTCTAACATAAACTCTATTTATAATTGGTGAGTCTCGTTAGTCATCCCCAAATACTTAAAGTTTATCTCTTATAATCATCTAAAATAATTAAATGAACATCATTATCAAGTTAAGACCAATACCCTATCTCCATCTTTGAAATAATAATAAAATAATAATAAAAAATAATAATACTTCCACTATTAGATCATTCCTATGATATTGTATGTAATAGGTTACATGGGAAAGGATTACGCTACCTAAAACACATTTTAAACTTTAAATATCTTTAATTTATATAGAAATATACTTGTATATTATAAGATGCTAATATTGAGAAATTATACATTGAGACAAATATAATAAGATTCCATATGAAATATGAATATGATATTCCGTACATACAGATTTTAATTTGTGGTATGAAAAGTGTGTGAATAGTGTCAAATGCCCAAACATTGCAATGTAAAAGGAACGAAAAATATATATATATAAAACAATACCCTAACTATCATCTACGGAATATTTATAATGGATTACTTTTTTTTTTGTTCTACTTTAACTTGATCTTGTAGTATTCATAATATTAAATTGACCATATTTTTTCACTAATCTCTCTGTTACAAAATAAATTTATTAGTTTGACTTACACACTTAAAAATGTACAAATTTGACTAATGATATTTTTAAGTATCTCTAAGTAAAAAATTATAAAAAGTGAATACGTTAAAAATAAACACTAATATATGAATTAAAAAGAGTGACAACACTCATTAAAGCTGGGTTTTTAGTGCTTTGTGCGTGTTTTGTAAGAAAAAGAGTGAAGACGATTTTTTTTATAAACTTTATTATTTTTGGTGACTATGTTATTTGTGTTGATGTGCTAGGTGGCCACACGGAAATTTTGTGTGTGGTTAGCCACATAAAAGACGCGTTATCTTCCATATAAAACAATAAAAAAAAAGTTAAAAGTAATGGACTTTATTCAAATAAGTCAATTATAAAGTAATAAATTGAACTAAGCTAAAATTTAAAAATAACAAAAGAAAAGACCATGAAATAGCTTATCTAAATATAGAAATTTGGAGCCTTAATCGGATTGGGCTAAGAGGTCCAACAAATCAACAATTTATGTACCTTTTTCATTGGGTGGGCTCTAAACTACTCAATATCACTCAAAGAAGATTTTTTTCTTTCATAATTTCTAACAAGATTCATTGTGTTCTTTTCAGTTGATGTGTTTCTTTTATCGCGGTTGTCAACACACAAATTTAATGATTAAAAATCTAATTATTAATAAGTATAAAAATTGATATTATAAAAATATACGTTAACACAATTCTAACAAGATTTTACAGTTAATATAGAGTTTATGAATAATATCAAAGTCAAAACGTGTCAACTAAAATAGAACGAAGAAAGGATAAAACAGTCTCCCTCTCTAGCTCATAACAGTACGCGTTTCTTTTGGATGACTCAAAATGTTATTCTTTGTTAAAATATCTCCACGTTTTTTTTTATCTTTCATTTTACTCTGATCCTTATCTTGTTTGAAAATTGCTTTATACTAAATATGATTTATCTCTAGTTAAATATACTTATTTCATGATTATCTTTGGTATTCTATATAAATTAATACTCCATACAAAGTACTCGTATTTTGTTTATTAGTATAACTCCTCCTAAGCATTTTTATTTAGGTTTTACTTGTAACAACCTGTGTGGCTGTGCTTCATGGATCGAAATGCCAGTTACAATTTGGAACACAATTTACTTTTTAAAAATTGAAGCCTTGAGCAAGTAGTACCATACTGCCATATACTTGTATATAATACTACCATATACTTGTATATAAAAAGTCAATCACATAGTCCAATATCAAATATTATTCCAAATTTCCAATCAATTTATAAAGAAGTAAGTATACCGTACAATATATACAAGAAATGAAGACTAACTTATGTTACAAATAATGTTAACCTGGCTAGAATAATGAGCTAGATATATCCAATTCGACTATAACATACTTTCTACGAGTATTATTAAATTACTACATACAACGCCGGACTATTAATTCTGGACAAAGGGTGTACTCCTACTAATAATCTTTCATTTAAGTTGTTGAGCATTGCGGGAAGACATCTTCAACCTTGGATATTTTGACATTATTGCAAGTTGCTTCGGTAGATTTTCCCCCATCAATACCATCAATCTCAATATTCTCCATAGTAATTCCTTCACATGGATAATTTTCACTGCAATCAAATACCACGGCTTTTTCTGAAGAACTTGTTCCTTTTATGTTTTGGTACACCACATTTTTCACTCGTACTGCCGAGGCCTATTTTCCAAAATTATATATGCACCAAATTAGCCAAATATTCGACCTTGTAAAATACAAATGTTATGTACATTATTATTGCGTGATTGACGTACCTGTTTTTTGCATGGTGTAGCTTGGTCGCAGTATTCTTGGTCTATAATTATCGGGTTTTTAACATTAGATAACATTATATTTTGAAATACAATGTTACTTGCAACTCCTGATCCACCCTGAAGATAAATATCACATTAAAAGTGTAAATGTATAATGTTGTCATAAAATAAAAAATTAAAAAGGACTTGCAATAATTTATCATAATCGTCGTCTTTAAAATTAAAGGGGAGACATCGTTCTCAATTTTAAGGGGTTATTTCATTATCTACTGCGATACATGAAGTCATTTTTATCTTGCTATGAGATATTACGACCACTATATGTACATACCTCCCAAGTCTTGATTCTTAAGCCATTTGTTGTTCCAGTAAGAGTTGCTCCATTCACTATTACATCTGAAACATGAGCCTCAGAATTTTGGTCACCTAGGCTTCCAATACTGATCAATCACACCCAACAAAAATTCAATTATTAGTAAGTAAATTAGTTGCAACTAATTAATTCCATTGAAAATTTACAATGTTGGCAATTGATCGTAAGAAATGGAGGAGGAAGATTTTTGTGGATGACTATACGGAATAATCACTTTTGGTTCATGTAGCTGACTTCACTTATGGGATTAAGAGGCTTTGATTGGTTGATTGAAAAATTTACAATATTCATTTTTTCATAGAGAAAAGAGAAACCCAAAATTGTTGTTATAGTTTCAATTATACCTGATTCCATGACCTGGTCCGCAAGTAAAGTCAGTGACTCGAACCTTTTGTGAACCGCTCACAATCGAAATGCAATCATCACCTTTAATTTTATGGACAAAGAAAAAATCCATGTTATTACAAATTTTAAGGATCGGAATAGCCTTCGTTATTAATATTTTAATATTCGGATTATTTAATTATAACCATGTCAAAAGTCTACTAGCTTAGAAAGATATTTTGTAATAATAAAAAGTTCGATATGTTGAGATGTCTTTTAATGGTAAAGAAGTACGTAATGTTTGAGAAAAGTTTAATAAATATAACTCCTAGGGTAGTTTATTTCTTATTGATCCGGTCAATATCTAATTTAACAAAAAATGAAGTACTATTCAATTTTTTGATAGTGAACCTCTAATATTTTGATCCTATTCTAAGATGAGTAGTTGTTAATTTTATTACCTGTTCCAACATTGGACTTTGTAATTTGAATGTTTTGGGTGCCGGTAATGTGTATGGCATCAGTATTAGGGCTATCCTCCGGAGAAGTAACCTTGAGACTAGAAACCTTAACATTATTGCATTCTTGAAAGGAAACATGCATTTGTTGAGCATTTTGGATATTCAAATTTTTCACAGCCAAATTCTTGCAATTTTCGAACGTTAGAGCCTACAAAAATACACAATAAAACCAAATATATGTCAACGTTTATATACTTGTAAACAAAAATTAAATATGATTTGATAAATGGTGTTATACTGCACGGTGTATGTAATAATTGACAAATGAGTTAGCCAAGAAAACTTACTGTTGGTGCATGCTTGCAAGGCTGAAATTTAAGAAAATAAAAAAAATTAAATTAGCCATTTTTTTCAAAGAAATAATAAAATGATCAAATACTAGATTTTGAAATTCTTCCAAATTTAATTTCTTACCAGTTTTTTATTAATTTTACAAGAGTTCTTCCACCATGTCTTTCCATTACCATCAATGACACCGCCACCTTTGACGGACAAGCTATTGACCTTTTTGATAACAAGCCAGAGCCTAGCATCTTCTTCGTAAACTGATCGATCTTCGGAGGCTAAGATGGTTCCCGAAATCTGATCATTTATCAATACAACAATATTAGAACATTCATATTTATACAACACAAATGATGTTTAACAATTTATATATTTTAAATCGAATTATTCGATTGATAATTTTGATTATAACCTGCATGGTTATAGCTGATTTGCATGGACCCGAAAAGGTTATTGGCTTGAGAAGATAATTTTTATTGCTTGGCACCATAAATATAGCTCCTGAGAATGAGCAAGCTTCTTTCCAAGCTTTTTGAAAAGCCTGAAATTAAAACATTAAAATTCGAAAATTAGTATACAATTAATTTAAATTTGAAAACTAGTATACACTACAAGTATGTGATTATTAATTCTAGAGATAGGATCTCGGACGGATATGTTTGTGCATATTTAATTCTAAGTATATTTTAGTCAGAAAAAAAGTACAAGTCCTAGAATACAAGTAATATTATTATTCTTTTAACTTTGTAGAAATTAAAACCCAAGTAAGGTAAGGTTGTTCGTTATTATTCGGTAAAAGTAGAATAACTAAAAACAATTGGTCGTATGCTAACTAATTTTAACAGAAAACTTTATCCCACATGATAAATGGGAACCAGATTCATAATATTGTTGCATAAATTAACATTGTAGACATTCCAAAATGATGGGGCCATACCAAATTTTTTAACTAAAAACAAAAAATAAAAACATGACACAAAATATAAACCGGTAAAAGTTTAAGGTAGTTACATATAAATGGAAGTTGGATTCAAGGTATATAGAGTTACACGACAAATATTGTAGCAAGGTGAACAAGCAACCACCTTTTTTGCCATTTAACAACCCATAGAATATAAAAATTATTTTATTATTCACAAAAAATCTTTATTTAAAAAATAAATAAAAATTGGAGGGAATTTTTTTTTTAAAAAAACTATGATTATCTAATATTAAATCCGAAATCATATTTTTAATTTAATTTGCCAATTATTGTGATACAATAATCCGAATAGATAGATAGTAATTATTTTGATAAGCTAGTCATGTTTAAAGTTTAAACTCAAGTACGACGTGCACGAATTTACTAGAGAGACATGCATGAATTGAATCATAACATATACTTCGTAGATCAACTATATAAGTAATTCATGTTGCATGCACCATAAGAACATGCATGCATTCATGCTATATAAGTATAGTAAGCTACCTGAGTATCATCAGCTTTTCCATCTCCCTTAGCTCCATAATCAGCAACATTAAATGTTTTCGTAGCAGTTCGAAGAGCTCTTCGAACATTATCGACATGCCCTCCACTGTGTTTTTGTTGAACAATATTATTGTCCGCGGAGTAAGAATGATTTAATCCTTGTTTCGTACCAAAAAATTGTATGTATCTTCCATAGCATGAAGAAGAAGAGAGGTGTAAAACAATAATAATGAAAAGAGGAAACATGTGGTACAATTGTAGGGCCATTTTGAATAAGTTTAGGTATAGAAATAAAATGTATGATGTTAAAGCTAGGATGTTTATTAAACACAAGACTTTTGTATAAAAATAATAATATGGTATGATGTGAATGATAGAAATGATTTGCATATTTATAGACTTCAAAAAATAGGAATTATGAGGAATTGAAAATTGATCCCATAACTTTTATGCATGTAGATAAGGCAAAATGAAGTAGCTCAAATGTAGACGAAAGCACTTCTGTTAGTTTTGTTGCCCATTATTTTTTGACTTTATTGTGCAAAGTTTGCTACATATTTTATTTTTCTTGTATTTTGATTGGAGTATATAAGATTAAATAATGAGTCAAATAGCGGCATTTATGTTAAGAATATTGTAAAAATATGAGATTAGATAAATTATTTCTATGGGTAACTACTTTGCTCAAAACTTTATTTTTATAATTTTTAGAATATTTATAGAATGGTTAATTGGTCATTGATATATCTTCATTACGTTTAATTGTTATGTGGCTGGCCACACCGTGTGGTCAGGGTTACTTAATATTTATAGAATGGTTAATTGGTCATTGATATATATTCGTTACAATTAATTTTTATATGTGGTTGGCCACACCGTGTGGTCGGAGTTACTTATTCAGGGGTTACTTATTTAAGGGTTACTCGATCGGTTAGAGGTTACTTATTTTGAGGTTACTCAGTCGATTAGCGCGTTTTCGTCAGGGTTACTTATTAGGGGTTACTCAGTCGGTCAAGAGTTACTAGCTTATTTTGGGGTTACTTAGTTGATTAGCGCGTTTTCTATGTGAGAGTAACAAGGGAAGCATGCATCCTTAAATAGAACATTAATGTGAATTAACTTTATCGATCGAGTCTATTGTTGAGTGTTTTGTAATGCCGATAAATCTAACTCTAAATTAACTGGCCCTAGCTAGAGCAAAGCACATATTGGGATCAATCGCGTTATTATATAGATCGATTAACCATTGGAATTGAAATAAGAAGTTAGCTTAATTGGTCAAACAACAAGCTAAGTTATAGTTTTCTTGACATGAAATGCTAACACTTATGGTACAAACTAGGTAAAGAGAGGAATATAGTATTTTGAAATCCTACTTAGCATGGCTAACTTGGCAGTTAGTTTTTGATGCTTTAATTTGTATAGACTAGACTAACGACTCAAAACAGCACTCTTAAAATTGATAATCAATATATGTTTTTTCTTTTCTTCTTTTCTTCTTTTTTTTTTTTTTTTCTTAGAGAGTCACAAGGGCGGGTAATGAGAATAAATCCGAGGATCACCTGAAAAAGAGAGAAAATGTATAACCAATTTATAAGTTAAAATATTTAAACAGTACTTTTAAAAACGAAATCAATACACATACAAGCTTAATACGGAGTATAATTTTCCTTTATTACATATACTACATCCGTTTTTAAAAGTTCGACTCGCTTACTATTTATGTGGTCAAAACAAAATAACTTTGACCACATTTTATGATCTATAACATATAAATAAATTAGCATGTGAGATCTTATTAGAATCCTCTTATTATAAATTTTCCAAATATCAACTTTTTATAATTTTTACTAATATATAGCTGAACATATTTATGGTCAAAGTTGTTCATTGGAGACCGCACAAATGTCAAGTGAGTCGAATTTTTAGGAACTGAAGGAGTATTATAAATTGCTATACGCTTTTGTCCTCCTATCTTACATAAAAAGGACATACTTTTGACCACATGATATCTACACTAAAAAAAACTCGATCTCTCAATGTCTTTTTTAAATTGAAAAGCTTTTAAATACTACGTCAATAAATTGGGTGTATAATAAATATTGTATAATACATCATATCGATAGTATAGTACACCACTATAAATAAAAGTTACTTATTTTTGTATTGATAAAATTGCTCTACTTAACTAAAAGAATCAAATTCAAAACTTTTCAAAAAAAAATAAAAAATAAAAAATAAAAACAAATTATTCTTATTAAACCTATCATGGCCAATTACATTAAAATTATATCAAGATTATTATTATAAATTACTCTCATAACAGGATAAAGGTTACCCACATTTAAAAGTTGCTCTAATATTGTTCGATTACATTAATATGATCAGTTTTTGTTCAAAATTTGTGTGCAAATAGTTTTCACAAAGAACATGTAGATTTAGAGATATCGTGCAACTTGATCACTTTTTTGGTTATTTAGGTCAAATATACGCAATTGCGGAGTATCTATCTACACAAGTATATATAACTATCCCAATTTTCAAACTTTATATATTTTTAATGAAATCATTTATCAATTATCATTAATTCTTACGTAGTACAAAGTATATACTTATGCAATACTTTATATCATTCATTGTTACTCCGTAGTTGATTGTAATATTGGTATGCAAATAGTACCACATATTCGAGATTTCAAGACTTCTTTTAATGCTCAAGATGATATGGCGTAATTAGAGTAATATAATACAATACGGCGTAGTTTGGATGACCAACAAATTAAATGGTCAGCAGCCAAAGTGTTTTATACGGTATAAACATGGTCCATTAGAGAAACTATTACTCATAAGTAACTATGTCACAAATTAATTATCATTTCGTCCAATCTAGGTGTTACAACACCATCCATATAAATCATACTTCGTATTTACTATCATTGTCATTTGTGTCTCGTGATAGACCATAATTATATTAGCATAGATTTTATTATTTTAAAAAATCTTGTAACATAATGCCTATATTGGATGGATTAATACTTAATATCATGCATGTATTGAAAGGATTAACGAATGTGCAAACTAATTTGTGATAAACGACAATTAACAACAATGAAGATGGAAAAAACAAGTAATAAACGAGACAAGGAGAATTTACCGTGGGAAACCCGAGAATCGGGAGAAAAACCCACCAATCCACTATGGAGTAACTTGATGATGATGATTACAAGCTTTCAAAACACCATGAAAACTCACACCTCTCTTAATTCACTTACTTAAACCCTAAGATGAAGACCTAATTACAAGAGGGCTTTTTTCTCTCTTCAATCTAACATCATTTCCTAATTAATGACATACATGAGTATATATAGTCTAAGAGTACAAGATACAATCCAACGACTAAGATTAAAACCAATCGCACAAGCCGAAACGAAGCAACAAAACAGAGCGCAGGGAGGTTCGGCCGAACCTACCCAGAGTGTGGTCGAACCTAGGGTGGTTTGGTCGAACCTCTTTGAGGTTTGGTCACTCCTCCTCTAGAAATGAAAACTGGTGCACCTACTGACTTAAAACCGGGTTCGACCGAACTTTTCACAAGTTTGGTCGAACCTTAACACAAGGCAGCTTCTATGCAATCTCCTTATGTCTCCATCCTCTTGAACCACTCTCCACACATTTCAGAACCCAACATGTATGTCGTCGCATTAGGCTCCTTTAATCTTCTAACCTATGAAGAATAATACGTATACAAATAGAAAACATGTACCAAAGTAAGTTTTGACATAAATACATAGAGATTGTACATGTGCACAATCTAATTAACCTTGTAACTATCATTTTAATTTTTTTTTTTTTTTTTTTTAATATGGTAAGGTATAGCCTAACGCTCCTATCATAAAAAACCATGTTGGCAATGTCCGGAGTAAGAGGAGGGGATTTTTCATTGATGACAATCGAACCTTGCATCCTTGTCATTGATGAGAATCGAACTTCGCATCTACTTCAAGAATGCGAGGCAATATTCTGTGTCACTGCACCAGAAGGCCTCTCTCCCTTGTAACGATTATTCACGATTCATATCAATCCATCATTATCAAAGTTAAGGTAAAGTTTTGCATTGTGACAACAAGGTGAATGGCATATTTCATTACCTTTTTACTCGAAATTTTAAGGGTGTTCGATCCGAGCCACTATCCATTAATGTACATCACTAGCGCGATAGACCTACACTCATTTTTTTTTTTGCCCATTTTCTCATTCGGAACTTTCTCAAGTAGCATTTGGGTACAATTTATAATACATTAGACTGAAATGTTAGTAATTACATCCAGGTGTACATGCTAGTAATTACGAGTCATTCTAGGTACATACCCGTGATGTATGAGCATCATACATCATGGGGTATTTTGGTCATTTCTGTTAAACTTTAAATTTCAATGATATATTTTGTGTATTATTAAAAGCATATATGGAACAGTTGGAGTCTTAATGGTACTATCAGATACCACATTGATATCATTGAAATTTAACTACGAGTAGACCATAGAACTCTATTTATACTACGGAGTATTAAAAAAATCACAATATATTTATACCATCAGAAGGTATTATAATACCATTACATAATCTAATATAGGATTATTTATTTACTTAATGGTATCTTTACTATCTCATAAATAATTCATACTCGGTATTTACAAAATTGTCATGATAGCGCAGTAATTACATCAGGTGTACAATGGAAACCGTCCACAAAATTTGGCAACTTGTGACTTTATGTTTGTATTTGCTGAATGTTTTTATGCCATATCCACATTAAAAAGTACTTTTAGGCGTGTGAGATTAGAAATCTGTCCCCTAAATCTTCATTTTCTAGCGTCTCACCGAAAACCTGTTGAGTGCAGCTTTTTATTACTCAATCTCTCGATCTCATTGTTTTTCTCAAAGTCTTAATATACATCATCATTAAATTAATGAACATCATCAGTAATTTTATGAAAAAATTGCGAAAATATATAATCAAACATATAATCATGGAATAAAAAACTTACAAGGATTGAGTATCTAACAACAAGTCAACAAGCTATTACTATAATATGATTATGATTATGATTATGATAAGGAATAATTAATTAGTGATGTGGAGATTTAAGTATGGGTTACTTATAGCCCATACCTTAATGAAGTATTGATTGTATGTTGTGTGACTTCAAAAACTAAGGAATAAAAAACTAATGATTGTATGGGTTACTATAATATGTGTTAGTTTTCGTTGACACATGGCATTTAAATTGTAATTAATTATATTAGTATACGTTTTTATGTGCACGTTTGTAATTTTGTATTGATAAAATGGGTGATTGGGTGTGGGAGTATGTGTGATTAGTTTATTTTGGTTGAAGAGATTATACATATGGTTAGTGAAATATTATTTTATCATATTGAAGTGACTCACAATATATAACAAAAGGAGAAAATTTAGAGGTGTTGGTGGTTGTTTTCTCTTGTAAGTTTGAAGATTTAGTCGATATAGGTATATAGAGGTAACGTTGATATGCTTTTAAGTGATGGGAAATGTTTGATTTATAAGTGCAACAAAAACTTAGGATGGGAGCTTAATTGAAATTCGTATAATACACCAGGGTGCACCATGCTCATGGTGCACCTGGTGATTTGGTGTAACTAAATTGTTGGAATCAAATTATTGGAGAAAAAAAAAATCTAGCTTAATTACAGGGAGTTTTTTCCGTTTAAATAGCTTTCAGTTTTTTATAATTATCATTAATTGACATTTTCCATTTTTTAAACATTTTAGTGAGAGAAAATTACAGAGATTCTAAAATTTTAGAGAGAGAAAATAACAGAGTGAGAAAAATACAGAGAGAAATTTGTCGACCGATTGATAGAATTCTCTGTAAAAGAAGTTAATATTGGTTTACCAATCCAAATTTAATTTCGCCATGATTATGATGCTAGGTTTGTTGGTGATGATGATGATGATATCAACAATGAAGGTGAATTCGAGGATATCGTAAATAAAAATGAAGGTAAATTGGTTAATCGATTATCTTTTCATTTGTTAATTCTTATTTTTTATTGTTAAATTTAGGTATTATTGCTAATTTAAATTTTATTATTGATTTATAATTATATATTTATTTTTACAGCAATATGTTTAAGGTTGAAGATGATGTTCTTTTATTATTTAGTTATGTTCTTTTATTTAACTTATTATATTTATTAGTGCTGAAATCAATGTTGATATTATATGAAAAACGCATGTACCTTTGCTAAATATATATATATATATATATATACTTTGTTTTACTCGATCTTTATGTACTTTGCTGAAATCAAGTTGCTAAAATCAATGTGATATTACGCATGTACATTTGTTAAATATATATATGTACTTTGTTGTACTCTTTATGTACTTTGCTCAAATCAATGTGTATATATTAAAGAACATTATTGACATATCAAAGAACGTATTGATAAATTAAAGAGCATTATTGATATATTTAAAAATATGTGGGTAATTAAAAATATTCTTAATACTCTTTGGGTTTCAATAATACCAAGAATGTTCTTTTTACTTCATAGTATGTTTTTACACTTTCATGTTCATGTTTTTTTTTTTTTTTTTTTTTTT
Organism: Chenopodium quinoa; assembly: GCF_001683475.1. NCBI lineage: Eukaryota > Viridiplantae > Streptophyta > Magnoliopsida > Caryophyllales > Amaranthaceae > Chenopodium > Chenopodium quinoa. The sequence goes on along the minus strand of NW_018744996.1, from coordinate 1,808,450 downwards.
TTTTTTTTTTTTGTGGAAAAAGAGCGTATTATACGTAGACATGTTTGTCTAGTTTAACCCTTATATTATTATTATTATTTTGTTATTAACATTTTTCTAATTTATAGCATCTAATAATTATGTTTTTTTTTCTTTTTTGTAATCAGGATTACCGAGGTTGATGAGAAGTTTTTGGGACAATGATGGACTTTCAAATCTAAAGCATTCATCCATAATATTGGTAAAGGACATACATGTTATTAATAAAGAACATGATACTATCATGTAATGAACAATACGTTAATTAACCACTATGATCAAAAGACAAATTTTAAATAATAATTCACAACAAGCGATGAAGGGATAGTAAAAGTACATTACGATTACAATTGATGAACATGCATATTTAAAATAGTTTACCAAAAGATCGAATTAAGAACATACAATAAATGATATAATAACGAACTTGCAAAATTAATACTCTATATTATTATTAACTAATTATACATTACAAAAAAAATATAATGTACATCGTGTTTTCCGATAAAGAACATTATTAAATCATCTAATGAACATTACAATAGATACACATGATCATAAATTAGGCGACCATTACAAGATCTAATAACTAATTAAATATAAAGAAAGGATTTTTAAGTGAAAAATATGAACGTTTTTTTTTTTTTTGGAAAATATAGGGATATATTTTTTTAGTGAAAAAAAAAAACTTTTCCAGTACAAATTTGAACGTTTTGTTTTGGAAAAGATTGAAATTTTTTTGGGATTAAATAATATGAAGAGAGAAAAAAAAATGAATTTGGAAAAGTCAAATATTTTTGAAAAGATATGACAGCTAATATGTGGGTAATTAAATATTAATTAATAATTATCTTTTCCTAAATTAAAGGAAACTGAATATTCATATTTAATGTCGTGTACTTTGTATCTATACCTGATGTTCTTTCCGCCTTTCTCTACTCTAATAAGCACGCATTTTATTCATTTGGGTCTGTCGTTTTGATGCAGGTGTACCATGCGCATGGTACACCTGGGTGTAGGAACCACGTATTGGAGCTTAATTGGGGTAGTTGGCCAAGCTCTCTTTCCTAATTGAGATTTTCATTATCTTACTTGTTTTTTTCAAGAAACTACAGTTAAAATCGCTGAATTAGACTAGGGGTATTCAAAAATTGATCTGGACTAGATAAATGAAACGACAAAGACAGTCAAATCAATCTTCGGTTGATAAGAAAAAAATAAATAAAATAAAATAAAAATACTTCGTAATATTTTGGTCTCTAATCCAACTCAATCCAAAACCCTTTAAAACTGATATTGTTAGAACATAATGATTTATTGTTAGAACATAATGATTTTTAATTAATTTAAAAATATGGATGCAGATATGATTGATTTTCATCTTCAAAATGTTAGAAATCAATTAACTAATACAAAACTAGTATGTACTACTATATTTGTAAAATAATCAAATAAATAAATCAATTTTAAAATATGAGAGAGTGAATCATGTCAAATGAACATAAGAAAGAAGTATGAGTTTATTATAAAGGTTATGGTACTATAAGAAACTACAATAACACCCTCAAAACATCACCATAAGAAAAAAGTAGCCTTATATGTATGGTTAATTAGGATAAGTTATTTATCATTCACAGGACAAAAACAGGCGCGGTATAATCATTGGAGCACTGACAATTCCCTTTTAAAACATCATCAGTACACGGGGTTGCTGGTTAGCAATTCCCCAGTGGAGAAACTCTAAAACTATTGACCTCTTTTTTGTCGAGCAGAGTAGCTCCAATTCCAATGCTATTAGCATTTTCTATAAAACAACAAATTGCTAGGAGTTAAAGAATGTCAATTATAATGAAAAATATAACCACAAATTTGAGATTGTATTTTAAGGTATTCGGGATAGGGAGAGAATTGTTTTTATATAATAGAGAGTGCAAATATTAATATATTAATTAAATTATAATTAGTGTTCTAAAAATTTATTATGGTTTGATTGATTGACATTTTAATGACATACATTAAAGGTATATGCAAAGTGAAAAGAGAGATTGTATTTTAAGTGATTCATGATATGGAGAGAATTGTTTTTATATAATAGAGAGTGCAAACTATTAATTTATTAATTAAATTATAATTAGTGATCTAAAAATTTTTTGTGGTTTGATTGATTGACATTTTAATGACAATAATTTTAATTTTGTATCTTAGGTAAAGTTTAATGTCTATTTAAATTAATACTGTAATACCCCTCATAATTACTTTAAAGGAACTTAATATACTACTCATATCAATAAGATGCACAATTTTTTTAGGGAGCTCATATGTTAAGATACTTCTCAGTTAAGCGTGCTTAGTTGGGAGTAATCTTAGGATGGGTGACCTCCTGGCACACAGATCGGGTGGAGCTTCACCCGCTCCATCCATTATTCTAATCGCTTCATCAACATCCATCCGTCATCCGCTTCTTCACCCATCATCCATATTTGTCCGTAAAAAATCTCACATAAACTCTACTTTTCGCGGTGACCTCCTGGCACGCAGATCGGGTGGAGCTTCACCCGCTCCATCCATTATTCTAATCGCTTCATCAACATCCATCCGTCATCCGCTTCTTCACCCATCATCCATATTTGTCCGTAAAAAAACTCACATAAACTCTACTTTAAGCTCTAATGTTTTTATTTTATTAATAAAAAAGGAGACAATAACAACATATTGTTTGTAAAATTAATTTGCAATAAAAAAAAAACAAGTAATTTTCTTGCACATTTCATATTTTATTATTAAAGTTATTAGATAAAAAATTTAATATACGTTAAACGGATGAGTGGATGGTTAGCGGGTGAAGTAAAGTATCATTCAAATCCGATCCGATCCATCATCTGCTTTTCATCCATTTAATTCAGATTTTCGTCCATTTATTTAAAGTGAGTGGAGCGGGTTAGTAGATTTCCACTTAATATTGTCATCCTTAGTTGTTGGTCTCAAATGCGCATTTCGTGACAATAGGCCATACCCTGATTTGGGGTCGGGGTGTTACAGATGTTTTGGACACTAATTGTGGTTTTGACAAATTAATGCCAATGCTTTTGATAGGTTGATAAATTAATGGTAGAATATCAAATTTAACTTGATACTCCCTCCGTGTTTAAATAAATGAAATGTTTTACTTGTGCACGTATGTCAATGCAATACTTTGATTGATATTATATTTAATTATCAATAAATAAAAATTATAAAATTGAATATTGATAAACTATTCATTGGAACAATTCCAACAAGTACCCACAAGACTATATTTATTCTTATATATAAATCACAAACATTAGTCAATGTAAATTTGATAAGTAGAGCAAAAAGTCAAAACATTTTATTTAAGGAATAATTTATATTGTCCACAATATTAAACTCTGATTGATAATTATCAACTAATATCAATTTCTAATTGGGCTTTTATATTAAAGTTTTCAAGATTTTAAAGTTTGGTCGAGATTGATTGACACATTAATGTCAATGATTTTCTTCTCCTTATAATTTTATCTAGCTTTTCAACAATACTTTATGAGATTATCAGTTGTCCAAAATACCCTAATCCTATAGTGTTCAATGAATATTAAATGAGGGTATTAAAGTTATTTTAGGGGGAAACCACAGCCTTTCGCCTTTTGCCTTTCGCCCTACGCCCTTATATACTAGAGATTATTAGTGGTCTGGAAGCTTTGCAAAAGTTCATCCTCATATAAATATCATGCAATAGTGAATATAGACGTTGCACTTATCATACTTTGCTTATCGTAAAAGTAAGAGTTGATATTTTAAAAATCGAATCATTGATATTCCATGCCTTAAATATATATGACCTTAAATACCTTATAAGAGAGTGTATTTTATTATAAGTACAATATGTTACGTTCAATAATTATTATTGCAAATTACATACGAAGTAATAAATAATACTTAATATATAAAGTGTATAGAGTTGAGCATAATTGGCCTGATATGCAAGGTTGACCCTTAAATGCTTGAGTCTAGCCTTGGGTCTAAAATCTTTAATTTTCAATCGTCATTCTGGTTCAGTCTAATTTTAATTGGTAAATGACACTAGTTTAGTCTATTGAGGTTTTGTCTAGTTTTACTATTGTACTTGTACAATTGTACTAATCCCTTAAATATATCTAAGGGTTCGTTTGACATTACTGTAATATTTTATTTTTGGGTTTTTGTTTTTCAAATCATATGATATATGTCATACAATGAATAAAAAATTAGTCAAATTTATTAAACTCATGATAATTTTGAAAACTGGCAACAAAAAAGTGAAAACACATTTTTTCTTGTTTTCTGTTTTTGGTTTTGTGTTTTCTAAAAAACTGAAAACTGAAAACAAAAAAAAATGCCAAACAAGCTCTAAGATTTCCCTTTTTTTTTTTTTGTGTGTTATGTTGTTGAATTTTTACGAAAGATAAATTATAGGATTTTTTTTTACGAGAAGAAATAATATCATTAATAAATAGTCATACGACATCTACAATAATAATAAAGATTTGTAAACCACAAATTTAGAGAAATTAACATAACTTTTTCGATCAAAATCATAACTAATTGGCATATTTGACATAGCTCACACTCCACCGCTTCAATCTTGACTCAAGCATTGATTTATTGATCGTAAAATTGATGACAAACCCTAAACCCATATGAATCCAAATCACCTTCTCAATTATTATCAAAACCCTAAAAACAAAATTCTCATCCATAGATGAGAATCAAAATCCCAAAAGCGAACCCTCTCCCCGCCACCCCTGTTGATTAGACCCCTTACCAACAGTTGCGAAAACCCCCCCAAAGCGAACCCATCCCAAATCATCTTCTCTACCCTGGTGCGTTTCGGGGAGGGGTACGTGTTTCGTGGTGGGTGAAATGGATAAGAGGCGCTTTGGGAGTGGTTTTGTGGGTGTAAGGAGGTGGCTATAGGGTGGGTTTCGAGGCCGGGGGATGTTAGGTGGGTTTTTGGGCTGGAGGGAAGGTGGGGCTGGAATCGGTGCAGGGAGGATGGCCAAAAATGGGAATGGGGAAAGGACGAGAGGCCGAGTGCTGGTGGTTTCTGGTGGGGGAAGGGCTGGGTAGGGGTGTTTTTAAATGTTTTTTTTTAATTTTAATTTTAAGGTTTTTTAAAAAAAATTGAAAAAAAATGACCACTGACATTGAGACACATGTCGCTGGTAACCTATTAAATAGGTTACCAACAGGTCACGTTCCATTTACGGAAAATTTGTGTCAAAGGTCGTATTATTTTGAGATAATCAAAAGGTCGTTTCATTTTTGGAAAACCGCTGAAAGATCATGTTATTCTTGGCAAATTTTCCAATATATTTTCCAAATAAATTTTTTCCCAAATAGTTATTATGTGCACCATGGTGCACCTAGTACGTCTATAATATGAACATTTAGTTTAAAAAAATATGAACACTTTACAAAAAATGAACATTTAATAAAAAAAATATGAACACGTCACAAACACTACAACATAAACTAGCAAAAGCAATGGTCAAATGCAACGGTTAAAGCTAATGAAACGGTCTGATGCAACAGTGATAGCTAATGCAACGGTTCAATGCAACGAATAAGGCTAATGCAACGTATTTATAAGCTATTGCAACGGTCTTAACATAACCGTTGCATCAACCTATCAAATGCAACGACATTTTAGGCTACTGCAACGGTCCAAAAATGACCGTTGCATTAGGTGTTAAAATGTGAAAATGCAAAAACATGCCTTGTTTCCCGCTCCCAATGTTTTCCGAAAATTTAAAATTGTTGTTGCGCGGGACATAATTTTTTTTCGAAATAAATTCTTACCTTATACTCTCTCCATGTTTATCCTCTACTCTCTTTCTCTCTCTATATCTATCTTGTCTCTCTATTCAAGTTCCAACCACAACCTTTAAATACTATCAATTATCATCTTTTTTGTAAGTTTTTGTTATGTGAATTTTATTTCTTTAATCTTTTCTTATATGTAGTATTAATGTGTTTATTACAAATTTACTTAATTTTTGTTTGTAATTATTGACTTGTTTAAATCATTGATTTTATAACTAGTGTTGGTCATGATATTGCTCTTTCAAGTCCTTAATATGTTATTCTCTTGGGGTTTTTGTTTCATTTGCTCATCTATTTTTTTAGATAATATTTATGGGTGTTTCTTAATTTAAGTGTTATTTTTGGGTTTGTAGTTTAATTTAATTTCTTGACATTTAGATTAAGTATTTAGGCTTTCTTGGTATCTACATATCATTGTAGTATTACAAATATGAATTATTACCTTCTTCATCATTTTTATCTAGTAAGAAATTAAACTAACGTTTTTTTTTTAATGAAGAGTGATATGATTATAAGATTTTATTTAAAATGAGGAATATATATTGAGTTGTTTATGTTAACATATAAGTAAATAGGTAATAGGAAACTTAAGTTTAAGTAGTTAGTTAAACACTACGATGACTCTTAACTTTTGAGCTTGAAGCATTAAATTTATTCTTCCATTTTGGTTTATGTTATTATACACATTATTTTGTATTTTTGTAAATTATTATGTAGTATGTAGTAAATAAAGATCGATAATATTCTCTAATGTAATTTAGTTTTTTGTTTTGTATATATAGGTACATGGTGATGTGATGATGAACCACATGGCGTATATCAAGGAGGAAGAATGATAATGGAATTATTGTGACAATATTGTTGGACAATTAGATACATATATAATTAGGTCTTATAATTATTTTATTTATAACCTTATATACATAGGTTAATTCCTTAGGTGATTTAATTAGGACAATGTAAATTATTGTAAATTAAATATGTTATTTTTAATGATAATGGAATGACTATTATTCAATTTTGTATATATATATATATATATATATATATATATATATATATATATATATATATATATATATATATATATTATTTGTCACCTTGTGTTATTTGTTACAAACATTAAATAATAGTAATGATGATGATGATGATGATGATGATAATAATAATAATAATAGTAATAGTAATAGTAATGGCGCGTTGCATTAGATAAATAATAACATTGCATTAGAAATGATGCAACGGTTCCGGAAAAGACAATGTTGTTGCATTAGGTTAAAGTAACCGTTGCATTAGATCTAATGCAAAGGTTGTTAGGATTGTTGCATTAGGTATTATGGATCGTTGCAATAGGACCTATTGCAACGGTCATTTACCAAATCTAAGGGACTGTTGCATCAGGTCTAAAAAGGTGTTTCATTAACCCTATTGCAACAACCTCAGATGTAACGATCCATAGGCCGTTGCTATAGGTTTATAGCAACGGTTTTTGGTCATATTGCAACGGTTTTTATGGGTTGCATTTGCTCGTTTATGTAGTGGTGAAAAAATGAACATAAACATCCAATTTTAAATGTTTATATTTTATAACAAAATGTTCATTTGAATTATCCCGAATTAGACAAACTTCTTTAAAAAAATTGATGTTAATTATAAAATAGTGTTGTGTTCATATTTAAAATTTAACTTCAATGTTCATTTTCAAATAATAAATGTTCAAATTCGAGTAGTGTCGTGTTCATATTTATTGATGCTCAATATAGAATAGTGTAATGAATATATTTAAAAAATTCAATGTTTATTTTTAAAAATTATATGTTCACATTCTAATGTTGTCATGTTCATATTTTATATGTTCATCTTCAGTAACTATATTTTAAAACTTTATTTATATAATTGTTAACGAAAAATAGATCATATTAATTCATTATAAATTCTTTTATGTTCATTATAATGTACTAAATGTTCATTTGAAATATACTAAATGCTCATTTTATATATCAAATCCCAATTGAGGTTCATAATTCCTTAACCCAAATTAACTTGTGTTCATATATCGATCTAACTCAAATGTTCATAAAAAACATATACATGTTCAGATATCTAACATAATATGTTCATAATTATAAAACTTAAAAAAGTTTTTAAAATACATAAATCGAAAGCAAAATATTTTCATATGCAAATAACCAAATGTTTAGATATATAAATTATAAAGAACAAATCGCCAAATTTTTTTAAAATGATTAAAAATACGTAGATCTAAAAAAAATGTTCATACGTAATGTATCACATGTTCAGAATTATAATTAAGATGTTCATAATTCCAAAAATATATGTCGGTAAAAACATATATTTATAGGAAAAGTATCATACGTTCATAATTTTGACTTAAAATTTTCAAAATACCAAATATAACCAAATACAAACTTTTCATAATAAAATACATAAATATCACTAATAAAAAAAATCAAAAGAATATGAAAGCCACATACTTCGAAACTCAAACCTAGCCATTGTGCTTTAGATAATGGGATCTCATCCGAAAATAATCATCTCCGTCGTCTTAGCCACCTTCTCCTCGTCGAAGCCGCCATTTTCAGTTTCACTTCATTGCAGAAACTCCATTAACAAAGCTTCAAATCGAAGGTTGAAGAAAACGAAATTTAAATTTAATCTATGGTGATCAAAAATGGTGATGAAGGAATTCAATCTATGATGATCAACAATGGTGATGAAGGAATTCAATCTATGGTGATCAACAATGATTATGAAGGATTTCAATAAAAAAAAAATGATGAACAAATTCAAGAGAGAGAAAAATAAACTAGAGAGAAAAATAATAGAGGATAGAGAAAATAGAGGAAAGAGAAATCAGAAATTAGGAAAGTGTATTAGAACTCGGTTGGTTTATGTTGATATTGTATATTTCTCAATTTTATCCTTTGAGGAGTTTTAGGCAAGTTAGGTATCCTTTTGTATTGTACTATATATATATATATATATATATCAAGGCCAAGTCGTTTTCTCCAATCTTTCTTGAGTTTAACATGGTATCACAGTCTCTCTAATTTATAGAGATTTTTTTGTTTCGATCCTAGTTTGTTCATCAAATTAATTTTTCTTTTTCTGCAATTTGTAAGATTAAGGCTTCAATTTTATTTTATTTTTCACAAAATTTGTTTGGTCTAAATTAGGGTTTTTTATCCCTAAATTGTGTTTTGGTTTAGGTTAGAGCGTTGTTGTTGCTGTGTAGTGCGCTAGCTATTGTTGGGTTGCGGTGTGTGTGGTGCACCATTGTGTGTGTGTGTGTGGTGCGCTATTTGTTGCGTGCTACTGTGTTTATTGTTGTGGTGTAGTGCACTGCTCAGGTGTGGTGTAGTGCGCTGCTCGAGTGTGCTGCTGTGTTTGTTGTGTGGAGTGCGTGCGGCGCTTAGTTGGGTGCTGCGAGGTAATGTGTGTGTGCAGTGCTCAGTTTGGTGTTGTACCGTAGCGTGTTGTGTGCCGCTGCTAGTGTGTTGCAAGCAGTGCGGGTGTGGTGTGGTGCGTGTGTGTTGAATTGGTTGCGTGTTGCTAGTGAGTATTTGTTGTGGTTGTGTGCTCGTGATTGGTTGCAATGGGTGAGGGCGATCTTACTCCTCCTCTTCCTCTTCCTAAGTACGAGCCACTCACAGATTATTACCTTCATCCGAGTGAAGGTTCTTAGTTGGTGATTTGTCTTGTGTTGCTTACCATCGACAACTATGAAGAGTGGTCGAGATCGATTTGCAACAACCTTTGTTCCAAGAGCAAGCTCGGGTTTGTGGATGGTTCTATTGCCAAGCCCAATGCTACACACGCGGATTATCGACAGTGGGGTATTGTTAATTCTATTGTTGTTGCTTGGATTTGTAATACTCTTGATGTTAGTATTCGTTCTACTGTTATTATTCCTTATGATGCTAAAGTGTTGTGGGATGATTTACGTGATCATTATTCTCTTGGTAATGTTCCCCGTATTTTTGAAATTAAGCATGATATTGCTGATTGTAAGCATGGGGGGTCGTTCGGTTGCATTTTATTATGGTGAATTGAATAAATTGTAGAACTTGTTGTCTAGTTATTTGAAATTGCCTGCTTGTACTTGTTTCACTGCGAAAGAATATGCTAAATTGTATAAAACTGAGATGTTGCATCAGTTTTGTCTTGATTTGGATTCTAAGAAGTTTGGGCCAGTTGTTTCGACTTTGTCGATGAGTGATCCTTTGCCTACTATGAATGTTGCTTATGCTAAAGGTGTTGTTGATGAGCATAAGCAGTCTGTGTCCGAGGCTCATGAGGCCTCTTCCTCTGCAGCTGTTGGTTTTAATGCAACAGGTACGGCTTCCGGACGTTCATCGGAGCGGAAGGAATGTACTTATTGTAAGAAGTTTGGTCATGATAGAGACAATTGTAATGATCATCATGGTTTTCTGGATGGGGGTCGTGGGGTCATGGTGGTCGGTCGTCTGGTAAAGGCAAGGGTGATTTTGCTGATGCCGTTGGTAGTGCTCATGGTGCTAATGAGAAGGTTTCTGATTCTGATCGTGGAAGTGTTCCTACGATTTCTAATACTCAATGGAAGGAAATAATTGCTGCTGTAAAGAGGTCAAATTAAAGTCCAGCTCTTCGTTAGATGGTAATAAACTTGGTACGTATAATTCTATTGAGTTGCTCATTGACACTTGACACTGGTGCTTACAATCATATGCCCGGTGATATTGATCTTTTCTTTGATTTGTATGACATTTCTTCGCCTGTCGGTTTGCTGTAATACTCCGTGTTTTTATAATATCATATATATATATATATAGTAAATCATGTAAAGTGTAAGAGGATACGCACCAAAACTCTTGGAACGTATACACCTAGAGTATGAACATATGGGGGGAGTTATGGGGTTTTATATTTAACCATAGCTTCAACATGGGTACAAGACGTTGTACTTTCTTTTATTATTATTATTATTATTATTATTATTATTATTATTATTATTATTATTATTATTATTATTATTATTATTATTATTATTATTATTATTATTATTATTATTATGTGCCAGAATTCCGTCACAAGGTGACACTAGTTGGTACTTGCTTGGTTAGCTCCCAAATGAGGGGTCCCTTATTATTAAGGGATAGTTAAGGAAGGAAATCCGCTCGATGTGTAATCCAAAGCTATTTATTAATAATTAATATTGCTAGTTATGAGTCAAAGGTAAGTTGACTTGTGAATTGTATGGCGAGCATGTTTTAATTATTATTGCTAGGATGATCATGTCAGTGCGTTAGTTCTATAGGTGCATACATACTCAGCTTTTGCTGATTCGTACTTTTGTGTTTGTGTTTGGCTTTCCTTTGGATTGACCTTACTATGACCCATTTATATGGCGAGTAGAGGGGTTGAAATAAAGAGAAAGTGACAGGTACTTGAAGCATGAAGAGAATGAGTGCAGAGAGTTATCTGTTATGTTTTCTTAGTTTTACCTTTTGAGTTGTTGATTTATTATTCATGGACTAACATTACTATGCTTTATTTTAAATTGGTTTTGAAAGGGCCATATTTATATTGGTTCCAACTTATGGATGTTTTAATTTACTTACGTTTCGAGGTTGTGAACTCAAGCCATTTATTTTTAAGAGTTGGTTTTTAAGTTAGACTTTCGCTGTGAGACTTTGAAAATAGCCTTAGCCGTTATCACAGTGGCGGTAATATTTTGGTCATTTCCTATAAGGAGTTATATAACTTAAAAAAGAGTATTTTAAAAGAAGGAAATTTTCAGGATATTACATTTGCCTAATGGAAAGAGCACGATAGCTACGAAAGAAGGAAGAGTTGTTTTGTCCGATGGTATTCTATATGTTCATGCTCTTAAATGCAACTTGTTATCCGTGTCTTAACTATTAGAAAAACAATGCTATTTTATTATGATCACTGACAAGTTATGCATTATTTAAGACCGCAGTTTGAGGAACTTGATTGGAGCCGGGGAGCAGTGTGATGGGGTCAAAATTTTCGCCCGGTTCGTGCTCGGAATGCAGGCGAACAAAGTAGTTATTTTAGATGCAAGTTTGTTATGGCATAGGCGTCTCGGGCATCCGTCAATGCAAGTTGTGAGCTCTCTTCCGGGAGTTTTTAGTAGTCGTAGTACTCATAGTAGTAACTCTGACTGTTCTTTTGATTATAACGTTTGTTTTATAGGGAAGCAACTCCAAAACTCGTTTCCATTAAGTATTAATAAAGCATCTGAAATTTTTGATCTAATTCATTGTGATATTTGGTCCGAATAAAATTGCTTCTAGTTGTGATGCTCGTTATTTCCTAACCATTGTTGATGATTTTTCTCGTGCTACTTAAGTGTTTCTAATGGTTGGTAAATATAAAGCTTCACAGTTGATCTGTGAGTTTTTTGCTATGGCTAAGACTCAATTTGGCCGGAAAGTGAAGGTGGTTCGTAGTGATAATGATCAAGAATTCTTTTATTTGAGGTGTTTCTTTGCTCAGAAGGCATTTTGCATTAAACATCGTGTGTTGACACGGCTCAACAGAATGGTAGAGTTAAACGCAAACATCGTCATATTTCAAATGTGGCTCATGCTCTTCGGTTTCAAGCAAAATTGCCAAAGTATTTTTAGGGGGAGTGTGTTATATATATGACTGCGGTTCATCTTATCAATCGTACTCCGACCCCGGTTCTTGATGGAAAAACTCCGCATGAGTGCTTGTTCGGTCAAATTCCTTCCTATGACAGTTTGCGGGTTTTTGGTTGCCTATGTTATATATGCTGCAAATTGACCTTGGATTAAGGATAAATTTGATCCTCGTTCGCAAAAGTGCATCTTTGTAGGTTATCCTCATGGCAAGAAAGGGTGGTGACTTAATGATTTGGTTATGAATTTTTTGTAAGTCGAGATGTTCAATTTTTCGAAGATAAGTTTCTATATCTTGAGTCCCTTCCTGATGCGCAGCGTTTATTATGGGAAAATATGTTTTAAATCCCCCGCTTTGGGATGATGTTGAGGATTATGGTAATGTTCAAGGTGCGCAAATGGGCGCCATAGATGATGCGGCTGTCAGGACCGCAGCCTGGCCACGGGAGCAATTGCCCAGCCGCAGTCAGGCTACAACGTCTTCTACTCACCCTACTGATCTGCCCGCAGGTTTTCCTGCGCTTGTAGGCTGTAAATCAGCCAGCCAGCCAGCCTCAGATTTCTGACTTGTCCGCTAGGTTTCCAGCGTCTTCTTGCCAGCACGTCCCGGCACAGCTCGCGACACCAGCAACCACGCCTAGCGCGCGACATAGGCAGCAGCTGAGCCAGCACTACGGTTCGAAGCTGGACAGTTCCATGCTCAATCCGCAACTTTGTCACAGCTGCCTCGTAATGTGGGTTCGTTTGGTGGCGTAACTTCACGCTCGGATATTGTTGTTGAGCAAGAAATAGTTAATGAAAATATTGTTGTGACGTCGTTGAATTTGAGGGGGAGTTTGTTGGATAATTTGTGTTGTGGTCATCGTGAGAAACGTCCTCCTTCGTGGCATCGACATTATGTTATGAATACTATTATCACTGAAAATATAGACCCTACTACACCCTCCTCAATCTCGTTCTTTAGGTAAACTTTCCCTATAGCTTGTCATGTTAAATATAATAATTTTTCTATGATATACATGTGTTTTTTATGGCGATAACAAAGGGAAAGAATCCGTCTTCATTCAAAGAGGCGGTTAAAGACGTCGGTTGGCGTAAAGCAATGCAAGATGAGATTGATGCGCTTGGGAGTAATGGCACATGGATCTTTGAGGATCTTCCTCCCGGAAAAAAGGGCGATTGGCAGTGGTTGGGTGTATAAAATCAAGTACACTGACAAGTCAAAGGTGGAACGTCTCAAGGCTCATTTGGTTGTTTATGGCTATCGTTAGGTTATCGGTGTTGATTATAATGAGACGTTTGCTCCTGTTGCAAAGATGAGTACGCTACGTCTTTTTCTCTTTGTTGCTGTATCTTTTAATTGGGAGTTACATCAGATGGTTGCTCATAATGCTTTTCTTCATGGTGATTTGGATGAAGAATTATATATGCAGTTTACTCTAAGGTACGATACTCCGACACCTGGAAAATTTTGCAGGTTGCGGAAGTCTTTATATGGCTTGAAACAAGCCCTGAGGCAGTGGTTCTCGAAACTGTCTAGTGATCTGTGAGATTTTGGGTTTAAAAACTCCTATGCTGATTATTCTCTGTTTAGCTATGTACAGGGCAGTGTTTCCTTGCATGTTCTTGTCTATGTCAATGATCTGATTATTGCAGGGTCCTCTCATGATGATATAGTTCGGTTTTAAGGCTATTTGTGGAAAATGCTTCTATATGAAGGATTTGGGTGTTCTTAAGTACTTCTTAGGCATTGAAGTTGCTCGTAGTCCAGAAGGTATCCTTCTTTCTCAACGAAAGTACTCTTTGGATATCTTCACTGAGGCAAGTATGTTGGGTTGCATACCCATTGATACTCCGATAGAGCATAATCATCGACTTGCACATGCTTCAAGTGAGTCGTTTGCTCATCCGGATCAATATCATCGGTTGGTTGAATGATTGGTTTATTTGTCAGTCACTTGCCCATAGTTGAGTTATTCGGTGCATGTTTTGGCGCAGTTTTTTAGTAATCCTCTAGTTTCTCATTGGGATGTGGCTCTTCGTGTCTTATGCTACCTCAAGGGTAATCCTGGACAAGGCATTATGTTACGACCTATGAAAGATTTGCGCTTGACGACGCTCTGTGATAGTAATTGGGCCGCGTGTCCACTGACTCGGCGTTCTTTGACAGGTTATCTTGTTTTCCTTTGTCGTTCGCCTGTTTCTTAGAAGACTAAGAAATAACCTACCATATCTCGTTCGTTAGCCGAAGCCGAATACTGTTTAATGGCAGTTGCTACTTGTGAGCTGAAGCAGTTGAAAGCGTTAGTGCTTTCTCTTGGTGTTGGTCATTCGAAGTCTATGCAATTATTTTGTGATAGTTAGTCGGCCTTGCATATTGCTAAAAATCCGGTGTTTCATGATCGTACGAAGCATATTGAGGTAGATTGTCATTTTGTTCGTGATGAGTTGTTGAAGGGTAATACTTCTACTTCATATATTCCGATGAATCATCAGTTGACAGATATTCTTACAAAGGCTCTTGGATGACAACAGTTTGGTTTTCTGTTACGCAAGTTGGGCATTCGTGATCTACATGCTCCAACTTGAGGGGGAGTGTTAGAAGTCGATTGGTTTATGTTAATATTTTACATTTGTCAATTATCCTTTGAGGAATTTTAGGCAAGTTAGGTATCCTTTTGTATTATACTATATATATTGTCGTAATATCAATACGAGGCCAACCCGTTTTCTCCAATCTTTCTTGAGTTTAACAAAGTGTGAGAGGAGGAGAAGAGAAGAGAGAGAATATATTTTTATTCACTTAGTTAAAAATTTGCAATTGTTCATATATTTTACCTAAATGTTCAAAATTATAGACATGGTTTCGCCTTAAAATTTGCGTTTTTCCCCCTCCAAATTATATATATATGGCTCATGTGAGAAGTGTTCTTATTGTGAGAAGTGTGAGAAGCAATTACAACGCTTAGATTTGTCAAATACAATGGTTGGTATTTAACCCACCTCATTAATGGCATAATTGGTAATTTTCACCAAACTTACTTAATTGGGTAACAAAACTGCTCTTCAATGATCACTCCATCGAAGAAACAGCCACTACCCCCAATCCCCCATACTTCTTCTCTCTCCTCTGACCAGCAACGATGCCGGAGGTAACCGCTTCGCAACTACCGTCTCCGCTACCTCACAACTATGCTTTGTCTTTATTCAATTTTTGTCCTTCACAACCGCTACTTTCTCTTTAAATTCATATTGTTTTGTGGATTCTTTTGCAAATTTCGAATCAAATTATATTAATCGAAGAATCACTTGCAGAAATTGTTTCATGTACTACCTTTTTTTAAGATTTTGAAATGCATTCACATCCATTGGTAGAGGTAAGAGTACGAGTAGTTTATTTGACCCAGCTATAAAGCTAGCTATACATAATTTGTTACCAACGCATAATTATTTCGAAGCACTAATTTCGACGGTTCCTCGCTTCTTCCTCTCTATTTAATATTTTAAATGTATATATAATATGCTTTTGACGTATCTATGATACATTACCAATGTATTTATAATGTATTTTCGATGTATTTATAATGTGTTGATGATGTATCTATAATGTATTTCTGATGTATCTACAACATAATTTTAATGTATCTTTATGATACTTTTGATGTATCTATATTTCTCATCTTCTCACAATAAGTCTACTTCTCATCGGATCCCAACCCTATATATATATATAAAGTAGCAACAGCTGACATCATTCTATTTTAAAATTTGACACATGTCATGTTGTCATTAAATATTATCCCTCCAAAACGATAAATGGTGTCATCGTTTTGTGAATTTTATTTTATTTTATTAAAATTCTGGTCAATTACATTATTATTAGTATGAAATTATGAAAAATGGTCTATTTTAATTTAATGATAATTATTTAATTTGTCTTCCTTGGATACTCTTTCATCATTCAATTTAAAATCGTCTATTTTTATTTTTAATTTTGGTATGAAAAAATTAATAAATTTAGAAAATTTTATTTGATCAAATCGTGCATCGTACGAGACTAATCTAGTATATACTAAAACATAGAACGCTCAACCTAAAACTTGACACATGTCGCTCTTATAATGAAAATTTTCCCGCCTAATTACATAATACTATTTATGGTAATTTTAAAGTTTATTGCAATATATTAATATGCAATCTAAAGGAATATTTTTAGTTACTAATAATCAATATTCGATCTCATTAAATAAAGTAAATAATATATAGGATATCTTATATAACTAAATATGGTAGTATAAACAATACAAATATTTTATATCATATAAAATGATATTATAGATTTTAGTTAATAAAATAAGGCATTTGAGCAGTGTATAAATTATAAAGCAAGATTCTGAATAGTGATCTTATTAAATTAATAGTAAATAATGTATATGCTATAACACCAAAAACAATATGTATATGCTATCATATATGACTAAATGTAAGCAAAAATGTAGTATATATTATTGTTAATTATCAAAAAAAACACAAGAAAGTAGAATGTCATAAAGAATACGAAGTAATAAACAAAAGCTAATCTTCAAAAAAAAAATGATAAACAAAAGATATATGGGAAGGAAATAAGAGAATAATTAGGCATAGTATATGAATATGTCAATATGATTTCCTTGATTCCAAAATATCTAATATATATGATTAAAATAGTGTAGTATTTCCTTATATGAGTTATATCCATATTTTATACCATTCTATAATGGTGAGCATAAATTGTGTTTTTATCAACAGTATATCATTATGCAATACATTTTTTTAAAAAAAAAAAAAAAAAAATATCCTAATTTAACTTCGTAGCCTCTAAGTCTACAAATTTACCCTCTAATTCTACTTCTCCAAACTTAATATCCAATTACAAAAAATATCAAACTTAGCTACCCCACTATAACATCAAAATCAAAATCCAACCCTTTTGTTGTTAATCCTAGTCCTTTGTGATTTGCTCTTCCACAACAAAAGTTACTCTGTCCTTCTATCAACTGCTCTACTAGTTCTTGCGACGACTCTTTAGAGCACTCCCGGCAGTGAGGAAAAAAGCCCTCACGAGTAAAAATAAAGGTGTAAAAAAAATACCCGAGCATTACGTTAGTGAGGGAAAAAAACCCTCACCGTTGAGAGCTATGGAAAACGCACAAGAGTTGAGGGGAAATACTCGTGAACAGTAACCGGTGGGCCCCACATGTACACGTTGCTTTCCCTTTTTTTTTTCCTTTCTGGCTTGCAAAACGACGTCGTTTTGCCTTAAAGAAGGGCGAAACGACGCCGTTTTGAGGGGCAAAAAGGGAAAAAAAATAAGGGGGAAGCTGGCCTGACGCGCGTCAGACCCAGCCAATGGGGATGCGACACGCATCAGGCTTTGTCCTTCCAACCAATCATATTTTTTTGCTTTTATTACAACGGTTATATTTTTGTAAGGTAAATATAACCGTTGTAATTATAAAAAAAAAAACAAAATTCACCAACGGATAGATTTTTTTTTTTCTCTATAAATAGACATGCATTTTGATATATTTTGATATACTTTCAAAAAACCCATAAATACTACAAATTTCCTTCTTTTCCCAATTTCTTTGAGTTATTTTCATCATTTTTATTATTATTATTATTCGTAAAAAAAAAACCCTCAGTTATTATTTAGTATTATTATTATTATTATTATTATTATTATTTTTATTATTATTATAATTATTATTATTATTACTAGTAGTAGTAGTAGTAGTGTTAATTTAAAAAAAGTAGTAGTTTTATTGGTATTCTTATAATTATTATTATTATTATTATTATTATTAATTTCTTTATTATTATTTCTGTTAAATTTATTAATCCTTGAAAAAAATCGTATTATTATATTGTCAAAAAAAAGTAGTAGTATTATTATTGTTGTTGTTGTTATTATTATTATTATTATGATTATTATTATTATTATTATTATTATTATTATTATTATTATTATTATCATTATTATTATTATTATTATTATTATTATTATTATTTTGCTAATGGATCCTAACAACCCAGATTTTTCTAATTATTTTTCTGATTTGGGTGATGATTTTGTCACTAACCCTCGATTTCAAACCTTCCTTCAACGAATAGCTACTCAATATCCACCGCAACAAACACCTCCTCAATTTCCACCACAACAAACACCTCCTCAATTTCCACCACCACATTCACCTCCTGTTTATCAAGGGAGCAATTCTCAATATGAAGATGAAATGGAAGAAAGTGTTCCAGATACTCCACAATACCCTCCACCTCCTCCAAGAGTGTCTGTCAATCAAAACCAACCACTTACAAAAGGGAGTCGAATGTGGTCTGTTGCGGAGGATGAAACTCTTATTGGTTTGTATCTGCAATTCAGTGAAGATGCAATTGTTGGTACAAACCAAAAAGCATCTGTGCTTTGGAGAAAAATTTCAGCGGCATATGATGAAGCGCAGGCTGAGAAACCTCACATTCTACCACCAAGACCTTTGAGGAGTTTGGAAAGTCGTTGGAGAAGGATGGCAGCTGATTTAATACAATGGAGTAGCTGCTATGACGAAGCAGGAAGGGTTACAGGAAGTGGCTACAACGAAGCAGATCGAATTAATAACGCCAGTAAGTTATTCTATGCTTCCTCCAAGCCTACTCAACATAATTTTAATTGTCACCATGGTTGGGAAATGGTTAAAAATGACCCAAAGTGGAGGACAAAACTTAGGTGGGCGTTGTCAAGAGAGGAAAGATTAGCTGTAGGTGATGCCGTCGAAGATGATAGTAGTGGCAGTGATAAGCGATGTAGAACCGTAGAGGAAGGTGATACACCATCCACGGGTTTCTGTTCTGGAGGTCTTCCTCGACCCGATGGTGTTAAAAAGGCAAAGGCCAAGCGTAATAAGGGAAAAGAAGTGGCTTCTGATTCTTCAACCATTGGTGAGCAAATGAAGCAGAATAATGCCTGTAGGGAAACAGAGGCACAAATACGGTTGAAGAAGTTGGATTTTGACATGGAAAGGGAGAGGAGGAAACAAAAACAAGTCGAAATTCAACAAAAACAAGTTGACATACAAGAGAGAAGGCTGAACTATGAAATGATGCAAGATCTACTTTCAAAGGGTACTGATCTAACTTGTCCTACTGCTTGGAAGGCACAATATGCTGGTCGTAGCAAGAGTGCAACTCTCATTCTTGAAGCTGTTGCTGATCAGGATCTATGGATTTGGCATGCGTTCTTTGGAATGCCTGGGTCATGTAACGATTTGAATGTCCTTTACCGTTCACCGGTATTTGATGATGTTTTACAAGGTCATGCACCACCCATAAATTTTACGGTTAATGGACATCAATATGAGTTGGGCTACTACTTGGCCGATGGGATTTACCCGAGATGGCCAACTTTTATACAGGTTATAACACATCCTCATGTTAGAAAAGACAAGTTGTTTGCTGATCAACCAGCAGCAGTTCGGAAAGACGTCGAACGGGCTTTCGGAGTTTTACAAGCTAGGTTCGCTATACTACGACAACCAGCACTTGCATACGACGAAGATATTCTCTGTGATATTATGAAAGCCTGTATAATAATGCACAACATGATCGTCGAGGATGAACGACACAACTACGCACGTGCAGATGTTTTGAGACGATACTACGAAGAAGATCGACCACAACGTACGGTGAGGCGGGCAGACCCGAGCACAAGTGCCACGGTGTTTAACAACGAGCCATTTGAATTCAACGTCGGGCGACCACCCAACATTGATTTCAACACGTATTTGGAGAGAAGGATTTCCCTTCGTGATAGAGAAATTCATTCATCTCTGAAACAAGATTTAGTGGAGCACATATGGCAGAACTTTCGTCATAATGCGGTTGAATAAATAATTTTTTAGTTTGTTATTTGTAACCGTATCGTTATTTATGTTTTAATACTCGTGTTTGTATTTTATTTTAGTAGAACCACTTTTATCTAGTTCGTAATTGTACCGTTATTTAACATCCCATGTGTTTGTATTACCGTTATTGAAGTTCCCATGTGACTATTTAATGTGTTCATTACAAAAATGTGCTACTAATTCAAATGTTAAATTATAAATAAAACGTAATTGAAAAATAAAAAAAAATATTATTAATTATAATTAAAACGTAATTGACAAATAAATAACAATCTTATTAAGTTATAATTGAAACGTAATTGAAAAGTAAATATAAAAATTATAAATTTTTATTATATTATTTTTAAACGTAATTGAAAAGTAAATATAAAACTTATAAATTGTTATTAAATTATACATTTTTATTAAATTATTTTTAAACGTAATTAAAAAATAAATTATTTTCACATATTTTAATTGTATTGGAAAATTAAATATGTAGTATAAACATTATTTCAAAATAAAGATAAAATAAAAAGATGATGTGTATTATGGTGGGGTATAGTAAATAGTGGAGGAAAAAGTGATGAGAGGTTTTTTTTTCTCCTCATTGATGTAGTGAAAAAAACATTTGATGAGAGAAATTGTATGGGAGGAGTGAGAAAGTGGGTAGAGAGAGATTGAGAGGTTTTTTTTTTCCTCACTGCTGATAGTGGTCTTAGAAGTATGATCCAAGACAAGTGAATTTGGTTTCAAGCAACTGAGATCCTTCAAACAAGAAGTTTTTAAGTTTATGTTATTGCTTATGTTGGTGATTTTGCTGTTGTCAAAAAAAAAAAAAAAAAAAAACAAACAGAATTGTCTCAATCAATTCAGCAATATTAGAAAAAAATAAATAAACTTTGAACTGCAAAGCAACATAGAAATCTTACATTTGAAAAAAATGGATGTTTAAATTACTGGCAATAATGAAAATCAAGTGGATTTAATCCAGAATTAGTGGCCGGTCATGCATGTCGTCGACCACAATA
Source organism: Chenopodium quinoa (assembly GCF_001683475.1). Lineage (NCBI taxonomy): Eukaryota > Viridiplantae > Streptophyta > Magnoliopsida > Caryophyllales > Amaranthaceae > Chenopodium > Chenopodium quinoa. The sequence goes on along the minus strand of NW_018744996.1, from coordinate 1,786,937 downwards.
CTTGTGATAATGGTGATTTCCTAGCTACTTCCATATGCATGATAGAATTGAGGAAGGTAAATTTACTTATGTGGTTCTCATAATTTCGGTGGAAGCTGACTATATTTTTGCTATAGGTTTATCTTTGTCTTTAGACTTAGGATTTAATATTTATCTTGGGCGTAACTTAATTACCTGATTTAAAATTTTGTGACCACATTATAGGACAAAGAGTAAGTTATTATAATGTTAATTAAACTAAAAGTACACATATGGGTAATATTAGGGATAACATACAATAGGTTGAATCTGGGTCGAGTCTGACAAGACCCAGAGCTAGTTTTTTTGGAAGAGGATCAAAAAATCTAAAAAAGCGACCCAGATCTAATAGGTCTAAAAAAATTAGACCCAAATCCATTTATTTAGCGGGTCGAAAATGAGTCTTATTATGATCTCTTTTTTTTTTTTCAATAATCACTTATATTCTAAATAGATTATAACTTGCCTATTACTTGCTGCATATTGCATATCAAAATAAACTTCATATAAAAAAAGATATAATAAAAAAATGGAAAAAGATATATTTTTAGCGGATGCCCCAAAGGTGGGATTATTTTGGGCAATTTTTCCTATATTTAATGCTTATATATAGCCCTAAGGGCTACATATATCATTACCATAAAAAAAAATACTACTAAACATATGAAAATTGACTTGACGAGAGTACGAGCTAGCCCTTGGAGGAGTGTTGGCTGTAGTTTGGAGTTAGGTTCGTTCTTTAGGTTTTCCTTTCATCTGATTCTTTAGATTAACTTATGACTTAATATCTACGGGTCTATGGGTGGAATCTTGGTCGGGTCTAGATTTGAACTTTTTAGACTCAGACCCATTGCACTGAGACCCAAATCCGACCCAGATCCATTTAGGACCCTGGCCCTAAAATATGGGTTAGATATAGGTCGGCTCCTGAACTCATTGCCATGCCTAGGTAATATATGAGATATATGATGGGGCAAGACTCGCATGAGTCATTCTAATCTAAAATGTAAAATATATAAAGACCACAAACCCTTTTATATCTTTAAATTATATATATATAAATAAATAAATAAATCAACATTGAATTAATACATATAATAATGATGCGTGATATCATGATACACATTATTGAGAATGAATAATCAAATAATGTAAAAAAATATCACTATTATGCATTAGGCTAACTTTGGTTTCGATTTTGTGAGATATAATATTATATTTGAATTATCAAAAATGAGCAATTGCACGGGTACTATACTAGTTCTTTCTAATACATTTTTTTTGAGAAATACGAGTAATGTTCTTTTTATTCTCGTTTGTCTCTCCCTCTGAGTCCTTCTGAATTGTAATCGTGTTGACAAAAAATTTTAAACTAGTAATGTGACAAGTAAAACTGAGCTAATTTGCACAAACTAAAGTAATGACAGTAGAGTGTAAATTTTCTTCGAACAGACGAAAGCAACTTCAGTATAAAAGCTAATGGATTTTTGTTATTTTATTGCACATAAGTAAAATAACACCCTACTCTATTATTTTCTTCACACCATTCCCTCGCTCTTACTAACTCTAAAATACAGTACAAAAGCCCTGATAACCATTGCTACCCCTTTATAAGTTTCTTGCAATAGTTCCAACCCAATTGGTCAGCTGCAGTGCTGCCGACCCACATGCAGTTGCAAAGTGGCAATATTCTGAAAGAATATGGATATTCTGAAGTTCTGAACCTGTTGATTATACTTGGATTTCAACTGACCATCTGTACATCTCCTCCTGTGGGACTGGCAGGGTTATGGTCAGCAGGCCAGTTTCCGAATCATACTGAAATTCTGTCTCCACACCATCCACGGTACATTTGGATGGGCTCTGGGAAGAGTAAGCTCCAAACCGGCCACATCCTCGTACTTTGAGCTTGATCACAGTTGGAGATTGTGTGACGCTGAGTGAGTTTATCTGCTCTGTAGGAACTTCACCATTAAAATGCTCGGTTTTCTTGTCAGATGATAGTGGAACATCAAATTGGTCTACTGCCCCACCGCAATTGTACATATCAAGTAATCCAATTGGTGTAAATGAAATGCTGCTTGTAATTTCCTGCACACACAAGGTCTTTACTTCAGCATGTATTATTTACTTGGTTATTCCAGCTACATGTATGGGAAGATATCAAGAGATTAAGTAGTAACTCTATGAAAACATAAAATGCAAGGACTTGCCTTAAGAGGGCAGATATGAAAGAGTTCATATTCCAAGACCTTGAGAGTCACAGGCAATAAAGCTCCTTTAGGTAGCCGAACCACCTCCCCTGCGATTCAAATATGCAATTGTTAGAGTTCAACTGTTCAACTGTCAGTTAAACTAGGCTCCGTTCCAAATTGGCTACATCAAATGGCCTTCATGCCTCGCTATGAACCACCCCATCCACCCCCCCTTCTCCTAATTCTAAAGAAAAAATAGAAAGGGGAAAAAGGAACAATCTCCCAGAAATTCACAGATTATGGTAATGGTTACCTGATTGATACATATACACAATCACTTCCCCATTCCAGTCTGGCCCAGCTACTTCAGCAATGGAATCCACGTCAATGGCATGGACAAAACTAGAAAGTGTTCCAGGAGCTGTATCGTGTATGCGGGTCTTTTTCTCAATCTTGCACCAACCAGCACCCTGGCAATTGAACACGCCAACAACACCAGAACATTTGTTCACATTCCAAATTTTGAGCAAACTGCAACGTTCAGCACAATATCAGTCACAAGTTTCACCAGGTGATAATTGACAACAGTAAATAATCACATCAGAAAAATTGAAATGCAGTGACATGTACCTAGTTCCATCTCTGGCTGGGTCATTAAAGAGGCAATCACGAGTAGGCCTTCCAGGCAAGCGAGCACGGAGTACTGACCCGTCAGGGAGAACCAGCTTCCTCAAAAGCTTAAAGTTGTGATTCCCTGGCTTGTCACTGTGGAATTAAAAATTTTAGTTCTCATATTAAGCATTAATAACATTTCCAAGATTTAGTATAAAAAGGTAGTGAAGTATAAACAATCTCCTTACCTCACATAAATTGGACATCCACCAACTGCACGAGCTGCTGCATGATAATCTGCAGCTGGGTGCAAGCTCTGCAAAGCAAGGTCTGAGTATTAGTAACTCATTCGAGACAGAAAAAATGGCGTGGGAGATCCCACCCCACACACCCAATACATCTATACATAGTCGAGGAAAAGTAGCATGCTAGCATGGATAATATAATACTTACATGAAACATGTCCCAATCAGGTTGCATGAACTCTCCAAGGAAAAGTGAATTATAAGCCACAGAGGAAATGTGTATGGTATGGGAAGCAGGATCCCGAGGATAGAAGTCATCAGAAGCCCTCACAACAGCAGTCTGCTTGGTACTATATATGCCATCAGTGTTGTGACACATGCAAGAAATGCATCCGTTATCAGGAAAGTTCCTTGCAATGGAGGCTTCAAGCGCCTGGTGGTAGGCACGGGTGAGTGAAACTCTGCCACCATGACCAGCACCAAGGGTCTCAATAATATTTTGAACATCAACTTTGACGCCATCTACTCCGCATGAAGCAAGATATGCATGGAGCTCATTATAGAAATTGAAGACTTTCTTTGGATGGACCAAACCAAGACCATGAACAGAAAGGCTATCCATGACAACATCTGGCTGGTTACCCAATACACCAGGAGACTGAACTGGGTATGCCAAAGCAGTATCGTAGTGTTCCATACCAGCAACTGCAGGTTTAACTCCACCCCAATATCCAGCCAGCGCATGCCACACATACACACTCCTAGAACACAACCAAATGAGGATATTCAAACCAATTTTTACTAAAAACAAAGTTAATTACAGAGCATGATATTTTTTTTCCTTTTTTAATACCTAACTTCCTCATTCTGCAATTCTAGTCACACTTGTCTCTTTTACACCCCAACAAATTACACAGGTAAATTGCCATCAAATCCCAGATAACTAGGCACCAGATCATATAGAAGCAGGTGATATGAACATTTAGACATCACTTGTATAGTCATGTGAGAAGTAGGATCACTCGAACAAACTTTATAAAACATAACTTGCTTGCTTGCCATGTTCCAGCAATACCATTCTAATGGAAAAATTAGCAATGCTCTGGCGGTATGCTAGCTCACTTGGATAAACTCAAAATCAATGACAAGCAACTTTTGAAAATGGAAGTCATAAAATTCTGACAAGAATGATGTCTGCTGGAATAAATCATTATTTCCATAAATTTACTCCCACATGGTTTATGGTTGGGATCAAAATTTTGTATCCAACAAGTTAATCTAGTGAGTTGCACAAAAAGGCACATGTTTGAAGAGAGAATAAATAGCATATAAGTCAGATCATAAGAAAATCACTGATCAGCTAGTTAGGCCACTTACTTCACATTGTGGCGCTGTTTAGCTTCATCTACAACATGCTTCAGACCTGGAACCAGATTGTTGTCTTCACCATTCTTTTTGTTTTGGAACTTGGCATTCTCTTTAATTCCAGTTAGCCTGTTGGCAAATCTACAACAGAAAAAATTGCACCAAAAATTACCATCAATACAGAATATCATTATACGCCACGTGCACATAAATTTCATGATAATGAAAGTTAAGAACACTATTTCATTCTTGTGGACTAGACATCTATAGAATTTCATTTTCTTCTCCTTTCTAGAAAAGGATTTGTAGCAAAGACCTTAATTGTATTCTAGCATGAGTGACATGTGCAGATTTGCTAAATCTAATCTATCCTTTCTAAGAAAATCATAAGCTAATCGTGCAAGTTTCAGAACTTGAGCATCTGAACACTTAATAACAAACCATACATGAAGGCTTTACATGAAAATATTGTAGAAGAATGAAAACATTATCTTACTGTGCCCCTTCTTGCACAACACAATTTTCATCCTTGACAATCTCATTTCCTATCTGCTGCCAGCCATCATCGATGATCAAGAACCGTGGTGGGGCTCCACCCTTTGACAAACTGCAACAAGCAGCAAGAATTCAGTTGTTCTGTGCTATCATGAATCTAGAGATTAACATAAGACCATCACAGTACCTTTCGAGGCCTTCCTCTACACCTTCAGCCGTGACATCAGTGTAGAAAGCATCCCATGTACACCAGCCAAACCAATCAACAAAATTAGGCAACTGGAGGAAACCATAACAAATTTAGTCTTAATGATTCAGTAATTTCTGGAAATCAGGGGGTAACCACTTAAATGACACTACCAAAAGAGTTTACTTACCCTTTTCTTTTCTCGGTGACGGAAAGTTTGCATATGTTTCTCTACAGCCCTGCATGAGAGAGAGAAACAATTAGTAGGAGCAGTATCTAACAGCAGGAAGAACACTAGGGAAAGCATATTCCACACAACCTAATTTCTAATCACGGCACATGTTTCACAAAACCATAGGTTATATAATGTATAAGATCACCATTGGCTTTGGATGTCATTATAACTAATTCAATAAGAATCTACAAAAGAAAAAGCCTTTTTAAGAATAAGATAGGCACTTACTTTACAGCCTGGTTGACAACTTCATAAGGATTGATCCCAGCATGCATGTAAACTAGGTGAAGCCCTTGGCAGGTCTGAACAGCAGTATCCCCTGTAACCGTAAAAAAGCAAAGTCGTATCTGATCTTTCGGACACCATTTACTTCCGAAATGCAATAAATTCCATCTATATGAATGATTTGAATGATAGTTTGTTCAGTCCACTTGATCAGCTTGGTTGAATGTTGATTAATGACAGCAGCACTATTACTATGAAACTCAAACACTAGTCTCCAAATATCGTGGAACAATCTATGGAGAACGGAGACTATCATAGAAAGCACAGGGCCGCAGTATGGGCTGGTGATGCGAAGTAGAGGATACTCCATGTATAAACTGTTTAGTTGTTATCCATGGTTATTATATTGGACCATTTTTCCACCTTAGTACTGTTCGCAGTAGTAACTGGTCCACTACTATTTTTAAGATGTAGAAACTAGTCTACCAGAGTTTAATGAGTGGACAAATTAAAGACAAGTTACAAGCATGGCTCTGCATACGCAGGCCAGACACGCAAGAAAGAACAGGACTTTCATGACCAAGATCACTCACCGCTCTCAATGCAAATCTCTATCTCATTCTTTTCATTCCCTTGAAGAACAGCTCGGAATGGGCCATCCAGAAGGGGAAGAAAGACAGTGTATATAGTCGGAGAGCCATCTGGTTCACCTTCTGCAGTGGAATCCTTGCTCTCTACAAGCATAAATTGAGTTTCAAGCGGAACATCTTTTCCACACTTTCCCATCCTCTGAGTCATCCACCACAGCTTGAACCGGAAACAACACATGAATCGCAAACCCCTGCCACATCCAACACAGAATGTTATCAACTATTACAAACAAAGCATACTACTCATCCTTTCCATAAGAACAAAAGAAAAATAAAACAATATGTGTGTGTGAAAGTGTGAAACACTTGAAAAGAAGTTATGAATTATCCAATCTCTCTATAGTGTTGAATGAAGTAAACTTCATCACCATTCACCAAATTATATAGGCATACTTCTTCGAGCTTGTATAAAAATACAAAAGACGATCCTCACTAACTCTTGACAACCAGAATCAAACCCTCACAGTGACATACCTCTTTGACTAACTGTAAGTTTGGATAAAGAAATGGGAAAGAAAAGAAGGGGAGGGAGGGGAGGGGGAGGGAAGAAATATGAGTTTTCCTTCCAAATCTCTCCATTGTTGGAGAGATTAATTTCTTACAATTTAATCCTTCCATATCTCTCCCCTCCAATTCCCTTCCTTCCTTATTTGTTATCCAAATGAAAGATAATCCATCCCTCCATTTCCCTTCCTTCTTTTCCTTCCATTTCCTTCAATCCAAACAAAGTGTAAAGGAATTTCGATACTAAACAGAGAAGAAGTTCAAGTTTCCAATCTCAATAGTATAAACTAAGGCTGCTAGAATCTGGTTCTTTCACCTCACCCCATTTACCTTAAATTAAGGAACATCAATATGACTAACAAAGTACAAAACAAGAAAATGCTAGATTGACGAATTAACTAGAGTTGGATCATGTATCTTCCTTATAAACACGCCCCCACTCAACGGTAAGCTTGGATTATTTATTTTTTATCATGTTCAAGCATGTAGAGATTAAACAAAACAATATCAACTTTGCACAAAGAAAAAGTTGAAAAGGGATGCTTACTCTAAAGTGCCCATGGGGAATACATGAAGGCATTTGCTATCAGAAGCCGAGGCGCCAATAAATGAACCAGCAGTCAAACCATTGCCTGAGCCCGGGGTTAAGATGATATTGTCTGGTACTCCTTTCAATATGGTCTTCCCATGAACCACAAGGTTCCCATTGTTGACAGAAATCTTAGGTGTGATCGTCATTTCGGCCTAGCTAGCTGCTCCCATATTCATTCAACAATCACATTCAAAATCAGCAATTGAAATTGTAATATTGGGTAGTCATATATGTACTTTCACATGTATCAGGTCATCAACTGTGACCAGCCGTCGGTATTGACGGCCTGACAGAACAAATTAAAAAACCGCCATACTCGATAATTATGATATTTCAAAGTACAAAAATTTATTAGGCTTCAAAATGTGGGGTTTCAAGGCAATCATGGACAAGTACTTCTTAGTTCACATTTGCAACAATTAGGTTTTTACACTAATCAAATATCATTGAGATTTTTAAGTTCGGAAAATAAATTCTACAATTCTTTATATATTCTCTCCATCCTATAATACAGTTTCCGTTTTCTTTTTTATGGTGAGATTAAAGTTGTGCGCGGACACGTGAAAACTCCAATTGATGCCATAACTAAAAATCGGGAAAAAAAAAAAAACTTGGCTTTAAATCTTTAATGAAGAGAGTTTCTGGAGAATGGACAGATAATCCCAGGAATGATCGCGATAGCCGACCAAAATTTGAAAGCGAAATTACGAAAAAGCTGGGTTTATAAAGTTACAAAAGGACAGATTTTTGTGAAAAAAATGGAACTTTTTTATCCAATAATTCACAAGAAAAGATGATCAAAATGGAATACTATAAACAGAAAATTAATTATTGAAAAAAAAAATACTTAAAAAAAAAAAATAAGAAGTCCAAAAAAAATCCAAAACTAATTTTTAAAATTAATAATTAATTAAAAGCAGATCTAGCACAACGCATCCAGATTTAATCTCATAATAATCAGTCATCAAAATCACTTTTTTCTCAAGTTCAAAGTTACTAATTGAAACATCATTTTTTTTTATTTTTTTTGAAAGAATTAAAACAAAATACCGATAAAAAGGAAATACGCAGCCGAAAACGAAATACGTTTCATAAACAGTAATCTAAAAACGTTATAACTTTAAAATTAACTTATAAACTAAACATGAATTTAAGCCATATATGATATATACAACAAGTGTTATTGTGGGAATTGCCCGAATCACAAAATAAACAAGCATTTTTGAAATCGGCTTTTATGAGATTCCAGGTGATTAAATTTGTTTTATACAATACATCCGTGATGAACACTGAACATGTAAACATGTTTAATATAATAGGTGTATGGTATGAATTACCCAATCACATACGAAGTACTCCATAAATAATAATCTATCAATTTTAAATTGGCTTTTACGTGATTCAAGTTGATTAAGTTGTGTTTGTAAACAATATATCCGCTGTATCCATTGTATATGAAATTGACATCTATACATAGAGGAATCAAAATTAAACATATAACACTATAATATTAATAACAAACTTATTACAAGAAGGATGTATTGTGTAAGTCACATAAATCACTTAAACCATCAACCACTTTTGGAATTGGTTTTTATGTAATTCGAGATGAACTAAATATGTTGTACACAATACACCCGTTACATTAAAAAAAAAATATACAGGTAAACTTACATTTCAACTTGAGTGAAATGAACTCTTTAAAACTTGCACGGTTACACCTCAATTAATTGAAATCCAAATACTTTGTAATAGAGATAAATCAACGAGGAGAGAGAAAATATAGGAGATGAAAGAAATAGAGAATAGCTCAATCAAAGAAATGCATTCAACAAGAGAGAGAATGCAAATAGCTATAATGTAAGACTTGATCATTAAACACACCTTTGAGTTCTTCCGATATATATACCCGAGTTTTCAAGCTGCCATCCTTCTGATCGTGCCACGTGCACGGTTAAGATTTTGTTTGGTAACCTTTGCTTTCCCGGGTTTTTTTTCTATTATAAAAAAATGCCGATGTTAGGAGGGAAAGAAAGATATTTTTAGTCTTGTTTTTTTGGAATACGGCAATTTGCATGAATTTTTATATTTGATTAATTTTATTTTATTTTTTTAATTCAAAGAAGGCTTGAAATTTGGATCTCAGATTTTCCAATCATTTAATCAAATTATTGGGGTCAATGGTCAATCCTTGTCTTCTCATATATCGGCTCTCAATTTCTTATGCTCCCATACCACAAACCCGATATCCAAAATAATTTGATGTATATAGATTATTTGTTTGTTTTGATGGTTTGATCTATCCATGGAGGTTACTTCAAGGTGGGGTTTGAGTTAGGTTTAGGTAGGGGTGTCAAAAACTTACCCGACTCAAAAGGTTTACCTGTTTTCGAACTGGTTGGATCCGATAATTTTTTATTTAAATTTGGTCTAGATTCAACTCGGAGTTTACTTGAAATTGACTTTACCCGGTAATAATTTACGATCTAAACCCAACTTGGTATCGATTCTTTGTGTATCCGAAACCAATATAACCCGATAATTCAATATTTGAATTCGATCTTATCCGAAATAAAATCTACCCGAAACTATTTATACCCGAAAAATACCTTGTTAAACCGATCCAAAACTACCCATGGCCCGATTAAAACCGGACCAAAACTTATTAGTTAGGGCTTGTTTGGCATCGTTTTTTGTTTTTTTTTAAAGCACTTTTTTGTTGTCAGCTTTCAAAATTGTCATGATTTTAATAAGTTTGACTAATTTTTTATTTATTATATAGTATACTTGTATATCATATGATTTTGAAAAAAAAAAAAAAAAAAAAAAAGAATACCACAACAATGCCAAAGAAACCCTTAATTAATTATCGACTTATGGATTATAGTCAAGACCAAGGGGATTTAATAATATAAAGTGTAATAATATAAAATGTAGTGAATTGGGGGTTGTATTAATTGTTAGTAAAAGAGAGAAATTATAAAATACTTGCGTATGTGGGGTTGGTAAGATAGATAGTGTCGTGGGGATAGTGGGAGAGAGAATAATAAAATAGTAGTGGGTCCTTACCAATTACTATAAAAGGACATGTTGCAGTTGTCTTAGATAGACATATAAAAGGAAACTGTGATAATTATTACAAAGTAGAAAGGGTATAATTTTACCGAAAATATCAATATTCAAACATTATAAAGTTTGAAGTTCTCGTATTCTTCATACCAAAACTGAAATGATTCGAACTAAGATTGAGCTAATAATAAAAATAACCCGACTCAGGATCTAACCGAATCCAACGTCTATTGAATCCATTTTGACCCACATAAACCTGGTTAGATCCAAATCCAAACTCACCTAAACTCCATATGGCTTGACCCGAATTTGACTTGACCCAAGTTTGATTTGTACCCGACCATACTTGGACCCAACTTTGACCCAAATCTAATCAAGCTCCGACCCAACTTGATTTGGCATGTTAGGATAAAAACGTCATTATCCGACCCAAATATCTCGACCCATCGTAGGTCAACCCAACTCCATCTGGGTACCCGATTTGACACCTCTAGATTTAGACGACTTTTATTGTATATCTAGCGAAGGTTAATTCTGGACTCATATTATGCTATGAACATTTTTGTGGATTATAACCCAAGTGGATAAGGTAAAGTAAAGGATAGTGATGATTATATCATCATTATTATTATTAGTTATTGTTTAGATTGTGTAAATCCCTTGATTTACTATCTTAGGTTGATAGACAAAGATATTTCTAACTTTTAGCTAATATACCTAGTCAAATGCTCAAATGTATCTAGTCGTATTCGATTGCTTACTCATGTACTATATATATACTCATAAAATCACATAATATAATTCAAGCTTTCCAACATTCTCTTTCTCATGACTTTATCAGATATATCTAAATACTTGTATCTGGCAATTGTGTTGTGTCGTGTACGTGTTCAAAAGTAAATGAGTTGGGAAATCTCAATAATAACCCAACCCATTTAATAAATGTGTCGTGTCGTGTTGACCTATTTAATTATACGTGTCGAAAGACCTTGACACCAATCCGCTTTTTCGTGTTGGTTTGTGTCGTGTGCTGTCACGTTATATGAAAAAATATTAGTCTCATTCAATAAACATATCAAATTTTCCATAATTTATTAGGCTTTTTCTTAGGCGGGATGAATCGTTAATTTCGTGTTGGAAATCTCAACAGTAACCCGACTTGTTTAAATAAACGTGTCATGTTAACCCATTTGTTTAATTAAACGTGTCGAAAAACCCTTAACACTAACCCGATCGATATTTTCGTATCCGGTTCGTGTCGCGTCAACTTTTGCAGCTCCACTAATATTTCTCTATTTCGATGAATTTATTAATAAAAAAACATACATATCGTGGATTCATTCATGGGGATAGTGCTAAAGAAAAAATTAGTAGTATTATAAAATCTTTTTTTTTTTTTTTTTTTTGTGAAGTATTATAAAATCTATGAAATATTATTATATCAAACAATATCTATTATGCGCTCAAATGTAGTAATTTATTTTCGTGATTATTGCATATTGGACATTATCTCATTAATTTAGAAGTAAACCTAGCGAAGAGCTCAATCGCAATAATAATAAGAAAGTGTACCATGCATAATCTAGTACACCTGAGTGTATAATGAAATACTCCATAATAAAAACCGGACTACATCAATAAAGACAATAAGTCTTACAAGTTGCAAGGGCCAACCCAAGGACAGATGAAGTGAATGGAAAAATAACACGCTTCCTCGAAAACTGGTTTTAATAGGATTTGGATAACATCAGTCATCGGCAGCGCAACATGGTAAATACAAATATACAATCAATTTAGAAATAAAATATGATTTCATCAGGATTCAGGAGATCTGCAAGACTGCAACTTTGCAAGTCAAGACTTAAGAATACTTGTTCTATAATCAATCATACAGTACTTGGTATTGTTCTTTTAAAATTAACCCTGCTTTTATTTGATAGCAGCACTTTTTTATTTTTATAAGATGTTAGATTCATACTAATTAATGGATATTTTCAAAATATTAATATTTTATAATTGATAATTAGAGATATTAATTATTGAAAATATGAAATTGTACAATGTGACACGTAAAATTTTTACAAGTTTTGCAGCTTAAATAAAAACGAAGAAAATATTACTTCCTCTGTTTCATAATAATCAAAATATTTTGACCGGCACATATGTCAATGCACAACTATAACCATTGATATTTGTAATTTTATATTATTAAGAATTATAAAAGGTTAATAAAATAATTTAAGATTAATCCAAAAAATATTTTACATGTCAACATATGTTTTTTATATATTGGTAAAAAATATAGTCAAAATAAATATATGAATAGTGCAAAAATTTAGTGTTGCGATTATTACGAAACAGAGAGTGTATAATAGAACTATGACTAATGACTCTATGACTCCTATGAGTATTATTAGAAGACTTGTGTTCCATTGACAATTTCTTTAATTACATACCAATCGTTCTAATTAGGATTCATGTACACCACCATTAGTACACCTATTTCTTAGGCCGGCATCTTTGTTTTTTAAGCTTTACTTCTTACCCTACAGCATAAGAAAGGAAACTAGCCAAGGATAGCTGAAAAAGGGACCAGAATAACTTGTGTGGACCAGGTCACAATAATATTATTATGGATCTAAGATTTATACGCGCGTAACTGACTGTATTTTGAACATAGAACTTTTATTAAAACTCGTGTAACCTTTAATATTATTGTGAATTTGAAGTATGACATTTTGTTGAACATAGTAACCTTAATTTTAATATTGTGATCTTTATTGTTCACATTGACAGTATATTTAAAATTTCATTAAAAAAAACTAACCTCTTGTGACCTTTGTAATAACACAATGCCTTTTATTTTAATAACATAATAACCTTTTATTTTAACATAGTGGTCTTTTTTTCTATCAATAAACGATCATAGTGTTACTAATATTAGTGGTTTACAATAAATTAATGTAAACCAGGTTTCTTTAAGAGTTTGTAGACTAGTCAATATTGGAAAGATAGAGAGGAAGAGGTTTGTTGAATATGGCCGTGTCTTGAACGGGATAAGAAATGATAAAAATTGAATAATCTAATATATATATATATATATATATATATATATATATAATAGGTATTTTTGGAGAGCATTTGGAGCACCACGTAAGAAATATATTTATTTCGACCAATAAGAAAAAAGATTTGTATTTTATTTTTGAATTAAAAAATTATGTCACCACCTAGATAAAAGTAACGAATTAGATTTGATATATCTAAAATTTTAATGCCACAAATATTATAATCCACGAATTAAATTATTTAATGAAAAAGAATAAAGTAAAAATATAGGAAAAGATAAATTTATTAATTCAATACTACGAGTATAAGAAATCCAAAAAAAATATACTAAAGAATATTTAAATGATAAACGCTTATAATAAAGTTTGATACCTATAAATTTTGATAGTATTTATGATAAGAAATACAAATTGTTCGTTAATTATAATTATATTAAAATTTGTGATACCTACCATTATAAATTGACACATCATACGACACAAATAAAATTTCGTATCAATCAAAAGCCCCATCAAGCGATTTTGTGTTAGTAATTTTGTGTTAATTTTTGGTCATCAATGGTCGGGTAATTTTTAGCTTAAATTTTAAAATCCTATGTTTAAATTAGTATTTCTAATTATTACTTATATTGTATTAATTTGGGATACTCAACGATTATATGTTTATATTTCATTTACTAAATGTTTTTTTACATGCAGATCTAACACATCATACGATACAAATAAATTTTGTATCAATACAAAAACCCATCAAGCGAATTTTGTGTTTGTAATTTTGTGTTAGTTTTAGGTCATCAATGTCCGTGAATCGCACGCACTTCCATCTACAAAAATTCGTGCATCGCACGGGCTTCCATCTAGTTCATAACAATATAAGAAAATGAAAGGATAATGATTGGAGCTTAGTTTATAACGAAAACTTAAAATGATTAGAATTTAGAAAAATGCAACGTTTTAATATGATCCTTTAAGGTGCTCGTACTATTATCAGTAATATACTATATATGCGAGTATTGTTATCACTTTAAAAAATTTAATTAACTCTTTTTCCTATAAGTTCTTTTCATTTTTATTTTTTTGACATGTTTGCCAATGCACACAAAAATCGTTAATATCTTAATTAGTTCTTACTATTAAAAATTATAAAAGTTAAAATTTTTTAAGTAATCATCAAGACAAGACGAATCAAACAAGACCTCATTCAGCTTGATTATGTTTTTTCATATATATTGAAAAAAACATACGTAATAGAAGTTGTTTTTAAAATGTAAATAGTACTAAGATTCTAAATAAGAAGAAAATTAGGAGTGAAGAGAGTATAAATTAAGGAGTATAAAATTTAAGGAAAATCTTGATATTTTCCATTAGTGATAAAAATATTGTAAAAAGATGATTAAAGCTATGAGCATAATAATGGCCGATATTTGTACAGTAGTACTTTAGTTGAATTGAAAGGACTAATGTCACTAAAATTCATAAGTAGTCAAATTGTGGGACACAATTTAATTAGCACCGAACACCTTTCCAATTCTAGCTAGTGCACAATATTTTAGTCAAGGACAAGAAAGCATACAAATTTGAATTGATACCTATTTTGCGAAGCATTTTTTTGTTTCAATAAATTATTTTGGATCACTCCGTAGTATCCAATTGAATTGCACAAAATATTTTTAATTTGAGGATGAAGTTTCGAATTGATAGATTTTTTATGCGGCATTATCTATATGTGAAGTGCTTAGAGTATCTTTATTGGTGAACCCAAATAAATGGTTCATGGGTCACTATCACCATTTTTCTCTCATCCACATCAACCCAACAAACCATTTACAATATTCACTCTTAACAATGAACACTAAACAATGGTTCATCATCAATACTCCTTACCCCACCTTATTTTATTTTTGTAAATATAATTTTTTTTGTTTCATAATTATAATTTATTAACCCGATGTCAATGTAATTAATTGACGTATTTAATATTTTAATCGTGATTACTAATTAAGAAATTATCGCATTTTTTTATCAGCTTTTTAAAAAACTAATTCTTGTGATTAATATTTTTTAAACAACAACGCAGCTAATTTTAATTAACAAAAAAAAAAGAGGTACAAATCGTGATTACAGTTCTACAACTATAATCTAGTACATTTTATTTTAAAAAAAAAAAAAACAACTACACATCGTTTTGTAAGATATCCTTAGGAATAACCATTTGTTGTAAACCTAGTTGCCTAAGTTTTCGTTGTTACCAAATTTATTCCATATATGTTCGACCAAGTCGTTTTTTAGCTGCAAATGAGTCTGTTGATCCTCAATCTCTGTTCTACGAGACAAGTATAAGCCGATATCCACAATACGATCAGTACGGAACTCGGTAGTGTCCTCATTAGCGTTGCCTCCAGCATTCATAAACTCATTGGTATTAACGTTATTTTGATACGTCTCTCGTTCATCTTCAACGATCATATTATGTATTATGATGCAGGCGAGCATGATATTGTGGAGTATGTCGGTATCCCACGCCAAAGACGGCTTTTTAATAATGGCAAAACGAGCTTGAAGGATCATATTTTGACCCAAATTTTTTTTCTTCTTTCTATTTGTTTTGGGGTTGGTATTAGCATCCATAATTATAATTTATATTTGGAAAATATAAAAATTTAATAATAATAATAATAACGACAATAATAATAAAAATAATAATAATAACGATAATAATAATAAAGGAAATAATAATAATAACGATAATAATAATAAAAATGATAATAATAACGATGATAATAATAATAATAATAATAATAATAATATTGGTAATTATAGAGGGGATTTTTGAAGAGAAAAATATAGTAGAAAGAAATGGATTTTCAAAGTTGAAGAAAGTATAGCAATATGGGTGTCTATTTATAGAGGGGAAAAAAATAGAGCCGTTGGTAATTTTTTTTTTTTTTGATTTGTGTTTTGTAAAATATAACCGTTGCAAAATTACAACGGATTTATTTAAAACAGTGACACGTGTCAAGCAGCGGCTGGGCCAAGTGGCGCACTCCCAGCCGCTGCTTTCTATTTTTTTTCCTGAAAAAAAAAATAAAAATGGGTGGGGCCCACAATCCATAAATTCGTCCAAATGCTTGCAGCAGCAATCGATCCCACAACCATTCACTATGAACAATTATAGAGATCACCATTAAGCCACCCATTCACTTGTTCACTCATTGTGAACTATTTTTTGGTTCACCCTTAAGGCTGCCCTTACATGTTCCTTGAAATTTGAGCTTTCTTCAAACACTCGTGTCTTTGAGTTTCGAAGGCTAGATGAATGTATTTGGTCTGTTTGGAGAGGTGAATCGTAAAAGTATGAATTTCCGGTAAGACAATGCATTTGTTCAAATTATACATACATAGGGAGAATATGATTTTGAAAAATACTATACATAGCTCATAAAAATAGCTAAAAAAATAAAATAAAATAAAAAACAAAAAACATCAATTACACTATTTACACGTGATTTTGTCATGTAATCCTAAATTAATACCAAACTATAAAAAATATAAAAATATTATGATTTTTAGATTATGAAATATGAAATACCAGTACTATGAAAAATGATGATGAAAAATATAAAAGTATTTATTTTAGTTTTAAAGGTTACATATAGTAGTACCCTATAATTTTTATCACTAAAATTACTCCCTTGTCATTGTAAAGTTTAGAAATAAAGAGAAAATGACGAACTTATTGTTGAAGGGAGAAGATATATTACTTATGAATTTTTTGTTAGAAACTACCTAATAAAAATCGATTTTTGTGAGAATCTACTTAACAAAAATATGCTGTAATAAACTAACAATGCAAAATGTTGTAAAATACTACTATAGGTCGGAATCTCGTCATTGACTTTTTTCTCTGGCATTGACCAGACCACGTGAGGGTCACGTAACCTTTACCCACCCCCAGGTTGCCCTGTCTTCCTCCCTTGTCTAGTTTTCAACCACCCCCACCCCCATGTCGCCCCGTCTTCCTCCCTTGTCCAGTTTCCGACCACCCTCACCCACTCCAATGTCCCTGAAACCCAGTCCAATGTCCCTTAAACCAAGAATTCAAAACGCCTGAAACATCCAAAATTCAGAAATCGAAAAGAGGTTCTAGTTTTCGGGGGGGGGGGGGGTCGAGGCTTCTTGGGTGTCGAGGGAGGGTGAGCGGGGTTTCGAGGGTAAGATTTGTGTAGGTGGGTTGTATTTGGCCGGGAAATCAAAAAGTTGTTGGGGGGTGGCCGAAAATCAAGAAGCGAGGGAAAGGGGAGGGGTTAGTTTCGAGGTGTTCAAAGAAGGGATGAGGAAGGGGGAGCGATGAAGGGAGGTTGGCACGGGAGAGGCGGTCGGAAATGGAAGTGGGGGCGGGGAGGGGAGGTGGCCGGAGAAGCTTATGGGAAAAAATGGGGCGGCAGGGGAGTTAAGAAAGGTCACGTGAGGGTCACGTGGACTGGTCAACGCTAGAGTAAAAAAGTCAACAGTGAGATTGCGGCCTATGGTAGTCTTTTACAACATATTTTATATTAGGTAATTTATTACAACATAATTTATATTAGGTAGTTTCTTACAAAAACTAGTTTTTATTAGATAGATTATTACTCCATAGGTTACATTGTGCTTGTGTACTGTTTAAATTGTTTTGATTAATTTGTTTGTTTACGTAAACACGCAAATCTCTTTTCTAAATAGGTGTTGAAAGGATATGTTGCAAGTAATATGGAAGGGAAGAAGTAATATTATTAGCTAAAGGCTTAAGCTAGTCACCACTTGCAAATCAGACTCATACATGCATCATGCAACATTAACAGTCATTAGATAACTTTTAGTCTAAACAAGATCTTAATCATGCCAATTAACCAGTGACCTGAAGAACAATCAAACACCACCAAATTCAAACTCTTACGTAATCATTCTTAATCAAAAAGCTAAAGCAAATAAAGAAATGACTAATGACGGCTATTAATGTGAGACACAATCATAATCACCACAAGTATATATAGCAATTTTAAAAGATAATTAGTCTAATCATCATGATTATTTATGAATTAGTTGACAACTCGGTAAAGCAAATGACATACGAAGTAGTATTTCCTAGTTTCCTACAAATCTACAACATTACTTGTACGATGTGATTTACGTAGATTTTGAATGGTTGGTTTAGACTTAAGACGCGTGGGATTATAATCGTAGGATCGACCCAATGATATATCAGCACACGTGTACAATCCATGATGTTGGATTACTCAGTATACATTTATCTACGTATAGAATTGTACTATACTATACTTTTGTGACTTGGTGGATTGATTGTTGTATTGACGTGTCTATTTATCAAGCCAAGCTTGGTCTAGTGGGTAAGTTTGTATCTCATATTGGTTGTGAGATCAAACCCCATTAGAGACACTTTGAGGGTAGGGATTCTTTTAAAGCTTAGGAGTTTTGATGACGATGAATAAAAACAAACTTCAACTGATGCGATTTCTCTAAGTGCTTAATTAGAACAGGTGAAGTTGACTTGGGAAGTGGAAGTGTAACCTGACTATGAAGACTCAAGGAGATCCTAAGGAAAGTTAAAGAAAATAGAAGAAGAGTTCCACAATGGAACTAATTGAGTTCCCTAACAGGAACACTATGAAAGGTTCCCTAACAGGAGCTTGACAACAAGCTAAGAAGACTGGCTTGGTTTGCGTTGAAGACAGTAAGAACTTGGCCTGTGGAGTTCCAACAAGGAGCTGGAGAAAGAAGGACAGCAAGAACTTAGTCCTAGACTGCGTGACGCCCAAGTATCCTAACAATACAACGTATGATGAGATAATCCAGTTTTAGAATATAAGTCTTTTTGTTAAGTTTATTTTTCTGAGGATTATTGTAAATATGTTAGGAAAGTTTATGCATGGAATTTATTAGAAACCTGACAAAGTTTGACAAGCTTGCTTTATAGATGGAAAGTTTATAAAAGATAAGTTTTTAATTTATGAAAAGATTTTTAAAAGATTTTATTTTATGAAATCCGGTTTTACGAAATGATATTCTTTTCATAAATTATATCTTTGATAAGTTTTCTAAAAAGATTTACTTAAAAGTGTAATTATGAAAACAACAGTTTATGATTTCTATCTTTTGAAAATCCTACTTTACATACGAGTACAACTTGTATATAATGCAAAATACATAATTTGCACAACTTTGTGAGTTTCTGCGTGAAGAATCTGAAGAGAGCTCAAAGTGTAAGTTTGTCCAGTCTAAACTTTGTCATATTAGTTTCGGATTTCATGTGTAGCTGTTTTGGTATTGGGTGAAGTGTTAAGTGTCTTGCACACAGATTGTAGGCTTCAAGATTGAAGCTGAGTGTGAAAGCATTCAGGGAGTGCTGAGTGAATCTAAGTCAGGGATTTAGGTTGGGTAGAATAGGATTTTACTGTGTAGCAAATTCAGACTGGAACTTGTGAGGAAAGGACTGATTATAATAGGTTGTAACTAGGAGAGTTTGCTCTATTATAGTGGATTGGTTTGGTTTGAAATCCCTTGGAGGGTCGAGGTTTTACTTCCAATTGGGTCTTGAAAGGTTTCTTCGTAAAATCCTGTGTGCTTTGCTAAGTTCCTTTTATATTCTGTTTTAATTCCGCAGAGGTAATCACTAGGAACTCACATACAATTCACCCCCTCCCCTCTTATAGTGTTCGTCTCAACTAACAGATTCCCTTACCCTTCCCTCTCATTCCTAAAGTGTCTAGCCCGCTATTTCGATATATATATATATATATATAATGTTATACGTACTCCCTGCATCCCTAGCTACTCCATTGAATATCCATCTTCCTTATTGTTGTAGAGAAACGTGCCTCACATCATCCATTTTTGACAACAAACTTTTTATTATGCGAAGTACTCCGTATTATTTTTGTGTTAATCAAGAATGTAGGAAAATTTGCAAATTGTAGCCATTTAAAGTATGTATTTTGCAAATTGCAGCTATTTAAAAAAAAAATTTGCAAATTGCAGCCCAATAGTACAACTAACTTTTTTATTGCCACCAAATCCTATTTTTCTTTGATTTGCGTGCCGAAAAATTCCCCGTTAAGTTTTAGGGGGTCTTACCGTCTTATTATTTTTTATGGGGCCAAATTGAGCTCGGAATTGGCAAAAAATTAACGTAAGTGTCTCGTTTTGCGTATTAAAAAAATAACTTAAACGCAAAACGACCCCTAAAACTTGCAAGTATTAGGGTAATTATGTTAGCAAACTAATCTAACCCAAATTATATTTAACGTTTTAATAACAACAAGTTACTGTTTTAATTAGTATAAAAGTTGGGTGGCATAAATTGGAAAAACGATAAATTAAAGGTATCACTTGGAAAAGCCAATAGTTCAACGTTACCAATTTGGAAAATCCCTATTTTGTTTAGGATAATGCTATATGTAGGCCTTCGGGTTAAGAATAAGCATATTATCTTTTCTAATTTAGTATTAATTTAGGAATGTGTGACAAAATCACGCACAAATTAGTGTAATTAATGTGATTTTTTTTTTTATTCCCATTTTTAGCTTCTTATATATATATCCCTAAGAGCTATGTATAACATTTTTTTTTATCAGTCTCTTCAGCTCTAAGAAACACTGTTAAATCCATTGGTAATATCATTTAATGTGTGCATTATAGCCCAGTAGATTGTTGATAGCCAAGAAAATTTAACTTGTATTTCAAACTAAGTTCAAATCATTCTAACAAAACAAGTTTATTTCAACAAAAACAAAATAAGCTTAGTTATATTGATAAATAGTTTTGACAAACGATCCAAGATTAGATCGGACCAAAATGAATTGGATCGAAAACCAATAATGTTAGATTCAAGACTCGGAGACTGAACCCGAACCAAAAACTAGAAGTTTAAGATTCAAGACTCAAAGAAAGGATTTATTTTCTTTGATCGGACCTGAATCAAATCGAACCAATTTTAGAATTATATATTTTGATAATATTAAGAGAAAAAGAAAAGGCAAAATATAAGATACTTGTATATGATTGTTATGCTTATTTTGAATGTCCAATATAAAACTAATTATAATATTACTAGGGCAACTAACTCGTGCGATGCGCGCGTCATAGCAAGCCATGTCCGGGAAATTCCTTCAGTTTGACGTTATGTTATAACTTTAATCGTTAGTTGCGTTAATAAGTGAAAATAGGTAAACAAATAAATTTAGGGGTATGAATATCCACACACTATTTTTAAGAGTTTTTTATTTATTTATTTAATGAGAGCAAATATGTAAATAAACATTATAGGGACATAACTGTTTCAACAGTATTTATAAAAGTGTGGCCATACTTTTAAAAGAGGTAAATACATAATTAAACATTTTGAGAGACATAATTATCTCAACACTATTCATAAGAGCTTACTCATACTTTTAAGGGGTTGTTTGGTTGGATTATTTGGAATGAGTTGGAATGGAGTTAGAATCCATTCCATCTGGTTTTTTATTTGGTTAAGGCTTTTAGTAATGGAATCTCATACCCAAGGGGTTCTAACTCCCCCCAATACCCACGGAATCCCATACCCACCCTTCCCCCTAATATTCACATTCCATTCTATTAACGAAGAATAGAATCCATTCCAACAATCAATCCAAACAACTTTGGATTAGTATGAGTTTTAGAATCTATACCTCTTTAGTATGAGATTTCATACCAATCCATTCTAACTTGATGAACCAAACACCCCCTAAAAATATAGGGATACTCCATAGTATTTTTAGCATATTGAAGGTAATAATTAAATATAATAGCGATTTTAAATCATTGTCTTAAACAAAAAATTGGTCCACTATTCCAAAATCAGTTTTTAATGGGTTTTGCATTTGATTAGAACGAAGACCAGATTTCAAATTTTCTCGACTCGTAGAGCCGGTCAGTTCTCTTTTGTTCGATCTGGGTCGGTTTTGAGCACCCCTATTTGACACACTCACAAAAGTTGTATTACACATGTTCAGATAATATAAGTTTAGACAAAATAAATTGAATAAAATAAATTTTATTGTAAGATGATCAATTTGAAGGTAATTTTAACAATTTTTATGGTAACTTTAAGCCCTTAAGGGTAAATTTAATTTATAATGAGTTTGATTGTATTGTAATGTGTAATTTCAAATGGATACATGTCATTAAAGGCTAAAGTGATTAATCCAATGCACTATATGTATTTTTTAAGGGTAATATTTATGTTAAAAAATGGTAACTTTTATACTCCCTCGGTCTCATAATACAATGCCTCTTTGGGTTTTTACGCAGGACTTAAGAAAGTTGTAAATAATGATTAGAAGTACATATGTGCATGTGGGATTAGAAGAGAGATAGAGAGAATATTGAATAATTTGTGAAAAGTTTGAATATGATCAACAAAATTTGGAGTGAAGCATTCCATGTTTGGCTAAAAAGTAAATTATATATATATATATATATAGGAAGAGGATCATGTAAAAACAAGATTAAATTTGAAAACTGAAAAACGGACAATCTCCACCGTCCATAAAAATCAACGGCTGAGATTAGAGGAAAAAAAGTTATGCCGACATTCTATCTCCTTCTCAGGTCCTTTTTCTCTCTCCTTTCTCTAAGTTCTTCTCATTCTCTTTCTAAAGAATTCACAATTTCTGGCTGAATTTCCACCAGGTTCAAGCTCCGATCTCCGATCTTCCTCTGGTTTGATATCATCTTCATCTTCTTACTCTATCAATTTTAAAATCAAAATTTTGTTGTTTCAATTCTAATCTTGATTAGAATATAAATTTGGAAATTCTTGGTCGAGTGAGCAGACGAGTCAAAATTCGAAGAATGCGAATGTTTATCGAGGCTTAATGAGTGATAATTCTCACATATTTCTCTCGCACTCGTTCTCGAAACGATCCTTGATGAGAGAAAATGTTGTTAAAGCCTTTGTTTGAGTCGGTCTATCAATTGCCTGCTAAGTGTTTGTTAAAATGTCAATGAGAATTTCTTGCAATTTTCGCCTAAATTTTGCTAACATTGTTCATAAACTTGCAAAAATCAAGTCAAATCGAACAATTGAAGCTGACATTTCATTAATGAAACCCTAGATTTTCACAAATCGAAGTAAAATCAGAATGAAACGAAGCGACGAACAATCGAATCTTACTAAACACTAGTAGAAAAAATGAATTAAGCAACGCACTTTTCGCACCGGTTCTTGAAAACCGGTGGGAAAAGAAATGGGTGGGATTGGGGAAAATACTTTTCCCACCGTGGGAAATCATATTTTTCGCACCGGTTCAAACCGGTGCGAATTACGCAATATTAAAAAAAAGGGGTGGAAAGGATTTTCCACCGGTTTCAAACCAAACCGGTGGCAACTGCTATTTTCGAACCGGTTCAAACCGGTGCCAAATGGGAAAAATAAAAAGCGGGCTGCTACTTTTCTTCTTCTTTCTTTCATTCTTTCCATGTTCTCTGTTTTATTAAGTTCCGTCTCGTTTTCGACTTCGTTCTCTTTCCAGCATCCCGAATTTTCACCTTCTCCATTGAAGTTGTTGCCCTAGCTTTCTCACTCCATTGAAGCAGCACCTCCGCCTCCATTGAATTGTGCTCTATGTTCTCCATTGAAGCCGAATATGTGCTTTCTCACCTCCATTGAAGCAACTTCGAGGTAATGTGGTCTTCTTAATCTATCGAAATCCTTCGCAATCTAAGGTTTTTCGTTGATTTGTTTATCAATTTCATAATTCTAGGGTTAGTCTGCTTCTTCACAATCCATTTTTCGTTTTTTTAATTTTTTTTTATTTTTATTATTAAATAGTAGTAACAACCCTACATCTAAACCTTGAAGATAGTAAAGGGTTAGCCGCCATTATTGATTGGTTTGAAGCTTTACAAAAATGGATATTGGGTTTTGATTTTCAGTGTTCTGTTCTTCTTTCATTTTAAATTAATGTATTGTTTGGTTGATTCAATCTTTGTTATTTGTGTTTATCAATTGCATTTTTTATATGATTAATTGTTTACATGTAATTGTTAATTATAATGATAGCAGGGATGCAGATTCTTTGAAATCCGTGGGTCGAGTTAATCAACTAAAAGATTTGGGTAAGATGATTATCAATTGCAGTTTGCTATATAACTAGTCTTGGATTATATAATGTATTGTTCCTTGGTAATTTATAATCGACTTCGACATTGTATTGTATCAGTGTTGTTACCTGACAACCTATGTTAAGCAATGCATCAGTATAAAATTGAGTTATTACCTGAAATGAATCAGTAGAGGGCAGGGGTTTAAAAGATATGGGTTTAGTCAATGGTGTTTCTTAATTGCTTACCGAGATTATGTTTTTATATAATTTCAGCACTGTTGCTAGATGCTGCAAGCAAAGTTATACCTTTCGTTGTCTGCGTCTCTGGGCGTGTTGGTTCTGAAACGCCAATAAAATGTGAATGTTGTTGGGTTGTGATTGTTGCTTGTACATGCTAATTATATGGTGAGTGGTGCTAGAATCATTAATGCAGAATTTCAATGCATTCATGATAGATTAGACATAGTTGTTTTCAGATTTTAGAACAAAGAAAAAGGAAGATGAACCAAGTTAGTATCAATATTACTCTCTCCGTTGAATTTAGCAATCTAGGGTTTGTCGTTAATCTAGCAATTGTGTTATAAATTAGTGGAATTACATTATGTACTCGGTTTTTAAAAAAATTAGTGATTAACAATTGTTAGTTTGATTAATTTTTTATAGATTCATATGTGAATTGAAGTACAAGTTTAGCTGCTTGAAGACTACATATTGTAGATATAGTGGGAAATTAGAAAGAATATATCCATTGTACTTGCTATAGTGGTATGAATTAAAAACTTTTCTAATCTATATTTCTTTTTCTTGATTCATTTAATGAAAGTCTTTTCATGCTATTACAACTTATTGTTTGATTCATGTACTTTGTTCCTATGCTAGTGCGCACAACAAGATAACGGAGTTGATTGTGGACTATACGTGATGAGATTCATGTTCGACATACTGAGTCATTGTACAGACACACTACAACTTGATGAGGTATGTAGTATGCCATTGACTTAGTTAATTTGCTCTTTTCGTGTGATTTGACAAGAAATATAGAAAATAGGCAACCTAGTAGCCATAAAGGCCTTATTTTTGCCATTTTGGATGAAATTGCGTCCTAAAACACTTGAATTGGTCTTTTAATGTGATTTCAAGACTTAGTCGCCTCTAAATAGGTAATAATGACATGTAAAGAGCAAGAATGAGTTGATTTGATAAGAAATGTAGAAAATAGGCAACCTAGTAGCCATATAGGCCTTATTTTGGCCATTTTGGATGAAACTGCGTCCTAAAACACTTGAATTGCTCTTTTAATGTGATTTCAAGACTTAGCCGCCTCTAACTAGGTAATAATGACATGTTAAGAGCAAGAATGAGTTGATTTGATAAGAAATATAGAAATAGGCAACCTAGTAGCCATATAGGCCTTACTTGGCCATTTTGGATGTAATTGCGTCCTAAAACACTTGAATTGGTCTTTTAATGTGATTTCAAGGCTTAGCCGCCTCTAACTAGGTAATAATGACATGTTAAGAGCAAGAATGAGTTGATTTGATAAGAAATGTAGAAAATAGGCAACCTAGTAGCCATATAGGCCTTATTTTGGCCATTTTGGATGAAATTGAGTCCTAAAACACTTGAATTGCTCTTTAAATGTGATTTCAAGGCTTAGCCGCCTCTAATTAGGTAATAATGACATGTTAAGAGCAAGAATGAGTTGATTTGATAAGAAATGTAGAAAATAGGCAACCTAGTAGCCATATAGGCCTTACTTGGCCATTTTGGATGAAATTGCGTCCTAAAACACTTGAATTGCTCTTTTAATGTGATTTCAAGGCTTAGCCGCCTATAACTAGGTAATAATGACATGTTAAGAGCAAGAATGAGTTGATTTGATAAGAAATGTAGAAAATAGGCAACCTAGTAGCCATATAGGCCTTATTTTGGCCATTTTGGATGAAATTGAGTCCTAAAACACTTGAATTGCTCTTTTAATGTGATTTCAAAGCTTAGCCGCCTCTAACTAGGTAATAATGACATGTTAAGAGCAAGAATGAGTTGATTTGATAAGAAATGTAGAAAATAGGCAACCTAGTAGCGCTATATAGGCCTTATTTTGGCCATTTTGGATGAAATTGCGTCCTAAAACACTTGAATTGCTCTATTAATGTGATTTCAAGGCTTAGCCGCCTCTAATAGGGTTATTGCGTCCTAAAACACTTGAATTCTAACATAATTTTTGTTTATCCAAGTTTTGCAAGGTACAGAAAGGAGGTACATTGACGAGCACGGAACTTAATGAAGTTCGAGACATGTTGGCATCTTTCATCACATTTAATTTAATTTGAACTTGTTAATTACATTAATAATTAGATTTGTTTGTAAATATGACACTTTTTTTTTTATAAGAAGCTGTAAATATATAAGAAGTTGTAAATATATATTTGGGATTATTAATTAATATCTATGTATAGTTGTCATTTTTTTAATTTAGAAATTATTATATTATTATTGTTATTAGAATTATTAACAATAATAATAATAATTATTATTATTATTGTTATTGTTATTATAATATATATTGATGGTAGAATTAATGCAGGATGTGCAGATTTTTATTATTATTAATATAATTAATTATAGCAAAAAAATTTTTTTTTTTTAAAAAAGGGGTTTTTCCCACCGGTTTTCACATAGAACCGGTGGCAAAAGTGTTTAATATTCAAGGCGCGCAAGCACTTTTGCCACCGGTTCTATGTAAAAACCGGTGGGAAAAGTTGAAGATTTGCCACCGGTTCACCCTTAAAACCGGTGGGAAAAGTCATTTTCCCCACCGGTTTTGAATCGGTGGGAAAACTATGGGGTTTTGGCACCCCCCAAATCTAGACCGGTGCGAAATGGGGGGTTTGAACCGGTGGGGAATGCGTATTTTCGCCTAGTGAAACTTGGTTACGAAATGGAAAGGTAAGTACTTCATTTTTGATTTTTGAGTTCTTCGTTTCTGATTTTTGTTTGATTTATTAATTTTGCTCGTTTTTTTTTTTGGAAATTATTGATTTGATTTGTATTTTTGAGTTTCGACTTTAGTTTCATTATCGACTGGGATAATTTGTTTACAGAAAATGAATTTCATTTCTTATTACCGTTTTGTTAAATCTTAGTTCGTCGATCGATTAGCTGTTTCATGACTATCGAAGTGATTTAGGTACTAAGTTTTTCGTGTCATGTAATTGATACATTTTGATAAACATGAATTTTGGAGTAATGTTACTCTTGAGTTTTTTCACCTATTATCGTTAATCTCCTTTGTTTTATTATCTTTCTGCTTCATTGATTTCAATATAATATTGTTTGCATTTCAATAATATGATTGTTGGATCTATGTTGTCAGAGTATAAATGCGAAAGTAATTGAAGATTAAGAACGAATTTTAATTTTGGATGCTTATTGTATAAAGATAAATTCATAGCTGTAGGAATTGCTGGAATGATTAGTATAGTAATTGTTGCAAAGACAATGAAGAAACTGTGTTACTTGTTTGGAACATTTTGATACCTTGATCTGAAACTGTTTACTAATTATCATGGTTTATTTGATGATGGATGAAATGAAATGAGTTGTGGCAACATTTTGCGATTTCCTGTTACTTGTGGCAACATAAGTTTGCTACTGGAATTGAGCATTTATTATTGAATTGGCTCTGTTGTGAAGATTGTGTAACAATGTGAGATGGTTGTTGTTTCAGACAATTGAGAAATAGAGATGCCACGATGAGATCAAGAGAAAGGAAGAAGATGTATGTCAAGGATTTGGAGATAAAGAGTCGGTATATGGAAGCGAAGTGTAGGAGATTGGGGAGTGATCTTTGTGTAGACGTGGTCAAAATTAATAGTTACCTTATTTTTGTAAATAGTGACTTCTATATAAATGTGGTCAATGTTGTCAAAATTAATATATTACCTTATTTTTATATATAGTGACCTTCGATATTTCTATATATAGTGGCCTCTGTATAAATGTAGTCAAAATTGATATAGTTACCATGTTTTTGTATATAGTGACCTTTATGTAAATGTGGTCAAAATTGATATAATTACCCTGTTTTTGTATATAGTGACCTCTAAGTAAATATTGTAAAAATTGATATAGTTACCTTATTTCTATATATAGTGACCTCGGTGTAAATGTCATCAAAATTAATATAACTTGATATAATTACCTTATATTTGTATATAGTGACCTCTGGGTTGTTTCACACCATCAGATTATCTAGTGAACATTCAATGGCTAAGATTGCTTGTTTTTAGTTTTCACCATAAGCTCTGTTTTCAGGGTAACCTCCCCGTATATATATATATATATATATATATTTGTGAATAGAAATTAAGTATATTCTTATTATTTGGGAAATTGTTCATTTTTTGAGCTTTGGGTCTTAGATGCCAGGCTTTGTGTCTTAAAAATTTGGGCTTTGGGGCTCGATTTTGGCTTTTGGTATCAAATTTTGAGCTAAAAGATGTGGGTCCAAAATGATTCAGTTGATGGCGTTAAGGCCATAAAGCCCATAATGATTGAATACTTTTACTCAGATAATCTACCTCCTCTTTCCAAATTTTTTTTCCCCTTGGTTAATTATAAAAAAGTAAAATAAATGAGTATAAAGCATAGCTTTAATTTACACAAATTGGTGTGAGAATTTGTTCAAAAAAAAAAAAAAAAAAAAAAAACCTCTTTTAAGGTACAACAAAGACAATAACATTATAACATACATTTTATTTAGCGAGTTATAATTGACGTTGGTATTGATCAGATTCAATCTTGGAAGAATCACCTACATAATTAGCAACTAAGCTAAATGACATCAACTAGTGTGTCAAATTCCTACTCGTTAGGATACCCGTGTGGCCACTTAAGGTACACAACTGTTTTTGAGGTCACTACTAGATTCTTTTTCGGTGGATAATTATTGAGCAAGGTGCTCTTTCCAACCTTATTGCATGCCCTTGGAATGAATGTCCAGTCCCCACTTACATGCAACCCTTCCTCATACGTTTTCTAGGTTGTGATCACTTGTTATGAGTCTTGTCCAATATTATTATCATAATAATTACTCTTATAATGCCAACCAACTAGCTATTGTCCTGTTATTTTCCTTTTTTCTGACGTGATACAAGAGCTGAATCAAGGTGAGCTCTTCTCAAGAATTATTAAATTTTTACATCTGCAATTCTAGGTATTGAAGGGTCGTCGTCTTGATCTTTTGAGATATCTACACATTTCATGATCACCTGAGTTATCTTTGGTACTACAAGTATTACCAATTGTATAAAGCTATTTATTCATTCTCTAGGATCCGGAATCGGATTTGAAAGCAACTCGAGTAGAAAGATGGATTAAATTCCTCAAAGAAACAAGATTTTAGTGAGATGGAGACAGGAGTTCACACAAGTACACAACAAGCTAGGTGTAAAGCAGTTCTTCATATTCTTTTTATTATACTCTTTTGACAAAAATCATGAAGATGCATCCATACAGCCATACTCAATGTAGTAAAAGGTTTACTTATACTTTAGAGGTCTTTGAAAATTGCTAGAATTGCTTTTAAGCATGCTTGACTATCACAGCTAAGTTGTACATAAAAGTTGCTAATGTATCGAAGTGCAGTCACGTAATCACCAAAAGTTAAATTCTTTTCTTAGGGGTCATCAACAAAGTTTCATGAATTAGTGATACCAAAGATTGCCACTTGCTTTGAGTACCTCGTTAAGTACTAATTTTATCTAAAGGCATAGGATCCGAGCCTTAAGAATGCAATTACATTAGAAAAGAGACTATATCTCTACTTAAGAATCAACACACCTCAAATCCACATTAGTCGAAGTCTAAAAAACTCCATACCAAAATAGAAGAATAATTTTTCTAAAGAAAACTCAACTTTATTGCACGGTTGAATGATTAATGCCTATAAATATACAAGTATATAATTAAGAAGCCAACCTTGAAGCCAACTCACAAAAGAGAAAAGTTGGGATGACTTACAAGTTACAAATTAAAAGCTCAAGTGGAGTCCTATCACTAAACCAATAGTCAAAAAGAGAAACCCTCCAAACTTGAATAGATCATTATAATAGATTAATTATTCGAATTTGCATGTATAACACTTTCAGCACAATCTCCCCCCTCCTCCCTTACAAGAAAAATGGGGAAAAGAAGAAGAAAAACGCTCACTCGATATTCTCTTCCACAAAAAAATGAGAACACCAAAACATATATTTTGTATGTCAGGCACGCCCTAGGCTTCATAAGGGCTTATCGCGATCTTCCAAAAGAGGGAATCCCAATTCATGAAAGCAAAACAACACTAACAAGAATGAAAGAACTTGAAGAAAACCAAAAGCTCTTCTAATAACCACACCAAGGGTTATCTTCCCTCATTAGCCGATTGCAATGAACCATCCTTAATTAACTTCAAGCTGAGATTATTAAATCGTTCTCGTGAATACTGCCTTGAGGCTTTCCTCCAATCTGTTCCGGCTTTCATCATTGCAGCAAACTCTTCATAACTTATTCGTCCATCCTACATTCATGACAACAAAATATTTAACCAAAGATTCTTACTGATTAAGCAATTTCATAATCTTGCTGTTTTCTACTAAAAAAGTACAACAAAATTACAAACCTTATCTGTATCGACGTCTCTCATAATGGCATTTATAAGTTCTTCGCTATTGTCATCAAGTTCGTCAGCTAGACAATGCCTCAACTCTTCTATCTCGATATAACCATTTTTATTCTGATCAAAAAATAAGAAGGCTTTCTGCAGATGCTCATCATTGCCCATTTTCCTTAGATGGACAGCTATTGCTACAAACTCTCCATAATTCAAGAATCCATCTTTATCTACATCACCCTGCATGATATTCATGATAATTGTCCAATGAGTATAGCAATAACATGATTTCCATGCTTATCTAATTGTAAGAAACCTAGTGAGTGGGGAGTGGAGTGTATGTTATTCTCAACATGCTAAAAATCTTAGAAAAGAATTCATGCCAACGATTGGTAAACATTGCATAAATATAGGAAATTTCAGATGTATTAGTTGTAACTGAAGTGTTGAGTCTAGCATGCTTCTGAAGCAAAATTTTAGAGCACCAAGAGAAATGTGTGCATGGTGCAAGGTTATCAATTAGGCCAAAATTTTTTAGCAAAAAGAGTTACAGTACTTACAGCATCCATTAGAATGTGGAGATCCGCTTCTGAAATCTGATGACCAAGCTTATGCAATCCGGATTTTAATTCATCAATTCCAATTTTCCCCCTCTTCCCAGTGTCCATCAATGCGAATCCTTCCTTAATCCCGGCAACTTCCTCCACTGACAAATGCTCAGCAATAACCTGTAATTATTCAGTAATTTGATCAGTTATATATGCACATATGTCTTAAGAAAGAATCTTGATCAAATATGTGAAATGCCATGTTTCATTCAGTAGCAGCATTACCCTTAGAGCTCTTTTCTTGAGCTTATTCATCACAGAAAACTGTTTTAGTCTAGCTTTCACTGTTTCACCCAAAGAAACATTAGGAGCCTTTTTGATGTTCTGCAACCAAGGATGATCTGCAACAAGAATAGCAAAGGCTTAGGTTATCACATTGATCTCAATTGAAAGATTTATATGTAGCTAATAAGTGCAAGGCATTAAGAAGAAACATGTTTTAGATGAATAAGAATGGATTCGAGACATTACCTAAAACTTGCTGAGCAGTAAGTCGGCGAGCAGGATCAGGGTCAAGCATCTTTTTCACAAGATCTTTTGCATTATCGGAAACTCTAGGCCAAGGATCTCTCTTGAAATCTAATACGGACCTAATAATTGCTTGTGCTACTCCTTGCTCAGTTTCTGGTGAACAACAAAATCAATAGAAAAATTTAGACAATTTCCTATAGTATTTATAAGCTTGAAATAAGAAAATTGAGTATCAGTTCTGTTTCCAACCTGCCCAAAAAGGTGGAACACCACATAGCAAAATGTAAAGTATAACTCCGGCACTCCAAATATCAATTTCAGGGCCATAATTCCTTTTAAGAACTTCAGGGGCCATATAGTACGGGCTCCCCACGATTTCGTTAAATCTTTCTCCAGGAGTGAAGAATACCGAGAGCCCAAAGTCTATTGCTTTCAGAGGGGCTGTTTCCTTCTTATTTCCGAAAAGGAAATTCTCGGGTTTCAGGTCACGATGCATTACACCGTGCTTGTGGCATGCCTGTATTTATACATCATAAAATATTAGAGTTGATAACCAATTAGCCAAAAAGAGCTCAAACCATACGATGATCAATAGAAAATGCAGTCAGAAATTACTACAAATCCACAAAACTTTCTCCCTTTCTATCTCACAGACTAATTGAAACAAGAAGTCTTCAAAAACTCGATACACATGATGGTCAACTTAATCAAGAAGTCCTCTAAATATGATCGAGTGATCAAAACGCATTGATAAACAATTAAACATTATATAGATTGTACAAGCATCCTAGTTGTCAATTCATCAAGATTAGTCAAATTTTTTTAACATCAAACATTCTTCGTTTTACTTGAATTTAAGTTCATCAAAAACCATAATCAACATAGCATATGTATGCAGCATGTCATTCTAAACCGAATTTGAACAAGTCTAAACTACCAATTAAAGATCAAATTCCTAGCTCAAACTCCCCCTTTCACAAATACATAAAAGAAAGCATACAGTACACCATGATCAAAATTCAAAACACCATAATATAAAATTCAAAGTTGCAACAAAATTTCACCTGAACAACTTCAACAATGGTTCTCAAAACAATAGCAGCCGCCCTTTCGGTATAATGCCCCCTCGAAACGATTCGATCAAACAACTCGCCTCCTTCACACAATTCCATGACTAAATGGATAGCATAATCATCCTCATAAGTATCCTTAAGGGTCACAATATTAGGGTGTTTAGGCATATGCCTCATAATCTCAACTTCCCTCCTAACATCCTCAATATCAATTGCAGTTCTTAGCTTCTTTTTCGATATCTTTTTACAAGCATAAACTTCTGCAGTTAATTTATCAGTACATAAATATGTTATACCAAATTCACCTCTACCAAGTTCTCTGCCTAGTTCATAATTCTCCTCAATATTATTTCCTGTTGGTTCTTTCAAAACTACCAATTTTGAACCTCCATAATTATATTCAGTTGCGAATGGATTTTCCCTCGTTTTTTTCCCTCTTTTTTTCTCAACTTCTTCACCCCCATTTGGCCTAATACAGCAATTCCCCATTTATGATCAACAAAATTGAAAATACCCAGAAAAATTGCAACTTTTCCCAGAAAAATTCAACAATTTGGGGTCAAAATGATCAGAAAAATAAACCCAAATCAGGAAATGCAAAACCCAGAAAGATATGAATTCGATCAATTGAAAAGGGCTTTGAATTATATGAAATTCCCGGCAAAATAATTTATAATGATTTTGAAGGGAAACAAAGAAAATTGAATGAAATAAAGATTGAAGAATATTTGTACAAGAAAAAAAAAATAGAATTGTGGATCTCAAAAATACAACCTGGAATTCTTCCCCCCAATAAATAATCAAAAAAATTGTTGAAATTTAGATGAAAATACCCAGAAAAATTAATGTGTGTTTTTCTAGAAGAAAATAAAAAAGAAGTCTGGAAATGAGGTAATGGAAATGTGGATAAACCTGTAATGAGAAAATGGGGAATTTTATAGGAGATTTGATTTGATAATTAGGACAGACAGGAAGAAGGTGGTTGGTAGGAGAGAGAAGGAAACGAAAGAAAGAAGAAATTTGGTTAAATTAAAGAAAAAGGAAAAGGAAGAGAAGTCATCTGCAAAATGTGAGAAGTGGTCAGCACTCAAGAGAGGTCAAACCCCTCCCAAGTCCCAACGCCCTACCTCTCCGACCACCTCTTTTTCTCTGGATACTCTCTCTCCCCTTTATGAGGGGTACCACTATTCATATGCGCCAAGTGTTAAAAATAGTCCCTCGAGAATTTGGTAAAACTAACTCGTATCTGATTGATCGATTTCTTACCTTGTATTAGTTGCATAGTTAATGAGTTAACCTTGGTTTATTGAAAATGATTATACCTTACGGGATTTATCTTCTTGTCATATTCGTTTCAAATCAGTATTAGAAACATTTTAAGGGTAAAGATCCCTTACCATTCTTCCTCACTTTTAGAGTATGTCAACCTGCAAATAATGGATTAATATAAATTGTGAGGGTTGATGTTTTATCAGAGTTTTTTTTTTTTTTTTCACTTAAAAATATTGTGTTATATAGTTGTATACTTGTATTTGATTCCTTCCATTTAAGGGTTGACATACCTTTTAACCTTGAGATTAGAGGTTTAATCGATATTAGGGATTCTTTAATAGTGGGGATCCCTCACCCTAGCTCCCCCTTCACTTTCAAAGTGTTTTAACTTGCCAATGTTGGATTAAGATTAAATCGTTAGAGTTGTATAAAGAGTTGCATGTGAAAAAAAAAAGGAAATAATAATAATACTAGTGCAATAATACTTTGTAAAAGTTATTCAAAATTATGAGAGTGCAAAATTTCATATGGATCTAGTTTACATAAATATTTATTTTGATCAAAGTACTTATTTTGAATCAAATTTCGTATGGATCTGCTGTATTAGGAAGGTTCCTCGGTCACGGGTTACTCCGGCTCATTGGTTGTGTAAGAAATATGCCTTGAATCGGTGACCGAGTAGGTACACGATCATGTAGTCCATTGTACACGATCGTGTAGCCAATGTTACTATGTACTCTTCAATATACACGGCCATGTAGTTCATGGTACATGGTCGTGTAGTTCAGCTACTACAAGACATGTCACACGGTCGTGTGGGTCAAGGGACACGACCGTGTGGTTTTGGTCCGTGTGGTTATTAATTGGGCTTTGGCCCAAATCAGTTTCTGTTTTGGAGAGTTCTATATATACCACTAAGGGTTACTCCTAGTCGAATCAGTTGAGTGGTTATTCAGAAATCTAAGAGTCTTTTGTGTATTTCTCATCTGTGAGAGAAATCTGAGAGACAATCAAGTTGTTTTATGTGATTGGTCTCAAATCTGTTCCGAATCTGTAATCTGTTTCTCCAAGATCAATAAAACTATTACTCTCGCTTGCCCGTGGACGTAGCCAACACATTGTTGGTGAACCACGTAAATCTGTGTGTATTTTTCTTGTCAATTTTACATTTAATATTTATTCTTTCTTGCATCCGTTATAACAAACTGGTATCAAGAGCTTAGGTTCGGGGCCTAGGGTTTGATTTGGTGAGAAAGATTGCTGCTTTTAATGTGAAGATTGACAAATTCATGTGGAGGAATAGTTTTAATCTATGGCAGATCAAGATGCGGGCTTTGTTGAGGCAACAAGGGCTATGGGAGCCATTGAAGAAGAATTCACCGGGTCCGGATACCGCTGAGATGGTCGTCTTGGAGGAGAAAGCACACTCAACAATTATGTTGTGTCTGGCAGACAATGTTATCACCGAGGTCGCGGAGGAGGAAACCGCATCGGGTTTGTGGTTGAAGTCGGAGAGTCTACACATGACGAAGTCTTTGACCAATAAGTTGCTATTTAAGCAACGTCTGTTCGGTCTGCGAATGTCTGAAGGTACATCTCTTAGAGAACACTTAGATCAATTGAATACGATTTTGCTAGAATTGTGTAATATTAATGTTAAGGTTGAGGATGAGGATACTGCCTTAATTTTGTTAGTGTCTTTGCCAGTGTCATATGAGAATTTTGAGCAGTCTTGTATTATTGGTAAAGAGACTGTGTCTTTAAAGGAGGTTAGATCTGCTCTCCATAATAGAGAGTTGCGCCATAAGGCGTCTGATATAGGTACAGATGATCAGGCTGTTGGATTAGTAGCCAGTGAAGGTGATAGGGGAATTCGGGGAGGAAGTCTAGGAAATCGTAATCTAGGGGTCCTGAACCTAGTGATGTCTGTAATTACTCTAAGGAGAAGGGGCATTGGAAATCTGAATGTCCCAAGAAGGTGAGACAACCGGAAAAATATGAGTCTGTAGATATTGCAGAGGGAGGCACCCATTCAGAAGAGGATTATGTCCTGATTGCTGATGAACATGCACATCACTCTGATGTGTGGGTTCTTGATTCGGGGGCATCTTATCATATGTGTTCACGCAGGGAGTGATTTATGAACTACAAACAGGTTGATGGAGGTGTTACTATGGCCAACAACGAAGTCTGCAAAATAGTTGGTATAGGGTCCATCAAAATTCGGACATATGATGGTAAATTATATATGATGAACAATGTTAGGCATGTTCCATAGGTCACGAGTAATCTGATTTCGCTTAGTCTTCTTCACAGAAAAGGTTTCAGTTTCAAAAGGTGAAGGTGGAGGGTTGTATGTCTACAAAGGTTCAAAGGTAGTTGTGAAGGGTGTTAAATGGGAGACATTATATGTGTTGCAAGGGTCTAAGTTATTTGGTTCCCGGTGTGGTGTTGTCACATCATCTATTTGTGATAGTGTTGAGAAAAAGGTGGAGCATAGAGTCACTCTAGGTGGGGATGGTGGTTCACGTTCGGGAAAGATCAGTCAACACTCAAAGTCTAAGTCTATATCTGAAGCATCACAGTCTTCGTCGTCGAATCGGGTCAGCCTAGTTTGGCTCTTGGTTGGCATGTAAGCTTTGGGAACTCTCCCCAAAGGCAAGGTCAGGAAGACAAGGTGGCTTTGGCACTATTGGTTGGAGAGGAGGATATATCTGAGCCGTCCAAGGGAGGTGTTGCTTGTTCTAGGAAGAAGCATTGGCAAGCTGTGTGTTAGAATATGGTTCCGCAGAGTAAGTCCCAAGATTTCTTGGACTTACAATCTATTCGAAGCTGTTAGTTGCCCATTGGGGAAAATTTGGTGCCCACGGGGCAAATCTGGGGCCTAGTGGAGGCAAATCTAAGCAAAGAGAGTCTGTTTCTGGTTATCTATTTTCTGTTATATCTGTATATTTTCTGGTACATCTGGCGTCGTGTTCGATGCATCTAGTACATCTATTTGTTTTGGTACATCTGGCGTTGTGATCAATGCTCAGTTTTATTGAAAGGGGATTCAAGTCAAGGTGGAGATTTGTAAGAAATATGCCTTAAATCGGTGACCGAGTAGGTACACGATCATGTAGTCCATTGTACACGATCGTGTAGTCAGTGTTACTATGTACTCTCAATATGGCCATGTAGTTCATGGTACATGGTCGTGTAATTTCGCTACTACAAGACATGTTACACGGTTGTGTATGTCAAGGTGAACGACTGTGTGGTTTTGGTCCGTTTGGTTATTAACTGGGCTTTGGCCCAAATCAGTTCCTGTTTTGGAGAGTTCTATGTATACCCCTTAGGGTTACTCCTAGCCGAATTAGTTGAGTGGTTATTCAGAAATCTGAGAGTCTTTTTTGTATTTCTCATATGTGAAATCTGAGATAGATAACATTAGAAATCTGAGAGACAATTAGTCTGTTTTATGTGGCTGGTCTCAAATTTGTTCTAAATCTATTATCTGTTTTCCCAAGATCAATAAAACTATATTACTCTCGCCTGCCCGTGGACGTAGCCAACGCATTGTTGGTAAACCACGTAAATATGTGTGTGTTTTTCTTGTTAATTTTGCATTTAATATTTGTTCTTTCTTACATCCGTTATAACAGGTTGGCTACCCGTGCTCGTGAACACTAGTTTTTGTTCAAGATTTTCATGTAGTGTTTGTTTTTGTTCACAGTTCCTCTTGTTAAAATCAAAATAAAATAAATAAATTAAAAACTTTACAAGTATATTGCTGAAATCTACTTCGTATATGTTTAATGACTTTAGTTACTCTTTGTTGTAAAATGTGATAATACTTTTAAAGTAGGAAAAATTGGCCGCAACAACATCAACTATTACAAAAGTGTGTGTAGCAGCACAATCTTTCAAGGGTGCGGTCTTCATCACAAACTATGTAATTGGGTGCACATAACAACATGAATGACACCGATGAACTAAGATTCCATGAGAAAAGTGGAATCTTCATTATTTTATTATTCTTTAAATATTTTTTAAATTTACATAATTTCCCATTACGCATGACTAAGTTAGCCACTACTTCTATTATATATTTTCATTTAAACACTTCTTAATAACCTCCACCATTAAAACGAATTCTTTCAAAAAGTTTTCACTATTGTTTTCCTTTGTTCGCTTCATCAATTACTTCTTTTTTTTTTTTTAATATATCGATCTCATGTGATTGATTTAGTTACCTCTCCCCCTCCATTAGTCAAATACTAAGTTGATAAATAACAGAAAATCATCCGAAAACCATTTCGTTCTTCTAAATTTTATGGTAAAAAGTCTATTCCTAATACCATGCAAGCCCACAAAATGCTTCAAAATACTTAATTCTTAAAAAACAATTTCAGAAAAAGATTTTAGGATAGGCCAAATTGATTTTTTTTTTGTTTTCAATGTACAACACTTTAATGGTGGAGGTTGAGAGAGATAGTAATTTATAGGGAGAAAATTAAATACAGGAAGAGGAAATTAAGACAATCACGTGAGATGTTAAAAAAATTAACCAAAGAAGCAAACGAAGGAAAATAATGGCGAAAACTTTTTGAAATAATCCCTTTAATGATGGAGGTTGAAAAGTGATGTTTAAAGGAAAACAATCAATAATAATGCAAGAGAAGACTACATATTCAAGTGAGATGGAAAATCAAGTAGGATGAAATTAAATAAAAATATATTAAGTTATGTATAAAAAGCATTAAAAATATTGAACGAAAATTCCACTTTTCGATGAAATCTGAGTTTAAATGGTGACATTTATGTTGTTATTTGCACCCAAGTGCATAGTTTGTGATGTGGAGTGCACCATCGAAAGGTTGTGCTGCTACATGCATCTTTGTCATAGTTGGTGCTATTGCGGCCAATTTTCCCTTTAAAGTATAAATAAAAGGATCACTTATGCATCAATTACTTATTTACTTGTAATTCTATGTTATTAAAGTCTATGCTATTATCTTTGAATTACCTTTTTTCAGTTTTTTTTCGTATATTTTTCATTGCTATAACTTAAAAAATAAAGACATAAAATGGTAACTCCAACATGGTTACTTAAAATTTGTCACTTCAAAACGTAAAAGGATCATTTATGTATCGAGCACAATGTTGTTTAATATATATGGAGAGAAACAAAGAAAATTGAGTACACAAGGAATAATAGTGGAAAATCGAAGGGAATGAAATACTTCTTATATTTAAAGCATTTTAAATGTCCCTTATCTTATTGATGTTCCAATACTCTCACTAATTTAGTTTGTCATAAACTCCTAACTAATACTATGCACCTCATGTGATATATTGATGTTGTATGTATCACTTGTAAAGTTGTATGTAGAAGTGTTAATTTTCGACCTGACCCGCAAATTTGATCCGAACCCGACCCGTTTTTATGGGTCTTAAATACAATTTTTTGATACGTAATTCGATTTAACCCGAACTCGTTTAACCTGTAAATTTGTGGGTCAAACCTGACCCGAACTCGTCCCACCAACCCGTTTTTATGGTTTTTTAAAAAACCATTTATTTGAAAATTAATATTTAGTTTTATTGGTTGATTTTGATCATTTATTTACCATCTGATATTCATTTTCCTACCTCATTTATCCATCCCATATAACTATTGCTTAGATCCACACCAACAACCTCCTACATCAACTATTGACCCATACCAATTGCATCTGCATAACTTACATCACCGTCATGCCATGTTGGCCTGACCTCTTTCTTTAATTTTGTAATGTTTAAAAGCTAGTGTTTTTTTTTTTAAAAAAAATTTATTATCAATTTTTTATTAATTAGAAATTAGTGTGTTTTGGTGACGATTTAAAGTATGTAGTAGGCATGTTAATGGCTAAGAATAATATTGGTGATAATTTTAATTCGATAAAAAATTGAAAAAAAAAAGTAAGCTTGAAAAATCATAAATATTTAACAATTAGCCAAAAATAAGTTAAATAACAAATTGTTCTAAACCCGTTGGATTGACTTGACCCAAAACTTTGGGTTAGGGTTGAGCATTTCTTGACTCGTGACGCGAAGTGACCCGACCCAAAATGACTCGCGAATTGGATTGACCCGACTCGACCCAATCGACCCAATTGACAGGTCGAGTTGTATGTCATCTTAGAAATTAATTGAATGGCATTACTTAAAACATATGTTTCCTTATATTAAAATGGTAGAATCAACTTGATGGTGTGCATAATTTAATTAAGTCTCACATCTTTTATATAATTTAAGAGTGTTTTTTCTAACTTCTCACCAAATTCCTCCCAAACTCCAATATTGCAATTTTGGGAATTTTTTTTTAATTTTTTTTTTCAATAACCTCCAAATAACTTCCTTTCTCCAAATAAAATAAAAAATAAAAATATTTTTACAACTTTCACTTTTACTATTTTCTTCTTTCTAACTATACATACTACATAAGGCATCCGTGCTTATGCACTCTGGTGAAAAGAACAAGAAAGTGAAGAATTCTTTTTAAGTGAAAGCACATGAAGCTTTTTCGGAAAGTTGTCCAAAATAAACTTGTCAGTATTTTTTTTGGTTTTATTCCCTTTATTTTTTTATTTTATTTTTCTTTTTGCACATTTAAAAGTGCACACATTTAAACATATACTCGTTATGTGCCTTTATTTTTGCCCTATTTGACTAGGTGTGGTTTTCAAGACACGTGTTAAAATGTTTATATCTTCATTTTCATACTCGTAAAAATTCTAAAAAATTGATATTAACTTAATTTACAATGAGACGAACCAAACAAAATCCCACATAATTATATTTCATTTAGTTGAACAACGGGAATTTATGGTCAAAGTTTTCTAAGTTTGACCACCCCGGAAAAACTTGCACCTTCTATTGTCCACACCCTTAGCTTTTGGATATAAGTTTGGCATATATTTTCTTTCTATCGGATGCGGCAAGGCTTGCTTATTTTGATCGTTGGACACATCCTCTAATCGGTCATTGGCTAACGGGATTAGGCCTAATGGGATAGACCGATCATCGCTTCCTTCCTCTACTAGTTCTGGAGTCAAGCCAGCAGGCTGGTTGATCCACCTCACCCTGCGGTTGTTGACCATCGCCCGGGGCCGAGGCCACCATGCGCGGGTTCAATTCCCGTCGTTCGCCCGACATTTTTGCAATAGAGCAAAAAAATAGAGACGGTATAATGTGAGTATCATCTTTAAATATGTATCATATATTATTTATTTTTTAAAAAAAATATTATTAGATATTATTAATTGCACATTGAAATGAATCAAATAAAACTTCACATGAGCATATTTTCGTTTTATTAGAAAGTAATAGACTCCAATTTTTTTTATTTTTTTTTTTTGAAACAAGTATTAGACTATAATTATTTATGAGAAAAAAAGTGATTGCAAAAGTCAGAATCGAGATTATACATTAGTTGTCACTTTTACTTTGGTGCCTTGTTAACCTTTCTAAATATTTTCATAAGAAAGAGAGGTTAACAAACTCTTTCTAGATGACAACTTTGACTTTACAAACCTCCAAAAAATCTTATTCTGCCCACCCTTCAAATTAAATGTTTGACCAAATTTTTAATCTTTTATGTGCCAACTTGTTATTTTCGAATGATTGTTACGGTGGAAATGGTCAAGGCGTCCGGTCAAAGTACTGCTAGGAAGCCAAACATGCACATCAAAATCGAATTAATAAATGCGAAGATGAAAACAATTATTTTTTTTTTAATTTTTTTTTGTAGGAAAAGATGAAGACAAATTAATGAAATAGAATCTAGATAAAAATTCCAAAAAAACACTTTAGTTTTGACTTGGTAAAATTAGTTTGGTTTCTTCGCATTTTCCGGGTGTTTTATTGCTTTATAAATTATAAATAAATTAAGATCTTATCCAATCAACAATAATTTCTGTGAATCATAATGTCATTAGTGTAAGATATCATACAACCAACAAATCAAAGTTGTTAGTACTATTAGAATTGTATGTAAGTGAGTTCAAAACTTGACAGACACCTATTGGATTAGTTGTACCACTTTTTTCTTACAACAATTGTTCTAGATTACTTGCAACACATCTATATAAGGAAAATGAGTGAATGATAAAGCTATTTTAGTTGATATAATCTTGAAAGGTGATTAGGTGATATTCAAAATCTAAGATTAAATCGCATTTACATTATCCGCTCTCTCTCTACATCATAAAAAATATGAAATAATACGGAGTATTAAAAAAAAAAACATAATTGCTAAATACAACCTTTACTTACTCAAAAGGTGAAAGAGATAATAGAATGGCTTGATTATTATTTATTAATAGGTAGACTATTTATACAAAACCTATGAACATTAGATAGTAAACAATCTTCTTACAAGATATATTACCATAATTTTATATCCTAAAGATATATTCACTAAATAATATCTTAACATAACATCCTAAATATATTATTCTCATAATTATATATATCTACGGAAAATATATCACACATATATTTTCCGATATCTCATATCTCTAACACCCTCCGCAATCGTAACGACGGTAACATGAAAGTTGCGGTTGGAAATTCTTCACCTTGTTGAAGTCTAGAGTCACTACTCTGGTGATGTCGCCTTCATTTTATTTTCTTGAATGATGAGAACGTTTAGCTTTTTGAACCCCTTAATCATCAACCAAGCAGGAACGTCATTATTTTCGAACCTGCAAAAATAAAATTACAACGAGAATGTCTCTTCTTCTCGAACTCGTTGTATTTTGGTTTTTCCTTAGCAAAACCGAGCTCAAATAGAACATTGGTTTTTCAGAGCAAACCACACTCAAATGTCTTATTGGTTTTGTTTAATAGTAAAACCAAAGTCATATCCAAAGCGCAAAATCATGCTCGAATCATATCACAAACCCCGTCTCATGGCACAAGGAGAACCAATATATCTTGTCTCACCATACAAAAGAGCCGAAAAACTTTTTTTTTTTTTTTTTATAATAATTTATCGATGCCTTTGTTTCATCTTTTCCTCAAGACATCATAAATCACTAGCAATCAACCACTCACGTTCTTCATTGATTAATCAACATTAAACAATATAAAATATAAAAAATAAATTAATATGCGGAAGTCTTTTTTATTTTTTTTTTTATTTTTTTTTTATTATTTTAATCTATAGTTTTGACGAAAGGTTCATCCCACCGGTGGGTTTAATTTTCAACCCAACGATAGAGGCAAAATTTTGTGAACGATCCTAATGTCTAACCTGCTCTAATACCATGACAAATTTGGGGTAAAGGTGAAAGAGATAATAAAATGGCTTGATTATTATTCATCAATAGGTAGAGTATTTATACAAAAACCTACGAACATAAGATAGTAAACAATCTTCTTACAAATTATACTCATAACTATATATATATATCCTAAAGATATACAATATTCACTAAATGATATCTTAACATTAATATCCTAAATATATTATTCTCCTAATTATATCTACGGGAAATATATCACACATATATTTTTCGATATCTCATATCTCTAACATTTAGCACACTCCCAAAAAAAATAATTAAAATTTAAGTCACTCCACATGATCACA
This sequence comes from Chenopodium quinoa, assembly GCF_001683475.1. Classification (NCBI taxonomy): domain Eukaryota; kingdom Viridiplantae; phylum Streptophyta; class Magnoliopsida; order Caryophyllales; family Amaranthaceae; genus Chenopodium; species Chenopodium quinoa. The sequence continues at coordinate 1,742,659 of NW_018744996.1, read as the reverse complement.
TCAATGGTATTATTAGCAATTAATTTTTGCGCATGTGTGGTATTAGCCAAAGTCCTAATTCCAAAGGACTTGTATATGATGAATTATAACTGCCAACCGAAAAATGATTGAAAAGCAATTCTTCTACTTGCATGTTTTGCCTAATCGATCATCCGATTTGTCATTTGCTTCTTTATATTGATACTGAAAAACATTTTTCTCAGTTATCTACTTAAATCATCTAATATGACATACTCATGAAGCTTATTGATGTATTTAGTCTTCATAATTAAATACAAACCATTCTTAGTCCCTCTATTTCAGAATAATCGCATCATTTTAATTATACACTATCATTAATATTGCAACATAGGAGGAGAGCACAAGGTTATATGTAGTGGGTAAAGGGAAAAAAAACAAGAATATAAACTTATCTATGTGATTGCAACTTGCAAAAATTAATTAAAGCAGCAATTATCATCGACAAATTGAGCATTTGAGGAGAGAGATTTATTTTCTTTAAAAGTGTATATTGCAAAATTTGTGAAACTCTTAAAGTACTAATTTTGACTATAACTATTTTATTAATATACTAAATATAAATGTTACCGAGTAAAATAAAAAATAAAATAAAAAAAAAGAAGAAAAAATGTATGCTAGTCATTTAATTAAGTTGTTGCAGTTAATTTGAAATGGAGGGAATACCTCTTCATTTCTCACAAAAATATAACCATAATATTAAATAAAAAGGTACAAATATGTAGAATGTGTGCACTAGACTCTTAGATATATCAAGTGATTAGAGCTTCCCTCCCGGTTTCAAGAGATGTTGGGATCGATTCTCATCGCATGCCCTTATAGCTCTCGAACACCGAAAAAAAAAAAAAAAAAATTGATAAAGTAGTCACACAACTATCACTTGAAAACTTTAGCGACCCCGCGAACCATACATTACTACAATCACAACCGACCAAGATAAATAGACAGGAGCTAAAGTGGCAGGCAGATACGTATCCAACAATCGAAATTGGCCATCATATACTAAAATGGAAGAATTATTTTTTGGTAACAATCAGCAATGTACTGTTTGATCTGTAGTAATACATATATGAATATCTGTATTAATATACATCAGCGCCAAAAAGATCACTAGAACAACTGTTGATGTTGCTGACTTTGTTTCGCCTGCCTTCAGGCGAAAAACAATATGGTACTCCGTATATCCAAATTGTTATATTTTACGTTCCTGATGTCCTTCCTCAGATTTTGTCGAAATATTTGCATTATATAAATTTGATGTTAACCTCAAACTCAATCATTGTTTTTGAACCAAAACCTTATATTCATCTGTAGCATAGCATTATATTGCAATATTTTCCCAGGTAGACTTCGAGGAGCAGATGATACTTAGCTTCACCTCCCTTTCTTTGCAAACTTTGGATTCTTGCACATTCGGATACTTAATGGAGTGACCTCCACAAGTTCATCCTCCTGAATGTATTCTATACAGTCATCAAGACTGTAATCAATTGGTGTATCGAGAACCACTGTGTACAAAAATTGGAAAGGGGGGCAAGGAGAGGATTTAAAAAGTTAGAAGGTTCAATGACTAATAGATGCAAATGAATCTAAAGACAGCAGTTATATGAAATATATGTTCTGAATGAATTAGTTTAGCATTTCTAATGGATTGTGGAATCTAATGATCCATTTGATTTATGAAGTCGAAGGAGAAAAAGAAAACTCTAGGAGTTTACCCGTCTGTTCTTTGTTTGAACGAACGTTTGTTGCTGCCTTCTTCTTGCACACGTTCAGTGATAGATCACCAGGTCTCTGATGGATACCAACAATCTGACCTTTGTAAACATCTACTCCAGGAGCAATAAACATCTTGCCTCTCTCTTGTGAACTAGCGAGGGCATAAGATGTACTAGTACCATCTTCAAATGCAACCTAGCTCAACACAAGTTAAACAGAGCTTGTCAAACTGAATGAACACATGTTGGAGTCAAAACAAGTGCTGCTTGTTCAAGGTTTCAGTGGTTAAAGAGCTCTTTTGAATTCTAAAGCAATAAGATTAGCGTTCATTTAGATGCCATATATGCATCATCCAATGACTGAAAAACCAAAAGAAATTACCAGTGAACCCTGATCACGAGTACTGATTTCACCAGCCCAAGGTTCATAACCTTCAAATATTGTGTTCAGGATTGCAGTGCCCCGAGAAGCAGTTAAAATTGCATTTCGCAATCCCAAAAGACCACGGGTTGGTATTTTATATCTCAATACTGTTGTTCCTTCAGACCTGGGGTAAAAACAAAGTCGAAGACGAATGTCATTGCACAAACAACTGAAAAAAATTCTAGCAGCTAATATGAATAATCCAACAAAGTCAACAGCAACTTAAACTTCCTTCAAGCTATAACACCAAAATTTTTGGCAGATATCATATCATAACTTTTTTTTTTGACGAGAAAATATCATATCATAACTGAACACAGGTGTGCTTGCTAAAATAGAAGTCTTTCCACAAGAACATAATTTGTGCATTAACAGATAAGCTACAACTAGGAATGGTCCTACAAGAATTTCAAATTTTACCAATGGATAGTTTTGAAATTTAAAGATCAACATTAAGTATTGGAAACCATAGAAATCAAAATTGTGGAACTAAACAAAAACACAAAGGAACTAACTGTCAAGGAGTCATGTGATCACTAATCCATAGACATGAATCACAGGATAGTAGCAACAAAGTTAGAAATAGAAAATATCAGGATAACAGCAAAAAAGCAGTCACGTACCCAAAATTCTCCATATTAAACATTTGTCCACGTCTTTTACCCAAAAGTTCAACAACAGCGCCCATATGTTCTTCTGGTACCTCCACTGTTGCAATCTACAGCATGAGTTTACAGAACTGTTTATCAGGCACTGAGTAGCATAACTTTTTATCCACCATCACACATTCATCTTATCCAAGAACCAGAGTATATACTAGGCATATTCCTCTGCAAGGTAGGTGATGACTGACTTGCTTTTTAAAATTATAATAGCAAAATGTTCAGTGAATTCAAGCACATAACTTTATTAACTTCAAGTTCTTAATTTAACAGCTAAAGACATTCCGTAGTGCACTTCTGCAAGCCCTTTCAGCATCAAATTGCAACAGGAAGCAAAAAACTCAGAATTCATAGTAGGACAGACGTGCTCAGTTTGGAGTGGTTCTAAGATGGGTGACAGAAAAGGTTTTCAAGAGTTGATTGATGGAGCAAAATGTGCTACAAAGAGTTGCATTTTTTTGTGAGGTCAATTTAGTCCAGTATATAACATTTGGCAATTAATTGCAGACAAATAAGAGATTTAGAACTTAAAATGGCATCAGAGACCCAAAACAGCAAGATATGCCTAAAAATGGAAGTGCCAAGGGAAAGGACAAATGATGTTTGAACATGGATTGATGATAGCCAATGGCATTAAGGAAATATAGATCAAAAGCAGGAGTGCACCTCAGTGACCTCACAGCAAGACCATAGTTAAAAAGTACTCAAAAGACTTGATGATACTAATGGATCAGCAAGTGTTACTTTCCTCTTTATAAGTCCAGATATTAAGATACTTTGCAGAACAGCATGCTAAATCAAAAGTAGTTCTAGGATGGGTAGCTGCCAAGGAGATAGAGCTCAACCTCCCATGACACAAGGGGTGGTTTTTAACAATCAGAGAGTGGGTTCTTCAAAAATAAATACTACCTCCGTTAACAGTTAGTTGCAACGATGGGACATTTTTCCTCTCTACTTTATGTCAAATCGTTGCAACTAACTGTTAACGGAGGTAGTACATGGATTTGTGCAGGGTTAATGTTACAGTTTGCTAAATTTAAAGTCTTCAATTCCAAAAATCAAAAGTGCATAATGCCTAGGAGCTTTCAAAACAATCAGTACCATCTCAGTAACTGCATACACTTCAATGCATATAAGAAGGATCACAACAGAGCAACATGATTCAGAGAATTAGAGTATTATCACTGAATTAATGACATTCATCCACATTTTCTCAGAGACTAAAGCAAAACAAAATGTGACAAGATGACAAGTCCTATAAAGCAGTGAACATAGTAAGGTATAAGAGTACATGTTCATAAGGCCATATGTTATGACTTCAGCTGAGCAAATTTGACAACATTGTCTTTAGTTTCAAATTATGAAAATAACTCATGATATATTATAATTTTCTTCAGATTTGTACTTCTGTTTCCTTAATTTATAGCCTTGCAACTCTTTGCTGCTCATGTATTTCTTTAACTGCTAGAAGAGAGGAAGGAAAAGGAAAAAAAAAAAGAAAGAGAACTAGAAAGACATGTGCTGGCAGCTGGATAATTACCTCAAAAGGTTCATGCAGCTTGTCATCCACCTTTTTGCTAATAACTTTGGGGGGACCAACCATGAACTCATATCCTTCTCTTCTCCTATACAAAGCATTGTACAAGTCAAATAAGAGCTCTACAGTTTTAGGATATGAAAAGAATAAAATAAAACACAAGTGTCTTACATGTTCTCAATCAGTATGGTAATGTGCAGAGTTCCTCTCCCACTAACCATGAAAGTGTCAGAAGTTTCCCCATCTTCAACTCTCATTGCCAAGTTTCTCTCAAGCTCCCGATAGAGTCGATCCCTGAGGTTTCTACTTGTTACATATTTTCCCTAAGGAGGAAAAAAAGGTACTTTAATGCTGTAACCATTGCAAACATATTAAAAGATTTAGTCAATACATATCAATTTAGTATGAGCTAGAAAAGACTCATGAAATTTCATTCCAGTCTGAAAAGAAAGTGTCAAAACTTCCAATGTGCTGAATCACATATTCAAGGAGAATTTCCTCTGCACCAGTCATGATACATACCTCACGACCCACAAACGGAGAAGTGTTGATTGAGAATGACATCTTCACAGTTGGCTCCTCGACCTTTATTGCAGGCAAAGGTTTCCCAAAAGCTTTATCAGCAATCGTCTCTCCAATCTACAGAAAACATGGAAACTGGGATCAAAAAACAAATTATAACAAGAGAGAAACTACATTCAACAATTCTGCAAGTCTCGTAAGTCATACTTGAAGTAAAATCCAGCAAACGAATGAAATCTCACCTGAATATCTCCAATTCCACAAACAGCGCATATATCTCCTGCTTCTACAGAGTCCACAGGAGCCCTAAGGAATTTCTCATAAACAAAAAGCTCACTTACTCGTGCATATCTACATGAATCTTCTGACGTGCATACCTGAACACAAAAGTATTAGCTATGTTTTCCATACCTACTATTCTTTCCCTAAGGCAATACTCAGAAACAATTGTGGGATAAAAATGTAAAATGATACCCAATCTTGCAAGTCTTACCTTGACATCCTTTCCCCTTTCAAGAGCACCTGCATGCAAGCGTCCAATTGCTATTCTCCCTTTGTGCTCATCGTACTCTATATTTGTAACCTATTCATGTCAGGAAAAATACATACTGTTAAGGTGGGTGGGTACAAAGAAGAAGCAGACAAACAAAAAAACCAAAGATATGAGAATCACAGATAAATTAAGGAAAGAGGAAATGAAAGGATAACAAAATTACTACCCACTAAAGAACATTCCCCTGAAGGACATTGTGCTGGACAAATCAAAGAATAGGAGAATAATGTATAAGCTGCAATTGCATGTTGCTATGAAATGAGATGTTTCATACTATAGATTTCTATACACTAAGTTCTTTCCAGAGGTAATATTTTGACTAAAAGGTGAAGAAAACCAACAAACTCTAATCCTAAAGATCATAATCACTTCCCCCTAACAACCAGCTATACTCTTATGATGGAGTTGGTCTTACTATCACCAGATCATAAAAAAGAGCAACATGAATATAATGCCAGAACCAGATGTAAGGAACAACCACTAACAAGCATTTGTAAGGCACCATCTTTTTCAATACGTGGCCCAGGGATACATCTGATTACAGACTCGAAAAGGGGTCCCAAATCATCTGCCAATTTGTCAGGAGAGAGTCCAGCCTTCCCCTTGATGCCACTTGCATATACTACTTGAAAATCACACTGCAAATTAACAGTAAGAAAAACATCAGGTTAGTCTCAGGATAATACATGATAAATTGTAAAATCACTGCAGTCAATAGCAGAATTGACCAGACTCTACGCATCTGTAGAAGTACTGGGTCTTGAATCTAGCTTATTTAGCCTTAGTCATGAATATGATCATAGTTACTGGTAAAATAAATAAATAATTAAATTAATAAACAGGCAACTTTTCTTTAAAGGAGCAATATTATCAATGGTTCACAATTTTATGACTAGACAGTATACAAGAAGCCATAGAAACAACAACAATGTCATAATCCAAATAAAACTAAGAGATCTCTTTCTGAGTAGGCTAAGGGTCAGATCAGTCAAATGTGTGCAGCCAAATCTCTGCAATTACAGATAGGGCTTCCAGTTGACCCTTACTTCAATACAGGAGAAGACACACTAGACCATAAATATTTACAGAAAGGCATCTAATATCTAAGAAAACTAACCTGTTCATCGGTTGCATTTAATTCGATGAAAAGTTCAAATGTAGAATTGATGACGTAATCAGGACGAGCAGATGGTCTATCTATTTTATTAACCACCACCACAACAGCATGTCCAAATTCTAAAGCCTTCTTCAGAACAAACCTTGTTTGTGGCATCGGACCCTCAACAGAATCCACCTAAACAAGAAGTGAGAAGTGCAACAGTTAAAAATAACTCCGCATAACGGATATCTTCTCTGTGGCATAGGATCCTTAAAAAAAAAAAAAAAAAAAAAAAAAAAAAAAAAAAAAAAAAATCCTCCACTTTTTTTAGTTGACAAGTTTTGACTTTTGCCATTATTCACAAATTCTACTTTGACGAGTTTTTGTGATTTATAGTTATGATAAAAAATAATCAAGTGGGAACTTGTTAGAATTGTTTCAGCGTATATTTTCACGATATCAACACTTTTTATAATGATAATAGAGATATTAATCGTTGAATTTGTGCATTGACAAACATGATAAAAGAAACATGTCAACTAAAAAAGAACGGAGGAAGTAAGTGAAAAGTGCAACAGTTAAAGTAACTCTACATAACAGACATTACATATTTTGACACATAAATCTAGGATGTACAAGGATTCAAGGAACATTATACTCATTGAAAAATCAGAGCTGCTTGGATATTCATTCACCTATATCAGATGTTTGAGTCATCGAGATTATGAGGAAAAATAAAAGACTGATTAACAAGAATGGTTGACTTGCACTTACAAGATCATAAATTAATAATTATGAAGTAAAATTCTCTAGTACCTCACTGCCTCTCACCAGATCCCTGCCTAATGCAAGGCATGAGAGATTATGTGTATACAGCCTCATTTTTTCAGATAAGAAGCTGCAGGCAACATTACTTTTACAATTTCAAATATCCTATTTTTAATAAGACTGTGATAATGACAATTGAAAGCAATTACAAATAAGATAGAGACATACAGAACCATAATTGTACATAAGGAACATGTGAGCACTGAGCAACAATTGAGGGGATAGATTGGGAAGAGCATGTGAATCTTCCATTTACAGTTTTGCATACCCCTTCAGTTAGTCAGAACTCAGAAGTGTACTAAAGAAGACAAATTCTGATCTAAAGTTTGATCAACGGAGCAAAAGCATCAATTTTAAAAATTTCTTTTACAAATGAAAAGTTTTTAACAATGGCAATTTGATCATTACATCAAACTTTTCACAAAGTTGACTGAGCCTATATAATATAGAAAAGATTGAATGATGGATATGTTTCAAAGAAGTATATTTGTTAGATGTGGTGCACACAGTTTTAAACAGGAAAACCTAGCAAGAGATGGGGCATGCAAACAATCAAGCAACAATTTCACCGAGCTATTCAGCCATTATCTCAATGTTCTTGTGAGCAATGCATGGCTGGCAATTTCATAGCAACACATGGTAAATCAAATATTGAGTTTGGGGAATCTTATGTAATACAAAAGGTACGCATTAGTGTTGCCAGAAGCTTTATACAGTTTGTTACATGGAATAAGTATGTGAACACATTAACTCCACAAGTGTAAAATTCAACAATTGTGCCACGTACCATGTTATAGTATGCACATTCCAGATCTTGGTTTCCAGAGGGGGTTGGATGATCAGTATGTGAACACATTAACTCCCAAGTGTAAATTCAACAATTGTGACACGTATTATGTTATAGTATGCACATTCCAGATCATGGTTTGCAGAGGGGGTTGGGTAACCATATTAGGTAACGCTAAAGCAAGCAAATACATGTCATTATAAAAGGTATATGAGATTTACCACTAAAAGAACACCTTCAACCATATTCAATATGCGTTCTACTTCACCTCCAAAATCAGAATGTCCTGGAGTATCTATGATGTTGATTTTGGTATCTTTATATGCGATTGATGTGTTTTTACTGAGTATGGTGATTCCCCTTTCACGTTCAAGATCATTAGAGTCCATTATCCTCTCTTGTACAAACTGGTTGTCACGGAACACCTGGAAATGATAGTTAAGCAGAGTGCATAAGAAAAGTGATTGAAGCAACTATATGAGACAAAGCCAAATTAACTGAAATGAATACTCTTTAGCTTATTTTCATCCTCACCTTTGCTTGTTTCAGCATAGAGTCAACTAAAGTTGTCTTCCCATGATCTACATGAGCAACAATAGCTATGTTCCTAATGTCGTTTCTCCTCATCAACTGGCCCTTTTTCTCTGGAAAAGCATCATGACAAGAAGCATTGGAAACTTGAATAACAACATTTGCCACAAATACGAAAGTGCTTATTGAAGAATTTAGCACACAACATTACAAATATACAACACAAGCACAACACATCGTGCAACCAAATAATCAATGTGGCATTTATATTGATTAAAATTAGAAACTGCACATTAATCCTTAGCATACATGACCCCTTGACACCCATCTTTTTATTCACAAACCGTGAACAGCATAGTATGGTTCATAACTTCGTACTGTAACATACTAACATGAACTCAATAACTACTGTGTCAACTTAACAAAGTTAAACAACTTTTTTTCCTCCGTCAAGGAAAGATGCATTATCGTCAACGAAGTATATTGCCGCGACTGTTTTACTATAGTGCACGAATTATCACAATCCATTCTAAAATCAAAAGTATACACTTAAATTTACTCTAATAAAGCAATAATCATTCAATCAACATTCTCTAACCAAAATTATACACTTTAAATACTTCAAAAACAGCAATAATCAGCTAATTACCTTTCTAAAACCAAAATTACACACAATAGACTAATAAAGCAATAATCAATCTAATATCAAATTTATTCATTCTAATTAACTCCAAAACAGCACAATTATTAAACAAAAAACTTCAAAAATACTCAAAATTGATAAGAAACGAGTTACCAGAAGGTGTAGAAGCAGTTTCAGCAACAGAACACCGAACAGAACCTCCATTAGAACGCTGTATAACATGAGAAAACGATGATTTCTTCGACAAAGAAGACGAAGATAAAGCACTACAATTAAGCAATTGATTAGACAATTTAGATGATAATGAAGCAATCTTCGCAGCAGTCTTCGTTGAAGAACTAGGGTTTCTAGAGAGAGAAAATGCAAGAGAATTGTGATTACAGATAGTAATTGCAGACTCCATTTTTCTTCTTCTTACTCTCTCTTTCTCTCTCCTCTTTTTGCGAAGGAATATTATGGAGAGATAGAGTGAGAGTTGAAGGAGAAGAATGAAAGGAGGGAAATGAAAAGAGGGAAATGAGTTGGGTTTTTATGTTGCGTTATCCATTTTTTTTTGTGTTGGTGGCGGCTATGATTCGAACTTGTGGCCGTTTGGTACTCCACTAATTATGTGGATAATAGCTGCAAATTAGGGGTGTTCAAAAAAATCCGACCCGGTTGTCCTGTCCCGATTTTCCGACGATCTGCAAAAAACCCGACGGAAAATTTTCAAAATTTTCTGTTTTTTTCGGGTCGGATACCCATCCCGAAAAAATAGCACTTTCATAGACCGGGACATGGGACATACCTTGCTATTCTCGGGTACCCGGATACCCGTTAAAAAAAAACCTCAAAAAAAAAGTTACGGATACCCACCCAGACCAAGCCACCCTATCTTCTTCTCTTTTTTTTCAAGCCTCATCCTCCACTTTCTCTCTCCTCTTCCCCATGTTACTCTATTTCTCTCTCCTTCTCACGCTCTCCTCTCCTCTCCTTCTTTCTTTTTCTGTTCTTTCTTTCTCCTTTTCTCCTCTCCTCTCTTCTTTCTCTTTCCTCTGTTCTTTCTCACGCCTCTCTCTTTCTCCTCTTTTTTTCTCTTTCTTTCGGTTTTCATGGTAAAAAAAGAAGGTTTTCGTCACAAAATCGAAATTTGACCAAAACGAAGGTTTTAATGGTTAAATTCGACCATGAAAACTCTAGATCTAGTTTTCATGGTCGAATTTGACCGTTTTAAACCAAATTCAAGGTGAAATTCAAAGCCATTTTCAGTTTAAAAGGTATGCTTTCTTGTTTTTATTTTTCTTTCTCATTTTTTTGAATTTTTAATAAATCCATTTATATGCTATGATTTCTGGTAATTATCGTGCTTGTTTTGGTAAATTTCATTATTTTTGGTTAAATTCTAGTGGTGGTGGTTTCGGTTTGGTGTAGGTGGGGTTTGGTTGGGTTGGTTTCGATTGTGGGTTGTGGCCGAACTGGTTGAAGAAAAGGAAACCCCAACGACCAAGGGCTATCGGTGGTGTTGGGTTGTCCGTTCGTGGTGGTGGAGTGAATTGCGGTGGTGGTGGGTGGTGAATTGCTGTGGTGGTGGGGTGATTTTTTATGGTGGCTTAGGAGGAGAGGAGGTACGTTTTGAGTTTCTCGATTCACTCCTTTCTTCGATAAATAAAATCCAGGACGGGATACGGGCCGACTTATCAACTACCCGGATCCGAACACCCCTACTGCAAATGGTGTATTCCTTAGATTCGACAGATTTTGTATGAGACTGTCTCATATATTGCCTTTGATCCTAATTCATGCTCCATACAACAACTCAGCAGCAGCGATCGGTTCACTCATTACAGATTGCAGCAGAGCACTTATTAACCATATATCGCTCTACATTGGCAACACCAAATCATTTATAACAGAAGCTACAATTGTTCTTAAAGGAGTCCAATACTAGCAGTTCAATGCAGCATACAAAACATTTAAATTGAAAGTGACATAGTCATCAACACAATAAACGGTGTTTAGGCAATCCCATGGTAGATCAAGCACATTATAGGATACACTCATTTTCTTCTCACTCAGTTTCACAATTAGATTATTCATCACATCTATGGAGAGGCTAATTGGACTTCTGATTTCATTGCTAATGTAGGTCATTTGGTATTGACATTTGTATTAACTCTTGTCTATCTACTATTCTTTCTCTTGAAACATTAAGAATTCTCTTCGTGAGGAGAAATTTCTTTTTATTCTTTATCTTAACTTGAAAAAAAAAAGAAAAAAAAAATATATTGTGAGAATGATATATACATTCCGAAAAGACTTGATATTGCTCGTTTCAAACTATCATCAACTTTTCTTTTTAAAATTTAGATTTTAAATTATTTTATAATGCATTAAACTAATTAAATTATTGGTTGGATGACATGATTAATTATTTGATTGAAATCAGTAAACTACTTGAATGATATGATTAATTATTTGGATGATAACAGTAACTACTTCGATACATGGTTAATTGTTTGGATGATATCCTTAATGTGTAGGCTGGATGACATGGTTAATTGTTTGGATGATTTCTTGAATGTGTAGGCTGGATGACATGGTTAATTGTTTGGATGATATTTTTAATGTGTAGGCTAGATGTTATGGTTAATTGTTTTGATGATATCTGAATGTGCAGATTGGTTGACATGGTTAATTATTTGGATGACATTAGTAACTATTTGGACGTTATCATTGTAATTAATTTAACATTTTTAAAGATTGATTTTTCTTTATTTTGTGTTGCTCTCATGAAGTAATTGGTAAAATTATTCTCACCCAATAGCTTCTCATAAAAAATATACCACAGATAATCTCTAAGTGGTCACATTGATCTTGTGAAGTGTGAACCCATTATAAAGTCGAATAAAGTGGATAGTTGTAAACCAATATAGACAGTCTTGGGCCATAAAATCTTGTAGTAGGCCCAATAAAACTGGTGAAGACAAAGCGGGCAAAATCCAATACTCACAATAGACAGAAAATAGGAGATGTCCATAATTTTAGCCTTCAAATATCATCATCATAAACAAACAAATTTTGCTAACATAATGCCAATTACATTCTTTCATAAGCAATATTAATTGTCATTGAGAATGTAATCCCTTAAGCTTTGTTTTGCAAGGCCACAGTCTTTTCCCAAGCTGGCCTAGCCAAGATATCCTTACACCAAGCACTAACACACGGGCGCTCCTCGAAAATCTTCTTCACTCGAGTGCCCATTAGCATATGCAATTGAGGCAAGTGATGAAGATCAACCAAGGTGAATATTTCACCACCCAAGTACTTGGACTCGCCTAAACGGGCCTCATAAACATCAAGGACCTTAGCTAACTTAGCCTTGTTCTCCTCGACTATAGCCATATCGGTTTCCATCCCAAACATGCCCTTTAAGAAAATCTCCCAAGTAAGAGTCCTTGCTGGTGGATCAAATTGGAGAGCCTCAACCTCCATCCAAACAGATCGAATCGCCTTTTGCTTCAAGTCTTCAAACACCAATGCAGTCCCCTTGCTTTTGTAAGCGTATGTTAAGTATTTCGTAATTGCTCTTGATTCTGTTTGAGAACATGGAAATAAATATGAATGCATATGTAGTCATAATTGTAGTATAATTCGATAGATATGCAAGGTAACTCACCAAAAAGCTTGAATTCTCCATCTTCAAATGCTGGTACTTGACCAAATGGCTGAAATTATATGGTAAGAAAAATAAGCTTTCACATAATCAAATTAAGGGTCATGTGATAGAGTATAAAACATATTTTTTGACCTCAGCCATAAGATTAAACTTTTGGTTGAGTTGGTCCTCTACGAGTATTTTTACAAGTACAGCTCCAATTTATTTATTTATTTTTATTTTTTGAAGAAATATACAGCTCCTAATTATTAACATGCATATACTCTTTATTAGATAATGTTGAGGTCATATACATACAATATTGTCTATAAGTCAAATTACAAACTTGGGAGATAAAAATAGAAGACAGATTGACAAGAAACAAGAGAAAACTTACATTAAGAGAAAGATAAGGTTGTTGTTTGTGAGCACCGGATTTCATGTCGACTGAAACGAATTCAAAGTCGAGCTCTTTTTCATGAAGAGCAGCCACAACTCGGAGTGTGGCTCCGGAGAATGGGCTTCCATGAACCTTGATCCTCATGCTTGACCTTAATAATCTAAGATGTTAGGTTTAGACTTATGAGAAAGCTTAATTATATTGATGAGAGTATACAACTATTTATAGTAGTGTTACATGAGAATGATCCTAATACAATCTCTGTGATTCACAAGTACAATCTCTATGATTCACAAATTAAAAATCAAACAGGATTTCATAATAATATTGATATCAAGAGAGATATCTCTAATATGGAGTAGTCAAAGGTAAGACTTTAAGATAGAGAAAAAGAAGGATATAATGATTTAGGAAATAAGATGAGAATGTATAAGTCATACTTCCTCGTATTTTATTACTTGCTCTATTTTTTCATGCGCGGAGTTTTAGGAGAAATAATATAAGCAATAATATATGAAGGAATTGTGGTTAGTGGAAGAATAAAGTATGATAGTTAAAGGAGAGAGAATCTGAAAATATTAAAGTATGATAGTTGGAGATCTAGTAGAGAGAAGAAATTAATAAAATATTGTAAAATGTTTCCAAAAGAAAATGAAACAAGTAATAAAATATGGCCGTAAAAGGAAAGTGGAGCAAGTGATAAAATACAGAGGGAATACCAATTAAGCTAGAAGTGCTCACTAACTTTTTGCGGTTCCGATTCCGATTTAAGGTACCATGTCTTGTAATATACTTATTAACTTTTTGTGGTTATTTTTTTATAAAAATTATGCTAGTTGGTCACTAATTTATAATGTTTACAACTTGCAAATAAAATAAACTAATAGTAATTGTCTAACAAATTCAATACATATATTTATAATTGTTAGTTTGATATTTATTATTTAAAAAATAAGTTAGAATTGGTGTATACTCTCTCCTTTTTTTTATTTGCATCACTTCCCTTTTATGGGTGTTTTTTTTAAATGCATCACTTCTATATTTGGTAGCTTTATATTATATTTTATCATTTCTCTCTCTTGCTTTAAATTTTACTCAAATTATTTTATCATTTCTCTCTTCCACGGTCCCCACTTAAATAATAAAAATATCTATCCTATCTCACATACATTCTCTTTCATAATCTCCATCTTCCTTTTACTATAATAATTTATTTACCCACTTACATATTATATTACTCTTCTAAAACTCCATGCATTTTCAAGTGATGCAAATAAAAAAAACGGAGGGAGTAATTTTAAATTAAGTGATACTTTTATCAGGTTACAGGGTACCCTACAGGTTCCGGTTCCAAAAAAGTTAGAACTTGAATCGAAACTTGTTGCAACAGGTTCTCCATTTTGCTACTCGAAACCGGAACCACTTGTACAAGTTCCGGTTCAAGAACTTGTGGTTCTTAACAGGTTCTGATTTCGATTCAGGTGCGATTTCTAACAGGTCCGGGTTTCAATTCAGGGTATACTTATTTTTTTCTCACCCCTAGAGCATAATACAAAGAAAATTGTGGCTACAAAATACTTCAACTACTGCAGTTTATGGAATTTCGCTACTCCCTTCTTTATGAACAACTTTCATATTATGACACAGATGAAGAAATATAGATACTTCGTAAATCGTACTTCCTTTGTTTTTTTTAAATACATCAGCTTGACCAGTACATTTGCCGATACACAACTTTGTTCATTATAATATCTTTAATTGACTATTAGTAAAAAATGTAACAAAATTATATTATAAAACTAGTGAGTAGCTCGGGCGTTACCCCAGGATACTACTTTTGTATTTGTGCAACTACTAATTTTTAAGAGCATTTAAATATTTAATAGTGTGTATGTAGTATGTATTTTCAATACTTTTATAGTATAATATTATTTAGTGTGCAACATTAAAGCATAATTGACTATTAGCTTAGATGGTTAAACAATAACATTGCTTTAAGGAAGTCATGTGTTTGAACCTTTTCATCCATAGATTTTTTTTCAATATAGTTGAGGCAACATGAAGTATTGTTGGTAGTGAGGGTGACGTGGCATATTGAGGAATTGAGTGGATGACGTGGCATAATAAGGAGTTGAGTGAGTGACGTGGCATAGTGAGGAGGTCTACGTGACATAGAGACGTTTTTAGGAACGCCTTTTAATATATTAGTATAGACTAGACATTATGACTAATCTAATAATATATAATATAATAACATCTATGTATTTTATAAAGGTGAAAAAATTAAGTTAACCATGGTATGTTAATAGTGCAATTATCAAAATGATGTATTTAAAAAAAAAAACAGAGGGAGTGGTACATTATAGGAGCCATTACATCAGGTTGTGATTCTAGGTAATCAATGCAAGATTTCCAATACTCCGAATCTTCTATTCTTTTTAGTGCTTTGTGAACCATTTTGGCTACATACCACAATGGTATACAAGTGACTTATTCTGCTTTAGCAATGCAAACTGTCTTCATGGTTACATTTCCGAAGTATCCTTCTGGTAAGGTTGGATCCTTTAGCCTTGAACGTCCGTCAGTTACGATGTAGAGCTTCACGCATTGATCACCGGTTAAGCCACGGGCCTTACGAGTGCTCCGCCACACATGCCCGGTTAACACTTCAAATGTGCTTGCTTTGTAGCTTTCTATTTCAGGGGATATTGCTTGTACTTTTAATGCATCAATTTGATGTTTAGTGAATTTAAAGAGACCGTCAGTTGTAGTAGCAATTTCACCTAGAGTCGGTCCCCATTGATATCAGATTTCAACAAACATTGTTAATATCAAGGCAGTGTTGTAAATAATAGGCAAGACTTTTGAAAAAGTATTGATAAAATAATGAAAAGCTGAGGTGGACTCTGTTGTGCCCATTTGTGGGTAAATTTGGGAAGGAGGAGAGAGAAACAACGCCCCCAAAGTGAAACCCACCTTTTTCCCTGAGAAGGAATGCACGTCAATCTGATCAGACACTACTAACGGCAAATCTCAAACACTACTGGTGGCTTCGCCGCCAAATTAAACGACAACCTTAAGTAAAAAAGAGTAATTTAGGGTATAATTAATCCCAAAGGGTAGGTGTTAAACTTCTCCATTGTTTCCACCATTAAAGATGAGCTTTCATTGCTTCACCAATGAAGATACTCTTTTCATTCTCCATTGAAGGCAACCACAAGAGTTTGCCTTGTTTGAAGCTTGAAGGCGAATTGACGATGATAACGGGGCTCGAATTACGAGAATGAGCTAGAATCCTTGTTCTTACAATTTTGCCCCTCACTAACATAGTTGAAAAGACCGCAACACCCCTATATTAACAAGTTTTGCTGATATATAGATAGTAGTATGTGAATCATAATACATACATTTACAAATAATTCCATCTACCAATTGGTTGTTGGTACAGTGGTGATTAGGACTGCACTTGGTAGGGAGGACCCGTGTTCGATCCCCAGCAACAACAATTGGGAGGGGACTAGAACCTAACCATCAGAACTAATCCCCAAATCCGGATTATCTAAGGGTGAACCGAGTGAATCACCAAAAAAAAGAAAAAAAAAAAACAAATCATTCCATATATGTTTAGTTTGAATTTTATATTCACCTATGGTGCCTAAGGGTAATTAATCTTTCTCTATAGAACAAAAAAAAAAAAAAATTATATTCTGTCATTGCACAATTTTTTTTTTTGTTTTTTATCGTTAATATTTAATATCCTTTCTATATTTTAAAATGTATTTCACTTTAACCAATACATTAATTGCTATAACGAAATTTTGACCAATGATATAATAATATGAATTATCAAAAATTAATGTTTGAAAAAAAATTGTTTAGACGACTCTGACACATACATCACCTAAATGATTGTACTTAATCTTGTGTGTAAAGTATGAACATTGGGTAAAGTGGTGTACGTATATAATTTTTAAAAATCCAAATATAACACTTAAAAAAACGAATGGAAGTAACATTTTTTTTTATCATAAAATACAAGTTTTTCTAGATAAATAGTTTTTGTTCACTTCATAAGATCATAACATTTTCGTAAATAAATAAACAAGTTTTCCATTAAAAGTGGTTCCCCCAACTGAGAATGACGACATAAAATTTTGATTTATTTACCAAAATGACATGTGATAAACAAACTTACCTGCCCGATGATATCCCTTTGAGCGGTAAGGGTGGCGAGGGCGGCTCGAACTGTATGTGGTTGAACTTGATCTGAGGTGGGTCACGAGGGCTCAAGTAGACAGACCTTTCATGAACAGGCAAAACCGCGAGGTTATCTCCTCGGGCGAGCATCGCCCATGAGTTAAAGAAGTAGGTTTGCCCGATTCCATCAGCAATAAAATGATGTGTAACACGGGCAAGACATACAGCACCGCATTTGAAGCGAGTGAGTTTTGTTAATAACAGCAGTAATGACGAGAGTCCACCCGTGTAGTCGCATGTAGGCAACACCAACTTACGAAGCTCCGAGTTGGGCTTAAAATCTCCGTAATGAGCAAGCGGATATGTTGTTTTGGCCTCTTCGAATAACACTCCTGCAGCATTGCAATCGATCTCGATTCGGCCATTCTTCTCATTCTTAATTAACCGGCCTGCTACCGGATAGAATGGTACTAGTATTTCGCTACTCTTTTATAACATCTGTGTCTAATCACACTTTTGAGGAAGTGTTATTATTACTTTGGGTGGGTATAAATGTAAATGACAGGAATATGGGCATGAGTTGAGCCTACAAAGTCAAGGTGTGAGAGCCAAAGACGATGCTTTCGAGTCGGTTTCGATGGGCGGATTAGAATGGATTCTTTCACGGTGATGAGGCTCATATTTGTGATGGGAGGAGTAGACAGTAGAGAGTGGTGATGCTTCATGGGTCTTTTCCTCTCATGTAGAAATTAGTAACTACGATAGGTAGGTAGTAGGAATTCATTAAGTTACAACAACCTTTCAATTAATGATGTACAATCCCATATGAATTTTTCATTGGCTGATTTTGATTTCTTTTTTAATATAAAATTAATAATAAATCATTAATCTAATTTTTAAAATTCATTTATTAATTTTGAAACAATTTCAGTTTTCTTTTTTAATAATTTTATTAAATAATTTTCAAAATTCACTTTTTATTATTACTAAAATTAAAAAATAATTCATAACATAATTCTACAAAATATAAGTAAAATAAAAATAAATTTTAAAAATATGAAAAGAAAAAACATTTATTATTAATTTTTACATACAAAAATAAATTAAATGAATCAGCCAATAAATAGAGATGTGAGTAGTGGTAGAAATTAATGATTAGAATCTAATTTGTGGTGCGGGGATGATTTAGTCATCATAATATCATATAGAGACATATCGAGACATAATTTATTTTTATTTATTATAAATCATAAGTTTACCAAATTTATACTCTATTCCCTTATCCATCAGAGTTATAAAGTTACATTTTTTTAACTTTTTTAAGCATCATACTTTTCAATTAAGTTTTGTTTGGATACCAAAATGGCCATTCATTTTGGACCTTATTTCTCAATTGGGTCACCATGTCCGATCCACTTAACGTGTAACTTCATGTCTAAAACCAGCAAATCAGTCCAAAGGCCATGCAATTATGCAAAGGTCATTAAAAGAGCCCATACGTCCGGTGCATGACACGTGTCCTAAAGGCTCCGCTTTATTTACTACCCCATGGGTATACATAGTCTAAATTTCATCATAATCAAGCATTCAATATGAAGCCTCAAGCACTTGCTCTCTTACTTAGCATTTAATACTCTCGCTTTATATTAAATGACTAATTTAGGCATCGGAGGGACGTTTCTTGAACAACCCTCGAGACCGGTTAATGTGCTTTGATGTGCAAAAAACCCTTGGCCTATAGTTAATTGGACAAAGCTCCGTCTTCAACCCATTATACTAAAGATCTTCTTAGGTACACATTATTTTTACCGAAACAAGTTCATTGTCACTCCTAATTATGAAGTGAACGCCACTTAATTAATTGCGTTTGGTAAGTAGTAGACATTTAGCTTGACTTCTTGAGTGTGTCCCCTGGAAGATTGCATTTGCAACAAAATGAGATGCATTAAGGCCTCAAAGTTTTAGGGCCCAAAATTCTGGAATGCAGCTAATATCAATGCAACGTTTCAGTCAATGTCATAGCAGAGCTGCTAACATTCAATTTTTGTCCAAAAAAACTTTTTTTTTTTTTTTTTACTCACTCAATCATACATAATTTCCTAGTTGTAAACTTGTTTAGCTCTTGCGTGGACAACTTAATGAACTTAATTTTCAAACCTTGTAGCTTTACTAGTTGGTTATTGGTGCAGTGGTGATTAAGACTGTACTAAATAAGAAGGACCGCGTGTTCGATTCTCCGTTACAACAATGGAAAGGAAATTGGAAACTAATCACTCAAAATTGAGCCCCTAATTCGAATTAGCCCAAAAGATAAATCGGGTGGAATACAAAAAAAAAAAAAAAAAAAAAAAAAAAAAACTAATGGGCTACTGGTGTTTGAAATATGACTACCATATTCAATCAATCAATCAATAATTCAATAATATAATACTAAAACAGATATCAGGAATGACACGTGTCACTTCTTGGTGCTGTTTTTCCCCCCTCCAAAACTCCCCCTCTCCTTTTAACAAAAAATCTTTTATTTTTGAAATATTTGTATAATGCAACTATAATAATATTATTCCAAATCTTATATTTTATCTTTATATAAAATGTATTAGTTTTATTTTGTGTTTAAAATTCTTCCACACACATTTACCGAAAATATTATTCCAACTTTTTTTTTTAACTATAGAAAAGTGAGCCACTGGTTCAGGTACAACATACTATCATTATCGTGCTGGACATCTTAAAGGAGTATTATTGAATTTTGTCAAAAAAGTAATAATAAAATTGATTCATATAATTGATATTTAAGAAATTACTTTAAAATAAACATCACTCTTTTTTTTTCAAATAACTTTAATATTTTGTTGCTTAGACTAATGGAGTATTATATATGACTATACAATAAATGTTGTGTTTGACAATTATATCATATGTCTAATTCTATGAAATTGTAAAATATCAATCAATTTTTTGTTATTATTTAATTAAAAAGTTAATATCTTAGTAAATACAATAAAAATTATTATCTTTTGCTGAAACATTGGAATGAAATAATAAATTTATTACATTCGACATTCATAAATAAGCTGCATAGTAAAAGATACGTTAGACGTAGTGACAAGTGACATTTTCTTGTGTATCCTTTCTTTTGGATTAATAGTTATTTATTTACAAATAAACTTTTAAGTCAATAAACAAACAACGATCAAACTACAATTATGTAGGGTTGGCAAAAACTGACCCGACCTGAACCCAACCTAAAAATAGCGGGTTAGGGTTGAGATTTTTGACACGAAAACTGAAATGGGTTGACACGAATCCGACCCGAAATTAAATGGGTTAGGTTAAGGTTGAAAATTCTAACCCGAAAATGACCCATTTAACCCGAATTTCCGAATATTTAAAAAAAAAAAATAATAATAACCTCAACTATAAAAATACCAACCAGCAGCACAACACACAAAAAATATGGGTCCTAATGTAAATCGACCCAAGCCCAAATATAGCTCCTTATCTAAAATCTAAAACCCTAAAATCATCTCAATGCTCACACCTCTCACTCTCTCAGCCGTTTCTTAGCAAAACTCCAGCACACTTTCAGACTTTCTCTCTCATATTGTAAACTGCAGTTTATTTATGTAGTTTAATTTTTCTGTCAATTTTCTCTCTCATAATTCAAACTCTAAAAATCTAAAATCATATGTGAATTCAATTCACCATTGATCGTTCAATTTCTAGTTGGGTTTTCGGTCTCTAAAATTCTAAAAAAAATCTAAAATCATACAAATTTGTTAATTTGGGTTTTCGGTCTCAAGCTGGGGTTTTTCCTTTTCGGTTGATCTGAGTTCAATTCACCATCGTTCAATTTCAAGTTTTCAACCGTTCAAGCTGATTTTTCGGTTGGTCTGAGTTCTACTTGTACATCTCCTCAAGCTGAACTTCAAGCCTCAAGCTCAACTACATGTGTTTTCGGTCGATCTGATTCTACATCTCCAAAACTTTCACAGTCACCTTCAATTCTTCCTTTCCTTCAAAGACAATTTTCTGTTTTAATTTTGTGTTTTGGTTTTTTTTTTTTAAATTTTTAAATTTCAGCTTTTCTTCGATTGTGTTGTTTTTGGTTAATAATCGTAATACACCTAAAATTTTTGTTGTTAATTTTTTGCATGTTGGTTGTTGCCGATTTGTTGTTTCTGATTTTTTTTTTTGTTCCCGATTTGTTATTAATTACTGCATATTGATTGTTTTCGGTCAAATCAACCCAATTTTAAAAAAATAAAATCAGGTCAAATCAGGTCGTTTTCGGGTTGACCCGAACCTGAAAATATCAGGTTCAAGTTGGGGTTCTCAACCCGAAAACTTAAATGGATCAGGTTCAGGTTGGGGGTTAGCTGATCCGAAACTCAAAAACTCGGACACAAACCCGACCTGACTTGATCCGTTTGCCACCCCTACAATTATGGGATAGCTTCAAACACAATTTTACATAATAACAAAGAGCGACGATATCATGTAAATCATCAATCCATAGACAGAAAATGTGCTACTAATAATAGAGATTAGTGTTGCCTAATTGGATTATTATTGCCTTTAATGATTCGATGAGTTTACCCAAAAATCCCCTAAACCCATTCCCCACCCTCCCTACCTTTTGCATTCCCATTCCCCTTCAACTCACGCCCCCTTCTCTCTCCTCTCAAGCCTCTTCACTGTCGTCGTCGTCTTCTTCTTCGTCTCTTCACCGTCGTCGTCGTCTTCGCCTCTCCACCGTCATCGTCTTCTTCGCCTCTCCATCGACGTCGTCTACTCACGAATTCGAGCTTGTCTTCGCATCTGTCGTCGCCTTCTACTTCTTCGCCTCTCCACTGTCGTCGCCGTCGTCTACTCACGAATTCGAGCTCGTCGTCGCAACCATCATCATCTTCTTCTTCGTCGCCGAGGAGAGAGAAATAGGGTTAGAGTTGGTTTAAAGGATTTGGGGGGAAATGGCGGTGGCAGCCATTGATTCAAGCTCAAGAAATTGGGGTTTTACTTTTGCAATTAGGGATTGTGATCTTCTTCACCACCTTCATTACTACCAGTTGATTCAAACCTCCCACCACCGCCTTCATCACCGTCGACTTTCATGTCAGAGTAGTTTTCATTTTTTTTTTAATTTATGTAATTTTGTGGATTTGTCTTGTTTTAAACTAATATTACTCTTTAATTTGTTCATAAATGCCTTCATGGTGATTGAATTTTCTATATAATTTGCCATTGTTGAAAGTTTTTTGCTATAGCACGAATGAATTTGTATGGAATGGTTTGATTCCCTAGTTTGAACCAAACTGTCTTAAAGGGAATCAGTCAGCATTTCATTCCGTTTCCTGGATACAACCAAACAACTAGGGCAAATCAGGGTTAATCCATTCCTTTCTCCTTCATTCCCATTCTGCATTCCATTCCGATTCCCCTATGCAAACCAAACGGCCCCTTAGTCTATTGTTTATGTATATTTTAATTTGATGTTTATAGAAAGACATTTATAAATAAGTCTTTAGTCATGTAGTCACTAGATTGTATAATTTTATTGAGAATAATATGCCTCATTAATGTAATATAATGTATACTGCTTTTAAATATTTTCAACACAAAAAATCAACAATAATTTTTTTTTCTCAATTGTAGCTTTAATAATTTTTGCCTTATTATTTTATTATTCTATATGCATTGCATTTGTTTATGCCGCATGAGTTGCCTCATTTTTATATTATATCACAATTAATTATATAAAAAAAAATTATTAGTGTGCATCGCAGAGGCACTAATATAGTGTTTCAATGATTAAGAAGTCATAATTGACATGTTTTTTTCTCAAAATAATAAGTTTTATTACTTTATTTTGGTATAAAATAGTATTTACAACATTTTCTTTTATTTATCAAATTTGTTATTTTATTTATGTAATTTTTATTCTTATTTTATAGTTTCTCCAAAAATATCTATTTTTATGATGGATTAAAATTTTCAAAAATTATATTTACATTGTAGAAATTAGAAGACTAATTGTGTCCATATTATAATGTAAAAAATAAGCCGATTATATTGTTTATCATTAAAATAATATGGTAGTCATATATCAAATGACCGTTGCAGAAACATTCCGCTCATAAGACCTAATTAATCTATCTCTTTTTAGGGGATGGGACCTAATTTGCCCTGTTTAACCAAAAAAAATTAAAAAAAAAAGGGTCATACATAATCACCTAGTAGGCATTTAATTTTTGTCCCTTAGATTTTTGTCTTGACACACAGTTGTGAAGGTTTCAAATAGTTGTTGGGGTTGTTCCCTCCTACTTGAAGGATGAAGCCCATTTTAGTGAGCTAATATAATGTTTTAACCATATGGGCATTTAACCTTGGGCCCATATGAAATAAAAGGCGATAAGAAAGTCAAAGAGGGGGTTGAAATAAAGAGTGTGCAGCTGGAAACAAGAGTGGATTATTCCCAACAATTTTTCAATAGTTAAATGTTTTATTTTAAGTACAAATTTCTGACATAGTCACCCTTTTTCTTTTTGACTCCATTGATAATTATGCTTAATTTATATGTTTAAAAAAAAAAAACAATGTTTTGCTATTTTGTTTAGGATGAGTAAATTTTTTTTTGCCCTTGCAGATAATTAACAAAATGACACTTCAATATCTCTCCAACAATAGCAATAATGTTCCATATACTCAACCTAAATAAAGTGTATATGTTCTAACAACAAACGTTAATTTTTGTATTGATTCAAATAGAAATGTGCAAAATATATTTTTTCATTTGCTCATTTAATTATTTAAATGAGCAAACTATACAGAAATCAATTTGCTCATATATTACCGCATTGCCACAAGTTGTAAAGTGCATGAGCTACCATTTGACCAATGAAAAAAAGCATCACAATTTAAACCTTAATTAAAAATTCAATCACCACCATAAACTAAATTAACGAAGGGGATGTGAGATTATAATTGTCTTTTTTTTTTTTTTTTTTTTTTTTTTGGTAGTTAAGATTATATAAGAAAACAATAATGCTTGTGTGCAACCAGCTACACACTGTAACTACATTTATTTATAAAATAGGAAAAAATTTCTGTAATAATCTAACCTTTGTCTCATCCGCCCAAAATAATCCCCCCTTTTTAATTGACACGTTTCTATAGTCACGGAATGTTAATAACATTTGAAAGCAAATACTATATGTAGTAACTTATTAATATTTGTGAGAAATCGTAGCAATATAAGAGCATATTTCTATTGTAAAAGCTAAGGGTTGATGTAGTGCAATAATACCTAAAATGCCATTAATTTTACAAACTATTATAAAATGATTGGAGTCAATAAATTTAGAAATAACCTATATCACGTATCACGTGCATATAGATCTACCTTGTATTAAAATATGTTCAAGCCCTTTTATTATTACATGGTGAAATATATTGCTCTAAATTAGAGGTGGCAATGGCCTAGCCAGGCCAAAGTTCGGGCCAAAAAAATTTCCCAGCCCATTATGGGTTGGGCCCAGAGGGCTTTTTGGATCAAGCCGAGCCAGTTTTCTAGGCCAGAAACTCAAGCAATTATTTCACAAAATCATAATCCATCATATCCCAATATAATGACAAAAAATGAATTAAGAACTTAACATTCCCTATACCCTCACAATATTAAGAAAGTTGATTCATTTATAAATATCGAATTTTAATAGAGAACAAAAAACCTAAAAAAATTTACACATAAAATTCTCTTAGAACGAAATTAAAATACTTGTAAATAATTTAAGATTCATATAGTCAATCTTCTTAATTTAGTACAAAATCAAATTAAAATCGTGTGTAAGTTGAACCAGTTTAAAATCTAGTCAACAATAATATAAGACAATAACAAACACTATAAACGTGAGGCCACAATATTTGGGCTCAATAGAAGATCGTTTTGCACATCAAACTTCTTTGCCATAGCACGTAATATTCCCTTTTGAACTTTTCCTGTAGAAGTCTTTGGAAGCTCTTTCACGAAACATACCTTTTTAGGCACCATATAATGAGGAAGATTATTTCTACAATACGTTATCATATCTTGTTCCGTTACACTTCCATCTTTACCACTTCTCACAACAAATGCACAAGGGCTTTCACCCCATCGCGGGTGTGGCATCGCCACCACAGCCACCTCCGACACCGTTTGGTGTCGATAAATCACCCCTTCAACGTGTACACTATTAATATTCTCACCACCGGATATGATCACATCTTTTAACCTATCCTTTAATTCTATATACCCGTCCGGGTGTATAACACCTACATCGCCGGTATGGAACCACCCGTTAGCAAATGCTTCTGAGGTGGCCTTTTCGTTCTTGAAGTATCCTTTCATTATGCCACTACCACGTATCACAATCTCCCCTGTCGTCTTCCCATCGTTAGGCACACTTTGCATTGTTACCGTATCTTTAACATCGACGTCTGCTATGCTTAGTGGACTAATCCCTTGACGCGCCTTCAATTGTGCTTGTTCCTCTTGTGAAAGACCATCCCACTCCTTTTGCCACTCGCACACTAGTGCAGGGCCTACTGACTCGGTTAGTCCATAACCGTGTACGATATGAAACCCGAGTTTCTCCATCTCGTTAAGTAGTCCTGGTGGAGGAGGTGATCCACCAGTGAGTACTTGGACTTGGGAGGTTAGTCGCACGAGCTCGTTTGGCTTGGCTTCTCGAATGATGTCCAACACAATCGGTGCACAACACATGTGAGTGACTCCATGGAGTGCTATGCTTTTGTAAATTATAGATGCGGTTGTATTGCGTATACAAACATTAGTCCCGCCTCGAGCAGCAACTCCCCAAGCAAAGGTCCATCCGTTACAATGAAACATCGGTAAGGACCATAAGTACACGGGTTCGGTTGCCATCTCCCAACCTAAGATCATACTCAAGGTACTTAGGTAGGCTCCTCGATAACTATATACCACTCCTTTAGGAGAAGACGTCGTACCGGATGTGTAGTTAAGAGCAATGGGATCCCACTCATCGTCGATCTTTATTGGTACGAAATCTACATTTCCCATGGCAATCAAGTCTTTATATTCCAATTCATTGTCACACTTTTTGTTTTGGTGAGCATTCACACTTGCCATAGTTTCAAAGTTTTCGCTTTCGTGTTTTCCATGTTTATTTGTAGGAGAATCCATCTCTGTGATGATAACAATAGAGGGTTTCGATGTTGAACGTTTTGGATCATTGTTTAAGAGACGAAGCGCCTCGTAAGCAAGAGGGATGTACTCGTAGTCCACAAAAAGGATCTTAGCTTCCGAGTGGTCGAGTATAGACTTGAGAGTATTGGCGTCAAGCCGAGTATTGATGGAGTTGAGCACAGCTCCTGCCATTGGCACTGCAAAGTGCATCTCGTACAATGCTGGTATATTTGGGGCCAATACTGATACCTAACAAGTTGGACAATATACAGTCAGTTAAGTAATTCATGTAGCAAAAAAACTTAACACTTTGCGTTTACAACAATAACATTTTTTTGCAATATGTTTATTGTGATGTGACGACCCCTTTGATAAGTGATACTCCATAAATAACGTCAATGCGAACAGATTAAGGTAAGAATGTAATAAACATGTGTACATAATTGCAAATTATAAGTTCCAACTGAATTTTTTAATGGCAAGGAGGACCTTGACCAGACTTCAATACTCACGGGACTTCTGATTCAATCTTTGTGAATCAAGCACTTGGGAGTACAGGCAAGGGGTAAGGAAATTCTTACCCTCAAGCACCCTTACTGGGTAAGATTTGAACTTAAAACTTGTAGGATCCGAGGTAAGCACCCTACTAAGTACTCGTCAGCCAACACTTTGTTTGTACCAATTGAAAAATAATAGAGCTTGCAAAATGAGTACTATACATTCACCTACGGTTTCTAATTTGCAATGTGCTTATGTGCATAATATATTTTGATTTTCAAAGCCAATGCCCAAGCAACAAGGCAACAAAATTATAAAGGGTCTTGTATCTTATATTGCCTTGGGCCCATATATAATGATGAATGGCCTTGATCTGAGTAATATCAGCCCTCCCAATTATATTCTTGCTCTAAACTGTCTTATTAATTTTTTTTTTATTAATTTCTTAATTATGGATGATCCTGATTTTAGAAAGTGTATTACCAAATTGGTCTCTGCCCTCTATGGTGACTTTTGATGTGAACAAAAATAGGTAATATACGTGTTACCATGCCATGTGGCAGCATGTGACAAATACAATTTTCTCACCAATTGTCCTCGAGCTTTATAAAAATTCATCAAATAACCTCGTGTTTTTCAAAATTCAATAAATACCCTTCACCTTTTAACAAATACTTTAGTCGTTAGTCATTAATGTTAATAATGACACATGTGAAGATATGATTGATTCATTTTCATTATTTTAATTAATTAAAAATTAACATTTTTTCTTATCACACAAAACGATGCAATTAGGTTTTTTTTTTGGCCAATTTTGAGCTTAAGTTGGACTCAAAAAAGGTCAAAATGTCCTAAAAAATTTTAGCGGAAATTTTTTTTGATACTCAAATTGAGAAAAGTATAATTTTTTTAATAAATAATTAAAATATTGAAAAAGAATCAATCATATCATGACATGTGTTATGATTAACCCTAATGACTAACATAACTAATGATCGTTAGTTATTAAGGGTACTTTGAAGTATTTTTGAAAAGGTAAAGGGTATTTGGTGAATATTGGAATTGAAAACGCGAGGGTATTATTTGATGAATTTTTAAAAAGCTCGAAGGCATGCATTTGGTAAAAGAAACCGAACAAAATATTCTCACACCCATTCAATCTTTTTTGTTCAATAACTACTTAAATTTACATAAACAAATTAAAGAGAGGAGAGAGCCCTACTTCTGCCCATGTGAGAGGGGTTCAATTCTCACCTCAAGCAAGTGGATTCCCTAATTTTCCTCCTACTTGCATATGGAGATTCTTCTTACGCATAGAAAGGGAGGAGAGCTGAAAGTTGGGTGTTGCCAGCAGGGAAAGAGTAGGGGTGTCCATTTAGTTTTTGATTTGGATTTATGTCAAATTAAAATTCGATTTAAATTAAAATTCGATTTTTAATTTTCTAATCCAATCTAATCCAAATTTCTCACCAAATCTAATCTATGATGCAATCCGATCCAAGCCAGATCAAAATCTCAGATTCGAAAACTTGAACTAAATTTACATTGCAAATTAAATTTACTGCAATATATAAAATGTGCAACTGAGATATGTTGTGATTAGTAATGGTCTCCGCACTCAGCTCCATACATTCACTACAATGAATAATTAATCTCATTACCAACTTATCTTACATAATACAATAGTCAATGAAAATGCTTAAAACTCAGTCGGTCAAATTAGGTCAACTTAATAGGGACAGAAAAAGTATTTCATATATTAATTATACATAATCAATGACATGTGGGCCAGGGAAGAGTTAAATTGCAATAGAGACAAATGCTTGCTGTGACACTCAAATGTGTAGTCTTATGATGATAAGGCGGCCTGTCATGTTTAATTCACCTTATTTTTACTTATATTTAGAAAAATTAAGTTTAGATTAGATTAAGTCAAAAAAATAAGTTCAAATCAGATTAGATTAAAAAAAAAAAAAAAGTTCTGACACATTTTATCATTTTATGTGCGATTTTTTATCGTTAAATATCTATAATTTACATTGAAAAAAATTATGAAAATTATATATTTATAGAATACACATTATTACGACTTTAACAAGGCCCCAATTGATATATTTTTTCTTTATAAATTATCGTACAGATATGGTCAAAGTTTGGTCGAATCAGACAATCAGATCAAATCAAACCAAATCAGATCATCAATAGTAAGGTGAACTAAACAAGCCCTAACACAAATGAACCAAATATAAATTAGTATAATGCTTAATAATGTGGTATAATGGTTATTAAGAAAATGATTATTTCTTTATTTTTTTTAGGGTAATGCTATATGTAGCTTTTAGGGTTAAAAATAAGTAATATCTTTTCTAATTTGGTATTAATTTAAGAATGTATGATAAAATCATGCGTAAATCAGTGTAATAATATTATATTTTAATTTGTTTTTTTTTCTAATTTTAACTCCTTATATATAGCCCTAAAGGTTGTGTATAACATTTATTTTACGTTTAAAAAAAATAATGAACCACTTTATTTTACGTATACCTTTAATTAATAATAAGTAATAATTACAAAGCACAATTTTTTTTTTGATGTATTGACTTATACATTATTCTGTTTTGATACGGATATACCATAATCATACCTGTAATTACACATTCTATTGTATCTACTCTATATTTTCTTACATCCATCCATCCATCCATCTTATAACAATGTCTCTTACTCTGTTTTCCTAATACATTAAAAGACAGCCAATGGAGTATTATTATTTATGAATACAATAGTAGTGTGATTATTTGACTAGTTAATAATAATAAGACTCTCCTCAAAAAAAAAAAAAAAAATAATAAGATTAGTGTATAAAAAAAAAAAAAAAAAAAAAAAAAAAAACAGGATGACAATTAAAGAACATAACAACTATGGACAAAAAAAAAAAAAAAAAAAAAAAAACGTTAACTAACCACGTCATTTTTGGCAATGCCAAGGGATTGGAGGGACGAAGCGAGGCGTCGACAGCGATCGTAGGTCTGCCGCCAAGTAAACCGAGCACCACCGTATATGATGGAGGTACGGTTAGCATAAAATTTAGCAGCTCTTTTCAAGAATGTGACTGGAGTAAGAGCTGCATAGTTTGCCTCGTACTTATTCATGTACTTGTTCATGATTTGTAGCTAATCAAAGGACGCAAAATTAATAAATGTTTTGACACTTTAATTGGTGTGATGCAATGCACATATAAATGGTGAAATTGGGGGGTGACATGATTTATAGGTCACTTGTAGCAAACGGAAGTATTCAGGACCGCTTGGGTTTTTTATTTCCACGTTTTCTCCTATTGACTTTTTTTTTTAACTCTTGTAATGAGAGCAATGGAAAGTTATTGAATAGGCCCATTTTATTATTAAAGTGCCTCCCTTGCGACTTTTTGCATTATTTATTGGAAAAGTTGTTAAAATAATATAAACTTTAGCCCGTTCTTCTTAATAATACTCCCTATGTCCCTTATTTTTTGCCCTATTTGACTTTTTACGGTTTTTAAGACGTGTGTTCAAACGTATATATCTTAATTTCTATACGCATAAAAATTATAAAAGTTTGATATAAATAAAATATACAATAAGATGATTCTAACAAGACCTCACATGAATATATTATCGCTTATAGATTATCGAGAATTTATGGTCAAAGTTTTATAAGTTTGACCCATAAAATTGCAATGGGGCAAAAAATAAGAGACGGAGGGAGTATAACCTTTAGATTATACATGAATATTACAAACCTTTGGATCTTGTTAATTTTAAACAAGACATAACCAGTTGGTAACCTGTTAAACGGGTTAACCATGATATGTGTCGCTATATGATTGCTTTAAATTATTGTTGGTTTTTTTCCCTCTCTCTCCTCCCAATGTACACCACTATTGCACCACCTGCACGCCATCTCCGGCAGCCCCTAACCCCAGCCCAACCATCGAAGACCCCTGCCTCCCCTTCCCCCACCACGAAACCACCCCTCCTCTTCCCCAGCAACCGCAAAAAGCTACCCTTCCCCTTCCCCTTCCCCCACCCTGCAAACCGCTCATCCCCTTGCCCTAGCCCCTCGAAAAACCGTCCCTCCCCTTCCCCTGCCCCCGATAATCGTCCCGGCCCCTTCCCCTTCCCCAGCCCCGAAAACAACCCCTCCCTTTCTCTAGCCTTAAAAATCGGCGCGGGATCACTCCTTTCTCCGGCATAAAATCGCCGCTTATCACTCCTTTCTTCGTATTCAACGGGGAGGGGGCCGTCGAGGGAAGGGATTAGGTGTTTAACAGGGAGGGGAATCGCGGGGTGAAGGGATTATGTGTTTGACGGGGAGGGGTTGCTGGAATGGTTTTTTTTTTTTTTAATCAAAAATTACTTTTTTTTTAAAAAAATAAAAAAAAATAAATTTAGACCAATTATATGATGACAAGTGTCATAAATAACTTTTTTAACTGATTACAAGTTTTTTTTTTATCTTGTTTAAAGTTGAGACCCCCTAAAGGTTGTAATATTCATGTATAATCCAAAGGTTGTATTATTAATATTAACGGGCCAAAGGTTGTATTATTTTTGACAATATTTCTTATTTATTTAACTTATTTTAACTAACGTTTTCATTTTATGTTTTAACCTTTTATTGTGATTTATATTTATTGATAATTTAAAGTATTATAAGTCTAAGTTTTGCATTAGTGTATGTGCCCAGTTAAAATGGGACACTTAAAAAAAATGGAGGTGACCATATTTTAACTATATCAATTTTTTTTTAAACCAGGGATTCAGAGTGATAGATTGATCTATTTAATTTAAAAGTGTTCGTTTAGGAAATTTAGATTGCAAGTAATCAGTAAGTCTTTAAAGGAGAAACTTGCACTTACAACTTAATCCTACTTAAACATTAAATTTGTGGTTAAATTGAGGTATGTAAATAACATAAAAGTCAAAACATTTTTATTAGAATAAAATGAATGATGTACACTTTCCACCTTTTCTTAATTTACTATTTAAACCATGCACGTCTGTCAATACACATTGATCATTAAATTTCCAAATTACATTGTACGGAGTAGTAAAATTTATAAATATATAATTTTTAAGACACTCATTGAGACAAATTAAATAATACCCCCTTTCAAAAAAAAAAAAAAAAAAAAAAATAAATAATACCCTACATAACTATCGAGAAGCTAAGTTACAAGATTCAAAACAAGAGGATTATAAAAACGGAAGGTTGTATGTCCTATACTTAGCTTCACGTCAAAGACCTTTAGCCTTGGATCTTTCAATGGGAATCATTGATTCACTTTAAAGCTTAAGAAGAGATCTAGAGAATGTGATGAAAATCTTCAAATTGCTGCCCCCCTCCCCCAAATTGACTTGTAGAAAGTGAAAGTCTGAATAAATTGTGATTTGGTAGTATCAAGACGAAATCACATGAGAATGTGCTCAAAAGCGATATCATTAATAAACGGCAATACATATAGTATTACTGTCCCTTTATTTTTGCCCTATTTGACTTTACGCGGTCTCCAAAATGTGTGTTAAAACGTTTATATCTCAATTTTCATATACCTAAAAATTATAAAAAGTAAATATTAATTAAATTTATAATGAGACGAACCAAACAAGATCCCACATGAATATATTTCTTTTGGTAGAATAACGAGAATTTATGGTCAAAGTTATCAAAGTTTGACCCACATTTTAGCAATTGGGCAAACAAATAAAGACGGAGGGAGTAATAATTAACCTTGATTAGGAGACAATTCAAAACATAACTAACACTTCATCATTACATTATTAAATTAAAATGGTAGGATGTGTTTTTAAATCATAAACGAAATTTGTTGACTTTTTTTTTTTTTTTTGTTTTTTGTTTTTTGTTTTTGTTTTTGTTTGGAGAACCACAAGGACGGGTGATGAGAATCGATTCTAAAATCTATTGAAATCGGGAAGGGAGCTCTAACCACTTGAGCTATTCCTCACTCTCAATTTGTTGACTTTATAGAACTACTAGTATATTTTTACAGTATTTTTTAAAAACCATGTAAATTATACATTAAATCAAATGGAGAATAATTTTGCTTAAAAAAACAAGAAAATGACGCACATGACAAATAATTTAAACAATATATACCCCTTGTGGCCCTATTGTCTTTAAAAAAAATTTGGGAATACATCAATATACTGAATAAGTAATCTCTTTGAATCAGGAGATAGAGAAGCTCTAACCACTTAAATTGTCCCTTATTCTCATATTAATTTAATATTAATAATTGTGTAGTTAATATTAGTTTATAAAAAAAATTATTGTAAATTAATTAAAGATTTTTTTTTATATATATAAATTTTTTATGAAAGTATTCATTGCTAAGTGCTCCCTTCGATTCTTTTTTGCTCTTTCCATTTAGTATCGGCACTATTTATAAGTTAAGAGAATCTTTTAAATTACTCTCTTAAAACATAATACTTCCTCCGTTCTTTTTTAGTTGCTTCACTTTTGTTTTCACGGATTTCGATCCTGAATAATTTTTGGAGTAGAGCTAGAGAAAAAAAAAATGGGGCCCATGTGGTAGGAGTGAGAGAGATAGAGAGAATTTATTAATTTAAAAGGAAAGTGATGCACCTAATTTAAAATTTCTTTTTTAGGAAAGTGATATAACTAAAAAAAGCGGAGGAAGTATAAATAATTATACCGGGCTGGGTCTTATTTAAGAATGTATTGCATAATGTGAGAGAGTGAAATACAAAATAGAATAAAGTAAGAGAGGGAATATTAAAGGTGAATTTGTGTAAAAATAGGTCCTCCCTCTTTTTTTTTTTTTTTTTTTTTTAAGTGTTATACTTTTACGTTTGACAAAATTACAATTATTGACACCAATTTTGAGGGGTTTGGCATTTATTGACATCAACTTATACCACTAGTTAGATTGACACCAACTTGAGTTAGAAAAAATGAAAATAACATTAATAATTCCGGAGTGGGCCTATTTGCCGCCGGAAAGTTAACATTTACTGTATTTAAATTATTTTTAGTATTTAGAAATTAATTATTAAATAATTAATTTCATAATTTATGCTAATGCATTAATTTTTGTTTTAAAAAAGGAAATTTAATTTAAAAAAAACCCCAACTCTCTCTCTCCTCCTCTCTTCAATCATCTCCTATGTTCATTCTTCTTCTGTTTCCTCTTCATTAATTGCTTACTTTTCCCAAGCTTCTTCATATCTTTCCATGTTTATAATTTTAAGTAGTATGCCGGTTTTGGCAAAATTGGAATCATTATTGAGCAGTAAATAATAAGGTTTCAGTGTCAATTTTTAATTTTTATGAATGTTAGAATTATGTTTTGCGTGAATGGATTATTATGTGTTGGCGTGGGTTACAAAACTTGAATCATATAGTATGTGTTTGGGGTCCAAATAACTTGTATTTGGGCCCAGTCCACAATGAAAATAATTAAAGCCCAAAGGACAAGGTTCAACCCTCATTTCAAATAAGCCAAGTCAGGTACAACAAGGCCCAATCAAATGACAGCCCATTTGATTCCTCAAGCCCAATCCATCCAATTGGAGTAAGGTATAAAAGCTCACATTTTTGCATATTTACATTCATTCACATTAAATGCCTCAAGCAACAAACTCTCTTGCATAGCTTTTCTCTCATTATCTTACATCCGTACTGACTTCGGCATCGGAGGGGCCTTCCTCGGCACAACCCCCGAGGCCAGTTTACGTGTGTTTAGCTGTGCAGGAAAACCTCAATTCGGTTATCACTCGAATTGTGCTCCATCTCCACTCATCCGAAGGACCAGCTGAAGGTCCATTGTTTTCTAACCGAAACAGTATGTGTTATCAATTCAGTCGATAACTCTTCGCCATCTCCAATTTCTTCAACGTTGTCTCATATTTGGCAGAAGAGATTAAGAAGATTGGAGAACATAAGCATAGAAGATGACTAGAGAAAGGAGGAGAGAGAGAATTGGGGTTTTCATATTTAATTTGGGCTTTTTTTACAAAAAATTAATTAGCACATTAACATAATTACTGATTTAATAATCCATTTTTAAATACTAATAATGATTTAAACACACTAAATATTAACTTTTTGGCGAGTGAGTCCCACTCCAACATCATTAATGTCATTTTTTTTTAACAAGTTGGTGACAATTTAATTTGTGCTACAAGTTGGTGTCAATGAAATGCAAAACCCTTTAAAGTTGTTGTCAATGGCTGTAATTTTGCATGTTTTTCACTATTAACAAAATAGTTTTGACTTGACTCTTTTACTAATTTATAAAGCGCAAATGTTGTTGTATAATATATTTTTGGATTCGTTATAATGTATACTTTCATACTATCAATTTTCTTATAATTTTAACTAACATATACTTCGTAATTGGCTAAAATAATGATCAAAATCGTGTTTTAGTATGTGTTTGGTCAAATTGTAACACTTAAAAAAGAAACATAGGGTGTATATAAAGTAAGAGAAAGCACGTAAAGAGGTGTAATTATTGAATGAAGGAATATAAAAGAAATGCCTTGGTGCTTTGTTGTTTCCCAAGTTAAAATTCCTAGCTCCTCCATCAAAGTTTCGTCCACCCGTTGTTGTTGAAGTTATTGCTTTTATGGTTGTGGGTGAACTTTTGTCTCTTGAAGTTGCTCTGGTTACCCTCAGGGTTTCCAAAACTCTGCTATATGTCTTTTCTCTTCTCCTTTCCTTCTATCTCAGCCAACTCCTTCTTTTCCTTCAACTCCAATGCATAGAGATGTGCAAACCTTCCATATACTTCATCTGGAGTATCAAACACTGATACAGCTTAAGTTGAAGATCAGTAGTTAAACCACTATCAAATTTCCTATCCTTCGCTTTTTCTGCAGCCACGAACTCCTTAGAAAACCTCGACGGCTCAATGAACTTCGTGTAATACTCAGTCATTGACATCTTCCCCATTTCTAAGTTAGAAAACTCTTCAGTTTTTTGTTTCTGCAGAAAATGAGAAAACTAGGGTAAAACTTATCCCTAACTTTCTCGTGAAACACAGACCAATCAAAACCCGACAATGCTTTAATAGTTGCTTCATTTAGTTGCCACTAAAAATCAGCTTCACCTCTCAGATAGTAAGAAGAACAACCAACTTTTGAGGATTCTGGGCATCCCATCGCCCCGAATAACTTTTTGAATTCCCTTATTACGTTCTCTAACATAGTAGGGTCAGGTTCACCTTGGTAAGTTAATTGGTGGTTTTCTTTGAGAAACCTTTTTGAATAGCTCACCCTGAGAGTCCCCATTAGTAGAAGAGTTTTTGGCCAACTGTTAAGCCACTGCAGCTAGTTGCCTCACTACTTCGCTCAACTCATTCCCTCCATTGTTATTATCTTCACTACCACCTGCCATCTTAGACCTCTTGAATTAAAAAAAGGGGTCTCTTATTAATTACAGCCATGTTTAATTAACTCTCAAATTAAGTACCCATTCTATTAACTTACACCAAGCATACATACACATTTAATTTAAATACCAATTTGAGGTTGCAAAAATTACAACTCTCAACTTGTAGCCTTGTCAACACATTCTTGATTTTTAACCAACCATTCATTTAATAAAACATATCATTAATAAATAAAATAATTCCCATGATTCCCAAAGATTGAAATGATGGAGTAAGAAATATATCATTGAGGTGGTGTAGTAGGAAATGAATCATGAAGCAAAAAAATGATATAAATTTTATTAATGAATAAAGGAATGATTGGAATAAAATGAGTTCGAATAACCTACACAAATCAATAGGTTTGTTGGCTCACTGTGGCCATGCCACTTTATGCACTGCTATAAAAGAAATGACTATAACCGTAAAAATGAAAACTAGAACTCCTATGAAGAAATGAAACTACAAAATCAAATTCTTTCGGACAATATTCGACTTGTCTTTCGATAAATTTTAGCATCCAGGGTTGAACTCAGGGTCATCATCATCTTCCATTGGCTCAGGGTTCTCAGGCTCTTGCTTTACTTGAAAAAACTCATCATCATCCGAAGAAATATAAACAATGACTGGTGATGGGGATGGATTTGGATTAGGAATCTCCATGATTGAGATGTCTATAGAATGATTGCTCTCTTCCATAGGCTCCTCTACCTCGTGCTCTCCATTAAATTCTGGTTGGTGACCTTGTGATGGGGAAGTACTCCCGGATTGATGGCTTGAAGAAGGGGAATTATTCCCTGCTTGTTTATCTTGATGAGCATAGTAATTTGAAAATGAAATATTTAAGTGATAGCAATGATACCGCTCAACTTGGATGAGATAGGAAATCAAGAATATATAGGCAGGGTACCACTGTCCATAATAATCATTATATTTTAAGTAATTGGGGATGTCCCCAGGTAAGAAATCAATAAATTTTGTTTTGACAACCAAAATTAAAGTTTAGATGCGACGTCCCTAGGTAAAAAGAATCTTTATATTTTATGTAATTGGGGATGTCCCCAGGTAAATATGGGGGTTCATCAGGGAGGCAATGCACAATTAAAGTTTAGATACGATCAGGAAGTTCCCACTATTTGTCTCCAAAAACATTACTTAAGTAGGAACAATGAAAACAAATTTTCTTGACATAATCAAATGGATGCTCATAGTCTTTCTTACCCAATGTCCCATTTTCTGTGTATTTATTAGGAAGAATAGGGATCCTGAAAAGAAAAATGTTTAGAAAAGAAATCCCTTCCTAAAAGAAAAAGAAAACAATACATACTGTTCTTCCATGAATTTAAGTTTGATGTTCAATCAAACAATTTTATTTATTTCTAATCACATAATTACATGCTTTACACGTCATTCACTTCACATGATCAAACACCACAAACTAAATAGTTGATGCATACAAGAACATGGATAATTCTAACTGATATGCCCAATTCTTTCCTACCCAATCTCACAACACACTTTTAATCGTTTAACACAAATTCATACCTTAATCGATCCTTCGTTTTTCTGCAAAACGAAAAAACTAAAAATATTTTTGAACTCTTTTTACTCAAAAAATTTCGAAAATATACCCCAAAAATAGGACCAATTTATGGCCCTACCAAAAAAATTTCAGACGCCCCTTAATAATTAAAAAAAAAAAAAAAATCGGACCATTTTCTTAAAAAATTTCGGACTTCTCTTCTAAAAAAAAAGTTTTTGGACCTCTTCTTTTAAAAAAAAAAATCGGTCCTCTCAAAAATAAATAAATAAATAAATTCGGAATAAAATAAAATAAAATCAACTCAATTTCAAAAAGACTTGTAAAATAAATACTTGGCTAAATTTAAAACAAAAGTACCTTAAAACACGTTTTTGGCTTTTGTGGTAATAAAAATCTAACCAAAGCTCCCAGATACAACTTTGTAACACCTTAGAAATTCCCTCCCTTTAAAATACCTATTTTGCCCTTTTTAAAATACAAAATTGAAAAATTTAAGACATTATAACCACCGTGATAAGGGCTAATGCAATTGTCAAAGACACACAGCGAAAGACTCGTTTCAAAAACCATTTAAAACAAAACTAACTTCAATAGTCAAACCAAACAAAAGCAAATTCAAACCAAACTCAAACAAAGTCTACCTACAACTTGGAACCATTATAGGCCTTTCAAAACCCAAACCAATATTTAAAACAATGTGTTAGTCCAACAAGCAAATAAATAATATTCAAAGTAAATTAAATAAATCATATTTTTATAAGAACTAAACAAAATTCGCTCTTCACTCATGTCCCCAACATGAAAATGCTGCATTACCTGAAAAGTTTCTCTCTAATTTGTCCTAACTACTCGCCATAAGAAATGGGTTGTAGTAGTGCCAAATAAAGACAAGGGCAAACAAACACACAAACACACAATCAGCAACGCTGAGTACATAAGCGTAAACGAAACACACTATTTTATAACATGCTTACAACCTAGCATCACACAACATACCTTATTTCCATGTTTTCAAGCACACAACAAACAACTCACACAGTAGACAATTTAAATATTTATTCATTTGATTACGCATCGAACGGGTTTCGAACCAAATCCCTACCCCAAAGAATTGGGGCAAATTACTCCGGGAGCTAACTGGGTAAGCATAAATGTCACTCCGGGAGCTAACCGGGTAGGCATAAATGTCACTTATGAGTGACAGACGTCCTACGCATAATAATAATAAAAGGAAAATACAGCGTCCTATTTAAAACTATAAGTTATGGCAAATATAAAGTCGCATAACTCCCCCCATATGTTCATACTCAAGGTATATATGTTCTAGAGTTTTGGTGCGTATCCTCTTTTACTTTACGTTGTTTACATAATTTATACTTGGTGATGACTCTCAATCCATAACACAATCAACCAGCATGAATCACTCAAGTAATCAAACGTTCCAGTTCAATTCTTGAATATTTAGTTATCACATTTATTTTAATGTTGAACCTTTTTTAAAATTACCTCGATGTAGAAACACGTTTAGCTTATAAAGCATCGCAAATCCTATCCCTCAATGTATAAACACCTTAAGTGCACTTAGGCACCGCAACATATTTTCTTATCCCTGTGTACAAAGGCACTTAATAGCTCAATTCCCATGCTTATTACATCAATAAAAATTATATGAACCAAAATAAAATTTCATTTCAATATTCCAAACCCAATTAAACATTTAGTTTAATTAAACATACATGTCTTTAATTATGCCAATAATAAAAGTGTGGTCCATACTTAATATTCCAAACATCATCAATTCCAACAATAAATCATTCCACAATATCCATGCCTCGTAAACAATCCACCAAACCAATTCAATTCAATAGTTTCAACCAATTCCTAACATGATACTAACTTGAAACTAACAAAAATAAATCCTAGCATGCTTCTACACGCTTAATAAATGTTAAGTACGCGTACGTATCTCAGATACAATCTAAAAATCGTCACGGCTAAACTAAGTCACTCACTTGGAAGTCTCCTACAACCCATAAATACCAAGAGACACTCCAAACAAATTTCCAGTAATATAAACACACTTTAAAACACTCTTAAACCTCTCAAAACATGTTAAAAATTATTTATAATCAGTAGGTTTTATTCCCAATTAATAGGTAATTAAAAATCCTGTAAGAAACTCTTAATTTAACCTCTACATGCATTAAAATTACAGCAATATAAAACCATTAAAACTTGCTGTAAATTGTTTTTAATACATTAATTTCAATCATATAAACTAACCACAATCAATTTGCATCAATAATCATCAATTTAAAAACCTAGAATTTCATTAATTTGTTGCTTTTTCATATAAAACATAAATATGAAACTTATGTAAAACACCATTAAAATCATCATGTTAATACGCAAAATCAATAATAATATATCAAAGCTTAATTAAAAATCAAGGCAAGAACAAATTTTTTTTAACACAATCGCACATGCACAAAAGGGGAGGGGAGGCTGCCACGCCTTGCAGTGGCCGACTGGTGGGAGTGGTGGTGGTGGCCGGCCACCCTTGTGGTGCGTGTGTGTGTGAGTGACGTGAGGGAGAGGGAAAGAGGGAAAAAAGAAAAGAAAAGAAGGGGAGAGAGAAAAATAAAGTTTACCTCTTGGGTATTTTTACCTTGGGGAAAAAGTCTAATTTTTGCTCTTGGGTGAGTATTTATACTCTCTTTCTTAAACCCTCCTTCCCTAGACTTTTCTTATTTACCCTTAATGAATCCTACTCCGAGTAAAAATAGATATTGACTTTATTTTTAAATCCTTTTAACTTTAAAACTCCTTTGTAATTTAAATATGCCCCAAAGTTTTAAATATAGAAATAAAATATTTTCAAATAAAAAATAATGGGTTTTTATTTAAATAAGCCTTTAAAATAATTAAAAATGAAATGAATAATTTATTTCAATTACATAAAATACGTTATACTAAAATAATAATTTAATTTATAAATCATACAAAAATACGGAATATTACAGTAATATAACCATTTTTTTATAGTTTATTGTTGACCCACTAGAATACAATAGGGTTAACACGATAAATATATTGAAATATATAAAAAAAGAGGCAATTGATTTTACACACTATTAGAAAAAATAATGTTTTTCCCAATGGCCAAAAACCGTTAAAAAATGCAGCCAAAAATGATTAAAGAGGATTTCCGATGGCTTATTGTCGTAAATGTGTTGTTGAAAATCCATTCGCCCAAAAAGTACAATTTTCTAAGAATAAGCTTTCGGATGAAAAGCTTAATTCTGACAGTTTCTATGGCAATCCGAAATCCCTATAACTAACGATCGACCAAACATCGGAAGTCTGACTACCTACTCATAGAAAATCAACTGACAACAGGCCCAAATTGTCGGAAATTAGTGGTTTTTCAGAGTGATATTTTATGATAACTTTTTGTAAAAAATATTAGGAAATTTTGATTTTTACCGATACCACCTCTACATTTAAAAGTTTTATTTTACCACTACCACCACCAAAAAAAAAAAAAATTAAAGTTGGCTTTTACCACCAATAACCCTCAACAAATAGATTACGTCCATAAATTCGTTAGTGAGGCCTACCATGTACATGTGTCACCATATAATTTGACAAAAAAAATTAAAATATCAAAAAAAAAAAAAACAACCTAGCCACCAACTGGCTGGCGACACCCCCACCGACGGACTGACTCCTAACCACCGCCAGAACGGCTCCCAGCCCCACCGCCGGAATGGTACCCCAGCCCTAATCCAAGCCCCAACACCCCTTCCCTAACCCCATCGGATTTCGACCCGCTTCCCACCAATTTTCGACCCCCCTGGTCACTGAATTCCGACCACCCCTAAAACCCCCTCCTACCTAATTCTGACCACCCCTAAAACCTTGGCCACCACCAAATTTCGACCCCCTCCCTAGCCACCACCCTTTTAACCACGCCCTCCCATTTTTGACCACCCATGGAAACCACGCCCGAAACCCTAAACTCAATCGGCACCGTTGAAACTCCACACCCATGGCTGCTGGGCCTATTGCTGTTGGGCGGTCGACTACTTTGTGGGCCAGTTATCGGTGGGCTAGACCAACCGGGGTGGGGTTGATTTCGTTGGCCTGATGGTTGGCATGGAAGATCGAGGGAGATGAAGAGAAAATATCAAAAAGGTGGGCCCCACGAATGGATTCATCGGAATCCGTTAGTTGGTGGTAAAATCTAGTTTTTGAAAAAAAAATTGGTGGTAAAATAAAACTTTAAAATGTAGAGGTGTTAAAAGCCAATAAGTGGTTTTTTTTAAGGTGGTAAAAGTTAAGATTTCCAAATTATTTTATGAAATTAGATAATTTAAAATTATTGCACTTCCAACACCATTATAATTATTTTTTATA
Source organism: Chenopodium quinoa (assembly GCF_001683475.1). Lineage (NCBI taxonomy): Eukaryota > Viridiplantae > Streptophyta > Magnoliopsida > Caryophyllales > Amaranthaceae > Chenopodium > Chenopodium quinoa. The sequence continues at coordinate 1,699,981 of NW_018744996.1, read as the reverse complement.
TTAACAAAAAAAGTTGTTTGTTCACTGATAAAAACTGATTTTTATATATGTTTAAACTAATTGTTAGAATAAATGTTTTCGAAAAAAAAATAAAAAAATAATGGTGTTATCGATATTGTAGCTATAGTATATTAGTGCCGAATCTAATAGTATCAAATTAGTATTTAGTAAACTACTCCGTACTGCGGAGTAAGTTCTTATTATGAATAAAAAATCGCTTGCACCATCCATGAGTAGTATATACCAGTATTATATAACTAAATAAATAATTGCTTCAAAAAAAAAAAAAAATATATTAAAAACATTATTGTAAAACGTTGACAGATTGTAATAATTTTATTAGATATGGAAAAGAAATAATATAAGTTGGGAATTGTCGGCTGAGAAATAAGTCTAAGATGTTGTCAAAAGAAATAAGTCTAAGATGACACCCTAGTACATTCATAAAATAACGTGTATGCTGTACAGTTGTACAATAGTTATATGACTCATATACATATACATTATCCACCCTCCCAAGCACATACATGACAAGTCATCAAGCCAGCTAAGATATGACCTCATCCAATCATACTGGTGGACAAATACCTCGACCTAAAGATTATTTCATTTGTTTTTTCTTTTAATTGATATGCTTTTTTATTTTATTATTTTTTTAATTACGAATGCCAACATAATGTATTTTTTATGAATCATATATAACGTATTTCGTATTGATAAAATTCATGTTAAGAGCTGGATTGAATAATATTGATATGATCTTTGAGCTATTGTAGCTTATGATAATTAAGAGAATTACTTACATGTTTTGTTTGGATCATTCCATCAATTCATTTGTAATTAACAAAACCATTTCAACTATTTTGATTTGAAGGAATATTTGACATCTACAACATAGAAATGATTCAAATTGAGTAAAAGTAGAAATTATTTAGTCGATATTGAACCAGAGAAATTATACAATCAACATTATATTGTTTTCACACAAACAAAACTTTAAAAAAAAAAAAAAAATATAATATTGAAATGTTTCAAATTCTCCAGAACTATAAATTAGGAGTAATTTCAAAATCATACAAGTAATTCTCAAACAGAGGTATGTGATCATTGTAAAGCTTAATAGTCAATAAAATGACACCTTCTTCATTTGGGCTTGGTATAAAGAATGCTTGCCCCTCATGTCTAATACCACCTTGGGCCACAGTATTGGGCTTTCCCCAACCAAAATCTCCTAAATTAAAAGGGAGTTTGGCCCAAGAATTTATCACAAGGTTTGGACATGTAACATGTTCCACCCCACGTACGAGTGTATCCAGATTAGGCTGTGATTCTATGTAATCAATTGCCGATCTCAAGTATTCCGTGCTTTCAACTTTCTTTAGTGCTTCGTGAACCATAGTCGCGGCATACGATACCGGCTTGCACGTGATATCACGCGCCTTAGCAACACAAGCTGCAAAGAAAACGACATTTCCAAAGTATCCTCGTGGTAGAGTTGGATCCCTCAACCTTGACCGCCCATCAGTGGGTATATAGAGTTTCACATATTGATCACCTGTTAAACCGCGTGCTCTACATGTGCTTCTCCATATGTGCCCAGCTAGCACCTCGTATGTACTTAGCTTCAAGGTTTGTGCCTCTTGGGGTTGAGAAGTTGCATGTAATTTTAAGGTATTTATGTAACGTTTAGAGAATTTGAACATACATTCCCTTGCGCTTGACATTTCACCTAAAATCATAGCCACCTTTAGTCATTGTTTGCTACTTGTATATAAAAATTTTATTTGTTCAATGCACACCAATTCAACATAGGCAAATATAAAAGAAATAATTCATAATTGGAAGGATCTTTTATTGAATTGGCTAGTTTAGTAAAACTATATACCAAAATAGCTGCTTTCAAATTCTAATTCAAACTAGCCAAATATTACCAATAACCATTTAATCATTTTTCTTGTAAACCGGATTGGAATATTCCTTAATTTTTGGTTCAATTTCGTTTGATAATATTTGAGAAGATTCTATTAAAACAATTATCATTCTACATCCCAACTAAATGATTAAAAAAAAATGTAGTAAAAAAAAAAAAAAAAAAACTAAATGATGAAATTAATTTATATTTAAATAATTGTACTCTTTAATTTAAAAGGATATATACAAAGCAATGATTATATATATATATATATATATATATATATATATATATATATATATATATATATATATATATATATATATATATATATATATATATATATATATATATATATATATATATATATATATATATATATATATATATATATATATATATATATATATATTTTAAATTGTGTGTTGCACGGTCGCTTGTATTTTTTTAGATCGGACTATTTATGTGTTTATATGATAATTTTATAATTTTATTCGTTGTTTATTTATTTTAATTTTTTTTTATAATAAAATAAAATGTAGATTTTTTTCCCTTAAAGTTCGACTTGTATAATGTAACATAATTTTTTATTTATTAATTTAAAGTCCCAAATTTCATTTGTCAATTTTAAATTTGTGGCATTTGATTGATTTAATTTAGAAAAAAAAATTGCAATTCTTTTTTTTCATTGGCTTAATAACTTTCTATGCGCCGCTCTTACAACTTAGAGAAAATAGTACAGTACATGTGGATGTAAAAGAGGTACTAGCTAAAATGCTAAACATTGGAATATTGAATTTATAATAAAGTTTGATAAAAAAAAACTAATTATAATTGTTTTTTTTTTGTTTAAATTAAGTAAATTATATTGAACCAAAAGAATGGGAAGATTTCAAATCCGGTTCGATTAAGTGGATATATACTATATGTAATAAAAGTATTTGGCCAGTTTTGGAATTAGAATATAAAAATAGTCATTTTGGTAAATAATTTTGATAAACTAGCCAATTTTATAAAAGATCCTAATTCGACTTTCATTAACACTAGTAAACTAGTAAAATTTGACACTCTTCGTTTTAGATAGATTTTGTATTATTCACATGTCTTGTTTTAACCATAAAAGTGTGTCAACCATCAGATACTGGGTAAATATAAAGAAAAGTTTGTGTTAGAATAATGTGACTCGAACCTGTAAGACCCTTAGGTAGTATGGGTGGCAAAGGTGGCTCATACTCCAAATGTCGAAATTTGATCTGAGGCGGATCACGGGGAGCAACATAGAGGGCCCGATCGTGGAAGGGCATAACGGGGAGGTCAAGCCCCCTAGCAAATCTAGCCCATGATACAAGGAAGTAACCAGACGCAAATCCATCAATTACATTGTGGTGTGTGGCGCACCCCATGCATACACTACCACACTTGAATCGTGTGACTTGAACCATTAGCAAGGGGAACGACGAAAGACCACCCGAGAAATCGCACGTAGGGATCGCTACTTTGCGAAACTCGGTACCTAAATCCGCAAGAGTATGCGTTGTTTCTACCTCTTTGAATAAGGCACCGGCCGCATTACAATCGATCTCGTATCGACCATTCTCTTCATTCTTTTTTAATCTTCCTGCCATCGGATAGAATGGCACTAGAATTTTACGTAGAGACTCCTTTAAAATCTCTGTGTCGAAAAATTTTTGCCCGTTATTATCCTTTACAGGACTATAAACGGCTAAAATGTTGGTGTGGGAATATGGCATGCGTATGATCATGTCTAGCCTCGAGAGCCAAAGATTTCGCTTTGGAGTCTCCTCGGCCGGGCGCACCATGGTCGACTCTCTTACGATCACGCTCATTTTTGTAATATTTTTTTGGTTTCTCAATCTTATGTTTAAAGCTTAAAAAGTGATCAAAACAATGGAGGACTTATGAATTAGAGCTTGGGATACAATTAGCGTAGACTTTTAAGTGATCAAAAGGTATCTAGGCCAACTACTATGTGATAGAATAAACAAAAGGGAAGAATATTATTGTGGCCAACTTCTACTCGTATAATATTATGGAAAGAGTGAGTCATGCTTTGTCTTTGAATTAGTGATTGATGATTAATAAATTTCATCATCTTAAGGAAAAGATACTAGAAGCACTACTACTAATAAAAAAAAAAAAAAATGCATAAAGAACTGTCAAAATAAATTTTATAGAACATCTTAAGACGGTTTTTTGTGGTGATGTTTGGTGTAGATGGGGAATAAGATTGAGATAATGAAGCAATAAATGCAAATTATTCCTTTATGTTCATTAAAAGGAAAATAAGTCATTTTCTTTCCTATCTTTACCGATCCCTTTCTTTATACTATCTTTTATTAAGATTTTAAATGAGACAAATAAAAGAAAACAGAGAAAAGTATACGCCATGTTAAATTTTATTGAGAGACTTATCAAAATATTGGCCTAACAACATATGAGTAAAAATTTGAGTAGGCCTAACGTCGTACTAATTAGAATAATTGGGATTATAGTAAGAGGATTTCGATGTTATTTAATGAATGATTGAGAATATACTTCACAAAATATGGATTATCTTGTTATGATTTGAAATCATTAGAATTTAGAAATGATTAGTGGAGGTATATCCTTTTTTAATTTTGAAGAAGTCATTGATTGCAGATGTTGCACCAACTACACTTGATTATTGTTTGAAGTGCTCCTACCAAACTTTTGGTGATCATCAGTTGGAAGACAGCAGTTGATTAATGGTTAGAAACTTATTGTTCATAGTTTAAAAATATATGTCAAATTTCGACTTTTTGCATTATTTGTTTTTTATATACTGTATATAACTATAGGTTTTTTTTTTTTTTTTTTTTTTTTTTTATTTTTTTATTTTTTTTTTATTTATCAATACTAGCCTAAAACATGTTATCATGTACAAATGTAAATTTTTTGAAATAGTACAAATACTGTTTTCTTAGTAGTATATTAGATTTTTTTTTATTATTTTTTTTTAAATATCAAATTTTTATGATTTTTGGTTATAAATAGTAAAAAATATCTAACTAACGCCCGCAAAATAACATAAAATTACGTACTTATCCTTATAATAACGATTATTAAAATAATTAATTTTACCTCAATTTCACACTTTTACCGTACAGAGAAATTTTAATCGTTCTCTCCAGTGGTCAACAGCCACCAACGATCATCGGACCAACCACCGTGATTTTCAAAAGCAAACAAATTTTTTAAATTTTGCAAATCAAATTTATTGGATCTTATGGACGACGACGAAATACCGGAAACACAACCTATGCTGCTCGCCGAAGGCTCGTCGGACCGTATGGACTCGATGTGTGCTGATAAAAAAAATTTAAAATTCAAAACCCAGGCAAACGCCTAGGATTTTCGAAAACCCTAGGCTGAAACGCCTAGTTTTTTCGAAACTTCGGCGTTTCAGCCTAGGGTTTTCAAAAATCCTAGGCGTTTGCCTGGGTTTCGATTTTTTTATTTTTTTTTTTTATTGTTGTGGTTGTTCGTGTTTTCTAAACGTTTCATCTCAACCGGTCGTTAACGTGTTTTTTTAAGAATTAAATTACAAAATTGATAGAAAATAAATTCGAAATTTCCAGGCAAACGCCCAGAAATTTCAAAAAACCTAGGCAAAAACGCCTAGTTTTTTCGAATACCCTGGGGTTGTTCGAAAAAATTAGGCGTTTCTGCCTAGGTTTTTCGAAATTTCTGGGCGTTTGCCTGAAAATTTCGAAAACAAAAAATTAAATAATCGGAATTTCGAACAAAAAAATTGAATAATCGTACCGATTCCGTACGATCCGACGAGCCTTCGACGACCAACGTAGATGGTGTTTACGGTCTTTCGTTGTCTTCCATGGGATCCAACGAATTAGGTTTTGTAAAATTTAAATTATTTGTTTGATTTTAAAAATTACAGTAGTTGGTGGTTCAACGTGATCGTTGGTGGCGGTGAACACTAGAGAGAACGGTAAAAAATTTAATATAGGGTAAAAGTGTTAAGTTTAGGTAAAAAGAATTATTTTATAGTATTTTTATAGCAAGGTTGCGTACGTCATTTTAGGTTATTTTGCGGGCGTTAGTTAGAGATTCGAGGGCGACGTTTAACGGCTCACTTTAAATAATGTGTTTGCAAACGTGTATCGGAAAATTGTGTCAACTCAAATGAAATTGACATAGTATATTTTCAAAATATCAATTTTTATATTTTATATTTAATTAAAAATATTCAGGTAAAACTTATGCGTTGAAAAATGTGGTAATTACAGATCAAACTATGTTAGCTATTCATAAATGAACGGATTACTAGTAAAACCAATAGCAATAGATGAAGAAATAATAGGGAAATCATGCTCGAAATCAAGTAGTAAAGAATAAGAACATCATTACGAATTTACGACAAGTCTCACAGGTTAGAAATTTAGAATTCTTCTGTCCATTTGCATCCAAAAAAAAAAAAAAGAGAGGTGAGAATGACTACATATAAATTAAAGATCCAATAGTTTTGAGAGCTAGACTAGAAGGCCTAATCTCATATGGGCCTGTCAAGCTCAGCTTAAAGCTCAAAACATTTTATTAGCGAGTCCAAGTCTAGCACTCGTTTTAAATCCAAATTGATGAGGCCTAATTGGAATGAAATCTTTCACAAGGGTGAAGGAATCCTCACTTAGATCCCCACCTTCAAGTTGTTGTTAGTGAGGACTAATCTTACAACCATAAGGTTGTGAGATAATCCTTATTATTGGACCAAATGCTATTTGATAATTAAATACACGATTTCTTATATGTGAATTAAATACAGTACACAATTAGTCATATATGTACAGTGCGTTGGAAAATCGTGCAAGTTACAAATGAATAACACTAAATTTAGTGTAGTAGGTAGTACATCTAGATTATTAATCATCCCCTCAATTCTTCAAAGTGTTATTCATTTGTAACTTGCACGATTTTCCAACGCACTGTACATATATGACTAATTGTGTACTGTATTTAATTCACACACACACACACACACACACACACACACATATATATATATGAAGGGGAGCTCTAACCACTTGAGCTATCCCTCACTCTCTTTCAGTTTTATATATAACCTATTGATCTACTTTTTTCGTCCTTTTTTTCTCTACACAGTTTTATTTTTAGTCCTTTTTTTATCACGTTGTTTTATATTAATCACCATGGTAGGGACTGTGAGGGCAACTTGGTCACGTGCCAATGCTTGTGAAAAGTTGGGCCATAGGGGATATGAGTGTTTCTCTAAGGATCCTAACTGAAGCAAACAAGGAAATAACCAAGGAGGGAATCCATCAAGAAACTACCAAGAAAGCAACAACAATGTAATGAACAAAGGGCCACAACAGAATGGGATAAAGAACAACAACAGAGGGAATAACCAAGTGAATGGAGGAACTCTAGGAAAGCTAAATGTGATGAGTAGGCATGAGGCCAACGCAGCGAGGGATGTGATTACTGGTACTTATTCTATTAACTATGTTCCTTTTAAAGTTTTGTTTAATTCTAGTGCAAATTTTTCTTTCATTTCTAAAGCCATAATTCCAAAGCTATTGCATTGTTTGTATACCGTAGATGCTATAGATATTCCCATAGTTATTCCTATGAAAGGGGTAGTGCAATGTACCAGAACTTTTGAAGATGTCTCGTTTGAGATTGAGGGGAAAGAGTTCTTATATGATCTTATTGAATTTGAGTTGAGTGACCTTGATGTCATCTTGGGAATGGATTGACTATTCAAGTACAATACAAATATCTATTGTCAGTCACAGAAAGTATATTTAAGGACATCTAAGGGGGAATTAGTGACTCATGAGAGGCATGGAAAACCAAAGTGGACGGAGATCATTTCTATGATAAAGTTGCCTAAGTATATTAAAAAGGGGAACACATTATATTTCTACAGTGTCAGGAATTTGGACTATGAGGGCATAGAACTTGTAAATGAATTTCTAGATGTGTTTCCAGAGGATATTCCAGGGATGCCACCCAAGAGAGCAATTGACTTATGTAGGGAATTTTTCAAACTTTTATTTGAGCCCTACAATGGTTCATGTTTTTAGGCATGGCAGCGTTCCAAGGAAAATAAGCTAGATATAAAAGAGTCGCCAACAAGTTTTAGGACTTGTAAACCATTCACGGGTGTGAAGGTTACACCCCATTTAATGATCACAGAGATCTCTAACTCCATAGTGGTTTGGAACAATGACTGGATGTTCGGGGATGATGGTACGAATCCAATCTAAAAGAGATTGAACCCGCCCTAAATAGGCCTCTACTTAATTCTTATGATATTCATGCGCGCTTTTCGATCAACATACATACATCAAGTTAATCCTAAACCTGTTTAATCTATGTTGGTTGATTATTAATGCACAATCAAATATATTATTGGTGATCACTTGAATTAAAGTCATATTAGCGTTAAATCAAATTATTAATTTTCTTAATAGGCATGATTTCAAGTATAACTTTCCTTTAAACCTGCAAAAAGGGGCGTGATCAAGCAATGACAATAAATCATGAATAATCAAGCAACATATGATCAATACAACAATCATCATCATAGAAACATCATCAAAACATCGTTAGTAGTAAGATCCTAGGCATGATACTAAACGGATTAATAACAAACCCTAGCATGTCACTAATAATCAAATCAAAGAATTATCTATCCTAAACATGAGACTAGAAATCATAATAAGCATCCTAAACATGATACTAGGAATCATAATAACATTTTAAGCATGATACTAGAAATTATAATAACATTATAAACATGGTTTTTGCTCCAAAATCAAAAAAAATAATTAAAGGGATAATTGAATTACTCACTTTGATGCCTCAACTTTCTTGCTAATAAAACAATACACGCGTTAGTAAACTTCAATAAAGTTAAATCAATAAAGTAAATAAATCAAACCCTCAGAACTATCAACCTTTCACGCGAGATGGAAAGCAACGTCGAGAATGGCTTAGAGTATTCGAATCTCGTGAATGGGGAATTGTGACTAATTTGGGAGATTCGAGGATGTGTTTAGGCTAAGGCTAAGAACATGGGGATCAAGAAAGAGAATTGATGATTATTATGATTTTGATGATTGTTGATGATCTGAAAACAGGGAAAACGGCCTTTATTTATAAGGAAAAAAGAGAGTATAGACGATGAGAAAAGATCATAATTTGAATCAGAATAAAATAGTGTTCGTCGCGGCGCGACAGGAGTATCGCAGCACGATAGTGTCCATCGCAGCGCTTTGGTCCTACGATGATTTTGAAGATATCAAAGTTGTACGGAATTTAATTTCTAATAGAATTATGATTGTGAAACATATCCGAACGTCTTTGAATTTGATCAGGATAAGGACTATTAAAAGAGAAGTTTTATTCGATCCTGAACTCTTTTGGTCTTTATCTTTTCGCAAATAGATAGATTAGAATCTTCTAGATGATTCTAGAAGCTCCTAAGGAATCCTAATCTATTTAGGATTGGGAATAAGGTATTTGGACCCTCACATGATCATTAGGTCGAAGGTAAGGTGGACCTAGGTACAATTTTTATCCATATAAGTTGGATTTGGGCTTATAATATATCATTGGAAAGTTCTTTTCAAACCCCATCCAATTAAGCAATAATTAGATTGGAATTGTGGACCAAAATAATTAGGTTTGGACATTTTTATAAGTTGGACACGAAATGAATGATTTTGGGGACATGAAATGAATAGTTTTGGATTAAAACATTTTAGGTAAGGTTAGGAATATGGTCAAGGCTTAAGGAAACTTTATGAGACTCTACCTATTGTAGAATTCTAGTCCATCTTCCTAGTCTTTTGTGATCATTGTGTCAACCTTAACATGTATTCTTTGTCTTTAATTGTGGTTGATTTTATCTTATTTATGACCAACGTTTGCCAATGGACTGCTTTAACCTAGTAAATAGTACAAACATTAAAATTGGACAAAATTAATCAAGTTAGTTTGTCTATCCTTTAGTCTTCCGGCTATCTGGTCCTTGAGTCCTTCGTTTTTTCACACCGTTCTAATGTCTAGTCACATGGTCATGACACGAGTCTTGTAAATATCACTTACACTTACGAGTCTTCACACACTTTGTACATAATTTTTTTTCTCACCATGACCATGTTTTAGGTCCATGCATGAGTCATCCTTTCCGCCATTCGAGTTGGGGGTCCATCCTATTCCCGGATTTTTTTCATATCCTTACACATTCACATCTTTCCTTATACACATATACCTTTCTACATCACCTTCCCATACATTACATGCCCTACACTTTCCTTCTTAAACACTTTTTACATTCACATACTTTCTCTGTACACTTATAGCTCCCTGCATACTTTCCTCACTCATGTTTTCCCCATACATATCATTCTCCCTCATACACCATGTCCTTTTGGGAATTTCCCTATCTATGCATGTTGAATCAAGTTCGAGTCATGTAATTGACAAGAAATATCCATGGTTTCCTTTTCTATAACCTTTGATCAAGGAAAACACAAAGCACGAGGTGGGCCTCAATGACAAGATTTCATGATTCTTTTCTTATTTTTTATTTCCCTTTCCCTTGATAAAGTCAAGCATAGACGCCTTTCATATTTTCCTTAGATTTACTTCATGAGTTTGTTTTCAGCCTTTCCATTTTCAATAAAATGAGCATATATTTTCTTGCATATGATCATTGCATTGCATTTCATTTAAAAAAAAAAAGCCGAGCTAAACACAAGGTATACCAATGATTTGAGGCACCCCTTGTAGCAACAATATATAATATACAATCTTTCTTGATAAACCACTTTGAGCCTCATCTAACGATTGACCTTTTATTTTTCATCCCACATTTACCTAACCTAGGGATGGGATAGTGTGTAACTTATGCAATAGCTTGAGTTATTTTTACCATTATTCCAAAATTTTAAAAGTTCAAAAAGACAATAAAAGTGTACAAAAGGGCAAGTGTTCCAATGTCTTTGATATGAACATGTCTCAAATTGCGTCTCTTATCAAGTGCTCGACATTGCGCCTGAGAAACATGAATTCCAAATGAGTGATAAACCGTATGATCGGGATTGTCCACACTTATCCAAACAAGATTAAAATACAAATCATAAATGCAAAAAAAAAAAAAAAAAAAAAAAACAAGTTCAAAAGTGAGAAAATCTTAAGCATATAAATACCAAGATTCAACTACAAGATCTGTTGGAAAAAGGATGCATTAGACTAGAAGTGATCATTAGGCGGGCCAGGCCGGAGCTATAAAAAATGCCCACTTCTCGGGCCGGGACAAGCTTCGGGCAGAAATTTTTGTGCCCAAAATGGTCGGGCCGTGCGGGATTTTCGAGCCATTTTCGGGTTGGGACTAAAAAATCAACTAAATATGCATAAAACGCATTCCTAAACCCGCCCAAAGAAAAATCGGGTTGGGTCGGGCCGGGCAATACTTATCAGATCTAGATTAGACCAAGTGCATCGCCGTGGGGAGCTCTAGTGTTGTTTGTTAAGAAGAAAGATGAAAGTATGATATTGTGTATTAACTATAGGGAATTGAATAAAGTAACTATAAAGAACAAGTACTCATTGCCAAGGATTGATGACTTATTCAACCAGTTGAAGGGCGCATTTATATTTTCTAATTTACTTGAGGTCTGGATACCATCGGTTAAGGATTGCGGATGAAGATATCTCCAAGACAACATTTAGCACAAGGTATGGGCAATACGAATTCACAGTGATGTCATTTAGGTTAACAAATGCTCCAGCAATTTTCATGGACTTGATGAACAAGGTGTTTCATCCATTAATGGACAAGTTTGTCGTGGTGTTCATAGATGATATACTGGTGTATTCGAAATCTAAGGAAGAATATGCTAAGCATTTAAGAGCCATTTTACAGACCTTAAGGGAAAACAAGCTCTATCCGAAGTTTTCCAAGTGTGAGTTTTGGTTGGAAAAGGTAGCACTTCTAGGTCACTTTGTATCCAAGAAAGGGGTAGAGGTAGATCTAGCAAATATTGAGGTAGTTAAAGGATGGCCTACGCCAAAGACAATGTCTGACATCAGGAGATTCTTAGGTTTAGCAGGGTATTATAGGCGTTTTGTGTAGGACTTTTCTAAGATTTCTAGGCCGGCCTATGACTTCCTTAATGAAGAAAGATAGTAAGTTTGAGTGGAATGAGAAGTGTGAAGAAGCGTTCCAACTTTTGAAGGAAAGGCTGACGACTACACCAGTGTTAACATTACCAAATGATAGTGGAATCTATGATGTGTACAATGATGCGTCCATAAATGGTTTGGGATGTGTGCTTATGCAAAATGGTAAGGTAATTGCATATGCATCGAGACAATTGAAATCTCATGAGGCAAATTACCCCACCTATGACTTGGAGTTAGCTGCAATCATTTTTGCACTAAAGATTCGATGGCATTACTTATATGGGGTGAAATGTAGGATTTATCTCTCCCCTTCTTTTCTTTTCTTTTTCCCCCTCTCCCTGTCCCTCATGTCACTCACACACACACACGCACCACAAGGGTGGCTGGCCACCACCACCACTCCCACCGATCGGCCACCGCCACCAGCGGCAACCGTTGGCAAGGAGGCTAGTAGCCTCCCCGCCCCTCTTGTGCTTTTGCGATTGTGTTAAAAAAATAGTTATTGCCTTGAATTCAATTAAGCTTTGGTTATTATTGATTTTAGGTATTGTGTGATGAAATTATGATGATTTTAATGGTGTTTTACATAAGTAAATTTTACATTTATGTTTCAATGAAAAAGCCCCAAATTAATTATACCCTAGGTTTTTAAATTGATGATTATTGATGCGAATTGATTGTGGTTGGTTTATATGATTGAAATTTATGTTTTAAAAAAAAATTAAAGCGAGTTTTAATGGTTTTATATTGCTGTAATTTTAATGTAGAGGTTAAGTTAAGAGTTTTTTGAAGGAATTTTAATTACCCATTATTGGGAATAGAACCAAGTGATTATAAATAATTATTTTCAGCATTTTTTCAGAGGTTTAAGAATGTTTTAAAGTGTCTTTATATTGCTGGAAATTTGTTTAGAGTGAGTATTAATGTCTCTTGGTATTTATGAGTTGTAGGAGACTTCTAAGTGAGTGACTTTGTTTAGCCGTGGCGATTTTGAGATCGTATTCGAGGTACGTATGCATACTCAATATTTATTAAGCGTGTAGAAGCATGCTATGATTTATTTTGGTTAAATCCAAGTTAGTATTATGTTAGGAATTAGTTGAAACTATTGAATTGAATTGGTTTGGTGAATTTTTTATGAGGCATGTATATTGTGGAATGATTTATTGTTGGAATTGATGATGTTTGGAATATTATGTATGGACCACACTATTATTATTGGCATGATTAAAGGCATGTTTAATTAAACTAAAGGCTTAATTGGGTTTGGAATATTGAAATGAAATTTTATTATGGTTTATATCATTTTTATTGATTCTATAAGCATGAGAATTGAGGTATTAAGTGTCTTTGTACACAGGGATAAAAAATATGTTGCGGTGCCTAAGTGCACTTAAGGTGTTTATACATCGACGGATAGGATTTGCGATGCTTTATGCGTTAAAGGTGTTTCTACACCGATGTAGTTTTAAAAAAGGTTCCACATTAAATTAAATGTGATAACTAATTATTCAAGAATTGAATACGAATGTTTGCTTACTTGAGTGATTCATGTTAGTTTATTGTGTTGTGGATTGAGAATCATCAGCAAGTCTAAATTATATACACAACATAATGTGAAAGATTTTACACACCAAAAATCTGGGAACGTATATACCTAAATGATTTTAAACATATGTTGGGAGTTATGCGACTTTATATTCGACCATGACTTCTGTTGGGAGTACAAGACGCAATTTTTTCCTTTTTTTTTTTTTACTATTGTTATGCGCAAGACGTCCTTCACTCATAAGTGACATTTATGCCTATCCGTTTAGCTCCCGAAGTAGTTTACCCCAATTCTTTGGGACATGAATTTGGTTAGAAATTCGTTCGATGCGTAATCAAATGTATAAATATTTGGATTGTCTATTGTGTGAGTTTTTTGTTGTGTGCTTGAAAACATGGCAATTAGGTATGTTGTGTGATGCTAGGTTGTAAGCATGTTAGTGTGTTTCGTTTACCCTTATGTACTCAGCGTTGCTGATTGTGTGTTTTTGTGGCCTTGTCTTTATCTTAGCTCTACGACGACCCATTTCTTATGCTAAGTAGTGGGGACAAAAATAGAGAGAAGTTTTTCAGGTGATGTAGCATATTCATGTTAGGGACATGAGTGAAGACGAATCTTGTTTAGTTTCTATAAGAATATGATTTATTTTATTTACTTTATTGAATATTATATATTTTCTTGTTGGACTAACGCATTGTTTCAAATATTGGTTTATGTTTTGAAAGGGCCTACAATGGTTCCAAAATGTAGGTTGATTTCGTTTGACTTTGGTTTGAATTTAGTTTGTTTGGTTTGACTATTGAATTTAGTTTTGTTTTAAATGGTTTTTGAAACGAGTATTCCGCTGTGTGTCTTTGATAATTGTCTTAGTTGTTATCACGATGACGGTAATGCCTTAGATTTTCTTATTTTGTATTTTAAAAAGGGAAAAAACAAGTATTTTAGGGGAAGGAAATTTCTAAGATGTTACAATTATGGCAAAAAATATCACGTCCCTCAAATTTCCATCCTTTTCTTTGTTCTAACACGGGATGCATGCTAAAATTTTCTAAAGGACGAACTAGGTACAAGCCATGTCCATCTGACATCGTGTCGTGCCATGCTTATTGCATCCCTAAATTAACTTGTGTCATCCTTGCCATGCATGTTGAAATTTAAGCTTATGACATAGCACCACAAAGCACATTGTTTCGTGCCTAATTTACCTTGTGTCATGCCATTGGTAGACCTAATCGTGAATGATATACAACTAAATAAAAGCTAGGAAACCTAAACAATAATATGTACTTTCAACTAGCACAATATATGTATACTTTCAACCCAATTAACGATATTGAGATTAGTTGGGGTTTACAAAAAAAACTCCGATAGACATAATTCCCTGCCTGACCTCTTAATTTATTTTTCCTTTATTTTTTTTATTACTTGCAACACTTTTATTTTCATGCTTGCCAATGCATCATTATTTCAATCACTAATATATTTAATTACCAAGATATTATGTAAAGTATGAATCGATTCAAATCAGCTAACAAGTTCCACATGATTATATTTTTTTATTAATTGTTAATTATCATAGCTAGTCAAAATGGAAAACTATAAAATCAAAGAGTTACAAATGAATAAAAATGAGGAAAGTGTTACAAGCTCAAGTTACAAGATTTCATATAAGCCATGGATAGTTAGAGTATGTCAAAACAAAGGTTGTAACATATACCCAAGTGTACGGTGTACCCAAGGTTTTTTGCTTATTTTGATGATTAAATGAAGATGGTTATTGTTCATGTGAGATAATATAAATTCCTTGATTAGAGTTATTTTCGTTGATCAATATTTATAGGGTTACAATGTGAGTTCTAATTATATTAGGTAACTAATAAGATATGAAGATATCATACAAATATTCTTATACAAAATATATCCTAAACCAAGGATGAGAATCTTTTGTAAATATTCTCTATCACACTCCCGTAGTCGGAGTAGGGGAAAATCGGATGCTCAGACTGGATCTAAATCTTGCATCGAACAGTAAAGGATATTATGGTAACCCATGATCAAAAGAGTGCTGGTGATGACAAGGAGAAGCAATAGCCACAATCTACAATCTACACATAAGAGAAAAGAGTGTTGCTGGGCCAAGGAGAAGTTGATGAAGGGTCACACACGGGTTGCGAATTTAGGCCAGGTTGTAGATTCGGAGAAAAGGATAGGATTGAACCATCATCGAAAGAGAGACCTTGTAGAAAAAGTTAATATTGCACAAAGATTTCAAGTGCGGCAACAATAAAAGGAGTCAACTTGATAGCAAAAGTAATGTTCACAAGTTAATCATATTCTTGTTGGATTTTGCGGTGTCAGACACCGCGCATAAACAAAACCCGATAAATCGGATCGCATGCAAAGTAGTTACAACATAACAAAATAGCATGCAAATAAAGAAAACACAAACACATAAAGAGAATAGAGACAAAGAAGCTCACCCTTGACACGTGCTTCGCTCGCAACTCAAGTTCGGACTTGGAAAACTTCAAGCCCCGCAAATCCTAGACCTCCAACGTCTCACACCCTCGATTACCGAACTTGCCCCTACCCCATAGCTTAGACGGGGCTAGACCAAAATTACTAGAGTTTTACGAACTTAAGGCTTTCTCACACTTTGGGAGATTCCTTTTGAGTTCTACTCAAGTGAGTTCTCCCATTACCAAAGGTGTGTATTTATAGGGAAAATCTCTCATGAGTTTTCATCAAATTTTCATGTGGGAGAGTTGGTGAAATTCCAAAAAGAATGAATTAATTTAATTCTAAATTAAATTAAAATAGCAATTCAATTAGCAAACAACAAGTGTCACAAGGAGAGCAAGGGAGTAGGTGAGGACCACAAGGGAAGGACCACACTTCCCTTACTCCCCAAGCCAACCCTCACCATATAATTGATCCAATAGGAACCGGCTAGATGGCCGCCTATCCTTGAGCAACAAGGCGCACCATGCTGGCAGCCCTTGTGCTCAGATGGGCCGGCCACCGAGGCTCATCCGCTGCTCGCATGCCTAGCAAGCTTCGCGTGCTTGTGGGCTACTATGCGTACTGGTGCTAGCAACAGCTACTGAGGACCAGCGAGCTTGCCCACTGCTAGCATGCTGTGCTAGCGAGCTAGCGCTGCTAGCTAGCTCGGCATGGCCTGACTGCCCAACTAGCACGCGCATGCTGCTGCTGGGCTTTTGGCCATGCCATGCATGCTAGCAGCCTTGCTAGCCTCATTGACCTGGCCCTCGCATGGCTAGGCTATTCTGAGGCTAGGGCTATGCGTTATGACTTGTTGTTTGACTAATTTTCTTGCTTGTCAATTGCATAAACTAACTCGATGTTCGACGCTCGGCTTCGACGTTCTAAGCTCGAAACCCGACGTCTTAATTAGTAAAATCTTTATCGACTCATTCAATCCTTTGGATTAATTCGTCGCCTTGGTTCAGTTACACGATTGGGTGTGACTCAAAGGGTTCAGTCAAGAGCAAGCTTTAATATTAATTATACATTAATATCACTGATCGAAAGCGACCTCTAACTAGGCTTTCCTAATTAGTTCTGAACCCTCTATCGGAATAATACACTAGTTCAAAGGACACCATTCCTTTCATTCTCCCACTCTTCCTTCTGAACAAGTTTATTGTTTGTGTATAGCCTATTTTCCTATGTCACTTAATGCCTCTTCTTGAACTATAAGGTAGATTCTTTGTCATCCTTATTACGTCCAGAAGTGTTTCTCGATTTCCGAGTTCGATTGTTAATAAGCAAATGATTTCTAAAATCCATCTGAGCACGACCATGCATTTTCACAGTCTTGCTCTTCGAGAGGCCTTGTAAACAAAAAATACATATTCCTTACAGTTAATTGGGGGACATTCCCAGTCTTGCATTGTTAAATTCCCTTACTAAGAGGTCCTAGCCGCCCGAGTGTTGCCTTTATAATCCCCTTGTATGGAAGATGTTTAACAACATCAAAACGAACTAGTACTCAAACAAGAGAACTAACAATACTCATGGTCAAGGGAAGAGGTTCCAATATCCATAATGAGTAATATACTTATGACGATTGTTAAAAATCTTAAAGTATTCTCATAGATCGATCCGGTATAGTTCCAAGCTAATACCTGTGTAAATGATTTATGACAATCTTGTTCTTGTAGCACAAGAAACAGTGCTATAAATCATACTATACACTAATCTCACATGGTCATTAGTCGTCCAACTTTCAAATGACCTTAATTAGGGATAGTTTTGATATGATATTCAACGTTCATTTAATAGGTGTTTCTTTATCCAAGACATTGTCTTGATAACCTATTTTGAATATTCTCAAATCGAATGGACTCATTTAATTATAAACCACAATTAAATATAAATGGAATAATAATTTGCGATAAATTAAGATTACTCCATAAATGAATGGTTTAACTTAGTGTTTTACATTAAGATCTCCACAACTTAATTAAAACACAAAAATAGGGAAATTAAAGCCAATCTCCGACATGCTTAATTCCCATTGCCTCAACGTGCTTGTTGTGTTTCACTTAAGGTAAAGTTTACTGAGTGGATCAACTACACTTTCATCCGTTCCAATCTTACAAATTTTGATTTCACCCTAGGATTTCCATTCCCTTATCATGTGAAATCGCCTCATGACATGTTTGACTTTTTGGTGTTCCCTTGGATCTCTGGCCTGAGCAATAGCTCCATTATTGTCATAATAGAGTTCTATCGGTCCCTTCATTGAGGGTACAACACCAAGTTCACCAACGAACTTACGAATCCAAACTGCCTCCTTAGCTGATTCTGAAGCTGCCAAGTACTCATCTTCAGTTGTAGAATCTGCAGTCGTGCTATACTTAGCACTCTTCCAACTGAACGCTCCTCTATTAAGACAGAACACGTATCCTGATTGCGACTTGAAGTTGTTTGTTAGTTTGGAAGCTTGTGTCGGTATAACCTTCAAAAACCAAATCTTTACTTCCACCATAGAACAAAAATTTTTCCTTGTTCTTTTTCAAGCACTTTAGGATATTTTTGGTCACAGTCCAATGCGCCTTTCCTAGGTCTAATTGGTATCGGCTCTTAGCACTCAAGGCATACGACACATCCGGCATTGTACATATCATGACATACATGATCGATCCAATAAGCGAAGCATATGGAATATGAATCATTCTCTCTTGCTCATCAGGTGTCTTCGAACACTGTTTCTTGCTGAGAGTTATGCCATGAGACATGGGTAGGGGGCTCTCTTGGCTTCCACCATATTGAATCGTGCTAGTACCTTATCAATATAAGTACTTTGGCTCAATCCAATCATCCTCTTAGATCTATCCCTATAGATCTTGATTCCCAATATGTACTGTGCCTCCCCCAAGTCCTTCATTGAAAAACACTTTCCAAGCCAAGTCTTTCAAGACTCCAACATTTGAATGTTGTTTCCAATGAGAAATATGTCATCGACATATAAGAGAAGGAATGCGATGTCACTCCTACTGACCATCTTGTATACACAAGACTCATCTGTATTCTTAATAAAACCAAACTTAATGATGGCTTCATCAAATCATAGATTCTAACTCCCGCTAGCTTACTTTAATCCATAAATAGACTTCTTAAGATTGTATACCTTCCCAGCATTGTCTGGATCTACAAAACCTTCGGGCTATGTCATGTACAATACAGTTTCTTCCAAAATTCCATTAAGGAAAGTAGTTTTGACGTCCATTTTCCATATTTCATAATTGTTTCGGGGTTTTCTGATGTCCTGCGGGAGAGTTACAATTCCGAGACTGGAACCGGACGCCTGTACCTGCAAAATAACGGAGACTCCTGAGAGCTCCGCCTCCAACGGTCAAGTTAGTACCTGATTAAGGAGTAATTAATACGGAAATTAAAGTAATAAGATCTCTCTAGGTGAGAGTGCTTAGTGTTGGTAATCTGCGTCGTTAGCGAGATTAGCCGGTTGTTGGTGTTCCGTAATATTTCTGTTCTTCTCTGCTTGATTTCTATTCTTAATTAATGAGGATTAATTAAGTATTTATAGCCTTGAGAAGCGTGCCACTCTCTAGGTTTAAGGTAAACCTAGGGCTGACCGGGCCTCTAGACTGGATTGGGCCTTGATGGCCGGTTTTCCCACTTGGCATGGGTGGACACGTGGCGTGCCTCGATTGGTCCGTAGAGGACGTATCTGTGACTGACACGTGGCAGGCTCCTATTGGCCTTCGTGAAGGACACGTGGCGGAACCTGGTTGGTCCACTTGTCAGACGGTGATTGGTGGATAAAAATCCCCTAATCATTTGCCCCTCACAGGTGGCACGTGACTGGTCACGTGTCGCCTGTGACAGGTGTCGCACGGTGACAGGCGACGGCCTGCTACAGGTGTCACCTTGCAAACGGCCGAGAGATTTTCCCGCCCAAATTTTGAATTTGGAAACGACCCTTCGCCTTCTCACTTTGCCTATAAAAGGAAGTGCTGACTTCGGTCATTTTCACATTTGAGAATTTTGCGAGAACATTCGGACCCCTGAACTTGCTCTGACATTTTGGACCTTTTCTGCCTACCGCCTGTTCTGACAAGCCGACTGCACCGGACTTCCAGGACTTCATCAACCGTCACTCGTTCAGGTAACTCAGTTCTCTTACTCTTAATTTTCTTTTTATTTTTTGAAATGGCACCACGGAAGCACACGACACGACCTAAGTTAGTGATCAGCCGGTCACCGGGGACGGCTGAATCTAGGACTAGGAGTGCCGCCTGCCCTTTTCTGGACCCATCTTTGCCCTTTATACAAAGTCCGACTGTATCTGTGTCTATGCAGAACGTGATGGCCAGAACGAAACAGACTGCTATGATATCAAACTCAGACGGCTCCTCCCAAAGGGTGCTCCTTAGTGAAACATCTGACCAGGCGCCAGATGTAGAATTGAAACGAGACTTTCTCATGCAGTTGAGAAGGGGGACAATTGGGCGGAGCCGTCCGCCTCTTACAGAGAGGAGAACGCCCCCTACTACTGCATGGTACCCCGGGGCCGGATCGCAACCATGCAAGACAAAGTGGCGAGCTTTATTGCTAACCACAGAATGGGCCCGGAATTTTTACTGTTCGTGCCGGATCCAGAAGACACTGTCGTCTGGCCGGCTGGTACCAGCTATGATGACGACTGCTTTGGCTGCTATGTGGCGGCCATCAAAGCTGGACTGCGCTTCCCATTACATCCGGCTGTTCAGCGGATTTTAGATGGGTATGATTTGGGGTTATGGCAGTTAGCCCCCAACTCTTGGGTAAACGTACTCGGCTATGTGGCCGGGTGCGAAATGTACGGGGTGGAGCCAAGCTTTGAGGCTTTCGCCCACATGAACTATCTCAGCCGGACCCCTAAGTCGGGAGGTACCGGCTGGTATCAATTAACAAGCCATAGGGGTTACCTCATGACGAGAGGTAAGGCGAACAAATGGAAGGATTGGCGGAACACCTTCCTTATCATTGAGGGTTCAGACACGGAGCTGAACCAACGTTTTAACAAGTGGAATAGGGATCCGCCTCTTCTCGCAGGCGGCCGAAGCATGCCGCCTGTTCCCCCAAAGGCTAAAAGAGATATCCTAGACAAAGGACTCTTCAAAGTAGAGACTAGGGTGAACCCTACGTCAGGGGTACGAGAGCAAGTACCCCTAAACTGCATCCCGAGCTTCAAGTGGCTCTATGACGAGTACTTTTTGGCCGCCTGTGGCCTCAGCAGTCGGTGCTCTAGAGGTAGCCGGCCTGACAAATACTCTGTTTTTTTCACGCCTTGTTTACTTAGGATTTTTACTAACTTTGCTGTTTATTTCTTGCAGCTGACGCCATGAGTAAAATAACAGCATCCAAGACTGCGGCGGCCATGTTGCGGGCCTCGCTCATGAAACAGTCTTATGCCGACTCCCCCAACAAGGGGGCACCCTTGGTAAGCTTCGAAAACTCCTCCTCTTTTAGTTGTCTTATGCATATACTAACTCTTTTTGTTTTCAGTCTGGCACTCCAAGGGCTTCTTCCTCGCAACAGCCGGACCCCAAGGCCCGGAGGACGACTGTTGCAAGCTCTCCTGGGTCTTCCAGGAAAACAGTGGCGGCTGAGAAGCAGCCGGCCACTTCTTCTAAAACCCCGGCGGGGCCGCCTAGAAGTATGGACAATCACTTGTAAAAACTTTCACACTTGCTTCCCTCTTGACTAGGTCTAACTTGTTTTTTCCTTTCGCTTAATGCAGCCGGCCCTCAGGGGCTTGACTTGGTTGAGGTAGCCAAGTCCATGGTTAAAGTAGTTCCTCCATCTGAAAGGGAGGCGGTCAGGGGTGCCGGCACCCTTGACCTTGATGGGATTTCAGGGGTCCTTGCTGAGGTATACTTAGCATATTTTTGAGTTTTTGAGTTCCAGGACGCCTGTTATCTTTTTTGTTTGGAAGCTGACGCCTGTTTTTCTTTGTACTTAGGCCCTGCTCCGAGTCAACAGCCTTCGCAAGCCGATTGATCGGAAAAACAAAGAGGTAAAGGCCGCAAAAGCTATGGCCGCCTCTAGCTGTGATAAGGCAATGTTTCAAATTGCCCAAAATGAAGTACTGACCATTGATCTTCTTTATTATCAGGCGCAGGCTACCGCCGCTGTTCGGGCTCAGTTAGAGGCGGCCCAAAAGAAGGTTGACGAGCTGGAGGCGACCGTCACAAACCTTAAGGCCGAGCTGAAACCTCTTCGCCAAAAAATGCACTCTTACGAAGCCATGGAGAAGTCTTTGGCCAACGTAAAAGAACGCCTGGTAAGCCAAGAGAAGAGTCTTACCCAAGAGCTCTCGGAAAAGGCCGAGCAAGAGAAGAAAGAGCTCGTCCGGGAGATGGTGGAAGACTCCGCTCAAATCCAGCGCATGACCTGGGAACGACTGTTCCCCAGTGCCGACTTTGCCTCATGGGAAAGAACGTACCGCCAGTGTTCGGAAACATATAATCAACAGATCCTGGCGGCTGCTGAAGAAGAGGCGTTGGAAGGTGCGTTGGAGGAGGAAGAGCCGGTTGTGGCGCTTGTGCCACTTGGGGGTAAGGCATCAAAAGAGGGTGCAGCTAAAGCCGAGTCCAGCAAGAAGAGTGCTGACCAGGCGGCAGCTGCTGATACTGAACTGCCCCCTTCTTAAGCTTTAAGTATTTTTTCCACGGCCTGCGTGCCGTTTGCTTTGTAATTACCCGGCCAGGGGGCCGGGGTTTTGAATATTCTGCTGGTCTTTAATGACCGGCTTATTTTTAATCAAATTTTTGTTTTGGTTCAAATTTGTCTAAGTATTCCATATCTAATATCCCTTTGTTCACTAGACCGACTGTTGTGTATAGCCGAACGTTGCAGACAGGTACAAATATTAAGTACGCCGCCTATGCCCCTGGACGACTGGTTGTCTGTTTCCAGGATAGACGATCAGTCGACCATTTATTCAATCGGTATTCGAACTCTTTATTCAATCGGTCTGACTAAGTAAATAGTATTACCTAGTCGCCCAGGAATTAAGTAGGAAAACAAGCGGTGGGTACCGGTTGTTTCCCTTTATTGCTAATGTTGGCTTTTATCTCGTAATTTGTTAACCTAGCAAGAGTATTGGTTGAGAGCCCTTGTTTATTAAAAACAGGTGGACGACTCATACCTTTTAGGCTCCATACTAAGTTTGAGTGACTATTAAGTTAACATAGGAGTTACTTAGTCTTCGTCACAATCAAGATTGAGTAGTAGAGGTACCAGGCGGCGTTGGCCGGCTAGGCCCCTTGATTCGCCAATGTTTGTTGGCTATTAACTCAATAGGTTACCTAGTAGGAATAGGGGTTTGAGTGCCCTTGTTTGTTTGAAACAGGTGGACGACTCAAACTTTTTAGGTTCCATACCAAATTTGGAGTGACTATGAGTTAACGTTGGAGTTACTCAGTCGCCGTCACTTTTGTTTGAGAAGTAGAGGTACCAGGCGGCGTAGGCCGGTTAGACCCCTTGATTCGCCAATGTTTGTTGGCTATTAACTCAATAGGTACCCCCTGCATTTATCCCAAGTAATACAAGCGGTCATCTGACTCAGATGTCAACTGCTACCACTGGTTTGGTTAGTGATAGAGTTATCCTTGTCTCAAAAACGGCTACGTGGTTGCCCTTGGGGACAGTCGTATAGGTGCCGTGTAATTAGTTTATAGAACAATGTTCCACCCAAAAGGGAGCTGCTCTCTGCGACGAATTTCATCCGGAGGGATGGTGTCGGACGCCTGCTATGATGTTGGGACAGGTCGTATTAGTTTTGTAGATTTGATCAGTTCGCTTGGCGCCTGGTCTGATCATTCGGCCGGTGGCCTTGGTAAGTTCTTGGTGAACGTAGGTGCTAAGTAAAAGAAGGGTAGCCGCCTGTTAGGCACAGGACCGGCCAGACCCTAGTCTTTTTAGCTAAGTATTGTGAGTAAAATACTCAATGGAGAGTAGCCGACTGTAAAGGAACAGACGGCATGCCCCTCTGAAGATAAAGAGTGAAAAACTCAATGGAGAGTAGCCGACTGTAAAGGTACAGACGGCATGCCCCTCTGAAGATAGAGTGAAACTCCATGGAGAGTAGCCGACTGTAAAGGTACAGACGGCATGCCCCTCGTAATACAAAACTTAATGGTAAGTGCAAACTTTATCAAGTAGCTCTTTACTTTACATCATTCAGAAGAAATATTTTTTAAGGTTATCTACATTCCAGGTTCGAGGCAACGGTTGTCCGTCTGGTGTTTCCAGATGGTAGGTACCGTCCCTGACTTCCTCATAGATTCGGTAGGGTCCTTCCCAGTTGGGAGTTAGTTTGCCAGACTCATTAGCCCTACCAACTGCTTCCATCTTTCTAAGTACAAAGTCCCCTACTTTGAGTGGACGCCTGTGTACTTTTTTGTTGTATGATCTAGTCATTCTCAGGCGATAGATCTCATGGCGCAAAACAGCATTGCCCCTCTTTTCAGGAAGTGAGTCTAATGCCAGGCGCATGGCTTCCCAGTTTGCCTCTTTGTCATATAGCATTACTCGAAGAGTCGGCTCGTAGTGTTCTATTGGAAGAACAGCTTCCGCACCATAAGTTAGGAGGAATGGAGTTTCTCCAGTCGCCCCTTTTTCAGTCGTCCTAATGGCCCAGAGAACATGTGGTAATTCATCCGCCCATAGGCCGCCTACTCGTTCAATCTTTTTCTTGAGACCGTTTGAGATGATTTTATTAAAGGCTTCTACCTGGCCGTTTGCTTGTGGACGACCGACATATGCAAAGTAATGTGCAATTCCTTGGTCTCCCAACCAGCTTTTGAGAACAGGCGTCTCAAATTGGGGACCATTATAAAAAACCATAGACATGGGAACCCCGAACCGAGTGATGACGTTTTTCCAAATGAATGAAATTACATCTTTCGTCTTGATTCCCTTTACAGCCTCCGCCTCTACCCATTTAGTGAAGTAGTCAACGGCAACAAGTATATACCTTCTGCCGCCTGTAGCAGGCGTATATGGACCCAGAATGTCCATGCCCCACTTAGCAAACGGTAGTGGGCTGTGAATGGTAGTGAGGTCAGTAGCCGGACGGTGAATTAATTTGCCAAACCTTTGGCACTTGTCACATTTTTTCACCATCTCCATTGCATCTGCTTCCAAAGTAGGCCAAAAGTAGCCCTGCCGCCTTGCCCTTTGAGCAAGCATCCTACCACCTACATGAGAAGCACAGAAACCAGAGTGAAGATCATCTAGTATTCCTCGTCCCTTTTTAGGAGTAACACACTTTAAGAAGGGTTGAAGGTACCCCCTCTTGTGAAGTTCTCCCTGTATCATTTCAAAACAGGAGGCTCGTTTTTTCAGTGTTGCCGCCTGTTGAGGATCATCCGGCAGTGTACCGTTTGTCAGATATGCCCTGATTGAATCCATCCAGGTTGAGCTTCTGTCTAGGATCCCAATAGGGTTTTCCTCGATGCTTCTCTTCTCCATTACTTCCCAAAAAACAGTTCGAGGAGTATCTGAGGAGGCGGATGATGCTAATTTTGACAGTGCATCTGCCTGGTTGTTTTCTGATCTCGGCACTTGGATCAGATGGAAATCCTCAAGGGAGCCGACTGCTTGTCGGACCGCCTGTAAATACTTGATCATGGCCGGATGGGTTGCTTCGTATTCGCCATTGTACTGACTCACTATCAATTGTGAATCAGAACAGGCGTCTATTTTTCTTGCCCCTGCCGCCTTGCACATGCGGATCCCGGCTAGTAAAGCTTCATATTCTGCCTCATTGTTTGAAGCCTGAAAACTGAAGCGTAGAGCATACTCGAACCTGTCGCCCTCTGGAGATTGACATACGACGCCTGCTCCACAACCATTTGAAGTAGAGCTTCCGTCCACATATACCTTCCAGACTTGGTCTGGAACTTGAGAGTCAGGAGGACGAGTCATCTCTACAATAAAGTCAGCAAAGGCTTGCCCCTTCACTGCTTTTCTAGGCTCGAAAGTAACTTCGAGGCTCTGTATTTCTATGGCCCATTTGATCATTCGTCCTGACGACTCCATGATGGTAAGGGGCCGCTTGATTGGTTGGTCGGTATACACGACGACTGCATGTGCCAAAAAGTAGGGCTTCAATTTTTTAACAGCCATGAAGAGTGCAAGACCAAATTTCTCCACTAGGGGATACCTCAACTCGGCATTTTTCAGTACATGACTGACAAAGTAGACCGGGAGCTGACAGCCGTCCCTTTCAGCAAGGAGCACAGCGCTTAACGCATGATCAGAAACAGCCAGGTACATGTAGAGATCTTCTTTGGGCAAAGGGCTGACCAGCCTCGGCAAGGAATGCAAGTGAACCTTTAATTTTTGGAAGGCGGCCTCAGCATCCGGCCCCCATTCGAACCTTGCCTTTTTCTTAATTGCCTGGAAAAAGTATAGGCATTTGTCGCCTGATCGGCTTAGGAATCTCCCCAAGGCCGCCAGACAACCTGTTAACTTCTGAACCTCTCGGACGGTACGAGGCGACTGCATGTCAATGACCGCCTGTACCTTCTCAGGGTTCGCCTCTATTCCTCTTTGATTGATAAGGAATCCGAGAAATTTCCCAGACTCAACTCCAAATACACATTTCTTGGGATTGAGCATGACATGGTGCCGCCTGAGTGTGGCGAAAGTTTCTCGGAGGTCCGCCAGATGATCTTTCTGAAGTTTAGTCTTGACAATCATATCATCAATATATGCCTCGACGTTTCTCCCAATCTGATCAAAGAACACAGTGTTTATCATTCGTTGGAAGGTAGCCAGGGCATTCTTAAGACCAAACGGCATGACCGTGTAACAGTATAATCCCTGATCAGTGACGAAGGCCGTCTTCTCCTGATCTTTCTTCCATAAAGGAATTTGATGGAAACCAGAATAAGCGTCCATAAAACTCATCAAGGCATGGCCGGCTGTTGAGTCGACCAGGTTATCAATTTTAGGCAGAGGGTAACTGTCTTTGGGGCACGCCTTGTTCAAGTCTGTGTAGTCTACACACATTCGCCAGGTGCCATTCGGCTTTTTAACAAGCACCACATTTGCAACCCAGTCTGGGAAGTAACATTGCCGAATGAACCCTGCATCAAGTAATTTTTTGACTTCGGCGGCTGCCGCCTGACTTCTTTCTTCGCCATGGTTCCGCTTCTTTTGCCGTACCGGCTTCTTTTTCGGATCCACAGCGAGTTTATGTACTGCCAGATCAGGACTAATGCCTGGCATTTCATGGACTTCAAATGCAAAGATGTCCTTGTATTCTTTCAGCAGGTTGTGAAAGTCGTCACCAAGGTTTCTCAGAACAGTCGTCCCAACTTTGACTGTTCGGTCAGGACGTGAGTCGTCTAATATCAGGTCCGCATGCTCACCAGCCGGCTGAGGGCGGAACTCATCCGGCCGCTCCTCTGCCAATGATTGCTATTTTCTTGCTTTTCTTGCGGACTCTGTCTGGGACGCCTTTCTCTTTTTGTCGCCTGTTTCTTGAACAGGCGCACTCTCCTTGACATTGTCAAGGTCTGTTTTTTCTCCACTTGACCTAGTGGCCATAACAGTGGGCTTGACATCCGAGAGATAGCACTCTCGGGCCATCCTCTGATCTCCCCTTAGGGAGCCGACTGTTCCATTATCCCTCTCAAACTTAAGCAGCATAAGAGACGGGATTATAACAGCCTTGGAATTATTCAGGGTTGGTCGACCCAGAATCATGTTGTAGGCCGAGAGTTCCTCTACTACTAGGAACCGGACTACCATGTGTCGTCCTTCCCCTTTTTCGCCCAGGCGAATGGGTAAATCTACTCGTCCCAGTGGGTGGACGACTCCTCCTCCAAACCCTATTAAAGGGTGGGAGGCCGGATGTATGCAGTCCGTCTGATATTTCAGTTTTGACAGACATTTGCTGCTGATGAGATCTGAGGAGCTCCCGGTATCTATGAGAATTCGGCCAACTCTCTGGTTGGCCACTTTACATTCAATAACGAGAGGGTCGTCATGCGGCCCCCTTACCCCTCCTAGATCCTCTTCAGTGATGACAATCTCAGGAAATGTATATTTGGACGGCCGTTCTTGGTGAACGGAATTTACATCTAACCGCCTTATATTATCTTTGTTGCCCCTAATAGTGGGGCCGCCTCCTGAGAAGCTGCCTGCAATGGTGTAGACGACTGCATCATCTGTATCAGAACTGTCAGCCTGTTGATTCTTTTTGGACGACTGCTTTTTTGAGGAAGTGTTCCCCGTAGGTTTCTTGACATAAGTATCAAGATCACCTTGCTCAGCCAAGCGGTCTAGGTACCGCATGAGACTGATGCAGTCATTGGTGTGATGACCAACGTCATCATGATAAGCACAGATTTTATCTCGGTTCCGGTTGTTTGCAGAACCCTTCATGGGGAGCGGCTTCTCAATTGAGAACCGTCCCTTTATTTCTTTTAGGATAAACTGGTTATCCTTGTTAAACACATACTTTGGGGAGTATGGTTTGAATTCTTTTTTCTTTTTCTGGGCCGGCTGTTTAGAGGAATCAGCCGCCCAGACCTCTTTTCTTTTCTCATCTTTGTTGGACGACTGTTTCTGTCGTCCCTCTCTTTTGTCGAACCTTTTCCCGTCCGACTGTTTTATTGTACACAGATCAGTCGCCTGTATATAGGCTTCTGCTTCAATCAAGGCCTCTTGAAGAGTCGCCACCCTTTTTCGAACTAAATCAAATTTGAAGGTAGACCCGTCTTTGAGACCTCTAAAAAAGTCAGTATAAGCTACCTCATCCGGTAACCCTTGAATCTGTATTCTCATCAGATTGAACCGCCTGATGTAAGAACGAAGCCCCTCCTTCTCGCCCTGCTGAATTGTTCCCAAATCAAGGGTCGTTTTCTTCGCAGGGATGTTCATAGCGAAATTGGAGGCAAATAAGTAAGCAAGCGTCCTGAAGCTGTTTACACAACCAGTCGGCAGGTTGCCGAACCATTGCTGTGCAATTCCCTTGAGAGTCGCTGGGAAACACTTGCACCAAGTGGGATCATCCAACCCTTGAAGGTACATCAGGTTGGTGAATGCCATCAGGTGGTCTTCTGGGTTAGTAGTGCCGTCATAGGCGCCTACTAGAACATTTTTTACTTTGGCCGGCTGAGCGACTTCAGTAATTTCCTTGGAGAAAGCCGATGGCTGTTCACCAAGTCTAAGCAGCCGTAGCTGCCAGTCCATAGGTTGGACGTTTTTTTCTGCAGGTCCACCAAATGGAGGTGGCTGCATAAAATACTGTTGCGGCACAAATGGTAAGTTTGGTACCGCCTGGGCACTATGAAAGCCGGACTGACGGGAGGTGCCGCCTGACTGACTCTCATGGTACGACTGAGTATGCCTCATCGAGGCATTTCGCAAACTGTCTTGAAAATTTGAAGTAGAAGCCGACTCTGATAATCGGTCACTCTTCTTCTTCTCTAGCAGGAGCCGAGCATCTGTGAACGTTTGCTTTGACCTATCCGCCTGAATATGACGAACCGGTTTCCTATTTCCCGTAGGATAACGGAGTTTTGTGAAATCAAGAGCAGGTGGCTCTCGCTTCTTAGATTTAGGATGAGGAGTCGCCTCTCGCCCTTGAATTGGCTTCCTCTTCAGTGAAGTGGAAGGTTTCTTGGCCGACTGCTCTTTGACTGAAGCAGGCGGTTTTTTGTTGATCAACTCTTGAATCTCTCCCTTGAAGTCCCTCATGAAGGTCATGAGTTCGTTCCTTGTGATGGGAGCAGACCCATCAGTCGGCTGTTGCCGAGCAGGCGGTGCGCCTGCTGGCTCGCTTCCTGTTTGAAGATGCTCCCGTTCCCTCCTTTCGGTATGACGGGTACGTCGGGCCCTTGGGGTCCCGTCTGGAGCTGTATGAGTTTCAACTTCAAATTCACTTTCGGTATCATGGTCCGACTGAACTTGAGGATCGTCTAGGGGACGCCTCTCTTCAGGAGTCGGTACAGACTTGGATGCCATCTCTGAAGTACTCTCCCCACAGACGGCGCCAAATGTTTCGGGGTTTTCTGATGTCCTGCGGGAGAGTTACAATTCCGAGACTGGAACCGGACGCCTGTACCTGCAAAATAACGGAGACTCCTGAGAGCTCCGCCTCCAACGGTCAAGTTAGTACCTGATTAAGGAGTAATTAATACGGAAATTAAAGTAATAAGATCTCTCTAGGTGAGAGTGCTTAGTGTTGGTAATCTACGTCGTTAGCGAGATTAGCCGGTTGTTGGTGTTCCGTAATATTTCTGTTCTTCTCTGCTTGATTTCTATTCTTAATTAATGAGGATTAATTAAGTATTTATAGCCTTGAGAAGCGTGCCACTCTCTAAGTTTAAGGTAAACCTAGGGCTGACCGGGCCTCTAGACTGGATTGGGCCTTGATGGCCGATTTTCCCACTTGGCATGGGTGGACACGTGGCGTGCCTCGATTGGTCCGTAGAGGACGTATCTGTGACTGACACGTGGCAGGCTCCTATTGGCCTTCGTGAAGGACACGTGGCGGAACCTGGTTGGTCCACTTGTCAGACGGTGATTGGTGGATAAAAATCCCCTAATCAATAATCATAATATATAGCAATAGATAGGATAATCCGGGTGAATTTAAGCATGGCGACAGGCGAAAAGGTTTCATCATAATCAACCCTGTGAATTTGCCAGTAACCTTTTTCCACCAATTTAGCTTTGTATACATATATAACTCCATCTTTGTCTGTTTTCAATTTAAAAATTCATTTGCAGCTGATAGGTGTATAACCTTCAGGCAAATCAACCAAGTCCTAGACTTGATTCTCAAATATGGAATCCATCTCGGATTTCATGGATTCTAGCCATTTAGCGGAGTCGGGGCTCGTCATAGATTTTTTGTATGTCGCTGGCTCATCTTCATCCATAACTAGGATGTCTTGATTCTCGGTTAAGACGATACCGAGGTATCTACCCGGTTGAGACCTTGGCCTTTGCTACCTACGCAGGGTAGTAGATTAGGCATTTTCATTGTCAGTTTGACTTTGAATATTGTCGGTTTGACTCTGACTTTATCAACGGCTACTTCCAAAGCAATATGATTGTCAGTTTTGTCAGTTTGACTTTGTTGCTCATCTTCTCGAACTTCATCAAGTTCGATTTTCCTCCCACTTGTCATTTTGGAAAGATGCTTCTTTTCCAAAAAGACACCATCTCGAGCAACAATTACTTTGTTCTCAGATTGGTTGAAGAAGTAATACCCCTTTGTTTCTTTTGGATACCCCACAAAGAAACATTTTTCACATTTTGGTGCAAGCTTGTCGGACATGAGTCTTTTGACATATGCTTCACAACCCCAAATCTTAAGAAAAGACAATCGTGGAGGTTTCTTCGTCCATAATTCATATGGAGTCTTTTTAACGGACCGTGATTTAGTGTTAGTGTTGCGGTTTCAAGTGTGTGTCCCCTAAAAGAGATAGGAAGATCGGTAAGATCCATCATGGATCGAACAATGTCTAACAGAGTTCGATTTCTCCTCTCGGACACTCGTTCCATCGTGGAGTTCCAAAAGGTGTCAATTCTGAGAGAATACCATGTTCTTTTAGATGGTCATCGAATTCGTAGCTCAAATACTTGCCACCTCGATCCGACCGAAGGGCTTTGATTTTCTTGCCGAGCTGATTTTCCACTTCACTCTTAAATTCTTTGAACTTCTCAAAGGATTCAGATTTGTGCGACATTAGGTAGACATAGCCATATCTACTATAGTCGTTCGTGAATGTGATAAAATAGTGTTTCTCGCGATTGTGCTCATTGGTCCGCATATATCCGTGTGTATGAGACCTAATAAGTCACTGCCCTTTCTCCTAACTTGGGGAATGGTTGTTTTATCATCTTGCTAAGTAGACATCCTTCGCAGTTTTCAAACGACACTAAGTCGAATGAATCAAGAATTCCTTTATGGAGGAGTTTATTGATGCGTTTGATGTTTATATGGCCTAGACGATAATGCCACAAATAGGTTTGATTCAAGTCATTGGTCTTAACCGTTTTGGTGGTATCATTAACATTATAAACCTTTTGTCTAATGAAAGCACATGTATGAATGTGAAATACCATAGAACGTTTAATCAAGACATGTAAAACAACCATTGTCATTGTCTTGTGATAAAAAACTACCCGACGTCCAACGCCAAAGATCATAATATGTTCAACGATAAAGCTAACTAAGTTCTATTACATCTCAAAAGTCAAATATTGTGCCTACAAACACGATAGAAGGACTATCTTCATCGTCCGATTGTAGTCTCACATTCACTTGTGGAGCCTCTTACTTGTTCCCTGAAATAGGAGTATAAAGTGAGTCATACATGGTATCCAATACCTATGATTTGCTTACACACAAGTGTTAATGAAGATACCTGAGGTGGATGAGGCATTCCTCTTTTCCTCATCTTCTTGGAAGATCTTGCATTCCTTTCTGTAGTGGCCTTACCCACCACAATAGAAGCATCGCATCTTCGCTTTGTTCTTGAACTCCTTCTCCTTCACTCTCGAAGGGCATCTCGGTAGCTCCATAGGAGTCGGCCTTGCGTAGCACTTGCACCACCTCATTCTATGATTGTGACTCCTTCCTGGCTGCCATATGCATCCTAAGTGCAAGATATGACCCACCATCTCATCTTCTAATGGGATTCCAAGAATCTCCATATGCTTGAAGAGCCTAGTCATTCTAAGAAGATGAGGTTGGAGGGGTATACCGGGTCTCAGTTTGGTATTGTAGACCCTAGACCAAACTCGGTACCTTTCTTTGGCAAGACAACCTTTTTCTAGTGGCTTTATATTCATGTTTGAGAGTGACCTAGTCATGTCAAACACAAGTCCATCATAGTTGCCATTGAGACTCTTGGTGCTCTCACATTGACAACATCCTTAAGTGCTTGGAGGAACATGTCCGGAAAATAGGAGGAGAACCTTTCCTTCCATTCTTCCGGGATGGAATTAGCCATTAGTCGTAAGACTTTCTTGCAATCAGAAGACCACGCATCATGAGTTTCATCACTCATGATTCCCTTCGAGAAGAATATTGGAGTGGGAGTGTCCAATATGTACTCCATGGAACTATTCCAAAGATTTTTCCAGAGTTCCTCTTTCCATTCCTTGAAATTGACTAAGTTTAGGCAACTTGCCTAGGAGTTTCAGGCTCATGTTGTTGTTAATTGCAAACATTTTACTACAAATGAAAGAATTTGCAACGAAAAAACCATTCATAAAACCAATAAGAAAGAAATTTAAAGCATACATGCAAACTTTTAATCTTATTAAGCGTTTTATCAACACATTTAAAAAATTTCCCTTTTAGGCGAGAATAAAACAATTCCAAGACCCTAAAAATCAAAAAGTGATTAAGCATGCTTTGGCTTGTCTTAACACTTAATATTTTAAGGTAAGTAATCCAATTGCTAATAGCTCTAATCTATTCTTGGTTCGATAAAACATCGCATCTAATGCTTTCTTCACGTTTATCTCCATTGCCACGACATCTAATTAAGGACTCCTTACTAACATTGTTGAGTTTAACCAAAACTAACGCGTATACCTAGTATAACTTACGTCCCTATGAAAGTAGTATGCCTTGCTTTGGCATACCCCATTACTATTCTCATTAGTTCGGTAAGTGTCATTTTGAAATGGCAAATTTTAACTCAATTTTATAGGGACTTGGGGTTTCTATGTTGGTTGATTTAAGTGAACTAAATTAATCATTTAACATTCGAAATCCTAAACATGTATCTAATATCAAAATTATATATAAGCAAAATATATAAGGCATAAATTAAAATGCATTGGAAAACTAGCATGAGCCCCTTGAAACTTGAAACATCCAATCTTCAAAGGCCTTCATTGCATCTTCTTGGCTTCGTCTTCTTAGAAACGTCGTCTTACGACATGACCACCAATTATGCAACTATTAGAAAAACTAGGACTAATCTAAATAATATAAGTACAAACACTAGGCAAAAAATATAAATCTGCACCAGTTCAAAACCCTCCTTTCGCACCGGTGTAGATTTAGGGGATGCTAAAAAGAAAAACTTTTTGCACCGGTTCGGTTCAAAACCGGTGCGAAAAGTTCCCAAAATAAATAAATAAGTTTTTGGCAATGGTTAACCGGTACCAAAAATACCCCAAAAAAATAAAAAAAATAATTATGAATTAACATTCATACCCAGTTCGCCGCGCCCGCGGGTCAAACTGGAGAAGGCGTGACAAACTGGGTATGTATCTCCATAAACATACAATTAACGAGCAATAATTCACATAAGATTATACAACGAACTGGGTGCCAAAAACATACAAGGAACAATAAAATTATCATTCATACACCACCATTTTCAAACAAATTAAGTTGTTTTATCATTTACAGCTTTATCATATACTTGTAATCAAATAAAAAAAAAAAAATCACAACAAATATTCAATAACACTCAAATCTTGATAAAAATTCACAAACCCATCACCAAAAATCCTAACAAAAACAAACCCATTTAACAAGCAGTCTCTAATCACCACCTTCATCGTCGCCGCCTCTAACGTCACCGCAGCAAGCCGTCGCTGCATCCTCTTGCTGCAGTTTTCCTCTTTCTCTCGCTCTTTAACTCTCGGTCTCTCTCTCTCTGTTTAGATCTGATGGTTTAAGGGGTGGGTAGTTTGGTTTCGGGTGGTTCTGGTTGGTTTTGGTGGATAGGTTTGGGTTTCATAGGTGGTTCTAGGTTGGGTTTCGTAGGGGTGGGGGATTTCGGGGGTGGATTGGGTTTCAGCTTTGGTGGTGGACTGGTAGGTTTCGGCGATGGTGGTGGACTTAAGGGTTTCAACGACGGTGGTGGACTGGACTGGGGATTTCGTGGGTGGTTTAGTTTTCGGTGATGGTGGGTTTTTGAGGAGAAAGAGGCAGATGAGGAAATGAAAGAGAAAGAAAGAGACCGGGTTTTTTTTTTAATATTTAGCAATAGCTTTTGCACCGGTTCAGTTTAAACTGGTGCGAAAAACAAACTTTTCACACCGGTGCGAAAAACAACCAATTCGCACCGGTTTGATTGGAACCGGTGTGAGAAATCTATTTCCCAATCTCGCCTATTTTTTTAGCACTGGTTTTCAAAAACCGGTGCGGATTGTGCAATGCCTATTTCATTTTTTCTACTAGTGAAAAATACTTAACAGCACGTAGTAGTCCATATTTAGCTTTATAAAAATACAAAACAGAACGCAGTCCGTATTTAATATCCTAGTCGGGCCACACTAGTTGCCATTTTGTAAAACCTGTATTAGAACATCTACAATATTTCATTCATACATTCACTTCTAAAGTGAATGACCCATGCATTTTACAAATAATTCAAAACAATACAAAACATATATTGTATCACATAGACCGCATACTAGTTACTAACTTATATGGTTAATCCGATTAACCCGCTTAATTCAAATTAATCAAGTTGTTTATCGATTATGTGAATTAACGCAATAATAAAAGCACAATCAAGGTTAATTTTAAGCTCAAAACGATTAATGGATGAAACTCCCACTAAATTCCACATCCAACTTAACTAAAATTAATCCAAATAAAATTAACTAAGCCAGTTAACCAAAATTTTTGTCAAAATAATTTTGCAAGTACATGGAAAAACCGAGGCCTAGCCTCGTTTTACTTAAAATGCAAAAACGCAAAATCGGTGCCAAGTGCCTAGCTCCCAAGCCAAAAGGCATAGGGAATTATCTAGGCACCAAGCAAGGTGCATGTTTTGCTTTGAGTATAATAATATATTAGCATAGTTGTACACAATAGCTCTGATATAGCTCTGGTCAAAGCTATGATTTTATTCCACAATTAGTATCCATACATATTTTTAGGATACTACCAGTTTGCGTCCTGTACATTTTAATAAAATACTACAACTATATCACCATAATAATAATAATAATAATAATAATAATAATAATAATAATAATAATAATATGGAGCAATAATTATTTTCACGCACATTTATTATAATTAAAAAATTTATAATATATAATATGTATGGTAGCCAAGGCCCCAAGCTTGACCACTCTAAAAAGTCTATATATATGAAGTGCGGCATCCCATGCACTTACTTATAAGTCCTCCATTATTGTTAAGCTAATCTTAAGCTTAACATAAATTTAAGACACCTAAAAAATAAAAGAATGAGCGTGAATGTAAGAGAGTCGACTATGGTGCGCTCGCCCGAGGAGACTCTGAAGGGGAGTCTTTGGCTTTCGAGGCTAGACATAATGATACGTGCGCCCTACTCCCACTCCGACGTTGTGGGCGTTTATATTCCTAAGGAGAATAAAATGGGACACAAAGTTTTCGATAGAAAAACTTTAAAGGAGTCTCTAAGTAAAGTTTTAGTACCATTTTATCCGATAGCGAGGAGGTTAAAGATGAATGATATGACAGAAAATCGTAGCTAAGGCTTTTTAATAAAAATAGAATGATGTTAAAGAGTGTTAGTTAAGTTGGTTGATGAAATAACAAATTTTGTCTTATTCTATAATTTCTGTTTCGGCTTTTTGGCTGCTTGTATGAGCTGTCCAAGTTTGTTAGAGGGAATATTTGTTTGTTTGGCTGTAATTAACCCAATTAAGCCTATTTAAGGGGTTGTAATCAGCTAATGGAAGATATGTTAAATATCAATCTTCTTCTTTCTATATCTCTCTCTATCTCTCTTCCTTCCTTCCTCTTCTTCTTCTTTTATATTTTTCTGCTTCTGGAATTCAGTTTCTGGGAACGATTTAGGAAAGCTGCAATCAGCTTCCTAACAGTGGTATCAGAGCCAACCCACTGCCTACTCTGATCGTGTCACTCTAGCACCCATTGTTTCTGCTTGTGTGACATCCATGGAGACTCATTTCACTGCTCTTGAGCAAAGGGTTGATTCCAGAATCTCTTCTCTGGAGCAAAGGATGACTGATATCATGCTGATTTTGCAGCAGGTGAAGGACAACATGGGAGCTTAGAAACCTCCTAAGGATCGGCCATATCAGCCAAAGCTGGGTATAATCCCAAGCTGGACTTCCCTAAGTTTGATGATAAGAATCCTCGCACTTGGATTAGAAAATGCTGCAAGTATTTTAGTTTATGCAAAATACCTGATGATCAGAGGGTTGATTTAGCTTCTCTAAATATGCTTGATAAGGCTGAGAGTTGGGTTGCTAGTTATTTATCAACTAGAACCAATGTTTAATGGCATGATTTTATTATAGATGTGAGTTCTAGATTCAAGGAGGAACAAGGGGTGAATATTATGGAGGAATTTAATAAGTTACAGCAGCATGGCTCAATTGAGTCTTATGTGGATGATTTTGAGAGTCTGAAATCCATCTTAATCCAGACCGGACATGTGCTATCTGAGCAGTAACTATTAGAGAGTTTCATTGGTGGTCTTAAGCCAACCTTGAGACCCTTTGTTAGAGCTTTCAAGCCCTACACCATTTCTGCAGCTATTGAATATGCTAGGCTGCAATCTGAATCCATCACCCTATCCACTTCAACCTATACTAAACCAAAAGCTTATAATTCCACCACCTCAAACACCACCACCAACTCCAAAACTTCCTTACCTTCATTACTTCCTCCACCAAATACCAAGCCATCAAACACCACCACCCCCAAGTCCTTTCAAAAGCCCAAATACATTCCTGCTGAAGTAAGGGCTGAAAAAATGGCTAAAGGCCTTTGCTATTATTGTGATACCCCCTATAATAGGAATCATCAGTGCAAGTTTAAAGAGCCTCAGCTCTTCACAATTGAAAATCCTTGCATTGAAGAAAATATAGATACTCTCATAGCCTTGAAAGGTTCTGAAGTGGTGATAGAAACAGAACCTCATATATCTTTAAGTGCTCTATCAGGGAGCCAGAATTTTAATACAATAAGGGTGCAGGCTGTTGTCCAGGGAAGAATCCTTCAAACCCTCATTGATTCTAGGAGTACTCATAATTTCCTAGATAAAAACCTTATTGAAAGCTTAGGATGTACTATTGACAGTATTCCAGGACAATCTGTAATCTGTCACAGTGGCTGATGGCAATAATTTGGTGTGTGATTCTGTTTGTAAAGGGTTTAGTTGGACTTTGGGAGGCCAATCTTTCACCTCTGATGTCCTATTAATACCTTTGGGTTGTTGTGATATGGTTCTAGGAGTTCAATGGCTTAGTACTTTGGGGTCTATAGCATGGAACTTCAAGCAATTAACAATGAAATTCTGGGTTGATAAAGGGGTGGTAGAGCTGAAGGGAGTCCCTAGTAAGAAATTGAAAGTGTGTAAGGGTGACCCACCTGCTAAGTTGTTACAGAGTAGTGCTCAGATTTTCCTTCTTCAAGAAACTTCAGTCAATAAACCCCTCCCTAGTTGCCTGGTTCAGTTAGGTGAAGAGCAAGCTGAGGGACAGGAGCTTCAAAAATTGAAAACAACTTTTGCATCTATTTTTAAGGAGGCAACTGACTTAACTCCTAGCAGAGGTGTATTTGACCATAGGATTCACTTAGAAGAGGGCAGTGGAGCAGTGAATATTAGGCCATATAGGTATCCTCTGAAGCAAAAAGACATTATTGAGCAAATTGTTCATGAAATGTTAAGTAGGGGTATCATACAACCTAGCTCAAGTCCTTTTTCTTCCCCTGTGGTGTTAGTAGGAAAGAAGGATGGCACTTGGAGGCTATGTGTGGATTATCGGGAATTAAATAAAAGGACTGTGAAGAATAAATTTCCTATACCTGTCCTAGAAGAGCTAATTGATGAGTTAGCTAGATCTACTGTTTTCTGTAAACTTGATTTAAGAGCTAGGTATCATCAACTCAGGATTCATCCTAATGATATGTTTAAAACAGCCTTCAAAACACATTAAGGGCACTACGAGTTCCTTGTAATGTCTTTTGGTTTAACCAATGCCCCATCCTCTTTTCAAAGTTGGATGAATGCAGTCTTTAAAAGGGTTCTCTAAAAATTTGTCTTGGTCTTTTTTGATGATATTTTGGTCTATAGCAAGTCCTTGGAGGAGCATTGGACACATTTGGCTGCAGTGTTTGAACTAATGCAACAACACTCCCTATATGCTAAGCTTAGAAAATGCTCTTTTGCCACTCACAGAGTTGAATACCTTGGGCATTTCATATTTGGTTCAGGGGTAGAAACTGACCCTACTAAGGTTGATGCCATTAACTCTTGGCCCACCCCATCCTCTGTAAAGGAACTCAGAAGTTTCTTGGGGCTTACAGGATACTACAGGAGGTTTGTGCAGGGCTATGCATCCATAAGTAAACCCCTGACCAACTTGCTCAAGAAAGGGGCCTTTGAGTGGTCTGAATCTGCCCAAACAGCTTTTGAAGCTCTCAAGAAAGCTCTAACTACAGCACCTGTTTTAGCACTGCCTGACTTCAGCAAGACTTTTGTGGTTGAGACTGATGCCTCTAAGAATGGAATTGGAGCAGTGCTAGTCCAGGACAATCACCCCTTAGAATTTATCAACAAGGCTTTGGGACCAAAGTGGCAGCAACTGTCTATATATGAGAAAGAGCTACTGGCAATGGTCTTTGCAGTGGAAAAATGGGAACAATACTTGATGAGAGCACACTTTGTGGTCAAAACTGATCAGAAAAGCCACAAGTGGTTGTTACAACAAAAAGTTTCCACTCCTTTCCAACAGTTTTGGTTGTCTAAGTTGATGGGATTTTATTATGAAATTCATTACAAAGCTGGAAAGGAATATATGGCTGCTGATGCTCTATCAAGGGTGCAAGGGTTTGAAATTCTCTTGTTGGCCATATCAGTGGTTGTGTCAAACCTAGCTACATCAATCAAAGATAGCTATGCACTTGATGACAACATACAAGCTATCTTCCTTAAGCCGTCTGATGGCAGCACTACTGAAGCTGGGTTTACCTTTCAGGATGGGCTTCTAAGGAAGCAAGGTAGAATCATAGTTGGCCCTGATGAAGATCTCAGGAAGAAGATAATGTCCTAGCAACATGATTCCTTGGAGGCAGGACATTCAGGCAGTAGGCACACCCTTAAGAGAATGCAAAATCTCTTTACTAGAAGGGCATGACAAAGGATGTCAACAATTTTGTGAGGCATTGCACAATCTGCCAGTCCTCAAAATATGAGACTGCAGCTAAGCCTAGGAAGTTGCAACCCCTACCCATCCCAAATCAGGTATGGACTGACATATCCATGGACTTCATCACTGGCTTGCCTATGTCCATGCATAAGAATGTCATTTTTGTAGTAGTGGACAAGCTAAGTAAATATGCCCACTTTATTGCTCTCAAACACCCTTATTCAGCATTAAAAGTTGCTCAAGCCTACCTTGACTATGTGTTCAAATTACATGGTTGGCCAAAAAAGTATTGTGAGTGATAGGGACCCTCTCTTCCTAAGCAAGTTTTGGAAAGGGTTATTCACTCTACAAGGCACTGATTTCCTCCTCTTTTCTGCTTACCATCCTGAAACAGATGGTCAAACTGAGGTAGTCAATCGTTGCCTTATAACTTATTTGAGGTGTGTCACAAGTAACAACCCTAGAGAATGGTGCAAATATTTACCACTGGCAGAATGGTGGTACAACACCCATTTCCACACTTCTGCTGGAATGACCCCATATGAAGTGGTTTACAATCAACCCCCCCCCCCCTTATTGCATTTGCCTTACTTGCTAGGGGAGTCTAAGGTTGAGGCTGTGGACAGAAGTATGCAAATAAGAGAAGCAATGATGGCTGTGTTAAAAAGTAACTTACAGAAGGCACAAAATCGAATGAAAATGCAAGCTGATAAAAAGAGGTCTAAGAGAGCTTTCAATAAGGGTGATTGGGTCTGGTTGAAATTGCAAAACTACAGGCAACACTCAGTTTATACTAGGCCAAACAACAAGTTGGCTGCTAAGTTTTTTTGATCTTTCAAGATTATTGAGGTCGTTGGGAAGGCTGCTTATAAACTACAGTTACCTGCTTATGCTAAGATCCACAATGTCTTCCATGTGTCCCAGCTTAAGGCTTTTATTGGTCCTTTACCACCAGTGGTTGTGCTTCCACAGTAGACTGGACTGAAGTACCTGAGGTACAGCCTTTGACCCCAGCTGTTGTCCTTGACACCAGAATGGCCCAGGTTGATGGCCACACTCAAGAGCAGGTGTTAATTTTGTGGGCTGATCTTCCTAAACATGAGGATACGTGGATGAGCAAAGTGGATTGTGTTGCTTAGTTTCCTGCTTTTCTCCAGACTTGAGGTCAAGTCTCCTTAAAGGGGGAGGGTATGATATGACAAAAAATCGTAGCTAAGGCTTTTTAATGAAAATAGAATGTTGTTAAAGAGAGTTAGTTAAGGTGGTTAATGAAATAACAAATTTTGTCTTATTCTATAATTTTTGTTTTGGCTTTTTGGCTGCTTGTGTGAGTTGTCCAAGTTTGTTAAAGGGAATATTTGTTTGTTTGGCTGTAATTAACCCAATTAAGCCTATTTAAGGGGTTGTAATCAGCTAATGGAAGATATGAAAAATATCAATCTTCTTCTTCCTATATATATATATATAT
This sequence comes from Chenopodium quinoa, assembly GCF_001683475.1. Lineage (NCBI taxonomy): Eukaryota > Viridiplantae > Streptophyta > Magnoliopsida > Caryophyllales > Amaranthaceae > Chenopodium > Chenopodium quinoa. The sequence continues at coordinate 1,658,182 of NW_018744996.1, read as the reverse complement.
CTCTCTCTCTCTCTCTCTTCCTTCCTCTTCTTCTTCTTTTATATTTTTCTGCTTCTGGAATTTAGTTTCTGGGAACGATTTAGGAAGGCTGCAATCAGCTTCCTAACAATGAACGAAGAGAATGGTCGATTCGAAATCGATTGCAATGCGGTCGGAGCCTTGTTCGTAGAGGTGAAAACAACGCATACCCTTGCGGATTTGGGTGTCGGGTTTCGCAAGATAGCGATCTCTACGTGCGATTACTCGGCCGGTTTGTCGTCAATCCCCTTACTAATGGTACAAATCACACGCTTCAAGTGCGGTAGTGTATGCATGGGTTTCACCACACATCACCATATAGTTGATGCATTGGCATCTGCATACTTTGTAGTCTCATGGGCAAGAGTTGCTAGGGGGCTTGAGCTCGACGTTTTGCCCTTCCATGATCGGGCCGCCTACGTTGCTCCTCGTGTCCCGACTCAGATTAAGTTTCGACATTTGGAGTATGAACCACCTTTTCCATCTCTGCCACCCAAGACCCTAACAGGTTGGTGATACACTCTCTGTTTTTCTAAAATTTTATAGTTTGATTATTGGACTTTTAGTTTAAAACTCCCTCTATCTCAAAATAATTAATATGTTTGACTTTTTTTCCACTAATCACATACTATGATTAACCATAATTTTTTGATAACATATTACAAAAATTATCATGAAATATGCTGCTAAATTGGTATTAGTATAAAGTTTTATAGTAATATTAATTATTTAAATTATTTTTACTAATAATTATTTATACGTATTCAAGGTCAAACTAGTGCATTAGAATGTGTATCATATTTGACTGTGTCAATTATTATAGAACAAAAAAAAAGTGTCAATTATTATAGAACAAAAAAAAAAGTGTGTGCCATATTTAGTTTGACTATGTCAATGATTATGGAACGGAGAAAGTACTAAAGTAGCATATAATTAGAATTGTTGGGGTATTAAAATATTGTATTCTATAAGTGGAGTAGATAAATGAGTAATAAAAAGATGTACTTTTTTTTCATTTGAAATATTTGCTTGATACTATTCAAAAGTTGAGAGAATCTTGCAAAATATTGTCAATATATAAACAACATAACATAATCATGTCAGATCTTATTTAATTTATCTCAATTAGTAGTTTAGAATAATTCAATTGTTATATCTGTTATCAATATTCAACTAATCATAATTATGATCAAAGTAATAAATTGGCAAACGCACAGAGTCAAAACGGGAAGGAGAAATAATTTGGTTAAAAAATGAAATGTAATAATAAAATGTTAAATATTACAAGTATAACAGTTGAAAAAAGGGGAGTATATTCAATGCATCATACTTATCATCCTTCTTTGCCCTTTTTGACAACCCATATAGAGTTGAGGTGATATTTGCGAAGAAATTAGGAGGGATTTATTTTACGTGTAATTACATTGTCAGTTGTCAAACAAAATAAATAAAAATAAAAATAAAAATAAAAATAAAAATAAAATAAAATAAAATTACCTTGTCAAAGTGAGGTTTGTGAAATTGTGAATGCATGCGTATGTTATACAAGCTGGCACATTGACTCTTCAAATGTCTTATTTTCTAGATCATGCATCGCACTATATATATTGTATTGTCTGTGTATCACTAATGTATCTTATATATTGTCATGATGATATAATATAAAACATCACAACTAAGATCTTTACGTGACTATAAAATCAGGTGAGATGCCAACCACAAGGGAGTTTATGTTCAATTTCAATAAACGTTATATTAACAACATAAAACTACAAGCAACATCAAAACCCCAAAAGGCACAAACCTACAATTTAAGTACATACGAGGTACTAGCCGGACACGTATGGCGAACTACGTGCAAAGCACGTGGTTTAATAGGTGATCAAGATGTGAAACTCTACATACACATTGATGGGCGATTAAAATTAAAGGGTCCAACTTTACCACGAGGATATTTTGGGAATGTTATTTTCTTTACCGCTTGTATTGCTAAGGCGCGTGATATCACATGCAATCCGGTATGGTACGCCGCGAGTATGGTTCACGAAGCCCTAATGAAAGTCCAAAACACAGAGTACTTAAGATCGGCAATTGATCACCTAGAATCACAGTCGGATCTAGATTCTATTGTTCGTGGGGCCCCACACGTTACATGTCCAAATCTCATGATAAATTCTTGGGCCAAACTTCCCACTGATTTAGCGGATTTTGGTTGGGGAAAGCCCAATCTAATGGCCCATGGTGGAATTATAAACGAGGGACAGGCGTTTTTTATAACAAACCCAAAAGAAGAAGGTGCCATTTCATTGAATATTAAGCTTTTTGATGATCACATCTCTCTTTGAGAAATACATAAATGACTTTCAAATTACTCCTAACTTATAAATTGGAGAGTTTGAAACAATTAAATCAATTTATATTACTACGTAATTCTTTATATTGTTTGAGTATATGAAAACAATGATGTACTCCATAAAATTTCTTTTGTTCAATTTCCCTTCATAACAAACGAATTTTGACCAAACTTTAAACGACCTTATTCGTAAATCGTAAGTAGTTTATGAATGTATCATCTCATTTAGGCTTTTTTCTTTTATGTCTGAAATAAAATCTGGTCTGATTATATATATTTTTTATTTAACTAAACTTTAGCCATATTTGTACATGTATAAGAAAAAACATTATCAAGTGAGATCTCCTTTGATTCGTCTCAACTTGTATTTTAAAAATATTTTCGTTTTTTATTAGATATATCACTTTTAAATTGCGGACTCTTAGGTAATTTTTGGAGTAGAGAGATATACAGATAAAAAAAAAGGTCTCATGTAATATGTGAGAGATGTAAAGAATTTATTGACTAAAAGGGAAAGTGATGCATCTAAACTAAAACTTCCATATATAGAAAGTGATGCATCTAATGCAATAAGAAAGTAAAGATGACAATAAGCGGGCGAAATTGATAAGTAATGATTTGGTCTGGTTTGAATTTTTTGTTATTGTCTTTTTAAAAAACATTGGCCTAAAATTTTCTAATGTGGTCTGATTTTAAGAAGAATTACATAATACTCCCTTCGTTCCACAATATACAAAGCATTTCATGTTTTTCTTTTAGGGCATCCCAAAATGTCGATCATGTTTTATTAATTTTCTTTTTACAGTAAGAAATGTCTAAATTACCCTCACTATTTTTGTCTTTACTTACTACACTACCCAAAATACCCACACATTTCTTCTTATTATTTGTTTTTCTTAGGTAAGAAAAAAGGAAAGAATTAGGATCCCCATCTCACAAGGGGTGATCCTAAAGCATCCAAGGTGAGAATAGGGTACAAAGCTGAAGAGATACAAAGAGAAATATCCAATTTGTGAGTGACAAGATGCCCAACATTTGCAATCCAATCTGCTGCTCTCGTTGCTTCTCGGTAGACATGTCGGAGTTCCCAATGGGGATTTTTTCTTATTTCTTCTTATTATTTGTACCCGCACTCATTTTCATGTATCTTTCTCTCTTCATGTATCAGAATTTGTTATTTGTGCCCTTACTCACATATCTTGTTCTTTTGCTCTATTTCATTTCATGTACTTCATCCTGTCTCTCCATTCCTATAAAATATTATAAACGAACATTGTATTATGGGACATAATATGTACAGTAACATCAGTAAGTGATACAAATAAAAGGGCCGGGGGAGCCCCAATTTATTTTCATGATAAATATAGGATGTTTATCTTGCCTTGAATTTGTGTAAACTAACTAAAATAATAATTTATTGAAAAAATTGTCAAGAATAAGCCAACCTTTACATGATTAACCAAAACAAGTCAACATTTCGCTTAACTAAAATTAAGTCGACTTTTAAGGGGTATTTTCTTTTAATAGGCCAAATGACCTACAACCTACCAAATAGGTCAAATTTTCAATTAAAAATAATTTATTAAAATTTATTTCTTTTAATAATATTAAATTTAATTAAGTAACTATAACTATATTAAATAAACAAATTATAAAAATTAAAAAAAAAAAAACAGCCAACCCTTTCCCCCTTTAGCTGCCGGCGCCGGTGACCCCATTCACCTCCCTTTTCCCCAACCCAAGAATTCTCTCTCCTCATCTTCCACCTAACTACCATCATTTCCTTCACTCTCACTACCTTAACCCCGACTCTCTGTGTAACAATCCACCACCACCCCTGAACACATTGTTGGCAGTGGGTGGTGGCTAGGATTTTTCATTTTTTTTTTAGTTTTTTTTTGTTTATTTTATTTATTTTGATATAATTAATTAATTTAAATTGAATTTTTTAAATAATCACTCAAAAAATAAATCTTTATTATTTTTTTGAAAGGACCAACCACGTAATGACGCGTGTCATACTTTACATTAACAACTGGTTACCTTTTAATCTAACATGTTCTAACTCATTTTGAGAATATACCCCTTAAAAGTCGATTTATTTTGAGTTAATCGAAAGGTTGGTTTATTTTGAGCTAACCACACAAAGACTGACTTATTCTTGACAAATTTTCCTAATTTATTTGACTTGGTGGCATCTAGCTATATACTTCTTCAATTTGCAAAAGTAATGGACGTTACCCATCTACTTCCTTCTCCTTCATTCTCCTTCTTCCTCCATTAAAACTAGCTTCTCCTTCTTCGTCCATTGAAACTAGCTTCTCCTTCTTCCTCCATCTTCTTCATCCTTCTGCGATCTCCACCCTTTACAACCAATACCACTATCTCCGGCGGTTTTGCCGTCAAATAAAATGATAACCCTATGAAAAAGGGTGAATTAAGGGTATGGTAAACCCATAAGGGTAAGGGTATTATATTCCTCCATTGAAGCTAATTTTGAGCTTACTCTTTCCGTTGAAACTTCTGAAATTTTTCTTGAAACTTTTTTTCCACTAATGTTGTTTTTCACAAAGTTAACACCGTCAACTTCTCATATTCTTGAAATTACAAGATTACCCAGACTTAAGTATATTAACTGACAATTATATCCTCATGATAAATACAATTTGTTTATTGTGAAGATAAACTTATATTTTCTCCAAATAAAAATAGAGTAAAGAAATGTGAGAATAAAGCGAAGAGAACATTTACACTCTTAGTCGCAGCTCAAAACTTCACCTCTCTATAGTGTGGTACCTACCAAATTCTAAACTGTCACAAGCAGCAAAAACCTCCGATAAACCCCTTTAAAACCTTCTTTGTTCGCTGGAAAAACAGCGTTTTCCGGCGTAACAATCTTCACCGAATGTCTGTTATTCTTAGCAGTCGACACTGCAACTTTCTCAAGGTAAGTCGCCTTCTTCCCCGCTTTCTCTTTCTTCCTTACAATCTCTCTCCTAAAACCCTCATTTGCTCATTAACCCAGATCCCTTTTACACATTTTGTACCCTTTAATCATACTTTTTCTTCATTTTCTTCAAATTTTACTCGTACCCATCATTTTCTTTGTCAATTTTTGCCTTTTCCATGCTCGAATTCGATTAATTTTGATGTTATTAATTCAAATGAGAGGCGTAGAATTTTTGTTGGGTTATCTAGAATGATTAAGCATCAGGAATTTGAAAATTTGATGGGGTTTTCACAAAGTTTTTGCCCCTTTATTCTATTTAAGATCATGAAATTGTTTGATAGTAGGGAAACTGCTGCTGCATTTTTAAGCTTGCATTTCAGGATCTTTCTGAGGATACTATTAAGCATTGCTGTGTTGTTGCACATTTGCTCGCATCCGAGAATCTTAGGTTGCTTGCTCAGGATGTGATATCTTGGGTTATATTGAGAATTGGGCCTTGTAGAAGTATGGAATTTTTAGAGCTCATGTGGAGCCAACATTTCGATTATGAATCGGATTTTTCGGTACTTGGGTTTTGTGAATGCTGGTTTTGTTTATATTGCATTAGATGTGGTGAAGCGAATGAGGGATGTTGGTGTAGTACCGAGTTTGTCGGCTATTAGTATATTGTTTAAGTTGTTGTTCAGGGTTGGTGACTATGGTAGTGTATAGAAATTGTTTAGAGATATGGTTCGCAGAGGGCCTTTCCCATCTAATTTTACATTCAATATTATGATTCTTGGATTTTGTAAAAGCAGTTGTCTTGTGACGGGAGAGAGTTTATTACATGTAATGTGGAAGTTTCAATGTCAACCAGATGTAAATACCTATAATATTTTGATCAGTGCCTGCTGTACAAGAGGGAGAACTGCTGATGGATTGACTTGGATGCATTTGATGATTGAAAATGGCTATAATCCAAGTTGTGTTTCCATGACTACTATTATTAATTTGCTGTGTAAAGAAGGTAATGTATCAGCAGCAAGGAAATAATTTGATGGAGTTATTGAATTAGGCCTCAGTCCTAATATCTTCATGTATAATGCCCTAATTGATGGATATGTAAAAGCAAGAAATATAGTTCAAGCAAATAGTGTTTTTGATGAATTGAGGAAGAAAAACATAGCTCCTGATGCTATAACTTTTAACATATTAGTTGCTGGACGCTATAATTATGGGAGGGTAGAGGATGCAGAACATGTCTTAAGTGAATTTTTTATCATCACAACTCATACCAGATGCTTCATTGCCTGATCTTTCAGTTTCTGGATTGTGCTGGGCTAATCAGTTAGACGAGGCCATGAAATTGTTAGAGGATCTGATTGAGCGGGGGCTCCCTATCGGTGTTATTGCTTTTAACTCCATAATTGCAGCTTATGCTAAAGTGGTGCTAGAAGAAGAAGCCTTCAGAGTTTATAAAATAATGGTTCAATTTGGTCTTTCTCCTACTTCATCCACATGTAGCTCTTTGCTCGTAGGTTTGTCCAACAAGGGTAGGCTGCAAGAAGGTAAGGAGCTCATAAATCATATGATAGCAAATGGTTTTCCTGTGAATAAAGTTTCCTTTACTGCTCTTCTAGATGGCTATTGCCAGATAGGGGACATGTCAGGGGCTCAAACCCTGTGGAATGAAATGAGTCAGAGGGGGTTATCCCCTGATGCTGTTCCCTTCTCTGCTTACATTGATGGGCTTTCTAGAGCTGGCCTTGTGGAGGAGGCCTTTGCTGTTTTTACAGAAATGAAAATGAGAGGATACATGCCGAACAACTTTGCATACAACTCTTTGATTTTTGGCTTATGTAACAGTGGTATAATGGATGAAGCACTGAAATTAGAGAGAGAAATGAAGCAAATGGGGTTGGTTCCAGATAATTGTACCTTTAATATCATTATCAATGGATTCTGTAAGCAGGGGAGAATGAAGTCAGCTATTGATGCTTTTGCGGAGATGCATCGGATTGGTTTGTCTCCAGATATAGTGACTTACAACACTCTTATTAATGGATATTGTAAAGCATTTGACTTAGCTAGTGCCAATGACATTTTACATAAAATGCATTTTAGTGGTTGGAGCCCTGACATCACAACCTATAATATCCACATGCACGGGCTTTGTTCTAGTCGGAGGGTAAATCAAGCTATAGCAATGTTGGATGAGCTAGTATCATCTGGTATTGTTTCAAATTCCATCACATACAACATTATGATGAATGGAGTTTGTGGTGACATCCTGGATCGTGCCATGATGCTGGCTGCAAAGTTGCTCAAGGTGGCTTTTATTCCAAACGTCGGTACCATTAATTTGTTGCTTTCTCAGTTTTACAAGCAAGGGATACCTCAAAAGACTTTGATGTGGGCACAAATGTTCCATGAGATCGGTTTTGAATTCGATAATGTTACATATAAGATCCTTGATAAGGCTTACAGTGATTTACAAGAAGACATGGAAGCTTCAGCAGGTATACCAGAGAAAAGTCTGTTTCTTGACTTTCTCATGTACATCAATTATGACTACTTACGTAGATGTATAAATTCCACTAAACTGCTTAAGCATCCTATAGCTCTACTTGATGATGAATGTCAAGTGTCTTCCAATGCTGGGTAAACTGCATCCTCTTCATATTTGAGGTTCAATGGATCTTTGCTCAATTGTGAATATCTCCTACAGCTAGTGAGAAAACCTGCAATTGGTGGGGCCTTAGGGGTAAAAAATTGGCAGCCTTGTCTCCTAATTGCAATTTGCAATGCCTACAAACTATATTTCACCGGAACTGGCCAAAATAGTGAAATTGCAAAGATAGTAAGAGTTATAGTTCAGGGGGAAAAAATGGAGTCGAAACACCACCACATGTGAAAGATTGCTCGTATCTGGGGAGCAGCAAGGCATGATTCTGCAACTGAATGTATATTTGACAAGGTGACTACTTTCTTAATGTGACTTAGCAAATATTCATGGCCTGACCTCTATGGCTTTGTGACTTTCTTTAACTCTCTGCTGTTAATACCGTACTTGAAAGGCTTCAGTATAAAAATTCCATATAAGTTAGTCTTTAAAGGAGTTGTATATCATCAAATGGGATTGTAATCATAGTCTTTTGAGTGGCTGGATGCTTCCAATGCTAACTGCTGAGCAAAATAATTAAAATTCACTCAAAAATATTCATCTTCCTTTTTCTATCCCTGTTCTCCTCTATTTACAGACTAACTGATTTCCCTCTTCTCCTTGCTCGACCTCTAACTAGAATTACGATGACAATTCCTAATGTGACCTTCCCTAATACTTGATGCATTACAAATAAGTTCCATTTGTTGTTTTATGTTAGAGTATAATTTCATTAAGGATGGACTTATTTTTTGTGTTTTATTGTTACAAGAGGTCTAATAATTTTTGGGTTTGTTTTAGGAGCTACGAAATGCATGCTTTCCCAATTTAGTTTTTCTTTGCTTTTTGTTTGAGCTGTTTGTTCAAATACTATTATTTAGGTGAGTTTGATCCACTATTGACTTTGACACTCTTAATTTAGTAAATCCTTATTAGCCTCACTAAATAATATCAGGTTTTGTGTCATATGAAGTTTTCCGCATGCTTGGATCTTTTTGAAGAGTGTATCAAGTGAATCAAGAGTTACGGTTGTAGTACCTTTTCTTTTATTATATTACCTGTGTTCCCAAAAGTTTTTATACTTAGATTTTTGACATTCACAAGCTCCATTTAGACGAAATTTCTACCTAAGAAAAATATTTTCATGTAGGGTCTTGTTAGATTCGTCTCTATATGTATTTTCGCAATATCAACCATTTAATTTATAAATACTCCCTCCGTATCTAAAAGAGTACATCACTTTGTTTGACACATGTGCCAATGCATAACTTTGACTATTAATATCTTTAATTTTGTATTGATTTAACTAATTAAACTTTGATTAAGAAAATGTATGTTGTGATTAATCCAACAAAACTTTACATAATAACATTTGGTCTTAATGTTATTACTAAAAATCTAGTCAAAGTTAGTATGTGAATAGTGCAAAGGTCAAATTGATGCACTTATTAAAGAGGAAATACATAACTAGAGATATCATTCGTCAGAGTTTTACATTGGCAAGCGTGAAAAAGTTTGTATTTGAATTATCAGAAATGAATGTAGTATTAGATTATCTTATTAATTAGGTTTCTTGAGGAGCGTCTTCTTTAGCACAAAAACCTCACAGGTAGATGTCAGAATAGAGAGAGTTGGTAGAGTGGGTGAAGGAGTGGCTTTGTAAAAATTATTTAAAGGGTGTAGTAGAAAATGGAAATTGGGTGTGAAATTCTGAAATGTAATACAATCAAGAATAATGCATATATTGTTCTCTGTTGTGAAAATTAAATTTTTTTAACATCAAGATCTACATTGAAATATTAGAAACCTTAATCATGTAAAAATGCAAGCATACTAGTATATGCTTGAGATGAAAAGGAAAAACTTGGTACTATGATAGGCTGCATTTTGTCTACACGTTAATATATTTTGCTAACATGTTTGGGAGACCCAGGGGCGATAATCGTAGTAATCTTTTCTGTTCATTTTTTTTACAGCAGATTACTTTTGTATGCAAATGATGAGCAATTTTTTGCAACAGTGCAAGTTGCATGCTGCCACAGGTGTGATTTGTCTCACTTTATATGAAGAATGATTTTTTGACCTTTAACTTATTTTAATCTAATGAGTGGCTATGCAATTAATGTTTGCGGCATGTCATGGGTAGCTGGAGTGCAAAAAATTGAAACTTTGGCTTTGCTGGTACTCTGGCAATGTCATGGGTTGCAGCTTCACAATTTTGGAACATATACTGCTCATTATTATCATGCAGGTACCATGTAATTAGGTTGATTGCTTGTAAATTTATATTGCTTTAGCTCTTGTGATTTTGGGCACATTTTAATTCATAACTAATGTGTGGCCCGGGCTTTGCTCCGGGTGCTACTTTGAGTTATTTTTCTATTTGATTTTTTATTGCGAGTAATTATAATACAATGACAAAATTAAATTATTGTACAAATTTTTTTCTTTTATTCTACACAAGCTAAGAAACACATGCAATGTGTGTGTGCGCGCAATATAAGAAACCTATTAGGCTCCATTAATATTAGTGGGTGCAAATTTAAAAACTATTGATAATTAAAAAAAATATTATTAAAAAAATAAAAATTGATGAGTCATGAGAATTTCTTTTTAAGTAATTAAATAAACAGTTGATAAGTACTTGTATAATTGTATTATCCTACAAAAATAGGATAGGATGGTAGTTCTATGTTTTTTTTTTTTTATTATTTTTTTTTAAATTTAGGGTAGTAGGTTTTTATTTATTTATTTAATGAGATTTGGAGTTCAAACCTCTTTGTATGCATTTTTAGTTGATGACATGGAATAAAAATTGTTAATTGGTGATGTGGCGTGATGCTAGTGTAAGAAGCGGCACACATGGCACATACACATTTTTAGGATGCTTTTTAATATAAAGTATAGATGACATTTAGTATTTTTGTTCTTGCGCCTTTTGTTTTTCTATTTCTTGGAAAATAGATCTACCAATATTATCACCCATTTCCAGTAAAAGAAATTAACCGTGGGTACATTATATGAATATGCCTAGGCAATTAGGCATCAAGCACCATGCACCTCATACTTATTACATGCTCCCCCTCTCTTTACAAAGGGGGAAAAAAATCTAGGAATATGCCAAGTTTATACATGCTCTCCTACTATGCTATATTTCTTTTACATCTTTTAACCCTAAAGTTCCTTTCTGTCCACATCTTGGAAACAACTACTGCAACTACTGTTGAAATTGTATATGCTGTTTATATCTAATAGTTGCTTGTTGCACCTCATCCATGAGTGTTGAACTCTGAAGTAAGATAACATGACTATTATCCTGGAAACCATTTTTCTAGGACAAATTTGTTAGCTCTTACATTTCTAAGGATGTAGGCAGGGTTTGATTGCAGGGAAAGGTTAAAGGTGGTTTCCTATAAATGCTGCACCTCAACATTCCTGTACACGAACCTAGGATCCTAGAGCACTATCTAGTGTAAGGCTATAGAAGTTCACTCAAGCATTGCTTCTTGATGCTTCATTCTCTGTTTGTCTTGTAGAAGTTTTTCCGGTGTATTAAGATTGCTTTCTCTGTATTATATTTAATTTATATACATGGCAACTTTCCCAACGCTCCAAATGGTAAAAGAAAGTGCTATAGGTTGATGCTGCTGCTGAAAATACGTCATATTTGGAGAGTGGATTCTTATAATATTTTGTATTGTCTCTGTAAATGTTTACAGCAGATTAGCATATATGATCTTTTGTGTTCCTAGAGAACCCAAGTTAAGCTATTGTATACTAATGCGCTAACTTCTGTCATTCTCCTTGCAAACACCTAGCTCAAGCTACCTTAAATTAGCTGATATATAACTTGTTAGAGTTGCTAATGTGCCTTCTATCAACTGATTAACAATATTTTTTCGATCAGCTAACCTTTCTCCCATTTCCTGCTGCAGATGTCCCTGGCTGCACTAATAAACTACGGAGTATGATGGACTATGGTCTTGAGGGGGAGATGACCCTACTTTGTTGCGCCCTGGTCTTATGACAAAATACTACGTATCTCCTATGTTACGATGGAGGGCTTCAGGATAAGGCCTATAATTATCTTCAAGTTTCTACCAACCACCAGCTATTTGGAGGATGTTGCAAGAAATTCTTGCCTTCAAATCTGCATGATTTCACAGATGTACGGAGTTTTGCTGCTTATATCTCTTGGGTTGGTCTTTTGTGCACTGCAGAAGTGCAGAGGGGGCAATTTGTATCTTACACCTGATTGTACTTCACAGCTCAATGAAGTAAGAGTGTATGACCCCTTAGCTTAATAAAAAGGGCCAAGCTAATTTTTCACATAAGTTCATTAGAAGATACTTTGTTTCATAATGTTAGTCCATATACTATTTTGGGCGTTTCAAAAAGATCTGCCCATATTGAATATATTCTATTTTTAACTTAAATTTTTTGGAATTAATTAGTTGTGGATTGATGACATGACTCTAAGTATGAAAATCTCTACCTTGAATTATGAATTATGACTTATGCTTTCCCAAAAAAAAAAAAAAAAAAAAAAAAAAAAAAAAACTTCTTAAATAAGGTAAACTAATTATGAATTATTTTGTATTTTAATGTTAGATTCCAAATATTCTTCTTTCTTATTTTCTGTAATTGATTCCATATGGGACTAATATTATGAAACGGGGGGAGTACTAAATATAAATATCTATACTTTTGCTCTCCAATTAGAATACCCACTAGTATAAAACCCGTGCAATGACACGATTTAAAAATCTCACTTTATTAATTTTTCCCAAAATTCAAAATTCTATTTTATTTAATGAGTATTAATGGATTCTTTAATGCTATTTAATTATTTATTAGTATGTTACAATAACATATCAACCCTATAAAATATTATCAGTAATATTCTTATTCTAACCAATCACATCTCAATCATCTGTATATCAATACAACATTAATGCTACGTAAATAGTAGTTCAATATAAATTAAAGTAAATTACAAAGTCTCGATATATTAGGTAATTACAAAGTAACTCCCATTAATCTTTGAAATTCTACCTTTTCTATGTTTTGGTCCATTCTACGATAAATCACACTCTATTTCTTTCCTGCAATATATAAATTTATAACTTCGAAATTTATTAATGTATCAAAAAAATAAAGTGTTTCAATCTATATTCTTCCAAGAGTAATCGATTATAATTCATCTCCTCATCAAGCTGGTTATATATATTTTTAATATGATTTTTATGTTTGTAGGTACATACAATAATCATAAACCCATACCTGTAACCCACCCCATGTCCCAATCGCCAATGCAAGTACAATTCTAATAGCCCGAATATAATGTTATATGCTATTGAAAAATGTTATAATAAAGGGGTACAAAAAGTGGAATAGCTCAATTGTTTTCCACAATTTAATAAGCATGTTATAACATTAATTTTATTTAGTCGTTTTATCAATTTAGTGTGTTTTGTGTGCGGCTAGCCACACCATGTGATCGGTTGTAAAATAACAAAGTAATTCCGATAACATTGATCAAGTAAAACCTCTGTAATACTTATCGATCAACCCCCTATAATACTGACAAAGTAATTCCTGTAACACTGATCAAGTAACCCTTGTAACACTAACGAAATAATCGCTATGATAGTTGGCCGCACGGTGTGGCCAACCACATATGAAAGTTTGTGTTATCCATTTGTAATCAATTTAATAAAAGTACCATACATAATAAATATCTGATGAAGAGAATGGAGTCTAGTAGTAAAAAGAATAAAAAAAATCATTAAAAACAAAAGTAACGCAAATAATTTACTATCTTAGTATTGTAGTAATATTCTTTTATTTATAATCATTTAGAAATTTTAAATGGTTACCTAATAGCCAAAATATTTTGACAATACTTCAAATTATTTTAGTATATATATTATTGGTTTAAATAAGAATATTATATTATATATGATTATATATTGTTGTCAAATAAGAGTATTATATTATATATGATTATATATTATTGTCAAATATATATGATTGTAATTTATTTAGGTAAATTTCATTTCTTAAACCAAAAATATATTCCTAAGATTTTATAGGAAATAAAAAGATATCGTATACATATACTATTAAAATTGCTTTATTTAGGATTGCGAAAAAAGGGCGAAATTTTTCAATGAGATAGCGATATGTGTCAAGTTTGCTTGCAGTGCCCTCTGTTTTAGTATATATATAGATAGATAGATTTTCTTTAACCTTGTTTCGCCGTGAAATTTATCCAACATTTATGCATGTCCTTGGAGGAGATAGAATGATGTGGGTTTGAACTAAAGATATAAGTTATAACCAGTTGTATAATGTATGAATTGAGAAAGAAAAAGAAGTAAAAAAAAAAAGCCTCAAATATGTTTATATATACATAATGGGTTTTGCTAGAATGAGAAATGAGAAAATGAGAAAGCTAATAATATCCTAACACATGTCATTGTCAAAATATGAGAAAATTAAGAATAAAAAGAGGAGGGAATTTGAATTTTAAACCTAGATGATGTGTCAAGGGATTAGTGGTTTTCTCATTTCTCATTCTAGTAATTCCTACATACTACTAATAAATTAAGTCGATCTCGCAGCCAGGCAACGAGACAGTGACACTTGGCATTCCAATTTTTCGCCAAGTGTCGCGCCACGTAGGCAATAAATAGGTATTATTGTGACACGTATGATGCTAAGTAAGCGATTTTTGGATAGATTTTTAAGATAAAATTATTGTATAGAGTTTTATTATCGATAGAATTCTAAAATTTCATATGTACAAAATTGATCATAACTTTTTATAAATATCCTATAACTCAATTCTATTTCCATCATCAAATTCGTTTTAAAAAGTTCTTTGAAATAAGATCCATTTATAATATATTTAATCACAAACTTTTATATGTAGCTGGTCAAACTGTGTCACCAACTATTATAAGAGTTACTTCGTTAGTGCTATAGGGTTACTTGGTTAGTGTCATAGTGGTTACTCAATCAGTGTTATAGATAGGAGTTACTTAGTCAGTGTTAGAGGTTACTCAGTTAGTATTACAAGGGTTACTCGGTTAGTTTTATATGGGTTTGTCCGGCCAGATGGTGTGGCTAGCCGCAAAAAAATTGCATTTTTATTTAATTTATATAAAAAAAATAATAGAGAATCAATAAAATAAATTTTAATTTGTAAAAATAATTTTAGTTTGGTAAAAATACTTTGAGTTCAGTGAAAATAATTTAAGCTCAATATAAGTAATTTCAAGTCAATAATAAGGTTTGATTTTGAAAGCAAATAAAAGGAGTTTTGAATTATGTTGGAATTTTGAAATTGGAAAATAATTTTATTGAATTTTTATTATTAAAGCTTTACAAGCATGTTGATAGTAATCCCACTATGCGAATTTAGTAGATAAGACTTTGAACTTTGTATGACCGAGTCTTTCCTCAAGAATAGCCTTGAAATAGTAGGAGACTAGTTTGGGGGGTGTGCACATTTGGGTAGGGAATTGGTTTTAAAAAAAAAAGAATTGGATTTTAAAAAGAGGAATTGGTTTTGAAAAGAGTAATTGGTTTTAAAAGGAGGAATTGGTTTTATAAATCGTTTTATTGAATTATTGAGTTATTGGAATTGTTTTGAGAATATTGAGAATTGGTTTGAAACCATGAGTTTTGAAATTATTGGATTAACATTGGAATTGGTTTTAAAAACATGTTTGCAAATAAATTGAATTTACTTATCTTGCACTGATCATACTTGGCATATTTTGCTAAATCGTATTTCCTATTTGTTTTGATTTGCCCTGTTTACCTTAAAGGTAAGCAGTGTTGACTATTTTCAGGTGGAGTCAATATTTGAGCATATGGGAGTCCCGGGATGTTCTTCACCCAGATTAGGAATGTCGGTCTTTGTTTATTTATGAGTACTCATGACAATGATTTCTATTTATAGCTATTATTAATAAAGAAATTAAGAGTTTGAGTTTTCGCTGCAAAGTATTGGTTTTGATTAGTAGTTTTGGTAGCCTTGCGTAATCACGCGGCGGTATTACGCCTAAGTCTATCTCTACGGTTTAATTATACATATTATACTGGTATTCCGTAGAGGGAGATTTGGGGGTGTTACACAACCGGCGCCAAGGAGGAGGAGAGAGCCGTGAGGGAGAGAAAGGGAAGTTTGAGAGGGTTGGGTCTCGTGTTTGCTAACTCAGGTTTCAATTAACAGTAAAACTGTTCTACTGAAAACCTAGGCACCTAGCCTTTTTATAATCCTATTATAACTAGACTAGGTTAGAAAGCCTAAAGCCCTCCAAACTCCACCTCATGGCCGGCCACCTAGAGTGACGAGGCCCATCATGGGCCTCTTTCACTTATGCTCAATCGATGCCCTTTGTGTGACCTTATAAGATCCGTTCAATTGGGTTTTAGCCTATTTTACCTGCCTAAAGATCATTAGTACCTCTAGCTATGATATAATGACGACCCGAAAGAACGAACTTAATTTTCTCCATAATTTGATCTATTATATATCTAGTAATTGCACTTCACGAACTGTCAATCCGTTCCAATCTGAATTCCAATTTTTTGACAAAGTAATTCAATCCGATTCCATCCCATTTCTCCCGACATTCCTAGCATAAGCAAATCAAAAGATTTTCTAGACTTCACATAATTAAACCTCTCCAGTACCTCCGTGATGAAGTGTAAATGAAAAGCACTACATTTTACATCAAAATATTTTGGTTTGGAATAGATTGAATCTATCCGAATAGCGAACACTCGAATTTCAATTTCTATAAAAATTGGCTACAACATTCAAAGCCACTCAACGCTTGATGAGTTGTAGATTAACGGTGATAAAGACTTTGTTTCGTTCAACTTATTATATGCATTTTCCTTTTCCTAAAATTATCTGATTTTATTTTAACCTAATTGTGTCTAGTGTATAACAAAGGAAAAAAAAAAAAAAAAAAACTTTTCTGATTCTAAATTGTGTGTAAGGATTCTCTATTATCTAATGTTAATCGTTAGTTTGATTATCAGTATAGTCAATTTAGGGTTCTTCTAAGCTGGATTATTCAACTATTGGTTACAATTACTCTTAACAACTTATGAAGGATTATAACAATCGATTTCGTTGCTAGAATATTGCTTTTCATATTCTTAAACTAGAATTTAATTCGAACCTAATTTGATGATTGAATCAAATTTGATTGCTTATGTGTTGGAAGCTTTTGTTTATATCATATAATCCTTTAATGTTAGGACAGAACTGTGTGTAATCTATTGTCGTCGTATATTTCTTATTGAGATTCTGGATTTGTTAGTGACAGGTTTGAAGTCATAATTCTTTTTTTCCTCCAACATTGTTAGTGCTGAAAATCTAAGTAATTGAAAGAACAAAAATCAAATGTCTTTCACTAAGCTCGGAAAATCCTTACCCTTTATTTGGATTTTGAGGTGTTGTCCTTTATCCTTATTTTTTTTTTCTCCAGTACATTATCTTGCTTTTTGACTATGATGTAATACGGAGTAATATTTATTAATTTTTATTCCTTGTATGGCATTGGTGTAACACTATTTTTGTTGGGAAATTTCGGCTGCCAGTGGCCGTGCTTCCCACCTTTGTCACTATACTTTGCTAGCTGAATGGTCATATATCTATAATCTGGGAAATTCTTGATGATTTATGTGAGGAGATAATAGAATGAAATTTGTACGTATTTGCTAGGATTATAAGTATTTAAGCTAATTATCGACCTTCTTGAGGATGGACGTTATGATTGACCTTAATTCAATGAGAGTTGGTATAATTATATTTATAAATGTGCTTATTAGCCGGATGTTTCTGGTATAATCTAGTAATGTAGATTGAAACAACAATCTTTAGAGATGAGTGTGCAGAGGCTTAGGATTCGGTAGTGTCACAAAGCTGCTGATTTTAAATTTCAAAATGACAACTAGGGCACTTTAGATCTAATCCCTCCTACTGTATCATTGTATAGCTGGTGAGCGATCCCAGTTCGCAGTAGTTACAAACTTTAAGAGCTTTTCTATGCACACAGTATACTGAGTGGCCAGCTTCTGCGCAGCAGAGGTTGTAATTGCTGGACTTATTATCTTATTTGCTTGTCTTTCCAATCCCTCTTCTACAAGCCTAAAAGTCTAAAACATAGATATTGTTTATTTTTTTTATTTTTTTTTTCTCTTTCTTTTTAATCGGAGTCAACAAACATCTCCCTATGTTCTCAAATTAGATTTAATTGGTCCTATGCTTTGGGTTTTTAAAGAGCTTGATTGAATCATTTGAATGAAACAAATATTCTGTTCTGAAAAGTTGCCAATCGTTCAGCAATGATATTCAATAAGTATTATTTGAAAGAGGCCAGCATTTTCTTCTTAATTAACCTATGAGTTTTTCTGGGTCATCTTTAAAAAAGTTCGTGTAAACTCAACTCCATCCCTTTGAATGAAAATGGAAGCACCAAAGAAAGGAAAGAGCGAGATTTTGTTTTTGGGTGGGGAGGCCTATGCCTGAAATGCTTGCGTTCATCTCAGGCAGATGCTTTGGAAATATCTCCTTCATTCTACTTTTCTCACCTGTGTACTTGGGCTCTCCTCTCTCATTGAAAACTTAGTCGAAAAGAAGCCAATATTTTCTTCTCAATTGACCTAGACTTGCTCTCATGTAGTTTGACTAGTGTTTTTTTTTTTCCCTTAACTTTCTAATATCTGGTGAAAGCTTGTTGATCATACTAAGTAGTTTGTCTTGCAACTACTTAAGTAGTGTTTCTTTATTATCAGGAAGCTGGAGCAAGATGTGGAAACTGTAATAAGGGTACTGCAGCCTGGGCCAGTAGGAATTGTGGAGCATAAATTTACAGATAAAGAAATACATGATGCAAATGCTATGTTTAAAAATGCAGTGAAGAATTGGCAAAGGAGAGCATTATTGGAGAAAAGTGGTGTTGTGAAAGATTACGTGGAGTTTTGATAGGAATCTATACATAGTTTAAAGTCTTGGAATGTGTTTAAATTGTCAATTCTGAAAAAGTCTGTAGTATCTTGTTAGGGTTTTACATGAAGGATCGTCATTTATTGATATTAAGATCTTGCAATGAGATTTGCTGATCCTTGACAGCGTGTAATTCTGAATTGAAATAAATTGAACTACCCCATTCTGGCGTTACTGAGATGAGCATTTTATTCGTACTATATATAAGTTCTTCAGTTTTGAGCGGAGAAAACAATTAGGAACATGCAAACTGATGTCAACATATTGGTGCCAAGGTATGTTTTACATTTGTTTTTTGGCACTGTATTTCAGCTAATTAGTCTATATTCTTGTGACTTCTTGACAAGTGACAAAAAATATCCTGAATATTTTGTGATTTCTGAAAGGTATTGGGGCTATTATTAATTGTTAGCTCCATATAATCATCATAGAAATGATTTTTTTTTGTTTAGTGATTGTCTTCAGGATCTAAAAAAGTCTGTTGTGTGCTTATTGAAAAAAAAAAAATGATAGATTAGCAAGCACACCATTTTTGATGCTTCACAATAAATTGTAGTGCTCTCCATTTTTAAATGAAAGTGATTCCATTAGTGGACACTGTAGGGTACATCTTTATTTTCAAATGAATAGTAGGGTACATCTTTATTTGCAGAGAAAGTAGAAGAGAAGCTCCTCGTTAGTTTAAGTGATTACATTAGCAGCATCATATTGTCTAACTGATTTCTAATCTTGTTACCTTGTAGTCTTGTACAGTAAAAGAAAGAGGCTCAAAATGAAGTCTTTGGTTATGTACTATTTCAAACCCATATGGCTCCTGCTTCCAAGAGCTGAGACGCCAATTTCCCTTGGATTTGGAGGCTAAGGACTTCTTTAGACCCACCAACTAACTTATGGCCAATGAAAATAGCTGGCACACTTGGCTTATTTCCCATGCTCAAAAGACCCTTTTCAATCTCTTTCCCATTTGGAATTTCATCAAGCTCGTATACTGTTAAATTGGCTCCATAGCTTCTCATAAGTTGCTTCATTGAGTGAGAAACACAGCAAGAGCTTTTACTGAAGATCACTAGCGGCATTTCACTCACTAGATTCTTCACAACTTCCATTGCCTTTACCCCGAGCTTTTAAAAATCGGAAATGTTGATGGTTTGTTTTTAAAGCTTAGCTTGGCTTCTCCTTGCAGAACTTGTTTTGATTACGAGGTCTATATATAGCTGTCATTATAGGTCATGGGCTGAAGAGAATACTGTTAAGGATTACTCTAAGTCATTGCCTTTAAAAAAAAAAAAGATTATATTTGTAGGTAATATTCCTATGCTGCTGCTTACAAAGGTCAAGTAGTATGTTGCTGTGCCTCACATGTTTTTTCTTGAGAATCAAATAGGTATATGGCGATAGAAACTTCTAATAGTTTCCACAAAAGTACAGTGGTAAAATTCTAATTTTTCTTATGCTGAATGTTGTTCTTCAGACAGTTGAGCATTTTCATACTTAAAATAGATTCCTAAAAATGGCCTTTCAGTTCAAGTTGTTTCAGATATTTTTGAGCTATGAGGATTGTAGTTAGAAGCTGCTTTGGCTTCCTATTTACTTTACCTGACTATTGCTTTAAATAATATAATTACTGTTATTCTTACAGCTATCTTTTGAGGAATCTGATGAGATGGATGAAGAGGTGAAATCTATTTAGAATGTTAAACCTTTGCTTCTGATTTTAAGCTTTAGAAAAGTGAGAGATTGATATCCTGAAAAGTTTACTGAAAAATCTAAAACTAATAATCTGATATTCTGTAGTTATTTCTGTTCCATTTGGTACAGATTGAAGATTAGGTTGACATTCAAATGAAATAGGTAACAAATCCTAAAATGCCCTCATGATTATTGATGTAAATTATTCCTACATGATTATTGCTGCAAGTCAATCCAAGAGCGTGATTGGAAGACCAGTGAAGAGAAAAATGTCATTCTGAAAGATTATAGCTCTATGATTGAATTCATACATTGTTTCCTGAATAATTGATGTCAAATGTAGTGCTTTTCATTTACTCTTCATCACGGAGGTGCTAGAGAGGATTAATTATGTGAAGTCTAGAAAATCTTTTGATTTGTTTATGCTACAAATGTCTGTAGCTTTTCATTAGGGCTTTAATAAAAGGGATCTTGTTGGTCTAAGGAATCTCTCCAAAGGTCTTTAAGGCCCTTCAGTGATAATGAAGAAAATTTGCAGTAACTGAGATGAAGTATGAACAACTTTACCTTACAATTTAGTATAGGTCCAATCTTGAAAGGAAAATATTTTGGTACATACAATTAGTTAAATAGATATGTACTGTTGGTGGTACTGGTGTATTAGATGCTGAACTCATTCACAAGTCAATTTGAAAAAATGTTCATCTGGAGGATAAGTTGAGATTTGGTGCTGTACTTGCATGTTTTATACCCTTACATAACTTCTTGAAGTTGAAAGTGTTTATGTTAATGAAAACTAAACCTTAGCTAACTGCTGTGATACTTCCCCAATGACTGAAGTATGTAACAGATAAGTCTGAGCAACCTTTCATAGCCTTACAAAGTGTCCTGTGAAGAATTTTGATTCTATCATATTATCATGCACATTTTTGTAGGTTTTAGTAGTTATCTTTAGATAAGTCAGGATGATGCTTGATTGCGAGTAAAGATTTGATCAATAAGCTTACATAAGTTTTATCTTCCATCACCATCTTGGCATGTATGGTTTTGCAGATGGCTGGCTGATCAAGTTTTACAGCTGCTGTGGGCTTGTAGCATTTTATGTTAGTAAGAAGTCAATATGTTCCCAGTGATGCCTGGAGTTCAGCAGATCTGATATCCTTCATCGATAAGGGTCAATATATACTGGTATGTTTAAGTTTCAAGTTAGCGGGAATGCAATCTGCTAATCGATACAGTAGTCATGTCATGTGACCAATAATTTTGGGATGGAGTACAACTATTTTGTGGATGTTATCTTTATTTCAGACATCTTACAATAGTATTTGTGACTATTCATACGAAAGAGAGACTAATTAGAGCATATAAGCTGGCGATATGCATTGTCATTTATTCTTTCCTGACATCTGTAACAAGTACAATTATAGTACTAGACAGATGGTTACCAGTTACTTTTTTGAAGGATAAGGCTGTGGGGAGGGGGAGATATTAAGTAATAAACATATGCTTATTGTATTGCTAAATGGTAATAGATTCACTATTTAATGCTGTTATAAGTAGGTAACTATAGTTTGATATTTAAAATTAAAGTAGTTATGCTGCTTTTTCCCTGCCATTTACCTGGGTAGGTCTGATTGCTGTGTCATACATGCTAATGTTAGTTAACTTCTGAACAAGTGATCCTTTTCCATAGAAATTAGAATCTACCGCTTAATGTGCAATTGGTAGAATTTTCATATTTGCTGATTTGTACTTCAGGTCTGGTTGTTTCATATTTTAATTTATTTTGATTTATTAAACTATTTTCGACGAAATAAGTTCAGATATGTCAATATAACCCCATAGACAAAATAAGTTCAAACAAGTTAATGTAAGGTCTAATAATTTTAGATAAGTTTAAATAAACTCAAATAAGTTCAATAAGATGAAAAGCTCAATTAAGGGAAAATAAGCTAAGAGAAGTTTAAACAAAACAAGCTTAGATAAATTTCAGATAAAATGTCTCACAAATTAGACAATTTAGAATCAGAAAAGTTTTTTTTTTTTTTTTTTTTTTTTTTTTTCCTTTGTTATACACTAGACACAATTAGGTTAAAATAAAATCAGATAATTTTAGGAAAAGGAAAATGCATATAATAAACTGAACGAAACAAAGTCTTTATCACCGTTAATCTACAACTCATCAAGCGTTGAGTGGCTTTGAATGTTGAAATTCGAGTGTTCGCTATTCGGATAGATTCAATCTATTCCAAACCAAAATATTTTGATGTGAAATGTAGTGCTTTTCATTTACACTTCATCACGGAGGTACTGGAGAGGTTTAATTATGTGAAGTCTAGAAAATCTTTTGATTTGCTTATGCTAGGAATGTCGGGAGAAATGGGATGGAATCGGATTGAATTACTTTGTCAAAAAATTGGAATTCAGATTGGAACGGATTGACAGAGTTAAGCCCTTTACCTGTAATTTCTTAGCATGTACACTGCTTTCAAGACATTCTGAAATTGTAAGCCAATGTTGGGATAATTTGTGATTTTATATTATCGCCCTATTAAAAAAAAGGAGCCACAGGCCATTAATCAAAGGTAGTGTTTTTAGTAAAGATTCAGGATAAGATCCAAACTACTAAATCCTAAACTGGATTGGATCGGATTGAATTTTGTTTCGGATTGGACTGGACTAATTTGTGATATGCATATCCCATGCTATTATCTATGTGAGTTCTTCCTGAGGGCTGTGTAGGGGTTACATTATATTTATCGACTTGGTATTCCTTTCACTGTTGGTTCAAGAGTTTAGGATCTTGATTTATTTAAATTCAAAATCTGTAAGATAGATGACAAGCCCTTTTGATTATTTCACATTCAGCTGTTAAAAGAGCAGATCTTTTTATCACAAATTAGAACAAATACTTTTTACAAATGAAAGAGATTACATTATACCATTATGCTAATTAACTCATTTTATGAGGATTAGGGTAGATTCTTATTTATACAAGTATGCAATAAAACTGAGAGAGCTCCTTACAACTGAAAGTGATTCTATTACTGGCATTGTTTTATATTGTTCAATTAATATCTTCATCTCATATAAAAGAAAGAGATTCAGAATAATGTCTTTAAACTAAAATCTACTTAGTGGATGTTTTATTCCAAATCCATATGGCTCCTGCTTCTATGAGCATAGGCACCAGTTTCCCTTGGATTTGGAGGCTAAGGATTTCATTTGAACCGCCAACAAACTTTTGGGCGATAAAAATAGCAGGGACACTTGGCTTAATTCCCATGCTCAGGAGACCCTTCTCGATTTCTTTTCCATTTGGCATTTCATCAAGCTCATATACTGTTGCATTGGCTCCATAGCTGCTCATAAGCTGCTTCATTGAGTGAGAAACACAGCAAGAGCTTTTGCTGAGAATCACTAGTGGCTTTTCATTGGCTAGCTGCCTCACAACCTCCATTGCTGCTACCTGAACCGTGTAAATTGTAATATGTTGATGGTTTTTTTAGAAATTGTTTCTTGTGCTAGTTTTACTTTGCATGACTTGTGCTTCCTTGAGGATCTATTTATAGCTGTCATTTTAGGCGAGTGAGTTAACTGTTCAGGATTATTCTAAATCATTGTCTGGATAAAATTTTGATTGATTTGTGGCTAATATTCCTATGCTGCTGTTTACAATGGTCAGCAAGTCTGTTTTTGTGCCTCACATTTGCTTGAGAATCAACTAGGAATGTGGCGATGGAAACGTGTAATGATTTCTATGAAAGTACGGCAGTGTCTATGGTATTTTCCTGTGGGCAAAATGACACTTTTTCTTATGCTAAGTTTTGTTCTTCAGACAGTTGAGCATTTCCCTCACTGAAGAATAGATTCCTGAAAAATGGCCTTTCAGTTCAAGTTGTTCCAGATATTTTCGAGATATGAGGAAATCAGAAGCTGCTTTGGCTTCTTATTTTTTTCTGCCTTTTTTCGTTTTAAAATTGCAAGTACTGTTAGTCTAACAGCTGTGATTGGAGGAATCTGATGAGAGTAGTGAGGTCTATCTAGAATGTTATACTTTTACCTTCTCAACTTTCTGGCTCTCTGCTATAGAAAAGTGAGAAAAATCTGAAGCTGATAAGGTATGATTTACTTTCAGTTTTTACTTTTTATCAGTACGGAATGAAGATTTAGGTTGACATTTTATTGATAAGGGAAAAGAATCCTGATATGCATGCATAATTATTTCCTTTTGATGCAAGTGTGTTATATGTAACACTGTTGAAATGTTCTCATCTTTAACTATCATCCTAATCCTCGTGCTATTCACATATAGCAAATCATGTATTATCGTGCCTAACAGTAAATAAAGGCATAATAACAAGCACTATGGCATACCTTTCTCCAACTGTGTATCCAAGTCATAACATTGCCTGAATGAGGAAGTTTTTTGGACTCAGATCAATGGATCCTAGGGCGATTTTGAGTGATTTAGCCTAAAACTGATGCTAACTGAAATACTTCGTACTCATGGACTGCATATAGTTGTACCACCTTTCCTGCACATAAATGGTGATTCTTACAGGTACGGTCTGTTGAATAATACTATAATTGCATAGAATTGCTGCTATGTGGCATCCAATGCATGTTTAAGCATTTAATAAATCGCATAATTTAGTGATTTGGAGCAATTTAAGCTTTTAATCAACCCAAAAAGAAAAAAAAGGAAAAAAAAAAAAAGCAATTTAAACCAGGTTTTTGCGGTCCAAAAGAGGTACTATTGAAGACTAATTAGTGACCATATTGCACTCTGTAAAGTCTGTAAGCAGCTCAATACCAATAGAAGGGTCAATACTTAAGTCCACTTGATCATGAATGTGTCACTTCTCACTTGGTAACACAAATGAAACCTTATTTACAAACAAACCATTTACTTTGTACCTCCTTCGTTTTTTTTAAAATGCAACAAACTTTTTTGGCACGCTTTTTTAGCAGTTGATTAGAGTAGGTGAATGAGCGACTTTATCACAATAATTTAAACACGAAGATTAGAGACGGGTTAAGTACTAAGTGTATAAATTATTTTGATTAATCTGACCATTTTTCTTGCTTAATCTCTCCTTTAAAATACTTGTTAAAAAGGTTTATTGCATATAAAAAATAAACAAAAGAAGTATACTCCGAATACTTGTATATAATAATATTAATTTATATTATTTCCTTTTTTTTTTCTTTTCTCTGTGCAATGGGTTTAGTACTAAGTGTATAAATTATTTTGATTAATTTGTCTATTTATAATGTTTAATTTCTCCTTCAAAATACTTGCCAAAAAGGTGTGTAGTATATAAAAGAATACTCTGTAATGTATAATGACATTAATTTACATTAACTTACAAAACACCCACTACCATTAGCCTATAGCCATCTCGCAGGCTAAAGACACATTTATACATCATACCAACATTGCATCTAGCATAACTAACATGATGAGTATTACAATTATCTTGTCTATTGTAATGAAATGACCATAGTTACTCTTTTTCCTTGGAAGGTTGAAGCGATCAAGATCATGATGAAGTGGAACTTCTTCCGTCAGCTACTTGTTTCTGTGATGAACGATTCAGTTGTGGTTGAGCCATATTCTTCCTTGTTTTAGCTGCTCAAGATAGCTTATGTTTGGGTCCAATTTAGTCCAATTGGGCCTGGTCACTGAATGATCCAATTAAAAGCCCAAGGTTAAGGTTCAACTCTCCAAATGTGCTAAAGTCAAAAATCAACATCCTCAAAGCCATGTCAAGGTCAGTCAACGGCCCAATCAGCTTGGCCCAGCCCAACTGACTTCCGGGCCCAATCCGCCTCCTTCATTAGCCAAGGTATAAAAGCCAACAATTTGGTCAATTCTTGGTAAGACAATAAAGCCTCAAGCAACTAAACTCTTGCACAGCTTTCTCTCTCTAATATACTGACTTAAGCATCGGAGGGGCCTTCCTCGGCGTCCCCCCCGAGGCTAGTTTACGTGTATTTGTTGTGCAGGAAACCCTCGGCTCCTGCGTCGTTCGGACCGAGACCAAGTTCCCTCAAGATAAAAGGATCTTCCGAGATTCGATTGTTTTCATCCGAAACAATTTGGCGCCGTCTGTGGGGAACGCTACTAAATTTCGCGTCAGTCATCAAACACTCCGGCAGTCGCCATGACTAAGAGTGGAAAGAGTTCCAAGAAGGCTAAGAAGGGAGGAGGCCGGATTACGGTGAGGGAACGCCAGCCGGTTTATCCCTCCCCGGAGCAAGCCTCTTCCGAATCGGAGGCCCCCATTTCTCCGGAAAGGGAAGCCTCAAGAGGTCCTAGCCTCCAGGAGGAGAACACCTCGCACCACACTCGGCAGCCGGGGCCATCCCCGAGACCGAGTGGCTCAGGTGCGAGGAACTCCCCGCCGCGCCATAGCGTGCAATCCAGGTCACATCCGCGGGAGACTCCTCCCTCCGGACCCTCCACCGAGGAAGTGGCCAGAGCAGTGGCCATCTGCATGGAGTTCCTTAAAGCTCAAGGGGCTCCAATCCAGATGCCTGATGATCACCAGCCGAGAAACCTGAAAAGGAGGATCGGTCAGGATGATGGTGGACAAGTTCCACCACATAGAGAGCTCGGCCAGAGGTGGCGAGGGGACACCCGAAACTCCAGTAAGGAGAGGAGGAGGAACCCTCAACCCTCTGACCACTCTGAAGCTCAGAATTCCATGGGGCCCTCCAAGGACCCGGAATTCGCCCGCCAAAGCGTTCACGAACGCTTGGGTTCGAGGGAGGTGAGTGTGCATAGCCGCCTCACCTTCCCAGAGGATACCGGACCCCACCCAACCTTGTCTCAGCCGGGGACGAAAACCACTTCCACCTCTGAGAGAGGAGGGAGCGAGGTCCCTGAGGCCGGGTACAAGGGGAAGGCGGTCATGGTTCCATCGAACTCGCCCTTCCAGAAGTGGATTCTGGAAGAGCATGTGCCAACGGTCAAAATCCCGGCACATATTACTTACGATGGTACCTCAGATCCTAAGGATCACATTGCCTCTTACGAGGGGCACATGTATCTGAACCCGAGGTCTGAGGCTACCTGGTGTAAATACTTTCCTACGACCCTCAAAGGTGTTGCCCAATCCTGGATCACCAAAGGGCTCAAGGAAGGCTCCATAACCGGTTGGAACGACCTCTCCAACAAGTTCAAGAGCAAATTCTCTACGGCCAACCGCCGAGAGAAGACCACTGCAGAGCTAATGAGTCTGCAGCAGGCGGAGGACGAGAGCCTCCGCGACTATCTGACTCGCTTCAGCAACGAGTCATCCGGAATCACAAGCCTGGATCAAGGCCTGGCCGTGTTCGCGCTACGGAACGGCCTCCAAGCTGGAAAGTTCCTGGACTTCATGGTCATGCATCCCCCGCAGACCCTGGAGGAAGCCTTGGAAGCATCGGATAGGTTCATCCGAGCCGAGGAGTGGAACAGATCCAGGTCTCAGTCTCGTCCGAGAATTGAGAAGCCGAAAGGGCAGCAGCCCGAAGTCTCGGCGCAGAGGAAAGGGAAGGCTAAGGCCTCAGAACCGTCCTCTGCTGCCGAGCCGAAGAAGGAAAGACACTTTCCCTACACGGGAAGGTACGATTCATACACTCCACTCTCCCTTCCCCGTGCTAAGATTTTCAGCACGACGAAGGACGAGGGGAGATTCAAAAAACCTCGTCCGTTGCCTCCCTGGCATCAGACGAGGGGAAAGGACCAGTGGTGCGAGTTCCATGACTCACCCGGACATCGCACCGAGGACTGCGTCCAGCTGAAGGACCAGATTGAGGATCTGGTCCGCAAGGGGTACCTGAGCCAATACCTCGCGGACAGGCGCGAGGAGAAAAAAGCTGAAAAAGATTCTCGGCAGGACCTCAACTTCGCTCGGAAGAAGGATAAGGGACCTCAGGGCAAGGAGTCCCTCGACATCCTAGTTATTTCCGGGGGAATCTCGCGAGGCACAGCCAAACGCCAACTGAGGGGTCTAACCCATCAGATTCATCAGGCTGAGCTTCGGCAGTCCCAGTCACCGGCGCCGAACATCCTGTTCACAGCCGAAGACTGTGAGGGGGTGGTATACCCCCACGATGACCCACTAGTAATCATTCTGGGCATCGCCAACCGCAACGTCTGGCGGACCCTCGTCGACGGCGGTAGCGGGGCGAACATCCTCTTCCGAGGAGCGTTCGACCAGCTGAGGATGGGAGCCGAGCACCTGGCCCCCGCACCCTACCCGGTGTCTGGATTCAACGGCTCTTCCTCGTATCCTGACGGGAAGATTACACTTCCTGTCACCATCGGCGAAGGCCGAGCAGCTAGGAATATCATGGCCGAATTTTTGGTCGTAGATGCTCCATCTGCATACAACGTGATCATGGGGAGACCCCTCATTCACGGCATTCAAGGAGTCGTCTCCACGTATCATCAAATCATGATATACGTTTCAGACGAGGGACGCTCCGAGAAAATAAAGGGCAGTCAAAAAGAAGCCCGCCGATGCAATCACCTCAAGCCATCCACGTCTCGCCGAGGCGACCGTGGCGATGGGGAGGAAAAGCACCGGGACCGAAACGCCAAAAAGCCGAGAGGCTCAGACGTTTCGGCTAATGAAGCCCCAGACAACGAGAAATCTGATGGGGGCCAAAAGGCTGACTCCGCCTCAGAGCCGAACGACTCTGATGGCCAGCCGCGGTCAGGAAAGTCTGCTAATATTGATAGCAGGCCGGAATTCGAGGAATCCAACTCTAAGAGCATGGAGACGGATGACCTGACCGAGTCAATAGAACTGACCGTAGGAGATCCGAACAGATGTGTTAGCATCGGGTCGTCACTGGAGCCAAACACCCGTGCGGCACTCGTCCAACTCCTACGGGCCAGTGGAGACGTGTTCGCCTTCTCAGCCGCAGAAATGCCCGGGATTGATCCGGACTTCGTCTCCCATAGGCTTAATGTCGACCCCTCCAGTCGACCCATTAAGCAGAAAAAGCGGAACTACTCCGCCGAAAAGAACCAGAACATCGCAGCTGAGGTCGATAAGCTCCTAGATGCTGGGTTCATTGAACCCTGTCAGTATCCGGAGTGGCTGGCCAATGTTGTAATGGTTCAGAAGGCAAATGGTAACTGGAGGATGTGCGTTGACTTCACGGACCTGAATAGGGCATGTCCCAAGGACTCCTATCCGCTGCCGAGGATCGACCAACTGGTCGACTCGACAAGCGGGCATGCTCTGCTCAGTTTCATGGACGCATTCTCGGGATACCATCAGATCTTCATGCACCCCGAGGACCGAGCTAAAACAGCGTTCATAACAAGTTCCGGGTTGTACAATTACAGAATGATGCCCTTCGGATTGAAAAATGCGGGGGCAACATATCAGAGGTTGGTTGATCAGGTTTTCGCCGAGCAAAAAGGCCGAAACATGGAGGTTTATGTTGACGACTCAATCGTCAAAAGCATAAAAGAAAAAGATCATGTCACGGACCTAGCCGAAACCTTCGCCACCCTCAGAAAATACAAAATGAAGCTGAATCCGAAGAAATGTGTCTTCGGCGTGAAGTCAGGCAAGTTCCTCGGCTTCATGGTCAGCAAGAGGGGGATTGATGCAAACCCCGCCAAAGTACAAGCTGCTTTAGACCTCCCCGAGCCGAAGACAAAAAGGGATATTCAGCGTCTAGCCGGGAGAATGGCTGCCTTGTCCAGGTTCATCTCACGAGCCTCAGACAAAGGGCTCCCTTTCTTCAAGGCGCTGAAGCTCCAAAATTCAAAAGGCATTGAATGGGGAGACGAACAAAAGTCAGCCTTTCAGCAGCTCCGTGAACACCTGGCTCAACTCCCAACACTGGCAAGGCCAGTCGTAGGAGACATCCTATACTTATACGTGGCGGTCAGTCCAGCCACGGTAAGCGCGGTGCTGCTAAGGGAAGAAGAAAAAGTTCAACAGCCGATCTATTTCGTCAGCCACACCCTGACGGATGCCGAGACGCGCTACCCATTGTTAGAAAAAGTGGCTTATGCAGTGGTGGTGGCTGCTCGGAAGTTGCGACCCTATTTTGATTCTCATCAAATAGCGGTTCTAACTGATCAGCCGTTAGAGAAAGTCCTCGGCAAGGTTGAAAAATCCGGTAGACTAGCAAAGTGGGCTTTCGAGCTCACCGAGTTCAGTATCGGTTATCAGCCGAGAACAGCCATCAAGGCGCAAGCCTTGGCAGACTTCTTGGCCGAGTGCTCCTATCAGGAGACTCTGGATGCAAGGAGGAAAATCTGGACCGTCTTCACGGATGGGTCCTCCACCGTGAACGGTTCGGGGGCAGGGGTCGTCATCACCTCTCCCGAAGGCAAAACCTTCGAGTATGCACTAAAATTTTCATTCAAAGCCTCTAACAACGAGGCCGAATATGAAGCAGCCATTGCTGGCTTAGACCTGTGCATATCGTTGGAAGCCGAGCATGTCTACCTCAAGACAGATTCTCAGCTGGTCGCCAATCAGATCCGGGGGGAGTATGAGGCTAAAGAGCCTTCAATGGCAGCTTACCTCACAAGGATCAAATCGACAATTGCGAAGCTGAGATCTTTCGAAGTAGAGCTGATCCCAAGGGGTCAAAATGCTCAAGCGGACGCACTCTCCAAACTTGCAAGCTCAACTCTGACTGAGTTAAGCCGTTCTGTCTATGTGGAGGTGCGCCGAGAAAAGAGTGTAGCCGAAGCAATATCAATCTGCTGCGCTGCACTCGAGCCGAGCTGGATGGATGACATCCTGGCTTATAAACTCAGGGACGAGCTCCCGAGGATAGGAATTCGGCCTCCAAGATAAAGCGGATCAGTTCACGATTCCTCGTCTTCGGCGGCCAACTCCTCAGAAAATCCTTCTCCGCTCCATTATTGAAATGCGTGGGTCCAACGGATGCCGACTATATTCTCCGAGAGATTCACCTCGGCATCTGCGGAAACCACATAGGAGGGAGAACCTTAGCCCACAAAGCTCTCAGGGCAGGGTATTTTTGGCCTACAATGATCTCGGATGCAAAGAACATGGTCAGAAAATGCGAGAAATGCCAAAAATTTGCACCGGTAATCCATCGGCCATGCCTAGATCTCCAGCCAATTCTTAATCCTCTTCCATTTGCACAATGGGGGTTGGATATTCTGGGACCCTTTCCCGAGGCCCCATACAAAAGAAAGTGGCTGATAGTCGGAATCGACTATTTCAGCAAATGGATTGAAGCGGAAGCTGCTTCAAGCATATCTGAGCAAACTGTCAGACAGTTCATCTGGCAGAACATAATAACTCGGTTCGGCATCCCAAAAGTTTTTGTGTTCGACCACGGCAGACAGTTTGACAACCTGCCCTTGCGCCGATACACTGATCAATTCGGGATAAAATTGGCTTACTCCGCGGTTTGCCACCCTCAGAGTAATGGCCAAGCCGAAGCCGCAAATAAACAGATCCTTAACGCTCTCAGAAAAAGAGTAGAGGATCAAAAGTCCAAGTGGGTAGAGGAACTTCCGGGAACCCTCTGGTCACTCCGGACAACCGAGAAGGAGGCAACGGGGCATTCACCTTTTCAGCTGGTGTATGGATCCGAAGCAGTGCTTCCAGTGGAAGTGGGCTCAGAAAGCCTACGAGTGAATCTCTTCTCAGCCGAGGAAAATGAGCAGCTCATGAAAGAGTCCCTCGACTTCCTTGACGAGATTAGAGATCTAGCCCGAGAAAGGATGGCTGCACACAAGCTCAGAATGAGCAAGTCCTACAACCGAAGAGTCTATCAACGACCTCTCAGAGTTGGGGATTTAGTTTTGAGGAATGCTGCAGCTGTTCAAAAAAGTCGCATTCATGGCAAACTCTCAGCATCTTGGGAGGGACCTTATGAAATTTATCAAGAGCTTCAGCCCGGTACCTTCAGACTCAAACAAATGGATGGCACCGAGCTGAAAAACCATTGGAATGCCGATGTGCTCAAAAAATACTATGTGTAAATCCTTCGGATAGTACAATCTATGTAAGTACACTGATTTTGTTTATAAAAAGGCCATCGAGCCAGTATTCATTCAGATTGCGTGTATTCTTTAAGTCTTTATGCTATCTACGGTTTTTCAAAAATTCAAGGTTTCATTCGGCGCTGTCCGGGGTATTGCATAATGATGCCTTGTACCTCGGCAAGCCGTAAAACCTGCCAAAAAAAAGATACAAGCCCGAAGTATTGCATAGTGATGCCTTGTACTTCGGAGAATCTGTTCCTTTGGGCAAAAAGGCCATAGACTTATCCGAAACATAGCCTAAAAAATAGGAACTGATAAAGCCCCGAAGTATTGCATAGTGATGCCTTGTACTTCGGATGAATCAGTTCCGGGTGGTAGTTGCAACTCTGAAGTATTGCATGATGATGCCTCGTACTTCAGATAAACTGCTGCCCCGGCATGGTGTTTCGGATAGTTGTTCCCTTGGATGAATTGAAGAAAGTGTCACAAGAGTACCATCTCTAGAGTGAAAACTCTCAGGTGGGAAATCAGTACTTTAAAAACAGATGTAGAAAATAAAGCAAAGTGTTCAAAGATCCTCGGCTTAGCCGAGAAAAATTATCAGCCATTCCAGAATTCAGAAGACCTCATCTTCAGATTTCTGGGGGGGCAGAGGGAAATAGAGAAATGGCACAACTGATCTAATACCCTTCAGCTCAGCCGAAGTTTGATACTTATGTCAGTTTTTTCACAAGTTGAAAACATCCGAGTACAAACGGCAAAAAGAAGTCTCAGCAGAAATGATTCTCGCTAGCCGAAGTTCTCCACTTAGCAAATATTTGAAAGATCATTCAAAGAAAGCAGTAAAGTGCGAAGACTGGTAAAGCGAAAAGAAAAAAAAATACACAAGAAAGCTGAGAAAGTGAACTTCTTTGAAATAAAAATGTTGAATTACAAAAATAGTCGGCAGCCGCCCACAAGCGGAAAGTAACAGCTGCCGAAATACGTACAGGCAAAATAAAAATATAATAAGCTGTTGTACGATAAGGCAAGCTGAAGCAAAAAAAAAAAACAAAAGGCAAAGATTCAGAAAGCGGCAAGTCTAAAGTTGAGCGCATGATGAACCGCAAGATTCTGAAGACGACTGCCCGAGTTCCTATGCTTCAGCCTGAGGATCAGACTGATCAGCTTCATTGGGCCCAATGGTGGTCTCAGCTCCAGCAGCAGAAGAAGCAGGCTTTGCACTTTGCCGAGCCTCCCTTTCCCTCTGCTTAGCCTCCAACTCCATCCTCTCAGCTTCTTCCTCGGCTTCCTCAGCCTTAAGGATTTCAGCTTCGATTGGAGTGGCATACTTCATGTGAGGGTCTTCGGGATCTTGGACCCATTCAGCACATTTGGACCAGTCCAGCTTCGGCTCAGCATGAAGGCAGACCCTTCGGCACACTCTGAACCCGTTTCTAAAACCCATTTCATACTCTTCTTGGGTATAGATACGGACTTTGAGTAGAGCCTCAGCATCGGCCAACTTCTTCTTCGTCTCCTCCAAGTCTTCCTCGGATCTCTTCAGCTCATCGACGAGCTTGGAGGAGGAGCCTTTCAGCTCGGTAAACTCTTGCTGAACCTGGGAAGCCTCGGCCTGAACTTGGACCATTTCTTCCTTCTTGGCAGTGAGCTGATCCTCAGCCTCTTGTAGCTTAGCTCTTTGAGCTTCAGCAGCAGCAGCAGCCCTTGAGAGTTGGACATCCCTAGCTTGGAGCATCTCTTCAGCAGCCATTCTGCTGGCTTCAAGAGATTCTAGCTGATGCTGCACTTCAGCCTGTGCAGCAGCTCCTTCTTGGATTCGGCTCTCGATAGCAGCCTTGAACTTGGAGATGTCCACCCCCAGGTGCTCTTGGAGGAATTTTTCCCCTTCCATCAGTGGGGGAAAAACTTCCTTCTCCATAGCGTCGCAGAAGGTCTGGAGGGCTTCAGCAGCCTTTTTCTCGTACTCCTCAGCCTTCTGCTGCTTCTCTTCAGCTGCTGCCTGCTTCAGCTTAGCAAGCTTTAGCTCTTCCTCGGCTACCCTTTGATCGTGCTCGGCAGCGTCCACCCTATCTTGTAGGGAATCTATCAGCTCTACAGTGAGAGTCTGATTGTGCACGAACTGAAAACAGGGGCACAAGTTAAAAAAGTAAAAAATAATAGCTGAAAGGTTGAGTTCAGAAAGAAATCAAGGCAAGGAGAATTACCTGCATCATCAGCAGTTGGTTGGACCTGGCAGGGTCAGGAACTGATCTGCTGGATTCGCCCATCCCAGCAGTGGCCTTCAGCGACCAAATCCTTGCCCTATCTACTTCGGACAGGCCAGCAAAATCGCCGAAGTAGGCTGCAGCACCTTCTCGGTTCTGACCCCATATGAGGTCCCAGATGTGGTCTGGGACTGGAATTCGGGGGGCCGAGAAACCCATTTCTCCAGACTGCAGCGTCTGGAAGGAAGGGAAGGATGACGATGGAGCCTCTTTAGCTTTGGGTGGCTCAACGTCCTCCTCCTTCTCAGAAGAGTCAATTATTGTGACCTCTTCTTCTTCAGGTGTGAGGACGAAGGCCCCAACCTCTCTGGCAATGTCCGCCGTGAAACCCTCAGCACTGGGCATCACGGCGTCTCCATCCTTGTCCTCGGCGGCACTCTCTCGAGCTTCTTCCAGAACCTCTCCCTTAGGTTTGGGAGTTCTCTGATCCACCTCCATCTCGGGGGGTGGCGGAGAGGCCCTTGGGGGTGATTGAGGCGGTGGCCGGGGAACCCTCGGCGATCCATTGCCTTCCTCGGGTTCCCTTATTTCAACGCCGATGGTCATCGGCCTCCGCTGAAAGTCATGCGGGCCGATGATGGCCATTCTTCGGCGCCTCTTCTGAAGCGGCTGCTCGTCCATACCCGAGTCTGAAGACTCTTCTTGTACTTGGTCTTCGGGACGAACAGGGGCTTTCCCTTCCCTGTGTCTGCTGCTCTCTTCAGACTGTAAAGGGCAGGCAGGGGGAAGAATGTGAGTAAAAAAAAAAAAAAAAAAGAAGAAAGACAAAGTTAAGTCTAAAGGCTCACCGAGGTCTTCAGCAAAGCCTCGTCTTCTTCAGCTGCCCTAGCCGCAGCTTCTTCAGCAACTCTGGAGGACCCTTCTCCACCTTCACAAGCTTCAATAACCCGTGCAACCTCTTCGGCTGTACGGGCAGCTTCAGCTTCTTCTTCCAGCAGCTGAAACAAGGGATCTCTCTTCTTCCACCAAGGCTTCTGCCTCTGATACAGAGCAACAGCCTCAATTTGGAAGTGGGAAGAGTCTAGGTGAACCTCTCGGCGCCTTGGTTCAGTGATAGGGGGAGCCCGATCAGTTACGACTCGTTCTCGGTTGACGCCAAGGCGAGCGTAATCAATGCCGACGTTGGTCTCGTCCCGTTCTGAAAAAGAAAAGGGGAGAAGACAATTCAGTTAGTTCGGCACATCACAAGAAAGCAAAATGAAAGAAGAAAAGAGATAATTAAAAGGCCTCGGCCCCAGCCGAAGAAGATTACAATCCCTAAACTTTCGGCTGAGGCCGACAGCTGCCAGCATATTCTCTTGGAAAACATAGTGCGTATCGGGGAGCCAAGTCTCCGGGATATGCTGCATTCGGCCGCTGCCTCCCCGGTTCGGCAGCTTGCCGAAGATGTTCTGCTGATTAAGGTTCGGGTCTGGCCCGCTATCTTCGGGAGGACCTAAACTTCCCATATCAGGATCCGGCTCGGCAAGATACCGGGGAGCGCTGAAAACGTAAGGGTGGCTCGGCTCCGTGGGTGCCCTAACCCAAATCCATTGACCTCTCCAGTCCTTGTCTGAAGAGTCGTTCGGCCACATGGTTAGGAACGGGGGCCGAGACTCAATCCGATACCACCCAGAGCCATGGCATCCGTGCCCACTTTGAATGTTTGGCACTAGCCGATGGAGCCTTTTGAAGCAATGCAGGTTCGGCACGTACCTGAAGAATTTGCAGACCCATAAGTACGTCATTACCCTTCGGATGCTGGTGGGGGTCAGCTGGCACAGGGAAATGTTGTAATGGATCAGCAAGTCTCGGACGAATACGTCCAAAGGGAACCTCAGCCCGTACTGGAGTTGTCTTGTGTACACCCCCACATACCCCGGGGGTGGACGGTGGATTCTATCGGAGGCCGTGGGCATTCGGCACCAATACCCATCGGCTTCAAGGATGCCGTAATGCAACTCAATTTGCTCGGCAAACCGGTACTGATCAGCATTCTCCACCCACCATGAGTAGGGGCGGTTCTTTATCATGGCCGAAGCTACTTCGGCATCCTCCCACTCTGAAAACCCTGGGAGGATATCCCAAAGGACAGCGGGAACTTCATCATCCCGTCCTGAAGCGCTCACCCCCTCAGCCCTCTGAGGAGGAGCCGAAGAAATGGGAGTCGCCCTAACCCCTTCAGCAGGGTCAGACTCTGTCCTTCGTCCATTCCAGGTCCCAATCCTGTCCCTGGGATCGGGGATTAGCCTTGCTCTTCTTGGAGCACGGGCTCCACCTCTAACTCCCCTCACCATTGACGAATTTCGAAGGAAAAAGTCGAAAAAGGGGAAAGAGTGCAAAGTCGAAGAAAAATGAAATAAAATCAAAGGAATTTACCTTGATCTGAAGCAAAAGTCGCCGATTTACGAATTGGTAGTGACAAGTCTCAGCTTCTAAGCTTAATGCTCGGGGAATTTGCGAAGTTTTGATGCGGGCTCTTGAGCGTTCTTGAGAATTCTGGGTTTGTGTTGATGAATGAGTGGGGAGAGAAGACGCGCCTCTATTTATATCTCCAGAAATGGGAATTCAAGGAGCCTGCGTTTCAATTTCTCTCAAGCACCCCACTAAGTAACCGTTAAACACACGACCTTGCAGTTAAATCGCCCACTACCCGTCCAACTTCCGCAATTATCCACATTAACTGTTGTTATCTCATTAATCATGGGTTAATTACGGTTTAAATTCACATTTTTGGATTAACAAATCATTCACTTCCCTCCTTTTCTGATTAAATCAAACCCGACCCGTCATCCTTCCAAATCGGGTCTGGGGGGCAAGTTGTTTGGGTCCAATTTAGTCCAATTGGGCCTGGTCACTGAATGATCCAATTAAAAGCCCAAGGTTAAGGTTCAACTCTCCAAATGTGCTAAAGTCAAAAATCAACATCCTCAAAGCCATGTCAAGGTCAGTCAACGGCCCAATCAGCTTGGCCCAGCCCAACTGACTTCCGGGCCCAATCCGCCTCCTTCATTAGCCAAGGTATAAAAGCCAACAATTTGGTCAATTCTTGGTAAGACAATAAAGCCTCAAGCAACTAAACTCTTGCACAGCTTTCTCTCTCTAATATACTGACTTAAGCATCGGAGGGGCCTTCCTCGGCGTCCCCCCGAGGCTAGTTTACGTGTATTTGTTGTGCAGGAAACCCTCGGCTCCTGCGTCGTTCGGACCGAGACCAAGTTCCCTCAAGATAAAAGGATCTTCCGAGATTCGATTGTTTTCATCCGAAACAGCTTATAACCTTGCTTAAGATTAGAGAGGTGATGAGAACCATGGAAACCCTAAGCCATTAGAGGTACAAGATCAAGTATCTAGGTCGAATAAGA
Source organism: Chenopodium quinoa (assembly GCF_001683475.1). Classification (NCBI taxonomy): domain Eukaryota; kingdom Viridiplantae; phylum Streptophyta; class Magnoliopsida; order Caryophyllales; family Amaranthaceae; genus Chenopodium; species Chenopodium quinoa. The sequence continues at coordinate 1,619,890 of NW_018744996.1, read as the reverse complement.
AACCTACAAGGAAAATAACGCATGTGATTTTCATTAAGGATGACCAAATGGAAGAACAATCCATGGAAATTGAGAATGGTACTGTGAATAAAGCAATTCCAAATTCCAAATGCGAATGGGAGTAATGTCCAAACCCTAAACCCTTCGCATAAACCAAATGCGGCAGGCTTCAATCACATGACCCCTGTATCTTTTCGAGATTTACTATGAGATACACAACTTGCGCCACCAAGGAATGGTGAAACCATCTATCTATTTGATGAAGATGAGGACTTGGATGATGACATTGCTCCTGAAGGAATAGAAGATGACGAGAGGTGCCCTGTCATTCTGCTTATAAAAGAGGAGACCATGGAAGTCCACCTTGAATATCCGAATGTTTGATGGGAGTCTGGGGTATATGAAACTGATCAAGTGCTTGAAAAAGAAATGGCAATTGAAGGTTGAATTGTCACTTAGTGATATTCGATGCAAATATTTTATAGCAAGGTTTAATAATCAAGATGTTTTTACAACCATGTTTTAACTCAAGGGCCATGGTTGATTGATGATAAGTATTTAACCATTCGAAAGTGGACTCTTAATTTCATCACAGAGGAGGCATGGATCGATGAACATACTCACAGCTTGGGTGAGAATCCCGAATTTGTCTGTGGAATATTTTGACAAAAGAATATTGACAGTGTAGCTAAGGGGTCACCAGGTGAGGTAGGGGGACGAGGTTTAATCAGAAATTGTGAGGGCGAGATGATAAATGGGTTCTCCTTGAATTTCGGGGTTTGTTCTTCTTTTAGATCTGAAGTCCTCGCACTAGAATACGGGCTAAACCTTGCTAGAAGACTGCGGATACAGAACCTCCCAGGTTCAGCTAGACAATTAAGCTCTAGTCCTTGTGCTACAAACTGATGACTTGAGTCGAGGGGCCGGAATGCTTTCATCGTATAATGGAATGCAAGAAACTCATGGACGAGGTTAGCTGGTTAATAGAAGTTTTACATGTTTATCACGAAGGAAATTGAGCATTAGATTGGCTAGCCAATCAAGGAGTTTCTCAGAACAATTGAGTTCAGTTGGTTCAGTTCCTGGCCTTAGCTTTAGGCCTCATTTTACATGAGGATCGAGTTGGTGTGGCTCTCCTCTGGAGTGTCCCATCGTAATTTTTTAGTTCCGTTTTGTTTTTCTTTTGGGGCCTAGCCCCTCGTGTGCCCAAAAAAAAAAAAAAAAAAAAAAGAATTGATATTGTTATATATGGTTTTGCCTTATTTTTATTAGATTTTGACTATTCTACATTATACTTAGATATTTTTATATCAGATTTTGACATATGAATACTGAATTTTGAAAGACCAACATTTTATTTAATACTTCTTCTGTTTCGGGGTTTTCGAGTCCCTCGGGAGAGTTACAATCCTTAGTATGCGTGTCCGACATCTGCACCTGCAAAAGCACGAAGACTCCGGTTGGTGGGAGCTTCGCCTCCGACGATCAAGTTAGTATGCGTACGGATTGAAATACGTGCGGAAAGGTAAATACTTCTCTCTGATTCAGAGGGAATTCTGCAATTAATATTGCTCGAGATTCGTGTTTTTAATTATGAATGCCCAATAAATGAGGTATGTTCCTCTATTTATACTGGAAGGGAATCAGTTCCCCTTAGTGTTCAAGTGCCACGTGTCAGAGGGTTGGATCCCATTGGGCCTCCCTGGGACTAACACGTGTCAGCGGGCCATTGGGCCACGTGTCCAGGGTAATTTTTACCCTAAACATTTTCCCCTCACAGGTGTGACGTGGCTTTGCCACGTGGCACCTGTGACAGTGTTTTTTTTTTTTTTTTTTTTTTTTTAATTCGAATTTCGAATTTGAAAAGGCGGGATGACGCTTCGCCTTCTGAGGTTTCCTATATATAGGGATCCTCCTCTCTCGTTTTCACACTTTGCACCCTTTGTCATTTTCAGAAAAAGAGAGAGTCAGCCGGCCTTTAGAGAGAATCCTAGTGAGATCAATTTGAGTTTACCCGTGAGTACATCCGGTTTTACGTTTGCACACAGTGAACCAGCACCGCTTGAGAGGTTTGTGAGCGATTTCTATTAGTTGCAAGAGCTCGTACGGGTGTCCCGTCTGTGCTTTTACTTGTTTGGACTTGAAGACCTGCTTTCTCAGAGAATACGTCCGGTTAGACGTCTGTGCCTCTTGCAAGCCATCAGTGGATTTTACTCGTTGGAGCAGCCAGTCAATACTTCATATTCTCAACTTTTTTCTTAGGTACCGTCTCTCCCCTTTTCAGCTCTTCCATGTATTTTCGTTTGTGTCTCTTTCTTGCTTTCTCTTTCTTTAGTTTTAAAAGTAAATGGACCCATCGAACATACATCCGTCATATAATGATTTAGAGGCCATCCGGTCCCCTAGTACTGTTGAGTCTAGGACTGGGGGTGCCGCCTTTGGGTATTGGGACTTCCCTTGTTCATCTCCTAATCCGACCGTCTCCGTGTCTATGCAGGACACAATGGCTTGAACAAAAAAGATGGCGGTGGACCCAAACTATAGAGGCGAAAGCTCTGGAGAGTTGCCGCTTGAGATGAACCAGGCTGAGATAGCAAGGGAGTCTCCCGGAGGTACCCCAAGCACCCCTAGCGATGGTATCCCGGGGTCTGAAATAGGAGGCGGAGAAGAGGCCGCCTCTATCTCTAGAGCTGAGGAACAAAAATCCTCAGATAATGAGAACAGTCAGGACACCGCCTCTGAGTCTTGCTCTGGGCAGAGCAGCAGCAGCAGCTATCTTGCCCCGGTTGTAGATAGCGAGGAGGAGGAGAGGCCCTCCTGGAATAATAAGGGTGATCCCCTCCTGATCCAAGTCTCATCTAGGGATAGGGTTAGCATGGAGAGAAACTTATCGAACTTTATACTCATGCGGCCTTTAGGAGAAGGGTACAAGATACGCGTCCCGCCTGAGCTTGGGACCATTGCCTGGGAGGACAACCAGCGCAATGCAGACGAGTATTTTGGCTGCTACGAGGCGGCCTTTCTGGCTGGCCTCCGCTTCCCCTTGCACAATACAATAAAGGCCATCTTGAGAGGCTATGGTTTGGGAGTATGGCAGCTCACCCCAAACTCCTGGGTTAACATTCTGGGCTATATCGCTGCCTATGAGATGCAGAGCCTAAACCCCGGCTGGGAGGCCTTCGCTCACATGCACTATTAGCCGGAGCCCAGGCGGGTGGAGAGCTTGGTACACACTGACCACTTACCCCAAATACTTAATGACGTTAGATAAACCGTCTAAGTGGTCAGATCGATTGGAAGAACCGCTTCTACCTTGTCTCCGCCCCCACCAAGCAAGAGAACCATGAATTCCGGACCTACAACCGAAAGCCTGTATTTATATAAGCATTTTGATTTGATGCATTTCAACGTTGTACATCGTCTAATACTACTACTCCCTCCCTTTTTCTTTTCTACTCAATTTCGTCTTAACTCGTTCTTATTTATCCTATACACTTTTTTTTTCTTTTTTTGTTCTTTTTTTTTTTGGTTTATTCTAATACTATATTGCTCCTTTAACCCATAATAATTACACATTTTCATACATTTTCTCTTACATTATTCACCTTTTTCTACTCATACTTTTTAATATTGTCAAAGGACCGATTTAACAAAAACTTTAGCTGATGTTTAAAGCCCAATGTTGATATATTTACTCTACTACGCCCCTTCATATAAGAGCTTTAAGACATAAAGTGTAAATACCTAGCGTTATATATTCCACTTAAAAATAAGGATAGATGAAATATGAACCCATAACCTTAGTGTCACGTTAATCCTTAAGGCCTTGACACAATACATGTGCATGCCAGATTGCCAGCTGCATAGTCTAATTGTGTCGGCCTATAGAAAAATGTATTAAAGAAATTAGTACTCTGTGTAACCTTAGATTTAGTATTTAAATTAAGTATGATAACGAAAGACAAAATTGGAAAATATCGACACATCACATCAGCTATTGTACTCCTGGCCCCATAGTCTTACTCCCACTTTAATTTTTTTTTTTTTTTTAAACGGTTAACCAGATTTTATTAACTCAAAGCAATAATATCAGAGAGTACAAAGCTAGAAACCTCTGCTGGCACTTTACGACTCAATTAATATGTTGTACTTCTACATTGTCTAATACTACTACTCCCGCCCTTTTTTTTTTTTATATTTTTTTATTTATTTTTTTATTATTTATTTATTTATTTTTACGGATACGAGAGAATTTTATTAACTCAAAGCAATAATAGCAGAGAGTACAAAGCTAGAAACCTCTGCTGGCACTTTACGACTCAATTAATTGTCTAATACACTTATTTATTTACAATTAATGCTTATTAATTGTAAAAAAAATACAAAAAAATAATAACACGAATCAAATCTTACAAGTCGTAAATGTAACACGATAAAATTCATTGCAGTATTTTAAACTTAATAGATAAAAATGACGTATTCCCTCCATCTTATACTTGCCCTTTTTAGCTCAAAATCTCTCAAAACTCCAATGGACAAAAAAACACTAAGAATTTATTATTTTCAGGAAGAACTTAATTAATACAAAAAAGGGCCTATTAAAGTAATATTTTATTTCCTTCAAAAAAAAAAAACTAATATTTTATTAATGTTTTTCATTGTTTATGTTGAACAAGCTTTTCATTTAATTTAATTATATAAAATGGTCGTCATTCAAGCTCAAAAAAATACTGTTTGATTAGTGATAAACGACAAGAATTAATTATGCCAAAACGTATGATTAAAGAGAAGATAACATTAACTAACACGTAAGACGTGGGCATCTAGTAAACCTGAAAAAATTCCAAAACTTAAACCGCACACGTGGCGGAAGAAGACGAGCTTAACCTCAGCAATTGCATGGAAGGGACCTACGTAACCACTAATTGGGTCCCATTGATTTTAAAGTTCGTACACGTGTAAGCAATTATGTGGGTAAATGATCTCTCATATGCTTGACACGTGGATAGTTGTATTGTTCTTGCCCAACTATTGGTGGCCTCACCCTCATCTAGACCTATCGGGTCGGTCGGGTTGGGTCAATTCGGATTACGGTCGAGAAATTCTCGACTTCTAATCTAAAGTTTTGGGTTCGGTCAACCTAACATGTTTTGAATAATTTTTTATTTAATTTTTTTGGCTAACTTTTAGTAATTTCTGATTTTCAAACTTACTTTGCTATTTTTTTTTTCTAATTTTTTAATCGAACATTTTTACCATATTTTTTTAGCCATTACATACTACATACTCCTAAAATTTTAATCGTCACCATTTCACCAAAGCACATCAATTCTTAACTAATAATCAATGATAATAAATTAAAAATAAAACTTTTAAACATCTTAAATTTAAGAAGGAGGTCAACAATATTCTATATGTGCAGTATAATATCTCTTTTGACATAATATCCGTAAACCTGTTAATCGGTGGCATGACAGTGATGTGGGTTATGCGGATGAAATTAGTGTGGGTCGATAATTGGCGTAAGAGGTGATTGGTGTGGATTTGAGTAAGAGTTATGTGAAATAGATAAATAAGAAAGAGATGAAATTAATGTCCGTTGGTAGACAAACGATCAAACTTAATCAATAAACTAATATTAATTTACAAATAAATGCATTTATTTTAAAAAAACCCATAAAATTGGGTTGACAAGTCGGATTTGGCTTCGAGTCGAGTTTAACCTACAAATTTTCGGGTCAAACGGGTTCGAGATAAATCGGGTTACGGGTCAAAAAAATTTGTTCAAGACCCACAAAAACGAGTCTGATTCACGGGTCGGGTCAAAAATTGACAGGTCTACCCTCATCCCTAAATCTTTTAGGTGATTAAAATTCACGTCGGGCTTTAGCATCAAATGTCATGCCCAAACTCATATAAAAGTAAAGTCTTTTTTGAGCTTTTTTCGAAAAAGGTTTAGGTTTTAACTAAAAATGAATTTTAAGCCGGTCTAAAAATTCGCATTATTCTTGGGTTCAGCCGTTCAGGTGAGTTGGATTAGCGGATAATCACCTCTGTAAATCCCTAATCCTTTTTTTTTGTTTTGTTTTTCCATTTTGGCGACAATCTCTTACACTTTCAATTTTCCACTGTATTTATCAGAAAAAATAAAATAAAATTATTTGTCATTGTTAGAAAACCAACTCAACCAAAAAGTTGAAGATGATAATTAAAAACTAGGATTGATTTATATACTTTACCACACGGTCACACCCCCTTACGCATGGTAAAGTCCATTGGCTTTGAAGTTTGGATGCAACATGAACCCTAACGTACCCAATATTTTAACATTCAATTTTGAAAGGAAGGGGTGGATGAGTTTTGAACCGTGACCTTTGTGTCACATTGACACTAATACCATGTTAGAGGACCATCAAATAAAAAGCTTAAGTGGATGGCTTAAGCCCATATGTAATTGGATCGAATTATATACTCTATTAGTCATTAAAATGAGTTTGAATTGTGCTAATGCAATATTTAAATAAATTGCAAATAAAGACATATAATATACTTTCTTCATTCCACTAATATTGCAATACGAGGAAGGGGTCAGGACTCTATGACCAGGACCACCACTAGCCTACGAAACACCGTTCTGCGACCAGAACCACCAACAGGCTCCCGTCGTTCGGAAGCCCCGGTAAGTCTTCCCCCCCCCCTTTTTATTTTTTGTATTTATAAAAACTTAGTGCATAAACCTAATTAAGTTTTAAATTTTAATTATTTGTAGGATTTGTAGAGTTACTTGGTTTGATTGTCAATAACAAGTGCAGATCTACAGGTTAGAGACTAAATAAACCCTAAAATTCTTAGTTTAGTTTATATTTGGCATGTTAGTGACTAATTGTATTTAGATATATGTTAGTTTATTATTGTTTTTAGTGTATTGTATACAATTTGTTGTGTTTATATTTTAATATGTTGAAATATTTGAAATGAATGTGTTGTATTATAATATATTAGTTTAATTTAGTTTATTTAAGTTTAGTTTTTAATTGTTGTGTTATAATATATTAGTTTAGTTTGGTTTAGTTTAATATAATAATGTATGTTAGTTTAGTGTAGTTTAGTTTAGTTTAATGTAGCGTATGTTAGTTTATTTAGTTTAATATTTTTGTTTGATATAATTTTTAATATAATATTTAATAATTGTTTAGTTTAGTTTACTTATGACATATTTGTTTAGTATAATGCATGTGTCCTTTATTTTATAAATGAACCATTTGCACAATCATATGCCTAGATACCCGTTCAAGGCATACACATTAGGAGTATGTCTTGAATAGTCCCTGGTTGTGACTGTCCTTGTACGCTTATTCTCACTTAGGTGGTGAATGTATGCCTTGTTATTGATTCTAGGGAAAATCGTGCCTTTTTATTTCTCTACACTGTTCTCTGGGTACAAATGTAGGTGTGTTTAATCGCCTACATCGTGTACTTGGAGAACTGTAGGGAAATGCTCGCGGATTTTCCATAGAATTGAAAACATGGCTTACATTCACTAGTGAGATTAAACGTACAAGGATGGGTTAGGTTGGAGTGATAAGGACCCTTTGGAAGCATTTCAAATCTCATTTGCATTTCCATAACGCTTTGGTGGATAATGACTAGGAAATACGCTTTATGACTAATGTGATTATACATATGCGTGAGTTGTGTAGAAGTTGTAATCATGAAACGAACAGAACGTAGCTGGATGTAAGAAAGGAAGGTTAGGCAAAGTATTAATCCAGAGTTCGTGAAAGGGGTTGATGAATTCATTGAGTACGTCACATATCATCCCGAGAGTAGTAACCCGAATGAAGTTAGGTGTCCATGTGTTAAATGTAAGAACAAACGGCTTTGGGATGCGAAAACGGTTAAAATTCATCTGTACCGCAAGGGTTTCATACCTAATTACTATGAGTGGATGTGTCACGGGGAAGGGTTTCCGGGAGTTTCTGAACAGCAGTCCAATGAATATAGTGAAATGATTTTCGATGCTTTCGGTCATAGTCAAGATCAAGGGTATTCCGAGCAGGCTAGTGTTTCATTAAAGGAGGAGCCTAATGCCCAAGCTAAGCATTTTCTGGGTTTATTAAAGGCTTCTGAAAGGCCATTATACGAAGGGAGTTCTTTGACTGTGTTAGAGATGACCGCTAGAATCACTAGTCTAAAGTGTGAGTATAATTTTCCCCACAAATGGGTTGATGGGTTTGCTTCTTTGCTCAGTGAAGCGATTATGAACAACATCCATATGGCCGACACATTCTTTGCTCAGTGAAGATTGTTTTTTTTTGTCATAAATACCTATACACCTAAAAATATTTATAATTGACATGTTATGAGAAAAAAAACAACTCATTTACTAAGAAATGAAGAAAATGGGTAACGTAGAAGTCACCTAAGCCATATTTGGTTCTATTTTAATGAAAATGGTTCCCAAAACTTAGATACTTTGTTTTTTTTTTTTTTTTTTTTTGTCATTTCAAGCCCTATAAACCTAAAACTATCTATATTTGACATGTTATGAGAAAAAAACAACTCATTTGCTAGGAAATGAAGAAAATGGGCAACGTAGAAGTCACCTAGGCCATATTTGGTTCTTTTTTTGATGAAAATGGTTCCCAAAACTTAGTTACTTTGTTTTTTTTTTTTTTGTCATTTCAAGCTCTATACACCTAAAGCTATCTATATTTACATGTTATGGGAAAAAAAACAACTCAATTGCTAAGAAATGAAGAAAATGGGCAAAGTAGAAGTCACCTACGCCATACTTGGTTCTTTTTTGATGAAAATGGTTTCCATAACTTAGTTACTAAGTTTTGTTTGTCATTTCAAGCTCTATACACCTAAAACTATCTATAATTGACATGTTATGAGGAAAAAAAGAGTTCATTTGCTAAGAAATGAAGAAAATGGGCAAAGTAGAAGTCACCTAGGCTATACTTGGTTCTTTTTTGATGAAAATGGTTCCTAAAACTTAGTTACTAAGTTTTGTTTGTCATGTCAAGCACTATACAATATCTATAATTGACATGTTATAAGAAAAAACAACTCATTTGCTATGAAATGAAAAAAATGGGCAACGTAGAAGTCACCTAAGCCATATTTGGTTCTTTTTTGATGAAAATGGTTCCCAAAACTTAGTTACTTTTTTTTTTAATTTTTTTTTATTTAGTCATTTCAAGCCCTATACACCTAAAACTATCTATAATTAACATTTTATGAGAAAAAAAGAGTTCATTTCCTAAGAAATGAAGAAAATGGGCAACGTAGAAGTCACCTAGGCCATACTTGGTTCTATTTTGTTGGAAATGCTTCTTTGAACTTACTAACTCATTTTCTCCTTTTCATATATATAATATATGTCTTGTAGGAGGCCTAACAAAAGAAGGTTGAAGAGGCAAGCACTCAAAGGACTCAGAAGAGTCCGAATGATTTGTACTGGGAGACCATGGGTGGTCGCAACAAGAAGGGTCGTGTGAAGGGACTTGACGAAAGTGTAGACTTGTACTATGGCAGTCGGATGGGTCGAGTTTCCACATCTTCCCAGCAGTACACGCCCTCCCTTGTTTCTTAGATGCAGGATTAGATGGAGCACAGGGTGCAGGCTCTTCGGAGTGAAATCCGGAGTAAATTGGAAGTTGAGATGGAAGCCCGACTTCAATCCTCACTTCAAGCCCAAATGGAAGCTATGGAGAGGAGAAACCAGGAGAGGTGGGAATATTTGATGAGTCGTTTCCCCAGCGACACATAACCATGCAACCTCCTCCTCGAGACCCCAGGGATGACGCGGGTAGTGGCGGAGCAGGGCAGGGTACTTTGGCTGTAACTTAGCTTTATTTTATGTAGTATTTACATGTAATAAATTTGGATTATGTTTTATGGCTGTATACAATGGATATATTATTATATAAATATATATATTTTTCTAATAAAATCATTAATTTAATTTTGTCGTGAAATTAGGTGCAGGAGGTATATGTATCAATTTGTGGCAATTCCCAAAAAACAAAATCAATTAATTTTTAAAATTAGGCTGAAATTCCGATGGAAATTCCTTAAATTGCGACGGAATAATAATTTGTCGAAAAGTAACGACGGATTTTCAGATGGATTATTCCGTCGTAAACTTCCCACGGAATTTATTTCCGTCACAACATTCAGAAATTACGACGGAATATTCCGTCGGAAGCCGAGCTGTTTGCGACGGAATATTCCGTTGGAAGATTAAGTATAACGACGGAAAGATTTCCGTCGGAACCTTGTGACGGATTTCCCATTCAAGTCAAACCTGACTCCGACAGCCATAATTCCATCGGAACAGAACGTTTCGACGGAAAATCCGTCGGAAAAGAACGTTCCGACGGAAAATCCGTCGGAATATAGCGAAATTCCTACAAAATGTTTTATGACAATATGTTCCGACGGAATTCCGACGGTCGGTTCCAACGGAATTTCAGGTTATTCCAAGGTAATTTTTCCGTCGTAAAATAATTGTTTTCTAGTAGTGTAATTCCATGGAAAGAAGAATTTCGTTTATTTTTTTATGCTTTCAATTTATTGTTTTTCGTTTTTTCTTAGTTTCAAGATACTAGTAGATCATTGTGGTTGATTTAACTTTAATTTGTTGAGTTAAAAAAAAAAAAAACTTTAATTTGTTTCATATTTCTGCGTAATCTTCAACGTCATAGTACTTATTCACTTAATGTTTTGAGCGAGATTTTTTTGAACATAAATAAGGAGAAAGTAATTATCAATATGACATGTGAGATTAAAAGGCCATTTTCACCGACATGCACTTCTAATTTTTATAAGGAAAACTATCATAATCATACAAACTCTTAAATGGATCATATTCACATCTATCTATATGACTATATCTATCTATAGTAATCTATAGTAATATATTAAAAGACGTTCCTAAGAACGTCGATGTGTCACGTAGTCTTTTTTTTTTTTTTGTTGCGTCACGTCATCTTTCCAATCAGGGACGGATCTACCATGCACATAGGGTAGACAATTGCACACCCCTGACAAGATATATAAGATTATTTATTGCAAGGAAGATGTTGTTTTACAAGTTTAGTGTAGTGGCGCTGGCTGGGAATGCAGGATAGCAAACAAGTCTTGATGGTTTTGGTTTCGAAACCTCTTGTTAAAAGTAAACCCTCTATTTTGATTTTCTCCTCCATTTGACCTTATTGCCATATATGTTTTTATTGGAGGACCTCGATCAACCCAGTATTTCTCAATTCTTCAACTAGTCATCCTTCACTTTATAAACAAATCACTGTTATTTACATTTATATCTATTTTGTCTTTGTTTAGTTGATAAATGATAATATTAATTTCTAGTTCTTTTAGATTAGATTTCTTTTAGAGTGTTATACTTCCAGTCAAGGCAGCAGCCACAGTGAATCAAAGTCTACACTTAACTATTTAAGATTTAAATGACACATAAAAAGGATTAGAACAAAATTTTGAAGAATAAATATAGGCTCGTCAAAAGAATTATGAATTATAAGTTTATTGTGAACATCCTATTTGAAAATCTTGGATATGCCACTGTTTCCAACATCTCATGACGCCACATCATCAACATTACTCCATATAAAAACACAAGGATAAGGAGGTTCAAACCCCCAACCTCTTATGAGAAAGATGATTATTTAACCATCTAAGTCAATTATCAACTATGTTATTAATATGTAAAAAACATTATATAAGTGCAGTTCAAACCACCAGATTCAATTTTTTTTTTGTAAATACTCAAAGAATAACTCAAATTTGAATTGGTAATGACAATTATAGTTTTGAAAAGTCTTAAAAAAAAATTATCAATTGCACGTCTACAATAGTATCAACCCGAACGTCCGGGCTATTCACTAGTTAATTTATTGTAAACCACTAATACTAGTGATATTATAGTCGTTTTATTAATAAAAAAAAAGTCACTATGTTAAAATAAAGGTTAATAAAAGTCATTGTGTAATTATAAAGGTCATAAGAAGTTTATTTATTTATTTTACTGAAATTTTTAAAAAATGGTCAATATGAATATTAAAGGCCCCTATATTAAAATTAAGTTCACTATGTCGACTGATTTGTGACTATTTCAGGTTTACAATAATATTAAAAGTCACATAAGTTTTAATAAAGGTCATTATGTTAAAACTAAGATCACTATTTTCAACAATATGTCAGTTGCGTGTGTATAGACCTTGGTCCACACTAGTATTATGTGAACTAGGTCCACATAAGATTTTTTCTCATAATCATTATTATTAAAGGATCAACTCTAAACTGATGATTAAGGTCTAGGAATATCTTTTATACTCTTTCACGCCTAATTATTATACCTACACCCAAGTGTAGTTACTAATACCTACACCCCCCTCCCTATATATGTAACTACTAAAATATTATCAGCTAAAAAAAAAAATACTGTTTTAAATCTTTTAGTTCTCCTCATATAATGCAATTTTTGTAATAAAATATGGTATTACTACTTTATTTCTCTCTTCTTAAAAGTTTACCCACTTTTCCACTTCGTTTCCTCTCTCCTAAACTAGCAAAATCTGCCATTTTCTCCAAAAAGGAAACAAAAATCTCTAAGATTTTAACTAAACATTAGATTCAAAGAATATAATCACAAGATCGAATGAAATTTCTTCAAAAGAAAGGTCGAAAATCAAATTATAAGTTATTTTGTTTATTTTTGGAAAAAAAATAATATACATTCTAACTTTTTACCTTGTTCTTCAATTGTTTTCTCTAGATGAAGTAAACAATGTATGGTAGTAGTTATTGATTTCTTATACAGTAGTTTTCTTATATCATATAAAAGTGAATTCTAATAGTTATTGTATAATGATGTTTGGTATATATGTTGAATTAATTTGTGGTGTGTTATTAGATTAGAAAATTGTTGGACGTAAAAAAAAAACTTGAAAACAGAGTTTAATTGTTCTAATTTTCTGGAAAATTTGACATGTAAGATTATAAAGAAGTTAATTCATTTCGTATTGAAAATTCTTTTTTACAAATGCTCGTTTTCAATTTGGTGAATGTTCATTTTTATTTTTCATAATTAAATGTTCATTTGTATATTAGTATACGGTCATTAATATATTAATAAACGGTCATTGAAATTCTAATAAATGTATTTTTTGCCATTTTCTTCATCAATTTCTATATATCGAATAAGGGATTTCAATAAGTGTTTTTTATTTCTTATATTATCATGGAAGTGATTCTTATAATAATATTGGAATTATGTTATAAGAACTTTCATTAATTATAACATAATCCAATTAAAAACGATGTTTAGTGAATTTTGACTAGTAAATTTAATCTATTATAAATGTTTATTTTAGGTGGACTTTATGCTCATTTGTAAAGGATTATTATTCAAATTTTAATAACCAAAATAGACAATTGTTAATAAATATTATTTATTTTGTTAATAAAAATTGTTATTTAGAGAATTTTGGCTATTAATTTAATTTATCGTAAATGTTCATTTTTAATGGAATAATGATCATTTTAGAAGAAATTAATGTTCATTTATGATCATCTTTATATGAATATATGTTCAATTAAATTTGATAAATGTTCCCATTCAAAAAAAAATAAATAAATTAATAGATGTTCATTCACTTTAAAATATAAGTTCATTCATATATTGAAAGATGTTCATTTCCATTCTAATAAAATAAAATATTCATTCTCACATTTAAACATGTTCATTTACTTTAGGAAATATTGGTAAAAAGAATCCCAACTTTCACATGGGGTACGGTGTATTCGCTTTCTTTGGTCTCTAGTGACCGGTTACCTGTTAAAGAGGCAATTTTTTTTTTGGTTTATCTAACACGTGGCAGTACGTGATTGGTTGAAATATAAAAAAAAAAAGTAAAAAAAAAACTTAAAGAAAAATACCAACTGCCACTGCATTAATAACACAACCCTAACCACCAGCAGTTTCAGGCAACACCTCCCACAACCCAACCCAGCCAGGTCGCCGACCACCACCAGATTCCCTCTTTCACGTTGGCACTTCCTTCCTGGCGCCCCCTCCCCAAAAACCACCAAACTCGCCTTGCCTAAAATCCCCGTAACCCCTAAAACGACCTCCCCGCTGCAAAAAAACCCCAAACGACCTTCCCGGCTTCCCCCCCACCATCGAAACCTAGCGCTAGGGTTTCGATGGTGGTGGGGGGGGGGGAAGGCCGTTTGGGGGTTATATGCGGTGGAGGAGGTAATTTAGAAATTTCGAGGGGGTTTTGCATTGGGCAGCGGGATTGGCGGTTTTAGGGGGAAGTGGCGCTAGGAAGGGTAGCTGACCGACGCGTGGGACGGGGGGGAGTTATGGTCGGTGCGTGGATAGGGAAGAGGGTTTTAGCCGGCACAGTGGTGGTCGGGAAGGTGGTTGTTCGTGGGTGGAGGCTGGGATTTTTTATTTTATTTTATTTTTGTCAGATTTTTTTAAAAATTTTAACCAATCACATGGTGACACGTGTCACCTTAACCTATTATAACAAGTTAGTTATCGATTAGGGACCAAAGAAAGCGAATACACCCCAAAATTGGGATTATTTAATAATAATCCAAAATTTGGGAATATTTAAAGTGAATACGTGAAAGTTGAGATTATTTTTACCAATTTTTCCTTTACTTTAATACTTGTTCGTTCTCACTTTAATAGATATTTGTTTGAATTTTAATACTTGTTTGTTATCATATTGAAAAATTTAGTTAAATCTAAAAATTTGTTCATGCATTCTCATGTTGAAAGATGTCTTCCGACTTTTAGTAGTTGTTCATTTTCATGTTGAAAAATGTTCATTTATATTTTAATACTTGTTCATTTAAATATTGAATTATGTTCATTTCTAGCAATGTGTTCAAATTTGTATTTATAAATGTTTATTTGATTATTTAGTTTTGTCTATAGTGTATTTTGATTATTGGAACTAACCTTTTTTTTTTTTTTTTACAAAAAAGTTAATCTTTTACAGGATAAAGAAATAAAAAGGTAAAGATGATAATGTATATATTGGGGAAAAATATGTATCAAGCAAAACATACAAACATCTATCATAAGAGTAGAAGGGGTACAAACGTACATCAAGGAGGATGATTTTATATACCTTTTATACCAAATGTATGTATTAAATTAAAAGACGATGTTCATTTTGTAAGACACATACGAAGTGTATGTTACATACATTTTTGAAGTTTAAGATTTTCACTTTTATTATTTTTATAGTTTTTATTTTTTATTTTTTTAAATTAAGCATATATACATTTTAAATTTGTTTTCTTTTATGCTAAAACACTGAGGATGTAATAGTTTAAAATGATTTTATTATGTAATTGATTTGCTTTTATTCTATATTGAAAGATATTTCTCTCAAATAAAGTCTATTAAGTCAACTAAATAATAAGGCAAATTAATAAAAAACTGTCTAAAAATAAAAATACAATAGTTTGAATTTAGCAGGTTGTATTAAAAAGATTGAACATTTAATGATACAAAAATGAACATTTTATATGCGATTTGAAATCGAAAAATTATAGGATGACGTCATTATGGAAAAAGATGGGGGTGCAGGTAAAAATTTATCATGCCCCCTCAGATGAGAGGCCTTTGAGCTTGAAAAATGTGGATGCAACATGGACTCTCTGCATACCTTACGTGAAATATTCCACTTTGAAAGGAGGGGTGCAGTGGATGAGATTCGAACGTGTGACCTTTGTGTCATGCTGGTTCCAATACCATGTTAAAGGACCAACTCGACTAAAAATTTAAGCTAATGTTTGAGGCCCAGAAATATGTATATATATTGTATATACAAATATACATTATGCGGAGTCTTAAAACTCATTTTAACTTATCCACACACTAAATATATAATACCAATATTTTATTACGGAGTAATTCATTTATTCCATTTACTAGCTAGTCTAATAGATCGTGTACATGTATATAACAGTTTTAAAAAAGAAATTATAAGTTAGAAAAGTAAGAATTTTAAATTCAACTTTAATTTCTTAAAAGAAAACAAATTAAAGACTCTACATTACACTAGTAGTCACTATCAAATCCTAGTATATGGCCTTCCCTAAATGAATCACTTGTCATTCTCATACTTCCAACCTTCAATTTTTTTTTATAGCTAAAGTTGGTCATATGTAGTTCCCCTTCTACAAATTTTCATCACTACTTTGTTAGCTTCTTTCCTCTTTCCTTTATTTTCTTGAAATCTCTAAATTTTTATTTCCACTGTTAATCAAACTCACATATATCCTCATGTGGTTCATATCACTTCATCTTCCCTTAATTAATCAAAGACGTTAACACTTCTTTTAATGATAGTAAATAATCATGCAAATTAATAACCCCTTCTTTTTCTCTTTACCACCAAAACTAGCAAAAACACGTCAACAACTATGAACCCCCAATCACCAACCACAAGATCACCACCACTACCACTACCACCCTCCTATAGCAACAACCCCAACGACGATGACAACGATGATGATTTTCGTGACATCCATGCTCTAACACCGCCTTCTCACCCCCTGCCTCCTAGTCAACAACGTATGTTTGATGCTAATAGCCGTCGATCATCCAACCTTTCCGTGGCAAGCGACATCACCAACTCTAGTGAGAATTTTACTACCATGAGTAGGGAGTTCAACGCTCTTGTTATAGCGGGGTCCACTATTGATCACAACGACTATAGCACCAATAGTAACCAAGTTGGTGGAAATAACGGGTATGGGTATGGGAATGGAAATGGGAATGATTGGAATAATAATATAAGTTTAGATAGGATCGGAGAAGAGGAGGGGGAGGCCGAAGAGACTAATCCGTTGGCTATAGTGCCGGATATTAACCCTTTGCCTTCCCCTCCCGGAAGGCAAGGGAATAGGAGTGATTCATCGTCAGGTCACCATTTAATGGGATCGAGTAGTCGTAGTACTACTACCAATAATAATAATAACAGTAACAGTAATAGTAATAGTTATAGTAATAATAGTAGTGGTGGGGAGATGGCCATACATCATGTAAAAAAAGAGGAGGTTGAAACAAAGATCGCGGCATGGCAAACCGCTAAGATTTCGAAAATAAACAATCGATTTAAGAGGGAGGATGCGATAATTAGCGGATGGGAGAATGAACAAGTTCACAAGGCTTCTTCTTGGATGAAAAAAATTGAGGTAATATTTCTTTACTTTCTCATTTTTTTTGTGTTAATTATTTTTAATTGGTCTATGCTTTATATTATTAGCATGATTGGTTAACTTTAGTATTATAGTATGATGATGAGATAATTGGGTATGGTTGTAATCCATAATTATATAAGTGATTAGACGTTGATTGCAAATTCGAATGCGTAATCGGAAGGTAAGCGAACTAGTCATAGCATAATCATGATTTTGAAAGTTGATTTAGAAATTGATCACAAAAAAGTTGGATCGTTACTAGGTGGTCAACTCTTTAATTAATTATAAATGGACTGTGTTGCAAAATTAGTTAAGAGTTCAAATTAGACAAGGATTTATTATATTGATGATGATCTTAAATATGTGTGGTAAATAGTAAAATTCATGTAGAAATAAGTTGTTTTTCTTTGAAGTTTGAAATAGTGGTGATTTACTTGCGATTATTGGGCCAAAAGCTTGCAAATTGGTAACCCCTTGCCTCTTGATTGTTTCTTAATAGACTGAGTGAAAGTTTGACTTGATCTTAAAATTGAGCTCATATCTATCAATATAGAATTTAATTTGAAAATTATTTTATTTTTACCCAAAATTTGATAAATACGATCATGGAAAATATATAAAGAGGGATTTATTCGATAAATCCAAAAGCTAAGCAATGTGCAACGACTTTTATATCACCCAATCTTAAACTGACTAATAAAATGCTCGATTTCATACATCTTCTTGATCATTTTCTAGTTATATATTTAAGCTTGAGGAAGGGTGTTTGTTTTCTTAATTAAGTAAAGTTTCATTAGGACTCTTTTGATTTCCATACCTTTGTCTTGTTGATTAACTAAATCATACATATCACCTTAAAATCAAATAAGTTAGACGTGTGGTAAAACCTACAAAAGTAAATGTGTTGTATAAGGAGAGATTTTGAAGTATGATCAACTTTTGGTATCAATTAAGTACCAATAATATAAACCAAATTTATTTATTGGTGTGGACGGTACAATACTTGTAGTTGAAGTTGGGCGTCACTGTCTTAGTGATCCCACCAATAGACAAGGAAACCACAAGTAATGCCAATAGAAGATGATGTATCATTGGCCTAATTCTTCCTTGGGTCTATTAGATATACGTAATTGTAAGTGTCCACCAATAGGGTAGAATGGAGTGGCGCACAACTTTAGAGAGACAGTATATAATATTAACTACATTAAAGTGGTATATAGCTCTGCATAACACTAACAAGATCATACTTAACACTTGATAAAAAAAAAAAATGGAGAAATTATTTTTTAGAAAGATCTCTTCCATACAACAATAGTAATCCATTAAATGAGAATGGAATTGATAAGAGGCCAAGGTTTATGGCCCTTGATTGTCACTTAAGACACTCACCATTTATGTTACTCAAACTCAAGTACTTGTGTTTGACACGCGTGCATATCCATTTGTCTGACTCAGCTAATTTATGAAAAGCCTTAATAATAATTTGTCCCAAAATAAAGTGCTAAAGTGTCCAATACATGTTATTGTGTCCAACAGAATTTGATACGGTTAATTGAGATGAAACTGAGAGTTCAAGTAATATAGCTGATGGCTATGACATCCTTGCTAGTAGTCTAATAGACTTAGTGGAAGAAGAATTGGTGGGGTTGTTAGGCGAAAAAGCAAAGGCGCTTAGGAGTGGGGTGACCTTATGTAGCGTCCTTATATTACTATAAATATATCGTTAGGATTATGCCCTGTGGTCACATACCATACACCTTTAGCGTCAAAGTTTTATAGTTTAATTTAATGGCGTTTTTATAGTTTCATGGCACATATTGTATTAATAGTGAGTAAAATAAATGGGTATTCTCCTTATGAACCACCTGAGATCTTCTGTTTTGTTAAACATATGTCGATTTTAAGTCAAATGCATATAAATATACGTCGTTAGGCTACTGTTAATGTAAACAAGGTTGTTAGCAAATCGATGGGAGGTTCATGCTACATAGGTGTTGTTTCGGGGTTTTCTGATGTCCTGCGGGAGAGTTACAATTCCGAGACTGGAACCGGACGCCTATACCTGCAAAATAACGGAGACTCCTGTGAGCTCCGCCTCCAACGGTCAAGTTAGTACCTGATTAAGGAGTAATTAATGCGGAAATTAAAGTAATAAGGTCTCTCTAGGTGAGAGTGTTTAATGTAGGTAATCTGCTTTGTTAGCGAGATCAGCCGGTTATTAATGTGTTCCGTAATGTTTTTCGCGTAAACTTCTTGTGTCCCCCTCCTTAATGAGGATTAAGGGAGGTATTTATAACCTTGGGAAACGTGCCCATCCTAGGTTTAGGTAAACCTAGGGCCGATTGGGCTTCCCTCGGAAGTTGGGCCTGGGTGGCCGGGTTCTCCATTAGGCATGGAGTATGCCACATGTCGTGACATAACAGGTCCAAGGTGGACGAATAAGCGCGTGCCACGTGGCAAGCCCTGACAGTTCCAACCAGGGGACACTTGGCAGGACCTGATTGGTCCACGTGGCGCATTCCGATTGGTGGGAGCAAAATCCCCTAATCAGGTGTCATGGTACGTTAGTAAATACTATTAACACATACGGTGTACCCTATAGTAACATCTTCACTTAGAAAACATCTAAATGCAAACTAGTTAATTGAAATCAAGTGATGTTTATTAATAATAAGTATGATCTTTTCCTTCACACTTCCAAGTCATGCACACTAGATTAACAATCAATTTTGATATGCATGTTATTTGTTATTTACAAGTCAAACTAATTTTTGTACATCTTTGGCAAATATTCGAAATTGTGAATGTTCAGAGAAAATTGGAAGAGAAACGAGCAAAAGCAATGGAAAAGACGCAAAATGACATAGCGAAAGCACGTAGAAAAGCCGAGGAAAGGAGAGCATCAGCAGAAGGAAAGAGAGGAACCAAAGTGGCTAGGGTGCTTGAAGTAGCCAACTTGATGAGAGCTGTTGGAAGACCACCAGCTAAACGCTCTTTCTTCTAAGCATCCTTTCGTTATTTTTAGAATTTTTACATGCTATAATTTGCAATATGATATATAGATAATACTACAAAGTACAAAATTTACTAGGCACTTAAAAAAGTGCTTTAGAATCCTCTGTTTTTTGGATACAGAGGTTTCCAAGTTTAAAAAACATATTAGTGTGGTGTGTTTCAAGAGGAAATGCAAGCTAGCGTTTCTCTTTGTAAGCGTTTTGGGTTATCATGGTAATGGTGCCTTGAGCCCTTGTACAGTTTTGTTGTTGTAAGTTACAAGGAAACTAATGTACGAAGTATGATGCATGTTTGCAAATGAGAATTATGGTGTATACATGCTAGTTTTCATGTCGTCTAATTCAGCCATAATCAAGAATGTCCTATCGTGTGAAAATTTTGGTTGACAAAAAAAAAAAAAAAAAGAAAAAAGAAAAAAAGCCATTAATCAAGAACAAGTGATCAATGCCCTCAAAAAAAAAAAAAAAAAAACAAGTGATCATCAATCTTTTTAAGCTTTATCATTAATTTAGTTTGTCGGTGAACTGGTATTATAAAAATAGTTGTTGTTATCATTTAAGATATCAAAAGAGTTATTGTAAATACCAACGAAAAACTTAAGAAAAAGACAAAGAACAACTTAAAGGATTTTTGTCAAAGAAAAGCCGCTTATATACTGAGTTGAATGTGATTCGAGAACAATGAGTGCAATACTTTAGATCAAAATATTTATTGAAACCGTAATTATTAGGTAGAATAATATAATGAGGATTGTATGTTATATAAAATTATACTTCCTCTGTTCTTTTTCACTTGGCCCGTTTTGACTTTTACACTATTTACCACCCCTCTTTTAACCGTCTTTTGTGAATAATATCTAAGGAAAAAACATATTCATGTGGGATCTTTTTGAATTCGTCTCAATAAGTACTATCATAATATATAACTTTTATAATTTTTACTTATGGAGGATTAAAGTTATTGATTGTTAAAGTTTTACATTGACAAGCGTGATAAAAGAAACATGTCAAGTAAAAAAGAACAGAGAAAGTACAAGTTTAATTTATAAAGTAGTAATAAAACTTTTATGTTAAATCCTATTAATTTCTCGTAATTTTCGTTCATCATAATAGTGTATGTACAGGGTTGCACTAGGCACATGTTTATATTAACAGGTTCTAAATGGTCCAAATTATAAATAAAATGCTGTCAAAATATACTAAAACAAAAACTCACTATTTATAACAGGCGGTGTTCGTTACAAATAACTACTTATTTGTAACGGGCACTTGTGTTACCTGTTACAAATAAGTAGTTATTTATAACGAGCATTCCACCTGCCCATTACAAATAGCTTAGTTTTTCATAACGACCGTATACGTAACCCTCTCTGCCCGTTAGGAATAGGTTGTTTTTGCTCGGTACGAATAGGCGTTTTTCCTTTAGTGAGAACAAAATATAGTCCTAACTCTCCTAAGTTTAACACTTCCATCGATCACCACAACTCATAACTAGGGATGTTAGTGGGATGGGACGGGTATCCTACTCTCGATCCTGGTTTGATGGGTTGTGAGGCAGGGATGGAGATAATTCAGTCTCATATATACTATTAGGAGGAAATTATGTTTTATATTTCTTCTCGATTGGTAGATTTTTATTCTTACCATGTTTTCTTGATTTTTCATTTAAAATTGAAGTTATTTGAGTTAAAAATCCTTAAAATTAGATTGCGTATCTTTTAATTAAAGTTATGCGCTGTTATGGGTTATTTAAAAATCTCCTATTATTTTAATTTACATATGTATGAAATCTGATATTGATTTGACTTTTATTTTTTTTGTTTTTAAAATAAAATTAAAAGCTCATGTTATACACACCCGGGTGTAGCTTAAGGAAGGTGCACACGGGGGTATTCGTAATTTCACACAAAATTTAAGTCACCTACTTCTACTTCACTGGTTCACTGGTTCACTCCTTTTACGGTCTTTGACTTTGGCTCCACCTTTCTCCTTCCCTCACCACCCTTTATCCTTCAATTTTGGAAATTCAAGCCTAAAATCAGATGCTCTTACCTTCTCCCCATCTCCACCTTTCTCCTCCCCTTACCAATGTTGGCAACGTCCTCCCGACAACCTCAAAAAAAATTCCAATCTTCGTTCAACCGGAAATTTCTTCTGCTACATGATGGATCTGCTGAAGAAGAAAATTGAAGATCTGAGGAAAGAAAAAGTGAAAAGAATGTTCATTTTTCTCATAAATTTACAATTTGCTCATTTTTTTCTGTTCATTTTACTCGTTTCCGTTTTTTTTTTTTTTTTTTTAATAAATTGAAGCAATAGTGTTTTGCTCGATCATTTGTTGATTGAACGACTTCAAAATAACTGTTTAAAGCAAATTTGCAATTCTAACTCAAATTTGCTAATGAATATAAAACCATAAAAGAAAAAATCAAAGCCAAACTACTCAGATGATGCCTCCATTGTTATCACCTTCACAAAATTTAGCTTCGGTGTTTTGGATCAAAAACCATAAAAATGAACTAATGAAGAAAGAAAGACGCGTGAAGAAATTGAGAAAAAAATTGAGCAGAATAAAATGAGTAAAAAACATAAAATGAATTTTACCTAGATTCCACCATTGCTGAATATAGTAAAAAAAGAGAGAGGAAATTTACCTAGATTCCACCATTGTTGAATACAGTAAACAAATCCGAAGCAAAAAATCGAAAAACAAAGACTGTAAACAAATTCGAAGCAAAATATCGAAAATGTAGATGAAAAATTCTGGAAATTGAAGACAGGAAGAGAGAGAAAGAAGTAAGGAAAAGAGAGAGGGAAAGAAGAAAGGAAGAGAGAGAGAAGAATGGAAAAATTATGTAAGAATAAAACCTCTAGATATCACGTACAAGAAGCATGCAAGCAAAATTAATTGTAAACTGGCAGTTATAAACCCGGGTGTACCGTGCACCCAATTATATAACATTATTTTGGTAGTTCATATCTTAGACGCAAATTATTCACTCATTCCCTTTCTTTTCGGATAAATTTGTGTGAACCTAGTTTATAATAATATTATTGTGGACCTGAGATTAATACGCACGCAACTGGTTGTATTTTGAACATAGTGACTCTAATTTTAACATAGTAACCTTAATTTTAACATAGTAACTTTTATTAAAACATGTGTTATCTTTAAATCCTTTAATACTATTGTTAAATTTGAAATACGGTGTTATGATCAATAGTGATCCTAATTTTAATATAGTGACCTTTATTATTCATATAATGAACCGTATATATAAAATTTCATAAAAAAGATTAACCTCTTATGACCTTTATATTAACACAATGAATTTTAATTTAACATAATAACCTTTATTTTTTTTTTATATATTTTTTAAATGACTATAGTATTTCGAATATTAGTGGTCCACAATAAATTATTGTGAACCGGGTCTATATAAGAATTTATACGCCTTTTTCCATTAATATAAAGACAAGCATAAGTTATCAAAATAAATTTATTCACATGATTTTTGTAGGGCGATGCATTTTTGTTATAGATTGTTATGAATGTCAAAATAAATGATACATTTTAAATATGCAATTTAAAAAAAAAATATTTATTTTTCAATGATGATATTGTTTCAAACTCCATATTATTTCAAGAATGATATTGTTTCAAACTCCATATTGTTCAAAACCACACACACATAACTCAATTAGAATCGAGTCAATATATATCATTTCTAGATCTTACAATATGGTCGAAAAATTATGTTAATTATAAGTAAAATAACCAAATAACGGTTACAATTAACTGAATCTTTAAATATAGCGGTAACTGGTTGCAATTACAATTTTGAGTAAACTATTAACCATCATTAACCGTTAAAACAAAAAATATATATTTTTATTTACTTTTTTGAGGAAAATATATATATACTTATGTAAGTTAACCTTAAAAGAATCTTTATCAATTTGTCTCTAACTGTTGATTGGAACGTATTATTGTTAATATTTAATTTTGTAGGTATTAGAGTAGTAAATATTGGAAGAGCGAAAAAGTATTGATTTAAAATTTTATGGCTAGCGCTTAATCAGTAATTATATCGTTAAGTAACGGTCAACCGTTGTGGTTTTAATAAACTATTGGAAGAGCAAAAAAGTATTGTAAAGGGACTTCAAATTGCTTGAAAACCATTTTTTAATTAGGTTGTATGATGATAATAAGGTTGAATTACTGTTGAATTGCTTTGTTGCTGCCCCCGAAACCCTTGAACTAGATCCCATATTTAAAGGCTAGGATGCAGAAAGTCTGGCGCTGGAAATTAATTGCTAGCACGTCACACGAGCTTTAGGGGCGCGTGACGTGACGTGATGCGACACCAAAAACAACACCAGCCTTGCTGCGCCATGACATATTAAAAATGTATTTTAGGCAGTTTTTATTTTGACCAAAACTTTTTATCCCGAACTTGGAATGAGGCAAATAATATATCTTTGGAGTGTAAGGGTGTTGGTGTTGGGTCAAGTATAATATTTGGCTTATATCTTTTTGTTTTAAATTGGAATTGCGCTTATGATATATCGCTATAAATCTTATTTCAAGGGCTGCTCAACCAGATGCGATTTGTATCAAAGTTATGGGCCACAAAAATTAGATTTTCTTAGTTTTCGACTTTGGTCAAGAAAAAAGAAAATTAGGCTAAGAATTGTGGAACTTGGTATGAAAACGGTTTAAATGGATGTCGTTTGGGCTAGGAATGGATTGGATTAGGTGGGTAAAATAAAAATGGGCTAGGAGTTCAAGGAATAATTAATTCCAATGGGCAACCTAACCAGTTAATGGTAAAAGGTCACTCATCACCGAGTTTGGGTCGAGGAGACACAGTAAGGCGCCTACAATAGTACTACTGTATAAAATATTTTGAAAATATGATTTTTCGATTTACATTGCTTAATCTCTCTCTTAAAGTGTGTGCCAAAAAGGTATGTTTCTTTCACAGGAAAACAGATGAAACATTAGTTTTTTTTTTATTTTTTTTTTATCATAGAAAATACTTCCATTCAAAAATTTAAATGTTAATCAATTAAAGAGATTTAATATACACAATTTTTTACTTGTTTCCTTAATAAATATTTACTATATTTAAAGGAATAATCAAATTAAGATATAATCTCAACATACCTTTTTTTAAGTTTAAATATCTTCCTTGTATGTTAAGAATCATTAATTTTTAAATAAATATTGTTGTATTTTTATTTCCTTACTCGCCAAAGGTGCACATGCTTTACATGCATTGTCATCTTTAACCACCATATAAGACTAATGAATATTTTTTATTGTATAATGTTGTTATCTTTGGCCCTTTTGATTATATATACTATCTCTACTTTCAAATGTAATGACATCCTTATTACAAGCACCCTCATTCATAAAACAAAAACCCCATGGAAATGGAGAAAATGTTCTTGTTTCTATCTCTTTTTGCAATCATAATTTTCCTTCAAAAAATCTTTCTACCCTCCAAAGCAAAGAACATGAACCTCCCACCAAGTCCACCATTAATTCTTATATGGGGCCACCTACACCTATTTAAGCCTCCCTCCCACAAAACACTCCTAACCCTCGCCAAACGTTACGGCCCAATCTTCTCCCTTCGCTTGGGCTACCAACCCCTTTTGGTTGTCTCTTCTCCATTAGCCTTCGAGGAATGCCTTAACAAAAACGACATCATATTTGCTAATCGGCCTAAATTTATTGTTGGTGAGATTTTAGGATATAACTTTTCGATCCTCAATTGGTCCCCATATGGTGACCATTGGAGGAATCTTCGACGTGTTGGGGTCTTAACTATGTTTTCCTTTCGTAAGCTTAATGAAGTGAGCCCTATTCGGATAGCTGAGATCCATAACATGATCTTAGAACTTCTAACCGAGTCCGCGGATGGGACCCAAAAAGTGACTTAAATAATATTTTTGATAAGATGGCGCACAACTTTATTATGAGGGTAATAAATGGGAAGACATGGGATAACATGGATTTGACACCACCTCCTAGTTACATGACAATGTGTGATTTCTTTCCCATATTGAGGTGGGTAGGTTTTGGAGAGATTGAGAAAAATTTGAAAAAGCTTATGAAGAAGAGAGATGCATATTTACAAAATTTGCTTGATGATTGTAGAGAAAGTATTAAAAGAGGATCATCTTGTAGTAAGGAAGTTGTGACAAAAAATTTGATTGAACAACTGCTAGATTTCCAAGTTGCTGAACCTGATTGCTATACCGATGAATTTATCAAAAGTTTCATTTTGGTAAGATTACTATTACTCCCTTTGCCTCTAGAAATACAATGTGTTAAGTCCTCAAAATTTTAAGTAATTGTTACAATTAAATATGATACATGTCAATGCATAAATTTGATTACTCAAATGAGTAATGTCATAAATTATGTATTAATTTTAATGATAATTTAATAATATTAGGTTGGGAAATATACAATAAGCTTTGTTTGATTCAAATTATTTAAGTTGATATTTGTTTATTTGGAGAATAATTAGATCTCCTATCTGATTTGATCATATAAGATCTTATCTATCAATATATCATCTAAACATATTTATCCTTTCATATATAAATCACAACATAGAATCAAAGGAAAGTTCATAAATAATAAATAATAAAAAAAAGGAATTTGTTATTTAAAAAATTTGTAAATTAGATTTAACGAAAATGCTAAAGGTCAGAAGGCATGATAAAAAAAAAGTTTTCACAAATTTAATGTGGCAAGTGATGTGGCAAATAGAATAAAAGAAGTGGCAAGTAAAAAAACGAAAATGAATAAAATGATAATACTTTTTAATCCGTGGTTTATACACACGGGTGTACAGTGCTCATCGTACACCCGGATAAATAAAAAAAAGGCGGAAAGAACATCCTGTGTTTCATAAAGAACATACATGTATTTGACAAAGAACATGTTTGTATTTGACAAAAACATGCATCACCAAAAAACATAAAGATATAATAAAAAGAACGAGATAAAAACTTGATAAAATTTTCTGAAAAATTACACAGTATTAACGGGAAAAATTTAGAGGTGATAAAAAATCGAGTAGGGCCGGGCCATATCCTAATTTCTTGTGCCCAAACCCGTAGAAAAGTAGCGGGTTTTTGGGCTTTTTTCGAACCCGGTTCGAGTTTTAACTAAAAATGTATTTTTAGGTTTGCCCAAACCCACCCTATTTCGGGCCGGATCGGGTCGGGATGCGAGTCATGCCAATGTTGATCACCTCTTAAAAAATCCTTACCAAAGATATCATTTCCCCAAAAAATAGTTTTCTATCTCTCCAAAAAAAATTCAACTTCCCATAATAATTTAGTTTTTTTTTTACTCTAACATTATTTTCAATTAAAAATAATTTAAGATTTCAATATCAAATTTCAAAATACCATATGTTAAAAGAACATAATTTATATTGTAAAGTACATATAGTTAATACCTAAATAACACACTAATCAAACTCAAAGAATATACGATAATAAAAGTAATTTAAATATGCCATATGATAATAAAAAATAGAATTTGGGAGTCACTACGACCTTAAAGAACATACACGCCAAATTCAAAGAACATACTTTGTATTATTAAACCCAAAAAAAAATATGTTTATCAACATATGTTAAATAACATAAGTTATAATATAAAGAACATATAATTTTACTCAAAGAACACACTGATCACACTTAAAAAACATATTAAAGGTATGTTCTTTGTCAAACATAGGTATGTTCTTTATCAAACACTATATGTTCTTTCCGCCTTTTTTTGTTTACCCGGGTGCACCATGAGCATGGTGCACCCGGGTGTATTATCTAATTTTCAATACTTTTAATGGAAAGTTAAACGTCGCCCTCGAATATCTAACTAACGCCCGCAAAATAACGTAAAATTACGTATTTATCCTTATGATAAATGTTATAAAAATAATTAATTTAACCTCAACTTAACACTTTTATCGTACACAAAAATTTTATCTTTCTAGTGGTCAACGGCCACCGACGATCATTGGTCAACCGCCAATGATCACTCGGCGTTTTCCCATTTGTATGATCCATTACAGAACCTGAAGTCAATGATGCCTCAGAAATAGAGGTATTGTCCTTTTTAACATTAGATAGTGATTGCTGGCAGTTGGATTTTACAGGAGTAACATCAAGGCTTTTCTTCAGCGAATTGCCAAGACTGCCTTTCGAAAGACTTTGACTTAAGCTCGGTTTTCGTTTACGAATGGACAATACACCACCCTTCACATTAGCTTTTTCAGTCTTCGAAACCACATTCGATTCCGAAATTTTCCCATCAATAACATCCTGTCAACCCCAATTCTTCAACAATGGGTTTCTCATCAATTCCAATTTCATTGACCCCATCATTCTTACATTCCTCAACAATTACCTCATTTTGAGACTCCATTAAAACAACACCAAAAGCTTACAAAAATGAATTTAAAGAAAAAAAAAGGGGAACCGCCCAGTTTTTTCAAACCACATAGGCTGAAACGCCTAGTTCTTTCGAATCACCGTGTGGTTGTTCTAAATTTCTAGGTGTTTCATCTCAACCGCCCAGAAATTTCGAGCAACCAGACGGTAGTTCGAAAGAACTAGGCATTCCAGCCTAGGTTGTTCGAAAATTTTGGGTGGTTCAACCCGATTCCATAGAATAAAAAAAACAAACCTCGTCTCCGACGACCGCCTTCCCCTTGTTCTTCATCGTCATTTTTGCGGCAACTATGTTGATCGAGAACCGGAGGTAAAAGGAGGTGGTGGTGGGTGGTTAAAAGAGGAGGTGGTGGTGGTGGCGGGTGGTAAAAGGAGATGGTGGTGGTGGTTTAGAGAGATAAATGTTCTTAAGAGAGAGAAGAGGGAGTGAGGGTTTGGTAGGGTAAATTATGTTTGGGAGGGTAATTTTTTTTTTTTTGTTTAATTTTATAAATGAGGGTAAATTTGTAAAATATATTTTATTTTGCAGGCGTTAGTTGGAGATTCGAGGGCGGTATTTAATAACCTCTTTTTTTTATTAGAAAACTAGAAACTCTTTAACATACTAGAATACTTATTTTAGGATAAAAAAAAAGGTAAGAAAAGATTATATCCTAATTTACCTTAATATTTATGAAAAATGTAGTAAATACAATATTTGTTTGTAAGGAAAAGATTTGACTATGTAGTTTGTTTTTAGTATCCCATTATTATTATTGCTTAAATTATGGCTCATTAATAATCATAATCACAAGAAATAAGGATGACCAATGACTCATTAGAAGAAACAAATATTCATTAATGCAGTGTCGATAATGTGAGGCGGAGTGTAATATTTGTTCAAGTATAGATTTCTCAAACAACAAATGTAAGTAACTCACTTTAATTTTAAAAAAGATGGGAGAGTTTAACATTTTATAAGACTTAGAAGCTACTTATTTTGTTGTCACATTCACATGGTTGGGTGATGAAACTTTTAAGGGCCGGCAAAGTGAACTCTCTTCTACTGACAAGTGTACTGTGTATCTCATACCTTTAATGTTAATATTAATAAATGTGATGATGTCATAGTAGGAATTAATACAAAGTATGAAGTAGGAAATAATAGAATTTCCTTTTACTATAATAAATGAAGGGAGTGTTACTCATATAAGCCATGTGATGATTATCTTATATCAGATGCAGCTGTTAGCAGGACCGAAAGGTATAATTCAAACCTTGGAGTGGGCAATGTCAAACCTAATAAACAACCCAGAAATCATTGCAAAAGCAAGGGCCGAAATTGAACTAAATAGTAGGCAAAGGAAAACTCATAAACGAATCTGATGTACCAAAAATGAGCTACATACATTGGATAATGTATGAGACTCTAAGACTTTTCCCACCAGAACCTATTTTATTCCCACAATGCTCATCTAAAGACTGCACTGTTGGAGGGTTCCATGTAAATAAAGGCACTATGATTTATGTCAATGCTTGGGCAATACAAAGGGACCCTAGCCTATGGGATGAGCCAAATGTGTTTAAGCCAGAGAGGTTTGAGTATGAAACCCAAGGGTACAAGTTTTTTCCCTTTGGAATTGGGAAGAGGTCTTGCCCTGCGACTGCCTTTGCTACTAGGAGTTTTACTTTTGCTTTGCCTACTCTTATCCAATGTTTTGATTGGGAAGCAGCTACGAAAATTGGTGTAAATATTGGTCCTAAGGAAAAACCTTTATTAGAGGCAATTTGCCACCTTAGGTCATCAATGGTTGATGTCGTTGCTCAACTCAAAGTTAATTAAATATGTTTAGTTGTAAGCTAGTAAAATTAGGAGGGTAATTTTCAAATTTGGAGGTATGATCCGTTTGTTATTTATCTTTAATGAATTTATTTATGAGTTATTGTGTACCCTTAATTAAATAGCAAGTTAAGGCTTTTACTCTACTTAACTTATTACTCCATATTACTTATTTCTATGTTATTATGTACTATTATATAAATCCATCTCTATTATATAAGCCAAGGAGGATAATTGAATAAACAGGATTAGAAAAAAATAAAATAAAAAATTACTTCATCATCTTCTATTACAATTAAGTAACTTTATTTTGGAAGCTTTATATAAATACTTTTGTTTATTTTAATTATTTTATAAAACAATTATATATAAAGAAAATAATTTATAAAAATTATTTTCTTAATATATAGTTGCTTTTTATTTTTATTTTTATTTTTGAAGCTTTATATAAATCTTTTGCTTTAGAATTCTTAAGTTTTCAAATAACTAATTTTCGAGTTTAAGTTTTTGGAGAGATTTATTTCTTAATATTATAGCACTTTCATATACCATTGTTAATACTGAAGTTTTCATAATTTCAAGTTCAGAATTCCTTAATTAGTTTGGTATTATTTCTTTACTCTTTAATTCCTTTTATCTAGTTCTTGTTATCATATATGATGTTTAATTTTATTACTTTGTTTAGTTTAGATCTTAATATGCTTGAGTAGTTTAATTCTTGCTGTCATGATGTTTAATTTAATTACTTTGTTTAGTTTAGATCTTAATATGCTTAAGTAGTTTAATTTCTAGGATTTGGGATCCATGAATCAATATGAAGGGATAATTTGTTCTTGTTGCTAATTATTATTGTATATTTAATTTCCTATTGATTGTTTAACTCTGTTCAACAAAATTAGGCCTGGTTCAATTGACATAGTATCGAGATATTATGTTAACAATCGAGAGACATAAGCTTAATATTATTAAGGTTAGTTTCAATAGGTTGAATTGGAGTTAAATTGCGAAAGCCTGTTATTTCAATTTCCATGATAAATATCGATTTGAGAAAGCATGTTGTTGGATTTTAATCTAATATAACTATGTGTGTAGAAAAAGAACCCTATGCCTAGACCCATGTATAATTCAAAAAATTAATCAACGCATAAAATCTAATCTAGATATAGTTTATATTGAAGCGTTCGTATTAGTACGAAGTAAGCCTAAGAACCGCAAGCGCAATCCCTCTATCGAAAGTCCACCCGAACGATCAAACCCGCTTTGAGTGTATTAGCTTTGAATACCGGACAAAATCTCTCAAAGTTGTGTGTTTACATATTAGGTTCTTACTTTTGGAGGCCACAATAACGTCTTAATTAATTGTGCGATCATGCAATGATCAAGCACTGTCTATAATAAATAATTTACCTCCTCAATTTGATCTTAGTAGGATAAGTATTTTACGAAACAACTTATCCTCCAAGTTCAAGCAAAATCGGTCAACTCACTCACGTGGGCGACGATCTTGAGCCCCAAGGCATGTAGCAGCCTGCAATTTTGCAAGCCCAAGCCTAGATAGGCCATCTCACAGGATCCCGCACGTGCAACCAGCGATGTTGGGCCTCAGGCACGCTGCTTCTGCACTTGCGGCCTGGTAGCGAGGCTCAGCCAAGGGTTTGGCTTGCTGTTTGCGTGAACCAGTGAGGCTGGCCCTAAGCCTTGGCTGGCCTGGTGATCAGTTACGAATACATCGTTAATTAAACCAACCTAACTGCCAAATAACGAGTATAATGGTAAATAGGGTAGATTCTCCATAGGGAAACGGAATGAAACACAATCAAATTGCAAGTAAAGGAATCACAAGCAAGAGTTATTTTGGTATTTTTTTTTTCGATTTAACAAGGAACAAAAATTCATCTAACAAATCAACTAAATAACAAGGTTTGATCAAGAATAACGAACACTAGGGGAATTAGGGGATCTAAACATGATTAATATTTAATCAAAAAACAATGATCAATTTGAAAACCAAACTAAGGGAAGTAACAAACAAGCAATCCTAACCAAGATAATTGAATCTCGTGCAACTATCCTAGCAATATGATGGACAAAATCTAGTCCTAATCTAGTTCACTTCCTTGCAAATAAATTGGGCACAATACGAAATCAAGAAATTAAAGAGCGCTACAATAAACTCAAGAAATTAAGCACATGCCCAACATATCAAGGTACGGAAATCAAACAATCATCATCCATTTAGTCAAATACACCTCATGTTCTTCACCCCTTTCCCCTAATTAGAAAACTAGCCGTATAAGAAAAGTTGGAATGAGAAACAAGCACAACAAAAATAAACATGATTCACAAAACTAATAAACATAAAAACAAAGCTGAACTATTAATGTGTACAAAACATGGTTTATTTTTCGTATTTTAATCGAGGAGCGCCCGCGTCGAAGAACAGAGTGCTTGCTATGAAATTGCATAAAAAATCGGGCTAAAATCAAAGCTTGTTGCGATTGTTGTTAGGAGATTTGATGCGGTTATTATTGGCGGTGGCCTGAGTTGTGTGGGCAGCGATTTGGGTGCGGCTTATTGTTGCTGGCCGGTGATAGTGGTTGCTGGGAGTGGGACTATGAGAAGAGGGGATAAGAGTGGTGAAGTGGTGGAGTGGTGTTGTGAGTGTGGATAACTGTGCATGTGTGGGATCGCTACGATGATTAGGAAGCGATTGTGTTGTTGCGGGGTGGTGGATGAGTGATGGATTGGGTGACTGGAGTTGATGGAGCTTGGTGCTGGATTGGTGCGTGAGGGAATGAAGAAATTGAATGATAACGGCTTGACTTCTCATTAATCACCATTAGGAGTGAAAGTTCGATTTTCAGTTTGGTTTATTGCCCAAATCGAAACCAAACCACAATATTTCGGTTTTTGAATTTTGTAAACCACACCGCATCATATTAGTTTTGAAACCGAACCAAACCAAACCACCTAAATTTCGGTTTTCTTAAAAAATACCAAATCACACCGAATTTTCCCATCAAGCATCATAAACATAAAATATTGCACATAAACCGAACCAAACCACACCAAACATAAATCGAACCAAACCAAACCAAACCAATCCATACAAACATAATAAAACAAATTTTAACTAAAAGTTACAAGTCCTTGCTTTAAATTGGCCAGAAAATTCAACACTTCACCCAAAAAAAAATAAAAAAAATAGTTTTATAGCATTACAAAAAAAACACAGCAAATCAGTAGTTGCATAGACCAAGCACGCACTCCACGCAGTTAGCAGCATCACAACAAGCAGTTAGCGGTAGCCGCAGAAGTGCAGAACAAAAGTGGTCAGTGGGCGGTCGTCGGTGGAGTGAGAAAGTGAGTGGAGTATGAGAGATTAAGAGTCAGAGAGTGAGATGCTGAGAGGAGGAAGTTAGATTAAGGTTTTTTATTTTTTACTTTATATACTTAGGCTAAACTAGAGTTGGGCTAGGGTGTATTTGGGGTTTAGGCCGAAAATTGGGTATGGTTTCGTTTTTTCGGTTTTACAATTTCTCAAACCGAAACCAATGCAAGCCGAAAACTGATTTTTTTTTCAAAAAAAAAAAAAAAAAAAAAAAACCACACCGAACTACTTTAGGAAAAAAAACCACACCGCATTTCTAATTTGGTTTGGTTTGTGGTTCGGTTCGATTTTAAACCGAATTAGTTTCACCCCTAATCACGATGCAAAAAATATAAGTATTACAATCTCCCTAACCCTAGAATCAAAAGATAGTCTAGAATATTAGGAAGTTGACTAAAATGTACATCATAGTATTTGCTAATATATATATCCTAACAAATATAGGATCAAATAATATACGATCATATCTCATTACCCCCCCTCAGTTAGAGCATGCGGGTCAAAAATGCCCGGTTGGAGAGAAGATAGTCAAATTGTGATTGTTCGAGCGCCTTGGTAAAATTATCTAAAAGCTGAGAAGACATCAAAATAAGAGAAGGAGAAATCAAACTCTCATTAATTGCATCACGAACAAAGTGATAATCATCCTCAATGTGCTTTGTTCGTTCATGGAAAATCGGATTCTTTGCTATGTGAAGAGCCAACTTACTGTGACAAAACAACTTAATGGATGTTGAACACCCAAACTTAACAACAGGGATTAGAGCCACTTTAACTCACAAGTAACCGCATCCATGGACCTGTATTCAGCTTCTACCGAGGAACGAGATACTTTATGTTGTTTCTTACTTTTCCACAAAATGGGTGACTTACCAAGAAACACAAGCCAACCAGACAATGAGCGTCGAGTGACAGGAAAAGCAACCTAATCTAAGTCACACCAACCCTAGAGATTTAATCACAATTAGATTTCAACATACTGAATATTAACGAGGGACAATGAACACATCATCCTAATGTTCACTCCGGGGCTCTTGCATAAATTGAGACAAGACATGAATTGAATATGCCAAATCAGGATGAGTGATCGCAAGATAGATCAAAATCCCCACAAGTCGTCAGTATGCTTCAGGATCAAAAAGTAGCTCACCATTAACGAGGTTCAATATGTGGTTTTGCTCTATGGGAAAACCACTAGGCTTTGCCCCCAAAAGACCTACTTTAGAGATGATGTCCTATGTATACTTCTGTTGGCACAGAAACAAACCTGCTGAGCTACGGGCCACCAAAATGCCAAAAAAATATTTCAAAAGACTGAGATCTTTCATTTAATGCAGCGGAATCGTTCCCAGAAATAATTAATCATGAGCATAGACTGAGACATTGATCTGAACTTCGCCCTTAGTATATGTGAATAAAGAGTAATCAGAATAAGATTGTAAGAAACCATATTGTTTTAAAGCTGTAACAAGTTTTGCAAACCAACATCAAGAAGCTTATTTCAAGACATAGAGTTACTTACGGAATCTGCAAACCACGGAAGGATTCGAATTTTCAAAACCTGATGGCGATTTCATGTAGACTTCTTCATCAAGATCATCATGTAAGAAGGCATTATATGAACATCCATTTGGTGTAGCTCTCAATTCTTCGAGGCGACAATAACAAGAAAAAGTGCACACTGTTGTCATTTTTGCAACCGAAGCAAATGTTTCATCGTAATCAACACCTGCCTTCTGATGATTGCCACATACCATCAATCAAGATGTGAGACGCTCAATGTCCCCATTAGACAAAAACTTGGTCTTATAGACCCATTGACTACTAAGAGCTCTTTTTCCTGGCAGAAGATGCTTCAAGGTCCAAGTACCATTGTTTTCTAAAGCTCAAATCTCTTCTTTCATGGACTGACACCACCCATCAATTTCGTAGCCTCTTTGAAAGTTTTCAAATCTTTACTTTGAACAATAGCTAAAATAAATTTTCGATAATTCATAGAAAAATTGTCACAATGTATATAATGTGCTAAGGGATATGGAGTACCTGAAGACTGATTGGATGGAGGAGACGAAATTTTAACAACACTGTGTAAGTTACATAATCACGAAGCAAAACTGATGGGAACTTTTCTCGAAAACCGCGCCCCATATCGAGCTGCTGCTATTCCGCAGTGTTTGTGATGTTGGACGTAGGCTGCTATGGTGCGGAGCTAGTAGCCTACCGCGTCTTCGCTGCTGTGGTGCGGAAAGAAGGGGCCAGCGCCCGCGACATTCCTAATAGGCTGGTTAGTGGCTAGGGCTGTAAGCTGGCGAGCTTACCCTGCACCCGCAGCATTCCCAACGGACTTATCATTGCTGGGATGCTGGGAGCTAGACCGGGTGCCTGCAACAGTTGGTTGGGAGACGCCATTGACCTCCCCTGCCGTGGGTTCCCCCTCATGAGCATCATTAATTTCATAATTTCCTTCACCTAGACAAAATTTCGCAAAATCAACATGAATTACATCCGTCATATCATATACATTCGAATCTATATTCACATCATCCGAGCAACCAAAACGAAAAACGTCTTCTACAAATTTCACATCATGAGAAACAAAAAATTTCTTAGTGTTAAGATCATAAAACCTCCAACCCTTCTTCCCAAAAGGATACCCCAAGAAAACACATTTACGACTTCTACTAGAAAACTTATCCCCTCTAGTCTTTTGATTACAAGCAAAACACAAGCACTTAGAAGTACGAATAGCATCAAAAGGAGGTCTATGAAAGAGAATTTCGAAATGGTTTTATTTTGTAGATGTGGTGTTGGAGTTCGGTTTATTAAATGAATTGCTGCTAAAACACATTCACCCCAAAAATAAATAAGTATGTACTTTGGCTTGAAACCTCAAGGCTCTCCTAACATTAAGAATATGTTTGTGTTTTCGTTGAACTTTCCCATTTTGTTGAGGAGTTCCCACACACGAGGTTTCAAATAGAATACAAGTTGCAACAAAATAATCAATCAAGCAATTGAATTCAATTCCATTATCAATTTGAACAATTTTAATTGTTTGATTAAATTGCCTATCAACCATAGCAACAAAAAGCCATAAACATCTGAAAAACCTCAGTCTTATCAATCAACAAATAAATCCAAACAGCTCGGGAATAATCATCAACTATGGTAAAAAATTAACGAGCTCCACATGGAAACATGTCTATATGGGCCCCACAAATCACAATGCATTTTCTTAAAATTTCTAGGAGATTTATTCTCACTCAAAGGGAACTTGTCTCTAGGATGTTGAGCACGAAAACACACCTCACATCCCTTAGCTAAACTACTTTTATTATAGCTAATATAAGGAAGCAAATTAACTACCTTCTCCAAAGAATGTCCCATTCTTCAGTGCTAGAGCTCCAAATCTGATGTCACTTCAACCTCAGACACACGTTGCATCACATCCGGTTAGCTAAAATAATAGATCAGCCTGTCACACCTAAGTCTCGTTCCAATCATCTCCTTCAGTCGATTCTGTATAGCACACTTATATGAGTTAAATTGGACAACAACATTTAATTGATCACTTAGTTGTGAAACGAAAATTAAATTGCAAGTGTGATGTGGCATAAAAAGAACTCCAGTAACAGTGATTTTATCAGACAAACGGACAGAACCTTCCAAAGTAGCCAACACACTTTCACCATTTGGTTAGCCAACGGGCATTCAATATTGTGGGTGTCAAATAACCAAGATTTATTTATTACCGGTAACATGATGAGTTGCTCCGGTATCAATAACCCAACAAGAATCATCAAACTTACCATTTAGACGAGTTTCAGGAATATGAGAATTACCCATAAAACCCGAAAACGCCTTCCATTGCTCGGCAATGAAGGCCTGACCCAAAGGAGAAGTCGAAGTCGCACTCTGAGGCATGATTTGGTTATCCCCTATCGTGGCTTCATTCGCGCGAACCCCCCCCCCCCCCCTTCGACCTTGACTAGCCGAAGCAACATTCTGCCTCCTGTCTATTTGGTTGGGTACCCTATCACTTCATAGCAACATTTTGGGTCATGACCCTTCTTCTTGCAATGATGGCACGATGTACGAACCCAACAACTCGAGACATCATGTCTTGGCTTTTTACATTGAGAAAACACCGAAGAGCCGCATTCGCTGCTTGAGCTAGCACGTACAACAAACTTGAGAGCCTCAGAGGGTTAGTCTCGGATTCCTGCCTAGCCGTGCGAACACGTTCATACTGCACCACAAGCTAACACTACTAGAAGTAGGTCGTTTTCCGACAAAATCGTTCCGACGGACCTAAATTCCGTCGGAAAATTTGAACTTTTAGACGGAATTAGGGTATGTCAGAAAATTCTGTCGGAAAAGGTACTTTACGACGGAAAATCCGTCGGAATTCTTGCCACAGAAATTTATTCCCTCGGAACTATAGGCTTCCCACGGAATCAATTTTCGTCGAAAATTTCCGACGGAATATTCCCTCGGAATTACCAAATATTCCGACGGATTATTATTCCGTCGGAATATTATTTTTTTTAAAAAAACTCTTTAAAACTTGAAACCCTAATGCAACTCCTACCCCCTGTCACTTTCCGCCTCTTCCTTCTCCGTCTTTCCTCTTTTTCTTTCTTTCTCCTTCCTTCTCTTTCCTGCATCTTCCCCGGCCTTCTCCTTCTCTTTCCCTTCTTCTCTTCATTCTCTCCTTTTTCTAACCACTTCCCCTTCTCTCCTCTTTCTTCTCGCCTCTCGTTCTTTCCCCTCTTTCTCTTCCTGTTTCAACCACCATAACGAACACCGCAACAGCAACAATAAGAACCACCAACAGCATCAACTACGACGTTAAGAACAGCGACATCAACAACGGTGCAACAACACGGTTACCACCACCACTACACAACCTACACAACCACCTGCGATGTTGTTTTGATTATTTTAAAGGTTTTTTTAGGCCAAATTCGACCATTAAAAGCCTAGATCTAGACTTTTCATGGCCGAACTTGGCTTTGTTAAACCGTTTTCGTGGTTAAATTCGAAGCCCATTTCAATTTAAGGTATGTTTTAGGTTTTAATTTTTCGTTTTTTTCTGAGTTTTTTTTTTTATTAAATTTTTTGGGTTTCTGGGTTAGGAGATTTGGTGGTGGTGGTGGGAGTGGCTGATGTGTGTGCGTGTGGTGGGTGGTGATGGGATTGTGATGGTTGTGGGCTTAGGTGGGTTTTTGGCGACTGTGGTGGCGTTGGTGGGGGGTTTTCGGCGACAGTGGAGTTATTTGCGGGAGTTTTCGGCGTGGTGAGGGTGGTGGTTGGGTGTTTTTGGCGACAATGGGAGCTAGGGAGAGGGTTTCCGGCGACAGTGAGTGTATTTTATGGGGTTTTCGTTGTTTTTGGGGATGAGGGTGGGGCATCTGGTTGTGTTGGTGGTTGTTTAGGGTGGTGAGCTGTTTGGATTTTTTTTCAAAAAAAATTAAAATCAATTTGAGATATATACTACTTAATATTTGAAAGTTTTGGGTGGCTGAAGGTGGTGACAGGCCGTGTCGGTGGTGGTGCGGGCTGTTTTATTTTTAATTTTTTTTATTAACTTTTTCGACGGAAATTTTTGTCGGAAGGAAGTAGATTCCGACGGAATCTTTTCTGTCGGAAAATTGCGACGGACTCTCGATTAAAGTAAAAAACAGCGCCAACAGAATTAAATCCGTCGGAAACTAGCCTTTCGACGAAAATTCCGTCGGAAAAGGTCGAATTTCCTACAAAGGGTTTTGCGACAGACTGTTTCCGACGAAATTCTGTCGGAAGACCATTTTCCGACGGAATTTCCGATGATTTCGACGGATTTTTTCCGTCGGAATTAAGCTGTTTTCTTGTAGTGTGATAGGCCCTATCAAGATTCGGCAAGGGGTCTTATGATAAAATATTTGTTCTGATCGAAGAATAATAGTCTTAGCAGAATCCCATCAAGAAATAATCATGGAGACTAGATTGTTCTCTCCGTTGTTCATGAGGCCGACCCATCATACACGCATAGGATATTAAGCTCACGGTGGTCTAGCTCATGCCATATAGCGTGTAGTTTCCCATAGTATACGGAGAATGACATCTACTTAGTCTGCTCGCATTTGGCAAGCGAAGACCGAAGCTGCTAGATACGAGGACCATAGTTTGAGCAAAATGCTTCTAAAGATAGTCCCAAAATGGCTTGACTTCTTTAAATTTCGAAAGAGAGGATTTGACCTCAGGATTAATGGTATTCGAAAGCCACGAAATTAACATGGCATTGATGGTAGTCCAATCAGACTAGGTACATGGGGATTTTGGTTCGGTAATTGTTCCATCTAAAAACTCAATTTTTCTTCTTGCTTCCAAAGCAGTATGTATATCAGCTGCCTATTCATCATAATTATCACCTTTGAGATGAGTAAGTGTAGTGTAGTCCCCGGGTCGATCTTGAGGACCAACAAAATAGGTAGAATTTGACTCTATTTAAGGTGGTGGTGACGACGGCGGCGGTAGTGTCTCATCATCGGCCATTGGTGATTATTTGAAGAAAAAAAATTATCCTGCTCTTGATACAATGAAGAAATTTAATGATAATGGCTTGCCTTCTCATTAATCACGATGCAAAATATATAAGTGTTACAATCTTCCTAACCCTAGAATCAAAAGATAGTCTAGAATATTAGGAAGTTGACTAAAATACACAAGATTATTTTGCTAATATATCCTAACAAATATAAGATCAAATAATATACGATCATATCTCATTAGGGAAGAAGTGGAGGGTTGATGGCAGTTGGTGGGTTGCTTGTTTAGTGGTGTGGTGAAGGATTATGAAACTTTGTGGTGAAGGCTAAGGTAATTGCAGCTGGGGAGTTTGATGTGGAGGTTATTTGTTGTTGATGCTATGATTTGTGACATGAGACTTCGAACGTCACCTACAACACACACAATAAAAATGAGATAATTAGTGACGTGAGAATTAAATTAAAATAAAATAAACACTAAATTAATTAAAAAATAAAATTAAAAAGAAGATATGAGAGTTAATAAATAATTAAAACTAAAAGGGAAGGGCATAAATCTTAAAAAATAAGAAACGTAGAAATAAAATACGAAAAATAAGCCAAAAATAACAAGAAACAACAAATTACTCAAAATAAGATATAATTAAAGAGAATATGAAATTAATAGAATGAACTAAAGGTTAAAAATAGAGAATTTATTGAGAAGATAAATTGGAAATAAACATAAGAATACCTCTAAAAGTGACATAAATGTCACTTATCAGTTGAACCTTGTGCTTGGTCTTGGCTTGCCTAACCTCGACTAGGCTTTGTGGCCAAATTTTGGCGCGCTAGGCCAGGATTTGTGATAGGCCTATGCTTAAT
Organism: Chenopodium quinoa; assembly: GCF_001683475.1. Classification (NCBI taxonomy): domain Eukaryota; kingdom Viridiplantae; phylum Streptophyta; class Magnoliopsida; order Caryophyllales; family Amaranthaceae; genus Chenopodium; species Chenopodium quinoa. The sequence continues at coordinate 1,578,526 of NW_018744996.1, read as the reverse complement.
TTGATTCTTCATCTTGCGATACATTGATCCAATTAAAGTTGTACGCTTGGACTTGGTGCGTCTAAACTTTACGTCCAACATTTTGATCTAAACAATATTTATAGACGTATTTTGTCATTTGTCTTAATTCGTCTTATGGTTTGATTTCGTGCTTAAGGTGCGATCCAATAGATTCCGTAAAGAGCAAGTTGTGAGATTAATTATATTATCTCATTGATAGAAAATGGCCTCCAGATAGACATTTCGATCACTTGACTACATTAAATAATTAACTCCATAATTAACTGAACCATCTATTTGAATAATACAATTGACCGAAGGACAATACTCCTTCACATGTTAATCTGATTAATTGCAACATTGATTGTGTGATTGTTTGTTTTATCTCGGAGGCCCGGATTATTATCATTAGTTAACCTATTCCCTTAGGCCTCTTATTATTGATAATTTTTCTAATTTAATTATTGTTTTAGTTTAACAATTCACAAATCATCATTCCTAATAGTCTAGATAAGATTAATAATTAGAGTGTAAAAAGACATTTTTTTTCATGAGGATTCGACCCTACTTCCTTGACTACCTTCTTAGTAGATTCTAGGATGATATATACACATAATTAAGCTAATAGTAATTATTTAGTAATTACTAAATTAATAACATGAAATTCTCTTTGGTAACACTATATTTTTGTATTTTTCTCTTTGGAAAATTGGAAAAAAAAAATTATTATATTTGGTAATCACGAATTATTATATTAAGTTATTTATAACATTAATTATATTTTTTTAATAATTGCTTAAATATAGTTAGAGTTTTTCAAAAATAAAAAAGTTAGGTTTTTATTTTTTAAACAATAATTTATCGATTTTATTTTCCTAAAAAAATAATTATTTTCAAATATATATATATATATATATATATTTTTTTTTTAAATAAAAAAACACCTCTTCACCCACCCAACTCTGCCACCCCTTCCACTGCCAGCCCCATCCCCTTGCTGGCGCCAGGCCTCCTCCTGGCCAAAAGCCCTAACCCCTTAACGATCCCCGCATGGTGAATGGTTTTCGTTAAGGTAACACCGCTTTCTCTTCCGGCAACTCTGCCGACACAATTAAACACTTTTCCGACGCTATTTCTTTCACCCCCATAAATCATGTCCTTTGCTCTAATCGATCTGCGACTCATGCCTCTCTTAAAAACTTTTCCGACGCTTAAACCGACGCCCTGAAAATCGTCGACCTTAATTCCTTAAACCTGATTGGCCTTAAGGTTACAGTTGTTGGGTGTCATTTATTTAGGGGAATTCGATCCGAATAACAAAGCCCTTAAATATGGGCTTTTCGACGAACAATCTACGACTTCTCAATGTTCCGGGCCGGCCCAGTTTTTCTTCTTCTTCATCTATCGGGGATGCTTTTTCTAGGCTAGATATGTGGGATAAGGTGACTACGGATCCGGGTACACTATGTGGGATAAGATGACTACGGATCCGGGTACACTATGTGAGATAAGGGGGTATTTGCAGCACCCTGATTTTGTGAAGAAGATGTAGCAAATCCAGAAGAATCCCCTTTTAAACAGTATGGTAGGCAATTCACAGTGAAGCCATCCAATTAATTGAAGCTTAACTAATGATAGAATTTCAAAGACACAACTGAGTACAAATTGAGAATTACCTTGATTGCAGCCACATTTCGGGTGCAAAGTAAACTAACACATGATTTCCATGTCTTCATGCAAAGTTTAGATTTTGCGCTAGGGTCAGGGATAAGAAAGTTGAAGCCTTGAAGGTTTGGATATGTGGGGTGGTGATTTGCTTGAGGGTTGGGTGGTTTTGGGTGGGTGTTTCAGGTTTGGAGGGCGGGGCTCATGGTGGGGGAAGGGAGAGGTGGGTGCTGGCGTAGGGTCTGTTGACGGGGGATGGGGATGGACGCCGATAGCTGGTAGGGGGAGAGGGAGAGGGAGGGTGGCTGGCTAGGTGGGCAAGCTGGTGATTTTTTTTTTAATTATTAAAATAGTTAAAAATTTACCATGGTTAAGGATTTTACTTAAAATAATTATTATCTTTGGTAATCAATAATACAAGATTATCAAAAGATAATAAGTTTTTTATCTATTCATCAATGAGAAAAATAAAAATTGATGGTTACCAAAGAGAATTTCCCTTATAATTATGAGACACTAAAGAAAATTGCTAAAATCAATAACATAATACCAAAACAAACGTTAGGAATGACACGTGTCAATTCCCGGTGTAGGGTTTTTCCCTCCAAATTAAAACACCCCTTCCCTTTTTTTTTTAACTAAAATCTTCTTTGAGAATTTTAGTATAATATGACTATTATTCCAAATCTTTTATAAGTATCTCTTATAATAAATATAGTTCTTTATGGCTAATACTCCGTCTCCTATACACTACTAGAAATAGGTCGATTTTCGACGGAATGTTTCCGACGGACATGTATTTCCGTCGGAAATATCAGAAATTCCGACGGAATTTGTATTCCGTAGGAAATCCGTTGCAAATTTCTGACGGAATATAAATCCGTAGGAAAATATAGGCTTTCTGACGGAATTTTCCGTCGAAACATTAAGCTTTCGACGGATATAAAATCCATCGGAAAGCCTATATTTTCCGACGGATTTTATTCCGTCGGAACCTTCCAACGGAATTCATGGCCATTCCGACGGATTTCAAGTGTTTTAAAAAAAAAAAAAAAATCCCATATAATTTCAGAACCCTACCTCTCTTCTTCATTTCTCTTTTCTCTCTCCTCTCTGTCGCCCCTCTTCTCTTCTATTCTCTTCTCTTTCTCTCTCCTCTCCTCTTTCCTCTCATTTTTCCTCTTCTCCTTCCTTTTCCTTCTCATTCTCCTTCCTTCTCCTTCGTCCTTCCTTTTCTTTCGTCCTTCCTCTTCCTTTTTCTTCTCTTCGACACAACCACCACTAAGTATCAAATCCAGCTTCCTCTTCACGTTTTCTAGGGATTTGCTTCGATTTCTTTGGGTGTCTCAATGTTCAACCGTTCGATTTACTTACCAAAAAAAACAACTTCGATTTTGATTATTTTAAAGGTTAATTAGGCCAAATTAGACCAATAAAAGCCCAGATCTAGACTTTTCATGACCGAATTTAGCCTTGTTAAACTGTTTTCGTGGTGAAATTCAAAGCCCATTTCAATTCAAGGTATGTTTATTTTTTAATTTTTCGGTTTTCTAAGGGTTTTTTTTTTTTTTTGAAAATTTTGAGCCTGTTAGTTGTAGTGTGTGTGTATGACGTGTGGGCTGGTGGTGGGTGGCGATGTGGGAATTTTTGGGTGGTTTCGTGGGGTTTGGTGGCGTGGGTTAGGGTTAGTTAGGGTTGTGGGTGGTTTCATGGGTTTGGTGGCGTGGTTGTTGGTGGTGGTTGTGGGTTTGGTGGCGTGAGTCTAGGTTAGGATTGTCGTGGTGGGTTAGGGGGTGGGTTAAGGGTGTTTGGTGGGGTTAGGGGGTGGCGGTGGGGTGGGTTGGGGTTAAGGGTGTGGGTGGGGTTAAGGGTTTGGGTGGGTTACGGTGGTGGGGGTTGGTTAATGTGGGCAGTGGTGGGTGGTGTGTTAGAGGGTGGGAAGTGGGTTAGGGGGTAGGTGGGGCAGTGGGTTAGGGGTGGTGGGTGTGGTCAGTTGGTTAGGGGTAGGTGGGGCTATTTTTTTTTTTTTTAAATTTTTTTTATTAATCTTTCCGACGGAATTTCTGTCGGAAGCATAGTTGTTTCCGACGGAATATACTTTTTTTATTAATCTTTCCGACGGAATTTCCGTCAAAAAGCATAGTTGTTATTCCGTCGGAAAGTTGTAATAACGACGAAATTCAGTCCGGCGGAATGTTGCGACGGACTTCCCAATTAAGTCAAACTTGACTCCGACATAACAAAATCCGTCGGAAATTCCGTCAGAATGGATCTTTTCGACGGAATTTCCCTCAGAATATCGCGAAATTCCTACAAACTGTAATGCGACGACGCCTTCCGACGGAATTCCGTCGGAAATGGGCATTTCTGACGAAATTTTAGGGTTTTCCGACGGATTTTTTCCGTCGTTGATTGGTTGTTTTCTAGTAGTGTATATCTTTTAATAATAGGATAATATATCATAATGAATATTACTCTATATGCCATATATTTAATACATCATATTTTATTCCGTCAAATGATTAATATATTTTAAATAAATTAATTTAACAATATTTAAAATGATGAATCTACTAAATTAGAGATTCGTACTACACAAATTATAATTTTCATTATTGTTGTTGTTGTTGTTGTTGTTCGCGAAAAGGATTTGCGCAATGCGGAATTATCTGGAACGACGCACCAAATTTGGCGTGTCGGTCAGACATACTGGTGCCATGTGACGATGTCTGGCGCGTCACGCCGGACTCTCAGATTTTTTAGTTTTTGTTTTTATCATAACTTTTGACCCCGGACTTAGACTAAGGCAAATAATATATCGTCGTAAATATCTAGAAGTCTAATTTCTAACCCAATTAGAATATGATCATATATTTTGTAGATTAAAAGATATGGTCTAAATATTGCAAGGGTTTTGGTTTTAGATCGAGTTTGGTATTTCATTCATATATTTTTTTTGTTATCACTCGGAATTGGGTTTATGATACATCATTACATTGGAAAGCTTATGTCAAGGACTATCCAACCATGTAAGATTTGCATAATAAATATGAAGCACAAAAGTCAAATTTATTCGGTTTCGAGAATGCAGTTATGAAAAGGGAAAATAGGGCTAAGATACGTGGATTTTAGGCTAAGAAAAGTGTTAGGGCTATATTAAAAGAATGGCTTATGAAATGATAGAAAATGGAAATGGCATGGATTTTTATGAAAGACTCAAGTGTTCTGTTCATTCAATACTGTACTCAAATCAAATGGCGATGGAAAGTTTTACTTATCATCGGGTTCGGTCGAGGAGATATTTTTAGGTGTCTATAATACCATAATCCAAAAGTTTTTTGAAAAAATGTCAAGAATAATACGACCTTTCATCGGTTTTCCTAATGTACAACGCCCTTTGACATACATGTGCTCAAAATAGAAAAATATATCGTTAACTTGTCAAACAGGTAAAACCGAACACGATCACATTATGATTTGTTTGGATTTTTTGTCATTTTAATTTCAATATTTTTTCATTTTAAAAAAATATTTAATTTTGTAAAAACTTACTTTAAAAAAAAAAAAGCATTCCCTTCCCCTTCCAAAATCCCATCCCATTTAACACCCAGTCACCCATGTTCAGCCCCTCCCCGTCCTTCTTCCTGTAACACCTCCTTCCCGCCTCAGACCCTCCCCCACCCTAAAATGCCGCCACCAACCCCCTTCCCACAACGCCACCCAGTCCCTTTCCTCTTTTGCTTACGCTTCCCCCTCGAACCATTAGATTCCTGCACTGCCACCGCCACCATACTCTATTAGCCCACTCTTTCCCCGCAACGCCGCCCTTAGATTTGGTTTCAAGGGTGGCTTCGATGGTGTTTCTCTAGGGGATTCAAGTGGTGGTGGGAAGTGGAGATAAGGGAGTGGGGTTTCATCGTTTCGAGGACAAGGATGGGGGTTTGGTTTAGGGGTTATTCTGTGGGTGCGTGGTGGGGTTGGAGTCAGTGTGGTGGGGTCATGGTTGGTGGGGCTGAGGTCCGTTTGGGGTGGGTCGAGATGGGGATTTGGTGGTGATAAGGTGTTGGTTATGGAGGAGGGGTGGTGGCCATGGAATTAAAGGACGGAAAGGGGATGGGAGGGAAGAAGAGACGAGTAAAGATATATTTTATTTCTAAAATAGAAAAATGTAAAAATAAAATAAAAATTCATGACCAATCATAATGTGACATATGAAATTTTTTGACATTTAACCTAGAGGTGATCGTTGGGCGGGGCGGGGCGGGCCGAAGCAAAAAAAATTACCCATTTCTCGGGCCGGGCTGGGCCAAGCTTCGGGCCGAAATTGCCCATTTTGGGCCGGGCCAAGCTTCGGGCCAATATTTCTCTTATTCAAAGTTCGTGACCCACTTAATTATACTCCTAACAATCTCTCAACTTTATTTTAAGTGTATTAAATCATGTGAGACCCACTTTTCTTAAATACCTGAAAAAAATGCGTGTCACGAAAAATACTATGCTCGTAAAATAATTTAGTTTCCACACTACGTGGAGTATTGGAAGTTAAACCATATTTTTTACCAAACAAAACCTTGATTAATTTTTCTTTAATTATTTGTTTATTTATTTTGAACTGATAAAATATAATTATGGATTGTTAAGATTAAAAGTTGTAAATGAATGGGTAAGATTATAAAGTTACAATGGTACAGTTATCTTTTTAAGATAATCATTGTATTCATTGTTGGTTGAACTAAGGGTAGTATAGTAATCTTGTTTTAAAAAAAGTTTACATTTTGAATTGTATTGAATATATTATAGCATTTCTATTTTCGCAAAGTGTTGTACATAAAAGAAAATGTAGAAAGTATATAATTCTATCGATTACTAGTTCTTGACAGAAATTTATATCAATGTCTATTTTGATGGATTACATACTCAAATAAATTAGCTAACAATTCTTACCAACACATTAAAGTAAGCAGCTAATATAATCGGCTAGGTAAATCAGCTACTCCCTCCGTGTTTGAATAAGTGAAACGTTTTGACTTGTTTTCACTATTCATCTAATTCAATTAGATTAATGTTTGTGATTTAAATATAAGAATAAATATAGTCTTGAGCGTACTTATTGGAATTGTCTCAATGAATAGTTTAATTATTAATATTCAATTGTTATAATTTTTCATACTGATAATTAAAGATTTTATCAGTCAAAGTTTTGCATTAGCATGCATACGTGCAAAGGGAAATGTTTCACTTATTTAAATACGGAGGGAGTAAATCAATCATCTGGTCAGATCAAATATAAAAATAACCTTTAGTACATTATCAGCTACCCACTAATTGTCAAACAAAGCCGGGCCATATACTCCGATCCCTCTTTTATGCTTCATTTGCTTACATAACTTTGTCCAACTTTGATGATTTATAGGTAAATAAAAATATATATACTAATGTGATATATAGTCATATTCACCAAAATTTATACTTTCTTAATTTTTATTTTATGAGTTTTACTTCTTAGTAATAACATGTATTAGGGATTGAAATAAATAAGACATTAACAAGCTGGAAATGAGAAGTGGAGCAAGTGAAAAAAAAAAACATTTAAATTACTACCATTCTATTAAGATAATATCGTACAATATATTTTGAGAATATCTTTGTGGTATATTTATTAGGATATATTTTTGATATTATTATGTATTTTGAGATTATCCTAGTTTCCTTATATATCATTTATTTTAGGGTTAGGAATATTGTAACATTATACATTGTTTGATGAGCTAATAAGTAAGAGAAGCCAAAGTTTATACAAATTCTTCATGGTATTAAGAGCAGGTTAAGTGTTTTTTTTTTTTTTTTTTTTTTTTTTTTTTTTTTTTTTTTTTTTTACACAATGGTAGAAAGTCTCAGCCAAAGGGGGAAAGACCCTTTGGCATCATCATTCATCCAATTTTCCATGGGTTTGATTGGTAACGTCACATTTTTAGATGATTGTTTGGACAATATGTTTGATACTACTTTTTGGATCATTGACACCAGAGCTACACATCACGTTACAAGCAAAAAATCATGGTTATTTGATACTCAAAGTTTTCATTGTCCCGTTGGTTTGCCTAATGGGAATCAGTATTGGCTACTTTAGAAGGCTCGGTTGGTTTGTCAGATAAAATTGTGCTAACTCGAGTTCTTTATGTTCCTAACTTGAGTTGCATTTTGCTTTCTGTCTCTCAGCTTAATAATACATTAAATACAATTTTCCAATTTAAACTCTTCTATGTGTGCTATACAGGACCAAAGGAAGGAGCTAATTGGAAAGGGAGTTCGGAAATACGAACTATATTATTTTAGCAAACCGGAATTGGTGCAACATGTGTCAGTAGATGAATCAACAACCATGGAGTTATGGCACAGGCGAATGGGGCATCCATCCGAGAAAGTGGTTAGGTTACTTCCTCATGTTAGTAGTACTAAGGGTAGTTTACATAAAGGGTGTGAAGTTTGCTTTCGTGCTAAACATCCTAGAGACATATTCCCCTTGATGAGTGATAATAAGACTTCTAGAATTTTTGAGAATATACATTGTGATTTGTTGGGTCCATATCGTCATGTTTCATCGTGTGGGGCTCGTAATTTTTTAACAATTGTTGATGATTTCTCTTGGGCAGTGTGGATTTATTTGTTGATTGATAATACCGAAGTGTTCCAAATGTTTATGGCTTTTGTTGCTATGGTAGATAGGCAATTCTCTCAATCAATTAAAATTGTGCAAAGTGACAATGGTACAGAGTTTAATTGCTTATTTGATTATTTTAAGGCAACTGGAATTTTGTTTTAGACATCTTGTGTGGGTACTACACAACAAAATGGGAGAGTTGAGACACTACTAGAAAACAGCTAATCAACGACGGAAATAATCCCTCGGAATAGCCTGAAATTCCGTCGGAAATGTCGGTTTCCGACGGAATTCCGTCGGAACAGGTCGTCGTAAACCTATGTATAGGAAAAACGACCTTTTCCGACGGAATTTCCGTCGGAACATTGTTTTCCGACGGAATTTCCGTCGGAACATTGTTTTCCGACGGATTTATCGACGGAATTTGTTCGTAGGGAGAGCTATTCCGGCCACCGGAAAGTCTGTCGGAAAATTCCGACGGAATACAATTCTGACGGAATTTCCATCAGAATCTGCTAAAAAAAAATAATAAAAAAAACACACCTTGCAACCTCTGGCAGGGCGTGTCACCACCTCGTAACATCAACCACCACACCCTCACCCTAAACAACAAACCAAATCCCCCACACCCCCACCACCCCAACCCAACCCAGACCACACCCTCCACCACCCCAACCCAACCCAAACCACACCCTCCACCACCCCAACCCAACCCAAACCAAACCAGACCCCCCACCACCCCAACCCAGAACAAACCTACCCCACCCACCAGACCCAGACCACCCACCGTAACCACCATTCCACCTACCCCACCAGTCCAGATCACCCATCGTAACCACCATTCAACCCATTCCTCCAACCCGTTTTTCCGAATACAAATTGGGAAAATAAACACAAAAAAACAAAAAATATTGAAAAAAAAAACAGATCTATACAAATTGAAACCAAATACAGATCAGAACTTTATATCGAAACAAAAAAAAATCGTTTTCTATACACATTGAAGCAGACGAACAAATACAAATCGAAACAAAAAAAATATTGAAATAAATACCAGATCTATGTAAATTAAAAAAAAAAACAAAATGCAAAATACAAAATTACAAATTGTAAAAACAACAAACGAACGAACGAAACTTGGATTTGCTCGAACAAAGCTTGAATCAGCAAACGAACAAAGCGTGAATCTGCAAACGAACGAAGCTTGGTGGTGGTATGCGAGGTGGTCGAAACTCGAAAGAGGGCTAAAATGAGGAGAGAAAGGGAAGATGAAAGACAAGAGAAGAGGATGGAGAAGGAGAACAAGACGGAAAGGAGATGACAGAGAAGAGGAAAGGAAAGGTCAGAGAAGAGGAATGAGAAGAGAAAGAGAAAAGGAATTGAAAGAGGAAGGAGGGGGAAAATAGGGGCGGACAGAAGAAGAGGAGAGGAGAGAGAAATTTATTAGGGATTTTAGAATTTTTTGGGTTTTTTTTTAATCATCATTCCGTCCGAAAGGGGGTAAAATCCGTCGGAAATTTCCGACGGATTTTATTCTTGTAGGAAAGGTAATGTTACGACGGATTATTCCGTCGGAAACTTCCGAAGGATTTTATTTCCGTTGGAAATTTATTTTTCCGACAGAATATTCCATCGGAAAGCCTTAATTTTTTTTACGGATTTTTATTTCTGACGGATTTTCCCACGGAATAAAAATCCATCGGAAATTCTGATTTTTCCGACGAAAATACATGTCCGTCGGAAACTTTCCGTCGGAATTCAGCCTATTTCTAGTAGTGGGAGAAAACACAAACACATTTTGAATGTTGGGAGAGCGTTGAGATTTCAAGCTGAATTACCTATCTATTTTTGGGGGGGAGTGTGTTCTTGCCGGAGCTCATCTAAAAAATCGCACCCCTACACCTTTGCTACAAAATAAAACTCCTTTTGAAGTTCTATTCCACAAAGCACCCTCGTTTGATGCTATTCGTACCTTTGGGTGCTTGTGTTTTTCTCATAACCGGAAAACAAACGGGGATAAATTTGCAAGTAGAAGTAAAAAATGTGTATTTTTGGGGTATCTGTTTGGAAAGAAAGGATGGAGGTTGTACGATTTAGATACAAATGAATTCTTCGTTTTCCGTGATGTGAAGTTTGTTGAAGAGGTGTTTTCGTTTGCTAGCCCAAAAGATGTGAATATTGAGCCTTATATGCATGACACAATTAGTGATATTCATCATGATTTTGCGCCGAATGATGATAGTGTGATTGATGTTGATGATATGGTCTATAATCTTAAAGAGCATGTGCAAAGTCATGAAGTGCAAGAGCATGTGTTGGATGGTAATAACATTGTCGTTGATAATGTTGATAATAAGGGGTACGTACAAGAAAAACACGCTTCCCAAACTGACAAAACAGCCACGGGCAGCTCGTGGCCCTTTCTGCCTAACGTGAATAGCAGCAACAGCCCGACGCCCATGGGGCGTGAGCATCGAGAAAAATTCCCCTCGGTTAAGCTTCGTGATTTTATGACTCACATAGTGTTTGCTAATAGTCCGTCTTCATCCACTCCGTCTACCGATATCTCCTCAGGTACTCCATATCTTTTAGCAAACTATATTAATTATGACAACTTTTCTATGAATTATCGAAAGTTTCTTGCAGCTATTATTAAGGGTAAGGACCCCAAGTCTTTTAAAGAAGCAATGCAGTATGATGGTTGGTGAAAATCAATGAAAGAGGATATTTAAGATTTAGAGGATAATGGCACGTGAACCTTGGAGCATTTGCCTCTAGGTAAATGAGCTCTCGATAGTCAATAAGTCTACAAGACTAAGTTCCTATCAAATGGGGATGTAGAACGTCTCAAATCTCGTTTGGTCGTTTTTGGTAATCATCAACGAGCTGACATAGATTATAATGAAACTTTTGCTCCGATTGCAAAAATGACTACAATTCGGGCTTTTCTTGCTATTTCAGTGTCCAAAATTGGGAGGTTCACCAAATGGACGTTCACAACGCTTTTTTGCATGGTGATCTTGATGATGAAGCTAAGTTTACATGAAGCTTCCTCCCGGGTTTGAAAGCTCAGATCCTTCTTTGGTTTGTTGATTGCAAAAGTCATTGTATGGTTTGAAGCAGGCTCCGAGATGTTGGTTTGCTAAGCTTGTGACGGCTTTGAAAGGGTACGGTTTTCTTTAGTCTTATTCTGATTATTCTTTGTTTACATTTACTAAGGCTGAAATTCAAATAAATGTCTTAGTATATGATGATGATCTTATTATTTCTGGGAACAATTCTGCTGCACTTGCTACTTTCAAAGCCTATCATAGTGATTGTTTCAAAATGAAGGATCTTGGTCCTTTGAAATACACTCTAGACATCGTTTCTGAAGCAGGTTTGTTGGGTGCTAAACCGAGTGGATTTCCTATCGAGCAAAACCACAAACTTGGTCTAGCTAATGGAGAGTTTCTTGCGGACCCAGAGTCCTACCGTCGTCTTGTGGGTTGTTTAATTTATCTTGGAGTCACTCGTCCTGATTTGGCATATTCTGTTCACATATTATCTCAGTTCATGCAAGAACCTTGGATCGAGCATTGGGATGTGGCGTTACAAGTGGTTTGGTATTTAAAGGGCACTCCATGTTAGGGAATTCTTTTACATGCTGATTGCGATATGAATTTGCAGGGTTGGTGTAACTCAGATTTGGCGGCTTGTCCTCTCACTCGCCGATCCTTGACAGGTTGGCTTGTATTTATAGGCCAATCACCTTTTTGTGGAATACAAAGAAGCAACATACAATGTCTTGTCATCTGTAGAGGCCGAATCACTAGACGAAAAAGGTAATTTGGCACCGGTTCAAACCCCCCTAAGGCATCGGTTTTGAACCGTTGGGGATTTGAGGGATGCCAAATCCTGCCAAATTTAATGGCGCCAGTTTTTTTTTTATTAAATTCAATGTAATAGGCACCGGTTTTAAGCATGAACCGGTGCATTTGACTTGTTTTTTTTTTTCGGCAATAATATATATTAATATTAATACTAATAAATATAATAATAATGAGATCATGTACATAATACCGATAATTAATAATAATAATAATTATTATTATTATTATAATATTAATAATAATAATTATTATTATTATTATAATATTAATAATAATTAGTATTATTAATATATTATTAATAATAATAATTGAAATTAATAACAAGGACATAAATATTGATAACAATCCCAAAATATGATATTAATTAGAAAAATGTGTCATAACTACAAACAAACATAATTAATTAGTAATAATGTAGTACACTAAGTTAGTTAAAACATAAATAAATGATATTTACAAATTAAATGTGATGTAGGCCGCCAACATGTCTCGAATTACATCGAGTTCCTCGCTCGTGAACGGATTTCCCGTTTGTCCCTTGCAAAACATGGAATACATACACAAAACGTAAGTTAGTAGGAGTGAACTCATAAATACTCATAACATGTCTTTATCACTTATTTATAGGTGGCCAAGGCTTGACATTACAAGAAAATAGCAATTAAGGGGTTTTAGAACGCATTTTCAACCAAAATGGCCCGAGTAAGGCCATTTTGACTACTAGGATGCCTTTTTCCTACATTTCTTGTCTAGTGAACTTAGAAATAGTCATAACATGTCTTTATCACTTATTTATAGGTGGCCAAGGCTTGAAATTACAAGAAAATACCAATTAAGGGGTTTTAGAACGCATTTTCAACTAAAATGGCCCGAGTAAGGCCATTTTGACTACTAGGATGCGTATTTCCTACATGTCTTGTCTAGTGAACTCATAATTAGTCATAACATGTCTTTATCACTTAGTTATTGGTGACTAAGGCTTGAAATTACAAGAAAAGAGCAATTAAGGCATTTTGGAACACAATTTCAACCAAACTGGCATACCTGTTCAAGCTGTTGTGTGTCTGTACAATGACTCACTATGTCAAACATGAATCTCATCACGTATAGGCCATAATCAACTCCGTTATCTTGTTATGCGCACTAGCATGAGGAAAAAAGTACATGAATCAAACATACATAGCAAATTAGCAACATCAAACGCATTGTATATTACGAAAATCACAATATCATGTGGCATTACCATCGGTGATTTCCATGTAGGACCTCGAGGAGCTCGAGAATTTATCTTCTTCATAACACTACATAGAAAAGTAAGTTCAAATTTGATTAGTATAATTAATATATATGAGTTAGGTTATGATAATCAATAACAAGAATTGAAGCTATGTATATTTACTTTTGCAGTATGGACTTCACGAGGCGATTTCTTGGTTGAGGTAACCGAGCAGAATCAAAGAAGAAGATTGTGTTACTGGAAACACAATTCACCAGCAGGGTCCAATGATAACTACGTACATACATTCACACGAGAAAAACAAATCAATAATTAGGCAAGTACAACATATAAACTAGGAAAACAAATGAATTTGACAAGCATAATCTGACGTATTCCTCATAATATGGGGCAAATATAAACATGTCTCCCGCACGCACTGATTCCTTGATACCCTGTTCAACATAGTACAACACGTCAGCGTGGTTGCCTAAGATTCTAGCAGTGGAGATCTGCTCAGGGCATAACCACCCAATTTGACACAGAGAACCAAGCTCCCATAAGTGCTCCTGGAGTGCTCTGCATGCATGATAATAGACTGTTAATCGAAAACCAACCGACAATCACCACTAAACTGAATAACATAAATTGAGTACTAGTTGAATTACCTGATGCATATTTGAATGAGGGAAATGTTAAGCATTGCACCACTTAGAAATTCCTTCACATCTTCTTTGAATAGCCATGCCATTGCATCATCATCGTAGTGGAACATTTCCTTAGGTAGTGGATCTTGAATGGGGCTGTCACTAGGCAACACGCAAACACGGTTGTGCAGATAAGTTAACTCCTTAGAGAGCGATTGAAGCACGGTATCTTCAACTAGTGGAGTAGCTTGCATAGCTGAACCTCGTGAAGAGCTCTTGTTCGACGCTTTTCCACTCACCGAGCCATGTTCACTCCTCTTCTTTGGCATCGGTTGATCAATGCTTTTTGACCCCTCCTCCCTCTTCTTTGGAGTTTGTCTTTTCCTCGATGGCTAATAAGACAAATCACACAAATGGTTAGAAAAGAATTTCATCCAACTCTTGGGATGAAAATCGGGTATAGAGTAAAGCGTGAACTTTAAATCTTAATTACCTAGTTCATCAACCGTATCCAAGCACATGGCCATTGCACAAAACTACGTTTTGCCGCTCAAAGTGTAGTAAACTCATCCTCCTCTATGGGCACAGGTATTAGGATGTCCTCGAACCCGGCAACCACATAATGGATCCCGACCGAATAATGCTCAGGTCGAAGCGGTCACAAATGGACCGTACCTTGTTCGGCCGGTTGTGCACTACCATATGCAACGACATTCAAAGCTCCACTAAGCAATTCGCCCAGGTGAAGAATTTCACAACGGGTCTCTTCCTGCACCAATTTGGAATATCACTTGTAAGAAACAAGTAGAACAAAAAAAAAAAGGGAAGAGCAAAACAACTAATGACAAGCCTTCTGCTGCACAGCTGCTGCCTGGTGCCTGGTGTTGTGTTGTGCACTGGTGCCTAGTGCACTAGTGCCTGGTGCACTGGTGCCTGGTGCACTGGTGCATTTGTGCATTGGTGCTGTACTGTGCACTGGTGCTGTACTGTGCACTGGTAGCTGCTGTGCACAGCATTGCTAGCCCTTGTGCAGCAACAAACAACACCAACAACAATTCAACAGCAACACATCAACAACAACTCAACCGCAACAACATACAACACAAAGCAGCACATAAAACCACAAACTTCATCCAATATAAGGAAACAACACAACAAACTTCACAAATTCACAGCAGAATCAAAGAACCAATATCACCATCCAAAGAAATAACTGAACAACTCACCTGTAGAACTGGAAAGTCATGAGGTGTTGGATTTTCAAGCTCCCTCAAGTACGCATGTGCAAGATTACTAACCTGCAACAGTGTATTGATAGTGCGAGGCTAGTTAGAACCCACGTAACTCAGCAAGTCAAAACTTATACATTAGAAACCACTTGATTATGTACCTCCTCGTCTGCATGTATCTCATCTTCTCCTTGTTTTCGTGGGTGACTAGAAGAGTCGACCAGTGTAGTCGAGGAGAAAGGCAAGCTCGGCAAGTTCATTTTCTTTGCCCATGCATTGAACTCTTCTCGCATCTCATTGCGCACTTGTTCCTTAATTGATGCCACCGTGGCATCCAAGTTGACCGGTGAGTTCACACTTGCCCGGGATCTCCCTGATTTGGTATATTCCGGACCCATCACCTTCTCCCATCCTAGCAAGCTCCCCTCCGCACCCAATACGCGTCCTGGATGGTAGGGCTTTCCTAAAGCCAAGGTGAAAGGGTCCTTCTCCACTGTTGGGACGAGCTTGCCTTCAACAAGCTCTTCAGTGTACTCAAGCTGTAGCAAAAACAAAAAGGCAACATCAATTTAGTGTTTATGTAAAGTGATATATATGCAAAAGATTCATGCAGTTCACAATTCATAGTTGCTTACAAGTTTATCTGCCATTTCTTTCGTTTCCGGAGCCTTGATGGACCATTTTCCGGTTTTCTTGTCACGACTCACTAAAGAAATCTCCGGCACAACTCACTAAAGTACTGGTCGTGGAGTCAGAGGGTAATGTGGAGGACCCTAGAAGCGCAGTGGGGTATACTCCCTCACTCACCCACGTCTCCCTCCATTCATCAAACGTCATACACCCCATACGATGGTAGTATTGCTTTTGCAATGCATTCTTGGAATTCTGCTCCCTTATTTCCTACATAATTAGACATATTAGTTTCAAAACTACCAAAATATTAAATATATTATAAAATTGTCATCAGAGTTACTTGAACTTACAATTGCTTCTTTTTTGCTTTTTTGAAGAACGAAAGCATCCCAATCTTCCTTTGATACACTAGGCCATATTTGCCATGGGCGTTTCTCTTCATCGATGACTTCATCATCCATGCCACCTCCTTTCTTGTTCTTTGGTTTTCTCACAAGCTTCTTTGTGATAAACCGACGAACTAAGGTGGTCTTGAAGCCTTTGAATCTTATCGCAAGTAAGGATTCAAACACCCTTCGCTTGGCGTACTCATTTGGAATGTTAAATAGACTATGCAAGCACAAATAACAATCATTATTAGTTTGCCCATTAAATAACAATAAATTGAAGGAATTTATAAATGTGGAAACAAATCATTTAACCTTATATCATTCCAAAACGTGTCTATCAAGCCAATAGGTACGTCGCTCAAACGAAGAGTAATGGGGATTTTGCGCGCAAAAATCCCAACTTGAACAACATACTGACGACGCCATTTTCCTGTAGGTTGGCCTACCCTGTCATACTCCAGGACCATTGGACTGAAAGGTTTCTTGAAACTTGTTGCCGGACCCCTCAGCTTTTTGTTCGCTGGTCCCTTTACCCCCCCTCCACTAGGATTCTCATCAAAAGACTCAGACATTGCATTTTCGATAGGAGGCGCTTGTTCAGCTGCAATTTCAAACTCATCTATCATACGCTCCAAAGCATCGTGAGCCTGATCTTCTGCCTCACCCAAATCCCGCTCCTTGTTGACATCATATAGCTCGTCCCCATCCCTAGATGAATCATCATCATCATCCTCTACATCCTCGACTCCTAAAATGTACCGATCGTCCGCCATGAGATGTAAAAACCTGTCATTACAAACATAACAAGTTATTAGTTGTAATATAAATAAATTTGTAAGGTAAAGTTATAATCAAATATAAATTGCTCAATTGTAATACAAATCAACATTGATAATGGGCAAGTAATTTACTTCATTCATTTAAAAGAAAATAAGAAAAATGGGCAAGTAAGTTAACAATTTCATTTATTTTCACCTAAAAATGTGATTTAATAATACTTTCGACGCCTACAATTTCAAACTAACAAAAAATAGTACCTTAATCTAATATTCCTTCGTCGTGGTCTAATCGCATGTAATTGGCTTGGTCGTCTATCTCATTTGGTACAACAGGTCTAGGAACAGTGAAAGGTGTCGAGTCATCAAATGCATCATATTCTTCCTCATCCTCGACATCTCCAACGCCAAGGATTCTTCTTTTGCCTGTTAGAACAATAGACCATTTTGAGTCGGCTGGGTCACTTACGTAAAACACTTGCTTGGCTTGAGATGCAAGGATGAATGGTTCAGCACTATCATTCAGGTGCCAAGATCTACAAGAGTAAAGTCATCATGTTTGACGTTACGCTTGATATTATCAACCCACTTACACCGGAAAAGAGCAATCGTGAAGTCACAATAATCAAGCTCCCATATTTCTTGAATTCTACCGTAGTATGACAACTCTGCATCAACAGGTGATTTATCCTTAGCACTTGCAAACTCCCTTGACGATGCCACAAGCGTTACACCACTGTTTTGGGTCGAGGATGATTTCAAATCCTGACGCTCAGTCCAAAATGTGTACCCATTTATGTCATATCACTCAAATGAGCGAACGTCATCCCTAGGACCATAAGCAAGCCACCTTACTGTATCTGTGACACTCTCATACTTTCCACCCATCACTCGATCACAAAACCAACTCACAAACTTCTTATTATGCAACTACATCAGTGCCCGTTCACCTTTCGATGGAAATTCATCACGCAAACTAGCCATGTGCTCGTCTAAATATGGGTGAACATCAGCAACATGGTGCAACACATATAGGTGCGCTTGTAAGAACTTATCTCGATCAGGTGACATTCGTTTTGACCCGATTGTGCCATGACCATCAAGTCTCCCTTCGTGTCGAGAAGTAGGAATACCAATAGGTTTAGCAACGGCTATATAGTCGGCAACAAAATTACCGACTTCCTCAACCACAATCCCTTGAATCATACTTCCTTCTGGGTGAGCCCGATTCCTGACTTTATCTTGCAATGTACCCATATGTCTTTCAAAAGGATAGCACCACCGCATGAACACTGGACTAAATAACTTAATCTCACGCACCAAATGAAGAATCAAATGCACCATTATGTCGAAAAACGAGGGTGGGAAGTACATCTCAAATTTGCACAAAGTCACAACCACATCCGCCTGTAAAGCATCATGTGTACAAGGATCAAGCACTCTGCTGCATATTGTATTGAAAAACGAACAGAGGCTTGTAATAGCTTCCCTCACGTGCTTTGGTAAAATACCACGTATTGCAATTGGTAGAATACTTGCATCAGAACATGACAATCATGGGATTTCTTACTTGTCAGCTTCAATTCTCCATTTAAGGATACAAATATTTTCATGTTAGATGCATACCCTGATGGAACCTTAATGCCATACAGACATGCACAAAACATCCGTTTTTCTACCCTTGACAATGTGTAGAAAGCCGGAGGTAAATAGGCCTTGCCCTCCTTGGCTTTTCCCTCATTTTTCTTCTTCGACGCATCCGTGGCCTTTCCCTTTCCCTTGCTCTTCCCCTTTCCTGTTTTCGAACTCAATTCATTTTCCTTTTCCTGTTCCTTTCCCTTACTAACCCTTTGCTGAACCCACAATTCTGGACGTACCCCCAACTTTTTCAAGT
This sequence comes from Chenopodium quinoa, assembly GCF_001683475.1. Lineage (NCBI taxonomy): Eukaryota > Viridiplantae > Streptophyta > Magnoliopsida > Caryophyllales > Amaranthaceae > Chenopodium > Chenopodium quinoa. The sequence continues at coordinate 1,559,544 of NW_018744996.1, read as the reverse complement.
CGTCCCGTGCACCCTTTCCGTCCTTTGTCTTGCTTTGAATATTCATCAGCGTTCCCACAAGAGCATCACACACATTTTTCTCTATATGCATTACATCAAGACAGTGCCTAATGTCATGTTCTTTCCAGTATGGGAGCAACCAAAAGATTGATTCTTTTTTAAAGAGAGCAATTGACTCCGCCGCTTTTTCTGATTTCCCAAAGACTGTTTGTACACCCTTTACTCGAGCGTAAAACTCCTCACCAGTCAACGACCTAGGAGCAGTCCCCTCTTCCGCTGTCCCATCGAAAGCTTTTTTCTGCCTACGGTACGGGTGATCGCACCTGAGCAACCTTCGGGTTCGCAAGTACACCTCTTTGTGAGAATGATCAAGGCGCCTGCTTGGCGTATCATCAATACAAATGGGGCATGCTTTTTTCCCTTTGTTCTTATACCCAGACAAGTTGCCATACGCAGGAAAATCATTAACGGTCCACATAAGAGTTGCACGCAATGTGAACATCTCATTCTTATGAGCATCAAAAACAGAAACCGCTTCGTCCCACATCTTTCTCAAATCATCAAAAAGGGGCGCAAGATAAACATCTATGTCGTTTCCAGGTTGCCTTGGCCCCGATATCAATAGAGAAAGCATTACGTATTTCCGTTTCATGCACAACCAAGGAGGCAAATTGTAGATCACTAACAGTACCGGCCATGTGCTATGCTGGGTACTAAGAGTGCCAAATAAATTCATCCCGTCCATGCACAAACCAAGCCTTAAATTTCTAAATTCATCACCAAATTCTCCAAACTTGATATCAAGGTTCTTCCATTGCGGGGAGTCGGCTGGATGCTTCAGCATTCTGTTTTTCTTTCTTCCCTCTACATGCCACCTCAAGTTTTTAGCGTCTGTTGGTGTTGAGAATAAACGCTTAAACCTTGGAATAATGGGAAGATACCACAACACCTTAGCAGGCGGTCCCTTCTTACCAGCATTGCAACTCATGCGCTTGTAGCGCGACTTCTTACATCGTGGACACTCCTCTAATTTTTCATATTCATTCCGATAAAGAATACAATCATTAGGACATGCATTTATCTTCTTATACTCCAAACCAAATGGACACATGAGCTTCTTAGCGTAATAGTAAGACTTAGGAATTTCATTCCTGTCGGGCAACATCTCACTTAACGCGCTCAACAAAGAAGTAAAACTACTGTCCGTCCACCCATGCTTCGACTTAATGTTAAAAAGTGTTAGCACGGCTGATAGTTTAGAGTATTTTTTGCAACCAGGATACAAAGGCTTTTTAGAAGCCTCCGATAATGACTCAAAAACGTCACCTTCAAAACCACGCATCATCTCATCCACCCCTTCATCCTCGACCTCATCCACATGATCATCCTCAAATCCATCGTCAGCACCAGTATCAACAATATGTTCATCATTCTTGTATTCCTCGTCCACACAAATGTCATTGCTTCTATCATCATGCACATCATACCCAATAACATCCCCACTGTACTCTCCTTCTTCACCGTGCCAAATCCACACATGGTATTTAAGCCTAAACCCACGACAAACTACATGATCTCTAATGATATCAACACTATTGACCACCTTCACATTATTACAATCAACACAAGGACAATAGAGGCAATCGAAATCCATTCTGCGCTGATAAGATGAAGCCCTCTCGCAAAACTCTTGAACCCCATTAAAAAATTCCAATGTATCACATCTACCCCCATTAAAAAATTCCAATGTATCACATCTACCATACATCCAGCCACGATCCTTCTCCATTAAGTAAATTGTCTCTAAACATGGCAACATATTACGAATCATGTATGATTGCTACCATCTATTATATATGTAAATCAAATTTAAACACACAACATGCATATAACATTCATATAGATACAAAAATGCATATACGCTTCCAAAGGGCCCTTATCACTCCAACCTAACCCATCCTTGAACGTTTACTCTCACTAGTGAATGTATGTCGACTTTTCAATTTTAAGCAAAATCCGGCAGCATTTCCCCCCTGTTCTCCAAGTACACGATGTAGGTAATAACTTACCCACATATGTACCCAGAGAACATGGTGATCGAGGAAATGGTAAGCCAAGATGTTCCTTAATATCGAAAAAAAAGACATACATTCACCGCCTAAGTGAGAGTAAACGTTCAAGAACAGTCCCAACCGGGGACTATTCAAGACTTTCTCCTAATGAGAAAGCCTTGAACGGGTATCTAGGCATATGATGATGCAAGCATTTCATATATTTATTGTTGTATTTAGTTTGTCATTATATAATACACAAGTCTAATAGATAGCATGAAAAAACTTTTATCAAAACAATAATAAAGGGAAAGAAATATTTATAACTTAGAGAAGTTTATAATTCATACCAATACTTCCCACTTGAGCTAAATATGTATAATTTTCAAGCTAAACTTGAACTTCAATTCACATATGAACCTATAAAAATGCAAAAAGAAAAAACAAAACAAAAAACAAAAGTTGGTAAGTATGTATGAGAAATGGATAATAAATACAAATAGGGGCATATGATTAAGGAGAGAGAGAAATTAGAGATACTCTAAAGTTAGCAAGCAAATGTGAAACTATGCATAAATTATATATTCTGCTTATTAGTATTTACATAAATGGTTCATTCTAAACCCCCCTAAGGCAATAACAATAAATAAAACTTGAGACTTCACACATTCTGAAACTTGTATTTAATTTTATGATTCCATAATTACAAGAAATGAGTCATTTTAATTAGAGTGACTAAATTAAAAAAAATATTGTTTCTCTACAATCTCGTCCTCACCATTCACAGTCTCATCTACCAAAGACATTACCTCGTCCTTAATGTCGCCCTTCATAGTCTCTTTTTTTTTGGTAAGTAAGTGATATTATTAATACCAAAAGAGGAGGGAAAGCCTTCAAAGTTACAAAGGCTAAACAGCCGAAACGTACAAAAACAATCCTAATAAACAAACAAACAAAACCTATACAAACACCTATACAATCAGCCTAACAACTAGGCCTACAACAAGAATGAGCAACTGCCTCAACAAAAAAACTGGCATGAACAAGCAGATTCCACACCAAGTCTAAGAAAACAAACCCAAGCAGACAAAAACCTAACCCATGCAAACAAACCAACAACAAACTGACCAAGTACAAGCAACAACCAGCTAAGAAAAACAGGCTCACTAAGCTGCACCAGACAGCAGCAGCCAAACACTAACGCTCAACACCAGATAGCAGCAGCCAAAAAGAAACAGCAGCCCAACACCTCTACAACCCATGCACAACAAACCAAAACACAAACAGCCAAGGGCTGAAGCCAAAAAGATGCACAGTACAAAAATTTAGTAAAACATGTCAAGAATGGGTTTCGAACACATGCCCTTTAGGACAAGTACCTGAAACTCGCGCCTTAGACCAACTGTGAGAGCAAGAAGGTCGTTGTGGAGGGGGGCAATGTGCGTCTATTGACAAACCCTAGATTACAAGAAACTTGTAATTACTAAATTGTAAAGCAAATCCACCAAAAACTCAAGAGTACGAAGGAATTCAACAATGGAGTAAGTAAAACCTAATAGATACTTACCTTAGCTTGAAGCTGTTTCAATGGAGGGATATATATGGAGTACGCACGAACGGTGTACTGCTTCAATGGAGGTGAGAAAGCTCGCAGCCCTTCAATGGAAGAACAAAGACTGTTGAATAAAGAAGCTAGGAGAAGAGAAGAGGGAAATATTGAAGAACGAAGAAAACGTTGAATTATGAATTCAATGGTACAATGAATTGAAGAAGAACAAAGAAGAACCCGGGTTTTTTTTTCAAACATGGCACCGGTTTGAACCGGTGCAAATTAGCATAGTTGGCACTGGTTCTCCTTAAACCGGTGCGAACTCTATCCCATTATTTTTTTATTTTTTTTAAAAAAAAAAACAGTTGGCACCGGTTTGAACCAGTGCTAATTACATGATTGGCACCTGTTTAAGTTAGAACCGGTGCCAACTCTAAATTTTTAACTCCTGCTCATTTTTTTTGGCACCGGTTTTCAAGAACCGGTGCTATAGGGGGGTGCCTATTTAGTTTTTTCTACTAGTGAATATAGATCTATGGTTGCGATTACTTGTGAGCTTAAGTGGCTTATGGGCTTATTGTTGAGTTTGGATGTGCAACATCCGATCAAAGGCGATTAAGTTATTTTGTTATAGTGAGTCTGCGTTACATATTGCAAAGAATCCTGTTTTTTATGAGCGAACAAAGCACATTGAGGTTGATTGTCACTTTGTTCGTGATACGATTAATGAAGGCTTGATTTCTTCGTCCCATGTTTCGACTTCTTCTCAACTTACGGACAATTTTACAAAAGCTCTTGGCAAAACCGAGGTTGATTTTCTTCTTTCCAAGTTGGGCATTTTTGAACCACATGCTCCAACTTGAGAGGGGGGGGTATTAAGATAATATCGTATAATATATTTTGAGAATATCTTTGTGGTATATTTGTTAGGATATATTCACCACAATTTATACTTTCTCAATTTTTATTTTATGAATTTTACTTCTTAGTAATAACATGTACTAGGGGTTAAAATAAATAAGACATTAACAAGCTGTAAATGAGAAGTGGAGCAAGTGAAAAAAAAATTAAAAAAAAATAAATAAATAAATTACTACCATTCCCCTGCCTGAACTCTCATTTGCGCATATTTTTGGACACTTGACAATAAAACTCATTGCTTTATCAGTACTTCCTCCGTTTTATAATAATTGACGCACTTTTTCCGTCGACCGTTTTAGAATAATTTATACACAACTACAAGCGCCGAGCGAGGGGAGAACCATGGCATACTAATTTTTTTCACTCATGTATAAAATAAAACAAACCCACTAGCATTATTTTACATTATAGAGCTCATTTTTATGATCACTGCCTATCATTTTCTTAAACTCATGTCAATAACTGTTAGTCAATTATTAAGAAATGAAGTGATTTGTAGGCCAATTAACCATATTGGTATAAAAATTAGCACCCTTGTGACATATTAGTACAAAAATTATCGTCGGTGACATATTGGTATAAAAGTTAGCAAGTGGCGACGGATTGGTATAAAAATTAACCAATTGGCAACATATTGGTATAAAAGTAAACAAATGACGACATATTGGTATAAAAGTTAGTGAGTGACGACGGTTAACCCTTTTTCTAACCGACATAATAAAGCGCGTATTGTACACATAATTTATTCTTGTTCTTGTAATTTTATTCTATTGTTTTTAAGTAACTCTTTTTGCTAGGGGTGAAACTAATGCGATTTAAAACCGACCCAAACCGTAAACCAAACCGAATTAAAAATGTGGTGCGGTTTTTTTTCTAATATGGTTCGGTGCGGTTTGAGAAATCCTAAAACCGAATTAATATGGTTTGGTTTCGGTTTTAAGATTTGAAAAACCAAAACCCAAAATCCAAACCGAATTATGGCCTATATCCAAATTATAGCCTAGCCCAATACTAATTTCTACCCTACATATATACAGTCAAAAAATAATAAAACTTGCGTTTTTTTTATATCCTAGAATGTCAACCAATGTAGGCGATCTTGGAGTGAATGACTTGTTAGATGTAGCGAAAAGGAAGAGGATGAAAAATTTCGGTGTGGTTCGGTATTTTTTTTTATTTTTTTTTTTTGAAAAACCGATTTTAAAACACTGTGGTTTGGTTCAATTTCAATGGGAATATGGTGCGCTGTGGTTTGAAAAATCCTAAAACCTAATTAATGTGGTTTGTTTTCGGTTTGCGCTATAAACCACACCACAAACCAAACTTTCACCCCTACTTTTTGCTTCAAATATTCATTGAATATTTTTAAGCACTATTAAAAGCGAAAAAAGCCAAAAAATAAATAAAAAATGAATGAAAAAGGGGAGGAAATATGAGAATATAGAGAAATAATTAAGATTAAGCATAGAAATTAATCAAGAAAAATTACAATATATATTAACCTTTGATTACATAATCCAAGATTACATTGAGCTTTCAATTATTATTTTTTTTGCAAAATTCAATATTATATACTTCCTCCATTTTTTATTTATTTATTTATTTTATTGCACCATGAGTGATTTCATGCTTACCAATGTATTACTTTGTCTATTAATTAATATCTTTAATTACATTTTTATAAAAATTATAAAAATTTGATATTTGAAATACAGATTTCAAGACGAATCTAACTAGATCCCACATGACTATATTTTTCCTTATAGATAAATCACAAATGATGGTCAAAGAATATTATGTGAATAGTGTAAAAGTATAGTCTTTATGATGCAATAAAAGAAAAACGGAGGAAGTATAAATAATTTTTTCCCAACTTCTTAATTTTATTAAACAAACATGCCAATTCCAACTTTTGAGACGTTAAATTATAAGAATTTATCTTTTCTTTCATTTTTTGAGTTTTTTGTTTGATCTTACAATTTTTTTTTTGTTCTTATCTGCCGAAAATCTTAGGTGCATGGGCGTGGAGGAGAGAATTATTTGTCATTAATAATGAGTATTAACAACAACAAAAAAAAATTCAAAAGTTAAAACTAAAATAAAAATTAAGCACTTACTCCGGCAAGGAAAAAAGGGTTAAATGACACATCTTGTTAGCTTTTATACCAATATGTCATTGTTTGTTAACTTTTATACCAATTTGTTGCCGGTCCTAATTTATTATATTTACCAATCTGTCACTAAGGTGCTAAGTTTTATACCAATATGGTCAATTGTCCGTGATTTGTATGCAACCCCATATCCAATGCTTTACAAACAATTTGGTGTAAAGAGGAACAATGTACGAACAAAATTAACTACTTTTTTTTTTTAACTACATTAAAAACTTTTTCTTAAAATTAAGTACTTCGTATTATTATTTATTTTCCCATAGAAAATACTTCCATTTAAGAAATTAAATATTTATCAATTTAGGAAATTTAAGATAGTCAACATTGGGTTTCCTCAATAAATATTTACTACATTTAAAACAATAATCAAATTAAGATATAATCTCATCATGCCCATTTTTTTAAGTTTAAATATCTTCCTTATATGTTAAGAATCTTTAATTTCCTAAATAATTTTGTTTTATTTTTATTTCCTTAACTGCCACATGCCTCACATGCATTGTCATCATCTTTGACCAGCACCTAAGGCCACAGATTTTTTTATTGCCTAATATCGTGAACTTTTGCCCTTTCGATTATATATACTCTCTTCCACTTTCAAATGTAACGATACCCTTATCACAAACATCCATATTCATAAAACAAAAACCCATGGAAATGGAGAAAATGTACTTGTTCCCATTTCTCTTTGCAATAATAATCTTCCTTTACAAAATCCTTCAGCCTTCTAAAGCAAAGAACAAGAACCTCCCACCAAGTCCACCATCAATTCCTATATGGGGCCACCTACAACTACTCAAGTCCCCCTTCCACAAAACACTCCTAACCCTCTCCGAACGTTATGGCCCAATCTTCTCTCTACGTTTGGGCTTCCAGCCCCTTTTGGTTATCTCTTCTCCATCAGCCGTCGAGGAATGCCTCAACAAAAACGACATCGTATTTGCTGACCGGCCTAACTTTATTGTTGGTAAGGTTTTAGGATATAACTTTTCGATCCTCATATGGTCCCCGTAAAAAAAAAATCAATAATTGTTTTTCACCACTTGCCGGCAAAACCTTCCGTTAAATGTAACTGTTTAATTTTAATTTTTCGATTTTCGGAGAAATAAAATTATTGCCATAAAAAATGATGAAGGCCAATGGATATATGAAAAGGAGACGGTAAAGCAGTTGGTGGTGGAGTACTTTGCCAACCTGTTCACTGATGAAGGAATGGTGGAAGATGCGCGCATACCATCAAGTATGTGTACTGGATTTTCTGCTGAGGAGTGGAATAAGTTGAACAGACCTTACTCAAAGTGTGATGTGGACTATGTAACTCGGAATATGGGTGCTCTCAAAGCCCCGGGTCCGATGGTTTTCAAGCCTTGTTTTACCAGAAGAATTGGGATATTGTGGCACCGATTGTGTATTATCTCGTCTTGTCAGTATTAGAAGGCAAAGCGTTACTTGAGGATTTAAATGAGATTTTTCTGGTTCTTCTTCCAAAGGTGGATAAACCGGAACTTCCTTCCCAATTTAGGCCCATAGGTCTTTGCAATGTCGCATACAAAATCATCACGAAAGCAATTGTGAACCGGATTAAACCTTTACTCCCGAAGATTATATCTCATGCTCAGTCCAACTTTATTTCAGGTCGGCAAATTACTGAAAACATAGTTGACATAGGGTGAATTAGGTCGTTGACTAATCCTCCTTAGAGCCACACACAATTTATAATCATTTAACAAACCTAAATACAAATATAAAGGTAAGTCAAGGGTCCAACAACTAGGAACGATTATATTCAAGTGCTTTCAATCAATGCCTAAGCTAGGTCGAAGTTGAAGGTGAGGAAAGACTATACAACTACCAAAACAAACAAGAATCAAAGAATGAAATACTAGGAAATGGGGATCAACAATTAATCATGACAATTACAATAATTTGGAAGGTTAAGCCAATCAATGGTTGTGAAGACAAATGATAATAGCTATCAATTGGAATCAAAGAGTTATCTCCTAATTGTCAAGCTAGGTTTCCTCTATGAATAACAAACTAGGAGAATCACAATTCAAACCAATCAACAATTGCAAATCTTAAATTAAGTGGTCATGTCATTAGGATATACAATGCAATCTAGCCTAGTTCTTAAGACCTAATCAAACTAAGCACATTCAAACTTCCATTAATCACTTTAATCTCAACAATCAAGTAATCAACATAATTCCAAAATTAATCACAATCATACAGGTTTAACCCAAACCCTAGCAAAGCAACTACTCACTAACAATCATCATCAAATCAAGGCTAGTAAATGAAATCAAGAATCAACCAAACATGAAGAACAACTACTCTAATCAAGAATCAATCATCAAAATCAAATCAAACAAACATGAAATTAAAGAAAACAATAAGATGAGATAGAGTAAGAAATGCTCATTGAGAAGATATTCAATACTATTGTCACCCTTGCATCTTCAATCTCTCAAATCACCATTGAAATCCCTCACTTTCTCTTTCTAAAACTACTCCTAAAACTAACCCTAAACTAGAGAGAAACTCTCAACTAAGCTAAGAATTAATTTCTTAATTACTTAATTAAGAAATAATAGAGAAAAACTATTTATAGTATAACTAACTACGAAGGAATAAGGCAAAATCCCGAAATAGACCCAACCGGGCGCGACCTCTCACGAGCTTGCGCACTCGCGATAATTAGGGTACGGAAACAGAGATCTCAGTGGCGCGCTCGCGCAGACCTGGTGCGCGCCCGCGCAAAGGTCGTGCCATCCTCCGCGCAATCAACCTGTTGAAATCTAACTTCCTGCACAATTAAGAGCTGCAGTGGCATGACGGTTCTTTCCTGCGCGCCTACGCGGCTGGAGTAGGGGACTTCCTTTGGTGCTTTCGTGATGTACATGGTGCGCTCCTCATGATCGTCACTAGGCATGGCAGATTTGAAATGAAGTTTACGGTGGGTTCAACACCATTAATTAATAAGAGCGCAGCATGACAACGCAAGCATTAAGTCTTGGAGTAAGCCATCTCTTGCTTTGTGAGCCATAAGTAAGCTTCCACTTTGCACCGTGAGCCTCTTCCAACCAAGAGAATCATCGTGATGGGTCTCGAGCTTTTCCTTAAACCTAAAAGCAAAGGAACAAAACAAATAAAAGGAAAAACACTAGAAAATCCACAAAAGTGGACGAAAACATAAATAAGGAAGAATAAGGAAATTAAATAGCAAATGAACAAAACTAAGCATTTATTAAGAAAGAAAGTTATAAAAAGAAGGTTAAAACAACCTAAAAACTCATCAAATGAGTGTCATAAATGGCACACATTAATAGTCATAGTTCAAGAAGTCCTTCATACTATGAAACGTAAACAAGGAAAGAAGGGATATATGACTATTAAGATTGATTTTGAAAAGGCATACGACCGACTGAAGTGGAAATTCATTCAAGACACTCTTCTTGAGATGAATTTTCCAATTCTCATGATTAACACGATTATGGAATGTGTTTCATCTACTACTGAGAGTTTTATGGAATGGAGAGAAATCCGAACCTTTTTACACAACTCGGGGAATAAGGCAAGGTGATTCTCTATCACCATACCTATTCATGATTTGTATGGAGAGACTTAATCAAGTCATTGAGGAAGCTATCATTGCGGGAAGGTGGAAACTGATCTATGCAAGTAGAGGTGGCCCACTGCTTCCGAACCTTTTCTTTGCTAACTATTTAATTCTATTTGCTGAGGCCTCTTTGGAGAAGGCTGAGGTCATCACAGATTGTTTGGATCGCTTTTTCACGGTCTCTGGTCAGAAGGTCATCAAGCAAAAGTCAGGAGTTTATTTTTCTCGCAGTGTCACTCTTGAAGACCAAGTGTTAATCAGTGAACGCTTGGGTATGGAGAAGACGGAGGATCTTGGTCTCTACCTTGGAGTACCAACGATAACCAACCGAGTCTATAGAGGTACTTATGCTCACTTGTGTGAGAAAATTGACAGGAAACTCACAGGGTGGAAGACGAAGTATCTATCACTTGCGGGAAGAGTTACTCTTGCTAAGTTCCCCATCACGACCATGGCTAGTTATTCAATGCAAACGGCTAAAATCCCTCGTTCAATTTGTGATGAAATTGATAAAAAAAAACGCGGAGATTTATTTGGGGTGGTAATGAGGAGAAAAATTGCAATCACCTTCTATCCTGGGATACCTTACAAAGACCTCGAGACAAGGGTGGGCTTGGGATTAGGTTTGCGAGGCAGTCAAATTCAGCCTTCCTTACGAAGCTTGGTTGGAGAGTTTTGGCAGAGCCGAATGCTCTTTGGTCTCGGGTTCTGCGACATAAATATTGTAAAGGACGATGTGACATCGACATGTTTGTCCCTTCTTCTAATATGTCTAATGTATGGAGAGGAATAACAGACAATGCAAACTGGATTAAGAAAGGCTCAGGGTGGCAATTGGGAATGGTCAGACTACTTTATTTTGGGATCATTGATGGGCCATGAGCGTCCCTCTTCGTGAACTAGCTACTGCTGAGATTCAAGGGGACATAGATGGTGCGATTGTTAGTGAATTGTGGGAAGCAGGAGTGGGCTGGAAGTGGGATTCCTTCGCCAATTTACTGCCTAATGAAGCCTTGCTTCATATTGCTGCACATAACATTGTTGAGAATCCTGAAATTTGTGACCTCCGCTATTGGAGAGGATCGAAATCTGGAAAATTCTCCATTAGCTGTGCCATGAATTTAATACGGGATGATAATGAAGCTTTGAGAGATCCAAAATGGGATCTTGCATGGAAAGCTCCGATGCAAAAAAGAAATAGTCTTTCTATGGCTAGCATTTCATGATAGGCTGCTTTGTAATGCTAAGAGGCTAAAGAGAAATTTAACAGATGATCCTCGTTGCCAACGTTGCTCTTGGAATGCAGATGAAACTCTGCTACATCTGCTTCGTGACTGCCCTGCAACGAAGAATATTGGTGCTAGTAGTGTTGGTAGCTCTACAAATTATCCTTCCTTCTATATAAGGGATGAACAGAGTTGGCTATCTCGAAATTTGAAAGCTGAAGGTCTCATCTTCTGTGAAAAGTGGACGACTTGCTTTGCAGTCACTCTATGGTGGGTATGGAAGTGGCGCAACAATGTGAGCTTTGGAAGGCAAGAAGAAATTCCAACTGAGATAGGGGCATTTCTAAGGACTCGGGTTGAGGAAACTTGGGATCAATGGCGGATCTACAGTGGGGCCTTGGTGGCACAGGCCCCACCAAAAATCAGATTTTTTTAATTTTTTTATGTGCAATTTAAGAGGTTAAATACAATTTTTAATGCAATATGTGATATTAAACTAGCTTTGTCTCACTGGTAATGCATATGCCTTATGTTTGGTCTTAGGTTCAATCCTTAGAACAAGCATTTTTCTTATTAATTCTTTTTTTTTTTTTTTTTTTTTGTTCTAAGTGCCCCTCCAAACTAAAATTTCTACATCCGCCATTGCTTGGAATACCTTCATGAAGGATACGAGTGACATCAAGGGTGCTAATTCTGTAGTTAATAAAAGAGAAATCTTTGTGAATTGGAAAGCTCCTCCGATTGGTTGGTTGACCCTTAATATAGATGGGGCTGCCAAAGGTTTCCCTGGGCTAGTTGGTGGAGGAGGTGTCATTCGGGATTATGAAGGCAGATTTGTGCGAGGTTTCACAGCAAAGTTTGGAAGTTGTACCACTTTCAAGGCAGAAGTAAAAGCTGCTACTCTGGGGCTTAAAATGGCTGTAAACATGGGTATTACCAAGCTGATTATTCTTTAAGTTAGACAACAAGGCTAGTGTTGAAGCAATTTTAAATGAAGATCTTTGAGGGGAATGCGTGCATATTCTTAGGGTGTGTCGTTCTTTAATCGCTAATTTTGGTAGTTTCTTTCATATTGTTCATTGTTATATGGAGGGGAATAGGGTTGCTGATGTACTACCAAACTTAGGTGTTAACCAAACTGAGAGTGTGACTTATTTTGAGGTTCCTCCTATCGAAATAAGTAACGCTCTTAGGGAGGACATTTCAGGGGTAGCTAGGCCTCGTTTCATTTCGTAGTTTCTTTTATTTTGTATGGGCTTGGCCCTCATTTGCATCAAAAAAAGAAAAATAAAGATTATGTGTAGAATTTCATCAAGAAAAATTAAAAGATTAAGCTTTGATTACATATATTTGAGATTATATTAAGCTTTCAATTTCATTGCAATATTCAATATTATATAAATAAAGTTTTCCCAACTTCTTAATTATTTAACTAACATGCCAATTTTCCTTCTATTTAATGAGGTTTTTGTTTGATCTTACAATTTTTTTTGGAAAATTTGTTAGGAAAAACCTTTTAAAAGCATCATTTTGTGAAAAAAAAAAACTTTTATAAGCTTTTTGGTTAAAAAAAACCACCACCTTCATTTTATTTGCAAGAGGAAACCTATTTTCTTAATTACCCTCTAATTAACTTAATTAAACTCTAATTTCCTTCCATTTCTTCTAATTAACCTCTAACCCACCAAATTAATAACTAATTAGATTTAATTTATATATAAAAAAAACCACCACCCGATAGAGTTAGGTCATCGGAGGTGGGGGAAACTGGGCGGCAGGTCCGGTAGGGGAGGGGGTTGCTGCGAAGGGAGGGGGAAAGGGAGGAGGAAATGGTTGGGGGTGGTGGATTTTTTTATATATGAATTAAATTTAATTATTTAGTAATTTGGTGGGTTAGAGGTTAATTTGAAGAAATGAGATGAAATTAGAGTATAAACTGTGGCAGAACCTCTTGTTTTTAGCTGGGTCAATAATGCTAACCCCTACGGCAAGGCACTTAAAGGCTCACATTTAGTGCTCTCTGTTGCATTTGCAGTGTGTCTTGGTTGTATTTCACCACTTACAGGCTTTAGTCCTGTGCTTAGTGCCTTTATTACCGGGGTGTTTTTGCCTCGAGAAGGGAGGATTTCACAATTTATTGTTAGTAAAGTCAATTACCTCTTAACTTTTGTGTTTTACCCATACTTTTTTTGTGTGGGTTGGATCAGAAGCACAATTTGACCGATTTCAAATTCGAACCTTAAGCTCTTGGGCAAAGTTGTTTGGTTTTTTTGCCGTCGGAACAATTGGAAAAATCACTGGTGCTCTTCTATCTGGGTTTCTTTTTGGAATTCAATGGCGTGATTCTATAATGCTTGCATCACTTTTGAATGTCAAAGGCCATTTACACATATATGTGGCTATTATTGCTATGAAGGTATGTGTTATTCAAACATTTTTTTTACATATTAACTCTGACCTTATTATATTGAATAGTTCAAAAAGAATTATGTAATATCATCATCATAGGATGCACAATTCCTTCTAATCTCATGTGCTTCTTGTAATGGGTGTTTGCAGAAAAACATTATCACTTATTCTACGTGTATTGGCTTGCTATTAGCAATGCTCCTCAAGATTGTATACATCCCAATGGTTGCACAATACATCATTCAACGTGCTAGGAAACGGTTGCCAAAGCAACCTTTAGCACTACAGTGGCATAATCCTACTGAAGAGCTTCGAATCCTACTATGCTTCCATGGACCCGAAAATGTTCCTTGTGCCATAAATTTCATGGAGATCTCCAAGGGGACAGGTGACCCAGGCATATTAGTATATGCTACTGACATGGTAGAACTCACATACCAAATTGCTGACACATTAGTTCCAGGAGAAATAGATAGTGTAGAGGTGACAGATTCAAAAGTAATCCGAATCAGAGAGCAAATCACCACTGCACTACAAGAGTATATTCAGAATAACGGAGATGGAATCACCCTTCGGAGAGCCATGGCCTTAGCCACTTACAACACCATGCACCAAAAAATTTGCAACTTAGCAGAGGATTCAATAATAAGCTTAATTGTACTTCCATTTCATAATGGTCCTCCAATTGACGAACATACAGATTCCAAACTTGCAGGATTTAGATATGTTAATCGCAAGGTAATGCTTGATTTGAGTGTATATAAATATCAAGATTTGAGACTATTCCTAAATGCTTCACTCACCCTATTTCACTTTTTGTTGAGTATATATTAGGTACTTCGCAATGCCCCATGCTCTATAGCAATCATGGTGGATCGAGGTTTTGGTGCAAGCAACCAAATATTAAAGTCATTAAGCAGCGCTTTGAATACTGTCGTTATATTTATTGGAGGCAAAGATGATAGAGAAGCATTAGCCTATGCAAGTCGTATTGCTTACCAGCGTGGAGTGAAGCTCACAGTCATGAGATTTCTAGTAGATTCTGATGTAGAGAATAATAATACGAGAAAAACATATCAGCAAGAAGAAGAGATGGAGCTCGATGATGAATGCTTTGCAAAATTTTATGAGAAGCATATTGCAGGAGGAAATGTGTCCTACTTGGAGAAACATTTGGTCAATTTAGCACAAGTGTACACTACATTACAATCATTAGAAGGGCAATATGGACTTTTCATTGTGGGCCGAGGAGGTCGGGTCAATTCAATGTTGACAATGGGGATGAATGATTGGGAGCAATGTCCAGAATTAGGGCCTTTAAGAGATATTTTATCTGGACCTAATTTTTCCACTACCGCCTCAGTTTTAATTATTCAACAACACAACCCTAAAGTTGAACCTAGGGGAGCAAATGCCTGAGGATTATAGTTGGGGAATTCCTTCGATGCAAAACTTTATACGCATTGGAAATTATTACAAAATTATGTCCATTTACTTGTTAGTTAGACATTCTACTACAAACCTCAACAAAAGTAGGCTATATTGTTTTCCAGAGCGAAGATCCCCAAAATATCAAAAACTATTTTTTACACTCAATGTTAGTATAGTGTACACCGAACAATATTAGGGTAACTTTTAGCCAATTAAGATAACTTTTTGCTATTTTTGGGTAACTTTAAATCTGATACGATTTTATTGTAAATAGACAATAGGATATGTTTTTGTAAGGGTAATGTAATTACTTTAATAATCACTAAGATTTGATATTTAGTCATTTAAAGTGTCTTACTTGATCAATAAAGCATTGATAACTTTTGTACATATTTGGGTAACTTTTATTCATTTCAGGGGTAATTTTGATCATTTTAAAGCAACTTTACAATGATAATTTCAGGGGTACATGTACAATAATTATTGTACACGCAATTTTTTTTTTAATTTAAAAATTTGTGCCCAAGTATTTCTAGTCATCAAACAAATTAAATTGTCTAGTTAACAAACGAATTTCTATTTTTTTTTTTGGGTATTTAGAGAGCCACAAAGGCGGGGGTGAGAATCGATCCCAGGATCCCCTGAAATCGGGAGGGAAGCTCTTATGATAGAAATCATATGTGAAAAATAATGCAAATTGACCATTTAAGAAAATAAATTCTAAAATGAATGTAAAGAAATCCAACCAATTAACAAAAATGGTATAATTAAAGGGAGAATAATTCACACACAACACTGTTAGTTTTTAATTGTGATGATTCATACAACATTTATCAATATAATAATCATGATTAATTCTGACTCAATGAAGCTACAAACGTATTACAATAATCACGATCCCCACCGTCTCTTCGGAGACATCTGATAAAATTGGAACGATACAGAGAAGATTAGCATGGCCCCTGCGCAAGGATGACACGCACAAAGCTTTTAAAAGGTTTTTTTTTTTCCTCAAAATGGTGTTTTTAAAAGGTTTATTCTAACAAATTTTCCTTTTTTTTTTTGTTACTATTTGCCAATAATCTTAGGTGCATGGGCGTGGAGGAGAGAATTATTTGTTGTTAGTAATGAGTATTAACAACAACGAAAACATTATCAAAAATTAAAATTAAAATGATAATTAAGCACTTACTCCGGCAAGAAAATAATGGTTAAATGTCACAACTTGTTAATTTTTATACCAATATGTCACTGTTTGTTAACTTTTTTACCAATTTATCGCCGATGCTAATTTTTATACCAATATGTCACCAAGGTGCTAAATCTTATACCAATATGGTCAATTGGCCCGATTAGGTCCAATTTATTTTAATTAGTTTTAATAAATCCAAATAAGTTAATTAAAACTAATAAGCTCCAATTAGTTTTAATTAAATTTATTAAGCTCTATTAAATAAATAATTATACTGAATTTTATATATTATGATTTATGGTATATGTCATAAGTAGATTAGTATTACTATAATTTATTATATATCATGACTAATATGATAATTAATTTGGACAATTTTAATGATGACTCATTGAGTTATTGGTCATGATTGACTAATAACTAATTTTCCAACCTAAGATTAGGCATGGAATCATACTAGTCACGATTTTTATTTGTATGAAAATTATAGTAACAAACTATAGTTGTTAACTTGTTATTAGTATCCCGTTTGTTTGGTTAACTTGTTATTAGAATCCCCTATATTATTGCTTAATTTGTGGTTCATCATCATCACAAGTAGGGCTGGCCAATGGCTCATCACAAGAAGCAAAGATTACTCACATGAGACATGCATTAATGCCATGGTAATATGATGAATGTCAAGTATTCAACTTTTTATACAATCTAATACCTTTGTCTGTTGAAAATATATATTTCCAAAAAATCAATTGCTATGTTATTTAACTTTTTTTAAAAAAAAAAAAAAAAAAAAAAAGCATTAGTTCAATTATATCCTTTAATTTGTTGTAAATTAATTTTTGCAATTTAATTAATGTTGGGTGAGTAAGGACGTACATAGGGATATCAGTGGGGTGGGTCAAGTAAGAGAACTGCCCCATCCTCGCTCTAGTGAGTTTTTAGGGATAAAAATCATACTCGCCGTATGGGTGATGGGGCGGGGTTGAATTTTAGGTTGTACCCACCCTATCCCCTCCCTGCCCCACCCACCCGTCTTCATACCCGCCCCATCCCACCCCATACCCACATCTATATGTATTTAAAAACAAATTTATATACTATTATACTATTCTATAAAAAAAAATTATGTAAAATAAAAATATTAAATATAATACTTTGTAATACACTTATATTATAAACAAAAAAGTGTGTAATATTAACAATGACTTTTTTTTTTTTATTTGTAACCTATATTAATTATGTAGGATCGATTGTGTATTTGGGAGGCGGGGATAGGGGTGTTCAAAAATCGATCTGAACCAAAAAAATGGACCGGTCCGACCTCGCATCGGACCAAACCGAATTAACTGGTCCGATCTCCGGATTGAAAATTTTATTTTTCCGGTGTTTGATCTGGTCCGGTCCAAAACCCTATATAAACCGGTCTTGGACCAGACCGATTTTTTGCTTAAAATTATGCATAAAACCTTAAATAATGATTAAGATTATCCTTAATAAGATTAGAAAACTTTGATTGTATGAGCTTTTTTGTTCAAAACATACGTAAAAAAGACGTTAAAATATTGTTTTTCATTCATTTTTCCAAGTTTTCCATAAAATTATTGAAAATTTAGTTTAATTTTTTAAATTTGAAAATCGGTCTAAAGCTGTCTGGTTCGAATTTTGGACCGATTTTTTTCGTTCCGATCCGGGTTTGGTCCCTGCTTAATCGGTCTGGTCTTCTGTTCTTGAAATTTAAATTTTTGGTCTTCGATCCGGGCCGGTCGGTCCGGTTTGATCTTGGACCGATAAACAACCCTAGGCGGGGATTAGACGGGTCTTGGGTGGGGATTAGGTGGGGGTGGATATCCAAGTGAGGGGTGGGGCAGGGATGGTTTTGGAATTGTACCCGTCGGGGAGGGGATGGAGATTAATTTTGGACCCTCCGCGGGGATGAAGATGGGGATGGGGATGGGGATGAAAAATTTAGGTGGGGATGGGAATAGGAAGGCCAACACCCGCTCGTCACGCTTTGTCTCTAAAAGGAATGGTGTCCTTCGAACAAGTGTATTATTCCGATAGAGGTTCCGAATTAATTACAGAGGTAATTATTCAGTGAAGCCAAGTGATCGGAATGCCTGGCTGGAGGCCGCTTCCGATCAGTGAGATTAATATAATTAATATCACAATTTGCTCTTGACTGAACCCAACGGGTCACACCCAATCGCGTAACCAAACTAAGGCGACAGATTAAGGGAAAAGGCATTAATACGTTAATAAATATATTTCGGACTCAAACGTCGAATACCGAGCTTAAAGCGTCGAAATCGAGCGTCAAAAGTCGAGTCGAGTCGATTCTAGGAATCGAAGAGACGAGAAAATAAGTTAAACAACTTGACACTAAGCAAAAACCCAAGCCATAGCCTCGCATTGTCCTTGCATGGTACTAACCATGCGAGGGCTAAGGCCATGGACTGCCAACCGCACAAGTGCAAGTAAGGCAGGCAGCCCGGCATGCCATGCGCACTACCAAGGCTGGCTCAGCAGGCCTCATGCAACAGCCCGGATGTCGTATAGCAACGCCGAGCATGCTAATGCGTGGGCTGCCGCAAAATAGCACCCAACATGGCTATGTGTGCTGCTGCTATGTGCGTGGGGCTGCAAGACCATAGTAACCAAACCGTGGGAAAAAGAAGCCGGTTGGGCTTGCCATTGAGGCCCATGGTTGGGGCCAGTCAAGAGAAAGTTTAAATTGGGGTTTTCTCCTTAGCTTGCTCTCCAAGAGAGGAGGAGTGGTCCTCACCTAACCCCCATGAGAGATGGACAAGTGTTGTTTGATTATTTGTTCAAGCTATCTTATTTAATTTAGAAGCAAATTAATTATCTAGGGTTTTTTTTTTTATGGTGATCCTACCTCTATAAATAACCCATGAGTTTTTAGGGATTTGGAAGAAAGTTTGACTTTAAAGGATCTCCTTCAAAGTGAGAAAAGATTGAGTACGAATTTCTTAGTAGTGTTGTGATTTGGTCTAAGCCACTAAATCACGACCAAGTTTGGGAACGAGGGTGGACGACGTTGTAGGAATTGCCATTTGTGATTCTTGCTCCGAAGCCGCGGTGTTCAAATATCGTGTTCGTGGTAACTGTGAAGCACACATCAAGGGTATAATCTCTCATCCCATTAATGTGATTATGTGTTTATGTTTATGCCTTTTGTCTTATTAATTATACATGGGTCCGAGGCAGGTTTTGGTTTCCGCACAGTGTTTAGAACACTATAAAATCCAACAGCGCTATCACGAGCCTTTCATATTTAATTTTTACGACTAAAATTAATTAAGGAGATTGAAAATTGGATTTAAAAATCTGGATTAGTACCTAATTAGATTAGGGGTTCGGTTTTTATTAGATGAAAATCAGATTAATGCTGGAATGTGTTTATGAACCCAGATTCTGACGAAAAACTAGGGATTGTTGGGTGGAAAATGCATTCAAAATCAATGTTTACCCACAAAGTAATTAAAAAATGGCTTCCAAAAGCCAAAATTCACCTAGAAACGTGTTTTTAGAGGGTTTTTCGTTTAGAATGAGTAAATTTTAAATCTTTGGACCTTAATTGATTATGGCATGTGAATGTTGATTATGTAAGTGATTGCATGTTTAATATATTGCGCTTATGCTCTAATTAATGCATGAAATTTGGTAAATTTTGGATGAGTAATTTAGAGTGCCTAAATTCCACATAAACCATGAATTTACTTAAATGTTGCAATTGGATTGTTGTTAGTAACTTGGTTATTGTTGGAATATGATTATTAACCTCCATTTTGTTCAAAGATTGAAACTTTATTAAGTACTTCCTCTGTTCCACAAATATTGCAACAAGGATGAAATTACACATCCCAAAGCATATTTTATATGCTAAATATCAAATTATATAAGAGTAAAAATTATAAAAAGTTGATATTGTGAAAGTATTTTACGAGACAAATCTAACAAGACCCCACATGACTATATTTTACTTTACGTATAAATCATAATATGTGGTCAAACAAGCGTGATGAATAGTGTAAAAGTCCAGTTGTTGCAATATTACTAGAACGGAGGAAGTAAATGGTTTAGATCTTGAATACCAAAACCCTAAAATGAACAAAGAATGAATATTTGAGGATTTTAGAAATCGATTTGAAATTCATGATGTTCATGCTTGAGTTTGAATGTTGGATTGCATTGGATGTTTAAAATATTCAAACATGTTAAGTCCTAATTGAATAAATAAATTTTCATTGGATGGTTAAATAATTTATTTGGTTAGTTTGTAAAAATCATAATTCTTTTAATCATGGGATGAGTTAATTTAATTATGAAGCATACCCTAAAATTTTGAATGTTCGAAAATGTCCTAAAACTATTAAAGATTGGATCTTGTGAATAATTTTGGATGTTGCACCTCCTTGGATTAATTTTGTTGGATTTAAAATTGATTCAAAATGATCAAATTTTAATTTGGAAATTGGATTTTAAAATTAAAATATCACAAAAAAATTTCGGGATTAAAAATCCCAAAGCATGCATAAAAATCGAAGCTTAGAGCCTTAAATGCACCCTCTCGATCAGCAGTGGCTGCTCGCGCAGCCCACATAAATGCTGCAGCCGAGAGACCGTGCGGTGTGTGCGAGTGTGTGGGCGACCATGGAGCAGCAGGGGTGTGTGTGCAAGGGGTGCTAGGATGGCGCGGGAAGCATGCTTGCTGTGTTGGGGCTGCTAGGCAGCGCCTAGAAGGAGCAGTGTGCTTTGTGCGCTGTGTCACCTGTATGCGTGCTGGGGCTAACAGGAAGCACCGAAGACAGGTCAACATGCGAGTTGGAGCTGCTAGGCAGTGCCCAACACATGCGCGCGAGCAACTAGGGCTACTAGGCAATACCCAGCCCGAGCCTTAGCATGGATGCTTGGTTAAGCAGCCAAGCAGCGCCAAGCTTTAGCGTGGGATGCTAAGAGCCCAGTTTTGCACAACTTCGAGGCTTTACCTCGGTTTTTCTCGGAATCGCGTAATTTTGACAAAAAATGACTTTATTCGTTTAATTTAATTTAATTAGATTAATTAATTAATATGGATGTGGGTTTTAGTGGGAGCTTTTTTAATCAATTTTGGGTGTCTAAGCGTTTCACGTGCTTAGGGAATGCTTTTCTTCACATAATTGGTTAAATAACTCGACTAGTTTTAATTAGACTTGTTAATTGGATTAACGACCTAAGTAAGTAACGAGCGCGCGTTATTTTTCGATACATGGCTTTATGATATTGCTTGTATTACTTGTAAAATTTGCATGGGCCATTCAATTTAGAAGTGAATAGGTGAATGGTATATTAGATATGCTCTTGCAAGTTATATGAAAGTGAGTAGTATGGACTGGCTAGGATAGATAATACGGAGTGCGAGCCGTGATGTATTTTTTATAAATCTAAATACGGACTATGTGCCTTTAGGTATTTCTGTACTTAGTTAATTTAGATTTTTTTTAGTCCTAGTACTTGCATGCCTTGAAGGAAAAGTCAAAGACGACGTTTCTTTGAAGACAGGGCCAAAGATGCCAAGGAGACCTTGGAGTTTAAAGATTGAATGCTTCCCGACCAAGTTGAAGGGGCCATACTAGGATCACTATGCATTTATTTATTTATTTATGCCCTTAATATTTAAACGCATGCCTATTATATTTCTATTGTTGTGTATGATTAGTTAAATTCACTTAAATCAAACCAACATAGATACCCTAAGTCCCAAAGAATGTTGAAGGTCTAACAATGGCGATAATTAGATGTTTTGGCGCTGTTTGCAATTTTGCATGCTTGAGAGTTGAGATGAAATGAGGAAAAATAAGAAAGTTGCAATTGAGTTTTCTGACTAATAACTTGTGGGCTATTAATTTGTGGGCTTTGGATGTGAGTTTTGTGACAGGTTCACACCCCCTGTCATTAAACCCACCCCAAAAGGGACGGGGATTTAGGCCCGTTGCTTATTGGCTGTCATTAAAGGATTTAATTTTTGTAGTGATAATAATATAAGATATACGCCTTACTATAATATTTGCTTTAACCCTTTTTTTATTTAAAAATATTATCATAAATCATTTTTTTCTTACAAAGAAAATTATCAGAAATCAAAAACCCTAAGGTCGTATCAAATCACAAGGAAAAGATGTCCCAAAACCCAATTCGTCTACTAAAAAATATGTTCATTTAAACAGTTCACAATGTTCAAAATAAAACTACTTCATGTTTAAATATATGTTCATTTATAAAAGGTAGATATTTCAAATTCTACATCTACTTGTAAAAATTCATTTGATACACTGTTGTACACAGTGGCGGACCTAGGAATTTCCGACTGGTGAGTCACAATCGATAACCAAATATGTAAAAAAAAAATTTGCCAAAATTCCCAAGAAAAATTATTTACAAAGATCATCCAAATAGAAAATTGACAAGATTACAATACTAACTAATAATTAACAAGCTTAAAATTGACAAGACTCTATTTATAACAAACTAATAATTTATAAACTTTGCAATGTTCAAATTATAACAAAATTCTTATTCCATATTATATAATCATTTAAAAAAAACTCTTTTTTCATATAAAAAATGTTCATGCTTACATAACTAGATGTTCATGTATGGTGTCTAAATGTTCATATACAAATACATGTTCAGTTCCATAATGCCATTGTACACATGTTACTTTTTGGCAATCGATCGACCCCCCACACTTACCTTCTAGCATCAAATGACAAGAGTATGCAGCAAGACAAGAAAAAAAAAAAATAGAGTGAAAATACATAATCATGTCCACAAAACGGAAAGATTCACCATTTGTCGTTGGTAAACATTAAAGTGGAAATTACTGAGAACTTGAAATCTCAGGTTATCGGAATACATGGCACATTGCGCTATCGTCTATCTATTTGTTGCCGGCACCATTATAGACTTTCTGTCGAGGTTCTTGATCACTTTTTCAGCGAATCGCATCTTCTATCTCCTATTCCTTTTTTTTTAACCTAGGTAAGTCTCTCTTCCAATTATGGCCAATTAATGTTTAGCTTTGTGCTTTTATTTGGTGCATGGAAAAGCAACTGGAATGAACTAATCTTTGTTATATGAGGGTGAAAGAGTTGAGGCAAGCAAGTGGATGCGGGAAGCAGGGAAAATTTTCTATTATATATTTTTTTAAGGGTAATTTCACTTTTGCTACCACCAAAAGGCATGCATCTCAGTTCTACTACGCCTTAAATTTTTTATTTTATTTTGCTACCACCTACATCACAATTGTAAAAAATTGCTACTACTTAACGGAATGGGTTAGGTTTCTGTTAAGTTTATTAAAAAAAAAACCCACCACCCTCAACTGCCACCCTCCCCCCTCCCTTTCCTCCTCCTTTACAGCCCACCCTCAACTGCCCTGCCAGCCCCCTCCCATCAACCACCATCCCCCTCCCCCCTGCCGGCGACCGGCGCCGACGACCCTACCCCAATCCCTTTCCCCCACCAACGCAGTCACCACCCCTAACTCCATTGATACTCACGCACAAAGCTTAATGGAAATGGGTAATATGTTCATTTCTTCACCAAAACGCACAAAATTAGTACCAAAACGCTCACAATGGAACACACTATCATTTGGGATCAAGAACTGTGCGAATACATTTGTTAAACAAAAACCCCCAATTCGATTTTTCTAGGGTTCTTCGCGAAAAAATTTAGACAATGCAGCAAATTTGATCAACACAAACGCGAATTGGTATGAAGCATTCATAATAATGATGAACAAGTATGCAAATTACACAAGAAAGAGTTGAAATTCAAAAACACGAATCACAGTAGCACGATTAATTATTTATTAGTATATTTTCATTGCCAAATTTGTGTGGGTGATGCTGAATTTGATGCGTATATGATTAAGAACACATCAATTATGATATGAGAGGAGATGGAATGAGTGACTGTCGGCTCTTTGTAGCAACAGCGGTGGCTTCAGCATTAGAGGATGGTGGTGGCTTACAGGAGGGCATCAAGGAGAGTAATAATGCAAGAAGTGTGGCTTTTGAGTTATGAGGAGGGAGAGATGAAGGTAAGTTGGGCAGCGAGAGTGAAGAAGATGATGAAGATTTTGGGTTTTCCGGTTCCAGGGGAGGGGGTTGGGGCAGCGAGAAAGGGATTAGGGAGGGGGGTGGGTTGCGTTGGTGGGGGAAAGGGATTGGGGTGGGGTCGCCGGCACCGGCCAAAGCATTGGGCGTCGGTCGCTGGCGGGGGGAGGGGGGAGGGTGGTTGACGGGAGGGGTGGTGGAGGAAAGGGAGGGGAGAGGGTGGCTTGTTTTTTTTTAAAAAAAACATTTTAATTTTTTTTTTTGAATAAAATTAACGGAACCCTAACGGATTCCGTTAAGTGGTAGTGAAATTAAAAAATGTGATTTTAGGTGGTAGTAAAATAAAAAATAAAAAAAAATTTAAGGGGTAGCAAAACTGGGGTGCCTGCCTTTTGGTGGTAGCAAAATTGAAATTACCCTTTTTTTTAATTTTACTAGTTATTGGCCCGGGCGATGCCCTGCGTCATTATATATTTATTACTTTAAACGAACTATATATATTTTGGACTGTTTGTCACTGAGAGCTTAAGTGGTGGTTTTTTTTTTAAGATGATAGTTTAAGTAGTTTGTTGTTTGTATGAGCTGGTTTGACTATAAGAATAATTTTTTGCATTAAAATCAACTCGTTGTAAAAAAAAAAAAAAAAAAAAAAAAAAAAAAAAAAAAAAACCAAAAAAAAAACCAAAAAAAAAACCAAAAAAAAAAAACCAAAAAAAAAAACAAAAAAAATTTCAAATCTTTATAAATTTGATGTCAAAATATATACTACTCCATAATGCACAAAAATCTTTTTCTCTATAATTACAATTTTATGAATTAAGGCACAAAATAAAAATGGAGTAAAGTTTAATTTCTTACAAACTTTATTATTGTATAATTATTAAGGAGTTACATTCCAAGGGAAATTGTTATGCATATGAAGAGTTTATCAATTAAACTAAACATTAATACATGGAGGTTAATGCATGGAGTTTTTCAATCATTAATGGTATGGTATGATTTGGCGACACATCATATGCCAAATGGCAAAATTGGTGACACATGGTAAAACAACATATCTTGCCATGAGTTTTACTAATATATATTGACTAGATGAAACCCGTGCGATGCACGATTTGTTTTTATTTTTTCAAATAAAATATTTTACTAATATATATTTATCTAATAAACTTTGTGATATTTGCTTGCTTATTACTTGAATTTTTTTTTATTATAAAATGAATAATTAACTTTATTTCTCATATTTAGATAAAATTAGTAATATAAAAAGATAATATTTTATTTCACAAAGTTTCATATGTGGCTGGTCACACCGTGTGGTAGGGGTGACTTAGTCAAGAGTTACTTGGTTGGTCAAGAGGTACTTAATCGATCAGGGGTTACTCAGATGGTCAGGGGTTACTTGGTTAGTGTTAAGGTGTGTCTTAGCCGGCCACACGATATGGCAAACCACACAAAAAACGCGCTGATTTTATTTTTATAATTAATATAAAAATTTTGATCTAAAATAAATTGCAATTCTTTTTTTTTCATTGGCTAAAATATAACATTTTCCTATGTGACGCTCTAAATTTAATCTTACATGGCATAATCCTATTGTAGAGTTTTAAAATTATTAATCCTACGTGGCGATTTTTTATTATAATTCTACGTAGCGCTTTAAAAAAAACTAATCTTATGTGGCAAAATCCTATTGTAGCGTTTTAAAAATATTAATTCTAAGTGGTGCTCTAATAATTTTTTAAAAATTAAAATCCTACGTGGCGCTCTAAAAACTCGGGAAAAAACTCCCCTTTATATATATACTAGTTTTTTGTCCGGGCGATGCCCAGATGGTTGGTAAAATTTTAAGATAACATTTTTACTTAAATGTTAAATACGGTCATATATTCTGTTATGATAATGTAAGATATTTAGATATACCATATCATATGACTTATATTTATATATTAGTGTACTTTTTGTAGTTTTGTTTGTAAATAATAGATATCTATGTTATTATTGACTTGAAATTACTTATATTGAGCTTAAACTATTTTCACTGAACTCAAAGTATTTTTACCAAACTAAAATTATTTTTACAAATTAAAACTTATTTTACTGATTCTCTATTATTTTTTTAAATACTCCATCCATTTTTCTTTTAATGCACCATAAAGACTT
This sequence comes from Chenopodium quinoa, assembly GCF_001683475.1. Classification (NCBI taxonomy): domain Eukaryota; kingdom Viridiplantae; phylum Streptophyta; class Magnoliopsida; order Caryophyllales; family Amaranthaceae; genus Chenopodium; species Chenopodium quinoa. The sequence continues at coordinate 1,532,692 of NW_018744996.1, read as the reverse complement.
TTATACTATTCACTTAATCTTTTTTTACCATCATTTGTGATTTATCTATTAGGAAAAACATAATCAAGTGGATCTAGTTAGATTCGTCTCGAAATCTGCTTTTTAAATATCAATTTTTTTTATAATTTTTACAAAAGTATAATTGAAGATATTAATAGTTAAAGTATTGCATTGGCAAGCGTATGTGAAATCCCTCATGGTGCAATAAAAAAAGAACGGGGGAAGTAAATTAATTAAATAACAATGCATTTTGTATGCGGCAAGCCACACTAAATTGTCGGACAAAGTAACCCCTATAAAACTGACTGAGTAACTCTGTAATATTAACTGAGTAACCTCTAATACTGACTAAGTAACCGCTGTTATAACATTGACTGAGTGACCACTATAACACTGACCAAGTAATCCCTATAGCACCAACAAAATAACTCTTAAAATAGTTGGTGACACGGTTTGACCCTATATATAAAAGTTTGTGATTAAATATATTATAAATGGATCTTATCTTAAAGAACTTTTTAAAACGAATTTGATGATAGAAATAAAATTGGGTTATAGGATACTTATAAAATGTTAAGATTAATTTTGTATATATGAAATATTAAAAGTACATCGATAATAAAACTCTATATAACAATTTTATGTTAAAAATCTATCCAAATTTCGTTTACTTAGTATCATATGTGTCACAATAATACCTATTTGTTGCCTATGTGGCGCGACACTTGGCGAAAAATTTGAATGCCAAGTATCGTTGTTTCGTGGCTTGACTGCGAGATCGGCTTTATTTATTAGTGATATAATATTAGATTTCTTGACGTTTAAGTGAAGTTGCAGGGGAGCCGTTGGGAAGTCGTTGGGCTAAGCTACCTACTATAGAGTCTAGGCAAAAATCTGTAGTGTAAATATTACAAAGGGCTCTAATAAAATATTGTTAGAGTAACTTCATACGCAACAGGGTCTCCAAAATTTTTTGACTTATACCCTTCCATTTTGCTAAAGGAACCAACAAACTGGACATTTGTATGAAATTATTGATAACATTAATTAGTAATTACTAAATTAATAACATTAAAAAAAATGCAACACTAAAAAATATTGCAAATATTAAACTTAGTAGTTACTAAAATTTTATATTATTTGTTACCCAGTATTATCATTACAAAAAAAATAAAAATAAAAATACTCGTATTAATGTATTATTGTATTTGTATTAACTATGGGTTATTAGCATTGAAATATTTTTGGTAGTTACCAATATTGTAGTACTTCCTCCATTTTAAAACTTGCAACACTTTCCTAAAATGAAAATGTTATCATACTTACAACATACTATAATTAAAAAGTTTATCATGGTGAAAATTGTACTATTAAATTATTCAAAGTTTATGACCCAATTAATTATACTCTTAACAATCTATCAACTCTATGTTAAGTGTGTTAAATCAAGTGAGACCCACTTTTCTTAAATACCTTGAAAAAGTGAATATTGCAAGCATTATAAAAAGGAGAAAGTATCAATAATCAATCAATAATGAATAATGAGAGTGAGGGATAGCTCAAGTGGTTAGGGCTCCCCTTCCGATTCCAAGAGATCTTGGGATCGATTTTCATCACCCGCCCTTGTGATTCTCTAAACACCAAAAAAGAAAAAATCAATAATGAATAATATATATATAGAGTTTTTTCGCGAGTTTTTAGAGAGTCACGTAGGATTAAAATTTCTTAACGCGCCATGTAGGATTATAAATTTTAGTTATAGATAATTAAATAAGACATTTATAATTTCTTTTAGAATTAAATAATTCAAATGCCGCATAATCAAAATTAGCGAATGAGATTTTAAAGTTTAAATTAATAAATTAAATCTAATATATATAAATAAAGTAGGCATTTTTCGGGAGCATTTAGCGCGCCACATAAGCAAAGTATTATTTGATTTTTATTTTATTTAAAAATTAAAAAAAATGAATTTGTCACGTAAGTAAATGTCACAAATGAGATTTGAATAGATTCGCCACGTAGGTAAATGTGACGAATGAGATTTGAGAATTTAACCATTTACGTAAAAAAAACAGATTTAAAACATTTAGAAAACTAAAAATTATCTTTTATAATTGATAACTAATTAATTTTATCAACAGCATTATACGTTATCAATTAATGAAAAAATGGTATTAATGGATAGAATTGGAAATTATCGTGTAATTTTATTAAAAAAAATTTTAAATAAAAACATGATTAATAACTTACAATAAAAAAAATGTATATTATGATTTACAAAAACACATGATGTATGATTATATGGTAAAGATTTTTATCGTGTAATTATCAAAATTAAAACATAATAATTTACAAATAAAACACGTATGTTCCGTAAAAAAAAAACATGTATGATAATTTTAGAAAAAAAAACTTATGATTATATGATAAAGATATATGATTTTATAAAAAAAATTATTAAAACATGTTATCTTACAAAAAAAATTTAAAATTAGCATGAATAAAAATTAAATTGAAAAATAATAAAGATGATAATTATTATTAGAAATACCTAAATGACGTAAACTATGATTTAAAATAAAATCACAATAAAAAAAGCATAATCTTATAACAACTAAAAAAAACATAATCTTATAGATAATAATTATTTTAAAAAATTGAGATTAGATTAATAAATAATGATAAAATTTATGTTGAAAAGATATTATTTAATATCATAAAGCCAAGATTTTTAATCTTATATAAATAGGCATTATTAATTTAATTCACATGCACCGTTAATTAACCACTCAATATTTCGTATCTAGGAAACAATTTTGGGATTTCATATTGTTACGTGTATGAATAATGTTTATTGGATTCTTTTCATAAGTTGGGGATAAAAGAAGCAACGTACTACATCTCTACATCCGACCTTCATGGCTCTACAATACCCTCTATTTTCCCCATATTTTCCCGTATATGGTGAGGATGAAGAGGAAAGGATGTTGTCATAAATTCGACACCACTAGCCACAACTTAAGGTGTGTTTGAAGGTGGCAAATTGATTTCTTATTATAATATTTATTAAAGGAAGTTTTTATTAGTTACAATAGCATGAAAGTGCTAATAATAAGTGATTTATATAAAATTAATTTAAAATTTTATCCTTTTCAGATGGAATCATACAAAATTAATTGCTCTTTTTAGTTATAATGATTTATACGATAAGGAAAATTAAAGAAATATTATAAAAAAATTCAACAAAAATATACAAAATTATTAGATAAAAATCCATGCATTGCACGAGCTTACATCTAGTAATATAATATAAAATGTAATAATAATATATAATAATGATATATATCAAAAGACACACCAGCAATGACACGTGTCATCTCCTGGTGTGTCCTTAGTTACATTTCTTTTTTTTCAAAAAAAAATCTATCAATTAAAGAAACAAATCATTTACAAAAATAATATTATTTTTTTATACATATTCCATATTAACACGTAGTAATTACTATATTTAAAATAAAAAGATTTCACAAATCTTTCTAAAAAAATTTGGACAACTATAAACCGAAAATACAAATTCTTAAGACGGCCGGAGAAGACGAGACTATGGTGGTGTGGGTAGTTGACTGGTGTCAATGACATCGACAGTAGAGGTAGTCGGTGAAGAAAACATTGTGTGGGCAATACGAAGAAAAAAGGGTTAGGATTTTTGGAAAAAAAAAGGCTCTTGATACCATGTGAAGAATAAACGATGGTTAACCCTATTAAGGTGCCCTGGCACTCATATTTAATAAACACTATTATTACACAGTTACATAAATAATCTTAGGGTTACACTATTAAAATAAATTGTGACCTATTTTACAATAAGAAAAAATATTGCTCAGATTTTTGCCTACTTTTGTTTTAGTTGAGTATTAGAAGCTACAATTAAAATTGCAAATACCAAATCAAATTACCACATACTTTTATTATTTCTCGACTAATTTATGATTATAATACTTCTCAATCAATAATCTATAAGTATATATAACAATAGATTATCATGCATGGCTCGGGATCTAACCTAGCGTTAAAAGAGTTTTCATACTACGTTGAAATATTGGAAGTTAAAGCATTTTTTTTTTACCAAACAAAACATTAATTCATTTTTTTATTTTTTTATTTTCTGTTTTTTTTTATTGAACTTTGATAAAATATAAACATGGATGGTTAAGCTAAAATTATAATAGTTATCTTCTTAAAAAAAAACCATTGCATTCATTATTGGTTTAACTAACGGTAGTATGGTAATCTTGTTAAAAAAAAAATTCAATTTGCGATGTGTTGCATATATTATGACATTTTCATTTTAACAAAGTATTGCACATAAAAAAAAATAGAGGAAGTATATAATTCTATTGATTACTAGTATTCAACGGTAATTAAATCAATGTTACATTTTCAAATATATCAGCTAACAATTCTTACCACACACTTTAAAGTAAGCAATATAATCAATTAGTTGAATCAGCTTAAATAGTCAACTGGTCAAATCTGATAACAAAATTAGCTTTAGTTATCTGCTACATACCCATTGATTGCCAAATGAGGTCATATACTCCCCTCCTTTATGATTTATCTATATACTCAACTTTGACTAACTTTGATGATTTATATTTTATATGTAAATAAAAATATATATATTTATGTGAGATATAGTTATATTCACCACAATTTATACATTCTTTCTTTATTTTTAATTTTTTTAATATATTTAACTCATCAATAATTACATATACTAGTGATTGAAATAAATAAGGAATATGACAAGCCTGATTTGAAATTAGAAGAATGTTTTAACTTGTTATGAGTTCAATAGACATGAATTGTAGAAAATAGGCATCCTAGTAGCCAAAATGGCCTTACTTGAGCCATTTTGGTTGAAATTGCGTCCCAAAACCTCTTACTTGCTCTTTTCTTTTAATCTCAAGCATTAGTCACCTATAACTAAGTGATAATGACATGTTTTAACTAGTTATGAGTTCAATAGACATGAATTGTAGAAAAGGCATCCTAGTAGCCAAAATGGCCTTACTTGAGCCATTTTGGTTGAAATTGCGTCCCAAAACCACTTACTTGCTCTTTTCTTGTAATCTCAAGCATTAGTCACCTATAACTAAGTGATAATGACATGTTTTAACTAGTTATGAGTTCAATAGACAATAAATATAGAAAATAGGCATCCTAGTAGCCAAAATGGCCTTACTTGAGCCATTTTGGTTGAAATTGCGTCCCAAAACCACTTACTTGCTCTTTTCTTGTAATCTCAAGCATTAGTCACCTATAACTAAGTGATAATGACATGTTTTAACTAGTTATGAGTTCAATAGACAAGAAATATAGAAAATAGGCATCCTAGTAGCCAAAATGGCCTTACTTGAGCCATTTTGGTTGAAATTGCGTCCCAAAACCACTTACTTGCTCTTTTCTTGTAATCTCAAGCATTAGTCACCTATAAATAAGTGATAATGACATGTTTTAACTAGTTGTGAGTTCAATAGACAAGAAATATAGAAAATAGGCATCCTAGTAGCCAAAATGGCCTTACTTGAGCCATTTTGGTTGAAATTGCGTCCCAAAACCTCTTACTTGCTTTTTTCTTGTAATCTCAAGCATTAGTCACCTATAACTAAGTGATAATGACATTTTTTAACTAGTTATGAGTTCAATAGACATGAATTGTAGAAAATAGGCATCCTAGTAGCCAAAATGGCCTTACTTGAGCCATTTTGGTTGAAATTGCGTCCCAAAACCACTTACTTGCTCTTTTCTTGTAATCTCAAGCATTAGTCACCTATAACTAAGTGATAATGACATGTTTTAACTAGTTATTAGTTCAATAGACAAGAAATATAGAAAATAGGCATCCTAGTAGCCAAAATGGCCTTACTTGAGCCATTTTGGTTGAAATTGCGTCCCAAAACCACTTACTTGCTCTTTTCTTGTAATATCAAGCATTAGTCACCTATAACTAACCCCAATTATTATTATTTTACTTCTACTAACTCACATTTTGTGTATTCTAAGTTTTGCAAGGGGCAAACGGGACTTCCATACACGAGCGACGAACTCCATGTAATTCGGGAGATGTTGGCGACCTACATCACATTTAATTTGTAAATATCGTCATACATTTTTGTAGTATATCATCTCTTCATCAATCCTAGGCTTAGCTTATTAATTATGTACTATACATGAAACATTTTTCTATTTTATATCATCTCTTGCGATTGTTATTATTAATTATTTATGTTTTGTTATTAATGTTACTAATTATTGTTACTATTATCATATATAATAATAATAATAATTATTATTATTATTATTATTATTACTATTATAATATTAATAATTATTATTATTATTAATATAATAATAATAATTATTATTATTATTATTAATATAATAATAATAATTATTATTATTATTATTAATATAATAATAATAATTATTATTATTATTATTATTGCAGCCAAAAAAAAAAAAAAAAAACAGGTCAATATTAGTGCAGCCAAAAAAAAACCAAAAAACAGGTCAATATTAGTGCAGCCAAAAAAAAAAACAATACAGGTCATTGGCAACCGTTGCCAATGTTTAAAAAAAAAAAAAGGCGCGCCATCGGCTTTGGCAACGGTTTTGAACCGTTGCCAATTTTTTTGGGATTTGGCAACCCTCAAATATTCAACGGTTCAAAACCGTTGCCTTTAGGGGGGTTTGAACCGTTGCCAATTTGCTGGTTTCGTGTAGTGAATGGTGTATATTTCAAATTTAAAACGTATACCATATAGCTAGCCATCTTTAGTTACCAATGGTACAATTTCACAATTCAATAATCTGAACTACCAATGTTAACTTTTAATATACCATATGTGTCCGTGAGGATTAAAGTCTGGTCAGAATCCTACTTACCATTACAAAAAAATTGTTAATTTTTAACGTATTAACGCAAAAGCCATACAATGTTATGCATACACAACTGCATGATATCTTTTCACTCCCTCGAATCTAATATATATAAATAAAGTAGGCATTTTTGGAGAGCATTCGGAGCGCCACGTAAGAAATATACTTATTTCGACCAATAAGAAGAAAGAATTGTATTTTATTTTTGAATTAAAAAACTACGTCGCCACCTAGATAAAAGTAACGAATTAGATTTGATGTATCTAAAATTTTAATGCCATGTAGATTATAATCTACGAATTAAATTATTTTAATGAAAAAATAAAGTAAACATATAGGAAAAGATAAAATATTTAAATGATAAACACTTATAATAAACTTTGATACCTATCATTATAAGATAAATTTTGATAGTATTTATGATAAGAAATACAAATTGTTCGTTAATTATAATTAAATTAAAATTTGTGATACCTACCATTATAAATTGACACATTATACAACACAAACAAAATTTCGTATCAATAAAAATCACCATCAAGCGAATTTTGTGTTAATTATTATGTGTTTTTCTTTTCAAATTATTAAATAGTAAAATAAATCAAATAATTATAAAAAAACTTAGAGTATATTAGAAAATATTTTTTTTGAGATTTATATATGAAAAACCGTGTATCGCACGGACTTTCATCTAGTTATTGTCTATTTCGAACTCAATTAATTCTTGCCTCCAAAAGTTGACGTGGGCCTATTATTTAAAAGAGGAAGTATCTCCATTTATCATCAAATTTTCATCGTTGTTTCCTCTCGGAACAAAATTCATATAAATACATATGAACTTATCTACATTCCAAAGTAAAGCTATCCTTATCACATTCATTCACACAAAAAATAACAAAACCATGGAAATGGAGAAATTATACACCTTCTTATCTCTTTTTGCAATCACATTCTTCATTTACAAAATCATTTTAACCTCTAAACCAAAGAACAAGAATCTCCCACCAAGTCCACCATCAATTCTTATATTGAGCCACACCTTCTGAAGCCTCCTTTCCATCGAACACTCCTATCCCTCTCCGAACGTTATGGCCCAATCTTCTCTCTCCGATTGGGCTGCCAGCCCATTTTGGTGGTTTCCTCCCAATGGGCCGCCGAGGAATGCTTTAACCATAACGACATCGTTTTTGCTAACCGGCCTAAGTTCATTGTAGGTGAACATTTAGGCTATAACCATTCCCTCCTCATATGGTCTCCGTATGGAGACCACTGGAGGAACCTACGACGTGTATCGGCCTTAACCATGTTATCCTTCCGAAGGATAAACGAAGCGGGTCCCAACCGGAGATCCGAGATCCGTAACATGATTACGGAGCTCGTGTCGAGTGCGACCCGAAAAGTGAACTTGTATGAGTTGTTTGGTAAGGTGTCTAGGAACCTTGTGATGAGGGTAGTGAATGGAAAACCATGGGAGAAAATGATAATAAAACCGCCTGCTGAACTCATGACAATATGTGATTTCATACCCGTTTTGAAATGGGTCGGGTTTAGAGGGATTGAGAAGGAGTTGAAAAAGTTGATGAAAGAAAGAGATAGTTTTTTAAAGAGTTTGGTTGATGAATTCAGAGAAAGTAAGGCAGGAACTATTGTTGATGATGGGAAAACGAAGAATTTGATTGAGCAATTATTGGATTTGCAGAAAGCTGAACCTGAGTACTATACTGATGAAATTATCAAAGGAATTATTTTGGTAAGAATAAATCTACTCCCTTCGTCTCTAGATAGTAGATACGTATTTTATTTGATGTCATTTTTCTACTTCATCGATCCTAAGTAAAAAGTTTATGGTATACAATTTAATAGGAAGCTGAACAAAGTACTTTGTAATAAGATAAAGTAATATAAATTAATACAGATAGAGTAATAAATAGATAGGTAAGAAATGAGACTTTTATTTAAGAAGAAGGTTTATAAACGAAATGAGATTTTTATTTTAGGACATTGAGAGAGTATAATAATTAAATTATTTATATGAAGTAAGTTATTTGTGTTTTATATCTTCATACTATTATGCTTCCTATATTTCCATTGATTATTCTACTTGAATGTAAAAGAACGTCAAAACTTGGTCAAGTGAGTGACTAAGTCAGATTTTATTTTTATTCTGGTAGGTAAAATTTCTTTTTAAGCGTATTTGAGTTTATTTTGTACTTGTATCAAAAAAGTCAAATATATTAAAATAATATGAACGAAATAAGCCCTTATGAAGATATACGTAGTATATATATGGAGTACGATGGTATATTACAACAAACTATAACTAAAAAATGTGTCATAGTAATCTAATATTTTGCTTTGAAGAGGTTCTTATTCATGAACTTGTTATTATAAAATGCGGTAAACAAAATACATGTTACAAAATCTAATACAAGTAAATCTCAGCTCGATAATCGTGAGGCTACTTCTCAAAAGGACTTTTTTTCTTGTACGTATGTTTCATGACTGCCAAAAATAAATGCTACTTAAATAATTGTGACTTTGTGATGATATGAGTGGCTAGTCATATACTAGGATTAAGTACAACCACTTGCCTTATTATCAATAAATGCCTGTCTTTACTGATTATAAAATTTGGAACCACATTTTAACATTTAAGCAACCATAAATTTGATACTAATAAGTAATAATTACATGTACTAAATACTATACTTTAACAATTTGCACCCAAAAAAACTTAAATATATTAACAGTACAAAATTATAATAAGGATGAAGGATTTGAACATGTGACATATTTTACACAAGCCTTAATTTTTTACCGTTAGGTCAAAACTCGAGCCATTTAAGCTCAGAATGATGCAAATTTGATTCCAATTAGATCTCAATTGAGGGAATTGACATATACCTCTATTACTTAGTTTTATCCATGATCTCTATTTATAAATTGGACCTTGTTAAATCTCTCTTTTTTTTCTTTTTTTTTTTTTTTTTGCTAATTGTCTCTTTATTTCATTTTATTTTAGGTTTAAACAAAATAATAAAAGAGTTTAAATAAAAAATACTTTAAATAAAATAATTTTAAACAAAATATGAACCAAACATAGTCTAAATAATCTAATGGTATGAGTCAGATGAGTCATGACTCATGAGTGCCAAGAGTATAACTGAAATTGAGGACGTAAACCATTTGGTAGTCATCAAAGGATCACTATCGATAAGCGATGAGTAGATTTGGTGGGTCTACAACCCACATGAGCTTCAGATAATAAGCTAATACTAGTAATGTGTAGTCTTTATATAACAACTCATTTTACTTTTATCATTCAGAATAACTACATCATTTTCAAGTGACATACTTGTCTATAGTCTCTATACGTATACGTATACTTGGATGTCATTTAATTTATTTTTTTAATTCTTAGGGTTGGTACGGTAAAACTTAAGACCTGTAACCGAATTCCTTTTACATTACTGTACTTGTAAATCTCTTTACACAAAAATTATTAATAAAACAAAAGATACTTGTCTATACGTGAAATTTTATATGGTTAAATTTAGTATATAAACAATACAAAAGTCAAAGAGATGCATTAGTATTGCCTACAAAATAAAAAGGTTCCCTTTTGTGCCTTTGTAGCTGTCTGATAAATAATATAAAATGAATGGAGTATTACTTACACGAGTTATGTGATGGTCTATTGTAGGTCATGTTGTTAGCAGGGTCAGAAACTACAGCTCGAACCCTTGAGTGGGCAATGTCAAACCTCATAAACCACCCTGAAGTCCTAGCCAAAGCAAGAGCAGAAATTGATCTACATGTTGGCAAAGGAAGGCTAGTTGACGATTCCGATCTCCAAAAATTGAGCTATATAAAATGCATTATCAACGAGACTCTAAGACTTTTCCCACCAGCACCACTTCTAGTTCCACATTGCTCATCTAAAGACTGCACCATTGGAGGGTTCCATGTACCAAAAGGTACTATACTCTTTGTCAATGCTTGGGCAATACATAGGGACCCTAACCTATGGGATGAGCCAATCGTGTTTAAGCCAGAGAGGTTCAAAAATGAGATAGAAGGGTTCAAGTTTATGCCCTTTGGGATAGGGAGGAGGGCTTGCCCCGGTAACAATTTCGCTCTTAGGAATGTTACTTTGTTAGTGGCTACACTTATTCAATGTTTTGATTGGGAAGCAGCTGAGGATGGATTAGTGGACTTGACTGAGAATCATGGTGCTGGCTCCATCATTGTTCCTAAGGATAAGCCTTTGGAGGCAAAATGCCGTCCTCGCTCTTCAATGGAGGAAATCCTTAGTCAAAGTTGATTAACTATATATGTTTAGTAGATGTTTTATTGTATAATTAGGTTTGGTTTTAAAACTTGGTTGCATGACTGTTTTTTATCTTTTATAAATTTCAAGTCCCTTTGTACCCTTACATATATAGCTTAGTGCATGTACTTCATTTGTGATGTAAAATTTGTTTCATTTCGGTAATATTTCTTGTATATTACTTTTTATAGCTCTCGTGGATTGGAAAAATAGGGGATAACAATTAATGGAGTATTGAGTTTGGGTTTTATCAAATTGAAAAAAAAAAAAAAAAATATTGATACGATAAAAAAATTAAAAGGATATTCCTTGAACCCTAAAATCCTATTATAGTGAGCAAATTGTTAAGAACAATTTTAACAATTAAGTATTATAGACAGGCAGGACTCTCAATCTTCCATTGAAAGCGAAATGCTTCTCTAAATTGATAAGTAACTATTCACTTTAGTATCCAACATTCTATTTGTTTTAGCAAAAGTCAAAACAATCTATCAATTTCTAAATCGATCCACTTTTAGTTATTGGCCAATTATAGATGAAATCGTACTTTCTCTTTATTCCAACTATGAATACAAAACTCACAAGTATAAAGAAGCTAAAATGTTTAACAAAACTATGCTCAACCTTAATCTTATATTATGATCTTTCATAACATAATAACGATAATTGTTTAGCCTGTATCAAAGGAGTAAATGTCACACAATATAAATAAAACATAAAAAAAAAAAAAAAAAAAAAAAAAGCCCAACAGATTGGGCTATATGATCCAAAACCCAATTGCCTTATAAATAATAAACTAATCGCTTATAATTTTCAATAATTGTTGAAACTCAAAATACTAAAACCCAAACCTAAGACCACTCTCAATGGTGAGCAAAAAAAATGCTCACCCACTTTCTCTCTACCCACTTTCTCTCTCAACAAATCTGTTTTGCTCATGGGCAAATTTTTTTCATAATTTCTCTCCCAATGGTGAGCAAAAAAAAATGCTCACCCACCACTCTCTCTCTCTTACTTTTTCAATACCCCACCATTGCTTTATCTCTCCTACACAACACTTCTTTATTTATTTATTTCATTTATATTTTAACAATATTACTCCAAAAAAAACTAGTTTAAATTTGGTTAATTTGTTTTTTTTATTGGTATCCTTTTAATCGTTAAAATTTGTCGTTAAATTAAGTACGTTATATGAAATAATTGAAAAAAAAATAATTACATATATACTTATTTTAATACATAACTACATGTACATATTAAAAAAAATAATTAGCCAATAATTGCAACACTTTAATAACTATAAATTTAGTAATTTATTGAGAAAATATACACAACTTTGTTTAATTACATAATGCAATATACTTTCGTGGCCTATAATATTGATTTTTTTTTCAAAAAATCACATATATACTAATTTTATTACATAACTACATTATATATATAAAAAAAATTAACCAATAATTGCAACACTTTAATAACTACAAATTTAGTAATTTATGGAGAAAATATACACAACTTTGTTTAATTACATAATGCAATATAATTTCGTGGCCTATAATTTTTTTTTCATAAAATCACATATATACTAATTTTATTTCGTAACTACATTTATATATAGCAAAAAAAATTAACCAACAATTGCAACACTTTAATAACTACAAATTTAGAAATTTATGGAGAAAATATACACAACTTTGTTTAATTACATATTGCAATATAATTACATGGCTTACAATTTTATTTTTTTTCAAAAAATCACATATATACTAATTATATTATATAACTGATTTTAAAAATTAAAAAAAAAAAAAATTTACCTGAATATGGGTGAATTGCAACAACAATATTCTTCTACAAATTTAAAATACTTTTAAGAAAATTAAAATGTGGAGGATTTAAAGTGTTTATGAAATTATATGAAAATATATCAAAATGCATGTTTATTTATAGAGAATTTAATTTTATGACCATTGGTAATTTTTGTTTTTTTTTTTTACAAAATATATTTTTCAGAAAATAGATTACAAATATATAACCGTTGCAAACGGCTATAATTTTCTGATTGGCTGGGATCCTGTGCATGCCACGTGTCGTCGCCTCATTCGCCAGCGGACTGTCACGCGTCAGATGCATTGAATTTTTTTTTAAAATCTGCAACCTCAAAACAACGCGTTTTGAGGCGCGCCTTTGAGGCTGCTTCATCAAAACACGTCGTTTTGATTATTGATCACCGAAATTTTTTTAAGTGGGTCTGCCAGTTGTGGGGCCCACATCGATTACTATTCATCAATAAAAATGCTCAAGTTTTGAGCTTTTTTGGTTTTTCTCATGGGCTTTTTTTTGGATTTCACCATTTTCTCACCATTGTGGTTGGTGATCATTTTTTTTTTGCTCATCAAAAATGCCCATGGGCAAAAAAAATGATCACCATTGCTAGTGCTCTAAGAGCACTACCAATGGTGAGCTAAAAATTTGCTCATGGGCATTTTGGGTGGGCATAAAATTTGCTCATGCATTACAATGGTGAGCAAATGAAAAAAAGCCAAAAAATGCTCATGAGCATTTCTGAAAATGCCCAAGACTTGAGTATTTTTGAAGATGAATAGTGCTCTGGTGGGCCCCACGATTTGCAATGGTTATATTTTTTGTAATGCAAATTCTGAAATAAATATTTATTAAAAAAAATTAAAATTACCAACGGTCATAAAATTTAATTCTCTATAAATAGACATGCATTTTGGTATATTTTGGTATAATTTCAGAAATACCATAAATCCTCCATATTCTTTATTTTAACGATAAAAACGACACAAATAAAAAAAAATAAGTTACACAAATTTAGACTAGTTTTTATTTATTTGGAGTAATATTGTTAAAATATAAATGAAATTAATAAATAAAAAAGTGTTATGTAGGAGAGAGAAAGTAATGGTGGGTATTGAAAAAGTAAGAGAGGGAGAGTAGTGGGCAAGCATTTTTTTTGCTCACCATTGGGAGAGAAATTGTGAAATTTTTTTGCCTATGGGCAAAACAATTTTGTTGAGAGAGAAAGTGGGTGGGCATTATTTTTGTTCACCATTGAGAGTGGTCTAATAAAAAAAATGAAATACATGTTCATGGCCCAAGGGCCAAAGTTCCCAATTCCAAGACAAAGCTACATATAATAAGCAGACCCAACAGCAAGGCCCAACGCCGACACAGGCGCAGGCAGCAGAGCCATTCGGAAGCCCGCTGCTCTGCGATATGTTTCTTGCGGCCTGCGGATAAGCTCTAGCAAGCTTGCGTGTTAAGTAAGGACTTATCCCTTTACAAGTTTGCATCACCCAACTATTTAAAACTTTTGCTCCACTAACATCCTTAAACAAACCATCAAACATCAACGCTTACGGCTTTCCTAAGTCACCGCATAGTCGCATACTATCCAATTATCCTATTCCGTCATCGTAAGTATAGCTTTATAACAATGAGGTTGGAAATTCAGTCCTTACTAAAGAACCTTTGAGGGTGAGGAATCCTGATTCGAGTCTCTTCCCTCTCAGTTTTGAAGTATCTGATCAGTAAATATTAAACTAAAAAAAAAAAAGCCGTGAGGATTGAGGTCTGGTCTGAGTTCTTCTCCTTACCTTAAAATTTATACAAAGTGTTTATGCCAAAAATGAAATATAGCCAAGTTGACTAATTTAAAATAGACTATAAATGAATAAGAAGTAATTACAAAAAGGTAATATATTTTGAAATATTTTTACACTTCTGAAAATAAAAATATTTAATGAATTAAAAATAGTGGTGTTTATAAAAGGTCAAATATCAAATCATATCACTCATAAATAAAGATAGATCTCGCAATTAGACCACGAGACAACGACACTTGAATTTCAGTTTTTCGTCATATAAATTAGAATTAAATAATTCAAATGCTACATAAGCCGAATTGGCGAATGAGATTATTTTAAAGTTTAAATTAATTAAATGTAAAAATAATATCATTTGAAATTAGGAATTTTATCAAAATACATAGTCCCTCCGTTTCGTATTAATCGTAACACTTTCCTTTTACATCCATTTTATATTTGCAACACTTCTATATTTGAAAAGGGCCTATCATTATTTTATAATTTCTCTCTCCCATTAACCCCACTTTCATAAATATTTTATTATTTCTCTTTCCTACCAACCCCACTTATACTACTTTTTTTTATTATTTTACTCTCCTACCATCAATACTTTATATTATAAAAATAAAAAAATAAAAAAACATCTTTTGGGCCCTATCCTATAAATTTTCTTAAACATTGTGAAAATCTTAGTGTTGTAATTAATACAAAACGGAGAGAGTATATAACCAATGAAAGGAAAATTGAATGAATAAAATAACAACTTTTATCACATAATTACAAAAAAAATATTTAAATTAACAAAATACAAATAAACTTGCATCGCACGGGGTTCACATAGTCTTTTATATATATATATATATATATATATATATATATATATATATATATATATATATATATATATATATATATATATATATATATATATATATATATATATATATATATAAAGTAGGCATTTTTGGAGAGCATTAGGAGCGCCACGTAAGATAAGGTATTATTTCGACCAATAAGAAGAAAGATTTGTATTTTATTTTCGAATTAAAAAATTATGTCGCCACCTAGATAAAAGTAACGAATTAGATTTGATATTTCTAAAATTTTAATGCCACGTAGATTATAATCCACGAATTAAATTATTTTAATGAAAAAAAATAAAGTAAAAATATAGGAAAAGATAAATTTATTAACTCAATACTACGAGTATAAGAAATCCAAAAAAAATATACTAAGAAATATTTAATGATAAACGCTTATAATAAAGTTTGATACATATCATTATAAGATAAATTTTGATAGTATTTATGATAAGAAATACAAATTGTTCGTTAATTATCATTAAATTAAAATTTGTGATACCTACCATTATAAATTGACACATCATACGACACAAACAAAATTTCGTATCATTAAAAAACCCCATCAAGCGAATTTTGTGTTAGTAATTTTGTGTTGATTTTTGGTCATGGCCGGGTAGTTTTTAGCTTAATTTTTTAAAATCCTATGTTTAAATTAGTATTTCTAATTATTACTTACATTGTATTAATTTGGGATACTCAACGGTTATATGTTTATGTTTTATTTACTAAATATTTTTTTACATGCAGATCTAACACATCATACGACGCAAATAAAATTTCGTATCAATACAAAACCCCATCAAGCGAATTTTGTGTTAGTAATTTTGTGTTAGTTTTAGGTCATCAATGTCCGGGTAATTTTAAAAATCTTATGTTTAAATTTATATTTGTAATTATTAGTTACATTGTATTTATTTAGGATACTTAACGATTATTTATTTATGTAATGGCATACGATTAGATGTTGTATACTTAATATATGGATGACTTTGGTTATTTTTGGAGATGATGAAAAAATTCCAAGGGCATAGATTTGATTTTAACAACAAATTTTCATTTATTGGTAAATATATTGATTTATTTTATATAAATGTAATAATTTAATTTATATCAATTTCAGTTTGGCTAATATTTCACGGTTCAATTTATGCATTGATGTAGTAGGTTGGTTATGGACGAGGTTGGTGATTCTATCGAAATAAAAGATATGGTAAGACAATGAATAATGATTTAGGATTTAAATTATTAAAAAATTATCAGTTCACATTAAAGATTTTATATAACAGAAAAAATATCATATTTACAATTTATTTATATTTAATAAATTCATTATAAATTATAGTAAAAAAAATTAAATATTAAACTTTTGTAATTTTGTCTGAAATTGTTAAATACAATAAATCAAGTAATTAAAAATCTTAGATGAAAAAATCGTGCATTACACGGACTTCCATCTAGTTGAACAATATTCAAGAGAAAAAAGGAATAATGTAACGCAAAATCCTAATTACATACATATCACACCTATCAAAATCATAATTAGCTAATATTCCATCAAGCCAACACCTCAAATTAATAAAAACACAACACTACATACCCACGCAGTCCTACGTTCAAAGGTGAGCATCATACCCGCGTATAATAATAATAATATAATGCAACACTACTTTAATAATAATATCTTATCGGTCTCAAATAATCGAATTTGATCTTTGGACTTGGAAGGTGCAAGCTTCGATTCTTTAGTTGAAGAATATACATACCGAAAAATCCTATCTTTAGTATCCAACTAGTTTAAGACGTGTACAACCCATAACAATTACTCAATTTATTACAGTGTCTTTTGATTGCATTTGAGTTGTCATATTTAGGGGTGTTAATCGAGTTGAGCACCTCAGCAACTCAAACTCAACTCAGTTAAAGTTAGGCTCACTCGAATCGAATTCGGCTCGACTCGAGATGTTAACGAGCACGAGTTGAGCAAATTCTAACTCGACTCGATAAGCTTGCGAATAACTCGATAATAAATTTTATTAATATATAATTTGCAAACAAAGTTATCATGTTTAAAAAAATTTGACACTTATAACAGTTCATTTATATTATCAAAAAAAGGAAACAATAAATCTTTTATAATAAACAAACAAAAAAACTATATAAAGTGAAAAAAGGGGGGCCCTTATAATTTTAGAAGGATCAAATCCTTAACGAGCAGATCGTGAGTTACTCGACTCGAAACTTTCACGAGCACAACTCGTTGACTCGAGCATATTTGTATTGACTTGAAATTTTAGTGAGTACGAGTTGAGCACATGTAAAATGTTTTCGAATCGAATCGAGCACCCCTCAGCTCATGATAGACTTGCTTAATTAACACCCCTGAAAATATATTTTTTATAAATTAGGTCTAATAATGTACATTGGAGATTTTACCAAGATTTACAAATAAAAATTATAGATTTAATGTTTGCTTCCATAGATTTGATAATAATTTTGCTAAAAAAAAAAACCTCCCTCTTTCTATTTTATTTAATTTTCTAATCATCTGACGTAGTACTTACTCTGGAGTGCACTAAGAAAACCAACAGGCAAGGAAAGATATACGGAGTATTACGGGTGATCAAGTTGGGCGACTTGGGCTCGACCTAACTTGGCTCGATTTTAAGCAGTTCTAGACATAAAAATTTAGTCTAGTTCAAATTTATTTCTATGTTTTAAGTATAATGCTATATGTAGTTCTTAAGATTAAGAATAAACATTAAATATCTTTTTTAATCTAATATTATATTATATTATATCACTAATAAATAAAGTCGGTCTCTCAGCCAGGCCACGGGATAGCAACACTTGACATTTTAGTTTTTCGCCAAGTGTCGAGCCATGTAGGTGACGTAGGCGACAAATAAATGTTATTGTGATTAGATTAGATGTCACGTTAGATTAAATTAGATAGATTTGTTTAGGATATAAAAGTATACATAAAATTATTTATAATTCTTTTGAAAAAAATTTATCTTTTTTATTGACAATAGAATTTTACTTATAGCAACATACCACATATTATAAATAATATGAATAATCAATTAATAATAGAATTCTACTCCTATACAAATAACCGCGTAACTATAATTATAAATATGGCCATGTATCATTAATTTTTCTTATCTAACATTTAAAATATGTAACATTTTCTTATTATTGTTGTTGTTGTTGTTGTTGTTATAATAATTATTATTATAATAATACAAAATATGCCCACAAATAAGTACACCCTCTAGAATGAGTATCCGGGACAACGTGAAGGGCACGTACTAGTAACTAATATATAAAGCTAAACTTTTAGCCAGGTCACAAGGCAGCGACATTTGGAGTTTCAACTTTTCGCCTAGTGTCGCGCTACATACGCAACAATTAATTATTAGTATGACATGTAGGATAAAAATTTTGGATAGGTTTAGATAGATTTTTTAAGATAAAAAAATTAGTTTAGAGTTTTATTTTCAATTAAAATTTGGATAGTATTTTAGGATAAAATTGTTGGTTTATAGTTTTATTTTTGATGAAATTCCAATATTACATATCTATAAATTAAATTATAAATTGCAATAAATATATTATAAATTCGTTAAATTCTCACCATGTCGCACACGACAAATAAGCATTAATGTATAGTGTTAAGTCAACGAAATATAATATTAGACGAAATAAAATCAAAATAAGAAAAAGGTAGGTTACCAAACTAAAGATGAGTTATAATTTAAATTGGCAATATGGTGAAGGGTATTGGAGTGCTTGGCTACGATAGATTGAGGCAAAAAAGAGGTTTCCTGCAAAGAGGGTTTATAATTTGAATGTTAGTATTTTTATTTTTTTTAGCAAATCTGGGTATAATTTGTGAGTTGAGGGAAGCTATATACGTTGCAATGATACTAATAATTGCAATCTATTTAAATATAATTTGATATGATTTTTAATTTTAGACATTTAAAAAAAAAAAAAAAAACTTCCAACATTTCTTATGTACAAAATAAATTATATCTTTCAATAATTATCTTATAAGTAAGTTACGAAGTATTTTTATATAATGAAATTTGTTTTAAAAGGTCATTTAAAAAGAGATCCATTTAAGATTATATAAATCAACTAATAATATAAAGTTCACTACCGTTTGTTATATTGTAATTCATTAGTTTTTTTAAAGACGTTACGGGTAATATTAAATTAAATGAAGATCCGCCAAAGTTTGAAGATTTTTACAAAAAAGACATTAAAGACAACTTATCCTAGAAATATCATCCAATAACATGAAAATAGGTGCAACTCCAAACTGATTTTTTAAATAGCTCTTGTCATACTACATGCGTCACTTTCAAGAGCTACCAGATAGCCCAAATTCTTTTCCAGAACCACATAACACTATTTGTATCATTGATACTCCCTCCATTTCTTTTTTTTTATAAGCTAGAGTTGGGATTGCGCAGAGTTTTAATATAATAAGATGTTAATGTGGTAGATAAAGTAATAGAAAATTAAATTATAAGAAAAGATAGTGGGGTTATTATTTTATTGAAAAGTAAAGTGGTATGAGAGGGAGTGGGGACATTGGAGGAGTGAAAAATGATAAAATAAGAGTGAGTGTAGACATTAGTGGTTAAAGATATATTATTAAATTATAAATGTTTCCAGAAATAGAACTCTAACTTTTTAAAAACGGACAAAAATAGGAACTTTAGCTTTAAAAAAACGGAGGGAGTATATATGTTTTAAAATTTGGCATATGATTAAAAAAAATTATTTTAAAATTCAATAAACAATCCGGGCATCGCTCGGGCATAAAACTAGTAATTAATATATAAAGCTAAACTTTTAACTAGGCTACAAGACAACGACATTTGGCATTCCAACTTTTCGCCAAATGACGCAATGTAGGCGACAATTAATTAAATATGACACGTAGGATTTATTTGAATATATTTTTTGTAGTATAGAATAAAAAAGTGGAATAGGTTCTGTAGGATAAAAAAATTATTTTAGAGTTTTATTTTCAATAAAATTTGGATAGATTTAATAGGATAAAAATGTTATTTTAGAGTTTTGTTTTCAATAAAACTTTTGGTTTAGAATTTTATTTTCATAAAATACCAATATTTCTATACAAATGACGGATCCGGAGACGTACAAAAGGAAAAAATAAAAAATCAAAGAGACCTGTGATTATATATATAACCGTTCTCTTAAGTCTTAACATGCAGCCAGCCTTTCCTTAAATGTTCAGAGAAAATGAAAAGAGACCACAGCTTTAGACGACTGTTCTTTTTGGTTGTACATTAGTAAGACCCATAAACGGACAAGTATGATTATGAAGTGATTATTAATCCATGAATAGAAAATTCAAATAACATATATATTTTAGATAAAAAGTTTTATTTTAAAATTCAATAAACAACTCGGGCATCGCACGGGGCACAAAACTAGTATATATATAAAAGAGAGGTTTCCCCTAATTTTTAGAGAGCCACGCAGGATTAAATTTTCTTAACGCACCATGTAGGATAATAAATATTAGTTATAGCCAATTAAATAAAAGATTTATAAATTCTTTTAGAATGAAATAATTCAAATGCCATATAAGCAAAATTGGCGAATGAGATTTTAAATTTTAATTTAATTAAATATAAAATATTATCTTTTGAGATTAAGAATTTTATCTAACTATATAAAGAATGAGAGAAATTTCACAATTTATTTTAAAATAAAAATATTAAATGATATACTACCGAATAAACTAACAAATTTTATGATATAAATACAAAAGAATATTTGTTTTAAAAAATACAAACAAACGATGCCTCACACGGGCTTCATCTAGTTTGATATTAATTTCAGAATACATGACATAATTACGCGCAAATTAGTGTAATTACACTTGTTTTCACATAATCCACTCTGAGATTCTGCTTAAAACAGAGTTTATGTTGAAAACTAAAAACAAGCAATCTTAGCCATTGAATGTTCACTAGATAATCTGATAGTGTGAAACAACCCAGAGGTCACTATATACAAAAATAAGGTAATTATATCAAGTTATATTAATTTTGATGACATTTACATCGAGGTCACTATATATAGAAATAAGGTAACACTATATCAATTTTTACAATATTTACTTACAGGTCACTATATACAAAAATAGGGTAATTATATCAATTTTGACCACATTCACATAAAGGTCACTATATACAAAAATAAGGTAACTATATCAATTTTGACCACATTTACATAAAAGTCACTATATATAAAAATAAGGTAATTATATCAATTTTGACAACATTGACCACATTTATATCGAAGTCACTATTTACAAAAATAAGGTAACTATCATCAGATAACTTCTCCTGCTCCTCCTTGTCATCAGATAACTTCTCCTGGTGCTCCTTGTCATAAGATAACTTATGCTGCTCATTAATATCTGATGCTTTTTCCTGCTCATTAAAATTTACACTAAGAAAATAATTCGCTATTATTAATTTTGACTAAATCACACTATGAACTACCAAAAATCATTTTCAGGGGTAACAGGAACAATACATTCTTCCTTGAACACAACTCCTCTCATGTATACGTTATTGTCCCCAACTCTGACTGAAAGGAAATACCCTGCATCAAAGGCATACTCTAGAACTCCTGTAACCACCTTCCCTACCATCTCATCATATTCCTGATCATCATCATAATCGACAGCTTCAGTACTTTCTTTTACTTTTGAAGGAATGCTTGTTGTAGGTTTGAGCAAACTAGATCCCTCTCCTTGTATGCTAGCATTGCTGGGAACGGAGGTCTTGTAGATGCTTGACTCTCATCCTTCCGAGGGCGCCCCCGTTTCCTTCTGGGTTGTGCCTCTGTTGGTGAAGTAGTTCCTTGATTCATCAATTTGTTCTTTCTGCATGCACACACAAATCTAACTTTAGAGAGCCTTTTTTTTTTTTTTTTTTAGAATTCAAGGCTTTCAAGAATAACATCTTAATTTTAGAGTAAAGCATAAAAAGTTAATGAGAATTAAGCTCAACCTAGAAAACAAAATATAACACAAGTTCAATCAATAAGAAAACAGAACACAGCCTAGGTTACTTTTCCTACGTCTGCAATCCATAATTTTTCTTATAAAAATTATTGTCGGTACCCTTTTTTTAATAATTCGTACTTATGGTAAAGCTCGTGTATAATTTAAATTTGTACGAAAATTATGCAAATTGACAAGCCATACATTTCTGTAAAATTAAGTAATAAAGGATTGAAAGAGTGGTTTGTTTTCTATTCTATTGGATCTAGACTACTGACTTGTACAATTTTGTACAACTCTATATTCTATACCAATAATTTCAAGTTTGTTCCTTACGATGAATAGGTGATTTTCAAACTCGAGGGGTCAACAAAACTTTATTTCCTCTTTTTCATTAGAATTATTTCATAATCCCACATTTTATGAGTTATATATTGATTATTAATTTATTTGAAAGGATGTGGATTTGTATTTTTTTAAGCATATAAGTTGTTGAGTGGGGAAATATACCAACTACTTGGCAAAACAACAATACACATCCAATTTACTCCCCCTATTTCACATAATAATAGATATATTTGGACTTTATTCACTAACTAGTTGTGTCATCCAATGCTATCTGCGTGATAGCTCTATTTTGTGTTTAATATTTATGAGTTTTGCATTATTAACTAGCTTTGTGTGGCTCGAGCGATGCCTCGCATTTTGTTTAAATTATCTGATATATGGTGATAGAAAGAGAGATGCAGTAGTATGTGTTTTACATTTAAATAGGAAATTACATAAAATGTTACTCCCTCCATTTCTATACGATAGTCCCATATGGAATCAATCACATAAAATAAGAAAAAAAGAATATTTGGATCTAACATTAAAGTACAAAAACAGCTCATAATTAGTTTTGCCTTATTTAAATTTTTTAATTTTTTTTTTGGAAAGCATCCGTCATAATTGCATAATTCAAGGGAGGAATTTCCTTACTTAGAGCCATGTCATCAATCAAGAATTAATTAATTTAACCAATCAAAATTTAATATGTATAAAATAAGAAATAAAAACTAAGTTAAAAATGGAATATATTTCATATGGGTAGATCTTTTTGAAACGCCTAAAGTAGTATATACGACTAGCATTATGAAATGGAGGGAGTATAAACTTTTAAATTCCTTAGTGAAAGGTTAACAAATGTTAATTAAATAATAAAATGACATTAAAACAACGAATATAGTAAAGTAAACATGAATTGCATATATGGTAAATCAATGTGGAATAATTGTTTACTTGATAGCACTGTGGTAATGAAAAGTAAAAAATTTCAAGTGATGTAATGGTCCAAACATTTATATGTAGTGTCATGTCATATGTAGCGTCATGTCATAAATTTCAAGATGACATAAGGATAACACATATCATCAACATGTATTTTTTTTGAGTTTTAATAATATTATAGGTTATAGATGATAATTGTTTAATTTGTAAAATAATGTGTGATAGCCCAATTCTATTAAATATGTATATTGTAATTAATGCTAAAACTAATGTTTCGTGCATTCTTTTAATATTGTAACGTTTGCATGTTTCACAATATTCACAAACTCTTCTTTAACTACTAGGGTTTTGAGGGTGGGGGGAGGGGCGACCGACGGTTTTAAGGAGAGGGGGAGACCAGGGTTTTCTAGGGTTATGCGTGGGTGGGGGAAAGGTTTTTCGAGGAGGAGAGATATTTTCGGGGGGAAGGGAGGGGTAGGGGTGGTGCGATGAGCTCCGACGAGGGGTGGAGGAGGTGCGACCAGGGGCAGGGAGTTCCGACGAGGGTGGGGCAAGGTTTTCGAGTGAGGTCACTACTAGAAAACAGCTAATCAATGACTGAAATAATCCCTCATAATATCCTGAAATTCTGTCGAAAATGCCGGTTTCCGATGGAATTCCGTCCGAACACACCGTCGCATTACATTTTGTAGGAATTTGGCTATATTCCGAGGGAATTTCCGTCGGAAAGGTCCATTCCGACGGAATTTCCGACGGATTTTGTTCTTTCGGAGTAAAGTTTGACTAAATGGTAAAGTCCGTCGGAACATTCAGATGGGCTGAATTCCGTCGTTGTTACAACTTTCCGACGGAAGGAAACAACTATGCTTCCGACGGAATTTAATAAAAAAAAATTAAAAAAAAAAAAACACAACCCACACCCAGAACCACACCCACACCCACCACCCCTACCCACTGCCCCACCACTTAACCCACTGCCCCACCACCCCTAACCCACTGCCCCACCACCTAACCCACTGCCCCACCACCTAACCCACCACCCCACCACCCACCATTGCCCAGATCCCTTAACCCACCCTACCCCTTAACCCACCGTAAATCACCCACACCCTTAACCCCACCCCTTAACCCACCCACAACCCACCGTAACCCACCCCACCTCCCAAACCACCGTAACCCACCCCTTAACCCCACCCTTTAACCCACCCACCGTAACCCATGCCACCCCTAAGCCACCACCCCCACCCCACACCCCTTAACCCCACCCCACTAACCCTAACCCACAACCCAAAACCCACCCACAAACGAAATCCACCGTAACCCACCCCATCTCCCAAACCAACATCACAACCACCACCATAAATTAAAAAAAAAAACAAAAACCGAAATTACAACAAAATTAATTAAAATTAAAAAAAGAGACATATACCTTAATTCGACCACACAAAGCCTCGAAATTGGGTTTACGAAGTCAAATTCGACCATAAAAACTCTAGATCTAGAGTTTTCATGGTCGAATTTGACTTGAAAACCTTGTGTTCTTGATGTTGATGGCAAAAATGACGGAGTTTGACTTGAAAACCTCGAAATAGAGTTGTTGGTGGCGTTGGTGGTGTTGTGGATGTCGGCGTTGGTGGTTAGTGAAGAAGAACGAGAGAGGAGAAGAGGAGGGAGAAGGAGAACGAGAGGGAGAACGAAAGGGGGGGCGTAGAGGAAAAGAAGAAGGATGGAGAAGGAGAGGAAGAGAAGAAGGAGAAGGAGAGAGGAAGAGAAGGAAGAGTGAGAAAAGGTGAAATGAGGAAGAAGGAGGAGGAGAGAGAAAAATGAGAAAGAATGGGCGGCTGGTAAAGTAGTGAGGGTCTTAAGGTTTTTTTTTTATGTAATTATATTCCGACAGATATTCTGTCGGAAATTTAATGTTCCGACGGAATAGAAAATCCGTCGGAATTTCTGATTTTTCCGACGGAAATACATGTCCGTCGGAATTCAACCTATTTCTAGTAGTGGGTGCGAGTTTATCGGGGGTCGGCGAGTGGCGAGAGAGGGGTGGCGAGGTGGCTATGCGGTGGGGGTAGGGTAGAAGGGTGGTGGCTGGTGTGGATATGGTGGTGTAATATAATGGTGGCTAAGGAAAATGAATGGAAAAAGCTAGGGGGTGGGGAATCAATATGCGTAGAATAATTTTGGATGACTCAAAAATTAAAATGGGTAAAGGAAATGATTAAAAGTGACAAACAAATAGTAACAAAGGGAATGAGGTTTGTTCATTTCAATTCCCCTTTAATTATTAACCCCAACTAAATGACCCCTAAATATGAAATAATATTCAATGGACCTAAAGCAAGCCCCAAATTACAACCTACACCATGTCAAACCCACAAATCCATAATGCAACTTGAAGGATAATGGTAAAACCATGGGTTTATTAACTAATAAAACACTAAATTAACGTACAATAAAGGTAACATTGTAAGTTTGTAACACATTGCTATTCAATTATACGCCAAGTAATACAACATAAAAACTCTTGCCTAGATGCAAAGCCAAAGGTGTCAAATACTTAAAACGACAATTTCTTCAAAGGGTGCCTTAGATTCTTCATCATTGTACCAACGGTTTGGTGAATCACAGTTTGCGGTTTAACATTATTTTAAAATAAAATCACAAAAATAATTAATTTTTAAAGCTTCTTATATATTTTGATAAATGTAAATTTACAATGAAAATTTGTCAAGTAAGTTAACCTTTGTATGGTTAGCTCAAAATAAGCCAACGTTTCAATTAACTCAAAATAAGTCGACTTTTAAGGAGTATTTCTTATTATAAGTCAAATGACCTACAACCCACCAAATAGGTCAATTTTTACATTTAAATAATTTGTTAAATTTAAGTAAATGTTTAACTAAAATTACACAAGTATTAAATAAACAAATTATACTCCCTCCGTTAATTTTTATTTGCAACTTTGGGGCAAATTGCGGTTCACGAGGCAAAAGTTAAGGGGCAAATATTAGAGGAAGTATAATGGTGATTAATATATTATAGGAGTATGTAATTACGGTGGAAAGAGAATGTTTAAAGAAATCAACCACCCACTGCCACCACCAAGACCAGCCAACACCACCGCCGCCTTTACCAACAACACCACCGCCTCCACCAACACCACCGCCGGCTTCACCACCACCACTACCACCCCCACGAAACCACCACTGCAACCAACCCCACGAAACCAGTCCGAACTTGCCAGTCCGCAACCAACCCCACGAAACCAGTCCGCAACCAACCCCCACGAAACCACCACCGCAACCACCTTCAATAAAACCCAAAACCCACGCCCTAAACCCACCTCTAACCCAGACCACCCAAAAATCCGGCAGCTCCACCCACCCACTCACCCCACCGTAACCAAGTCACCACACTAACCCTAACCCAAAAAAATCGAACAAAATCCAAAAAAAAACCCAGAAATTCGAAGATAAATCACCCAAATCGAAAAAAAAAATACAAAATTGTAGATTTACAATAATCAACAATAAAAATTAACAATAAAACGGAAAATTAACAATAGAAATACAATACAAAAACATACAATAAGCTTACAAAACGGAAAATTAACAATAAAAATTTTCCTCGCCGCGGTCGTCGATGGCAATATAAGCGTCGCGAAGTGGTTCTAGGTTTACCATGGTGGTAGGGGACTCGTTTTTTGGAAGTTGTGAGGACGAAATCTCAGATTTGAGGAGGAACAATGGAGAAAATTACAGAGGCGAAGGAGAGAGAAAGACGAAGAGGAATGTGGGTGGTTAAGAAAGACGAAGAGGTTAATTTAGATGTTTTGTATATAATGTGGGATTAAGGTTAATAAGGGGTAAAATTAAAAAAATCAGAAATTTTAAATAAGGGTAAAATAGTAATTTTCAGGGTTTTTGTTTACCAAAAATGGAAAAAAAAATAGAAAGTTGCACATAATTGTTAGCGGACTAAAATATCAAAAGTTGCAAGTAAAAATTAACGAGGGAGTATATAAAAAAAAAAAAAAAAAAAAAAAGCTCAACCACGACCCTCTTCCCCGACCCCAACTAGCCACTGCCAACCACCTCCCCCTGCCAGCGGCCAGCGGCGCCGACCAGCACGCGAGCCCATTACTGTTTCCCGGCGCCAGCCAACCCACCCACAACAGCCCACCCTCCATTTTCCCCATTCCTGCTTTCCCCACCCCCCCGACACCACCCCTGACCCCTCCCCCCTGTCCCCTTAATCAGAAACGCCGAAATGACCCCTTTCCCCCGTCCCTACCCCTGAATCAACCTACCCTTCCTTTCCCCACGAAACGTCACCCCAAAACCCTAAACCTAACGAATTTGTTTTGGATCGGAGCATTAGGTAGCGCAATCCGATCTACTTGACTAAGCATCGTGCTCAGGCCGTTTCCAGTACAGGGAAAGGGGAGGGGAGTGGAGGACGGGAATGGGATCGCGTGGGTTGGGGGATAGAGGGGGGATCGCGCCGGCGCCGGGGGAGCTGGTCTTCGGTCGCTGGCAGGGGGAGGGGGTTTGGGAATTATTTTTTTATTTTTTTTTATCTATTTTAATTATTTAATTGTTAATTGATTTTTTTTAATAATTAATCAAAAAATAAATCTTAATTACTTTATTTTTTTAAAAAAAAAAACAAAAACCAACCACATAATGACACGTGTCATATGTTACCTTAATAACCGGCTACCTTTTAATTTAACAGGTTTGGACTCATTTTGAGAAGATATCTTATAAAAATCGACTTATTTTGAGTTAATCAAAAGATTGACTTATTTTGAGCTAACCACGCAAAGGTTGGCTTATTCTTGACAAATTTTCCAATTTACAATGCAAAAATTGATTTAATAATTACATAACATTCATGTAAAAGGTATGGTGATACTACCATTTAGGGTGCGTTCTATTCATCTGATTTTTCTGATCTTATATATATGAACTTATCTTAACATACCTGAACTTATCTGAACTTATTAGACCTTATTAAAACTTATTTTAGTTGTAATTTGAACTTGGTGGCCTTTAACTAAACTAATCTAAACTAAACTGAACTTATCTAAACTTATTAGAATTGAAATACTACCTTCGTTTTTTTTAGTTGACACGTTTTGACTTTAGCATTATTCACACACTTCCCTTTGACCGTGTTTTGTGATTTATACGTAATGAAAAATATAGTCATATGGGGTTTTGTTGGATTCGTAACGATGTATGTTTTCAAAATATCAATTTTTTATAATTTTTGGTAATCGGTAATTAAAGATATTAACGGTTGAATTTGTGCATTGGCAAACAGGACTAAAGAAACGTGTCAATTAAAAAAAATAGAGGAATTAAGTGAAAATAAGATGAATAGAACATACAGGCCCTTTAAAACAAAAGGGGTATGATAACACTAGGTTTTTTAAAAAAAAAACTTTACATATATATGGTTTATGGTTTGCGACTACTTGCAGTTTGTACAACAAATCATATAAAATTGTGATTTACTGGTTTCATAAAACTTTGAAAACCACAACTAAAATTGCAACCCTTTTTTACTCAAAGTTTTAAACCGCACTGCAAAATTGCAAATCGCACCAAACCGCGAAATGCAGTTTGGCGTGTGATTTGGTGCGTCTAGTTTAATGATTACCAATTTGATTATTTGGTGATAATTTTTTTTTTGGGGAAATTTTGACTTTTACCAAAAAAAATAA
Source organism: Chenopodium quinoa (assembly GCF_001683475.1). Taxonomy (NCBI): domain Eukaryota; kingdom Viridiplantae; phylum Streptophyta; class Magnoliopsida; order Caryophyllales; family Amaranthaceae; genus Chenopodium; species Chenopodium quinoa. Next base: position 1,502,877 of record NW_018744996.1, on the reverse strand, counting down.
AAACACAAAATTGTTTTTACCACCAAAGCTTTTCAAAGTTTTATTTTACCACAAAAAAAAATTCTAGAATTGTTTTCCGATCACCACCTGTTGTTAGAAAAAACCCATTAAATCTAACGAAATTTAAAAATTCTTCGATTTCTGTGCCAAAGACATGTTTTTAATGGTTTTGGGGGGCATTTAGAAACTTTGGGACCAATTTGAGGCCAGAATAGACAAAAATTATCGTAAATGCCTCGTTTTGTATATTGAAAAATATTTCGATTTGCGTGAAACATGCCAAAACGAGGCATTTACGATATTTTTTGTCAATTCTGACCTCAAATTGAGTTAAGAGGGCCAAAATGACCCAAAAACCATTAAAGAGAATGTTTTTGGCACAAAAATCAATTTTTTTTTTCTAAAACCGTTATATTTAATGGTTTTCTTGACAGAAGGTGGTGAAAAACAATTTTTAGAATTTTTTTTTGGGGGTAAAATAAAATTTTGAGAAGTTCTGGTGGTAAAAAAAACAATTTCGTGATTTTTTTTGTGGTAAAAGTCAAAAAATCTTTTTTTTTAATACAGTTTTATACTGAGGCTGCCCCAGTTTCTCAAGAGGTTAAATTTGTATATTAAAATTACAGGCAAAATCGTTACTTAGTAACAGTTTTATGGGTAAAACCGCTAACTAGTAGCAACCTCACATTGGGGTGCGGCCGTAATAATGCATCATCACATATCCACACATGATCATATCAAGGGATCTCTAATGCTTATCCTTATCCATTTAGAGCTAAACTTGGGGCTTGATCCCTACTTCATTAGCCTACCAAACCTAAGAGTCACCATCATTTGGCTTTTCTTAAAAAAAAAAATTCCATACCCTTAGCCTTCCAGCCTAACCTTAGTGTCACTTTCAAACACATCACAAATACATAGCCAAATAATCCTTCCCTTATAAATCCTTTGACATGAAATCTTGATACAACTCTGAAGCATGCCTTGTCATCTTAGAATCACTCATAATAATCATTGCATCACAAAGTATGAAGTACTTAGCCTTCGTGCCTAAGTTACCCAAATACTTTCATTATCGAATCATCAACTGAGATAGTCTAGGACGCTATAATCCTTGCACCATGAGATACAACGATGAATACATGCACTTGATCAAACTCATTCAACATGTATCATTACCTGATTCATCTCTTTTTCTTTTTGGGGAAGTTTAAAAGCTTCATTTTTCACCAACACTTTACCTTTTTCATCCTTTTTCACTTCTTTTCGGGAGAAAGTCGGTACCCTCCACAAAAATGACGAAAGTTTTTGCTTTTCTGCATTTTCAGGTCGCACGAGCACAATCACAACACAATGCACACACAAGCCACGCACATTAAGTTGTGTCGTGTCACCACATCGAGTTGAGTCTACACTTTACACACATGAGTCATGCACCTTAAGTCATGTCGTGTCGAAACACATTGAGTTGATTTGAGTACATTGAGTCACACACAATGAGTCAGGTACACCAAGTCTTGGGTCAACCTCAAGAAAACCACCAGCAAAGTCCTTTGGCAATATTTGATTTTACAGGATACACTTATTCATCGAAGCTTCTGTTTGGAGTCAATCGAGCAATCTCGCCATTCATCGAAGCTTCTGTTCAGAGTCAATTGAGCAATCTCGCCATTTGTCACCAACCCATCGAAGCTTCTGTTCGCAGCCAATCGAACACTCTCACCATTCATCACCAATTCATCGAAGCTTCTGTTCGCAGCCAATCAGACACTCTCACCACTTATCCTTCCAAAGCTCCTTTTGTTAAGAGACGCGTGGACTTTCCTTAAAAGCTCTTCTGTTCAGAGATGCGTGGACATTCCTTTCAAAGCTCTTTTATTCAGAGACGAGTGGACATTCCTTTCAAAACCTCTTTGGTTAAAAAACGCGTGGACATTCCTTTCAAAGCTCTTATGTTCAGAGACGCGTGGACATCACTTTCAAAGCTCCTTTGTTCAGAGTCGCGTGGACATTCCTTTCAAAAGCTCCTGTGTTCAGAGACACGCAAACACATTTCAGATCGATAACGCTCCCTGAGAATGAGGAGGTTGTCACCAGATTCGAGAAGACAACTCAAAGCGAAGTGGTCTTCGACAGTACTCCCTGAGAATGTGGAGGTTGTCAAATTGAGTTAACAAGATGTCACCCAGAGACGTGTGCTCGGCAATCCCAGGTACGCGTTTCTTTCCCCTCAACTCCTTTATTTGTGGAACTGACGCTTTCTGTAGGTATCGGCGTTAAAATGAATGATTTAGGACTGCAGAACGTTCTGAATCATTCTCTGTCCCTTTCGACTTATTTTGACTTTTGTTTTTGAAATTTATGTTTCTCCAAACTCAGTCAAAGTGGGGGCTTCTATAGACACCTGATTGTGTCCTCAAAAACCAAACCCAGTGATAAGTACCTTTAAACCCAAAATCATTCATTTCGTGTCTTTAAACTTAAAATCATTCATTTCGTGTCCTTAAAATCATTCATTTCATGTCCAAATTATAAAAACGTCCAAACCTGATTATTTTGGTCCATGATCCCAATCTAATTATCATTTAGTTGGATGGGGCTTAAAAAGAGCTTTTCAACGATATATTATAAGCCCAAATCCGACTTAAAATGAGTGAGATTTGGCCAAAATACTAAACCGAGCCCAAACCGAGCCTAGGTCTCCCTTAGCTACGACCCAATGATTATATGGAGAGTCCAAATATTTTAGTCAGGCCCCATATGATCATATTCTCAATCCTAAACCAATTAGGACTCTTTTAGAAGTCTCTAGAAGGTTCTAATTTATCTTTTAAAGATCAAAGAGGTCGAAATCGAATAAAACTTCTCTTTTTGATAATCCTTGTTCAATTCGGATACGGAGACGTCCGGATATATTTTGGAAATACAATTCCATTAGAAATCAAACTCTGTACAGCTTTGCTATCTTTTAGAACCAGCGCGTGACGCTAGAATTATCGCACAACGACAGCCCTGGCGCGACGCGTTATCTCCCAGCGCGACGCGACAATTCTGTCACGTCGTGTCGAAAGCAGTTCTATTTTATTTGGAACTTCTAGATTTTTATGATCGTCCATACTCTCTTTTTTCCTTATAAATAGTTTTCCCCATTTCAGATCATGGACAACAACCATCAATAATCCTTAGCTTTAATCATCATTCAAATACCTATGTTCTTAGCCTTAGCCTAAACACATCCTTGATAATCTCCCAAATTAGTCACAATACCTCCTTCGCGAGATTCGAATACTCCAAGCCATACTCGATGTTGACTTCGACCTCGATGTGAAAGGTTGATAGTTCTGAGGGTTTGGTCCTAAATCTGTATTTCAATTCATATTTGATTTATTTACTTTATTGATTTAACTTTCTTGAAGTTTACTACCGTGTATATTGTTTTAATAGCAAGAAGGTTGAGGCATCAAAGTGAGTAATTCAATTATCCTTTTTATCATTCTTTCGATTTTGGAGTAAAAATCATGTTTACAATGTTATGTTAATTTCTAGTATCATGTTTAGGATGTTATATTGATTTCTAGTATCATGTTTAGGATAACGCTTTGATTTTGTTATCAGTGACATGCTAAGAGTTGTTATTAATCCGTTTAGTATCATGCCTAAAATCTTACTACTTATAATGTTTTGATGATGTTCTTATGATGACGATTGTTGTATTAATCATATGTTGCTTGATTATTCAAGATTTATTGTTATTACTTGATCACGCCCCTTCTTGTAGGTTTAAAAGGAATTTGTACTTGAATCACGCATAATAAGATAATTAATAATTTGATTTTAGGTTAATATGATTTTAATTCAAGTGATCACCAATAATAGATTTGATTGTGCATTAATAATCAACCAACGTAGATTAAATAGGATTAGGATTAACTCGATGTATGTATGTTGATTGAAAAGCGCGCATGAATATCAATAAGAATCAAGTAGAGGCCTATTTAGGGCAAGTTTGGCTTCTCTCAGGTCAAATTCATACCATCATTCCCGAACATCTAGTCATGGTTTCGGACCACTATGGAGTTAGCAATATCTGTGATTGTGAATGGGGTGTAACTTTCATACCCGTGAACGATTTACAAGTTCCTAAAACTTGTTGGTGACTCTTTTTCTCTAGCTTATTTTTCTTGGAGCGCCGCCATGCTTAAGAACATGACACCACAGTAGGGCGGAGTTGAAATATTCCCTACTTGTACATAATAGGGTTGCCAACTAAAGTTTATAGATGTTATTGATAGTATATATAAGGGTTACCTAATAAGAGGTATAGAGGTTACACATTCTCAATTTTAGGGGCTACTTATTTTATTTTATTTGAGGGGTGGGGTTACTTAATAATTGGTACTTATTTTTGTTAAGGTACCAACTCCACTTACACTACTTTTTTATTACTATTTATCTTTTTAACTAATTAACAATTAGTTAAATTCCCACTAATTTATAAAATTCTTCCTTTGGTCTTCACCCTATAGTTTTTCTAAAAACTTTTTGTAATACCTTGTGATTATTACAAAACAGAGAGAATATTGAGAAAGTTACAACATACTCCATATGATTTATATATGTAGGGGTGTTCGCGGTGCGGTTTAGATCTCAAACTACATCAAATCGCAAAATTGCGGTTTGCATTTTTTTCAAACCGCACTTATAACCAAATCGCACCAAACCGCACCGCAAAATGCAATTTGGTGCGGTGCGGTTTAGCCACATTTTTTTAAAATTATAAATAATTATTAAAAAAAAACTTTTATTTTATTTTGTGATTATTAACTTATAATTCAAGTATTAAACTCTTCTTTTAACTTTTAATCAGCTAATAGTCAAAGATTACATTATATTTTAAAGTTATTTTTTTATAATGTATTTTTAATAGATTTAGTATAAAAATGGTTTAACGGTTTGCGGTTTGACGGTCTTAACCACATCAATGTGTGGTTCGGTCTTAATTTTTTTGGAAACTGCACCCAGTCGCAAAACCACAGTTTGGTCATTTTCGAAAACCGCAAACCGCACCAAATCGCAAAATTGCGGTCTGGTTTATGATTTGGTGCGGTCTAGACCGCACTTTGAACAACCCTATATATATGGAGTTACCTCTTTGTGTTCTGTTACCTGTTTATGTAACATGGTTTACCTAATTTGTTTTATTTTGGGGTGTTTTCAGTAGAAATGAATAGGTGATAAAAACTCAAGTAGGGCCTTTTGCCCAAACCTGCAAACAGTGTGGATTTATTGGGCCAAAACAGGATTTTTTAGGGTTGGGTTCAGGTTTTAAACTAAAAATGCTTTTTTAGCCTTCCTTATTAAACCCCCACTTTTTACAGGCTAGGCCATTGATGATTAGTTGATCACCTCTAGTTTTCAGTACATATAATGAGTGTTTGAATGGTAAGTTGAAGATTATATTTGATTCATTATCTATTTATCAAAATCTTTGTTGCTTTAAATTTAAAGTGTTGATGTGTGTTTTATACAGAAATAGAGTTAGTAAAAGCATCAAAGTTCATTAATTGATTTGTTGTTGAAATTTGAGTGTTTTCTTACATTTTAAAGCCGTTAGTGAATTCTGTTAATCGTTGAAAGCGACGTGTTGCCAGCTTACCACACGGTTTGTTTTGTGTATTGCCAGCCTCACTAAAGACACCTAAAACATAATTATCCCGTGTTGCAACATTAAAAGAACATACAAATTTGAAAGAATAAAACGAAGAAAATAGCAGTATTTTTGTGATAAATTTTATTTATATAATTTACCGATGTCAACTTGTTTCATTTTTATTTTTCTTTATACTACGTATTTATATACATTCAAGTACAAATGAAAAAAAAATGAAAATTCATTGCAACTACTCAAATCAACAAGGACCCCAAAAATTATTTTTATTATTTATTTTCTTTTGTTAAAAAAAAAGGAAAAGCTCCCACCAAAGAAGAGGAAGGAGTCCGGTAATCTGGGTTGTGTTTCTACAAGGAATTGAAATTGGAATACCCCCAAAAACAAAGGCAGCCAGCAAACCCCACCTCTTTCTGTTAACCCTTCCCTCACTTTAAATTCTTCTTCTCTCTCTCTCTTTGCCTACAAATATGCCAATTCTTCTCTTCTTTTCTCCTTACTTCTTCTTCCTACACTTTTCTGATTCTTTCAATCCTAAGTTTATCTTACTTTAATTCCATTCATTTTATTTGATTTGATTTTCACTTAAAGTTGTCATCTTTCACCCCTTTTCAATCAATCTTTGTTTAGGGTTTTTATTTCTTTTTTTAATTAGGTTTTGCTTCATTCTTCCATTGCTTTACTCCTCTAAAAAAAACTCTCTTTTGGTTCTATAAAAACAAAGAAAAATTCAAGTTTTTAGGTACTGTGTTCATTACACATTGCTTCTTTGATCCTTTGGTTATAGTTAGGATTTGGGTATGTTTTTTACCCTGTTTTTGTAATTACCCTTCTGGGGTTTATGTTAAATTTGCCCAGATTTTTTCTGTGCTACATTCTGTTCATTTTTAGGTCTTATTTGGGTGATTGAATTTGTTTTTGATCTATTTTTTGTGTTTTTATTGCAGTTTAGGGGTGTTTTGAGTCTCTTGGAGGAGTAAGAAGATTTACTCATGGTAAGTTCATTGCTCCTATTTACTTTCTTCTATTTAAAAGATTTGTTACATTTTTTCCGACGCCAATATAAAATGGTTCATACCCTGAAGCATATGATTTTTTGTTGAAACATAGGTAGATCAAATTGGGTTACCTGTATTTTTTAGAAATCTGATCTGGGGTTGTTTTTGACACAGGGTGAAGCGCCAGCTTTTCTGTTTGATGATCTGCAGAAAAGTAATGGAAATGGGGTTGATTTGTTTTGTAGGGGTAGAGAAACAACAACTATTGTAGGTAAAACAAAGGTATTGCAATCTGTCATACTATAATAAACTATACTTTTTTTTTTCTCTCTTTCACCAATAATTAATTTAATTCAATTTGTATTGATTTTATTGATTTTTATTTGTTGGTTTGTTTTTAGTACTTGATTGGGGATTATGATGATTCAACATTGTCCATTGGAGTTAAGGTTTTTGACAACTCCTTGGAAAACTGGTAAGTTATATGAATGTTGTTTTATTGTTTGATTATGTTATGTTTTGTTCTATTTGTATGTTGAATAACATAGTGTTATGAACATTATAGGATATATCCTGCAGTTTTGGGCACTAAGCCATCTCTGAGCTCTGATCTTTGGGCTCTGCCGCTAGGCGAAGATCGGGTTTTGGTGATCAAGAATGGTGCATCAACAGATGATAATCTTTGGTTTCTTGAGGTGAGGATCCTATACAGTTGGAGGAATATTATGATGATTTGAGATAATTTTTGTGGAATGATGAATCTAGGAGGGTATATTAGTTGTAACACTCAATGTTGATGGTTCTTGGAATACATTTTGTTTTAATGTAATTTGAGGCAGTTATGATTAATTAATGTGCAATTTATTGATAGGTGGACACACCATATGTTAGACAACAGAAAAAGGTTTTAGGGAGTGATAATGTTGTGGCTTGGAGTAAGGGAGTTATGGGGTATGCTGGGAAACCTATTGTTATCAGTGGTCCTTCTGGTGTGGGCAAGGGCACTTTAATTGCCATGCTCATGAAGGAGTTTCCGTCGATGTTTGGATTCTCTGTGAGCCACACAACCCGCGCTTCCAGAGAGAAGGAGGTTAATGGGGTTCATTACCATTTTACTGAGCGAAGTGTAATGGAGAAGGACATAAAAGACGGAAAGTTCCTCGAGTTTGCTCAAGTCCATGGAAACTTATATGGAACTAGTGTCGAATCTGTTGAGGTTGTTGCTGATTCAGGAAAGGTGAGGACGAAAGTTCTATTTCTTTCCCGTCTTTGAATAAACAACATGATATTTAGTAAACAATTCGTCTTTAAAGTGATCAGTAGTTATTGCTTGTCTATACTACAAAACGTTGAGACAATTATATTGGTCTCTTTACGCAGAGATGCATTCTTGACATTGATGTTCAAGGTGCAAAGTCAGTGAGGGCTAGTTCTCTTGATGCGATCTTTATCTTTATATGCCCCCCATCATATGAAGATCTCGAGAAGAGGCTTCGTTCTAGGTAAACTAGAGCTGCTTGCAGTTGGGATGCCTGTATAAGTTACTCTTATGATTTATTCCAACTTACTTCTCCTTTTAAACAGAGGGACTGAGACAGAGGAGCAGCTTCAGAAGCGTCTTCGCAATGCCAAGGGAGAACTCGAACAGGGAAAATCTCCCGGTCTCTTTGATCATGTCCTGGTCAATGATGATCTTGAGGCCTGTTACCAGTCTCTAAAGGTGATTATTCCTAGTTCAAAGACCCTTTCTTTCGAGTCAGCATGTGTTGATAGTGAAATGCTAAATTTTGTATTTTGGCTTGTAGAATCTCCTGGGCTTAGATAAATCTGCTGACAAAACAAACCAATCTGGTAAAAATTCCCAAATCGATACGTTACCTTCATATGATCTGTCTTCCTTAGCTCATTATGCCTGATGAAATATTTTAAATTTTTATATGCAGTCCCAAAGATTGGTTTTCCTATGGTGAATTTGGTATCAAAAGTGGGTAACAAAATATACTTAAATTCTACAATGTTAAATCTCGGAAATGCATCAAAGAACTCGTAAGTCTCTTGCATTCGGATATAATTCAGTTATGTTAGACATTAATATTCTCATTAATCTTTGTTTATTGGGTTGAACAGGTTTGTGCTGGATGTCTCTTCACTCAAAGGAGGGGCACCCGGACGGACACGAGGTTTAGATCTATATTCCGTTTTCTCATTGGCTAATGGGTTCGGAATGCTGAGTTGACATCCTTCTAAACAAGCTAACAGCCAACTTATTTTTTTTTTTCAATTTTGGTCATTTTTTCCATACCATTGTTTCCTTTACCATCAAAATTGGAGTGGCAATTGTTGCCAGTCTTGCCACAAAATTTCGAGAATTCGAATGGTCGAGCTTAGGAAAACTCGATTGAGATACATTCATTCATCTATTGTTTGACGATTTTAGTAATGATGCATTAAGCTATTGTTTGGGTGGAATCTCTAGTTTGGATTATACATACATGTCCTTTAATTACTTGAAAGTTCATGAATGTAATACGAGTAGTTGGTAATTTGGTGTTAGGTTGGTTAACTGGCATAAGATTAGATTGTTGTGGGGTCATGATAACCCCAATTTGGTCAAAACCAAAAGTGTTTTAACTTTCAAAATTACCCCTACTTTAGGTAAATCCGAAAACGCCTCGAGGCTCATTAGTGGGAATATTATTGTAATGGGTAGTTATTCCCGCAACTTGGAGATGGATTTATCATTGCTCGTGGGATTGGGAGCTCATTTGGTTAAATCACTATTTTTAGATTTAGTATCTCCTTGATAAAAAAAGAAAAAAATAAAAAATCATAATAGCTCATCAATAACTTTAAAATTCACTTACCTATAAAAATAATAATGGTAATCCTATTATATCTTTTAAAGCTTTGGAAAAAGTATTGAAGACCCAAGTCTACTCTCAAAGTCTCAATGCATTGCCCCATACAAAACAAAAGGATTATCTTAACTTGGGAGGGTTTTAAACAAGCTTAAACAGATTGTCGGTATATCATATACAGTATCTAGTACGAGTATATTCGAGTGTAATGGAAATTAGCACTTTAGAGGACAATAATATTTATAATTTATTGTATGATGTACTTTTAACGTTTTAGTTGGAAGGAGCTTTTCCATTGATGCCTTCTCAAGTTGCAAGTTGACCAGGTCTAAAGTTGTGTACCAAATGTATAGCTGACAAATGCAAGAGGCGCCTTCCTTTATTTATTTTCTTTCGGCCGCCTTTTACTAGTATACGTGTTCTTGAATCTTGACTATGAATAATCCATTCACTTATATACCCTAAATTACGGACTAGTTGACAAGCTGATTTGTTCTAGACGTTATTATCATTTCTTCCCAATTAATTGTTGTTAGTTTTTTACTCTGTTTGTTTATGCTTTAAATGCAATATTTTGACCAGCCCTATCGATCTTAAGTTGTTAAGTTAAAATTTGTTCAACTATTATATTTGTATATGTTAGATTGTTCTGGAGTTAATAATTATAGAAAAAAAAAGAATTAATTATGATAATGATGCAGTAACATACAAAAGTAATTTTTTTTATTGTATTTTATTTATTTTTATGCTAGGAAGATAAATGATTTCATAAGAAATCTAAAATTCCAATATAAATACTACCTCCGGTTTTTTTTATGTGCAACTTTGGTAGGCTTTACGGTTCACGAGACAAAACTTGATAATGGTGATTAATGTATTATAGGGGTATGTAATTAAGGTGGAGAGAGAATGTTATGAAAATTAATCAACCACCCACTGCCACCACCAAGACCAGCCAACACCACCGCCGCCTTCACCAACACCACCGTCTGCTTCACCACCACCATTACCACCCCCACGAAACCACCACCACAACCAACCCCACCCTCACGAAAACCCACCAAAACCCACCGACGGAACCACCACCTCCACGAACACACACCAAAACCAGTGGCGGACCCAGGAATTTCCGACTGGTGGTTCACAATCGATAATCAAGTATGTAAAAAAAAAAAAATTACCGAACAACCAAATAATAGTACTAAAAAATACATCCAAATATTCAAACAGTACAAAATACAACCAAATGTTCATATAATACTACAAAAGACAACTAAATAGTAATGCAAACTTATTACAATAGTTCTCGACGAGTTTTCATGTTTTGATATCGATTCATGATATCTTCCATGCTAACATTCAAAAACAAATCATTCTCCAAATAAGTAATTAAACAATCATTCAACATTTGATCTCCCATGTTATTTCGTAGTTTGTCTTTCACTTGCTTCATGCCAGAAAATACCCTTTCCACACTTGCCGTTGCGACAGGAAGAAGCAACACCAACTTCAAAAGTAAATAGACCCTATCATGAGTTTCAGACAATCCCGTTTCAACCAATTTGATTGAAAGCTCACTAAGACCCTTCAAATTCCAAAACCTTTCATCTCCTCTAACAGAACAAATGTAACTCTCAAGTGTATGACCAAAGACTATCAATTCTGAACTTGGAAATTCATTAGGATAGAATTTCGCAAGCTTAATCAATTTTTCCTTGTCAAACTTAGAAAAACGATCCACAAGACTCAAACAAGACATACACACAAGTAGTTCTTTAGTTATTTCGGGAAATCGATTTTCAAGTTCTTGCAATTGAAGATCAATGACACCAAAAAAAACTTCAACTCGAAAATGATGTAAATTAGACACTTGTGGGCATTTACCTCGAAACAACCTCCTCCCGGGAACAACATATTTAGCCTCCATATCTGGAACTGCAATGTCATAGTCACCAATAAAAGAAATGACCTGTTCCATATGAGAATCCCATCCTTCATCTCTCATTTTTTGCAAATTAGTCTTGGTTACATTAACCATGGCCATTGCATTCACAATGTCTTGATCGTGCTTTTGTAAGGCCACATTCAAAGCATTTGTTATCGCAAATATACTAACCATCAAGTGTGCCACAAACACAAAATCAAAGGACATCAGAAGATTTGTAAGTGTTTGAGCTCTATTAGAATCTATTGTATCAGATACTTTTGCAATATCCTCAAGAGAACCAAGGATTACAGGGAATAAATCAAGTACATTCAAGATTGTCTTGAAGTGAGATCCCCAACGAGTATCACAAGGTCTACCTAATCCACGTTCTTGATTTAAACCTGAACCCGTTTCAAGTTCACCTAGAGACAAAGCATCCACCACTCTTTGAGCTTGATTTTCACGAAGAAACTCTTTCCTTTTTGGTGAACCCCCCACAAAGTTCAACAGAGGTGCAAGTACATCAACAAATAACCAAGCACAATCTGAATTCTTTTTAGCAAGTGCAACTTGAGTCAATTGAAGTTGGTGAGCAAAGCAGTGGACAAAATAAGCTTCTTTACACTCATTCTCTATAAGAGTCCTAAGGCCATTAATAGAACCTTGCATATTACTTGCCCCATCATAACCCTGACCCCGTACTTGAGAGAAAGACAAAGAATGCTCCATTAATAAGGATTCAATAGCAGTTTTGAGAGTCAAAGAAGCAGTGTTTACAACATGCACAATACCAAGTAAACGCTCACACACTTCTCCCTTTCTATTAACATATCTCAAACAAAGAGCCAATTGTTCCTTGTCAGAAACATCAGCGGACTCATCAGCAAGGATAGAAAACAAACCACCATCAATATCTTCAAGCATTGCTTTAGTTTTCTCTTTTGCACATGCATTTATGATATCTTTTTGGACTTTTGGAGAAGTAAGTTGACAATTACTAGGAGCATTTTTTAAAACAACTTTAGAATATTCAGGGTTACCTTTGGAAATAAGGGATAAAAGTGAAAGAAAGTTACCTCTTCTTAAGGAACTTTCTTTTTCATCATGACCACGGAAAGGCAACCCTTGGAGTAAAAGCCATTGGATTGATTCAATTGAAGCTTCAAGTCGCTTCCTATATGCATTTTTACTCTCAGCGGTTTGTTTTGTCAAGGCTTGTGTGATGCTTGACTTTTTCTTCTTGACCAAATCCATAGCTAACACTGCATTATTATGTGCACTCATGTGCTTACCCACATGTTTTCTTATTAAATCCGATCGATTCCATGATTTGAAACCATCACTAACAAAAGCATTACCTCCAAATGCATTTTCATCCTTGAATAGATAACAAGGGAAACAATAGGCAGCATCCTTTTCCACACTATACTCAAGCCAAGTCCAAGTATCAAACCACTTAGCACAAAAGCGACGGTTTTTGCCAAAAATAGAAGTTTGAGGAAATATAAAGTCTTTGGGCTAACAAGGCTTTCTTTGAATGTAAATTCTTCTCACTAAATCTCTATCATCTTTATGAAATTGACTCATCTTTCTCCTCTTTCCTGGATCTTGTGGAAGATTAGCAAATTCATGTTCACTTAATCTTTCACCAAAGATTGGGGCATTAGGAGAACATTGGCCTTGTTCATTTTGAGGGGAATTTTGAGTTGAATAATTGGATGGAGATGAATGTTGTTCACTTTCTTGAGGTGGAGATGTAGTTTGTTCACTTTGTTGAGGTGGAGATATAGTTTGTTCATTTTGTGTTGGATGTGGAAGAGAAGTTGAAGTAGGATTCTTTTTAGCAAAGAAGCTAGTAATGTTTTGCATTTCATTTTGAGTGCGTTTTCTCTTCATTCTGAAAATTGAATGAATAATCAACTAAATCAAACAATATTCCTCAGAAAAATTATTTACAAAGATCATTAGATCATCCAAATAGAAAATTGACAAGATTACAATCCTAACTAATAATTAACAAGCTTAAAATTGACAAGACTAAAATCAACAAACTAATATCTCCACTAATCTATACGACTATACGGAACTTCAAGCTGAATATGCGACTAGCACCACTAAGCACTAACCAATCCACACTGTAATCTAATTATAAATTTATAATCCTCCTTACACAGTTACACTAATAGTTAAATAGTCTAATTGCTGTCTTACACAATGTCCGGCAATACCGGCATCACATATTCACAATTTCAAATAACGACATAAACAGTAAAACAGATAAACTAATAAGTTCAATTTAACAGTCAAAACACAATTTACACAAATAATGCAAATTCAATGAACATTCACCGTATATACTAATTTTAAGAGACAAGTAATGCAAATTTGATCAAAAATTCACAAAAAAAAAAAGAATAAATTGATGAACCTACCTTGCCGGACTGCCGTGTCGGAGGCGGCAGGCGCTGATTGAGGCGACTAGGCGAGCAGCGGAGCAGCCAGCAGCACAGCCCGCACAGCGAAATAGCGAATTGGCTGAATTAAAGACAAGATTGCGAAGTTTAATAAAATTAACTAAATAGACTGAATTGAATTGAAGATTAGAAATTTTAAATAAAAATTACAAACTTACTCTTTGATGAAGAAGTGAAGAACTGGAGTGGAGAACTGGAGTTGGAGTCTTGGAGATGATTGATGAAGGATTGAAGGCCGAAGGGAAGAGGCGAATTGGCAAAAAGAAGAACTGAAGAAGGCTAGGGCTTAAACTGACTTCGTGATTTGGTCATTTGGGGAAAACTGATTTTAGTTTTTTTTTAAAAAAAAATAACTTAAAATTTTTTTTTGGGCCTAGTGAGTCACTTGACCCACCAGGTCTAAGCCCAAGTCCGCCACTGACCAAAACCCAGAACAACGATGGAACCACCAAAACCCACCCACCAGAACCCAGATCCACGACCACCCACCAAAACCCACACACCAAAACCCAAATCCACGACCACCCACCACAACCACGACCCACACCGCCTTCACCGTACCAACACCACTGTCGCCTTCAACGCGGACCCTTCACCACTACCAACCCCACGAAACCACCAACACCCTCATGAAAACCCACGAAATCGCCGGTTGAAGTTGAAGAGAGAGAAAGAAGATAAATGGGGGAAGATGAGGATGACAGAGGAGAGAGAAAATATGGGGGAAGATGAAGATGAATGAGGATGGTTTTGGGTTTCTTGAATTGAAGATGAAGAGTTGATGAATTAGATTGGGTTGGTAGGGGTGAAAATTGGGTAAGAATTAGTGAGTAATAAAATCCAATTATAGTTAATAAATTGTGTTTTAATTTTTTAAATGAGGGTAAAATTGACATTTGACTAGTTTTTTTTTACTAAAAATAGAAAGAAAAAAGAAAGTTGCACATAATATTGAGCGGACTAAAATGACAAAATTTGCACATAAAAAAACCCGGAGGTAGTATAAAATACCTTTTTTTTTTAAAACAATAAATATATAACACCTTAAAACTCACTACATCGCAAATTCGACCAATAATCGCCTTAATAAATAAAAAAGCTACATTTATAGCAATACAATTTGTTAATTAGTACTAATTTGGCTTTAAATCTACTAATACATATTTGTTTGGGTAAAAATACTTATGGAGTTATAGGATGATCTTACACAAATGAGTCTCCTTTTTTATTTAAATCCTTTTGTGAGATAAAATTATTCAAGGTAAGAAGGACATATGAGTCCGAAATAGGGAATTGGGGAGTAATAAAACAATGTTTATTACAGTACTTTCCTTGGAACTGCTCCTTGTTTAGATGAATGAATCGTTTTTCTTTTGCGGCCGTATTTAAATAAATGAAATATTTCTTTATTTTTTAAGTAACATCTCTCTATTTTTAATAATACTCTCTCTATTTTTTAATAATATTTTACTAATTAATGGTCCTTATAAAACCCCTTATTTTCTTCATTCTATTCAAATTTATATACAGTACCTATTATTTTAATAAATTTAACTAACTTTTCTTAAATTATGTGAAAGTCGAAACGTTTCATTTATTTAAACACGGATGATGCATTATTTAATCTTAGTCATAAATCAAACAAAAATAAAATTAAAAGTTTTAGTGACTAGTTGACAGTTTGAATTGGTCCAATTGAGATCTAGTAGTAAAAGAAAAAGTAGGAGATTTCCAAGTCTTTTACTCAAACTCACGGGAGCAGTGCACGACGCACAGTTAAGGCAAGAGATGGAGTGGAGCCCGCTATTGTGACCCTCACGTTTTAGTCTTTACCATACCATTACTGTGTTGCCGCAATCATGTGCGTTGGTATCGTGCAGTGTTTCCTTCCTTTTTTTAGTACTAATAGGTCATAGGATAGGAAACAACCACCTTCCTTCCTATTGATAAGGATGGTTAGATAATCAATTTGAGATCTAACCTAATTTCAGATGTTCTATCTGTTTCAAAATAAGACTCTATTCTTTTGAGTTTTAGAACAAAGCAGAAAAATACAGTTCAAAATAATAGGACTAAGTGTTTTAGTTTAACCGTCATATATTCACCTCGTGACTTTGAAATCACAACCAACTATACATACTTGGCCACTTGGGAGTAGGATTTCCTTACCTCTCTCCTTAACTCTCAAGCGGTGATTTGCGTAAATGAGCTGGCTAACTTGTGAGATGTATTGATTTAAATTGAACCAACTTCTTTTTTTTTTTTTTTTTTTTAAAAAAAAAAAATAAAAATACTTCCTTCGTTTTTTTTATTTGCAAGAGTTTGACTTTTTCATTATCACACACCACTTTGACCCATATTAATGATTTATAGCTAAAGTAAAAAAAAATGAGCGAGTCCAGGTTTCGCAATTTGATGAACTACAAACGTTAATCAAATGGCATTCTCGTAATTATTTTGCCTTGTTTTATGCGAAAAGCATTTAAAAAATATATTTACGGTCCAGTGCCAATTGGCAGTGAAGGACCCATAGTAACGGGAAGTTAACGAAGGCGTTTCAGGTTGTAGCACATGTGACTTATCAGGGATATACTTTCTTAACTGAGATACATGAAATACATCATGCACTTTACTTAGCTCCATAGGTAAGGCCAACCTATAAGCCACTTTGCCTATCCTTCGTAATACTTCATATGGACCAATATCTTTGGGCTAAGCTTTCCTTTCTTTCCAAATCTCATTACACCTTTCATTGGTGACACCTTTAACAATACTTTGTCACCGACCCCAAATTCCTCCTCTCTACGCTTCAAGTTTGCATAGCTCTTTTGGCAATCTTGCGCCGCTTGAATCTTAGCTTGAATCTCCCTTACCTGCTTAATTGTATCCTCGATCATTTGAGGCCCTATAATCATTGTTTCGCTTATGTCGCTCCAACAAATTGGATTGCGACGCTTCCTTCCATATAATGCCTCAAATGGAGTCATGATAATGCTTGTATAATAGCTATTATTATAGGAAAATTCAATTAAGTCCAAGCTATCTTCCCATCCCCCTTGGAAATATATAACACAAGCCCTCAATATGTCTTCCAAAGTTTGAATGGTTCTCTCAGTTTTCTCTTCTGTGGCAGGGTGAAATGTTGTACTTATCTTAAGTGTTGTACCAAAGTTTTCCTACACACTCTTCTAGAACCTTGAAAGAAACCTAGAATCTCTGTCAGACACAATATATTTTGGAACTCCATGTAATCTCACCACATTCTTGATGTAAGCTTTTGCAAGTTACTCCATTTTCAAGGTCTCCTTCATTGGTATAAATACTGCAGATTTTGTAAGTCTATCCATCACTACCCAAATGGTGTCATTTCCACTATTTGACTTTGGGAGGCAAGTCACAAAATCCATTGAAATACAATCCCATTTCCATCCAGGAATTTTCAATGATTGCACAGTTCCTTGCAGTCTTTTGTGTTCTATCTTCACTTTCTGATAAGTTAGACACTTTGCCACAAATTCCGCAACCTCATTCTTCATTCTGGGCCACCAATACATCTTTTTCAGGTCTTCATATAGCTTTTCCCCTCCTGGGTGTACTGAATACGGTGTATTGTGGTCTTCTTCCATCAACTTTCTCATTACCTCCTCACATTTTTGTGGTACACACCAACGACCTTTGTACCTTAAACTCCCATCTTCATTTAATTTTGAAATCCGTAGCTTTTCCTTGCTTTATTTTCTCACAAATCCTATCCAACTTTACATCTCTTGCTTGATTTTCCCTTATCTCATCAAATATTGTTGGTTGAATACTTAGGTTCGCAAGTATGCCTGCTGGCACTCCCCATTCTACCACTTCTAGATTCATTTTCCTCATTTCTCTACATAACTCATCAGCCACTATCAAAGTATTCAGTCCATGATTGGTTTTACGACTTAGAGCATCTGCGACTACATTTGCTTGCCCCTCATGATATTGTTTGTCTAAGTCATAATCCGTCGTATATTCTAACCATCTTCTTTGGCGTGAGTTTAAATCCCTTTGAGTGAAAATGTATTTCAAACTATTCTGGAAACATATCCAGAAACTCATTTACTACTTCTATATCTTCAGGCTTAGTTGTCTCTTCATGTTCCATATTCCTCACACTACAAAAATACATTGGATGCCCCTTCTTAATAT
The DNA here is from genome assembly GCF_001683475.1 of Chenopodium quinoa. Classification (NCBI taxonomy): domain Eukaryota; kingdom Viridiplantae; phylum Streptophyta; class Magnoliopsida; order Caryophyllales; family Amaranthaceae; genus Chenopodium; species Chenopodium quinoa. The sequence goes on along the minus strand of NW_018744996.1, from coordinate 1,484,770 downwards.
ACTTTGCCAATTTTAACACATATATGATCCTTGGGCACTTGGTTTCACCATGCATCCAATATGTCACCAACTCATTATCAACTGTACTCATTTTTAATTTCTGTGATCGACAACTAATCTCTGCGATGTACTTGCTCAACCAATCCATTCCCAAAATGACATCAAAGTCACTCAATCCAAACTCAATGAGATTTGATAAAAACACTTTTCCTTAGATTTCTAAAGGTACATCTTTAAAGGTCTTGTTACACTTTACTACCCCATCCGTAGGAATAACTATAGGCAAATCTACCTCATCTACGGTTTTCAAACAGTTTGATAATTTTGGAAAAATGGCCTTTGAAATGAAAGAAAAAGTTGCACCAGAATCAAACAAGACTTTAACAAGAATAGAGTTAATAGAAAAGGTACCAGTGATGACATCTTTCGTGGAATTAGCCTCATGCATACTCATCACATTCAGTTTCCCTGGAGCTCCACTCTTCACCTGATTTCCCTTATTATTATTGTTGTTGCCTTTCGCTCCATTCTGCTGTGCCCCCTTGTTTCCTAAATAGTTGTTATTTACCTGAAAGTTCTTTTGAGCCCCTCCTTGATTATTTCCCTGCTTGTTTCTATTGGGGTCCTTGGAGAAACATTCATACTCCTTGTGTCCTAACTTGTTGTAAGCATGACAAGTAACCAAATTTCCATCACAATCTACCAGGGTGATCGTTTTTACACCTCTTGCAGTAGAAATGTCTTGCTCCCCTATTATTTCACTGGGTAGAGTTCTCAGCTCCACCATTAAAGTTTCGTCCTCTGTGACGATTGTTGCCTTGGAAATTATTGTTTTTGTGGAAGTTGTTGTGATTATGGTGGTAATTCTGTTTCTTGAAGTTGTTCTGGTTACCTTGCGGGTTTCTAGAGTTCTGTCCCACCTCTTTTCTCTTTTCCTTTCCTTCCACTTCAGCTATCTCTTTCATCTTCTTTAATTCTAAGGCATATAGGTGTGCAGCTCTCCCATACACTTCATCCAAGGTTTTAAATACTTGCCTATATAGCTTTAATTGCAAATCAGTAGTCAGTCCACTCTCAAACTTCTTAGCCTTAGAATTTTCTGTAGAAACAGACTCTTACGCAAATTGTGACAGCTCAATAAACTTGGTATAGTATTCAGTGACCGACATAATCCCCATTGCAAGGTTAGAAAATTCCTCAGCCTTTTGTTTCTGTAAGAAGCTAGGGTAAAACTTGTCCCTAACCTTCTCCTGAAACATAGTCCAATTGAATCCAGGTAGTGCCTTAATGGTAGCTTCATTTTGCTGCCACCAAAGGTCAGCTTCACCCCGAGGTAATAGGTAGCACAACCTACTTTTGAAGTTTTCGGACACCCTACCGCCCCAAGTAGCTTCTCAAACTCCCTCAACCAGTTTTCCATCATAGTTGGATCAGGCTCTCCTTGATAGGTTGGTGGCTTACTCTGCGCCACCTTTTTAAACAGCTCTCCCTAAGCATCTACATTATTGGTTGAGTTCCTTGCTAATTGTTGGGCAACAACTGCCAACTGCCTCACAACTTCACTTAGCTCTCCTACATCGTTGTTATTACCACTCCCTCCTGCCATCTTTCTCCGCCTGAATTAAAACAAAAGGGTCTTTATTAAATATGGTCTTGTCTAGATCACATGTTAGACACCCATCTAACTAGTTAATACCCTTGAAGCATACACATTAAATTTTAAGCTAACAAATTGGGATCACAAAACTTAAAATTCCCAAAATTTGCAGCTTTGTCAACCAAATATTGACTGCTAACCAACCACACATTTAATAAAGCATCATTTATATATAAAAAATAATTCCCATGGATTCCCAAAGTTTAGAAATGAATTATTGGAATATTTGTGAGTAAGAAATGGCTTCTTGGAGTAGTGATACGAAATGAATGATTTGGGAACGAAATGAATGACTTGTCAATAAAATGAATTAATTGACAAGGAAATAAATGAAATTTTATTGCTGAGTAAGAAAATGAGTAGAATACTGAATAAAATAAGTTTAAATAATTTATGCAACTACATAAGTTTACTAACTCACTATGGATATGCCACTTATTGCCTTACTGAAACTGAAATGATTAAAATGCGGAATCAAATCTAAGAATCCTAAAAGAAATGAAACTACAAAAATCTAGTCCTTTTGAACATTATCCTTCTTCTCTGTAGATTGTTTGTAGCTTCCAGGATCGAATTCAGGGTCATCTTCTTCCTCCATTGATTCAGGTGACTCTGGTTCTTGCTCTACTTGGACAAACTCTTCATCTTCCTCATCGTCAAATGAAATGTCGATTATAATTGGAGTTGGAGGTGGATTTGGATTTGGAATCTCCATAATGGAACTCTCAACAATATGGTTACTCTCATCCATCATCTCCCCTACTTCCTGCTCTCCATCTGTCCTTGCTTGATTACCCTGAGTGGGAGAAGAACTTCCTGACTGATGACTAGTGGAAGGGGAATTATTCCCTACCAGATTTTCATAGTAGTAATTGGGATATGGAATGTGTAAGTGCTGGCAATGATCTTTCTCAACTCTAACGAGGTATGAAATCAAGTGTCTGTAGTCAGGGTACCACTGTCCATAGAAATTTTTATATTTAAAGTAGTTTGGGATGTCCCTTGGTAAATAGAAATCAGAAAATTTTGCTTTGACAGCAAGATATAGGGGTTCATCCGGAAGACAGTGAATAATCATAGTAGAAACACGATCAGGAAGATCATAATGCTTGTCTCCTAAGACATTGCTCATGTGGGAAAAATAGAATTGGATTTTCTCGACATAGTCAAACGGATGTTCATTGTTTTTCTTAACTAGAGTACCAATCTGGAAAAGTTTGTTAGGAAGAATCGGCATCCTGTAAAGGAAAAGGCTTAGAAAAGAATTCCTTTCCCAAAGAAAATAAAATAATACAATTCTTGTATGAATTAGGTTCAATGTTTAATCAAACAATTTCACCTATTTTTAATCACATAATCACATGCTTTCAATTAATCAATCCACATGATCAAACATCACAACCTAAAATTTAATGCATACAAGAACATGATTATTTCTAACTTATATGCCCAAATTCTTTCCTACCCAAGCTCACCAACATGCTTTTAAAAGCTTTTAACACATAATACTTACCTCAATCCTTGCTTTCCTGCAAAATGAACAAACTAAAAATATTTTTGACTCCTCTTTTAACATTAATTTTCGAAAATAAGCCCCGAAGAAGACCAAAATATTCGGCCAACATAAAAAAAATTCGGACACCCCAAATAAAAAAAAAATTCGGATGACCTTCATTAAAATTTATTTTTTTTGGATTTTCTACACAAATAAAAAAAAAAAATTTCGGACCACTTTTTTTTTTTTTTTTTTTTAAAAATAATGAATAAATTTTCCGGTTTTCAAAAGTTAAAATAAGTGAAAATAACCTTATTTTAAAATAACTTAATTAAATAAGCACTTGGCCAAGTTTAAAACAAAACATTTTAAAACACGTTTTTGGCTTTAGTGGTAATAAAAATCTCAACCAAATCTCCCAGATACCACTTTGTAACACCCTAGAAATTAATTTCCTTTAAAATACCTGTTTTGCCCTTTTAAAATATGAAATAGGAAAATCTAAGACATTACTGCCACCGTGAAAACGGCTAAGGCAAATATCAAAGACACAAAACGGAAGACTTTCTTTAAAACCATTTAAAACAAGTCAACTCAAAAGTCAAACCAAACGAAAGTAAAGTCAAACAAAATCAAACAAAGTCAACCTACAACTTGGAACCATTGTAGCCCCTTAAAACCAAACAATACTGAAAACCTTTACGTTAGTCTCATGAGCATAATAAAAAATAATATTCAAAGCAAATAAAACACATCATATGGAACTAAGCATGAATCGCTCTTCACTCAAGCCCATCATGAAAATGCTTCATCACCTGAAAAACTTCTCTCTATTTGTCCCCACTACTCGCCATTAGAAATGGGTCGTCGTAGGGACAAGGTAAAAACAAGGTCAAACAAACATACAACACACAATCAACAATGCTGAGTACATAAGCATATTAAAACACACTAATACGCTTTTATCCTATCATCACACAACTCACCTTGTTGCACCTGCAAACAAGCATACAAGACATTCAACACTTAACTAGACAAATACAAATGTCCATTTAATTTGATTACGCATCGAACGAGTTTCCAACCAAATCCATGCCCCAAATATATTGAGGTAAACTACACCTAGAGCTAACCGGGTAGGCAAATGTCACATGAAGTGACTGGAGGTCTTGCGCATAAAATAAATAAAAAGGAAAATACAGCGTCCTGTACTCCCAATAGAAGTTATGGTCAAATATAAAGTCGCATAACTCCCCCCATATGTTCATACTCAAGGTATATACGTTCCAAGAGTTTTGATTCGTAATCTCTTTCACTTTAGATTGTTTACATATTATTATACTTGGTGATGACTCTCAAACCATAACACAATCAAACATTATATTTCATTCAAGCAATCAAACATACCAATTTGATTCTTGAATAATTAGTGACCACATAAATTTAATTGTTGAACCCTTTTTAATCTACCACATAAATTTAGTTGTTGAACCCTTTTTAATCTACTTCGGTGTCAAAAGACACCTTAAACGCATAATGCGCTGCAAATCCTATCCCTCGGTGTTAAATAACACCTTAAGTGCACATAAGCACCGCAATATAATTTAATACTGTGTACTAAGACACTTAAATAGCTCAATTCCTCATGCTTATAGCATCAATAAAAATTATATGAACCATAATAACATTTCCTTTTCATATTCCAAACCAAAATGAACACTTAGTTTACTTAAACATGCTCTCTATCATGATAACAATAAAAGTGTGGTTCATAATCAACATGCCAACATAATTAATTCCAATCACCAATCCATCATAAATATTTCATACATCACAAATCATTTACCAACATCAACCCAATCAACAAAATTCAACCAACACCTATCATGATACTACTTGGAATTAATTAAATAAATCCTAGCATGCTTTGACATATTCAATTAATCACCAAGTACGCAAACGTACCTTGAATATGGTCTCAAAATCGCCACGACTAAATAAAATCACTCACTTGGAAGTCTCCTACAAACCAAAATTACAAAGAGGCATTAATACCTATTTCACACAAATTCCAGCAATATATACACTCTTAAATCACTCATAAACCTTCTAAAACAAGCTAAATTTTAATTAAAAACCCTTACTTTTATTTTCAATTAATGGGTAATTAAAAATCCTTTCAAGAAACATGATTATAGCTTATATATAAAAATTCCAGTTTTATTAAATCATTTAAAATTGCTGAAATTGTGTTTTAAAACACCTATTTCAATAATTTAAATCACCCATAAACAATTTCCATCAATATACATAAACTTAGAAACCTAGGGTTTATAATTTGGGGCTTTTTTTAATTCAAAACAAAATCTGAAAATTTATATACAAAATACTTATATCAAACATCATAAAAAAATCATCACAAAACCCAAAAACAATAATTAGATCATGGCTAGATTAGGATTATAAACAAAAATAATTTTTTTTGTTTTTTGTTCGAACAACTACAGCCACGACCACAAGGCCAGGCTGCTGGCGGCGAGTGCTGTGGTGGTGGCCGCCGGCTGGTGGGCAGCCGTGGTGGGGTGTGTGTGGGTGGTGATGAACCAAAAATAAAATAAAGGGGAAAGGGAAAAATTAAGGGGAAAAGAAAATAAGAGGAGAGAGAGAGAGTTTACCTTTGGGTATTCTCCACCTTGGACAAAGTTTGATTTTGCTCATATCATGGGTATTTATACCCTCTCTCAATAACCCTCCTACTTAAAATTCCTTTACTACCCTTAATGATACATTTCTATTTAAACTAGTATTTTGACTTTCTTTAAATTACCACTGACTTTAAAAATTTTCTTTTATAAAATAATATGCCCCAAAGTTTCCAAATCATGAAATAAAATATTTTCAAGATTGTTAAATAATTAAAAATAAACTTTTAGTTAAAATAATTCTTTTTAAATTAATGAAACACCATAAATAATTCATTTCGAATTATTTAAATACTTTAAGAAATTCTTATTTAAGTTAAAATACGTATAAAAATACGAGGCATTACAATATTGGCTATTATACAGCCAATATAGAAAGGAGAACTTCAGTCAATTAGTGTAGAGATGATCACTGCATCAATTGCAGCTTCCTGGATAGCCACTGGCCAACGACCAGCTGACGACCTGTTATTACTAAAGAATAACTCCATCGTCCCAATTCACTTACCAGATCTATTAGATTTGGTACACTTACCAGCTGCTTTGAAGATAGCCATACAAAGGATACTCTCAAAGAATGGGGGGTACGAGGGTTATGGTTTCGAATTGCAGAGATGTAGCAAGGTCCTCATTTCTACCCCAATTTGAGCATGCTTGACCTACACATGCCTGATTTAATTGTGTTGACCGAGACTAGATCTTTTGTCCGTATGGGCCGTTTCATCTGTAGCGATGTGAACATATACAAATCAACCTGAAGATCTGAGTATGGTGTCTTTGGAGGGGTGTTGCTAGTTATCCATTCTAAGAATTTATCCGTCAACAATGATCTAGAAGACAACTCAATGAATGTTGTAACATCTTAGCTTATTAGTAAGAATGTCATTAGTAAGTTAGTGTTGTCAATAGTAAGTTTCTCATTAGTAAGTTCGTTTTGTCTTTTATCAGTGCCATATATGTAATGTTTGTAATCTTAACATGTTTTGAAATGGGCCAGTCCAACGTACGAATTATCCATTTATCGAAAGTGTTCATAAACAAATGCCAAAATTCTTTGAATGAGCCCTTGGCTTGACAAACTGGCCATTTCCAAAAGGATCCACTAAACTTATGCCAAATACTTCTCTTAGTACTTGTGGAGGAATAATTCCACGATTTTCATACATTGTAAACATTGTAGATAATAAAGCCCAAGCCAAAAAATTGTCTAACATAACCCATATAAAAGACCCAGCTCATTTTCGACCATTATGCGAATTACTGTTTTTGGCCCAGGCATACTAAACGGCCCAATTCACAAACGTTCTTCGAATTATCCTCAATCCTTCTTCTTCAAACCCTCTTTGTCCCCTGTTCTCAAACACTAGAACATTGGATCCTCCTTCCCCAAACCCTCTCTAGAAAATGGTTTCAAATTATGAAACATATAACCCTTCACCCGTGCAGGACATCGATGCCCCATCCCCAACCCCTTCTCCATCTTTAATCCCAACAAGCAGGCCAAATCCTCTCGCAACTCCTCCTTGGAACCCACCCTTTACTCAACAGATAATCCAATTATGGAACACCAATAAATATGTGAATCTTAATGGTACATTACAATAACAGCCGCTTTTGTCATCCAACTAGAAAGATAAACTCAGTATACGGGAAAAACCCCTCCTTGTAAAGCACAACCATGGTGGTCATTCATTCTCCACCATTAGGTAAGTTGTTTCCATTGCCAATGCGAAACGCCTGAATTCAAACATAAACTTAAAACTAAATACGAGTACAGCAGCAAACACATGTGCACCAGTTAAGAAATATGAACTCACGTCAAAATCATATGTTGGGCCGGACATATCTATAGAATATCGGGTTCTAACAAAACAAGGAATTCCAGCATATCTCATCCTCCTTGCCTTAGGTGCTTTAAATGTATATGGAATTTCCTCGTCCCCTACAGTCAAAACATCATTTAGATTACAAGTCATGGATATTGATGGATACAGATTTCATTAACATTTATCCCATATGAATGCATACCTGGTTGTACATCACACTAGGACCATTGCTATACAGAGTCTCCCTCGGATGGTCTTCTCCGTATGCCACATCAATCATCTGCCAATTGCAACCAATGTTTACAATAATCAAATCTTAGTACAAAACAACACTCCACAAAGGGAAAGATTTTACCCCCATTTTTCCAAACTCACTAGTAGGAAACTGTCGATCCAGGCTAGCAATAGACTTGATCTCTTGCATATTCCACACCTTCAGCCTAGGAAACATTCCTCGCTGCAATGGAACCTTATTCAGCCGGTCTAATACAAAACCTGCACATAGTGTTTCAAATAACAAGGTATTCATTACATTTATCATAATACTTATTCGAGACAGTATTGCCGTAACGACTAACATAGTTAATGCATCTTACCACAATGAATAACAAGCATCCTCCACATCCTCCAGCAGAACCTTTGGCATAAAACCTGGCGGGCAAATGTTGTCACACTACAAAATAACTTCGACACAACCAACCCACATCAATCATATTCATTACACTCTTGTGTACATGTTAACGCAGGAACAAGATCCGCCGAGAGTCCAGGGGATTGGGTGGGGCATAGAACCATATGTAGAGACATTAATAGAAATAAAGTCTTAAATTTAACTTCCTCACCATCCATCCATCCATTCACCCTCAAGTCTTTCCATTAACTCATGATTAACATATATACCCTTACTAGTGTAGACCCGCCCTTCATATCTACTACACCTAGTTTCCCACGAACTACCATACTGACTCAGTAATGCTTCAACCTTGTCCTTCATTTCAGAGGTCATGTTGTTCTTCGTAGGAACTGGCTTCCCACCATTTGGAATTCCTAAGACATAATACACTTGGTTTGCGGACAAACTAAATTCTTTCCCATCCGGGGAAATTAGAATTTTGCTAACCGGATCAACGTGAGTCAGTAGCCAATATGCTAATTCCCTAGGCAACTGCATCCCTGAGGAAGCGAGGTGTAATAGACCCCCAAACCCCATTTCAGTTAACCAGAGCCTATGTCTCCCATTAAACTTCTGACAAATTCTACCGAATGACAATATGCGACACGTTAAGTTTGGAGCTTGCACATAATCCTACATTACTATTCTATTAAAGCCAAATTACGTCATTTACTTGAAAATACAAGAACACAAACCTTAGAGGTACCAATTGAATGATGTTTCAACACTTCACCACTAGCTTTTACTAACCCACTAATTCTCATGCGATCATCCTTCAAATTCACAAATACGTACAACAACAATGAAGGCTGCACACACATATGCAGTCAAACACTGTAGACCACCAACCAAACACAGAAAAATGCATTCACAATCAGACAATTACCTTAAACAGCTCTGGATACAGCGGTCCAATCTCGCCACTCTTCTCCCTCCCACCCTTTTCATAAAACAAAGTTCAAGATTCTTCACAATAAGTACATAACACAAAGTTCATAACACAAACTTCAAGATTCATCACAGTAAGTACATAATACAAAGTTCATAACACAAACTTCAAAATACAAAAGTATTATGTACTCATAAACCAAAGTTCAACCAATACCTTATCACTAATCCTTTTCCTTTTCGCATTCCGACCAAGTTCCTACACTAGATGTCATGCATCAGGAAACACAACTTTACACAAGAAAGTACTTAAAGGCCCCTTGATAAATGTCGTTTGTTTCTTAGAGTTATAAACTTGAATTTGCTAAAAAAAAAAACAGTCATGTGAAATCTTGTTAGATTTGTTTCATTTTATGCTTATAAAATACACTAGGTTAGTGTCGTGCGATACACGGTTAGAACATAAAAATAAATTATAGATTTTTAGCATATATTGAAAGAAGACAACTACTTCCTCTGTTTTCTTGATTACTTCATAATTAAATATGAAAATAAAATTCCCAAAATCCATCATTTTCATATATAATTAGGAAAAATCAATCAAAATATATTATTAACTATTTAATTTTAACAACTCCACGTAAAAATCATAATACGCATAGAAAACCCAATTTAAAATTCAATTTAAAACCCTGTTAAAAAAGGGGGAAAATAAAATAAATTCCCATAAAACTAAAGCAATTAACAAACAATCAAATTACATAAAAACACTTTTCTTAAAAAATTACATAAATACACAATCAAATTACCATACCATACTCGATCGACGATCGTACAATGAAATAAAAAAAAGTTGTGTAACCTTTTTCAAATAGTATAAGAAGAAAAAAAGGTCTAGAAGAAGAAGAAACCATATTTCAAAAAAAAAAACTTATTTTCCAATAAAAATGAAAAAGAAGGAGAAATAAAATAAAATCAAATTTTAACACACACTTGATATTTGACCATTAATAATTTCGATTATGTATAAGTAAATTTTTTAAAAAGTTGATATTTGAAAAATTTATTATAAGGGGAATCTAATAAGATCAAACTTGTTAAATTATTTTGATTGTCTAAACCATAAAATGTGGTCAAAGTTATTTTATTTTAATCACATAAATAGTAAGTGAGTCGAACTTTCAGGAACGGAGCTAGTATATTAACACAGATAATAATATTTTTAATTATAAAAAGAGTGTCAAGTTAATTTTACTAAAAAAAAAATATGTGTAATTTAGTTTGCAACTGCATTGTTTAAATGAATCGGTGATATTAATTATTAAACAAAATATTAAATAACTCAATTCTTTGCTACCCCTGTGTGCAATTATTTCCTATGTGTATTTGTGGCCATATCTTTTCTTTAAGGTGGCCCTGTGATGATCCATTTCATAGTTGTAGTTAATGGTGAGCAATCAAGATCTAGCACCAAAAAGACTGTAGAGAAGCTCAAGAGTTTTGATAAGTATGTTACAACGAGTTTGTACAATTGTGTTAATAGCTCATTTAATTTATTAAGATGTACTTCGTAGTTGAGACTTTGCAATTTTAGCACTTGATATGTTATTAAGTGTGGCGGTGATACTTTTAATTTAGGTGTCCTTTATTTTTTTTTAATTAATTATTAGATAGAAAATAGGGATGTTTCAATAACCAACAAGGATTGGACGAAAAGTAATATAAAAGCGTAACAAACGAGTAATATGCGTAATTTCATTCTTTTTTAGTACAAGGCAATTCGTTAAGGAAAACTCACATGAGTAACGACTAATCATCTTATACTGAAAAATGATGATGAATGATGAGTTGATAACCAACATATAAATCTCATTGGATACTCCACCTATTAGCATTTGTTTTTAAATGGAATCATATGTAGGGTTTGTATGTGATCATATTCTCTCACAAAATGAGCTTGTCTAGCCCAATGAAAGAGAAAATGAAATATACTTTAGTTGGCTAGAGAATATAAACATAACGTAAGGCCCAACAACAACAAAAGAGAAGAGATATGAAGAACCAAGGAGATGATGGTCCCAACTCCCAATGTCTAAAATTTGGCATCATATATTGATTACTCAAACATAAATATCTTATAAGACTTAACTTAATAAGAAAAGATGTCCTTCTTTGCAACTTACCATAATGATTTATTAGACGAAATAATAAGGTTGAAAGTATTCTTACTCCTTATTAGTTAAGCTTCATTTAGTAAGAATGTTGAGGCGATGAGATGGCCCGTCTAGTATTACGTACACATACTACTATGGATGACCACCTTCAATTTTTTTGCCGGTTAGTACTAGTGCTAGAGCAAGGGGTATGATACCCAAAATGCATTGGGTGAGTTGAGAAAATTAAAATCAAACGAGCACACCATGCATCTAGGTCTCTTAGCTTAGTGGGAAGGGCTAACCTCAAATAAAACATGAGATGTGTTTTCTCAATCTCTTTCTGTTTAGGGTAAAAATACCCCACCACGTGGACCAATCCCATAGTGACACGTGGCCTAATTATCGGGCGACACGTGTCCCTATAGGAAGATGACACGTGTCAGAAAAAGAGAGAGTACCTGAAATGAGAGCAAAGGGCCTCCTTACATCAGGAGACCCAATTCCGAGAAAGCCGTAAAACGGCGCCCCCATTCGGACACGTGCCTTCTCCTGATTGCGCCGCCAATCAGAGCACGCAATTCTAGGGCACTAACTCTAAAGGGGCACACTTTCCCACCCTTATAAATACCCCAATCATTTATGATGGGAGGGGTGAAAGAAAAGACATCATTCTAAGAGTATTGAAAGCTCCAACTTCTCTCTACTTTCTCTCTCTACATTTATCTCGCTTTCCGGTCACTAACTTGATCGTCGAAGGCGAATATTCCGTATACCGGAATATTCGTTATTTTGCAGGAGACCGTCCGGCTATATTCACGACCAGTATCCCGAGGTATTCCAAAAAACCCTAAAACATTTGGCGCTGTCTGTGGGGATACTCGTCTGAAATGGCTAAAGATGGTCAGACACCCGGTCCAGGTTAGGACGGGCATGTAAAGAATCTCATTGCTACCATTAATATAAGCGATCCTCTGACTGCTTCATTTCATGAGGCCGAGGATCCTCCGGTGACTGCTGGTTCCTTGAAGGCCGCCTTGAACAAGCTTCGAAGGGAGTTTGAGAGTAAGATCCCTTCTTTGTCATGACAGTCGTTCAGATGGAAAGGAGAAGGTGCTCATAAGAAAACTCAGAGCAAGGCAGTCAATGCTGAAGATGCTGGGAATACCCCATTTCGACGACATGCAAGGTCACCAAGGGTGCCTCGGACAAACTGGTTCAGGCTCCTTGAGAAAGCACAGTCGTCTAGGGGGCAGACCAAGCAGCCTCAGAAAGAGCTGAATGAGCCGTCTAGACGCTGGAAGGATGCGAGAGACTATATCCGGCACAAACAGCGGGAGTGGGCAATCTACTCGGACACAACCTCCACTCCCACCATGCCGAATGATTTCTCTGGCCATACCCTCTCCAAGCATACCAGCTTCGCCTGGACCAGAAGAAGTCAAGCTCATCGTACTCCAACCCCAGTTCTTCTAACTCAACCATTTCAATATCAGAATTATGGCACAATTCTGTTGCCTACTCCCCTTGTCTTTGGACATTACGGGCAGAATGGCTAGCCGTACGACCAGGCAGCTTACCTGGGCGGACCGGCCGAACAACCTCAGCCCATTGATTGGCAAATGCGCATGTTGAATCTTGGTGACAAGTCACCTCCGTTTTCTCAAGAAATTCTCAACTCTCCTCAACCAGCAAAAGTGAAGAGTGTACTTGTGAGTGCCTATGATGGTACACGCAACCTAGAAGAGCATGTCACCTCGTACAGAAACCTGATGTATCTGCAAAGTGTGGGTGATGCCACATGGTGTAAATGCTTCCCGACCACCCTCAAGGGTATGGCACAAGACTGGTTCGTCTGCCAGCCGGGTGCATCAATTGTTTCACAACTCTCAGTCTGTTATTTCTTGGAAACTTCTCCTATAATATTCCACCCCAGAAGACTAGTATTAACTTGGTGACCAATGTCCAAGGAAAGAAAGAGGGGTTGCGCTCGTACGTCCGGAGGTTCAATCAAGAGAAAGCTCGAATTCAGAATCTTCCAGATAAGATGGCCTACTTGGAGTTCCTTCGAGGGTTAAGGTATAATGGTTTCAATTTTGACTTGGTCAAGAAAAAGACTCGGACATACGCAGGTCTTCTGCGGGAGGCCGAATCATATATAGAGGCAGCTGATTTTTGTTCACTTACAAAATCAGAAGAGCCGGCCAAGGGGGCCGAGAAGAAACAACCTTCTCGGCAAGACTCAGTCGGCAAAAAGAAGAAAGGAAGCAACAAAAGAAAAGAAGTCTGGGTGGTCGACTGCCAACAGACGAAATCAAAGAAAGCCAAGACGTATGAGCCCCAGCATGAATACAAGGATTACTATTCAATCTTGATGGAGATCAAAGACAATTTCGAGTTTGAGAAGCCTCAGCCCTTGAGAGGGCCGGCCCAGTACATAAACAAGAACAAGTACTATCATTACCACAAAGACGTGGGGCATGACACGAACGACTATAACCATTTAAAGAGATTACTTGATAAGTTGGCCGAGAAGGGCATGCTCAACTCGTACGTTCTAAAGTCCAAGTTCACCTACTCTCAGACGGACAATAAATCCAAGAAGAAGAAAAATAATGAAAAAGAAGGTGATGGAAACAACATTGATTCAAGATTCATGGACGTTATATTAGGCGGCATTGCTACAGGCAACCAAACCATGAAAGGAATTAAGAAAGATGCTTGGAATTTTGAAAAGGTAATGCACACTGAAGGGGTGAAGGTGGAGCCCTTTCCAGAGGTGACGGTCTGCAAGGCAGACCGAGGTCCGATCAAAGCCCCTCACAATGACCCCATGGTGTTCATCTTCAAAGTTGTCAATTTGAAGGTCGGCCGAGTGTTGATAGACACAGGCAGCTTGTTCGACACAATCAGTTTAACTAGTTTAAAAAATTTGAAGTTTCCAGAGCATGCCCTCAAGGATATTTCCCACCCGTTAGTCGAGTTTGGTGGGAGCATTATTCACTCGGTTGGACGGATAGACGTGCCCATCTGATTAGGTCAAAAGGAAGAGAGAAGGGATATGGTCGTCCGCTTCCTAGTTGTTAAAGAACTATGTCATCCTTGGCCGCCCTACTTTGACATCAGCTAAGGCAGTAATCTCCCACATTTAATGCTGATGAAGTTTAAGCGGTTTGATGGGAAGATAGGTTCCATTCAAGGAAATCAGAAGATGGCAAAGGAATGCAATCAGTTGGCCGTGAAGCCAACATCTCGTGGACAAGGAAACACGTCCGAGCAAAATTTCGAAGAAGGGTCACTCCAAACATACCAGATCGGCCAGAAGCGCAAGTCAATGAAGAAAGAGTAAGAATAGAAGTTAATGACTATCGCCCGGCCAGAAGAGTTAAGGCCACGGCCGGCCAATGATCATACAGACATAGTGCTCGACCCAGTCCAGCATGATCGGACGATCAAAGTGGGCACTATGGGCATCAGTTTGCTTGGGGATGACTTGGTGAATTTGTTAAGAGAATTCAGAGATGTGTTTGCTTTCGAAGTTCATCAGATGTCGGGTATCAGACCAGACTTAGCTGTTCACAAGTTGGTTGTGAATCCGGCTCTGAGGCCTGCTCGGAAAAAAAAGAGAAACTATGGTGAAGAAAGGAATCAGGCGGCCGCAGCTGAAGTTAAGAAGCTGCTAGACGCCGGATTCATTCGGCAATGCCACTATTCTGATTGGGTAACAAATGTAGTTCTTGTGAAGAAGCCGAATGGGACTTGGAGAATGTGCGTAGACTATTCCGACCTCAACAAGGCATGCCCTAAGGATAGTTTTCCCTTCCTAAAATTGACCGCCTGGTTGGTTCAATGGTCGGGCATACCCTGATGAGCTTTATGGACGCATACTCCGGATTTCACCAGATTCCTTTGTAGGAAGAAGATCAAGAGAAAACAGCATTTTTGATCGAGCAGGGGCTATTTTTCTACAAGGTTATGTCATTCGGCCTGAAGAATGCCCCTGCCACGTTTTAAATCAAAGATATGATTGTTAAATCAAAGACGCTGGCTGACCATCTGAGGACTTGTGAATACGGTCTTCAGAGATCATATCGGCTGAAACATGGAAGCCTAGATTAATGATATGATTGTTAAATCAAAGACGCCGGCTGACCATCTGAAGGACCTCCGAGAAACATTTACCGAACTCAGGCGGCATAAGATGTTGTTAAATCCAAAGAGGTGTGTCTTTGGTGTTGAGTCCGACAAATTTCTTGGATTTTTAATTGATCAGCACGGCATGGAGGCTAACCTTGAGAAGATCCAAGAGGTCTTAGACATGAAATCACCCAGAATAATAAAAAAGTTCAAAGGCTGACCGACTGTTTAGTTGCGCTCGGACAATTTCTGTCAAGATCAAGGGATAAGTGTCGTTAGTTTTTCCAAACTATCAAGAAGAAAGCAATGTTCGAGTGGACAGAGGAGGCCGAGGAAGCCTTTGTACAGTTGAAAAATCATTTGCATACCCTTCCTCGGCTCGTTAGTCCACTCAAAGAAGAGAAGCTATATATGTATCTTGCAATTTCTAATTATTCCTTAAGTGTCGTCCTGCTTGCTAAAAGGGAAGGCCATCAAATACCTCTGTATTTCATCAGCCATGTCCTACATAATGCCGAGCTTAGGTATCCACCCATTGAAAAGTTTGGCTTGGCATTTTTCATGGCATCAAAGAAGCTAAGTCCCTATTTTCTTACTCAGGATGGAAGAACACTGAAGACGATGATCGTGTGTACGCTTGGACTGGCTTCAAGGTCGGTGTCGATGCTAGAGAAGCTGCTGAGAGCGGGGTCCTATTGTGGTCTACACGGACCAACAGTTGAAGAAGCCATTCACAACATTGGAGGCCAGTGGCCGAATTCTTAAATGGGCCTTAGAATTGAGAGGATTCGATATCACATTCGAACCTAGAAAATCAATCAAGGGCCAAGCCTTTGCAGATTTCTTGGCCGAAATGACACGATCGGAGTTACAACCCGCAGGGGATCAGATCTGGAAAGTTTTTGTGGATGGAAGTGCAACAGCAATCGGATGTGGCGCTGGTATCATATGTCAATCTCCAGAAGGAGACAAGTTTGAATATGTGTTGAGATTCTAGTTTCAAGACTCTAATAACGAAGCCGAGTATGAAGCCCTACTGGCCGGCCTTAGAATGTGTAAGGCGGTCGGGGCAACAAAAATTGATGCTAGTTCGGACTCCCAATTGATAGTCAGCCAAGGGAATGGTGACTATGAAGCCATGGAGTCGGCCATGATGAAGTATATTCAAATGCTAAAGGATGAGGCCGAGGGCCTAGATCACTTCACCCTGCAACAAGTCCCCCGGTCCAAGAATCATCAGGCGGACACCCTCTCCAAGTTAGCCTCCTCGGCATCATATGATACTCCAAGATCTGTGTTCTGGGAAGTTAAGGAAAAGAGGAGCATCGATGCCGAGCCTGTGCAAATCATTTACAGAAGCTCCGCAGGAATTGTCTCCTACCTCAAGGATGGAGTCCTTCCGGATGACCCAAAAGAGAGCTGGCTGATGAAGAAAAAGGCGGCATAGTTTGAAATGAAAGGGGAAGACTTGTTCAAAAAAGCCTTTGTGAAACCATATTTGAAATGTATTACGCCTGAGAGGGGGCATGAAGTGTTGGACGACCTCCACCAGGGGCATTGCGAATCACGCATAGGCGGATGAGCTTTAGCTGAAAAAGTTAACAATCTGGGGTATTACTAGTTGAGCATGAATTCAGACGCCATGGAAATGGTGAAAAAATGTGACAAGTGCCAGAGATTTGCACCCCTCATTCACCGCTCGGCAAATATCTTGTTGGCCATAAGTAGTCCACTTCCCTTTGCAAAATGGGGTATGGACATCTTGGGGCCGTATACTCCAGCATCTAGGCAGAGGCGGTATGTGTTAGTTGCCGTTGGCTACTTCACAAAGTGGGTCGAAGCTGAGGCCGTCTGAGGGATCAAATGGACAAATGTATCTGCCTTCATCTATAAGAGCACTAACAAACGCTTTGGTGTGCCGCAATCAATGGTGTTCGACAATGGACCGTAATTTGAGACCAACCAACTGAAGGATTGGCTAAGCGACCAGGGCATAACGCATTGTTTTGCCTCGGTCGAACGCCTAAAGGAAAATGGCCAAGTTGAAGCATACAACAAGTTGATCTCTAATGGCATCAAGCGCAAGCTTGAGAAAGCAGGCGGCCTATGGGCTTATGAGTTGGTTAATGTGTTATGGTCCATTTGTACGACAGTAAAAATTTCAAAAGAGGAATTCCCATTTTTTCTGGTTTATGGTGCTAAGGTCGTGCTCCCAATTGCGATGTATGAGCTTACTGTCCTAGTAATTATATATGATGAATCGACCAATTGGGAGGCCATGAAGACCGCCCTAAACTTTCTTCCAAAATCTAGGGGCAATGCGGCGCTTAGACACGAAATTTATCGTCTAAGGATGACGAGAGCATATAATCGTAAAGTGTCTATGCGGCCTCTTAAGATTGGTGACTTTGTTTTAAGAAAGATGGAAGCGGTAGGCCGGGCCAATAAAGATGGCAAGTTAACCCCAAACAGGAAAGGGCCTTACCAAATCAGAGAAGAAGCCCGAGATGGTACATACCGTCTCGAAGCCTTGGAAGGCCGTCCTATTCCTCGTACATGGAATACGGAAAATCTAAAAAAATATTATGTATAAATTTTTGTACTTAGCCAAACAGTTGTATATACAACTAGGCCTAAACGGCCGAGCAATGTAATTAAAGCCATACGACCAAAAATAATGTAATTTTGACAATATTAATGAAAAGGTCAAACATTGTTATATTTGTTATTTACTTTATACGTTTACTTAGTGTTAAGTAGAAATGCCGACTAAAAACAGAAACAGGGGTGGCTTGCAAGATAGCAGCTCGGCCCTTGAAGAGGGCAAAGCCGAATAAGTAATATAGCACAATGTAAGCCGCCCAAAAAGAGAATCGAAGCTGCTTGCAACTTAGTATCTCGGCCACTGAAGGGGCATGATCAGATGGCCGAGTAAAATGCCTAGCGAGGGCATCCCCCAGTTAGGCAACTCGGCCATAAAAGCCAAAATGGCTAATCACTCCATCCGGCCATAGAACGGTCGAACGGAGGAAACAAAAGATAACCCGAAAATTGCCTAAGGTATTTTTACCCTAAAGTTAAGGGCATACCTAGGCGTCCGAGCCCAATAAATACAATCAAGTTGAAAAAAATACTTGAGATATTATGAGTGCATCCGAGAGATAGCATCAAAGGATGACTATAAAATTGATTCGGCATTCGCCTAGTCCAAGGGCAATCATTATTATGATTTGATTAACTTACAAGTTGTCATACCATTTAAGGTATAAAATCTACGAAGTTAATCAAACCTTCTTGAGTATGGACTAGGCAAAAAGCCGAATAAAGGGGCATACCCCCAGCAAAGCATTCGTACGCAAAGCATGAAAAATTATTCAAAAATGCTTCATGTTTGCGCAAAAATTCGACTGATCGGGTAGCTTCATGTGCATCTCCTTGGCAATGTCTGCGCAAAACCAAAAAAATTGTTAGAATGAACAAGCAAGTTCTTAAAAACATAAGTCAACAGTCGTATGAAGATTTAGCTTACCGTCCGAGAAGGATGGAGGAGATGGAAGGTTGAATGAAGGGGGGGTATTCGCTCGTCCCCTACCTCTTGTGAGCAGATGCATTGTCCTTTGGCCGACTGAGAAGCAGCTTTCTGCCACTCAGATTTATCTATCACCTCGACATGCGGAGTCGAGGCCAATTAAGTTGTCGATCGTTTTTGCCGGGGATGACTTACCCCCATTGTCCGCATGGACAGACTCACAGTGAAATGCCTCAGTTTATGGATCCACGGGCTTGGAGACCTCACTAGGTGACAGCTGGGGTTGCTCTCCTTTAGACTGCTTCGAAGCAGTTTGCAGCGTGGCCTTGGCCGCTTTGGTGGAAGACTTGGCCCTTTAGGTTGTTGTCTTCCTAGCTTTGGACGACTGGCCGTCCTTAGAAGCAAAAGCCGGCTGCTTTCTCTTCGACCGGGGAGTAGGAGTGGCCGCCTGAAAGAAAAAGGATAAAGTCAAATGAAAAAGTGTCCGAGTAAAGTTGAGAAGGTAACACCTTCCCAACCAATCAACTCGGCAAACACCGGCAAAAGACAGCGTTCGAGTGAAACCAGATAGGATACCTTTCCTAACATACCAGCTCGGCGCAAAATCAAGTTGAATTATGTCCGAGTAAAATGGGGAAGGACTCTTCCTCCCACACACCAACTCAGCGAAAAAAAAAGAGAGAGAATTGATTGTCAGTACCTCCTTAGCCTGGTCATGTTATTGTTGGCGGAGTTTGTATTACGCTAAGTCCAGATCAGACATGTCAACCTCCTCCTTCTGCTCTTGATCCAGCATTCCGAGGGCTGCGTCTGAGGAAGAAAATGGAGGAAAAAATGTTAGAATATTTCTATGTTGCAAATAGCATTCGAACGGCTAAATCACAAGTTTCCACCTTGAGTGTAGTTCTAGTATAGGCCACAGGCCGACATGAAAATTGGGTTCCTTAGCCACAAGGCCAGAGGAATCCAATTGAGCGGCACGGTCATCGTCTTTCCATCCCTGACTACCTTTCTGACTCCGAAGTAGTACAGTTGGTGCATATAGTTAGGGTGGACAGGTGGCTTGTTGGGTCTACACTGCACGCGGCCGAGCTGAATTGGATCGGCATTGAACCGATTCATTAACAAGTTAAACTGCTCATCCTTTGTCTTAATGCAGTAGAATCGGTGCTTCCAGTCTCGCCACTTGGACGGCCTATCCATCACCACCATATAATCTCTTTGGGTGCTCAAAATAAACCACCCGTCCGTGCCAGCATCCAGGCAGACCATGGAATGCATTTCACAAAAAACTGGGATGTCCGGCTTGAAGCCTTACCGAAGGCAGGTCACCAGATAGCCAAAAATATTTAACCAGATCTTCGGCACCAGCTGGAAGATTGTAATGTTGTATTCATCCAAGAGCTCCTGGACGAACAGATGAAGAGGGAAGCAAAGGCCCACTTCCAAAGCAACACGGTAGACGTTGAAGCATTTCTTCCACTGTCGCTTGCTCTCCCGAGCGGCCACCGAGTAAGAGCGAGTGGGCGCTACGATTTTGTAGCGTTCTCCTAGGTGGAGGAACTTCTTGAACTCCTCAAACTTCAAGTGCAAGAAGGATAAGGCGGTATCGCCAGCATACGGGTCCTTAAAGTTATCAGCATTTGGTTCTTCGGCCACCTGATCGGCGTTCGGGTTCTCAGCCTCTCCTTTAGAAGTTTTAAGAGGCGACCCCAAATTCAAAGGACAACATTGTGTCCTTCTTAGTAGTTTCGGTCGAGCTCCCTCCCCTAGAGCCCTGGCCGCCTCTAGAAACAACGATGCCTTTAGGCACCAAGGGCCTCTTGCCCTTATCTTTCTTTCCCCCAGCGTCCGCTTGGTTTCCAGAAGGAAAAGGGTTGTGAGGGGGCAGGTCGGCCAGTTCAACAATATGGATGCCAATTCTAGGCCTGACCAACCTGGTAATTTGGATTGGAGGTCGTTGAGGATTTTGAACGGACGCCCCAACGTCCGCTTGAAAAGAGGAAGGATGCCTTCTAGAAGATGGAAGCTCGAACGACATCATGACCGAGCTGGCGAATTGAGGGAAGCGTAGTTCCGGATTTTTCCCGGACGCATCCATGGTAGAAGAAGTGCTTGGCTGATGTTAGCGCTCTTCAAGGGACGTGGTCACTTCAACCGCAGAGCATTCATTACCGCTATCAGCGGTTGTATTTATGGTCTCCTCGTCCGTATTACTCGGATTATAAGGGACTAAAGGGTCCACCATACTCCCATCAGGGTTTCTGGGGACGTCCCGCTCGTACGTTTTCCTCGTCGCACCATGTTTGACTGCAGCGACAGAGAAAAATAGGTGGGGGTGAGTTGGTACGCACTAGAATGGACCCACTCCATAGAGAGGAGGACTCGTCCCCGTCCACTCTAGACTCCTCAGTCCCAAGCAAACGGTCGACCTCATGAGAAAAACAGACGAAGCCAAGTGTTGAGCCAGTTCGTATTATAAAAATAAAAAACAAGTAAAAGAAAAAGGGAAGAAGTAAAGAAGAGCAGGCGGTTACCTTCGTACATGTAGAGAACGTTGAAAGTCTTGAAGGTTGACCGCAAAACTCAAAAATCTGACGGCTAAGCTCTCGAAAATTTGAAGGAAAACTACTTTCTCTCTCTAAAAGGCTCTGACTTCTCTCTAAAATTCTCAAAATTCCAAAGTGCCAAAATGAATTCAAACACCTTCTATTTATAGGCCAAATTTATGAGGGCAAAATGGTAAAACCATCTTTCCCGCCCATGAATTCGAACGGTAACTTTTCGAAAAAGTTTAAACAGTTAAAAAACCGTTCCGTCATCTAAGAAGGGAAGAGATACGGACACTCTAACGATACGTCAAAATAGACACTCTAACGACGCGTCAGCAGAATTTGAACCGCCACTCTGAAAAATACGGATGACAGGTGTTCCCTCTCAAGCCAGTCGGCACAACCCGTCCGCCCAATTTAAGACTTAAAAGTCTCTAAGGAAATCAGGCGGACCAAATAAGGCGTCCAGCCCAAAGGAGAGATCCCTCTGATAGACGAACATAATCGTCCGCCCTCTATAAACCAAATAAGGTGTCCAACCCAATGGAGAGATCCCTTTGATAGACGGAGCTCTCTATAAATGAAGAATGCTCAAAAAGCCTAAGTACATGGACGTATCCGGACAAGTAGAAGATCAGATCAGAGGAGGCGGCCTATATGGTACGAGTCAATACCTCTAAGGGGCAAATGTTTAGGGTAAAATACCCTAACACGTGGACCAATCCCCCCTAGTGACACGTGGCCTAATCATCGGGCGACACGTATCCCTGTAGGAAGATGACACGTGTCAAAAAAAACATAGAGAGCACTTGAAATGAGAGAAAAGGGCCTCCTTACATCAGGAGGCCCAAATCCCGAGAAAGCCGCAAAACGGCGCCCCCATTTGAACACGTGCCTTCTCCTGAATGCGCCGACAATCAAAGCACGGAATTCTAGGGCACTAACCCTAAAGGGGCATACTTTCCCACCCCTATAAATACCCCAATCATTTATGATGGGAGGGGTGAAAGAAAAGACATCATTCTAAGAGCATTGAAAGCTCCAACTTCTCTCTACTTTCTCTCTCTACATTTATCTCGCTTTCCAGTCACTAACTTGATTGTCGGAGGCGAATATCTCGTATACCGGAATATTCGTTATTTTGCAGGCGTTGAAGACCGTCCGGCTATATTCATGACCATTATCCCGAGGGATTTCATAAAACCCTGAAACACTTTCCACTATTTTTAATTTTTTTTTTGCAATACCAAAGTAAGAAGAGTGTAAAATATACTTTGTATCAATATGTAGTTAATTAATATACTGAAGCTTCAAATTATATATTCAAACCTTAAATTATCAAGTGAGATTTTAAATCAAATCGTGACACAAAGGAAATTAATTAGTGAAACACTTGTTATGAAATGTATTAAAATATCATCCATTATTGTGTTTTAACGAACTCATGAACGTACAATCGTAGGCTCGTAGCAAAGGTAACAACCATACTTCTTAATCAACATTCAACAGTCAAAATATACAATAATGAATTGAAACCTATATGCATGATATGCGATGATTTGAAGAGTAGCGTTTTTACTATTTTTGGCATTCCAAAAAAAAAAAAAAAAAAAAACCATATCTTTTTTTTGGGTGAATGGGGAATGGGATTGTTAAAGGAAAGCTACCATAAGAAAGTGACAAAAAAAAATCTCTGAAACCAAATTGTGGGTAGTTCCTCTTGGTTAATATATACACAAAAGCCTCTCCCTCGGCCATTTTTTTCCCCTCGAAAGATCGAAAATAGAAGAAATACAAGCTCACTAGTCACTAGTAGTAGTCGTGTTGTTGCATGTCCCAAAGATGAGCTAGCTAGGAGGATTGATTGCTGGAATTGGAAGAAGTCGGGCCATCGGTTTGCTTTGTGTTAAGGAAACGACCACCACTGCCTCTTTGTCTTCTCAACGCGTGTAGATGACGCGATTCATGAAGATATGGCTGCATATTCACAATTTCCCTGGCCTTATTATTATGCCTATATGTTATGCTTGAACATGCTCAGATGATGGATATCATGTACCATAGCTTATAGTAGGTCTATTGTATTATTTTGCATATATTACCATTTATCAATGCAAGGCCAATTGATTTTATTATATAAACTCTTTTTTTAACTAAATTAGACCGTCTTCTATAACACTATTCCATGTTTATATATGTAGATCGAGGACTAAACAATGTATGTATTCTCCTCATAAGAAGGGTCTCCTAATATTATCTAAGAAAAATACGTAGTAAAAAGTTTATGGCTGGACTCTCTTAAAACTTTCACAAGGCCAGGCAGAAACACTAGAATGGAGATATTATTTCTTACAAATACTGTATGCATGCTAGCTATCTTTAATTCGAATGATTGTTCCTACTTCCTACATGAAATATTGCCTAAATATCATGTAGTGTTCTTCCTCCCACCCATAACCTAGATTCTAAGAAAAGAGTAGTCACATTTTCAAAAAAGATAATGACTCATGCTTGGATATCTACACCGGATATATCCTTATTGACAATAAGGATACTCCGTATTAGTGTATTCTTTTTTTTAAATTGTGAGAGGTTAAAAAAATGTGACAACTGATAGATTCATGACGAAAGAAGTATATGCAAGTGTCCTCATTATTATTCTAGTCATTGAATTATGGAGTACAAATAAAGATGGGCCGGCGAAAGGGTTACCTTCCTGGTTTTAACAGCCCTATTTTCCAGCTCGGCTTTAGCTCTGGATTGCCTTCGCCTCATAATGCCATGATATTGCTTGTGTTGAGTCCCTTAGGTTTTGATTGATAGTTTTGAATGATGACAAACAGCTAAGGGAAACAGGTCCTTGAAAGTGTTCGATACAGTTAGGGGAACCAGCTAACATAGAACACTGTTTCCCCAGACAAGTTATTACTTACATGAGTTTTCTTATTGAACTAACTTGTCTTTATACAGGGAACAGTTATATGATAAAAGTGTTATGTACTGGTAGGGAACCAGTATGTAATGTTTCCATGGTTGCTACGTGGTAAAGCAGTCACATACTCTTTATTGTGCATTAACCATGTTACATGTGCAGTAGTTGAGTTGATTCCAAGACTTGGAGCATAGAAGCCTTTCGAAGATATTTCGAAGAAAGATTGTTTGCTCATAATAGAAGTATTCAAGGAAGATTCAAGTCTTGAAGATTACATGAAGAAAAGACGATTTATGCTTTAATATGTTATCTAGGTTTTCATGTAATATGCTCCGTAGTATGCTTGCATGTTTGGGTTATATAAGTGCTTAAAAATATATTGAAGTATGATATGAAATCTGGTACAAAGTTGGAACAGGTTTCATAACATGTTTCAATTCAGGGAACCAGGTCGGGGAACCAGGTTCACTGTATTCGAGCTGCCGTTTTGGAAAAAGATTTTACAAAAAGATTTTTTCGAAAAGATTATCTTGAAAATATTTTGTGCAGCTGGAAATAAGATGAAATATTCTTGGTTACCTAAAATCTAGGAGTATTTATCTTAATTGATTCTATCTTTGTGATTAAATCAAATAAGATAAAAACTTTCCTAAAATTACATTATATCTTATTCTCTAAGATTGTGTGATTTAAGGAAACTAGGTTTTAGGAATCTAAGCTTATATAAACTCATCTTATTTCACATATTTCGTGTGCCTCTCTAGAAATTAAAAGAGCAATTATTTGAGAGCATATACTTAAGCACTAATCCCATTCATCAAGTTATATACAAGAGCATTCTAGTACTTAAACTTTTTCTCTTAATTAGCTTTGTAGAAGTGAGATCAAAGGGGAGTTCTTGATTCTTGTATTGAGTCTTTAACAAAGGGGTTAAAGGCTGGGTGAGTGTTTGTGAGTTCAAACACATTGGGCTTACGAGTGTAAGTCGAGAGCACACTCGGAGTAGAGTGTGGGGTTTGCTGGTTCCCGGAGTAGGGAACAGCAGAGTGTTCTTTGTCTTTGTTTTTCGGAGTAGATTAATAAAGAACTTAGGATAGGAGGACGTAGGCCTGAGTTGGCTGAACCTCGTTAAATTTGTTGTGTTCTTTATTGCTTTATTTTATTTCGTTAAATTTGTTGTCTTCTTTATTGCTTATTTATATTCCGCTGCGTACGGGAACCAGCACAACTGGTTCCTCACACATAATCCGAAAAGAAGCAAAATTAGCCAACGATTACTTAACACTCAATTCACCCCCCCCCCTCTTGAGTGCCCATTGAACCTTCAATTGGTATCAGAGCCTAAGCTTCTCGAAAGAGTAACATCTAGAGGAGTTAAGAATGAGTACTCAAGAATTAAGTGCAATCGGTTATGACAACAAGTCACCCAAGTTTAATGGAAATAATTATGCTTGGTGGAAGAACAGGATCCAGAATGTTATCATGGGTATTGATTATGAATGCTGGCTCGTAGTTAAAAATGGTCCTAATATCATTCTCAAGACAGATGTGGAGGGGAACCAGGTTCCCAAGAAGGATAGCGAATTGGTCATTGCTGATTACAAGTTGCTGGAAAAGAATGCTAAGGCAATGTCAATACTACAACAAGCAATAGGTGAGACCGAAACAAATCGTATCTCTGGTTGTAGTAGCGCTAAGGAGATATGGGACACCCTTGAACTTGCGTTTGAGGGAACCAGCGAGGTAAAACGGTCTAAAATTGATTTAATCATGTCTAAATATGAATTGTTTGCCATGAATAAAAATGAAAAAATCAATGACTGCTTTCGTAGGTTTATGACTATTGTAAATGATCTTAGATCTCTTGGTAAAAATTTATCTGACGAGGATCTTGTGAGAAAATTATTGCGTAGTTTAACAGATGCATGGACAGCCAAGGTAACAGCAGTATATGAAGCAAAGGATCTGTCTACCTTGTCTCTGGAACAGCTGATTGGTTCCCTTATGACTCATGAGATGCTGATTGACTCTAAGTCTGAGAAGGAACCAGCAAGAGGCATGGCGCTTAAGGGAACAGTAGAAGATGATGAAGATGAAATTAGCATGATTGCAAAAAGATTTGAGAGATCTCTTCGAGATCAAAGAAAGAATTTCAAAGGTAAGCATTTTAAAAACTATAAAAAATCTAACTCTAATTCTTCTTCTACAGGATGTTTCAAGTGTGGAGAAAAAGGACATCTTATTCGAGATTGTCCTAAGTGGAATGACAAACAGTCTAAATCCGGAGATAAACAAGCATACAAGAATGCCATGATAGCTTCCATGTGGGGAGACTCTGACTCAGGGTCAGATGAAGAAGAAGGGTCATCCAACTCAGATGTTTGCCTAAATGCCTTTACAAACATCAAGGAAAACAGCACTGGTCCAGGAACCAGAGGGGGAACCAGTACATTCAACAAATGCTTTATGGCAAAGAAGGATGTACTACATGAACGCAAGGTAAGCTTAGAGCAAATTAGAGAAGATATGCATGAATATGATAGAGAAAATATGCTTGCTTGTATTGATTCCTTACTAGATGAATGCTATAAACTAAGTGAAACATACATAACTTGCAAAAGAGAATTAAAAGAAAAACGTGGTGAATGTAATATTGCTATTGCTAGTTGTGATCATCTAGAAGGAGTCTGTTATGAACTAAAAAATCAAGTAGCAGAACTAGAGGTTGAATTGGACAAGTGTAAAGTGGAACTAGAAAAGGAAAGATCGTTTGAACCAATTGATGGAGAAGAGGATCTGACCTCCTGGTTCCCTAGAGACTTATCAACCACTAGTGATACTCTTGATTTTTCAGTAGCTATAAGTAAAGCAAATTCGTGTACTAGAACTTCCTTGTTGAAGGCCTTTGAAACATTGGCTTACAACCTGGAAAACTCTCACAAGGAAATTGCTTCACTTAAAGCTGCACAGTTCACTGTTTCCCCTACAGGTACCAGTGTAGATGTCAGTAATACGATTGATAAGTATGAAAGTAATATTTGTGATTTGCATGCGGAAATCAATCAACTGAAAAAGGACAAGCAACCAGTGATTGTTGACATGTCTATTGACTCTATGGTTTCAAAACTTAATCTACAATTCGAAGCTTTAAAAAGTAACTTTGATTTTCTTAAAGAGAAAAACGAATTGTTAACTAAAACACTTGAAACCAGAGAAAAAGAACTTAATGATAGTCATAGACATGTGGACAAATTATTGAATGCTCAAGAATCCTTAAATTACCTGACTTCATCAAGAGGAAACAGAGGAAAAGTTGGTCTTGGTTATACTAGACAGAGAACCAGGACTAACTGGTCTCCCAGAGAAACCACCTGGATCAAAGAATATCAACGAGGCAAGTATGTCATGACTAAAGAAATGCATGTGTGTTTTCATTGTGGTAAAAATGGACATAAGATACATGAATGTCCAGCTAAGAAAATTAGTGCTAATAAGAACAGCAAGGGTGTAAAATATGTGTGGAGAAGAAAGGATCAACAAGATGTTAATGTTGTTGAAAAGGGACCCAAGTATGTTTGGGTTCCTAAAACTAATGTTTGATTTGCTCTTGCAGGCTAGAGTGAAGGGAGACACCTATTGGTATTTGGACAGTGGTTGCTCAAGACACATGTCCGGGGATAAAGATCAATTCCTTTCACTAGTGGCCTTTGATGGAGGAAGTGTCACCTTTGGGGATAACAACAAGGGAACCATCACTGGTTTAGGTAAGGTTGGTAAGACACTTTCTAACGCAATAGATGATGTTTATTATGTTGAAGGCTTGCAACATAATCTCTTGAGTATTTCTCAATTATGTGACAAAGGTAATATAGTTGAGTTTCAAGCCAACCTATGTCACATAGTTAACTCACAAACAGGAGAACTTGTATGTGAGGGAACCAGGAAGCATGATGTTTACATTACCTTCTTAGATAAAATCCCTCAAGACAAGTCCATCTGTTTGAAAGCTGTTTCTGACAATAATCAATGGATTTGGCATAAGAGGTTTGGACATGCTAGCCTAACACTTCTAAACAAACTTAAAACACGTGACTTAGTTGTAGGCCTTCCTAACATTAAGTATGAAGCTGATAAAGTTTGTTCTGAATGTGTAAGGGGGAAACAGGTCAAAATCTCTTTTAAGCCTAAAACTGTTTTGAGTACCAGCAGACCCTTCGAACTTGTACACATTGATTTGTGTGGTCCCATGAGAGTACAAAGTCGAAGAGGTCATAGATATGTCTGTGTTATGGTTGATGATTATTCTAGGTACACTTGGGTAATGATGTTACACACAAAGGATGAAACGTTTGAAGAATGGGTAACATTGGTGAAACAAGTGGAGAACCAGCTCACCCACAAGCTGGTCTCGGTAAGATCAGACCATGGTACTGAATTTGATAATGCTAACTTTATTGATTATTGTAGGGAACATGGAGTTAATCACAACTTCTCAGCCCCTAGAACACCTCAACAAAATGGTGTTGTAGAAAGGAAGAATAGAACTCTTGAGGAGATGGCAAGGACGATGCTCATTGAGAGTGGTCTCCCAAAGAGTTTTTGGGGAGAAGCTGTTGACACTGCTTGCTATATATTGAATAGAGGTCTCATTAGACCAAAGTTAACTAAGACTCCCTATGAACTGCTTAAAGGTCGAAAGCCCAACATTACATATTTTCGCATTTTTGGATGTAAATGTTATGTGCATAATAATGGGAAGGACCAGCTTGATAAATTTGATCCTAGAAGTGATGAGGGAATCTTCCTTGGATACTCTTCTCACAGCAAAGCATATAGAGTCTTTAATAAAAGGACTCTTCGTGTTGAGGAGAGTGTCCATGTCATTTTTGGTGAATTTAACATGTCTTCTGAGATTGCGCAGGTACAACCTGATGAAGTGATTGGATTGATGGATTTCACGGGGAACCAGTATACTGGTCCCACGGATGAAGTGCAAGCAGATCTAGGCCTACCAAATACTCCACCAGATGATAATGATGAAGTGCCTAGAGAAGAAAATGAAGATAATGAGGACTCTGAAGGGGAACCAAGTCCTGATGGTTCCTCAAATAATAGACAGGTAATGAGTTCAGGGGGAACAGAAGAAGGTACCACCCCTGAACCTGAGGTAAGTAATGATAGAGGAAACAGCATGAATGTGAATCCTCCTGGCTCCTCAGAAGAAGGAGAGATCCATGAACATGCTGGTTCCCAACTTAATGAGAAAGCACAAAACAGTCTTAATTTTAAAAGTTATAGATATCAATCTTCTCATCCCACTGATCAAATAATTAGTGATATAAATAAGGGGATTCAAACGAGAACAAATGTTTTTCAAAACTTTTGTGCTTTCTATTCTTTCTTGTCTAATGTAGAGCCTACTGACTATAAAATGGCATTGACTGATCCTGATTGGGTACTAGCTATGCAAGATGAGTTAAATCAGTTTCAGAGGAACCAGGTTTGGCACCTGGTTCCCCGTCCCAAGGAAAGATCAGTCATTGGCACTAGATGGGTCTTTAGAAACAAGTTAGATGACCTTGGTACTGTAGTCAGAAACAAAGCAAGGCTAGTGGTGCAAGGGTACAATCAACAAGAAGGAATTGACTATGATGAGACGTTTGCACCAGTAGCTAGGCTAGAGGCTATTAGGATTTTAATTGCTTATGCTGCTCACATGAATTTTAAGCTGTTTCAGATGGATGTAAAGACTGCCTTCCTCAATGGATATTTAAAGGAAGAAGTATATGTGGAGCAGCCACCTGGTTTTGAAGATGCACTGTTCCCCCAACATGTGTACAAGTTGGACAAAGCATTATATGGGTTGAAACAAGCTCCGAGGGCTTGGTATGAAAGATTGTCCAATTTCTTGATGGCAAATGATTACAAGAGGGGAACAATAGACAAGACCTTGTTCATAAGAACCAGGGGGAAACACTTGATGGTAGTACAAATTTATGTTGATGATATTTTATTTGGTGCTACTAATCAGGTTTTATGTGATGAATTTGCTAATCTTATGCAGAGTGAATTTGAAATGAGCATGATGGGAGAACTAGGATTCTTCCTAGGGCTGCAGATTAAGCAAATGGATGATGGAATAATGATCCATCAACAAAAGTACTTAAAAGAGTTGCTGAAAAAATTCGGCATGGAGAACAGCAAAGCTTATGATACACCTGTTCCCCCATCTACAAAATTAGATGCTGATCTTAAGGGAAAAGATGTTGAAGCTTCTCTTTATAGAGGAATGATAGGTTCTCTACTTTACCTAACAGCTAGTAGACCTGACATTGTGTTTTCTGTTGGTTTGTGTGCTAGGTTTCAAAGCAATCCAAAGGAATCTCACTTGAAGGCTGTTAGAAGGATACTTAGGTATCTTGTAGGAACAGCAAATCTGGGATTGTGGTACCCCAAAGGCAGTACCATTGATCTTATTGGATACACAGATGCAGATTATGCTGGTTTCTTAGTTGATAGAAAGAGCACATCAGGTATGGCACACTTTCTTGGCTCTTGTCTAATTTCATGGGGTTCTAAAAAGCAAAATTCAGTGGCCCTATCCACAGCAGAGTCTGAATATATAGCTGCAGCTTCATGCTGTTCCCAGCTACTGTGGATAAGGAACCAGCTGAAAGATTTTGGTGTTATTTATAAAAGTGTTCCTATTTTCTGTGATAACACTAGTGCAATCAATATTTCAAAGAATCCTGTGCAACACTCCAAGACAAAACACATTGAAATAAGACACCATTTTTTAAGAGACAATGTGGAAAAAGGATTGGTGGAGATGTTGTTTTGTAAAAGTGAAGATCAAATTGCTGATATCTTCACAAAGCCTTTGTGTAGAGAGTCTTTTTGTAGGTTAAGAGTCCTTTTAGGTCTAGTTAGACTTTAGGTATTGGCTTCAATTACTTCCTTCAATGATTGGTTAGAATGGTATTCTCTTGTATAGTGTGTGTACATACTTATGTTGATATCTTTCAAGTGTTGTGTAGATGGTTCAAAATCTCAAAAGGATTGAGAATCATTGTTGTAAGAAACAGGTGAAATCAGGCTGAATTGCCAGAAACAGCGTGACATGGTTCTATACAGGTACCAGCAAAGGGAAACAGCAGACCAGCTCTGATATGTCATCCGATAATATCTTTTATTTTCGGAAGATTACTATAAGATATTTCCTTTTGGAAGGAATTTATCTTATTTCAGTTATTTAATCCCATATAAAAGGCAAACATATCATATGCCTTATTTATAGTTGGTTGAGATAATTATGGTAAAAGATAATTACCAAATTTTTGATTTCAATTTAAAAATATCCTTTACAGTTGCTTTTTATTGGCTCAACTAACTCTTTTCTTTCCTTCTTCTCTCTTTGTGCTTCATTGTTAAAATATACACTAACCCTTTGTGCAGATCATCAATCATCATCACTCGAAATTCTCTTTCTCTCTCTCGTATGCTTTAAATTCATCATTGTTCATTCGGTTACTGTTCACTCAAGGAACCAGCTCAGTCTCAGGGGGAACATCAGAAGGAAGCATAAATGTCCTTAAGCCCGAAGTTGGAGGAAATTCAGAAAAGTCAGAGTGAAAAGGATGAAATAGAGGTTGTTGGCTATTATGAGGAGACACCCACTGCTAAGACCATGGTACGAAGTAGAGTAACTCAATTAAAGAAGTTCACTGAGAAGGTGCAGGAGGAACAGTCCATTGACGCTGTTCCAGGAACCAAGAGAAAAAGGGTACCAGCAAGAACCTCTTTGCTTGATTGATGTGATGCTAGTTTTGCACTCGTTATGCAACAAGGAGAACAGTTTTGCACTCGTTATGCAACAAGGAGAACATTCTGAATCAGTACATATCTCTCATGCTTTCTTTAAAAAAAAAAAAAAAAAAAAAAAAAAAAAAAAAAAAAAAAAAAAAAAAAAGAGGAACCAGCAGGTCAGGAAGTGGTTTTGAAGCAGATTGGGGAATCACAAGAATATGCTTAGTAATATAATGATTTTGGTTTAAGCAGAGCATGGTGACAAGGATGAAGAGGAATCAGATGATAATACAGAAGATGTTGCAAAGTTCGAGGAGGAGGAAGGGAACGAGAATGATGATGAGGAGTGATGCTGTTTCTGTTCTTGTTTCCTCACCCTCATGTTTATTCTAAAATAACTGATTTTGTTGGTCTGTCTACTTCTCTCCATTCCATGAACTTTCTTTTTGGATGGATTTGGGCTTCTTTGGTTGAACTTTGTTGGCTTGTATGAACTACTAACTCTGCTATGGTATGAACTGTTTGACTAATCTCTTTTTGCAGCATAATGCTTGAATGGTGGTTGATGCCATTGTATGGATAAGCACATTAACTTGTGCACATTGCTTTTACTTGTGGATACTTTTTAATGATGCCAAAAGGGGGAAGTAGTCTGAAGTTGAAGCCTAAGGTTTAGCTAGTTTAGATTGAGTCAGTTTGAGTCTTTTTATTTCGTATTTTCTATTTTCTGTTTAGGGAACCAGTTGGCCTAACTGACTTGTTCCAAAGAGTCTTGAGTCCTTGAAGTTTTTGACGGTTTTCCTTTTGAGCATGTTCACAGGTTCAGGAACTTCAAAAGTTTGTCATCATCAAAAAGGGGGAATTTGTTGAGTCCCTTAGGTTTTGATTGATAGTTTTGAATGATGACAAACAGCTAAGGGAAACAGGTCCTTGAAAGTGTTCGATACAGTTAGGGGAACCAGCTAACATAGAACACTGTTTCCCCAGACAAGTTATTACTTACATGAGTTTTCTTATTGAACTAACTTGTCTTTATACAGGGAACAGTTATATGATAAAAGTGTTATGTACTGGTAGGGAACCAGTATGTAATGTTTCCATGGTTGCTACGTGGTAAAGCAGTCACATACTCTTTATTGTGCATTAACCATGTTACATGTGCAGTAGTTGAGTTGATTCCAAGACTTGGAGCATAGAAGCCTTTCGAAGATATTTCGAAGAAAGATTGTTTGCTCATAATAGAAGTATTCAAGGAAGATTCAAGTCTTGAAGATTACATGAAGAAAAGACGATTTATGCTTTAATATGTTATCTAGGTTTTCATGTAATATGCTCCGTAGTATGCTTGCATGTTTGGGTTATATAAGTGCTTAAAAATATATTGAAGTATGATATGAAATCTGGTACAAAGTTGGAACAGGTTTCATAACATGTTTCAATTCAGGGAACCAGGTCGGGGAACCAGGTTCACTGTATTCGAGCTGCCGTTTTGGAAAAAGATTTTACAAAAAGATTTTTTCGAAAAGATTATCTTGAAAATATTTTGTGCAGCTGGAAATAAGATGAAATATTCTTGGTTACCTAAAATCTAGGAGTATTTATCTTAATTGATTCTATCTTTGTGATTAAATCAAATAAGATAAAAACTTTCCTAAAATTACATTATATCTTATTCTCTAAGATTGTGTGATTTAAGGAAACTAGGTTTTAGGAATCTAAGCTTATATAAACTCATCTTATTTCACATATTTCGTGTGCCTCTCTAGAAATTAAAAGAGCAATTATTTGAGAGCATATACTTAAGCACTAATCCCATTCATCAAGTTATATACAAGAGCATTCTAGTACTTAAACTTTTTCTCTTAATTAGCTTTGTAGAAGTGAGATCAAAGGGGAGTTCTTGATTCTTGTATTGAGTCTTTAACAAAGGGGTTAAAGGCTGGGTGAGTGTTTGTGAGTTCAAACACATTGGGCTTACGAGTGTAAGTCGAGAGCACACTCGGAGTAGAGTGTGGGGTTTGCTGGTTCCCGGAGTAGGGAACAGCAGAGTGTTCTTTGTCTTTGTTTTTCGGAGTAGATTAATAAAGAACTTAGGATAGGAGGACGTAGGCCTGAGTTGGCTGAACCTCGTTAAATTTGTTGTGTTCTTTATTGCTTTATTTTATTTCGTTAAATTTGTTGTCTTCTTTATTGCTAATTTATATTCCGCTGCGTACGGGAACCAGCACAACTGGTTCCTCACACATAATCCGAAAAGAAGCAAAATTAGCCAACGATTACTTAACACTCAATTCACCCCCCCCCCCCCCTCTTGAGTGCCCATTGAACCTTCAGCTTGGCATTTACATATATGGGCTCATAATTTGCTGCTTCCTTAGGAAGAGGTACTCCGTTGGAATGCATTCCTTCATAGTAACCCTGCATTTGATTATTGTTCAGTAATGCTACTTATTGATTATTGCTAAGCTTGGGTAGGAGTTATACACAAAGCACAAACTAACTAGACTCTACCAAATAGATTAAGACATATTTATATCATCCTAAATTCCTAATTAATGGTTAATTCGTATTATTAAGCTCAACTTCTATGTTAATTTGTAATACTTTATATAAGATCTTGACATTGTGCTCGGATGAAAAGATCAGAAAAAAGAAATAGAGTGATGAATTAAGGGAAGATAATGTAGGACTGATCAATTTCTTTCCAATTCCCATATAAAACAAAATCTTCAAGGGAAAATTGTTGAGCATGATATCGATGAATTGCCTAAGATGAAAGAGTATAATTTGTACAATTTACAAGCCTAAAAGAGGTTTCATTCACCCATAATTAATTGGCAATGAGGTGGAAAACAAATAGCTATTGATCAATGACAAACCTAATACTAAATCCTTTACTAAAATGAAGTTTAATTAAAGTCCTAATTGTGTGAAAAGTCCCATAAAATGCTCTGATACCATGTTAAATTTTACTGAAATCTAAAATAAATTTGGGATACTCGAGGAGGGCTTGGATCACAAGACCAATTGACAGAACAATACACTATCACAAAACCAAATCATAAAATGACGTACTGTACATCACAAAAACAAATGATCACTTAGCTTATAAGAGATAGGACGATGTACTATCACAAAGTCACGGATTAATTAGTTTATCAAGATTGTGACATGTTTTATGTTCTTCAAATAATCATAACTTACATGTGCACAAAATGAAGTTTCAACAAAAAAATACAAGCCCAATGTTCCCTCAGCTCCACTCCTTTCCTTGTCATTACTATTCAAATACACTACCATGCTTCCATGATCCATCTATTATATTGTTTCTAATTGACTATTCTTCTACTTGACGTGAATATGACAATCATTTTGAGGTGAAACATGAGAATCTATAGGTAGAACCGATTTGATCTTTGGTAAATTCAACCTTGTTTTTGGTTTATTTCTCACTTGAAATCTTTGGTGAGAAACACTTTTAGAGATGGTTTTGAGTTTTTGACTATTGATTGAAAATAGAAAAATTTATGAGCTCGTGATTGTTACCACCTATCAAACGGGTGATGACAATGTTCCCTACAAGTTGTATTTATCAAGATAATTAAGATATACATAGAGTGATAGAATACTCATGAGGAAGTATAAATGTAGTGTTGTGAGACAAAATAAATTGTCTCACGACATAAAAAATTATAATAAATGTACTAGGAAGAGTGAGAAAGGAAGAGAGAGATAGAGAGAGTGAAAAAAGGGGTGGAAGGGGCCCACCTTTTTATCAGAAAGGGCAAAAAAAGACAAAAAACAATTGGGACCACAACTATTGAGATCATATTTTGTACCACTGAATAGTTTTGTAGGTACCACTGAAATTGTATTGTGTATCACTGAGAGTGTATTTTGTACCAGTGAATCTCTAATGGTATTATTTAACAGTCTAATGAGACATTTGAACCATTTTTGATATACCATTGAAATTTTATTTTGTACCACTGGAAGTGTATTTTGTACCACTAAATCTACAAAGGCAAAATTTAAATCCCACATAAAATGACCAACATACCCTTGTGAGACACTTCTATATGTCTCTCAACCCTCCGTTTAGAATGCCTCGAATACTCATAAAGTACCCCTACTTCAAGGACTCAAGCATTCGGCTTGGAATTGTGGTGTCCTGAATCCTGATGGGATTTGTGATAGGTTTTCTTGGTCCTCCTTTTACTTTATTCTTGTCCTTAGTTTTCTATCCAAGTGTTAAAAAAAAAAAAAAATAAGGTTTGTGGGCCTTCATATACATTAGGGGATAAACATATAACAAGGTTGGGCCTCTCTAACAACAAATTATGTATGAGGTAGTTATAAATTTTTAGATCTTTGTATAACTAGTTAGTTCTTTCACAATCAAAGGTTAAAAAAAGTTTTAATTAGGTCGTCGAGAGTGAGATCATATAAAGTTAATTGTCCGCCATAGATTGTCTAACATTCTCCTCTCCATATGCTATGCATATGAATATGGGAGGAAGTAAGTGAGTGGGTGTCGTGTCCACATGTAGAATGAAAATTATAAGAAAGTGTATGTAGGAGGGTACTATAAATATTATACCTAACAATAAGATAATAGTGAATCATAACTATCATATTGTCTAAAGTCGAATGTATGAAAAGTTGATTGAGGCAACTTGTGGCCTTTATTAGATTGGATTTTTGTTGTTTCTAAATAGAATATGTTATGTAAAAAAAAAAATTTAAAAATATGGATAATCATTTACATCCTACATGACGCACCCATTTCATAAGTCAAAAAATAAATAAAAAAAAAACTCCCATGTGTACATCTATTTGTTACAAACAAAAAATTTGCACACAATAGAAACAATTACTTACAGTATTGTGTTGAGGCAGTCCTGTTTGATGAGAAATTGGCATGTTGTAATCATGTATTATTTGATGATGATCCATTGGAAAAACACCATGCTGTTCTTGCTTCTGTTGCTCACCATATTTACCTACCAATGACATAATAAATCGAGCCATTTTTGTATTATTATGCTACACCGTTTTAAAACTAAACAAGTGTATGTCTTTTATACTACGAATTTAAATGATTGAACTAATTAATCATAAATTATTTCTCAAAACATATTCTTAAAATTGTTAATTTTAACAAATTTAATTATGCAAGTAATTTTCAACAAAATAGTAGAAGAGCAAATTACCATCACAATAAATAAAACTAATAAAAATGAAAATGACACGTTAATTAAAATGAAGGGATTATTAATCATTGAGATTACAATAAGATTCAAATGTGTATGATTAATTATGTGACACATTTTTATAATTTTTTGGAGTGAAAGGATGTGACACAATGATTAATACATGGATAATTATATAAATAACAAGACACATGAAAATAATTAATATAAGAAAATAACAAATATAAGCAATAAACTTACATAATCTTTGAATAATATACCTAAGGGCGACATGAGAAATTGTTGTTCGTCTTTGAGGTTGTTGGAATCTTCAAGATAATTATAGTGGTGATGATTTGAATTGCATTCTATTGAAAGATCCGAGGATGATGAAGGATCTTGCCAGAAATTATCTGATGACCAACAAATCATTTGAGGATGATGAGATTTTGTTGATGATTTGCTGCCAAAGTATTGTTGTTGAGACTTTTGATTCATTTCTTGCTAGTTCTAGTTGAGAAATAAAGTACCTGGAAATACAATAATATATGGTAAACTACTTAGCTTGTTTGGCCTAGCTCGTAATGAATAATGATAAGTCATGTTACTTGTATATTAATGAAAGGTAACGAGAAACAAAAATATAATCAGTAAGAAGACTAAGAATCGTATAGAAATTAAGACGAATGGAATAATAGTTATAACAAAATTTTAATATATCAACACCATTTGGAGCCCGAAGTAAAAAAAGAAGTAGTAAATCTTGTAAAGTGAAGAAAAAACGAACCAAAGGGCAAATTAATGTCAAGAGATAAACATCAAATTATGTAAAAGTTAAGATCGAGATTAAAAATTATTTGAATAAGAATTAGTTTTAATCGAATTTACTAGTCTGCATCCTATATGGATGGAAGCCATTCTTCCTATAGTACAAAAAACAAATAAGATGTACTATTGGGTAAAATCTAGACAACAAAAAATGGATACATGAAAAAAAATGAAAATAAAATCTTATGCTTCGAAAATAAATTAAATTCAAGGAGCATGAAAATAATTAAGATGCTTAAGAGAGTAAATAGAAAACCTACTATGAGCGGCGCCTTAAGAAGAACGATGAAACCTTAAGATTGTGTGTTGATGTTCCAAAGACCAAAGGCAACAACGTTGAAACCTTTACCTTAATTTAGGGAATAAACTTGATTTATTTTCACTATTTAAAACCTTTTGTTTTATATATAATTATTTATTGTATTTTGGGGGTGTTTAATTTCTAATTTAAGGTGGGGGTGGGTTTAGTAAAGTATGGTCCCAACTGTTTTGGGTATGGTGTTGTGGCTAGGGTGAGGAAATGACGTTCATCTTACGTTGGAGGAGAGAGACAATAATTAATTGAATATGTGGACTTCAAATAATTTATGTTGCGTTTGTTTGTTGTGTTAGATGATAATAAAACCTATTCATTAACATTTTTGATAATTTATACTAATTTCTCCGTTTCTATATAGTTGTATTATTTTTAGCATAATATTTCAGGAGAAAAAGCAAGGTACATACACATGTGAATATATAGTATTGTAAGTGAAAATCATATGAATTACAGCAAGTGGAATTTGGTCCCCATTTGAAAATTTAGGGTATGTCTGATTATTTGATAGAAGAGATCATAACCCCTCCATTTCAAAAATATTTGTCCCAATTTGAATGACAAAGTAAAATTGTCAATGTACAACTTTATCAATAATAATGTCTTTAATTTAGTTATTAATAAGTATAAATGTTTATAAAAAAGAGATCGACTACGTAGTGAGAAGTTTTTTTAAAGTATTTGCATGACTGTGTTTGTAAATCTTATACTTGTATACAAAGCATCAATAATAGTCAAAATAGTTTATATAGATAGTACAAAATTCTATTAAAAATAATGCAAAAATCAAATTAAGACATTTATTTTGAAAATGATAAAGTACTTAACTACCAAATGGTGTCATTAAATAAAAACAAATTGAAGGAAATATATTATATTGTTAATCTTTTAATACAATACAGTAAAGTAAAGAAAAAGAAAAGTTGAACGTATAGTTGTGGTACGTATAGTACTAATAAACTATCATTTTACACCTACTATGAAGTATTTGTTTGAGGTAACAACTTATTAGAATAAATATAATTATGGTACGGTGTTTCCTTTTTGGATCGTTATATGTGACTCAATTTTTCTTCATTGGTATTGTGGTTTATTTAATCAAATTAAACTTCATTACTGATCCCTAACGATAATTATTAGCCACGAAATATTTTAATGTTAATGACTCCAATCATTTTAAGAAACTTCGTAGTTTTTTATTTAATGGCACCATTTGTGTTAATATGGTGCCTAAGCTACACGTGTAGGATGCATGATTTGTGAAGATTCTTATACATAGGTTATTTGTTTGCTAATTAATGATTAATAAACAATATTTATTAAAAATAAGCAATACCTTTAGGTGCACCACGTACTACACCATGCATGTACTCAGGTGTACATAAGAATCTCTCGATGGTTTTCTTTGATGTGATCGATTTTTGTAACCATTTTGAAAACTCATAAACTAATAGAATGTCATAGCAAGATGAATTGATAACAAACACTATTAGGTTTATTTGTTCCTATTAACGTCAAAGTTTGTTCTTGTAATTTGTTGGTGTAAAGATGCAAACTACTTGATAATACCCACCCCCTTGTGTAGGAGTAGAATACCTTAGGGGTATGCCTTTAAAAATTATTTGCCTTTGAGTTTGAGGTCTCGCTAGTGTACGAGTAATCTATGATTACCAATGAAATAAGAAATTCAAAGACAAATTAATTGATCACAAAACGAAGATACAACACAAGTAGGAGATTTTAGAGAGATCGACGAACATGTTGACGATTAAGTTAGATCTAAGAAGGAAAAGTTACCTCCACGATCAATCACAATCAAATTAATGATTTGCTATTTTATTTGTTCCAAGAGTTCACAGCACCCTATTGCTATTGCTATCGCTACACTAATTTAGGCTAGTAAACCTAGAATGCAAAGAAACTAATCAAGTTTAAAGAAATGTAAAGTGCAGTTTGATTGTATGATTGATTGTCAGTTATTTGTTGTTTATACAAAACTCTCTAATTATAGTTACACATCATGGCTAGATGGCAATGGATTGGACTCAGATTGGGTAGAACTTCACCCGCATCCATCCATTATTCTAATCGCTTCATTCACATCCATCTGCCACCTGCTTCACCCATCATCCATATCCGTCCATTCATCATCCGCGGATGAACCGGGTGGAGCGGATAACTAATGGATGAGTATTAAAGTGAAAAAACTCTCACATAAACTCTAATTTTTGGTTATTTATACAATAATTTTTTTTTTATTTTGTTAATAAAAAAGGAAACAATAACAACATATTGTTTGAAAAATTAATTTGCAACTAAAAAAACAAGTAATTTTCTTACACATTCATATTTTATCATCAAAATTCTTAGATTAAAAATTTAATATATGTTAAACGGGTGGGTGGATGGTTAGCGGG
This sequence comes from Chenopodium quinoa, assembly GCF_001683475.1. Classification (NCBI taxonomy): domain Eukaryota; kingdom Viridiplantae; phylum Streptophyta; class Magnoliopsida; order Caryophyllales; family Amaranthaceae; genus Chenopodium; species Chenopodium quinoa. The sequence goes on along the minus strand of NW_018744996.1, from coordinate 1,443,667 downwards.
TGAAAAAAGTATCATCCACATCCAATTCGATCTATCACCCGCTTCTCATCCATTTGATTCGGGTTTTCGTCCATTTACTTAAAGCGAGTGGAACGGTTTAGCAGATATATATCCCTAATCGTGGCACGCATTGTACACTACTAGAATTCGGTCAAATTGTGACCGTTCTTCTACTACCGTCATTAAAACGACTTTTACACAAATTTGATATTTTGCGACCGACTTTTACACAGTCGCAGTATTACAACCGTTTTCACACCCGCTTCTCAGATTTGCGACCGTTTTTGGGCTATTAAACGGTCGCAAAGGTTGAACTATTTAAAAATAATTCTAAATTAAAAAATCTCTTTGCGACCGCTTATAGCGGTCGCAAAAGTGTTTTTTCTTAAAAAAAAACGAGATATAAAACGGTACCCAATACACCCTAACCCTAATATTCTTCTCACTCGTCGCTTCCTCTTCTTTCTTTCTCTCTTCTCACACATCTCTTGCCTTCTTCTCTTTCCTTTATTCTCTTCTAACGCATCTCACTCCTCCTCTCTCTGTTTCACTCCTCCTCTTTCTTCTCTTCTCACCCATCTCCTCCTCTCAACTCCTCCTTTTTTCCCAACAAATAAAGTGATTTGGTTTCTCTAAAACCATTACATTCCCCTATTCTCACACGTCCCCATACTCCATTTTCATTGTTCGTTCTTGTTCAGATTTTCGTCTAATGGTTTGAGCAACAAACAAATTTTGGTGTTCATGGTCAAATTCGACCATACCAGATCTGGAGTTTTCATGGTCGAATTTGACCATATAAACACAAAGGGAAGAAATATTTGGAAAGGTATGTTGGTTTTTCAGAAAATTTTGTTTGTTTTTGTTTATTTTTGGATTTTTGTGGTTTTATTTCGTTTTTTGTTCGAATTTACATGTTTAACTTTATACAATTTTTGTTTGATTTTTTTAAGAATTTTGTTGATTTTGGGTTAGGTTTTTTTGTTCGGATTTGTTCTTGATTTTTTGTTCGAATATTCCTTGATTTTTTGTTCGAATATTCCATGATTTTGTTGAACTTGGGTTTGAGTTTCTTTATTTTAGATCGATTTTCCTTAATTTTGGGTTTCATTGTTTGTTTTTGGTTGGTAATCTTATGGATTTTTTTTATATATTTGTGGGTTATTTTGGAATAAGGGTTATTTTGGGTGAGATATACTTAGATCTGAGTTGGCTACTAATGGGGAATTTGGTTGAGGATTTTGGGCGAAGTTGATGCGTTGGTGGTATTGTGGGAACGGATAGTAGAGCGGGGCCGCTATATCATTTTTGAAGAGTTAAATTTTTTATAATTTTAGGTTCAGGGTTGTTTTGGTTGGGCGGCGGTGGTGGGTTTTATTTTTTTTGGGTGGGCGATGGTGGTGGTGATGGATAGAGAGGGCGGTGGTGTAGGTAGAGGTGGTTTCTAGTGGGAAGTGGCGGTGGGGCTGGGCTCGGGCGGTGCAAACATTGAGGTGCCTTAATTTTTTTTTTTATTTAAAAACTTTTAGTGATCGTCAAAATCAGTTGCAAATCTGCGACCACTATTGAATCGGTCGCAATTCTTAACATTTGGGACCGTTTTTCAACCGGTCGTTGAAAATAAGTGAAACTATCACAAAAAAAATCTGCGACCGTCAATCGGTCACAATATTTTTTTGGCGACCAAGTAAATAACGACAACTGGTTACGACCGTTGACAGTCACAAATATTTTTCAGCGACCGTTTTTCCTATTTTTAGCGACCGTTTGCGACGGTCGCAAAAACCTTCATTTTTAGTAGTAGTGGTAGTTTTCTCCCACTCTTCTGGTAGCAGTTCCTATTCTTATTCGGGCTTCGTGTCTCCTCTTTTGTTTGGAATGTATGACTTCATATAGGGCTCAAAGGCTTTGAGTCAAATATGAATTGGCCTTGTACCCAAAGTCACAGAAAAAAGATAAAATGGGTCTAATATATATTTTAAAAAGGAATTTAAACTCTTACAAACTTCACATGCATTAGAGCACTCCCGGCAGTGAGGAAAAAAGCCCTCACGAGTAAAAATAAAGGTGTAAAAAAAATACCCGAGCATTACGTTAGTGAGGGAAAAAACCCTCACCGTTGAGAGCTATGGAAAACGCACAAGAGTTGAGGGGAAATACTCGTGAACAGTAACCGGTGGGCCCCACATGTACACGCTGCTTTCCCTTTTTTTTCCTTTCTGGCTTGCAAAACGACGTCGTTTTGCCTTAAAGAAGGGCGAAACGACGCCGTTTTGAGGGGCAAAAAGGGAAAAAAATAAGGGGGCAGCTGGCCTGACGCGCGTCAGACCCAGCCAATGGGGATGCGACACGCGTCAGGCTTTGTCCTTCCAACCAATCAGATTTTTTTGCTTTTATTACAACGGTTATATTTTTGTAAGGTAAATATAACCGTTGTAATTATAAAAAAAAAAACAAAATTCACCAACGGATAGATTTTTTTTTTCTCTATAAATAGACATGCATTTTGATATATTTTGATATACTTTCAAAAAACCCATAAATACTACAAATTTCCTTCTTTTCCCAATTTCTTTGAGTTATTTTCATCATTTTTATTATTATTATTATTCGTAAAAAAAAAAACCCTCAGTTATTAAGTTATAATTGAAACGTAATTGAAAAATAAATATAAAAATTATAAATTTTTATTATATTATTTTTAAACGTAATTGAAAAGTAAATATAAAACTTATAAATTGTTATTAAATTATACATTTTTATTAAATTATTTTTAAACGTAATTAAAAAATAAATTATTATGGTGGGGTATAGTAAATAGTGGAGGAAAAAGTGATGAGAGGTTTTTTTTTCTCCTCATTGATGTAGTGAAAAAAACATTTGATGAGAGAAATTGTATGGGAGGAGTGAGAAAGTGGGTAGAGAGAGATTGAGAGGTTTTTTTTTTCCTCACTGCTGATAGTGGTCTTATATAATTGCTTCATAGTTAGTAAACAATTTCTATATGTTTAGTACTCTTAGAGTAAGGGTTGAAGTACCGTTGTTACAATTATTGGTGAACAAAATACAACCTATCAAAAACATTCGTGGAATTGAACTAGGTGTCTTTTTATCTCGAACATTAAGACTTTAACATTATTAATATTTCATAAATGTAGGAATATCTATTACCAACTTAATTATTATTACACAGTACAATAATAAATTATAAACATAAGTGTTTTTATTCTGAAAATCAGAGAGGATAATCAACAGTTTGGCCGACTAATATTTTTCGGTCGACCAAATTAAGATCGACTTTCATGTTACAATGGATGAGCCATTATGATATATTTTTGATTGATCTAATTAATCAAATGTTAATATTTATTATTTTTACTGAAAATATATTGAAAACCTTGATGATTGTAGTATAATTTGAAAATTGTGTCATTATATGATAGAGAGTACATGGAAACATAATGACATAGCTTTCCATGAAAACAATTAATTAATAGTCACTTAACATGTGCTTTATTCAACTTATTTTGTAAGCACCAATGAATCCAATTTAGAACTACAACAAGTTCAATAAATAAATGATGTTCTTATTGTTTTATACAAGTACAAGTTTAGATAGATCAAATGTTTATACAATGGAGTACCTTTAATTTCAATTTATCAAAAATTTGAAGTCTATTTGACTGATATTACTTTTTACTATGTATAGTATTTGATTCAATAATGGACTTTTCTCATTCTTGTCTTGAGCCAATTATTCTCTCATTACAATGTTGTGATAGATAATGGAGAAATAATATCTCAACTATCTATATCATGGCCATGTTATGAGCACTTTTAAAATACATTTGGATATCTGTTAAAGTTTATGCGGTAGCTAAGAAGGAAAATGAATGAAAAGAAATTGAAAGCCTACTAAATAGAGTAGAGCCGGTACTAGAGATAAGCATGCATTGATGTTAATTTGATCTACTTATTATTAATCTACATTAATAAATTATACTCGAGTTTTGATCAAATTGAGCTCAAGTAACTAACAACCACCCAAGGATTGGAGGTTAGGGTTATTATCAACCCTAATGGCACTTTAGGGCAACCTCAAAAAACGTAACTATAATAAAGTAAATAGAAAATCAACGAATCAAACTAGCAACGTGTCCATGCAAAAAAAAAAAAAAAAAAAAAAAAAAAAAAAAAAAAAAATTAAAATTATTAAAAACAAATTAGTACCTGCCATTGAGGGGCCCCCACGTGTAAGTATCATGATGTGGCTGTTAATGGCAATGTCGTTGCAAAATAAGAGCAACCAATAAAAAATAATACACGTGTCCAAAAGTTCTGGAAAATTGGTGATACTTTAAAAAGTGACAAAAAAAATGAACCCCTAGAATTAACACACGTAGTTGTCGCACTTATGCTAATTTAGGGAACAGTAAGAAAAAGTGTACAAAAATAAAATAAAAAAAGGGACACCTCATACTAACTTACAAAAGGGCTTTGGGAGTTGGGGGCACTTTGGTGATATATCAATGAATCACCCACCCTTTCACATTCTTTTGCTTTTCTTATCCGAAAATGATGCTTCTATATTTAGACTTCATAATTCATTCTTTTGATTTGTCATTATAATATTCAATATACTCCATCCGTTAATTTTTATTTACAACTTTGGGCAAATTGCGGTTTACGAGGCAAAAGTTATGGGGCAAATATTAGTGGGAGTAAATAAAAGTAATTAAAGTGTTTGGAGAGAGAAAGTTTGGCCCACCACTAGCAAAAGAAGTGGGAAAAAACTGTACATATTTTGGAGGGATTTGATTTCCCACGTGAATCTTCACCAAAATTTTGATTTGGCTGAAATTTTGGGAATTTGGGTTCCCTCCATAATTTAAAAAAAAAAACAGAACACTTTGAAATTTGTAGGTATTAAAATGTACCCTTCATTTAACATTTAAGAGGCATTTACATACAAGTTTCATCATTCCAAAAGCATTAAATGGTTTTTGTCTTGAATTTTTCACCAAAAACCAGAACATAGCTCATCCAAAAGTTAGTCTACATTACTAATTACACGTTGTTAGCCCATTATATACCAAAAAATTCCCTAATCTTAAATTAATCCTGCACATTTAACACCCAAACACCTTCATAGGCAGTTGCATCTCCTTCCTTCATCTTCTTCCCTAAAAAACAGCAGCCACCCTTACATCAATCAGTTGAAGCTAAGAAAACAAAACAGATCAGACAACCATGGCAGAATCATTTGACGATATGTACTTCGATGTTGATCAAATTCTGACAGAAGAACAACTGGCAGAATTGTACTACGATTATATAGAAAATATGCAAGATCTAGGCATGGATGACTACGAATCTGAAGATGATTTCATGCAAGACACACAAGGAGAAGACCAAGGCCAGCAAAACATGAGGTTGGTTCCCAGGAAATGGAACAACCAATTCAGCATGGGACTCAACACATACAAAGAAAGCAGCTCACCATGAAACAAAGAAGAGAAATTGTGGACTCAATGTTGGTCAAAATGCAGCAAGGGAACTTGCCAAGAGATTACTTAAAGCATTTATCAGTTAATTTCAATGTCCACAAATTAACCATCACAAGAATTTTTGCAGACATAAAAAAACAGATGGCACAGGGCAGTTTGATTGATGTTAGGACCAAAAAGTTTGGCAGAGTAGGCAAAAAGCCAAAGGAATTTTCTGATGAATTCCTACAATTAGTCCCTATGCATTTAAGGCAGACAGAAAGGAGTTATGCAGCAGTATTAAAAATCTCTCATGTGTCTCTTCCCAATTTGAAGAAAAAGGGAAGGTTAAGAACACACACAAGTAGCAACAAGCCAGCATTGACATCAGACCACAAGGTAGCAAGAATTAAATGGATTTTGTCACACATAAATCCAGTAACAAGTAATGAGGACCCCACATTTGTTGATATGAACCATTTCATACACATGGATGAGAAATGGTTCTATTTGAACCCTGATAAGAGGAGGTTTTACCTCCTACCTAGTAAGGAAGATCCATATAGGCCAATACAGTCCAAAAGATTCAAGTTCAAAGCAATGTTTATGGGCTTAATTGGGAATCCATTGTATGACACAAATGGGGGACTACTCCATGATGGGAAATATGGAATGTTCCCATTCACTGCCAAACAACTAGCAAAGAAATCCAGTAAAAACATAGTGGCAGGAACATGGGAAACAAAGGCAATACAGAATGTAAGCAGAGAGGTAATCAAAGACATGTTGGTGAAAAATGTCATACCAGCAATTATTTCAAAGTGGCCTGACAGTCTGCCAAAAAATATTGTAATCCAATGGGACAATGCAAGGCCTCACCAAGTTCCTAATGATGCAGAGTTTATGACAGCAACAACAGCTCGTGGATTTAACATTCAATTTGTTTTCCAACCAGCACAATCCCCAGATTTGAATGTGCTTGACTTAGGGTTATTTAGGTCAATTCAATATTTGCAATATCAATCTTTTCCTAACAACCTAGATGAGCTAGTTACAGAAGTGCAGGAATCTTATGAGGCATTCAATCCTTAAGTCAACAAGTGCATTTGGCTGTCTTTGCAAAAGTGCATGATTGAGATCCTCAAGGTAGAAGGTGGGAACAAGTACAAAATACCCCACATGAACAAGAAAAAAAGGAAAACCTTAGAGAGTTGCCAAATCATGTACTAGTGCAGAAGGAAGTTGTTTTGGAGGTTGTGGAGTACCTAAACACTATGTTTAGGCCAGTAAATCAAGGGACTGAACAAGGAACAAAAGATATTGAGGTAGATGCAGACTAAGGGACTCATCACAACAAAGGATAAACACATGGACTGTCACACATAACCACTTACCTATGTTATTGTGTGTGTGTGTGTGTTTTTTTTTTTTTTTTTGTTCTGTTTTTTATTAAGGTAATAGGTGGTTAGGTGTAGTTTGTTGAATACAATGATCAACATGTTAGGCAATCTAATGTAAAGTACTTTTGTAACCACATTTTGAATGGAATAGAAATGGTTAAGAGTCAGATGAAATGTGGGCACTCAATCCATCAGAAGTTTTTTTTTTCCATAATTCAATAAAACAACAACCCACAAGGTTACCTCAACAACAACAGCATAAAGCATATCATTGGAGCAAAACACTTGTGGGTTGTGAAAGTCAATAGAGTCCCTTCCTCATTTGGATTTGGGTAGTGTAAACCACACAAACACATTGGGGACTTAGTACAAGTCATGCTACAACATACAAGACTGTCATGTGTTCTCTACTGAAATGATCATTGAGAACACTTGAAGGTATGACCAAGCCACCTTTAAAAAATTAATGCCACAGTAGCCTCATCATTCATCAATCAAACACCCCTATGCACCAAATGTCATATTCCAACAAGCCAGCAGTTCAAAACAACAAACATAGCCTACCATCCAATCGATCAGGCAATAAGAAATAAGCTATCTAGCCAACATAGTCCGAAACAGCAAACATGAAAAAAAAGCAAGCAATCAAAAATAAGCAACCATCCAACATGAATCCAGATCAACGCAGACAAAACCAACCAAGACAACATGCATCCAGATCAAGTGACAAAAAACCCACGACACCAACCAATTACCAAAGCAAATCAACTGTATATCGAAAAAATCAAATAACAGGGACTCCTTAAAAAAATCAAACAGGTAGGGTTAGGAATCGTTACGCAAGGGTCACTTGGAGGGTTGAACCCTTGGGTTCATCCACCTCGCCGAGTGCTTTTTCAGAGGAGGGCTAACCACTTCACCATCGTCACCATTTTCAGACTCATCATCAGAAGACAGAACAACGGTCTCCTTGTCAGGCAACCCCCGCATACGCCTCATATCCACCAATGCCGCCTTCCTTCTAGCCCTAATCTTGGTGGGTGGCCTTGAACTGTTAGATCTGGGCTTAGGGATTGGCACAGCACTCCCCTCACCACTCTCGCACACTGGATCTACACAAACATCACTAAAATCAAGCGCTTTTTTCCCTCGTGACTCTCCTTCACCCTCAGCCGTCTTGAGACGCTCTTCCTCATCCACGCTTTCAAGAACTTTCCCCAAGGCCTTGTATGTGGTGGAAGAACAGTAATTCTTGGCCTCATCAGACTCATAAAATTCACGATGAAAAGGAGATCCTTCAGCGACAGATTTAATCAGGGAAACAATCAATTTTTCCGTCCTCACCGACGTCGTCGGTGGCTATATAAGCGTCGCGAAGTGGATCTAGGTTTAGCATGGTGGTGGGGGACTCATTTTTTGGAAGTTTTGAGGAATCACTCTCAGATGTGAGGAGGAGCAATGGAGAAAATTACAGAGGCAAAGGAGAGAGAAAGACGAAGAACTAGATCTAGGGTTCTTAAGAAGAATCCAGTTCATACAATTAATCCCAAATGCCATCAATTAATTGTGGGTGGTTGGGAATGTGACTGATGAGAGTGGGTGGGGGGAAATAAATGGAGGGAGTAATTAGATTAGGTTAAATAAGATGTATTGTAGATAATGTTTGATTAAAGTTAAATAGGGGTAAAATTAAAAAAATCAGAATTTTTAACTAAGGGTAAAAAAGTAAATTTCAGGGTTTTTGTGTACCAAAAATAGAAATAAAGTAGAAAGTTGCACATAATGGTTAGCGGACTAAAATGGCAAAAGTTGCAAATAAAAATTAACGGAGGGAGTATATTCGGATGTATTTTGATTATCATATGAAATAGAAATACACATTAATCATATTTATTGAGTATTTTTACTCCAATAAATCAACTTAACCAATAACCACTAAAAGAAAGGGTGAATAAGATTTGAAATTTGTGGTATTTATCATGTTATCTCTTAAGACTAAGCCAAAAAAACTAGGTCAATTAAATCCTTTGATGGATATAAAGCTCAAGATCGTTATGAAATATATTGTACATTGTATTAACTCATTAAAACATAAAAGTGAACTCAACATTTTTTAATTTACTTCATTCACTTCAAATTTAAGCTATAGAATATTGTTTAAGGAATATATTATAATAAGGACAATCAATTTTAACAATAAATAAATAAATATATATATATATAGAGAGAGAGAGAGAGGATAAATTATTAATTTATATGAAGATTTAAATAGTTTTTGTTACTCCTTTTGATAGATAACAGGTTAATATTATCTTTTTAATATTCTGTAAGGATATATTTTGTCGTTTTGAGGAAATATTTCATGATAATAAGCATACTAGGGAAATATATTTGGAGAAACAATTTGCAAATACAAAACTCGAACAACTTGCTAACATGTCTGGTTATTGTAAGAAAATCAAAGTCCTTGCGGATTAACTTGCTAACGTTGATTATCCGATCTCCGATCGTAAGATGGCTATGCAACTCATTGCGGGTCTCACCAAGGGTAAATATGACTCCGTGGCTGCTATCGTCTCCCAAACCGAGCCTACTCCAAGCTTCAACAAGGCACGCTCCATGTTTCTCCTAGAAGAAACACAACAAAATAAGCAAGAGGAATCGGGCCATCACGCCCTTGTGGCCTAATCCTCTCAAGCCCAGTCCGGTAAAGCACTGTCACCGACCAACCACCAGCCGGAAGCTAATTAGCGTGGTGGTGATGGCGGTCGGGGTCGATGGCGAGGTCGCGGGAACACTAACAAGCTTAAAGGTCGTGGTAAAGGGCGTGGCAACAGCAACAATAATCAACAGCAGCAACAACATGCGTCTAGGCCACAACAGTGGCAGGCCCAGCAGCAGGCCCCTCAATGGGGAGCCCAAGCTCACTAGCAACAGCAGCAAACCGGGCAGTGGCTTCACCACCCTGCCCGTTTCCAACAGCAACAAAACCGGGGGTCCGCACCTTCGATCTTTGGTCCACGACCACCACAGTAGGCCTACTATGCAAGTCCAGCAAAGTTACGGTCCACTTATGTCACCTACGGATTTGGGGCATGCATATAGTTCCATGACTCTTCAACCGCCTGACATCGGATGATACATGGACACGGAGGCTACTTCCCACATGACTCGTGATTCGGGTAACATTTCTATACTGTTTAATTTGAGCATTCCTTAATATATTTTTGTTGGTGATGGCAAACTGTAATACCCCGTATTTTTATACGTATTTTAATTTAAATAAGTATTGTTTCGGGGTTTTCTGATGTCCTGCGGGAGAGTTACAATTCCGAGACTGGAACCGGACGCCTGTACCTGCAAAATAACGGAGACTCCTGAGAGCTCCGCCTCCAACGGTCAAGTTAGTACCCGATTAAGGAGTAATCAATACAGAAATTAAAGTAATGAGATCTCTCTAGGTGAGAGTGCTTAGTGTTGGTAATCTGCGTTGTTAGCGAGATTAGCCGGTTGTTAATAACTCTGTTCTTCTCTGCTTGATCTCTTGGTTATTCGATTCTGTGATTAATGAGGATTAATCGAGTATTTATAGCCTTGAGAAGCGTGCAACTCTCTAGGTTTAAGGTAAACCTAGGGCTGATCGGGCCTCTAGACTGAATTGGGCCTTGATGGCCGGTTGTCCCATTTGGCATGGGTGGACACGTGGCGTGTCTAAAGTGGTCCGTGGAGGACGTATCTGTGATTGACACGTGGCAGGTTCCTGTTGGCCTTCGTGAAGAACACGTGGCGGAACCTGGTTGGTCCACTTGTCAGACGGTGATTGGTGGATAAAAATCCCCTAATCATTTGCCCCTCACAGGTGGCACGCGACTGGTCACGTGTCGCCTGTGACAGGTGTCGCACGGTGACAGGCGACGGCCTGTTACAGGTGTCACCTTGCAGACGGCCGAGAGATTTTCCCGCCCAAATTTTGAATTTGGAAGCGACCCTTCGCCTTCTCACTTTGCCTATAAAATGAAGTGCTGACTTCGGTCATTTTCACATTTGAGAACTTTTGCGAGAACATTCGGACCCCTGAACTTGCTCTGACATTTCGGACTTTTTCTGCCTACCGCCTGTTCTGACAAGCCGACTGACCCGAACTTTCAGGACCTCATCAACCGTCACTCGTTCAGGTAACTCAGTTCTCTTACTCTTAATTTTCTTTTTATTTTTTTGAAATGGCACCATGGAAGCACACGACACGCCCTAAGTTAGTGATCAGCCGGTCACCGGGGACGGCTGAATCTAGGACTAGGAGTGCCGCCTGCCCTTTTCTGGACCCATCTTTGCCCTTTATACAAAGTCCGACTGTATCTGTGTCTATGCAGAACGTGATGGCCAGAACAAAAAAGACTGCTATGATATCAAACTCAGACGGCTCCTCCCAAAGGGTGCTCCTTAGTGAAACATCTGACCAGGCGCCAGATGTAGAACGAGGCGACTGTCAAGCTGACAGTTCTGAGAGAGGGACCAAGGTGTTCCCTTCCCATCTTACCGTGGACATGTCTAATTTTCCTTCTGCTCCTTCTAAGGGAGAGGAGGCGGGCCCCTCTAGGAGAGGGGAGGAGTCGTCCTCTTCGGACTCGTCAGGGGACGAGTCCGAATCCAGCTCTTCTGGCCACAGTTCTTCTGGCTCAGAAGAAAAACATAGCCGCCTACAAGAGGCGAGACGTTCTCATGCAGTTGAGAAGGGGGATAATTGGGCAGAGCCGTCCGCCTCTTACAGAGAGGAAAACGCCCCCTACTACTGCAGGGTACCCCGGGGCCGGATTGCAACCATGCGAGACAACGTGGCGAGCTTTATTGCTAACCACAAAATGGGCCCGGAGTTTTTACTGTTTGTGCCGGATCCAGAAGATACTGTCGTCTGGCCGGCTGGTACCAGCTATGGTGACGGCTGCTTTGGCTGCTATGTGGCGGCCATCAAAGCTGGACTGCGCTTCCCATTACATCCGGCTGTTCAGCGGATTTTAGATGGGTATGATCTGGGGTTATGGCAGTTAGCCCCCAACTCTTGGGTAAACGTACTCGGCTATGTGGCCGGGTGCGAACTGAACGGGGTGGAGCCAAGTTTTGAGGCTTTCGCCCACATGAACTATCTCAGCCGGACCCCTAAGTCGGGAGGTACCGGCTGGTATCAATTAACAAGCCATAGGGGTTACCTCATGACGAGAGGTAAGACAAACAAATGGAAGGATTGGCGGAACACCTTTCTTATTATCGAGAGTTCAGACACGGAGCTGAACAAACGCTTTAACAAGTGGAATAGGGATCCGCCTCTTCTCGCAGGCGGCCGAAGCATGCCGCCTGTTCCCCCAAAGGCTAAAAAAGAGATCCTAGACAAAGGACTCTTCAAAGTAGAGACTAGGGTGAACTCTACTTCAGGGGTACGAGAGCAAGTACCCCTAAACTGCGTCCCGAGCTTCAAGTGGCTCTATGACGAGTACTTCTTGGCCGCCTGTGGCCTCAGCAGTCGGTGCTCTAGAGGTAGCCGGCCTGACGAATACTCTGTTTTTTCACGCCTTGTTTACTTGGGATTTTTACTAACTTTGCTGTTTATTTCTTTCAGCCGACGCCATGAGTAAAATAACAGCATCTAAGACTGCGGCGGCCATGCTGCGGGTCTCGCTAATGAAGCAGTCGTATGCCGACTCCCCCAACAAGGAGGCACCCTTGGTAAGCTTTGAAAACTCTTCTCCTTTTAGTTGTCTTATGCATATACTAACTCTTTTTGTTTTCAGTCTGGCACTCCAAGGGATTCTTCCTCGCAACAGCCGGACCCCAAGGCCCGGAGGACGACTGTTGCAAGCTCTCCTGGGTCTTCCAGGAAAACAGTGGCGGCTGAGAAGCAGCCGGCCACTTCTTCAAAAACCCAGGCGGGGCCGCCTAGATGTATGGAAACTTGCTTGTAAAAACTCACCCTTGCTTCCTTCTTGATTAGGTCTAACTTGTTTTTTTCCTTTCGCTTAATGCAGCCGGCCCCAGGGACTAGACTTGGTTGAGGTAGCCAAGTCTATGGTTAAAGTAGTTCCTCCATCTGACAGGGAGGCGGTCAAGGGTGCCGGCACCCTTGACCTTGATGGAATTTCAGGGGTCCTTGCTGAGGTATACTTAGTATATTTTTGAGCTTTTTTGAGTTCTAGGACGCCTGTTAACTCTTTTGATTGGAAACTGACGCCTGTTTTTCTTTGTACTTAGGCCCTGCTCCGAGTCAACAGCCTTCGCAAGCCGATTGATCGGAAAAACAAAGAGGTAAAGGCCGCAAAGGCTATGGCCGCCTCCAGCTGTGATAAGGCAATGTTTCAAATTGCCCAAAATGAAGTACTGACCATTGATCTTCTTTATTATCAGGCGCAGGCGACCGCCGCTGTTCGGGCTCAGCTAGAGGCGGCCCAAAAGAAGGTTGACGAGCTGGAGGGGACCGTCACCAACCTTAAAGCCGAGCTGAAACCCCTTCGCCAAAAAATGCACTCTTACGAAGCCATGGAGAAATCTTTGGCTAACGTAAAAGAACGCCTGGTGAACCAGGAGAAGAGTCTTACCCAAGAGCTCTCGGATAAGGCCGAGCAAGAGAAACAAGAGCTCGTCCGGGAGATGGTGGAAGACTCCGCTCAAATCCAACGCATGACCTGGGAACGACTATTCCCCAGTGCCGACTATGCCTCGTGGGAAAGAACGTACCGCCAGTGTTCGGAAATATATAATCAACAGATCCTGGCGGCTGCTGAAGAAGAGGCGTTGGACGGTGCGTTGAAGGAGGAAGAGCCGGTTGTGGCGCTTGTGCCACTTGGGGGTAAGGCATCAAAAGATGGTGCAGCTAAGGCCGAGTCCAGCAAGAAGAGTGCTGACCAGGCGGCTGCTGCTGATACTGAACTGCCCCCTTCTTAAGCTTTAAGTATTTTTTCTTTTCACGGCCTGCGTGCCGTTTGCTTTGTAATTACCCGGCCAGGGGGCCGGGGTTTTGAATATTCTGCTGGTCTTTTGTGGCCGGCTCATTTTTAATCAAATTTTTTGTTTTGGTTCAAATTTGTCTAAGTATTTGAAATTTGCTCACTAGACCGACTGTTGTGTATGGCCGAACGTTAAGACAGGTACAAATAGTAAGTATGCCGCCTATGCCCCTGGACGACTGGTTGTCTGTTTCCAGGATAGATGATCAGTCGGCCATTTAATCAATCGGTATTCGAACTCTTTATTCAATTTGACCAAGTAAATAGAATTACCTAGTAGCCAAGGAATTAAGTAGGAAAACAAGCGGCGGGTACCGGTTGTTTCCCTTTATTGCCAATGTTGGCTTTTAATTCGTTATTTGTTAACCTAGCAAGAGTATTGATTGAGAGCCTTTGTTTATTAAAAACAAGTGGACGACTCATACCTTTTAGGCTCCATACTAAGTTTGAGTGACTATTAAGTTAACATAGGAGTTACTTAGTCTTTGTCACAATCTTGATTGAGTAGTAGAGGTATCAGGCGGCGTAGGCCGGCTAGACCCCTTGATTCACCAATGTTTGTTGGCTATTAACTCAATAGGTTATCCAGTAGGAATAGGGGTTCGAGTGCCCTTGTTTGTTTAAAACAGGCGGACGACTCAAACTTTTTAGATTCCATACCAAATTTGAAGGAGTGACTATGAGTTAACTTTGGAGTTACTCAGTCGCCATCACTTTTGTTTGAGAAGTAGAGGTACCAGGCGGCGTAGGCCGGCTAGACCCCTTGATTCGCCAATGTTTGTTGGCTATTAACTCAATAGGTACCCCCTGCATTTATCCCAAGTAATACAGGCGGTCATCTGACTCAGATGTCAACTGCTACCACTGGTTTGGTTAGTGATAGAGTTATCCTTGTCTCAAAAAACGGCTACGTGGTTGCCCTTGGGGACAGTCGTATAGGTGCCGTGTAATTAGTTTATAGAACAATGTTCCACCCAAAAGGGAGCTGCTCTCTGCGACGAATTTCATCCGGAGGGATGCCGTCGGACGCCTGCTATGATGTTGGGACAGGTCGAATTAGTTTTGTAGTTTTGATCAGGTGGCTTGGCGCCTGGTCTGATCATTCGGCCGGTGGCCTTGGTAAGTTCTTGGTGAACGTAGGTGCTAAGTAAAAGAAGGGTAGCCGCCTGTTAGTTACAGGATCGGCCAGGCCCTAATCTTTTTAGCTAAGTATTGTGAGTAAAATACTCGATGGAGAGTAGCCGACTGTAAAGGAACAGACGACATGCCCCTCTAAAGATAAAGAGTGAAACTCAATGGAGAGTAGCCGACTGTAAAGGTACAGACGGCATGCCCCTCTGGAGACAGAGTAAAAAAACTCAATGGAGAGTAGCCGACTGTAAAGGTACAGAGGGCATGCCCCTCGTAATACAAAATTGAATAGTAAGTGCAAACTTTATTAAGTAGCTCTTTACTTTACATCATTCAGAAAAAATATTTTTTAAGGTTATCTACATTCCAGGTTCGAGGCAACGGTTGTCCGTCTGGTGTTTCCAGACGGTAGGTACCGTCCCTGACTTCCGCATAGATTCTTCCCAGTTGGGAGTTAGTTTGCCAGACTCATTAGCCCTACCAACTGCTTCCATTTTTCTAAGTACAAAGTCCCCTACTTTGAGTGGACGCCTGTGTACTTTTTTGTTGTATGATCTAGTCATTCTCAGGCGATAGATCTCATGGCGCAAAACAGCATTGCCCCTCTTTTCAGGAAGTGAGTCTAATGCCAGGCACATAGCTTCCCAGTTTGCCTCTTCGTCATATAGCATTACTCGAAGAGTCGGCTCGTAGTGTTCTATTGGAAGAACATCTTCTGCACCATAAGTTAGGAGGAAGGGAGTTTCTCCAGTCGCCCCTTTTTCAGTCGTCCTAATGGCCCAAAGAACATGTGGTAGTTCATCTGCCCATAGGCCGCCTGCTCGTTCAATCTTTTTCTTGAGACCGTCTGAGATGATTTTATTAAAGGCTTCTACCTGGCCGTTTGCTTGTGGACGGCCGATAGATGCAAAGTAATGTGCAATTCCTTGGTCTCCCAACCAGCTTTTGAGAACAGGCGTCTCAAATTGGGGACCATTATCAAAAACCATAGACATGGGAACCCCGAACCGAGTGATGACGTTTTTCCAAATGAATGAAATTACATCTTTCGTCTTGATTCCCTTTACAGCCTCCGCCTCTACCCATTTAGTGAAGTAGTCAACGGCAACAAGTATATACCTTCTGCCGCCTGTAGCAGGCGTATATGGACCAGAATGTCCATGCCCCACTTAGCAAACGGTAGTGGGCTGTGAATGGTAGTGAGGTCAGTAGCCGGACGGTGAATTAATTTGCCAAACCTTTGGCACTTGTCACATTTTTTCACCATCTCCATTGCATCTGCTTCCAAAGTAGGCCAAAAGTAGCCCTGCCGCCTTGCCCTTTGAGCAAGCATCCTACCACCTATATGGGAAGCACAGAAACCAGAGTGAAGATCATCTAGTATCTCTCGTCCCTTTTCAGGAGTAACACACTTTAAGAAGGGTTGAAGGTGCCCCCTCTTGTGAAGTTCTCCCTGTATCATTTCAAAACAGGAGGCTCGTTTTTTCAGTGCTGCCGCCTGTTGAGGATCATCCGGTAGTGTACCGTTTGTCAGATATGCCCTGATTGAATCCATCCAGGTTGAGCTTCTGTCTAGAATTCCAATAGGATTTTCCTCGATGCTTCTCTTCTCCATTACTTCCCAAAACACAGTTCGAGGAGTATCGGAGGAGGCGGATGATGCTAATTTCGAAAGTGCATCTGCCTGGTTGTTTTCTGATCTCGGCACTTGGATCAGATGGAAATCCTCAAGGGAGCCGACTGCTTGTCGGACCGCCTGTAAATACTTGATCATGGCCGGATGTGTTGCTTCGTATTCGCCATTGTACTGACTCACTATCAGTTGTGAATCAGAACAGGCGTCTATTTTCCTTGCCCCTGCCGCCTTACACATGCGGATCCCGGCTAGTAAAGCTTCATATTCTGCCTCATTGTTTGAAGCCTGGAAACTGAAGCGTAGAGCATACTCGAACCTGTCGCCCTCTGGAGATTGACATACGACGCCTGCTCCACAACCGTTTGAAGTAGAGCTTCCGTCCACATATACCTTCCAGACTTGGTCTGGAACTTGAGAGTCAGGAGGACGAGTCATCTCTACAATAAAGTCAGCAAAGGCTTGCCCCTTCACTTGTTTTCTAGGCTCGAAAGTAACTTCGAGACTCTGCATTTCTATGGCCCATTTGATCATTCGTCCGGAGGACTCCATGGTGGTAAGGGGCCGCTTGATCGGTTGGTCGGTATACACGACGACTGCATGTGCCAGAAA
Organism: Chenopodium quinoa; assembly: GCF_001683475.1. NCBI lineage: Eukaryota > Viridiplantae > Streptophyta > Magnoliopsida > Caryophyllales > Amaranthaceae > Chenopodium > Chenopodium quinoa. Next base: position 1,426,413 of record NW_018744996.1, on the reverse strand, counting down.
GTAGGGCTTCAATTTTTTAACAGCCATGAAGAGTGCAAGACCAAATTTCTCCACTAGGGGATACCTCAACTCGGCATTTTTCAGTACGTGACTGACAAAGTAGACCGGGAGTTGACAGCCGTCCCTTTCAGCAAGGAGCACCGCGCTTAACGCATGATCAGAGACGGCCAGGTACATGTAGAGATTTTCTTTGGGCAAAGGGCTGACCAGCCTCGGCAAGGAATGCAAGTGAACCTTTAATTTCTGGAAGGCGGCCTCAGCATCCGGCCCCCATTCAAACCTTGCCTTTTTCTTAATTGCCTGGAAAAAGTATAGGCATTTGTCGCCTGATCGGCTTAGGAATCTTCCCAAGGCCGCCAGACAACCTGTTAACTTCTGAACCTCTCGGACGGTGCGAGGCGACTGCATGTCAATGACCGCCTGTACCTTCTCAGGGTTCGCCTCTATTCCTCTCTGGTTGATAAGGAATCCGAGAAATTTCCCAGACTCAACTCCAAATACACATTTCTTGGGATTGAGCATGACATGGTGCCGCCTGAGTGTGGCGAAAGTTTCTCGGAGGTCCGTCAGATGATCTTCCTGAAGTTTAGTCTTGACAATCATATCATCAATGTATGCCTCGACGTTTCTCCCAATCTGATCAAAGAACACTGTGTTTATCATTCGTTGGAAGGAAGCCGGGGCATTCTTAAGACCAAACGGCATGACCGTGTAACAGTATAATCCCTGATCAGTGACGAAGGCCGTCTTCTCCTGATCTTTCTTCCATAAAGGAATTTGATGAAAACCAGAATAGGCGTCCATAAAACTCATCAAGGCATGGCCGGCTGTTGAGTCGACCAGGTTATCAATTTTAGGCAGAGGGTAACTGTCTTTGGGGCACGCCTTGTTCAAGTCTGTGTAGTCTACACACATTCGCCAGGTGCCATTCGGCTTTTTAACAAGCACCACATTTGCAACCCAATCTGGGAAGTAACACTGCCGAATGAACCCTGCATCAAGTAATTTTTTGACTTCGGCGGCTGCCGCCTGACCTCTTTCTTCACCATGGTTCCGCTTCTTTTGTCGTACCGGCTTCTTTTTCGGATCCACAGCGAGTTTGTGTACTGCCAGATCAGGACTAATGCCTGGCATTTCATGGACTTCAAATGCAAAGATGTCCTTGTATTCGTTCAACAGGTTGTGAAAGTCGTCACCAAGGTTTCTCAGAGCAGTCGTCCCAACTTTGACTGTTCGGTCAGGACGTGAGTCGTCTAAGATCAGGTCCGCATGCTCACCAGCCGGCTGAGGGCGGAACTCATCCGGCCGCTCCTCTGCCAATGATTGCTATTTCCTTGCTTTTCTTGCGGACTCTGTCTGGGACGCCTTTCTCTTTTTGCCGCCTGCTTCTTGAACAGGCGCACTCTCCTTGACTTTGTCAAGGTCTGTTTTTTCTCCACTTGACCCAGTGGCCATTACAGTGGGCTTGACATCCGAGAGATAGCACTCTCGGGCCATCCTCTGATCTCCCCTTAGGGAGCCGACTGTTCCATTATCCCTTTCAAACTTAAGCAGCATAAGTGACGGGATTATAACAGCCTTGGAATTATTCAGGGTTGGTCGACCCAGAATCATGTTGTAGGCCGAGAGTTCCTCTACCACTAGGAACCGGACTACCATGTGTCGTCCTTCCCCTTTTTCGCCCAGGAGAATGGGTAGATCCACTCGTCCCAGTGGGTGGACGACTCCTCCTCCAAAACCTATTAAAGGGTGGGAGGCCGGATGTATGCAGTCCGTCTGATATTTCAGTTTTGACAGACATTTGCTGCTGATGAGATCTGAAGAGCTCCCGGTATCTATGAGGATTCGGCCAACTCTCTGGTTGGCCACTTTGCATTCAATAACGAGAGGGTCGTCATGCGGCCCCCTTATTCCTCCTAGATCCTCTTCAGTGATGACAATCTCAGGAAATGTATATTTGGACGGCCGTTCTTGGTGAACGGAATTTACATCTAACCGCCTTATATTATCTTTGTTGCCCCTAATAGTGGGGCCGCCTCCTGAGAAGCCGCCTGCAATGGTGTAGACGACTGCATCATCTGTATCGGAACTGTCGGCCTGTTGATTCTTTTTGGCCGACTGCTTTTTTGAGGAAGTATTCCCCGTAGATTTCTTGACATAAGTGTCAAGATCACCTTGATCAGCCAAGCGGTCTAGGTACCGCATGAGACTGATGCAGTCATTGGTGTGATGACCAATGTCATCATGATAAGCACAGATTTTGTCTTGGTTCCGGTTGCTCGCAGAACCCTTCATGGGGAGCGGCTTCTCAATTGAGAGCCGTCCCTTTATTTCTTTTAGGATAAACTGGTTATCCTTGTTAAACACATACTTTGGGGAGTATGGTTTGAATTCTTTTTTCTTTTTCTGGGCCGGCTGTTTAGAGGAATCAGCCGCCCAGACCTCTTTTCTTTTTTCATCTTTGTTGGACGACTGTTTCTGTCGTCCCTCTCTTTTGTCGAACCTCTTCCCGTCCGACTGTTTCATCGTACACAGATCAGTCGCCTGTATATAGGCTTCTGCTTCAATCAAGGCCTCTTGAAGAGTCGCCACCCTTTTTCGAACTAAATCAAATTTGAAGGTAGACCCGTCTTTGAGACCTCTAAAAAAGTCAGTATAAGCTACCTCATCCGGTAACCCCTGAATCTGAATTCTCATCAGGTTGAACCGCCTGATGTAGGAACGAAGCCCCTCTTTCTCGCCCTGCTGAATTGTTCCCAAATCAAGGGTCGTTTTCTTCGCAGGGATGTTCATTGCGAAGTTGGAGGCAAATAAGTAAGCAAGCGTCCTGAAGCTGTTTACACAACCAGTCGGCAGGTTGCCGAACCATTGCTGTGCAATTCCCTTGAGAGTCGCTGGGAAACACTTGCACCAAGTGGGATCATCCAACCCTTGAAGGTACATCAGGTTGGTGAATGCCATCAGATGGTCTTCTGGGTTAGTAGTGCCGTCATAGGCGCCTACTAGAACATTTTTTACTTTGGCCGGCTGAGCGGCTTCAGTAATTTCCTTGGAGAAGGCCGACGGCTGTTCACCAAGTCTAAGCAGCCGTAGCTGCCAGTCCATAGGTTGGACGTTTTTTGCTGCAGGTCCACCAAATGGAGGTGGCTGCATAAAATACTGTTGTTGCGGTACAAATGGTAAGTTTGGTACCGCCTGGGCACTATGAAAGCCGGACTGACGGGAGGTGCCGCCTGACTGACTCTCATGGTACGACTGAGTTGGCCTCATCGAGGCATTTCGCAAACTGTCCTGAAAATTTGAAGTAGAAGCCGACTCTGATAATCGGTCACTCTTCTTCTGCTCTAGCAGGTGCCGAGCATCTGTGAACGTTTGCTTTGACCCGTCCGCCTGAATATGACGAACCGGTTTCCTATTTCCCGTAGGATAACGGAGTTTTGTGAAATCAAGAGCAGATGGCTCCCGCTTCTTGGATTTAGGATGGGGAGTCATCTCTCGCCCTTGAACTGGCTTCCTCTTCAGTGAAGTGGAAGGTTTCTTGGCCGACTGCTCTTTGACTGAAGCAGGCGGTTTTTTTGTTGATCAACTCTTGGATCTCTCCCTTGAAGTCCCTCATGAAGGTCATGAGTTCGTTCCTTGTGATGGGAGCAGACCCATCAGTCGGCTGTTGCCGAGCAAGCGGTGCGCCTGCTGGCTCGCTTCCTGTTTGAAGATACTCCCGTTCCCTCATTTCGGTATGACGGGTACGTCGGGCCCTTAGGGTCCCGTCTGGAGCTGTATGAGTTTCAACTTCAAATTCACTTTCGGTATCATGGTCCGACTGAACTTGAGGGTCGTCTAGGGGACGCCTCTCTTCTGGAGTCGGTACAGACTTGGATGCCATATCTGAAGTACTCTCCCCACAGACGGCGCCAAATGTTTCGGGGTTTTCTGATGTCCTGCGGGAGAGTTACAATTCCGAGACTGGAACCGGACGCCTGTACCTGCAAAATAACGGAGACTCCTGAGAGCTCCGCCTCCAACGGTCAAGTTAGTACCCGATTAAGGAGTAATCAATACAGAAATTAAAGTAATGAGATCTCTCTAGGTGAGAGTGCTTAGTGTTGGTAATCTGCGTTGTTAGCGAGATTAGCCGGTTGTTAATAACTCTGTTCTTCTCTGCTTGATCTCTTGGTTATTCGATTCTGTGATTAATGAGGATTAATCGAGTATTTATAGCCTTGAGAAGCGTGCAACTCTCTAGGTTTAAGGTAAACCTAGGGCCGATCGGGCCTCTAGACTGAATTGGGCCTTGATGGCCGGTTGTCCCATTTGGCATGGGTGGACACGTGGCGTGTCTAAAGTGGTCCGTGGAGGACGTATCTGTGATTGACACGTGGCAGGTTCCTGTTGGCCTTCGTGAAGAACACGTGGCGGAACCTGGTTGGTCCACTTGTCAGACGGTGATTGGTGGATAAAAATCCCCTAATCAAGTATTTCTTAAAGTATTTAAATAATTCAAAATGAATTATTTATGGTTTTTATTAATTTAAAAAGAATTATTTTAATTAAAAAGTTTATTTTTAATTATTTAATAATCTCGAAAATATTTTATTTTATGATTTGGAAATATTAGGGCATATTATTTTATAAAAAGATAATTTTTAAAGTCAATGGTATTTAAGGAAAGTCAAAATACTGGTTTGACTAGGAAAGGGATCATTAAGGGTAGTAAAGGAATTTTAAGTAGGAGGGATATTGAGAGGGGGTATAACTACCCATCATATGCCTAAGGTGGAGTGCACCCAAAGGTAAACTATCTCTCTCTCCTCTTATTTTATTTTCCCCTTAATTTTTCCCCTTCCCCTTATTTTTAATATATTTTAGCTTCAATCACCACCCACACACCACCACACGCCGTCGGCCACCACCACACGTCGCCGGACCACCGCCATAGCCACCAGCAGGCGCTGGCGACAGTAGTGGCACCACCAGCAGGCGCGGCAACAGTTGGCTATTGTGTCGGTGCTACGGTTTTTCGAAAAAAAAAATTAATTATTCTTTTCGTTTTAATTTAATCTAGCCTTAATCTAATTATTGTTTTTGCGGATTTTTCACCGTATACCATTGAGTTATTTCGTAATTCACCATATACCACACAAAATTTTCTAATACACCAAATACCACTCAATTTAACATAAATGTCACAACATGCCCTTTCCGTTAACTCAATTAGTCATTAACGTTAATTGTGCCACGTGGCAGCTAGTAATTGGTTACCTTTTAAATTATTTAACTTTACAATAATTATTTAATTAATTATCAAAAAATTAAAAAAAAAAACAAGAAAACTCTTATCCCCTACCTGGTCACTGTAACCCCAACCACCACCTCCACCTGCCGCCGGCCGGCTGCGCTTACCCCTCCCTTCACCTACCCAAATGCTGCCCCGCTCTCCCCCCAATCCCCCTGTGCCGATGTTGCGACCCACCTCCACCCCCAAAAATCGACCCAACCACTATTCCAGAACTCCCGATTTTGCGGTGGTCGATTTTTGGAGATTTCGGGGTGGTCAATTTTTGGGGGTTTCAGGGTGGTTGGGTGGTTGGTTTTAGGGGGTCAGGTGAGGATTGGTGGCTGTGGGGGTTGTAGATGGGGGTCCGGTGGTCCTGCCAGGGGAGGGTTTTCGTGGGAGATGCGGGCACGGCGGTTCAGGGTATGGGGATGAGCGTCGGCGGGGGGTTTTGGTCGGATTCCGCACCGACCAGGGGGGTTCTGGTCGGATTCCGTGCCGCCGCGGGGGATGTCGGGATAGGGTGGTTGCTAGCTGGAGGACGTTGGTGGTGGCTGTTTTTTTTTTAATTCTTAATTTAAGTAATTAATTAGATAATATTAATAAGAGCCAATAATTGAAAATCACGTGGCACAATTAATCTTAATTAATAACGGCGTTAACGACAGACTAACGGCAGTTACTAAAAAAAGCATTATGTGTTAATGTACATTAACTTAGTGGTATTTAGTGTATTAGAAAATTTTGTGTGGTATATGGCAAATTACGAAATAATTCAGTGGTATACGGTGAAAAAACCGTTGTTTTTGGGTTTTATGATGATTCTATGATGTTTGATAATAAGTATTTTGTATATAAATTTTCAAATTTGGTTTTGAATTAAAAATCCCCAAATTGAAAACCCTAGGTTTCTAAATTAATGTTTATTGATGGAATTTGATTGTGGTTGATTAAAACTATTGAAATTAATGTTTTTAAACTAAATTACAGCAATTTTATAAGTTTTAATAATGCTGGAATTTTTATATATAAGCTATAATTATGTTTCTTGGAAGGATTTTTAACTACCCATTAATTGGGAATTAAAGTAAGGGTTTTTAATTAAATTTCTGTTTTAGAGGGTTTATGAGTGATTTAAAGAGTGTATATATTGCTGGAAATTTGTGTGGAAGAAGTATTAATACTTCTTTGTAATTTTGGTTTGTAAGAGACTTTCAAGTGAGTGATTTTATTTAGTCGTGGCAATTTTGAAATCATATTCAAGGTACATTCGCGTCGTACTTAGTAATTATTTGAATATGTAGGAGCATGCTAGGATTTGTTTAATTAATTCCAAGTAGTATAATGATAGGTGTTGGTTGAAATTTGTTGATTGGAATGTTGTTGGTAAATGATTTGTGATATGTGAATTATTTATAGTGAATTGGTGATTGGAATGAATTATGTTGGTATGTTGATTATGAACCACACTTTTATTATTAGCATGTTAGAGAGCATGTTTAATTAAACTAAATGCTTAGTTTGGTTTGGTTTATAAAAAGGGAATTTTATTATGGTTCATATAATTTTTATTGATGCTATAAGCATGGAAATTGAGCTATTTAAGTGTCTTAGTACACAGGAATAAATTATATTGCGGTTCTTATATGCACTTAAGGTGTTTTTAACACCGAGGGATAGAATTTGCAACGCATTATGCGTTTAAGGTGTCTTTGACACCAAGGTAGATTAAAAAGGGTTCAACTATTACATTTATGTGGTCACTAATTGTTCAAGAATTAAATTGGTATGTTTGATTGCTTGAATAAATTATAATGTTTGATTGTGCTATGGTTTGAGAGTCATCACCAAGTATAATAATATGTAAAGAAACGTAAAATGAAAGAGATTACACACCAAAACTCTTGGAACATATGTACCTTGAGTATGAACATATGGGGGGAGTTATGGGGTTTTATATTTAACCATGACTTCTACTGAGAGTACAGGACGTTGTATTTTCCTTTTTATTTATCTTATGTGCAGGAAGTCCAGTCACTTCATGTGACATTTGCTTACCCGGTTAGCTCCCGGTGTAGTTTGCCTCAATTTATTTGAGACAGGGATTTGGTTGGAAACTCGTTCGATGTGTAATCAAAATAAATTAAATGAACATTGGTATTGGTCTAGTTAGGTGTTGAATGTTTTGTATGCTTGTAAACAGGTGCAGCACGGTAAGTTGTGTGATGATAGGATGAAAGCATGTTAGTGTGTTTTATTACGCTTATGTACTCAGAATTGCTGATTGTGTGTTTGTATGTTTGTTTAGCCTTGTCTTTACCTTGGCCCTACGACGACCTATTTCTAATGGCGAGTAATGGGACAAGTAAAAAGAAGCTTTTCAGGTGATGAAGCATATTCATGAAGGGCATGAGTGACGAGCGAATCATGCTTAGTTCTCGTAGGAATATGATGTTTTTTACTTGCTTTGAATATTATTTATTTTATTCTGTTCATGAGACTAACGCAAAGGTTCTTTTTTTAAATATTGTTTGGTTTTAAGGGCCTGCAATGGTTCCAAGTTGTAGTTTGACTTTGGTTGACTTAGTTTGATTTTACTTTGGTTTGGTTTGACTTTTTAGGTTGACTTGTTTTTAAATGGTTTTAAAGATAGTCTTCTGCCGTGTGAGTCTTTGATATTTGTCTTAGCCGTTTTCACGGTGGCGGTAATATCTTAGATTTTCCTATTTTGTATTTTTAAAAGGGCAAAATAGGTATTTTAAAAGAAAGGAATTTCTAGGGTGTTACACAAACATATTCCAATTTTGGGTTATGGCAATTCTACCACCTCCTCACCTAATCCACCTTTCCATCTCAAGAATGTCCTCTATGTTCCTAACATAATTAAAAATTTAATTTCCGTTAGAAAATTTGCTTGTGATAATTCTGTGTCTGTTGAGTTTGACCCTCTTGGTTTTTCTGTGAATGACCTTCATTCGAGGACAACTCTAACGAGATACAATAGTGTAAGGGACTTATATTCGTTCTCAAAATCTTCTGCTATATATGGCAATAATCTATCTCTAGCTGTAATTTCTCCTTCAACTTGGCATCATAGACTTGGACACCCCGGCGAACCTGTTTTGATTTTCTTAGGAAAAACAATTTAATTCGTTGTAATAAGAGAAATAGTTCTCAATTTTGCTATTCTTGTCCTTTGGGAAAACATGTATGACTTCCTTTTAATAAGCCCTCTACTTCTATCACTTTTTCACAGTTTAATATTATTCACGCGGATCTTGGACGTCTCCTATTTCTAGCAAATTGAGTCACACGTACTATCTAGTGTTGCTTGATGATTTCTCTCATTTTATTTGGGTGTTTCCTATCAAATATAAATCTCAAGTCTATGATATTCTTCATAATTCGAGCATATGTTAAAAAGTCAATTCGAAAGGGATTAAAACCTTTCAAAGTGACAATGGTCGCGAATTTGATAATTCTCCATTTCGTAATTGTTGTGCGACTAATGGCATGGTCTTTCGCTTTTCTTGCCCGAACATTTGTTCACAAAACGGTAAAGCCGAAAGGATTATTTGCACTATTAACAATATGTCTTAATCACAACATTTTCCTTTTACATCTATTTCAGATTAATTGCAACACTTCATTTTTTTTTTGTAAGTGTTCATCATTGTTTATTAATTTTCTCTTCCATTAGCCCCACCGTCATTTTTTATTATTATTTTTTCTTTATCCCACTAATAATTATATATACCCCACCGACTCTACTTTATATTATACAACCCTCACTTTGTTTCTTACCCTATATTTTTTTAATTAAGTGTCAAGTCAAATGTTGTGTAATAAAAAAATAAATAATAATAATAATAAATATAATAATAATAAAAGGTAAATATAATCCCAATTTTATTTAGGCTATTCGCATTTGGATTATTTTTAAATAATCTCAACTTTAGATTATTTTTAACTAATCCAAACTTTAGGGGTCATCCGCTTTCATAAATAATCGCTCTAGACGTTGCTGGCAATTAGGGTAATAAGGCTATAGGTGGCATTACAGTGGCCGAAATTGTTGGTGGTTATAGTTAGGGTTGTGTTGGTATTGGCATATGTATATTGTATAGTAAGCCTAGGAAAAGAATATGATAAACCCTTGGAGGGAAATACGTGTATGATTTTAGGAGTAAGAGGAGAGGAGAAAACAATAAAACTAATCTAACAAACAATATTAGGTTTCGTTTAGTTTGACTTTAAACATTTTTAATAGAAAATGATTTTTTATGGAAAATTAAACATATTTTCGAGAAAAACCACTACTGCGAAAATGAGGATGGATGAGTGGAAAGTAAAATGGAGGTAAAGAGGATGGAGGGGAATGTAATTTCCCATCTTTTGTAAAGGAAAATGTTTTAAGGACGTCATTTTTCATTATTGGGAAAATTATTTTCTACCCCTCACAAACCTAACAAAGTAAAATGTAAAAAATGAGAAAATAGAAAAAATCATTTACATCAAACTAAACACGCCCTTTAAAGTTTGAGAATTTTTTTGATGTTATTACCCTATCTCGAAACTCCAAACCAAACGCTTCTTATCTTGTGGTGAGGGAAAACTTGGGGTGCTTAAGACATTTTGGTGAATCAAATTCTATATTATGACAAAAATCAGATTAGCCAGCCCATTACGTATAATCGAGTCCACTAAGATAATCTATAATCTATTTTTCATAAAATATGTAGGCCTTTATATCAAACTGCCAACAACTGAGTTAGTAATTGGGAGTTGGGACATAAACCCAACACATATAATGTCCGGAGTAGTCCAGACCTACTTCCACATATTTTTCCTTCAATTTCATGGCCAACATGTCAAAATCAACCCAATTTATTGAATGTAAATGGTACTACTATCTACCCAAGTCCTAATTTGGCGAGTATTTAGCTACTGTATTAACTTTCAAAAACCTTTGACGCCCATTTTTTTTTTAGGTGCTGAAAGCCTGAAACAGAGTTTAATACAAATTGGAAAAAGACATACAAGAAGAAGAAAGTACAATAATTAGATTAGATTCATTATAAAGTATAAACAGAGATGAATTTAACAAAATTCCTTAAAAGTACGAGTTTTATTTTATTAATGTGTGCATAATTTAGTCTTGTCAAAAATAAATTAAATATTAATCATAAGATTTGATTTTTGGAACTAGTAATTACCCGTTATGATCCAAAACTAATTTACGTAGTTTTTAAGCATTAGTAATGATTCAAAATTGATCCAATCCAAACAAAACCAACCTAAAAATGATACGGAGTGCTTTGTAAGGTTAATACTGATTAGTAACACAATAAGCGAACCGAATCAAATAACTCATCATCAATTTGTAATGAAATTTGAACCTAATCTGAACAACCTATTCATCCTCTCTACCTTCTCTATTGTTTCCACATATTTTCCTAAATGTATATTTTTTTTTTCTTCTTCTTCTTCTTCCCTATATATCAAACCTTAGTGCTGCTCAGCTGCTGTCAAAGTAGAAAGGAGTTTGTGGCCAATGAATACCTCAGCCCTCAATAAAACTTAACTACCCAATAGAGTAATAAAAATGGGGGTCAAAGGTACAATAACTAGAATCATCGAAGCCATAACATTACTAGTACAAGTACAATAATTTACATCGACTAGAATTTGTACTGTAACTCTCATTAAGTACAACAACAGAAGTAGAGAACTACTCTTCACGGGTCTCCGACCAGGAACGTGCCTATAATCTATAGATTATGCATATATGGTAAATGAGTTTTGTCGTATAACGATGTTTCTAGTTCTACAGTACTAAATTATTTTTATTAAAACCTCAAACCTAGTACCGTACGAGTATATAGCAAAAATAATTGTAAACAAGTACTCCGAGTGATTAAGTTTGTTGCATCTTGTTCAAATACACCAGTTGTGTGTGTATATATATATATATATATATATATATATATATATATATATATATATATTTATATATATATATATATATATATATATATATATATATATATATATATATACATGTATATATACATGTATATATATATGTATATACATGTATATATATATGTATATACATGTATATATATATATATTTTTGGTGTTTCACCCGATTCACCCTTTAGGTTAATCCGGATTCGAGACTCAGTTCTGGGTGTCTAGGTTCCAGTCCCCTTCCAATTGTTGTTGCGGAGTTACAGGAGATCGAACACGCGATTCTCCTTACCATACCAAATGTAGCCCCAATCACCAGTGCACCAACAGCCAATTGGTATACACCAATTGTATATAAGCTGTTTTGATTCCATACTAGTCGTTTTCATGGAATTCACGCAAATAACAATTCCTCTAGGGCGGACTTAGGCACAAACATACTGTAACATTATTTATCAAATATGACCTTTTAAAATGTTGGAATTTCACCCTGCTTAACTGATTTAGGCAAGATAGGTGGACTTGGATTGGCTTTATTGTTGTTAGGCAACAGATGGAACTTGAGGGATGCCATCAAATGAGCGACATAACTTGGTTAAAAGTTGAAAAACAAGTGCTTAATATTAAGTGAGAAGCAAACTACAGTTCGGTGAGAAGGGTAACAATTCCCCCACCCAACCTCTTCCCTCAACCACCTGTCTACGACCACTCCAACCATCTTCATTCTCGGTATTTTTTAACCCCTTAATTCTTTACAATAAATCAAGTATGGCCAACATGATAGACAACAGATCGTTAGCCCTAAATGATAGACACTAGTATACTTGAAGGTTGAAAAATGGATTCCAAAGTCTTCCAGTAATCCAACAGCAAGAAGCAAACATAGTACTTGTGTGTGTGTGTGTGTGTGTGTGTGTGATACAAAAACACAAATCAAAGATTCAAAGGGAAAGGAAAACAAACAGAAACACAAAGCAAAAGAATAGGAAAAAAAAACTACTACAGAGGAATTAGGCATGGGAACGAAAGAAATAGATTTCAAAAAAAATCATTATTGAAAATGAGTGTTAAACATACCAAGGCTATCAATTGTCAGTCTTTCACTCACCAAATACTAAAACAATTTTTGTTAGCCCTAAATGTGATCAAAGATTTATCCTAACCAATGTAATCCTTCAAATTTTACAGTTTCCTTGCCACAAAGTTAGTGCTGCTATACATGGAATTGGCAGGAGAATAATCTTTAAACCACCTCTGAATCTGTTGATCTGTCTTCCAGTAAAGCTCTCGAGTTAGAAAATGGGGGCGGTGGAGGATCAACTGTCAATGTACCCTCCAAAACATTCACAACCTCACCCATTGATGGCCTCATTCTTTCATCAACTTGCAAACACCAAAATGCGATTCTAAGAGCACGTTCTAGCTCTTCAAAGTCAACATCACCTACAATTCTCTTATCCATAACCCTCCATCCATACCCGCTAACCCATTTGTTGTAAGACCACTCACAACTGTCTTCATGGACTTCTTGGCGCCCACATATGAGATACAGCACCATCTTTCCAAAGTCTTCCACATCTTTCTCAGCAAAAGTATCAATTCCATCTAGTCTCTGTAGGCCAAATTCTGTGACCTTAGCTTCCAAGTTTTCATCCAGAATCACATTCTTACAAGTCAAATTCCCATGGCTTACAAAATCCCTACACTCAGTGTGCAAATACAACATGGCTTTTGCCACACCGAGACAAATCAACATTCTATTTTTCCAAGTAAGCTTTTTGCATGATGCAGGACGATGCATGAAGTCTTCTAGTGAGCCGTTCTTTAGAAACTCATACACTAAAAATCTGTGCCCTGGATCACAACAAAAACCCTCCACCTTCACCAAATGCTTATGATGAATGCTTCCAATCAATGAAACCATTGCTCTAAATTTCCTCTCTTCAATTTGTAATTCTAGCCGCCTGACTAGTGCAAGTTGGTTGTTTTGAAGCACAGCTTTATATGAGTGTGGCCCTAATTGATCCTTGAAGTTCCCAGTTAGCTCCTTGATTTCACCATATGTCCATCTGACCAAGCCAGCAGAAAATAAACCATGAGAAGGCAAACTATTTTGCTTCCTGACATTTGTCACTCTTCTTTTGCAGACCCAAAATCCAACAGCTATCTGAAGCATACAAAACAGACAGAAGCTAACCAAAGCGGCATCAATTACAGAACGAATATGGCTTCTACTTGACTGGTTATTAGAGGGCAAGAAAGAGGGCGGCGGCAGAGAAGCAGCAGCAGGATAGTTAGGCTTGGCGGGTAGGGGATCCTGACATGTCTTGACAAAGGATATGGAACTCAGGGATGGATCTGAATAACCAGTAATATACCGTGTTTTCTTAATCCAACATTGTGCACTTCCGTCTTCCAAGTATGTCACAGCAGTGCAAAGTGGGTCTTTCTGACAAGAATTCCGGCAAAGGTCTAAACTGGTTACACTGACTGTATCGTTTGGCGGATAAATCCCATAAACTGAAGTGTGCATATGTTCCACCATACTAACATTAGTGTCACATATCTGCTGATAGGGAGCCGAACACTTTGAGTTTGACTGCATAGTTGACCCAAATGAGCACTTGCATGTAGGGAGGCTATTATTGGCAAAGGAACAAATTCCATGATCGCCACATGTTGCAAAAACATCACACTGATTCTCAACAGCTTGCCACACTGATCTCCATGATACTGAATCTTCATCCCATGAGTACATTCGAAGATTTCCATCAACATCTAACCTAAGAAACCGGAATGTCACATTGTCATTGTGATCTTCCGCGAATACAGACCAAAAAGCTTCAAATCTTTCATCAAGAAGTTGGAAGGAACCATTTGAGCTAAGGGAAGCCCTAAGTGACCCATTTGAAGGGCTTCCACCTACCCAGTATACAATATCGGTTTCCCACCTCAACTGCAGCTGCCTCGAGTCATTCAAATATAAACTATAGTGACTCGAAACCGAATTTCCACTCAGAGCACGAAGAGTTTTGTGGACAGACAAAAACTGGCCTGGCAAGAGTGTATCAGATGGTGTATCGAAACTTTGCCACACCAAATCCTTGTTTCCATCCAAAACAACCAAATTTCCATCATCCTGCAGGGAGGCAGAAGCAACAGGCTTCCCAGCCGTGTCACTCTTCCATACAACTCCACCATTCGAAGGATCAAATAAAACTAATCCTTCTCTCTGTGTGAGTTGTAGATAGGACTGGTTACTTATTGTGAGTTCTGCACCAGCAACCCAAACTACAGCCTTCTTATCAATAGGTATGGTGTCCGAATCGAACCGAATTCCTAAACTATACTGATTTACATGATCTGAATTATTGAAAAAACCCAAAGCAAAATCCCCATTTGGAGAAACCCACAATCTATTATCAGAAACAGAAAGCTTTGAACCCAGAGAAATTTCTGACACAGCAACAGAAAACAGCAATGACACAAGATATAGGCAAAGCAGTAAAGCTGAACTACCTACAAAAATGCAACGATTGAGCATTTTAGATGGCACAAATTACTCTGAGATTTACAATGGGTGTTGTACACTTAATTTGTACTTCGAGTAAAAGCTTTTCATTAACATAATGTTGAGCAAACTAAGATTGACAAAATCCCAATCAAAACATCGAACCTATGGTTTCAACGGCCATATTTTTCCAAAATGAATTAGGCAATAAGATGTACAATCAATAAGAAAAAGCATACCAGCTAAAGAGGAAAAAGTTTGTACTGGTGAAGAATTTGTGTGCCTGAAAATGACATCTGAACCCAGAAATTTTCAACGGAGTAATTAATTACACAATGCCCACCAAGTGCTTATATAAATTCCTCAATGAGAAAATAGCAAATTTAGAGCAAAAATTGATATACTGAAGCAAAAATCTAGGGTTTTTTCTCCGAATTTTTTCTGGGTTTTTGAAATTTTCATTTGTTGATGGGGTTTGGTATCTGGGGTTTTGGAAATTAATAATGTGGACCCAATAGAAATCAATTGAAAACACGAAAATCTGGGCAATGGGATTTATTTTCAAACCATACAAATTTGACCCAGATGAGAAAAAATAATGAACTATTCAAAAATCCAAGAAAAAATGGCAAAGATTTTGTGGAGAGAATTTGAGAGATGAGAGAAAAGGATGAAGGACGTCGACTTGCATTATTATTCAAGTGTAGTAAAGCAGAGTCTAGTAGAGTAATAGTCTAGTACAGTTCTACTTTTTGATTTTTATTTTTCAAGTTTTAATTTTAAAAAGTAGGCGAGTTATCTTTTGAGGAGTCAGCTGTCAGCTTTGTAAAGTTGGACCCAGGAAGAAGACGAAGACCCACGAGGCCACGAGGGATTTATGACTTTTGTTTTTTTGAAGAATGTTGTCTGTCTTTGAACTAGAGATGACCGAATAATATAGACGATAATCCGTGGTAAAGATGGCATTGGATCGGACTATCTTAAGGGGTAAAAAATTCAATTAGGCTGATCTGATTTGTGTGTTAGCCGATCGAAATTTAGATTTTCTAATTGGATTTATATTTTGATTATTTCAGATTGGATGTTCGGAAATTTTCAGTTTGAATTTGGATTTTTTTTAAGATTTTTTTTTTTGGATAAACATCATATTATTTCATTTTAAAAATTTATTGAGACTAAAGTATTAAACACTTAAGTATTATATAACCCCTTCATAAATTGTCGAATACATGTTTAGGCTAATAGGATCCGAGAAAAGAGGTTTTGCACGACACTTACAAAGTGCACAAGTCTTTCCTAGTTAGAGCACATTGTTGTCCAACACACCATGTCACCAATCGTTGTTTGTGACTTGAAATCAAGAAGTGAAAAAGGGATGATTTTAATGCCCATATCTCTCAATATATAACTGATCTTGAGGTAATTCAAGCTAGAGAAGATAACTTGTTTTGATAGCTTTCAAACAGCTAGTCATATGCCCATTTATGATAAAATGAAAAGGCAATGCTTGATTTAATTTTTTTTGTTTCAGCTTTTGACTTTTTCTCCCGATTTGTTTCTTACAAAGTATTTTTTGGGTATGCTTATGATGTCTACTAATGTTTTCTCTCTGGGCAATAATTTAGAATTTCTTTAGGTTTTCTGTAGGAACCATTATGTATACAACAAAGTGAGCGTATGAGAAGACGTCAAGCTTGTTCATACCAAAGGATGTCACTCTATATTTGAAAAAAAGTTTGTTAGAGGGAAAGAATGTTATATTAACTTAAACTTACTCGGAGCGGTTGGTTTAGTCACTAGGGACCACTTGGGTGACCATTTAGTTAGACGAATCAACTCATGACCTAGGATCCTGCTCAACCTTTCTTGCCGAGGCTATTGCTCTTCGAAATGGCTTTTTTTTTTTAGAGCCAAAAAGCTTTAACATTTCTCATATCTTTATTGAGGGTGATAATTGTATGCAATGATTATCACTTAGTGTTACTCTACATAAATTCCACATAACTTATACTACCTTATCTTATTAGTCCTACATTATTAACTCTAATCATATCTAAACTTATCCATCATTATTTTACAGAAAGTATTTATCTTATCTTATCTTATGTTATATTTTCTTATTTGAACATATCAACCCTTATTATACCTTATATAAGGTGAAGTAAACATACACTAACAATAATAAGGCAAGTTGAGTTGGACATAGATCAAGCTACTAGCATGCTGATCACTTAGCCCAACACGAAATTGGCTCGACTTAGCACAAACCTCATTGTAAGTCTTGCACAAATCGTGGGACGGCGAAGGACTGCGGATTGTGCATGACTAGTATTTTCAAAGTTTGACACAAACACACTGGGTTAAACCACAAACTTGATATGTAGTCCTTAACCCGTTTAGGAATTACACACACATAGACCTGCGTGACCCACCCCTTGCTCAGCTTCCGGGCAAGTAGTACAATAAGATGGGCATACCATATAAATAAATTCCATTGTTAATCGTGTTCACACCCTTGTGAACAATAATATAGTAGGTGTACTAAAAGGAGGCTATAACCTTTTTCCTTTCTTGAGTAGTTTCTTCCTAGAGACTTCTTTGCGAATGGTTTGCATGTTCATTTGAGAATATACCCCATACAATCGGTTGAGAAAAGTTAACAAAATGAAAAAAGTTCTTATTGTGTGTACTTGTAATCTTGTATGATAAATTTTTAGTATAACTATTTATTACTGATTATGGATTTTAATATAAAAGCCACTTTTTTTTTATCATCAAAACAAGAAAAAAATGCTTTAATTTCGTCTTTTCTTTTTTAGTTGAAACTACTAATTGCATGTAAGTTGCACTTGTTCCTAAATGAGATCGATTCTTAGTGTCTAAGATCTACTTGTGCTTTATCATAAGTGGATTTGTCCTCCACTGTCTGAGAATATATCTACCATTAACGAATTATGGTGGTGGTGCTAATTAAGTGGAAAGGTTAACAGGAAATTAAAGCTATTCTTATTAGATAATTTCAACAGTATTTTATGCTATTAATTACTCGTTTCTTTGTTTGTTCCATTACCTTTTATTATTTAAGGGAGAGACCATGTATTTTCATTGGTTGATTGGGTTATAACATAATCATGTTTTGTCTTCTTGATTTGCTTTCAAAATATTAATTTTATTTTTTATATAGTAATTCGTACTTGAAGATATTTATGTTCAAAAATGTTCATTACAGATTGTACAAAAATTATACGAAGTAACAAATAACACGAAGCGGAGGAACCGAGGGAGTGATTTTTTTTTTTTTTTGGAAAAAGAGGGGCAAGCCCTGAGGAGTGATTGTGTATTGAATGTAACTTTTATGGACATGCATCTATTTCACTATTTGACCAGAAGATTGTAAATCACCAGCACAGATATTTGTTAGGTCAGCAAGAATTATGTATATGACCAAGATTAATTGTTTATATACATGAACTCAAGAGAAAACATCTAGGATAGATAAATTAGGTTGCGGAGTATATTACAAACTCTATGGCAATTACAAGGACCAGCTAAGTGTTTCCTGACTTTTCTGGTTTCTGTCTTGGCTAGTTGGTTTGACCTCTGTGTAATTGCATTGACCTTGGTTAGGCGGTATCTCTCGCAACTGCATCACAAATTTTAGATGCTTATTCAAGGTCTTCTTTTGGAGCGCATGAGGGTTGCACAAAACCAAGAACTTGGTATGTAACATGCCCTATTATGAAGAAAAAACTGCCCATTTCAGACGTAAACAATTCAGGCCAGGGCCATAGCATATCTGACTACCACCTTACACTCCACAAGTAAATAAGGCTCTATGCACTCCACCACCCCACCCCCACCCCTGCGGCGATAACATTGTTATAATAACCAATATCCAACATTCAAACCACACTCATCGCATATGTTCATATCTATACACTCCACCCCACTCCCACCCCTGCGTTGACAACATTGTCATCAATAACCAATATCCAACATTCAAACCACATTTGTCACATATGTTGATGTTGTTTTCTCATTCTTCAGAAACACATTTTGTGCCTCTGTCAGAATCAGACCTACTCATCTGCAAGCCGTATCCAGAACTTAAGTTTTTAACAGGTTTCCTTCCTTTCCTGGATTTGTTCATAAGGTAAAGATACCGGTGCCGCATACCCACCAAAGGATGGTTTTCTAGCAGACGATCTTTCCTGAAAGCTTCTCTAAGAACCACTGTCTGTGTCTTAATCTTATTAGAAACATAAAATATCCCCGGATGATGAACAATTGCCTTTTCAAACCTCAGCCCAAAACCTAAATAGTCCCCTAATCTTAAGATATTTCTCATTTTAGTCTTTTTTGAAACCAATAGACTCAGAATTTCATGGAGCACAGCCACAGTCCATTTCTCAGCTTGATCGCTTCGAGGCGCTAAATGAAATGCATCCTCATAAGGTGAAATGTAAGGCAAACATTGCCACTCATCAACCCAATCCTTCACCTTCTTCTGCAAATCAAATCCTGGTGGAAAATTCATTGGAAAATTCACTGTCCTCCCCTTTCTACACCCCATATCATCGTCACACTCCTTCCTCAAAATCATCGGCACCCCCAATTCCTTCCTCCATTTAATCAACTCCAATCCAACTTCAAAACCCCCCAAATTCTCAGTATCACTACCCACATCACCAATTTCCCTACTTTTTAACTTACACAACCTAAAATACTCAGGATAATACGAAACAAAATCGAGAACATAATTATCAGGCAAACACAGATCAAATTTCAAATCATCAATAACACTAACAGGAATTCTACAACTTCGAGCAATCATTAACAATCTCACTAACCTCTGAACAGCGGATTCTTTTTGCAACATTGAATCATGAATCTCCTGCTCTTCCTTGTGAAGGGTAAGAAATTGAGGGGTGAGTTTGACATTGGGAGGAGAAAGAGTGAAAAGAGAAGGGTATCTATGGAAGAAGTAGAGTGCAGTGGTGTGTGAAGGGAGGTTTAAGTGAGGCTTATGGAGGGAGGCGATGGAGATAGGGAGAGAGTAAGAAGGGGAAGAGAGGAGAAGGTTTTTGAGAGAGCAACAATGGCAGAGGTTTTTCTCTAGCTCGACTGCAAAATCAAGAAATGGATCTCGCACCCATTTGATTCTGGCGTCAACAAATGTTCTGTGAAGTGTGAGTCGTGGGAGAAGGTGATGGAGGAAGGAGGAAGTTGATTTTTTGATGATTTTGGAAAAGAGAGAATGGGAAAACATTTTTTTGTACCAAGGGTTTTGTGAGGCATTTACGAGTACAGGGATTAAAACCTGTGCATTGCAATCTGGGCTAAAAGGACATGTGAGGCATTTACAATTACAGGAATTAAAACCTGTGCATTGCAATCTGGGCTAAAAGGACAAGTTAACTCGAAACTAAATCTGAAGCAAGTGACAGAACCCAGAAACATATTTTACTCAAAAACATTGTTGCCCTAATTTCTCCTAGCATATTTCTGTAGAAAATTTCTGCCATCTCCTGCCAAAACAAATGAAATAAATTGAAATAACTATTTCTAAAGATCACCTAAAATGACTGGGTTTCACAAAGAATTTGAAATCCTCTAAATTTGTAGCAAGTTTCAATGTCAGGGAATTGAAGCAAATACAAATCCAAATTCTTGAATTTCCCAAACAAATTAATAAATCCAAATCCAGAATTTGAAATAAAATTCCTACTCCCAAACTGAGTACAAGGTTTACTTTGAGTACAAGAGTAATCTACCCACTTCACAAGTTACAACATTTATGTCATTATGTGTATAGTGTATAATTTATTCTCAAACAATAAGGACTAAAATCAGAATCATTAAGTATTTTGAAGAAAATCAAGAACAAATTATAAAATAAGAATCATAATGTCTGAACTCAAATCAGTAAACTAAACTACCAATTAACAAAACCAAAACATTGATATTAAAGGGTTGTATAAACAAAAACCTAAGCACATTAGCAACAAAATATGAATTAATTAATTATCAAAGTAGACTCCAAAAATCACGTTGAATTGATCGGATAATTAATCAATAATCCGAACCCTATATTAACTACTGACAATTAATTAAACTAACGAAAGTGTGGAGCTGATTGTGATATTGATATTCGCTATATAAACTAAATAAAATCTATCTTACCTCAGAAGCTGCTTGGAGGAGAGCAATGAAGAATTCAGAGTAGTAGAGTACGCTTCAACGGAGGAGAGAGATAGAGGGGGGGGGGGGGGGCGTAAATTTGTTAGGTTGGGTTGGGACTAATTAGGTATTTAGGTCAGGTCTAGTTTATGTTTGAATCATGCTACTTCTCAATTTTATTTATTTATTTATTTTTTAATATAGATTGATTCATAAATAAAAAATCATATGATCTTCTTATAAAATAAATAAATAAATAAATAAATAATACGATCTAATAAATTCATCACAATTGAATCAAATAAAAAACATCCTTTTAGCAGAGATACGATCGTTGTTGCAAATCATACATTCTTCCTGTCCTCTTTCATATTGCTGTGATTTTACAGCCTTTTTCGACGAGGGGGTCTATCGATTTATTGTAGTCGTGAAGAAAATTTTCGTATGATTCATCTTATTGTAAACGAATGATTAACCTCTTTATCAATCCCGCCCAAATCTTTACCCATGAAACAACCTGTGTCATACTAAACTCAAAAAATAAAACTGAAACAAAACCCACCATATTCAAACTCACTATAGGGGTACTTATTGTTTGAAATAGTCTTAAATTGTATGAGCAAAGGTAACATTATCCCACATGGTAAGAAGAGGGAGAATTGTACTGATGTATTCAAGTGCATACTTAAGTGGCTAATTCAATTGGACACTTTGTTTAGAGCTATACTACGTGAGTTAGATATATATAACTACTTATATATCTAAAGTCATAGATTACACTTAGCACTTGGGTACATTAGCATTATCATTAAAAACAGATAAATTACATTTATTTATTTTGAAAATCCGTGAATAAGATAATGTCAGACAGTTTTTATAAAACAAAGAAATAACTGTCATTGTTATCTATAAATATAGATGGCATGGTTTAATTTGGACAGTTAATTTTTTCATACTTTTCCCTTTTCAATATTTTCTCTCTGCTTCAAATATTAAAACGGTCATGGAGATCAAAAAAATTGGTTGTGTTTTTTGTTCTAGAAAACAGGAATATCCTAGGGGTAAATTAGCGGATATCTCCAACGACACTTATAGTGGGGGCTAAGAGTATCCTAAGGACAGTGATTAGTATCACGTCCTATGTTACTGTAATTTTCTTAATTTATTTGTGCAATGTGAAATTTTTTCTCTTTTAATTATTTTGTATACTCTATGTCTACAATCTTAGGATAAAATTAAGTATGGTGGATACCATGAAAATAATTGGTCATGATGCAATCAAACTGGATCGTTTTGATGGAACAAACTTCCTGCGTTGGAAAGAGAAGATGGAATTTCTACTTACTACTCTGAAGATTTTTTCCATTTGGGATCCTAATTTGGCACCGTTACCAGAACCCTCTGAGAAAGACACCGAAGAGATAATTGCAGAGCGCAAAAAACGCACTGAAGATGAAATGATATGTCGTGGATAGATTCTAAATTCGTTGTCAGATCGTCTATATGATCTGTACACTTCAGTTCAGTCTGCAGAAAGACAAGGAGCAGATAAGTTTGTCTCTTTTAAATTCTTTGAATTTACTATGGTTGATAACTTGTCTATTCTTGATCAAGTGCATGAATTTCTGATATTAATTTCAAAGTTTAAGGATTTAAACATTACTATTCCTGAGAAATTGATTGTTGGAGGAATTATTGCCAAATTACCACAATCCTGGAATGATTACTGGAAGAAATTGATGCATACTTTTGAGGAATTCACTTTGGAACAAATACAAAAACACTTACGAATTGAAGAGAAACTCGAAGTCATGAGAAAAGTGTAAATGATGTATCAAGTTCCAAAGTAAATTATGTTACTCTGAACAAGCAGAAGGGTAAGAAAAGGAAGGCAAATAATGACAATAAGTCTGATAATTAGAATTCCAACAAGAAGAATAAGGACATATCTGAAATTACTTGTTACAACTGTGGTAACAAGGGACACATTAGACGAAACTGCAAGAATCCCAAGAAGAAAAATCAGAAGAACGTGGAAGAGAATCAAGGTGCAAATATTGTTGAACAAAAGGAAAATGATATCATAGCAATGGTTTCTAATTTGCACATTGGAATGATCCAAGAGTTGCATATGGTTGCTGTCACTAAGAGTGATGATTGGTGGTATGATTCCGGTGCAATGGCTCACATTTGCAATAATTGTGCTCTCTTCAAGGATTACATTGAGTCAGAAGAAGGTCATGAAATCTTGTTAGGAGATAATCATACTAACAAGGTTCAGGGTACGGGAAGTGTAGAATTACAATTCACTTCTAAAAAGAAAGTAATACTGACAAATGTGTTGTATGTTCTTGAGATTAGAAAGAACTTGGTGTCTGGTTATATGTTACATAAGAAAGGCCTTAAGACAATCATTGAATTTGATAAAATAATATTGTCTAACGCTGGTAGTTTCGTAGGAAAAGGATATGCATCTGATGGTAAGTTTAAACTCAGCATTAATAAAATTGAATTTTCTGCTTATTCTTATGAGTCTTCTTTTGCTTTCAGTTTTAATATTGAATGTTCAAGTTTTAATCTTTGGCATAATCTCTTAGGACACATAAATTACCAAACTATGAAATTCATGAGTAAAAATGGCTTAATAGCTTTTAATGATGAATTTAAAGATAAATGTGAAGTGTGTGTTAAGAAGATGAAAAGAAAGCCTTTCCAAAGGTTGATAGAGTTCCTGATATATTGGAACTTGTACATTCAAATATTTGTGAGTTAAATGGTGTTTTAACTAGAGGTGGACGTAGGCATTTTATTACTTTTATTCATGATTGTTCTAAATTTACCTATGTCTATTTATTGAAATCAAAAGATCAAGCTTATGACATGTTCTTGATTTACAAAGCCATGGTTGAAACACAAAAGGGCAAAAAATTGAAAATCTTGCGAAGTGATAGAGGTGGGGAATATTTTCCTACTGAATTTACTTCATTTTGTGAAGATAATGTAATTGTACATCAAGTTAGTGCACCTTATAGACCTCAACAAAATGGAAAAAATGGAGTTCTAGTTGATATGGTGAATGCCATGATTTTAACTCCAATTTACCTATGAATCTATGGGGTAAGGCTTTGCTAACAGCTTGTCATGTACTTAATAGAATTCCCTCAAAGAAGAAGAAACTATCTCCATACAAAATTTGGAGAGGAAGGAAACCTAACATTAGTTATTTTAGAGTTTGGAAATATCTTGCATATTATAAAGTCCCTGATCCTAAGACAACTAAGTTAGGTCCTAGGGCTTTAAAGAGTGTTTTTGTGGGTTATGCAGAAAATTCAAAGGCATATAGACTTTGGACTTGGATACAAATGTGATAGTGGAATCACGAGATGTAGAGTTTTTTTAAAACAAATTTTGTAGAGATTCCATTATTGACGAATCAATCCAAAGACCACAAGTAACACAATTTCTTGATTGTTCATCTAGCAATACACGAATGAATATTAATGTTCCTAGTGAACCAAGGAGAAGTGTAAGAGCTAAAAAGGAAAAGGATTTGGGTCTAGATTTTATTAATTCTCAAGCTATTTCTTTTCTTGTTGAAGGATATAGAGATATTATTACGAAAAAGATTCATATTACATTGAACATAGAGGATGATCCTAAGACATATCAAGAAGCAATGACTTCTAGGATTGCAGCTTTTTGGAGGGAGGCAATTAATGATGAGATGGAATCTTTGATTGCTAATAAGACTTGGATCTTATCAGATTTACCTCTCGGTTGTAAGGCTGTAGGATGCAAATGGATTTTTAAGGTAAAACGTAACACGGATGGGTCCATAGTCACCTTTAAAGCTAGGCTTGTAGCACAAGGTTGTACACAAAAAGAGAGAATAGACTATTTTGACATTTATGCACTCGTAGTAAGAATTACATCCATTAGAGTTTTGTTGGCTTTAGCCTAAAGTTTTTTATTTGTTTGTGCATCAAATGGATGTAAAGACAGCTTTTCTTAATGGTGATTTAGATGAGGAGGTGTATATGAAACAACCCGAAGGTTTTATACTTCCTGGTAATGAACATAAAGTTTGCAAGTTGCTTAAGTCACTTTATGGTTTAAATTGAAACAAGCTCCTAAGCAATAATGGCATGAGAAATTTGACACTGTTGTCTTATCTCATGGTTTTGTGCATAATACAACAGATAAATGTATTTATTCTAAATTTACAGAGGAGTATGGAGTGATAGTGTGCCTTTAAGTCGATGATATGTTAATCATAGGAACTAACATGAAAGGAATAGATGATACCAAAAGATATTTAAGTGAATGCTTCCAAATGAAAGATTTGAAAGACTTTGATACAATTTTGGGTATCAAAGTTAAGAGAAATAGTGGGGGTTATTCTTTGAGTCAAACTCATTACATTGAGAAAATGCTAGGAAAATCTGAGCATTTGCCATTCAAAGAATATAACACTCCATACGACCCTTCTCGTGAACTGGTAAAGAATAATGGAAGAGTTGTAGCATAGTTAGAATATGCAAGTGCAATTGGTAGTTTAATGTATACAACACATTGTACTAGGCCGGATATTGCATTTGTTGTTTGTAAACTTTCAGGTTTACAAGTAATCCTAGTTTAGAGCACTGGGAAGCAATAGGAAGGATTTTTGGATACTTGAAAAGAACTAGAAATCTGGCATTGCATTGTGGAAATTTCCATGCTGTTCTTGAAGGATTTTCTGATGCTAGTTAGATATTTAGCAGTGATGATGATAGTAAATCTACAAGTGGTTGGATATTTTTTATTGGTGGTGGTGCAGTTTCTTGGGCATCAAAGAAACAAACATGCATCCCTCATTCAACCATGGAGGCCAAGTTTTTGGTTTTGGCTGCAGCAGGCAAAGAGGCAGAATGGTTAAGAAACATGTTGTTAGATATTAAGTTGTGGCCACAGCCGATAACATCCATTTCTTTGCACTGCGATAGTGAGGCAACATTGTCAAGAGCTTATAATAAGGTTTATAACGAGAAATCTAGACATATAAGTATGAGACATGCGTATGTGAGGCAGTTGATATCCGATGGTATAATAACTGTGACTTGCGTAAGGTCTTGTAAAAAAACTTGCAGATCCTTTTACAAAAGGACTTGCAAGGAATTTGGTGTATGAAACAAGTCGTGAAATGGGCTTGAGACCTATTTGAATAGTCAACAACAATGGAAACCAAACCTTTTTCTAAAGTATACCCTTTGTTAAAAGGTTCAATGTGGTAAAAACAAGTTGTTGATAATTGACTTGATGACACTAGTAATTAGTTTTCTAGTTTCATTGTTAGGATGAGTAAAACTCTTAATGGAGTTACTTGGAATTAAAGAATTTCACCTATATAGACATAGAAGTGGTGCCCCATGGCCATAATAGTGCTACAAAGTTTATGAACTTTTAATAAAGTTTTTATTGTGTGTGTGGTTCGTCCAATTCTTACCTAAGGAATTTTGGCTCAAAAGCACTAAGCTGCCATAAATTTCGTTAGAATTTTGAAAACTTACACTAATTGAAAGTTTAAATCGAAAGATACTTTCGTTATGCACAAAATGTTACATTTAAGACTAAGTGGGGGATTGTTGAAGTAATCTTAAATTGTATGAGCAAAGGGAACATTATCCCACATGGTAAGAAGAGGGAACATTATACCCCAAACCCTTGGGCAAGCAGAACACGGGGCCGAAACGGAGAACAAGGGAACACCCAACCGGTAGCAAAGAACACAACGGTAAGTCTTACCATTCATAGTCTAACCCAAACCTGATATTGGGACCGCTCGCAACCAGGCAGAAGTGTGATCCCCCTGCTGGGATTTCCATAAGGCAACCTGACGCGGAGATAAGGAGAAAGTGGATTCTACAGATACAGTGACCTTCGTGAAATATATATCTGCCAATTTCTTCATGAGTTTGGGGGCAGCGATCTCACTAGGATTACGCATAAGGTTAGTCTCCACAGTCCTATTAAAAAGACTAAGAGCACCATCGAAGGTTGGTCCTGGACCAACAATACCAGAATTGCAAAGAAGCGTAGCTTGAAGACTAGAAGACTGCAAACGCGACGCAAGGAAAGCATAGTGCCGAACATCACCCGCTGTATAGACACCCAATCCACCATAAGAAAAAGGTAAGGTGGCAAGTCGCCATTGCCAATCACCAAAACCTGGCCCTCCGAAGCAGTTACAATGCACTCTAAAGTAGCTCGAAGGGCCATATCAAAAGAAATCTGGGCCGCTTAAAAGACGAGGAGGATAAGTGCGCATAGAAAAGTAGAGTTTTGAAACCCCAGTACACGCACGAAGTAGTAACAAGACACATTGGGGATCATCAAGCTTAGTAACAGCATCCATTAGCACAATGGTCTTTGACACTCTCTATGAAAAAAGTTCACCATAGAAAGAGGAATCCGCACTAACAGGATCACCAAGCAACTTAACACCATGTATAGGACGAGAAATATCTGGAGGAAAGACTCCGACCAGACGGCTACGTGGGTCCTCCGTGGGCCAGAAAACTTCCGTTTTCTCTACATTTACATGGAGGCCAAGACGAGGTCCTTCCACCAAAATCAACTCCATAACCTTTCCTACAACTAAGGTGTCACCAATAATAGTGTCGTCATCCAAAAACCAAGCCTGCAAACATAAGTCGAAAGAATCCCTAATTTGGCAAACCAACGGATGGAGCACCAAAGCAAAAAAGCAAAGGGCCAAGAGGATCACCCTGCTGCACTCCTTGACATGACCTTAAGGTATGTTCCCCATAAAACAGTCCGGCTGGAGAAGAGTAACAGAATTCAACCCAACGCGAGATAACTGGACAACGGAGACGGACCTCATGCAGTAAAGTCGTACGATCAACCAAATTAAAGGCATTTTGGAAATCCACCAGCAACATAGAGAGGCCAACATCACCACCACGAGCCTCAACCAAACAATTAACAGCATGAAGAATAGCCTCATCACTCGCCGGCACACCAACACCAAATTGAAGACCTCCTAGATAGCTCCCCAGACGTGGACCAATTAAAGCAACCCCAACCTTTGAAACCAGACGCCTCCAAACGGTACCCATAGAAATAGGCTGAATACCACCACTAGGCTTAACAAGTGGCGTAAGAGGAGCACTAGAAACTTTGAAACCAGACGCCTCCAAACAG
The DNA here is from genome assembly GCF_001683475.1 of Chenopodium quinoa. NCBI lineage: Eukaryota > Viridiplantae > Streptophyta > Magnoliopsida > Caryophyllales > Amaranthaceae > Chenopodium > Chenopodium quinoa. Next base: position 1,398,274 of record NW_018744996.1, on the reverse strand, counting down.
TACCTATAGCAATAGGCTGAATACCACCACCAGGCTTAACAAGTGGCGTAAGAGGAGCACTAGCAATGTATTCTTCCAACTCAGCAGGACATTTTTCTGCGAGAAAGAGATTAACCACCTGTGTAATAGAGTCTACCAACTCATCCAAAATAGCAACTGCAGCACCACTCAAGCAATCCATAAGGTGTTGAGCACGCAAGCCGTCTCTACTGCATGACGTACCACGGGGAAAACCCTTAATCTGATCCAAAACAACAACAAGAGAAGCAATAAGGTGCTGATCAACGAGAATATCCGGTTAGATAGGAGCTGGAAAGGAAGGGTTCTTTGCTTGTATATCTACAAGACTAGCATCATTGTAAAGGGCAAGACCAGAAGACGTAAGAACCCTAACCGCAGCAGTGTAATGTCCATAACAATTCTTTCTCTTACATTTCTTAATATTACGCTCAGACAAATCATGCTTATCATCAGCATTCAACAAAGGTGGAGACACATCAGCCAACGTGTCCTGCACAAGATGCACAGAACCACCAGGCTCACACTAAGATCGAATAGCAGCGCCAATACTCTCTTCCTGCCGGTGCCTCCTGACACCCGAAGAACACTCATGACTACTTCTCGGAGAAAAGGTTTTTAGAACACAGAGAGGCAACACAAGAAATTTAACCCAATAAGAGACATCATCAGGCTTGCAAATCACCTTATCAAGCGTACCTTTGAGAACCCGAGAAAAACCCAATCGAAACTTAGGAGGAATAGATTTCACCGAACAAAACCGCTTAGATAGCAAACTATCCAGGAGAGCAACATCGAACGCAAAAAGAGGCTCACGAGGTACACTAGGAACAAGATCAGATACCTCTAAAGATGGACTCAACGGTTTAAGAAAACCATAAAGAACAAACCGAACAACACCATCCCCATTATCAGGTGGGGCCATAATATCATCAGAACCAGGACCATGTCGACACTTCGTACGAAGAGTATGTGTCTTGAAACACTCCCCACAAAGCAAAATGCCCATACGACGAAAGGTTGACTCCGCCTCTAAGAAAATACCCAAATTAGAAGTAAGAGAGTTTCGAGTCATATCGCATCCATACAATAATGACGGTCACGGAGATGAATGATCAAATATGCTTTAGTGAGCCCATTCCCCCCACCATCAAGACACCCATTAAGACCCACAAACAGGCAATGAAAGCGAACAGAAGGAGGCATAAACGTAACCTCAAACAACCGCAAAACCAACTCACTACACCACCACCAAAGGCCGCAACAAACTTGCTACAAACTTATGCTACAAATTACTAAAATCACCCACGAAACTAACAACCAAAACTGCACGAAAAGCAAACCAAAAGCCTTCTTGAAACTAACCAAAAACCAGAAGCCGAACTGCACAGAAGATGACCAAAGCCTTCTTGAAACTAACCAAAAACCAGAAGCCGAACTGCACAGAAGATGACCCGCTGCCGAATAGCAGCCAAAGGCTGCTTGAAAAAAAAAACCCTTTGTTGCTACCGGAAAATAACCAACTTGTATCGGGAAAATGGATGGAAAAAGCACCCAAAGCTGCACCAAAGTCGCACCCAAAACGACCCCCAAAAGACAGAAACTGCAGCCTAAAACGTGCGCAATAGCAGCCTGAAAAGACGCTTGAAAACACACCAAAAACACGCCGGAAAACTCAGCAAAATCACGCTTGAACCCACTTGAAAACGCACCAACTCCACCTAAAAAAACCCCTAAAATACTGATGAAAATGTCACTCTTAGGGGTAGTGTTTAGGTCTTTTTCCTCCTATTTTCTTAGGTTTTTCTACCTCATTTCTCCTCTTATGGCTTCTTTATGTGTTGATGAAAAGTATGCTTATTTGCGCTTATTTTGATAATCTTTATGCATTATTTTATCATCCCCGTGCTCTCGTAATTTTTGCTATCTTTTGTAGGTTCCATGGCGGTCCTAAGCACGGTGGGAGGCCCCTTGGCCAAGCTTGGAGGCATGGACAAAGGCAAGAGGAGCAAAAGGGAAGGAGAGGAAGCAAGAAGAAGAATTGCAAGAGGAGGTGTGGCCGAACCTCTGAAAGGTTCGGTCGAACCAAGGTGTGGTCAAACTTTTCAAAAGTTTGACCGAACTTCCAAGGTGCAAAGGAGGCAGTTTCAAACCAGTTTTCAGCGATTTTGCAAGAGGGGTCGAACCTCAAAAGTTCGACCAAACAAGGATAAGGAGGTTCGACCGAACCTACCTAGAGTTCGACCGAACCTACCTAGAGTCCAACCGAACCTACCCAGAGTTCGGTCTGACCTTTTCCCGATCTCAGCCGACTTTATACAGACTATTTAAGTTCCTTTTTAGAACGTTTTTTAAGAAGGGAGATTAGCTGAGTAGAATAGTTTTAGAAAGAAAAACTTCCTCTTAGTTAGCACCTTAGTTCATTTAATTAGTGGATGATTTAGTTTGGAAACTCTCAAAAAAAAATTTAATCATTGTAGAAGAAAACTTCAAGGTTCATTCTCGGATTTTCAGCATTTATTCAACATTTGAAGCTTCAATAGTAACTTCTTTCACTTGTCACTACTTATTTTTTGATTTTATTTTATTATTTCAAGTCACTTGAATCTCTCTTAGTCTTGATAAATTGTTGTTTCATGTTAGTTTTATCCATAGTGAATCACTTTTCCCCAATTTTAGAATTACTTAGAACACCAACTTGGAACTTTACATGTTAATAACTCACAATGAATTGTGAGTAGTCCCCCTTGCTAGGGGTTGGGTGAAGCTCAACCTAATGGTTAATTAAGTAAACTTGGGAGAAGTATTGATGTTTGATTTGTGATTAAATTGATTGTATGAGATTGCTTGTTAGTTCTACATGATAGGGTTAGCTACCCTTGAATTTGGAGCTTGATGGCATGTTATGCTTAGTTTGACATGGAAATATAGATTAAGTATGTCATTACTTATTGCAATTTGATTATGTATCTCCAATTGCTAAACTAATGAAGGATCTAAGTTTAGGAGTGTGAGCTGTTTTCCTAATTACATGAGGTTGGTCTTACATATAGTCCTTGCTATCTCTTGTCTCTTTTACTCCCAATATGCTTCATTGCCATGGTTGAGTGAATCCCATACCCTAGTGCTTTTAATCACTCGATTTAGAATAATAGTTTGTTTATCTACTTGACGAACCCCCAATCAACATAAGTCTTCGAACTAGCTTGCGTATTAAGATCTTTAGCGATTATATATATCTCGTTCCTTGTGAACCGAACTCTTACTTATCATTGTGCTTGGTTTGTGAGATGTTTGCTTATAAATGTGTTTGAATGAGCGTGGAATGTGCGACCATTCTAACGCCCCATCAAAATGGCGTCGTTGCTAGGGAACGGTGTTGTTTATTGCTAATTGATTTCTTGAGTCTAGTTCACCATTAAAGATAAAAAAAAATACAAAAAGAGTTTGTTTCTTTTTGGCTACACTTGTAGCCTTGTTACTAATTGCAATTGTTGAGTGTGTATGCGCAGAACCCATAGCAGGATTTTGGTGCCTTGTGATCCCGAGATTGAACAAACTTTTAGAAGAAGAAGGAGAAGGAGATCCGGTTCTAGCCGTGAACTACTTCCCCAACTAGAGAGTTCAACTTCGAGGAACAACAAGACCAAATAGGTGATCCACAGCCACCACCTCAAAGACCTTTGAAGGAGTTGAGAACTCTGGGAGCTTGTAGAGCTTCGAGTGGGATTGTTCCCCCAAACACCCCGACTAATGATTTCGAGACTTGGCCCGTAATGATAAATTTGATTGAGAGGAGACAATTTAGTAGAGCAAAGCACGAGAGCCCTCTTGCACATTTGAACGAGTTTGAGAAATATTGCAACACGATCAAGGTAAATGGAGGATGTGTATAGACTATAGACGTCTAAATGCATCCACCAAAAAGGATCACTTTCCCTTCCCTTTTATTAGCCAAATGCTTGAGAGACTAACAAGGCACAAGTACTATTGTTTTCTTGATGGTTATTCGGGTTTCTTTCAAATCCCTAAAAACCCGGATGACCAAGAGAAGACAACTTTTACTTGTCCATATGGTACTTTTGCATATAGGAGGATGCCTTTTGGACTTTGCAATGCACCGGGGACTTTTCAAAGATGTATGATGAGCATTTTTGGTGATATGCTTGAAGTGGAAATGGAAGTGTTCATGGACGATTTTTCGGTAGGAGGCCTTTCATTTGAGGATTGTTTGTCCAACTTGGGCAAATGCTTGGAAAGATGTGAAAAGGTCAACTTGGTTTTGAATTGGGAAAAATGCCATTTCATGGTAGAAGGAGGAATTGTTCTTGGGCACAAAATATCAAACAAGGGGATTGAAGTTGACAAGGCAAAAGTGGAAGTGATAGAGAAGTTGCCACCTCCAATCAATGTAAAGGGAGTGAGATCCTTTTTGGGGCATGCGGGGTTCTATAGGAGGTTCATCAAAGATTTCTCCCTCATTGCTAGACCCCTAAATGCCTTCCTTCAAAAAGAGGTTGATTTTGTCTTTGATGAAAAATGCCTCCGAGCCTTCAACAAGTTGAAAGAAGCTTTGATCTCTTCTCTTATAGTGCAAGGGCCAAGATGGGATTTGCCCTTTGAGCTTATGTGTGATGCTAGTGATGTAGCTATTGGGGGTATTCTTGGACAAAGAGTTGAAAAAAGACTTCACGTGATCTACTACATGTCCAAGACCTTGAATGAAGCCCAACGCAATTACACCACAACGGAAAAGGAGTTTCTTGCCTGGTACATGCTTTTGAGAAGTTTGGGAACTACCTCATTGGTTCCAAAACTATTGTCTACACCGATCATGCGGCTATTAGGTACCTTGTGGCAAAGAAAGAGTCCAAGCCTCGTCTTCTTCGTTGGGTCCTGTCACTCCAACAATTTGATATTGAAATTCGTGACAAGAAAGGGGCAGAGAATGCAGTTGTGGACCATCTCTCCCATTTAGAGAATGTGCAAGCTAGTGATGATGAGGTCCCCATATGTGATGAATTTAGAGATGATGTGCTTTATGTCTTAAATGAAAAAAATCTTCCATGGTTTGCGGATTTGGTGAACTATTTGGCTTGTGGGGAGTTTCCTCCCGATGCTTCAAGGAATTAAAGGAAGAAGTTAAAAAAGGAAGCAAGGCACTACATATGGGATGATCCGATCCTTTTCAAAAGAGGAGTTGACGACCTACTCCGAAGATGTGTGCCCAATGATGAAGTGTTTTAAAGATGTGTCACTCCGATCCTTGTGGAGGTCACATGGGTGCCAACAAAACAGCCGTGAAAATGCTACAAAGTGGGTTCTGGTGGCCTCATATCTTCAAGGATTCATGGGGTTTTGTGAAAACATGTGACTCTTGCCAAAGAAGCGGTAATATATCAAAGAGAAATGAAAATCCCCAACAACCGATTCTTGAGCTTGAGGTGTTTGATGTGTGGGGTATTGATTTCATGGGACCTTTTCCTTCATCTAATGGGAACCAATATATACTTGTGGCGGTCGATTATGTTTCAAAGTGGGTGGAAGCAATTGCCTCCCCAACAAATGACCACAAAGTTGTGATGAAATTGTTCAAAAAGGTCATATTTCCTAGATTTGGGGTCCCAAGAGCGGTTGTAAGTGACAATGGTTCTCATTTTGTCCATAATGTGTTTCAAAAGATGTTGAGAAAGAATGGGTTTCATCAACGCTTCGGTTCGACTTATCACCCACAAACAAGTGGGCAAGCGGAGGTTTCCAATCGCCAAATCAAGGTGATTCTTGAGAAAACAGTGGCTAGAAATAGAAGAGATTGGTCGGACAAGCTTGATGATTCCCTATGGGCTTATAGAACCGCTTTCAAAACCCCATCGGCACTACCCCCTACCGGCTTGTATATGGTAAGTCTTGTCACCTTCCGGTTGAACTTGAACACCGTGCTCAATGGGCTATCAAAAAGATCAAATTTGATTTGGCGAGTGCGGGTGAACAAAGGTGGCTAGATTTGCATGAGTTAGAGGAACTAAGGATGGATGCATATGATTGTGTAAGCTTATACAAAGCCCAGTCAAAGGAGTGGCATGACTGGCAAATTGAAAAGAAGACCTTCAATGTTGGTGATAAGGTGTTGCTTTACAATTCAAGGATGAAATTATTTCCTGGTAAACTCGTGTCTAGATGGAGTGGACCTTTCACCATAAAAGAGGTCTTTCCCCATGGAGCCGTGGTGCTCAATGATTTGGATGGAATGAGGTCATTTAAAGTCAATGGGCATCGCCTCAAGCATTACTACGAGGGTGCTCATGTTGGTTTGATTGAGTTGGTTCAATATAATCTTACCTCCTGAGTGAGGAGGTTGTCAAGCTATTGACGTTAAAGAAGCACTTCCGGGAGGCAACCCGAGTTTTTAACCCTCCTCTTTTATCTTGATGTTTTTCATTCTTTTTTCTACAACTTTGGATTGATGGTTTAGTGCATATTTGGTTTGTGTTGGTATTCTTGTTTGTCTTGCCTTCAAAGGGAATGCATCTTCCATGTTCTTTTGGCATGATTGTGTGGTATTTTAGTGTGTCTTGAGGAGAAGTTTTGTGCAAATTTTTCAGAATTGAGGATTTTGGGGTAGTTCGACCGAACTCCATATAGGTTTGGCCGAACTTTTCAAAAGTTTGACCGAACCCACAAGGAGTCAGCCACTCCTGCTCTAAAACTGAAGTTGGGTTGCAATCTGCCAGATTCTGGGGAAATTTGGAAGTTCGACCGAACTTTTCAAAAGTTTGGCCGAACCTCTTCTGATCGACCGAACCCCCCCAAGAGTTCGGCCGCTCCTGTTCTGGAAGTCAAATTGGGTTGCAATCTGCCAGAATCTGGGTAATTCAGAAGTTCGATCGAACTTTTCAAAAGTTTGGTCGAACCTCTGCTGGTCCGACCGAACTTCTTCATGGTTCGGTCGAACCTCTTTCGAGCATGCTCCCAAAATTAAAAAAAAAAGGGAGGGCCGCAGCTTTCTCTTTCCTCCTTCATATTTTCGGATCTCTCTCTCTCTCTTCTCTTCTCCTTCTCACTCTAAAACTCCATTGTCACCCCTCCTCTAACCTCAAATCTCCATAAAAAAATCGCTCCAATCTCTTTTCTTTCTCACTTCTTTTTAATCCACTACTCAATTCCTACAATCTCTTCAATTTTTCCCCAATTTTTCCCCAATTTCTAGGGTTTGAGTGACTTGAAACTTTTGGATTTCTACTTGCTTCCAATCAATTGTGGTATGGCTATTCTAGCTTTTGTAAGTTCATTTCTTCAATTTCTCTTAGTTTTACCATGTTTTACATGTTCAAGTATGAATAGTGGTATAATTGAAATTGTTAGTCATGGCTTGTTTGATTTATGTGGTTCTTGGGATTTCCTTGTTGTAATTGGTTGGTTGTTGATAGTAGAATTTGTTTCGTGATGAATATGCATGTATGCCTTGATTTTTCATGATTTCAAATCCTTTGCTTGAATATGTTGATTTTTCACTAGGTTGTTCATGCTACATTTTGATAGAGAAATTCTTGAGTTGGATGTAATTTTGTGATTATTACTCATTGTTCTTGGTTTAATTTTAATGAGTTTTGAGTGATTTTCATGAATTTTAGGGGATGTCATGCCCAATTTCACCTAGGCTTTCTTAGGATTTGCATTTGATTGCCATAGGACATTTAGCTCATGCCTTGGTTTATAAGTGTCCATTAGTGCCTTGAATTGTATTGTTGTTATCATCTACATCTATTTCATAACTCATGGCTTTTACTCTCATTGCATACACTTTTTATCTTGGCAAGCTTCTTGTGTCTCCTCTTGGCTTGGATCTTCCTAATGTTAGTTCTTGGTGATTTTTTATATTCACAATGCATCTTTTTGGCAAAGGCAAGGACGGGTGAATCTTCATCACCGACTTTCCCACCTCCACCCGGCATCAATGATCATGGCATCATCGCTCCGAATAAGCACTTTTGGGATGTCTATAAGACCCTCATAGATCGTCCTATACGATCGACAAGGTTCTTCTGCGATAACACCTTAAGAAAGCTTGGCATCATGGATGAAGTAGTCCGACTCGCACAAAATTTTGGTTGGGGCGAGTTCATCGACCTCCACGCTCACACCTATAAGCGCGACACATTGGAGTTCCTTGCTTCCCTACCGCAAGGAAGTCATTGAAGAAGATGATGAAGGGAATGAATCTCTAATTATTCTTCACTTTCGCATGTTCAACGAAGATCATTCCCTAACCGAGAGTGAGCTCAACGACATCTTCCATTGGCAAGCAACCGGGTTATATCGACCCTCCGATATGACCTCAATGTGTCGCATCCCCTATAATGAAAAATAATGGTGGCGGAGCATCTCCGCCAAGCTCGTTTTTTGCATTAACACCGCAAAGGTCAACAACATCATTCATATTGCTTTGAGATACTTTGCCCGGCTCCTTCAATATGCCGTATTCTTCAAGGAAAACCTCGGCTCTATGGTGAAAGATGAGGTAGCTTGCCTCTACTTGGCCGACAATCCTCAACGCTTGAAGTTCCAATGCTCCACCACCTTTATCTTGAGATTGTTGGACACTCGTGATGGGCGACTTGGTGATGAGATACACATGGGGGGGATGATCACTCTCATTGCCCTTTCTTTGAAAGGTGGAGCTTACAAGGACCAAATTGATTTGCTCCCCCATGTGTTCCAAAACAAAGAAGAAGAAGAGGTCGTCGGCTATCCTCCATATGCCCTCTCTGTTGTTGCACTCCGCAACCAACGCTTCATCAACTACACCACCCAAAATCGCAAATTTATCCTCTTGGTCGATAATGGAGAAGAATGGTGTGTCCTCCCGGATCCCCCTTACACTTCGGTAGATCCTTCTAACCCGCTAAGATGGAAGATTGAGCGAAAATTCATCCCCGATGAATTAAGGAAGAATCAAGTCCGGGGTGCAATTCCACACCCTCAACCGGTCTACCAAATGGAGCAGCCCATCCCTCCCCTAGTGGGGGAGGTGAGACATCTTCTTCTTCTTCCTCTTCTCCTTTTGATATGAGTACCCTCCGTAGTACCCTCGATGGTATTCGTCATGATAATCAAGCTTCTATTGAACAATGGGGGTACTGCGGAAGGATGAACTATGATAATCTTGTGCAAGCGGGCGTTCAAACGCCCTATGTTAACTATCCCTACCACCCGCCTTAAGAGGGTCCGGTTCCACATTGGAACCCCTATGACCCTAACAACCCCACCCCCAACACCTATGCTTATTGGGAAGGTCCTATCGACCCGTCCCAACGTGTTGGTACCCCACCATACAACCCATATCGGCCGAGTGGGTGTGACTACGCCTATGATCCAGCATGTCCATCAACCCCGAATCCTTTTGATGGTGGTTGGGGTACTCAAGGGTGGCCCTATGAGCACTTTAACCAACCCTTCCATCCATTCATGGATTGCTCCGGGTTTTATTTCATTAACCCTCCTAAGGAACGGGAGGATAGATACCCCCAATGAGGGTTCTCCCCCTTTCTCCCCACCGAATTTCCATGTCTTTCAATTTTTCTCGAGACGTGCAAAAGACTAGCGTGGGGGAGGATGTTCCTTTTGGTTGAAGTGTACATAGGAGGGTAGTGTGGTAGGATGGTAGCTTGTGCATTTGGAGAACCATTGAGGATAGTAAATTTGTTGTAGTTAGTGATGATTTTTGGTTGGTTATATTTTTATTTTTTTTATGATGATGATGATTCTTATGATGATGATGTTATGGTGTGAAAAAAAAATTTGAATAAGTTGTTGTTCCCTCTTCTCTCTTGGTCTAATGAACAAATTTTCAATCCAAATCCCATAATCCAAATCCCTTAATCCAAATTTTGTAGATAGCTTTTTGTCAGTCATTTTCTTTTGTTTATAATTCTAGTCTTTTTCTTTTGTTCACTAACTTTTCTTTGTATAGTTGTAGTGTCTTTTCTTTAGGCTCACTTTCCTTGTATCTTGAAAATGGAAACACAAAAAGATGGAATAAGGAGCAACTCAAGCTCCGGAAACCTTGGTGAGATCGCAATATTTGTCTTGTCTTCTAATTCAAGCGGCATTTGGTGAGATATTTCCCTACTTTCCTTTATTTTCCTTTGTGTGCATAGTTAGTTTAGACTAGGATGGAGTTGATTGTTCAAGGTTGTTTGCATTTGATTCCACGGAATCTGGTGATCGTTGATATTGATGCTGAACGATCTTTGTTTGTCGATTGGGAATTATATGTTTACTTGCCTCTTATCTATCTTGTACTCCTTCCTTTTGAGAAAAAAAAGGAATCGAAAAATGTGAAAATGGAAAAGATTTTCTTTTTTTTCTTTTTTTTTTTGTTCAAGGCAAACCACAGAAAGCTTAGTTGTTTCATTTTCATTTCGAGCATAATAAAGTTGACTTGTGCGTTTGAATGCTTTGCTTCTTGAGTGTTATAAGTTTGCATGACTTTTCCTTCAATAAACCTTCGGCATCCCCTTGCATGCTCACTTCTACTACTCAGAAAGTTTGGCATTCATTCATGTTTGTTATCTCTAAAAGCTTGACTTGACTATGATTTGCGTTGGATTTGTTGTCGTTCTTTCCCTTGTTTTTGGTTTGTCTTGAACACAATTTTGTAAAAGTTGTGGGGTATGCTCTTTGGAAACCCTCACAAGATCACAGCTTGTCCTCATCGGCGACCTTGAGGTTTAAATGGCTTGTTGCTTTTGCTAAAAGCAATTTCGGCTTTTCTTTTGTTCTTTTCTTGTTTGAATAACTTAATCTTTCTCCCTTGTTCATCTTCTTCTGCTTTGCTCGAGGGCGAGCAAAGGCTTAGCGTGGGGGAGTTTGATGAGTGCCATTTATGTCACTCTTAGGGGTAGTGTTTAGGTCTTTTTCCTCCTATTTTCTTAGGTTTTTCTACCTCATTTCTCCTCTTATGGCTTCTTTATGTGTTGATGAAAAGTATGCTTATTTGCACTTGTTTTGATAATCTTTATGCATTATTTTTATCATTCCCATTCTCTCGTAATTTTTGCTATCTTTTGTAGGTTCCATGGCGGTCCTAAGCACGGTGGGAGGCCCCTTGGCCAAGCTTGGAGGCATGGACAAAGGCAAGAGGAGAAAAAGGAAAGGAGAGGAAGCAAGAAGAAGAAGTGAAAGAGGAGGTGTGGTCGAACCTTTGAAAGGTTCGGTCGAACCAAGGTGTGGTCAAACTTTTCAAAAGTTTGACCAAACTTCCAAGGTGCAAAGGAGGCAGTTTCAAATCAGTTTTCAGCGATTTTGCAGGAGGGGTCAAATCTCAAAAGTTCGACCAAACAAGGATCAGGGAGATTCGGCCGAACCTACCCAGATTCCGACCGAACCTACCCAAAGTTCGGTCGGACCTTTTCCCAATCTTAGCCGACTTTATACGAACTATTTAAGTTCCTTTTTAGAACGTTTTTGAAGAAGGGAGATTAGCTGAGTATAATAGTTTTAGAAAGAAAAACTTCCTCTTAGTTAGCACCTTAGTTCATTTAATTAGTGGATGATTTAGTTTGGAAACTCTCCAAAAAAAAATCTAATCATTGTAGAAGAAAACTTCAAGGTTCATTCTCGGATTTTCAGCATTTATTCAACATTTGAAGCTTCAATAGTAACTTCTTTCACTTGTAACTACTTATTTTCTGATTTTAATTTGTTATTTCAAGTCACTTGAATCTCTCTTAGTCTTGATAAATTGTTGTTGCATGTTAGTTTTATCCATAGTGAATCACTTTTCCCCAAACACCAACTTGGAACTTTGCATGTTACTCACAATGAATTGTGAGTAGTACCCCTTGCTAGGGGTTGAGTGAAGCTCAACCTAATGGTTAATTAAGTAAACTTGGGAGAAGTATTGATGTTTGATTTGTGATTAAATTGATTGTATGAGATTGCTTGTTAGTTCTACATGATAGGATTAGCTACCCTTAAATTTGGAGCTTGATGGCATGTTATACTTAGTTTGACATGGAAATATAGATTAAGTATGTCATTACTTATTGCAATTTGATTATGTATCTCCAATTGCTAAACTAATGAGGGATCTAAGTTTAGGAGTGTGAGTTGTTTTCCTAATTGCATGAGGTTAGTCTTACATATAGTCCTTGCTATCTCATGTCTCTTTTACTCCCAATATGCTTCATTTCCATGGTTGAGTGGATCTCATTCCCTAGTGATTTTAATCACTCGATTTAGAACAATAGTTTGTTTGTCTACTTGACGAACTCCCAATCAACATAAGTCTTCGAACTAGCTTGCGTATTAAGATCTTTAGCGATTATATCTCGTTCCTTGTGGACCGAACTCTTACTTATCATTGTGCTTGGTTTGTGAGATGTTTGCTTATAAATGTGTTTGGATGAGTGTGGATTGTGGGACCATTCTAACGCCCATCAAATACGCACCAACACTGAACCTAAACTGCTTGAGATCAAATGGCCAGAAAAAACCTTAACAAACCGTTGGAAATACCCGACCAGATTGCCGGAAAAGAGCCTGACACCAAGCACGCTGAATCTAAATTAGAAACCCGATGAAGTGAGCGTTACGCTACAGCCTGTACACCCTAAAACCGCACGAAAGAAACCTGAATTTCGCCTGAATTCTACCTGTAAACCGCTCCTTGAACAACCAGTAACCGGAGACCTGACCTAAACACCCCTAATCGGCGGAAAATATGCCGGAAAATGGACGTGGAAAGCCTACCCTACCCGTCCCTAATCGCCCCTAAACGAGAGGAAAAAAAACCTCTTTTTTTTCCTAATCAGGTGAGATTATTAAATATTAATTATTATTTTTAAGCTGAGCAAAGCAAAGCAGCTCAAAAGAACATGGCCTAAATTAACTTTGGAAATGAGAATATTTGCATTGAGAATAGGTAAGATAAGGTTATGTTTAGTCATTGGGATTATGCAAATATTTTGATAAATGGGGATAGTTGCATGGAAAGTATGCATGTATGAGGGAAATGTGTAAAAAAAATACGTAGTAGAGAGTACTTATCTTAATCTAAGATAATTGAAACGTAATTTTTTTTTTTTTAAAAGTAAGATACATAGGAGATTAGGTACGTCTTCTCAAAATACCGTGACCTAAACTATAAAAAAAATAAGCAAATTTACTATCTAAAAACAAATCTATATCTTGATGAGTCAAAGTAGAGTAGCCGAGAACATAGTTTGCTGCCCAATTTCCTTCTCAATAGATGTGTCTTGCCTGAAAGCTCGAAAAATAATCCAAAATAGCCTTGACATCTGTCATAAGAAGCTGAAGTTTACATGGACAGCTGAAATGACCCTGTAAAATATTAATATAACAGCAAGATTATTTCCTTCAATAAAAATATTCAAAAAATTAGATTCCTTAGCAAGAAGGAGGCCATTGCGAAAAGCAATAGCTTCTGCAAGGAAGGTCGGACAAGATCTTAAATTATAAGTACGACTAACCACATGATTAGTGAGGTGGTTCCGAATGACCACACCTGCGGTAGCAGAATTATGATTGGCATAACCATCAAAATTAAGTTTACAAAAACCGAATGGGGGAGGAGACCACAATTTTGTTATTTGAAAATTATTGAAGGGGAACGCCTAAAATGACAAACGTCAATACCTTTTTATACCCGGCTACACATAGAGGTAGGTGCAACTAAGATTAATTTTTTGCTCATTTGATATATTTTTGCTCATTATAATAAGGAAAAATACACTTTAATAATCCCAACTATGGGCGATTTACTTCTAATAATCCCAACTAAGGTTTATTTTTTAATAATCCCAACTATGCTATGCGTTTGCCTCCAATGGTCCCAATCGGTCAACACCAAGTCAACGACCTGTTATAACAGTTTATCATGACACATGTCATCACGTGATTGGTTCAAAAAAATTTTAAAAAATTAAAAATAAAAAATTTCCCAACCACCCTCACCCCACCCCCTAAGTCCCTAACCTCACCGGAAACCCTAACTTCAACCTCTAACATTGCCGGAAACTGCTGGGCACCCTCCCTTAACCACAGAAAGGTTGGCCGACCGACCCTCTACTAACCATGCGACCCACCCCCGACCCTCGAAACCACCTACCCAGCCACCCCAATATTTTTCAACCTTGAAAACCCCAACATTTGTCCCCTGCTCTATTTTTTTTTTTGCTTTTTGGTGGCCAGAATTTGCGTGGTTGCTGCTGTAAATTGGTGTTGTGGTTGAGATACGGCAGCTGAGGTAATTTGGTGGTCGATGTGGGCTGCTGGAGGTATTATTGTTGTTGTTTGCGAGTTGTAGTAGGGGTTGTGGAGGAGCTGTGTTAGCGGCTCGGGGCTGGAGTTGTTGTGGTTTCCATGGGTCGAGTTGGTGATTTTTGGGGTCAGGGGTGGGTCAGATGGGGCGGTGGAGGACCGGCCAGCCAGTTTTGGTGGTTAAGGTGGGTAGCCGGCCGATTTTCGGTGAGTTTAGGGGAGGGGTTAGGGTTTGGCGGTGGGGGGGAAGATGGCTGGGTAATTTTTTTTTTTAGTTTTTATTTTTTATTTTTTGTTTAAATTTTTATGTTTTAATTTTTTTTTTAATTTTAGACCAATCACGTGTTGACACATGGCTATTAACCCCCCCCCCCCAAAAAAAAAAAAAAAAAAAAAAACCTCTTTTAGTAGGTTATCGGTCATTGTAACCATTAGAGGCAAACGCATAACATAGTTAGGATTATTAAAAAATAAACCTTAGTTGTGACTATTAGAAGTAAATCGCCCATAGTTGAGATTATTAAAGTGTATTTTTCCTAATAATAATTTAAAATAAGCAAAAAAATATATATATCAAATGAGCAAAAAAAATACCCTTAGATGCACCTTGTACCCGCGATATATAATTTTTTTTGGGCAAACATAAACCTCTTTCATAAATAGATGGAGTAGTCTAGAGAAAAGGGACAATATAATTAATGTCACAATTGAAAAAAGAAAATAGTGATTAAAAATTAGAATTATCATGCATGGAGAAGTAAAATTGTACTTGTAATAAATATTAACGCATTCACCAAATAAATAGAGGAACATTGATGGAAAATTATAAACTACTCATATGAACAATTTTCGTATGAGAAAAACTTTTCAACCCTCTCAGTCGAAAACAATAAGAACAATAATTAAGATCGAAAGAAGTCGATAGTTGTGTCTATGTAATTCAAACTTTGGATTGAGTCAATTAGTATTTTTGATATCTCTAATTTTATAATTTATAATGGTTCATACAAAATTTGAACCTATAACTGCCAGTTTACTAACTAGAGAATTATACAATAAGCTATGTTATACAAGTATTAGAGTACATGACTTTATTTCATAACAAGATCTAACAAATGACATTTGAAAATGGAAAATGAAGAGTATATTTATAGGGAATTTTTCAAACTTATCTTTGAATCCTAATGTGATTCATGCTTTTAAGCATGGCGGTGTTCCAAGGAAAAGAAGATAGAGATAAAAGAGTCGCCAACAAGTTTTAGGAACTTGTAAACCGTTCACGGGTATGAAGGCACCCCATTCACGATCACGGAGATCGCTAACTCCATAGTGGTCCAAAACCATGACTGGATAATCAGGGATGATGGTACGAATCCAACCTAAAAGAAATTGAACCCGCCCTAAATAGGCCTCTACTAAATTCTTATGATATTCATGTGCGCTTTTCGATCAACATACACACATCAAGTTAATCTTAAACTTGTTTAATCTACATTGGTTGATTATTAATGCACAATCAAATCTATTATTGGTGACCACTTGAATTAAAATCATATTAGCCTAAATCCAAATTATTAATTATCTTTATTATGCGTGATTTCAAGTACAAATTCCCTTTAAACCTGCAAAAAGGGTGTGATCAAGCAATTACAATAAATCATGAATAATCAAGCAACATATGATTAACACAACAATTATCATCATAAGAACATCATCAAGACATCGTTAATAGTACACACGTTAGTAAACCATCATAAACATAATTTTTACTCCAAAATCAAAAGAATATTTAAAGGGACAATTAAATTACTCACTTTGATGCCTCAACCTTCTTGCTATTAAAACAATACACACGTTAGTAAACTTCAAAAAAGTTAAAATAATTAAAGTAAATAAATCAAATATTAATTTAAATATAGATTTTGGACCAAACCCTCAGAACTATCAACCTTTCACGTCGAGGTCGAAGGCAACGTCGAGTATGGCTTAGAGTATTCGGATCTCGTGAATAAGGTATGGTATTTGATTGGGATGTATTAAGGATGTGTTTAGGCTAAGAACATGATGATTGATAAGGATTGATGATGATTGGAGCTAGGTGATTATAGCTAATTGTAGCTTATGATTGATGGTTCAACCTGATTTCAAAACAGGGAAAACGACCTCTATTTATAAGGAAAAAAAGAGTCTGGACAATCAGAAAAGATCAGAATTGTAAACGGAATAAAACAGGTTTCATCGCGGGGCGATAGACCTATCGCGGCACGATGGGACTAATGCAGTGCGGCAGTGTCCATCGCGTCGCGATAGGACTATCGTCGTGCCTTGGTTCTGTTGTCCTGCGATGATTTTGAAGATATCAAAGTTGTACGTAATTTGATTTTTATAGAATTAGATCAACGAAATACATGCATCTGGACGTCTTTGAATTTTATCGGGATAAGGACTATAAAAAGAGAAGTTTTACTCGGGTTCGAACTCTTTTGATCTTTATCTTTTCGGAAAGGATAAACTAGAACCATCTAGAAATTTTTAGAAGCTCCAAAGGTATCCTAGTTGGTTTAGGATTAGGAATAAGGTATTTGGACCCTCACATCATTGGGTCGTAGGTAAGGTGAACCTAGGTCCTGTTTGGGCTCGGTTTAGTATTTTGGCCACAACTTATTCGTTTTAAGTCGGATTTGGGCTTATAATATATCGTTGGAAAGCTCTTTTCAAACCCCATCCAACTAAACAATAATTGGATCAGGAATCTGGACCAAAATAATATGGCTTGGACGTTTTTGTGATTTGGACACGAAATGAATAATTTTGGGTTTAAAGACACGAAATGTATGATTTTGGATTAAAACATTTTAGGTAAGGTTAGAAGTATGGTCAAGGCTTAAGGAAACTTCACGAGACTTTTCAATTCTTTACCGAACTCGTTAATCAAAGACGTGAAAGGTACTCATCGCAGGGTTAGATTTTTAGGGAGATACAATCAGGTGTCTACAATATCTCATACAACAAATTTTGTGTGTGGCCAGCTAACACACAAGTAACCCATGACCGAGTAATCCCTAACCGACCTAGTAACCCCTGACCAAGTAACCCCTCCGACCTAGTAACCCCTGACCTACCTAGTAACCCCTGACCAAGTAACCCCTGATCGACCTAGTATCCCCTTCGACCTAGTAACTCTTGACCTAGTAACCCCTGACCGACCTAGTAACCTTTGACCAAATAACCCCTGACCAAGTAATTAACCCCTCCGACCTAGTAACCCTTGACAAACCAGTAAGACCTAATCCTACCCCACCTCAAAGCCTTAAACTCCACCACACCATCAACTGTTGCACCTCACTCATCACACAACCCAGACCCCTACTGCTACACATTCACTCCCGTACCCACTGCCCCACGCCACCACCAACTCCCGTACCCACTGCCCCACGCCACCAGCCCCAGCCCGAATACGCAACGCCACCAGCCCCAGTCCCGATACGCCACGCCACCACCACATTTCACCAAACGCACAACTAAACCCAGATCCGACCAAAACGGCAACAACAACTAGATCCCCACCTAACCTTTTTCCCACCACAACAGCAACCAAAACCCTACCCACCTCCAGATCCCCACCCAACCAGACCCACCCAAACCAAACCTAAACCACACCCAACCAACCCACCATGATAGCACAACAAAAACAACACAAAACAAACGGAAAAAAAATTAAACACCTTAAAAAAATGAAAACGAATAAATACCTTAAAAATCAGCAATGGCTTCAAATTTCACGTTAAATATGGCTGTAAAGGCCAAATTCGACCATGAAAACTCTAGTTCATGGCTAAATTT
Organism: Chenopodium quinoa; assembly: GCF_001683475.1. Lineage (NCBI taxonomy): Eukaryota > Viridiplantae > Streptophyta > Magnoliopsida > Caryophyllales > Amaranthaceae > Chenopodium > Chenopodium quinoa. The sequence continues at coordinate 1,380,130 of NW_018744996.1, read as the reverse complement.
GGCCTTAAAGACCTCTAACTTGTTTTAAAAAAAACCACGACAACACAATTTCCCAGCGACGGAGTACGAGGAGAGAGATGTACGGAGTACGAGCACAATTCTCCGATGACGGTTAGAGAGAGAAAATTAGAACGAGAAAATGAGAGGAGAGATTTGAGAGGAGAGGAGAGACAAAGAATTTTACAAATAAATAAAAAATTGTGGCTCCACCACATATGAAAGTTTGTGTTTCTCATAATATAAGGCATCACTCGGACTCAAAACTGACTATTAATCTATCTTAATCATGCTGTCAAAAAAAAAAAAAAAAAAAAAAAAATAACTATCTTAATCGTACGCATGAATGCGACAAGTGATTGGTACAAACTCAGAATGTAGACATAATCACATTAGATTTACACCAGAAAAGAAAACAATAATTAAAAAATAGGAAGTAATTCACATTAGATTTAATGCAAGAAAGCGACGACGACAAATTGCATACGTGCTTAAACAAATTTTTATTTATTTATATAAACTTATAAACTATCATGTCTTCTAATTCTATTGGACAGACTTAGACCATTTATTCAACTTTAAATTAAACAAAAGAACTTTTGGCCTCTTAAAAAACTGTTGTTTGTACTAACCTTTTTTTTTTTTTTTTTTTTTTTTTTTTTTTATTATGGTTACATACATTCCAATCAAACGGCTCGACCAAGCTATTTAACTAAACCATAAAATGACTACGAGTAGTATTTACCGACTTCTTCTTTTATTGTTTTTATTGTTAAATTAGTTTTGTGCCTGAACGATGTTCAGATGGTTGATAAAATTTAGGATAAACGGTTAGCATGAATATTATATACAATCATACAATTTCTTTTGATAATTTATATATTAGTGTACTTTTTGTAGTTTTGTTTGTAAATAGATATCTATGTTATTATTGACTTGAAATTATTTTACTGAACTGAAAGTATTTTTAGCAAACAAAAATTATTTAACTGATTAAAACGTATTTTAAATATTCTCTATTTTTTTGAATAAATTAAATACATCTATGTTATAGTTAACTTGAAATTATTTTTATTGAACCTAAATTGCTTTTACTGAATTGAAAATATTTTTACCAATATTCACTATTAATTTTTAAAATAAATTAATGTATTATAAATGGATCAGGATTTTTATTAAAAGTTATGATTAATTTTGTATATATGAAATATTAGAAATGTATCGACAATAAACCTCTATACAACAATTTTATCTTAAAAAATCTATCCAAAATTTGCTTACTTAGCATCATATGTGTCACAATAATACCTTGTTTTGCCAACTTGGCGTGACACTTGACAAATAATTGGAATGTCAAGTGTTGCTGTCTCATGGTCTGGCTGCGAGACCGACTTTATTTATTAGTGATATAATAGTTGGATATTGTTTAGTTGTTTGAACTTTTGGAGTAAAAAATTTCCAAATTTTGGAATTAATTATTCTACCTTAAATATTCTTTATTTTATGTGCTTTGTGCTTTGTGCTATGTGCCTATATCTACATCAAACAAAAACCGATTTTTTTTTTTTCAAAATTTTGCTACTCCCTCCATATCAGGTTAAATGTGATATTTTAATGGTTATATTTATCAAAATACAACTTTGATAATGTGTTTTAAAGGTAAAATACAAAACCATTAAGAACCCTTTCTTTCAAGGGGTATTCTAATGTAAACTTTGATAATTAAAACTTTCTTTGTCTCTATTTTTTTAACTCATTACAAATAATTAGATCAAACTTTATAAACTTTGACCGTAAAATTTCATTAATCAATAAGAGATAATATAGTTAAGTGGGGTTTTATTGGATTCATCTGAATCATCTCATTGTATATTTTATTAATATCAAATTTTTATATTTTTTATGCATATAAAAATAGAGTTATATACTTCCTCCGTTCCAAATTAGATGACACGTTTCCTTTATTACGTTTGTCAATGCAAAAGTTTAATCGAATATCTTTGATTATATTATTGTAAAAAATACTAAGGGTGCGTTCTATTCACCTGATTTTCACTCATCTGAATTTATCTTATTTTACCAGTTTTTATTAGCCCTTACAAAAACTTATTTTACTTATAATTTGTACTGTAACCCTTATTACATCTGAAATAAGTGAAAATAAGGTGATCAGAACAGGCCTAGACATTGAATTTTAATTAAGTACACATTAAATTGAATTGAACAAGATCTCACATGACTATTTTTTTTTTTACCTATAAATCCCAAATGTTAATCAAAGCAAAGTTAATGAATAGTGTCAAAAGTTAAAACGTGTCATCTAATTTGGAACGGAAAAAGTATGTTTTAAGACGCGTCTTGGAAATCAAAAAAAGTGAAATGAGGTGAAAAAAAATAGGGAAAGAGGGAGTATCACTAATAATATGTTGGTTGAAACTATAAAAAGTTACGAAGTAATACAGAATATTGTAAAAATAAACATTGTGACACTTCTTCTATATACTACCTTTGTTTCTTTTTAAGTATTTGCCTTTTTTCTGCACAAATTTCAATGCAAAATACTGAAATTTGAATATCTCAATATTCTTATTACAAAAAAAAAATATAAAAATTAAAAATCAACATGTATCCAACAAAATCTTAGTGGCAATGGTTTGATCGAAATACATATTTAGCCTAAAAGTATTAGATACTCCTCCATTCGTTCCCTTTTGTTCTTTACGTTTAGAATTTTGCTCGGTTATTTTGAAAAATTAATAAAGTGAGTACATTCAATTATTTTTGTCATCATAATTCATTGGGAGATGGTTATTTTTAAATTCGTGTTTGAATTAAAAGGATTAAAAAATTCCATAGTTTTGGTTATTTCAAAACTTGGCCATCAGATTTCCCCACTTAATTCATTCTCTTGTTATAATAACAAACATACAAATTAATTAATCAAAATAGAGTAGGTATTTCGTGCAGCAGGCTGGCTGATATATTTTACTTGTTGGCTGATATGGTTTTTGTGTTGGCTAATATATTCCTTTTGTTGGTTGATATGTTTTTGTATTAATTTTTGATATGTTCCTTTGGTTGGCTGCTATCAGACATTAGTCGGCTGATGTATTTCTTTGGTTGACTGATATCTTTATTTTGTTGGCTGATATGTATATTTTAATTGTTGGCTTATATGTTTCATTTTGTTGGCTGATGTGTTTATTTTGTTGGCTTACCTGTTGCTTTTGTTTGCTAATTTCATCTTTTTGTTGGCTGATGTGCTTCATTTGTTGGCTGATATATTCTTTCTGTTGGCTAATAAGTACCTTTTGTTGGCTTATATATTCCTCTTGTTGGCCGACATGTACCTTTTGTTGGCTGATAGGTTCCTTTTGTTGGCTGATACGTTTATATTGATGTTTGATATGTCCCTAATGTTGACTGATATTAGACATCAACTGGCTGATATGTTACTTTTATTGGCTTGTATGCATCATTTGTTATCTAATATGATTAACAACCAACAATCTTTTTTTTACTTGATTCTCTCTCCTCTTTCCCCCTTTTGCAACTTACAATTCCTCACACCACAAATTAGCATCACCAAATCCTCACGCCACCTCCACAAATCCTCACGCCCTCCAAAATCGCAGCGCCACCGTCCACAAACCGCCACCAGCAGCGTCCAACCACCGTCCACAAACCACCACCACCAGCGTCCACAATATTGCAGCACCACCTCCAACCACCGTCCACAACACGCGCAAAATCACCCATCCATTGCGACACCACCTCCACATCTACCTTAAGCCGAAGCTGCACCACCACCACCTCTACCTTAAGCCGATGCTGCGCCATTAGCACCTCCAATTGTAAGTTTTTTTTGCTTTTTCTCGATTTAGGGTTATTTATTTATTTTAATTTGTGATTTGTTTTGATTTTGGGGATTTCGTTATTTCTTAGTATTATTTGGGGATTTTGGGGATGTAGATCTAGATTGTGGTTCAATGTGTTTGATTTTGCAGGTGGTGGAAGGCTGCCGCTGCCGCTACCGCCCCGCCGCACGAACTATTGGGTGCGGACTGCCGCACCCAATAGTTTGTGATCAAAATATACCTACCAAATTATACGTAAACCTTATTATATAAATTTAAGTTTATGATTACTACTTTAACCAATAATCGAAGAAAATGATAAACTTCAAAAATTAGCGCGTTTTCAGTGTGACTGGACACATCATATGTCTGTTTGTAAAAAAATGGAGAAACCCCTACAACACTAACAGAGTAACTCATATTACACTGACGAAGTAACCCATATAACCCTAACACAAGTACTCATATAACACTAGCAAATTGAGTAAACCCATGATGGTTGGCCACATCATGTGATCAGCCACATATAAAAAGTTTTCGTTTAAAAATTATCTTTTTATCCTTTTCTCTTTCCTAATTTTCAAGATTTGACAATATTATATCTTATTGTTGCCTAAATTGGTTTTCAAAGCCAAACAATCAATTGTCAATGGAGTTCAATTCCTCTATTTTGGTCGATGTTCATAAATCATTGTTTGTTTTTTTTTTAATTGATTAAATCATTTTAAGCATTTTTTTTAACAATAAAATAAAGTGAAGGAGGGATGATTTTGGTAGTCTACAATTTGGATATCAACTGTTTAGGTCATGTTCACTTCACCTTAAAAAAAAATATTCTGTAAAAATAATTTCAATTCAGTAAAAATTAGTAAGTTTAAAGAAGAAATAATACAGAGAATCAGTAAAAATAATTTCAGTTTAGCAAAACTAATACTAGTTCAGTAAAAATAATTTCAATTCAGCAAAAATAAGGTGAAGTGAACAAGACCACTCCTCCCTCCCTTCTTCACTTATACTCCGTATATTAGTAATCATGTTAATAAAATAAATCCTACTTCCGTTTTAAATTGTTTGAAACGATTGAATATTATCTATTTATGTTTTAAATCAAATCGTTACAAATAATTTGAAACGGAGATAATACTTTTCATACGTAATAAAATTTTACAAAATAATTGAAGTGTTGTAATTAATAAGAATCCGATAATGTATTATTCTGGTACAAAATACTTGTAAAAATTTTAATTTAAAAAAAGCCCTTGTTTATAGGAAATGGTGAAACGAAGAGAAGAGAAAAAGAAAAGACGCACTCTTCTCTCTTTCTCGGTTTTTTTTTACTCACACCTTTTTCATTTTCCTTCTTCTTCTACTGCTTCCCTCTTCTCTTTCTCTCTCTTCTTTCTACTACTACTACTAGATCTCTCAACTCTTCTTTCTCTCTCTACTTTCTCTCTCTACTTCTACTAGATCTCTCAACTCCCTTCTTCCTCTCTCTCTCTCTACTCATATGCGATCTCTCTCTTTGCTGCAGTAGCTTCACATAAACTTAATTAATAAATAAAGGTAACTTTTTTGTCTTCCTTTGATTTTTCCCCCATTTTTTTAAAATCAAATTTATCATCCCTTTGATCATTGGTTTTTCTAATTGGATAGTTTATTTCAGTTGTTTACTTGGACGTTTGCTTGTCTAATTTTATTATACTTGACCATTTTTTTCTGGGTTTTATTTGAATTAATGGGTTTGATTTGTTCTTTGCCCAACTTGCATGTATTTGATTTTTTATTGTTTATACTTGCTTTTTGTAATTTCCCCAATTAATTAATTTCTGCTAATTTATTTTTTTCTGTTTTTTTTTGTGTTGGATTAATTTATTAAAATATGATGTGGGGTTTTATGGTTTTCCCTGTTTTTTCTCTAATCTTTTGACTTTGGTCCTGTTTTTGTGAAAATCAGAAGTTTCTGTTACTTTTGTGATGTTCACAAGTATTTCAACTTTTTTTGGGATAATTTATTAGAACCCCATTTCATTATTTGGCCAATAAGCTTTGTTTTATTGCATGTTCATCCCAATTTGAGTGTTGAAGTATGCTTGTATTTGTGGCAAAAAACCCTTAAATTTTATTTTCCGCTTTTTGGTTGATAAACAGATTTAGGCATAGTGTTTTGGATTTGGTATTTGCTTTAAGTTTTAGGGCTGATGAATTTTTCTGATTATAGAATTTGGTCACATGCCTACGAATTTATCAAATTTGAATGGTTAATGAATAGTACAGATTCAGTAGGAATTATTGCATGTGACCCACTGTCTGAAATGAGTGTAATTGATAAGAAGATGAGGTGAAACCCTTAACTAGAAAAGCTATTGGTTTTGCTGCAAAGTTTGCCTTTTGCTTTCTTTTTGAATGTTTTATGTTCATGATTGTAGATCAATTTGTTGTTGCCTGCATATATGGAGGGGGAGAAGGGGGGCAGGGTTGCTTTTGATTGTTGATTAATCATTCGGGTTTTTTGTTGTACTAATTGGAAGCTGTTCTTTGTTTCGAAAACAAAATTTTTTGCTGTTATTAACAGGAACTTGGTCCCATGGGTTTGTTGGATCTAAACTTCTTTTGACTGTTGCTGAATGTTGATTATCCATCTGCTCTTGTTCTTACATGTATCTATGTACATGACTTGTGAGAGATTTTTGTGGGATAAAGTTTATTCCTGAGATAATTCTTGAAATTCATTGTTTTGGCGATGTTTCATAATCTTCATATGTGGATAAAAATAGGCTCATTCGCTTGTAGCACTCGTTGTCTTTTATATGTTTCCCTCCATGCTTCCGAGTACTAGGGTTTGATGTTTAATTATGGCTGTGGTTTATATTGTTGCAGATGGAAGTCTAGATAGTCATATCATGCGCTGTAAAGTTGGGTGATTGGAACCTGTTGAATTCTGGCCTGCATTTCCTTCTCTTTGTTAGTTGCCTTCTGTCAAAGACATGAATAACTTGACTGTTGAGACCGTAGATGCATTTTCAAGCTTGCTTGAAGTCTCTGCAAATAATGATGTGGAAGCATTTAAAAGGTTGATTGAAGAAGATCCGTCTGGAATTGATGAGCCTGGGTTGTGGTATGTCCGGAAAAAAGGCTCCAAACAGATGGTCTATGAGCATAGAACTCCTTTGATGGTTGCTTCAATTTACGGCAGTATGGATGTTCTGAAATTGATTCTTTCTCTCTCCATCACTGATGTAAACCGGTCATGTGGTGAGGATAAAAGCACTGCACTACACTGTGCTGCATCTGGTGGTTCTATGAATGCTGTTGATGCTGTGAGGCTGCTTCTGGAGGCAGGTGCTGATCATAATGCACTTGATGCCAATGGACATCGGCCTTTTGATGTTATTATGGTCTCACCAAGGCAAAATGATGTTAAAATTGCTCTTGAAGAACTCCTTGCCGGTCATGGTTCTATTAGTGAGCGCATTTTGAGGCTGTCAAGCACCACTTCTAATTCAAACTCACCACCACTCTCATCTTCACCAGTGAACGGATCTCCATCGTCTTACTCAGACTCACCACCTTCACCAATTAACTCAAAGTTTGATGATATCCAAGCTACATCATACACATCTGAGAAGAAAGAATACCCCATTGATCCATCCATACCTGATATTAAGAACAGCATTTATGCAACTGATGAATTCCGTATGTACTCCTTCAAGATTCGTCCTTGTTCTCGTGCCTATTCTCATGATTGGACAGAATGCCCTTTTGTTCATCCAGGTGAAAATGCTAGGAGGAGAGATCCGCGGAAGTACCATTACAGCTGTGTTCCTTGCCCTGATTTTAGAAAAGGAGCTTGTAGGAGAGGGGATATGTGTGAATATGCTCATGGGGTTTTTGAGTGTTGGCTCCATCCAGCTCAATATAGGACACGTCTCTGCAAGGATGGCCCAAGTTGCGCTAGAAGAGTTTGTTTCTTTGCTCATATACCTGAGGAACTGAGACCACTTTATGTGTCTACTGGTTCTGCTGTTCCCTCTCCCCGCTCAAGCGCTTCTAGTTCTATGGATTTTGCTGCTGCTATGAACTTTATGCCAGGATCTCCCTCATCTCTTATGTCTCCTTCTGCTTTCACTCCACCAATGTCACCTTCAGCTGCTAATGGAATTTCTCATTCTTCCTTGGCTTGGCCACAGCCAAATGTTCCGTCTTTGCGTCTTCCAGGCAGCAATCTTCAGTCCAGTAGGTTGAGGTCATCTCTTAATGCAAGAGATATTGCAGCTGAAGAGTTTGAAATGCTGCAAGATTATGACTTGCAACAACAGCTCCTGAGTGAATTTTCTTGCCTTTCTATGAACCCTAATTCTTTAAACCGCTCTAACCGCTCAAAAACTCTGAACCCTTCTAACCTGGATGATCTTTTTTCTGCTGAAAGCTTGTCTCCGCGGTACAATGATCCAGGACTGGGTTCATGTCTTTACTCGCCTACTCATAAATCTGCTGTTTTCAACCAGTTTCAACAACAGCAGCAAGGCATGCTCTCTCCAATCAACACAAATTTCTCGCCTAAGGGTGTAGCTGACCATCCATTACTGTCAGGAAGAATGTCTCCTCGAAGTGTGGAACCCATCTCCCCAATGAGTGCTCGGGCTTCTATGCTTGCTCAACGGGAGCAACAACTTCATCAGTTCCGCAGTCTCAGCTCTCGGGATCTTGGAACCAGCTTGGGTGCCATTGTGGGTTCTCCTGTTCATTCTTGGTCAAGATGGGGTTCCTCCAACGGTAAGCCAGACTGGGGTACAAACACAGATGAATTGGGTAAACTCAGGAGATCTTCGTCTTTTGAGCTTGGCAACAATGGTGAAGAGCCTGATCTTTCTTGGGTTCAGTCACTTGTCAAAGAATCACCTACTGACATTAAAGAGAAGGTTGGAGGTTCTGTTTCATCAGTGGTTGACAGTTCTTATTCGAACGCACAAGCTGAAGTAGTGGATATGGCAGAAAGATATTAAATAATGATAATATTACTTGTCCTTTGCTTTCTGGATTTTGATTGGTAGCAACGAGGCAAGATATAGGTAGCAGAAAGAATGGAGCAAGGTAAGCAGATAGAAGTATGCTATTTTTTTTTCTGTTTTGTTAGTTGAATGATATTCATTCTGACTATTCTTGCTAATGTAGTTAGAAAGGGTAAAATCTTGTTGCACCATGTTTCTTATGAACCATGGTGCTTCTCGGCCATTATTTTGAAAGGCTTGGCCTTGGCCTAGTCAATTTTGCTTTGTATGCTTAGCAATATGTTTCATTAAAGAAACTATATATCTCATGTATCTTCCATCTCTTTTCCATTGAATTCATTGCCTCATTCTGTAAACCATTAACATGGTGCTATTTTTGTACATCTTCAAAGCTATTGATTTCTTCCCTATTGGCAGATTAATTTTTTCTTTTGGTTATACTTCGTATAATTTGGTTATCTTGTAAACTAAATGCCTTCTCTCATATTTCTTTTGGTCAAACAATTTCTAATCCCGGTTAAATTTAAGGTGGATTGAGTAGAAAAAAAAAAAAGCAAATCACAAAATCTCATTAACTTGGTAATCTAATCTTTCAACCGGTAATAACATGAAGTACTATATTGTTTAGGATTTATCATTTCAGTTTAGTCATGGCTTCTTTGATGAAATTGGGTTTGTTGTATGTTGGGATGTTGTATAGTGTTTGTATCTAAATTTTTCGATGAGGTTCCATACGCGGTCAAATAGATAAACTCCGAGATAGGTGGTGCTTTTTGTTGTTGCCTTTGTACAATCACTTTGGTAATGGATAGCATAGTTAGATGCTGAGAATTTAGCGAGGTGATAGTTGTTCACTATTTAGTTGAAATTATTCTACTTCTATCTTACCTTGTACCTTTATAAAAAGGGATATGAAAAAAGAAGGGTAGAAAAACTTTGGCTCTAAATCGTTCTCTTGTCTCATTACTTCATTCCCTTTGTGAAAAGAAACCACTAATTTTAGAGTATCATTGCATCTATTTCAACTCTTTTACTTTCGGTGCTGGAATGTTTTCCTCATGGCAATTTTCTTTGTTTATACGTAGTATTAATTTTTGGATAAAAACGAACCTTTTTTCAGTTTTGACATGTACCAACATTTTACTGTCTTCCAGTTTTGTAGTACTATATTTTCCAAAGTACTATCCCACCCCCCCCCCCCCCCCCGCGCAAGTTTTTATTTTTTTAATTTTTTAAATTGACATTTTTTTTTAATCACACAAGTTTCACAATTACTCGAAATATTTATAATTATCAATAAGTGAATGTGTAACCGTGTAAGAGTAGATATTATGAAAATATAATTGACACGTTATAACAAAATTCGGCATAATTATTTTTTGTCGTAAATATACATTATTAGTGCTAGTCAAGGAAATTTTTTGAACAGTGTTAAAAGTCAAAGTGTACTGACTAAAAAAAATTGAAAATAGTACAGGACGAGTACGACTTTTTATGTTTGAAGGCCATCATTCTCGTTCTCTTAATAATTATCTGTTATATAAACATATGGTATCTAGCATTTGGTGCACCCAATATTATATTATGATCATTTCTAATAGAGGCGAAGAAATTAGCCTACACGAGCTACATTCCGCTTTAGAAAGGATTTTACATAATTTTAAAATAGAACATCCACAAATAATATAATTATATCATTATATTTTTGTAGGGAAAAAAAAAAACAAAAATTTATGCTAAATGCACGGTCAAAGCTCAGGCTATGTTTAAGAGTATTAGGACTAAATTTCTTATTTTAAACAATATCAGGAAAAATATTATCGTTTTATGTGCAATTTTTTTTTTTTTTTTTGCTAATTATCTATAATTCGGTAATAAAAAAATATTATAAAGTTTTCACATTTGAAAATACACATAATACAAATTTAATAAGACCCCATTTGATTTTCTTTAAAAAAAAAAAAAACCCCATTTGATATTTTTCATAAAGTATATATACATCAATACATGCACAAGTATATTTGTAAAAATTATCACAATTTATCTAGTTGATTTAGAAATTAATGTTTTGGTTGAAGAATTCTAACACGCCCATGCTTTTGGATGAGGAAGTTTCCTCCATCACGCGATCCTGTTGCAATATCCTTCAATGATGCTCGAAGATGCTGCTTCAAACGATTTTGGATCCATGAACTAGGAGATGCTATGAAACCCTAAGTCCTTAACCCACTCAAAATTACAAGAGATGAGTAGGTGAATTCACCAATATGTTAAAATCAATGGTTAAATTTCATAAAATGATATCAAAATCAGAAGAGAAAGGGGAAACCAAGCGTGTTAGAGTTGAAGTGGCTGCTGAGGCAAGAGCCTTAGAGCCTATGTAAAATGGATATTAGGATTTTTGAGAATCAGTATATTACAATTACAAGTTTATAAGATTTCCTAGTTGTATAATTAGATTAATTGCAATAAACAATCAATCATTGAATTTCGATCACTTTAGGATGGGGATTCCCTAACCCTTACCATCGGTATCCATTACTAGGAGTACATCCATTACTAGGAGTACAGAAGGAACAACAGATTTCCATATTGCAGCGTCTAGTTCTTTACATGTTTATAGAAATGGTTATGTTGTCAACTTGTCATAACTCATAAGGGCTGTAATTTTTGGTGGACATTTCGTGAACTTCCTGTAAAGATTTGATTGCAGTTAATCTTTTCTATTGGCAGCAATGCAGGCACAATGGTTAGTGGTGCTTTGTATATGAATGTTTAATTAAAACAACTCCACAATTGTTCGTTGAAACATTGTTATAGATGTATGTGGTGAGTGAAAAAAATCTATACAACAAATGTCACGTTTGCTGCCACAAAAATACAATTACCAGTAGTCTCCACATGAGCATTTCCCATCCTCAAACCTATGGAATCTGTTATTGTCTCTCACAATAATTATTCTTCGAGTGCACTTTGACATAAACTTGATTGCAGTGTGACAATCGCCACATACACGCAAATTTTTCATAATCCGGATAGGCCTGTCGGGTGGGAAGCTGATCAACGCATAAGCAATTGCTAACCTCTCACTGTGATACCTAATTGTTTGTTTTTTGATATCATCATCCACTTGTTGCAATACAAAACTAGTGTCAGCTATATAGCCAGCTCGCTCCAATTCCTCCCCTATTTCTTCCAATTTCTGATATATCTCCTGGGATTTCGGATGACATCTGTCCCCGGCAGCAAATGTGTGAACCTTGTTGCCTTCCTCAAGCCAACTTAAACCTGTTTCCTTCTTAATACCACTATCCCTTAGCATCATCCTAACTTTGGCTGCATCTTGGAGTCTCCCAGCTGCTGCATAGGCATTACATAACAGTACAAATAGGCCAGAACCCACATTACCTAACTCAAAAACCTTGTCTGCAGCATATGCTGCTAATTCAGTGTTGCCGTGTAGTCGGCAGCCAGTCAATAAAGCACCCCAAACAGACTCAGTTGGTTGAATGGGCATCTCCTTAATAACTGAAAGCGCCTCCTGCAACTTTCCTGCACGGCCTAGCAAATCCACTAAGGTGGCGTAATGCTGATGCCCTGGTTCAATGCCATACTTCTTCATCCGATGAAAGTAAAATTGGCCCTCCTTAACCAATCCTGCATGACTACAAGCATAAAGCAAAGACAAAAAGGTGATAAAGTTCGGCTTTGTTCCTTCACTTTCCATACTACGAAACAAATCCAATACCTTCGAAGAATGAGCGTGTTGAGCACAAGAAATCAACATAGAATTCCATAATCCAACATTCTTTGTCTTCACCTCATCGAATACACGATATGCGCCTTCTATGATCCCACACTTTGAGTACAACGAGATCAAACCACTCCCAACAAACCCCGACGAATCATAACTCTTCTTCAAGCACATGCCATGAATTTGCTTCCCTAGTTCCAAAAGGGTTGAATTACCACAAACGTGAACCGCACTCGAGAACGTAAAATCATTAACATCTACACCCTCCACTACAGCATACTTAAACAACTTGAGTGCCTCCTCATTTTCACCCAACTGAGCATACCCAAAAATCATTCCAGTCCAAGACACTACATTTCTCTCAGGCATTTTATCAAACACCTTCCGTGCATCCCAAATTTCTCCACATTTAGCATACATATCCACCATAGAACTCCCCACAAACACATCCTCCTCATACCCAGTCTTGATCACAACCCCATGAACCAATCTCCCCACATCAACCCTCCCCAAAATCGCGCACGACTTCATCGCACTTGGGTACGTATGATCATCAGGCCGAAACCCAGTTCCAATCATCCTACAAAAGAACTCAAGAGCAGTACAAGGAAGCTCATTCTGAGCAAAAGAAGATATAACCGAGCTCCAGGTAGTAGAAACCTTAAAAGGGGCTTCATCAAAAATTTGGCGGGAAAAGGCAGGAAACTGGGTTTTTGAATAAAAATTGATCAAATGGTGGGAAACAAGAGGGATGGATTGGAAGCCTAATTTGAGAACGTGGGCATGGATTTGGAGACCTTTCGGAAGTGCCCGAGAGCGGGTAAAGGTGAGGAGAAGGTCGCAGAGATGGCGGTAGTGTTGCTCGAAGTTTAATTGGTTTGGGATTTTGGGTAAAAATGGTGGTGAAGAGCAGTGTGGAGAGAGAGGTTGCAGCATTACTAACAAAGTTTTCAGATAATTTTTTAAAAAAATTTCTGTATTTTAGGTTGGATTAATTTATAAAATAGGAAAATTTAACAAGAATAATCCTACCTTTTCTCTATTCTCCCAAAACAATCCACCTTTGAATTATTCTTGAATAATCCAATACTACCTATTTTCTCCTAACAAGCCTACGTGACCGGTTACCGATCATGTAAGTTTTTTTTTTTCGTTTTTTTTTCCCCTTTTAATCTCTCCTCCTCCTATCTCCTTACTGACATCAATGGATGACACTCATGGCAGCCCCAACCATAACAATGGCTTCCCCTCTTTATCTTCCTCCCTTTCTTCAATGCCTTTCTACCTTCAAACACAACCATCCATCTTCTTCTTCCCTCGACCCCACAACCACAATCAATCCCTTTCCAACTTTTCCTCCGACCACCTGCAACCCACCCCCGTCGCTGCCCTATTTGGCCTAAAACCACCTCAAAACCCCAACTAATTGCAATACTAATGATAGTAGTGAAACCCAAACCCCTACAATTTGAATTTTTTTATATGAATTGAGAGTGAAAATTCCAAAATTGATTTCTGATTTTTTGGTTTTGTTTTTGAATTTTTTATTGATTTTTTTTTTGATTGATGTGATTAATGTTGGATTAAGATATTGGATTTTTTTTCCTTATTTGAACAAGGTGGGTGATTGTTTACTGGATTAGTTTCATTATTGTTGTTTGTGTTAATTGGGAAGTTGATGTTAGTGATTTGATGTTGGTTTGTGGTGCAAAGAAACGTGGTTGTGGGTTGGTGGTGCAACGAAGCGGGGTATGGGATTTTCTGATTTGGTGAGGTGGTGTGGGTAAGGTGCTGCTGGCTTTGGTGTTTGGTGGCGGTGGGTCATGGTGGTAGTTAGGGTGGGCTTTTTTCCTATCTGGGTGGTGGAAGTAGGGTGTGGTGGATGGTGTTAATGGTGACCATGGAAGTGGACAATAGCGACAACAAGATTGAAGCAAAGGGTGGTGGTTATGTGGGGTTTTAAGGTTTGTGGTGGTGAGGATGGGGTGGCGCACGCATGCTTAGGTGGTAGAAGGGGTGGTTTTTAAACAGCATCGGTTGTGAGGTTTGTGCTTAATTAGTTAGTTGTTATTGGAGGTGGTATTTAGAGATTCATGGTGGCTAGAGATACATGGTGGTTGGAAGTTCGTGGTGGCTGGAGGTTTGTGGTGGCTGAAGGAGTTGTTGGTGGTGCTGGCTAGAGGTGTTGTTATTGGTGGGTAAGTTAAAGGGGAGGTGAAGTGGTAATGAAGGAAGGCCATGGAAGGGGAAGGGGAAGGAGAGAGATAAAAGGAAGGTGGCAGCTGGTGGGTTTGGTGACTATGGTGGTAATGGGGGAAGAGAGAGAAAGAAGAAAGAAGATGATGGTGGTTTTTTTTTTTAACAACTCAAAATAAAAATAAAAAGGTAAATTATAAAAAAAAGCAAAAAACCAATCATAAAGTGTCATGTCAGCATTCTAACCGGTTATAACGGTCAGGACCTACAAGGGTTGCTGTGAGAAAAAAGGGGGCAAAGGTTGGATTAATGAGGAATAATCAAAACGTGGGATTAATATGGGAGAACGGACAAAAGGTTGGATTATTCCTGTTAAATTTTTCTATAAAATATAATGAAGGGTTTTATGGTTTTTCTGTTTTTCTCTAAGCTTCTGGCTTTGTCGTTTTATGAAAATCAGAAGTTAGTTGCTTTTTGTGATGTTTGCAGAGGGTTTCAACTTGTTTTTTTTGGCCAATAAGCTTTGTTTTATTGCATGTTTATCCCAATTTGAGTATTGAAATATGCTTGTGTTTGTGACAAAAAACCCTTGCTTAAATTTTATTTTTCCGTTTTTGGTTCACAAACAGATTTAAGTGTAGTGTTTTGGGTATCATTCAAAAAAAAAAAAGTAGTGTTTTGGATTTGGTGTCGGTTATAATTTTTAGGGCATATGAATTTTCTGATTATAGAATTTGGTCACATGCCTATAAATTTATCAAATTTGAATGGTTAATGAATTGTACAGCTGCACAGATACACTGGGAATTATTGGTAAGAAGATGGGGTGAAACGAACCCTAAACTAGAAAAGCTATTGGGTTTGCTGCAAAGTTTGCCTTTTGCTTTCTTTTAAATGTTTTATGTTTATGATTTTAGATTAATTTTTCGGGTGAAATTCATTGTAAGTTACCTCCTTTCAAAGACATGAATAACTTGGCTGTTGAGACCGTAGATACATTCAAGCCTGCTTGAAAGGCTCGAAACAGATAGTCTGTGAGCATAGAACTCCCTTGATGGTTGCTTCAATTTACGGCAGTATGGATGTTCTGAAATTGATTCATTCTCTCCATCACTGATGTTAACCGGTCATGTGGTGACAATAAAAGCACTTCATTACTGTGCTGCATCTGGTGGTTTTGTTAATGTTGTTGATGCTGTGAGGTTGCTTCTGGAGGCAGGTGCTTAACATTATGCACTTGATGCCAATGGACATCGGCCTTTCAATGTTATTAATCTATTATGGTCATGGTTCTATTAGTGAGCGCATTTTGAGGTTGTCAAGCACCAGTTCTAATTCAAACTCGCCACCACTCTCATCTTCACCAGTAAACGGATCTCCTTCGTCTTACTCAGACTCGCCACCTTCACCAATTACTCAAAGTTTGATGATATCCAAGCTACATCTTATTAACAGGAACTTGGTCCCATGGGTTTGTTGGAATTAAACTTCTTTTGACTGTCTTTATGTTCATGGTTATAGATTAATTTGTTGATGCCTGCATATTTGGAAGGGCAGGGGTGAAGGAGTGCCCTCGATCAAGTACAACAATTACTAAATATAATATAGGATTAATTAAGGAGATTATTTATTCGGTTATTTTAGGAATTGTAATGTTTTGCTAGAAACCAGCTACGATTTGTAGGCCTAATATTTAATGGACTTGCTGCTAAATGTAATCGGGTCATTTGAGGTCACACATAAAAGAACGAGATGAAAAGGCACACCAAGCCTAATAAAGGATAAGCAGGCGGTTATTTGAGGAGTCATTATATATACAATTACAGAGAATAGAAATACAATAATACTTCTCATATTAAAACTGTATCCCTAAAAAGTGAGAAGAGAGAAAAGTTTCTTCCTCCTTCTTCCGTACTAGCATACGTGGGATTCATCTCGGGTTTTATGGATCAAGTAGAGGAATCACAATTGAGGTTCTGGATCTCCGAAGGAGGATAATCTAAAGCTAACAAGGAGTACACGCATTAAAGGTATATCTAACTATTGTATGTGATTCGTATTATTTATATGCATGAGATCCTGTTTTAGATGTTTAGGAAGTGTTCCTGAAATTCCGCTATCGCAATGTTCCTACAGTGGTATCAGTTTGCCTCTTGCGTATAATAATATGATCATAATTAATTCGATCAATTTGATGCGTATAATGCTAATTTTAATTTCATTAAAGGGAGGTATTGTATTATTGAAAATAAAATTAAAAACCCCAAACTAATTAGAATGGAGATTTTGATTAATATGTTATATAGGGTTTTTTAATCAGACTAAACCTATTTAAAGATCACCGATTAGTTTTACAAAAGTTGTAAAATTAATTAACTCAAAAAAAAAAAAAAGTAAGTGTTTCGGGGTTTTCTGATGTCCTGCGGGAGAGTTACAATTCCGAGACTGGAACCGGACGCCTGTACCTGCAAAATAACGGAGACTCCTGAGAGCTCCGCCTCCAACGGTCAAGTTAGTACCCGATTAAGGAGTAATCAATACAGAAATTAAAGTAATGAGATCTCTCTAGGTGAGAGTGCTTAGTGTTGGTAATCTGCGTTGTTAGCGAGATTAGCCGGTTGTTAATAACTCTGCTTTTCTCTGCTTGATCTCTTGATTATTCGATTCTTTTGATTAATGAGGATTAATCGAGTATTTATAGCCTTGGGAAGCGTGCAACTCTCTAGGTTTAAGGTAAACCTAGGGCTGACCGGGCCTCTAGACTGGACTGGGCCTTGATGGCCGGTTTTCCCATTTGGCATGGGCGGACACGTGGCGTGTCTTAAGTGGTCCGTGGAGGACGTATCTGTGATTGACACGTGGCAGGTTCCTGTTGGACTTCGTGAAGAACACGTGGCGGAACCTGGTTGGTCCACTTGTCAGACGGTGATTGGTGGATAAAAATCCCCTAATCATTTGCCCCTCACAGGTGGCACGCGACTGGTCACGTGTCGCCTGTGACAGGTGTCGCACGGTGACAGGCGACGGCCTGTTACAGGTGTCACCTTGCAGACGGCCGAGAGATTTTCCCGCCCAAATTTTGAATTTGGAAGCGACCCTTCGCCTTCTCACTTTGCCTATAAAAGGAAGTGCTGACTTCGGTCATTTTCACATTTGAGAACTTTTGCGAGAACATTCGGACCCCTGAACTTGCTCTGACATTTCGGACTTTTTCTGCCTACCGCCTGTTCTGACAAGCCGACTGACCCGAACTTTCAGGACTTCATCAACCGTCACTCGTTCAGGTAACTCAGTTCTCTTACTCTTAATTTTCTTTTTATTTTTTGAAATGGCACCATGGAAGCACACGACACGCCCTAAGTTAGTGATCAGCCGGTCACCGGGGACGGCTGAATCTAGGACTAGGAGTGCCGCCTGCCCTTTTCTGGACCCATCTTTGCCCTTTATACAAAGTCCGACTGTATCTGTGTCTATGCAGAACGTGATGGCCAGAACAAAAAAGACTGCTATGATATCAAACTCAGACGGCTCCTCCCAAAGGGTGCTCCTTAGTGAAACATCTGACCAGGCGCCAGATGTAGAACGAGGCGACTGTCAAGCTGACAGTTCTGAGAGAGGGACCAAGGTGTTCCCTTCCCATCTTACCGTGGACATGTCTAATTTTCCTTCTGCTCCTTCTAAGGGAGAGGAGGCGGGCCCCTCTAGGAGAGGGGAGGAGTCGTCCTCTTCGGACTCGTCAGGGGACGAGTCCGAATCCAGCTCTTCTGGCCACAGTTCTTCTGGCTCAGAAGAAAAACATAGCCGCCTACAAGAGGCGAGACGTTCTCATGCAGTTGAGAAGGGGGATAATTGGGCAGAGCCGTCCGCCTCTTACAGAGAGGAAAACGCCCCCTACTACTGCAGGGTACCCCGGGGCCGGATTGCAACCATGCGAGACAACGTGGCGAGCTTTATTGCTAACCACAAAATGGGCCCGGAGTTTTTACTGTTTGTGCCGGATCCAGAAGATACTGTCGTCTGGCCGGCTGGTACCAGCTATGGTGACGGCTGCTTTGGCTGCTATGTGGCGGCCATCAAAGCTGGACTGCGCTTCCCATTACATCCGGCTGTTCAGCGGATTTTAGATGGGTATGATCTGGGGTTATGGCAGTTAGCCCCCAACTCTTGGGTAAACGTACTCGGCTATGTGGCCGGGTGCGAAATGTACGGGGTGGAGCCAAGCTTTGAGGCTTTCGCCCATATGAACTATCTCAGCCGGACCCCTAAGTCGGGAGGTACCGGCTGGTACCAACTAACAAGCCATAGGGGTTACCTTATGACAAAAGGTAAGGCGAACAAATGGAAGGATTGGAGGAACACCTTCCTTATTATCGAGGGTTCAGACACGGAGCTGAACAAACGTTTTAACAAGTGGAATAGGGATCCGCCTCTTCTCGCAGGCGGCCGCAGCATGCCGCCTGTTCCCCCAAAGGCTAAAAAAGAGATCCTAGACAAAGGACTCTTCAAAGTAGAGACTAGGGTGAACTCTACTTCAGGGGTACGAGAGCAAGTACCCCTAAACTGCGTCCCGAGCTTCAAGTGGCTCTATGACGAGTACTTCTTGGCCGCCTGTGGCCTCAGCAGTCGGTGCTCTAGAGGTAGCCGGCCTGACGAATACTCTGTTTTTTTCACGCCTTGTTTACTTGGGATTTTTACTAACTTTGCTGTTTATTTCTTGCAGTTGACGCCATGAGTAAAATAACAGCATCCAAGACTGCAACGGCCATATTGCGGGCCTCGCTCATGAAACAGACGTATGCCGACTCCCCTAACAAGGAGGCACCCTTGGTAAGCTTCGAAAACTCTTCCTCTTTTAGTTGTCTTATGCATATACTAACTCTTTTTGTTTTCAGTCTGGCACTCCAAGGGCTTCTTCCTCGCAACAGCCGGACCCCAAGGCCCGGAGAACGACTGTTGCAAGCTCTCCTGGGTCTTCCAGGAAAACAGTGGCGGCTGAGAAGCAGCCGGCCACTTCTTCAAAAACCCAGGCGGGGCCGCCTAGATGTATGGACACTTGCTTGTTAAAACTCACCCTTGCTTCCTTATTGATTAGGCCTAACTTGTTTTTTCCTTTCGCTTAATGCAGCCGGCCCCCAGGGACTTGACTTGGTTGAGGTAGCCAAGTCAATGGTTAAAGTAGTTCCTCCATCTGACAGGGAGGCGGTCAAGGGTGCCGGCACCCTTGACCTTGATGGAATTTCAGGGGTCCTTGCTGAGGTATACTTAGTATATTTTTGAGCTTTTTGAGTTCTAGGACGCCTGTTAACTTTTTATCTGGAAACTGACGCCTGTTTTTCTTTGTACTTAGGCCCTGCTCCGAGTCAACAGCCTACGCAAGCCGATTGATCGGAAAAACAAAGAGGTAAAGGCCGCAAAGGCTATGGCCGCCTCCAGCTGTGATAAGGGAATGTTTCAAATTGCCCAAAATGAAGTACTGACCATTGATCTTCTTTATTATCAGGCGCAGGCGACCGCCGCTGTTCGGGCTCAGCTAGAGGCGGCCCAAAAGAAGGTTGACGAGCTGGAGGGGACCGTCACCAACCTTAAAGCCGAGCTGAAACCCCTTCGCCAAAAAATGCACTCTTACGAAGCCATGGAGAAATCTTTGGCTAACGTAAAAGAACGCCTGGTGAACCAGGAGAAGAGTCTTACCCAAGAGCTCTCGGATAAGGCCGAGCAAGAGAAACAAGAGCTCGTCCGGGAGATGGTGGAAGACTCCGCTCAAATCCAACGCATGACCTGGGAACGACTGTTCCCCAGTGCCGACTTTGCCTCGTGGGAAAGAACGTACCGCCAGTGTTCGGAAATATATAATCAACAGATCCTGGCGGCTGCTGAAGAAGAGGCGTTGGACGGTGCGTTGGAGGAGGAAGAGCCGGTTGTGGCGCTTGTGCCACTTGGGGGTAAGGCATCAAAAGATGGTGCAGCTAAGGCCGAGTCCAGCAAGAAGAGTGCTGACCAGGCGGCTGCTGCTGATACTGAACTGCCCCCTTCTTAAGCTTTAAGTATTTTTTCTTTTCACGGCCTGCGTGCCGTTTGCTTTGTAATTACCCGGCCAGGGGGCCGGGGTTTTGAATATTCTGCTGGTCTTTTATGGCCAGCTCATTTTTAATCAAATTTTTTGTTTTGGTTCAAATTTGTCTAAGTATTTGAAATTTGCTCACTAGACCGACTGTTGTGTATGGCCGAACGTTAAGACAGGTACAAATAGTAAGTATGCCGCCTATGCCCCTGGACGACTGGTTGTCTGTTTCCAGGATAGATGATCAGTCGGCCATTTAATCAATCGGTATTCGAACTCTTTCTTCAATTTGACCAAGTAAATAGAATTACCTAGTAGCCAAGGAATTAAGTGGGAAAACAAGCGGCGGGTACCGGTTGTTTCCCTTTATTGCCAATGTTGGCTTTTAATTCGTTATTTGTTAACCTAGCAAGAGTATTGGTTGAGAGCCTTTGTTTATTAAAAACAGGTGGACGACTCATACCTTTTAGGCTCCATACTAAGTTTGAGTGACTATTAAGTTAACATAGGAGTTACTTAGTCTTTGTCACAATCTTGATTGAGTAGTAGAGGTATCAGGCGGCGTAGGCCGGCTAGACCCCTTGATTCACCAATGTTTGTTGGCTATTAACTCAATAGGTTATCCAGTAGGAATAGGGGTTCGAGTGCCCTTGTTTGTTTAAAACAGGCGGACGACTCAAACTTTTTAGATTCCATACCAAATTTGAAGGAGTGACTATGAGTTAACTTTGGAGTTACTCAGTCGCCATCACTTTTGTTTGAGAAGTAGAGGTACCAGGCGGCGTAGGCCGGCTAGACCCCTTGATTCGCCAATGTTTGTTGGCTATTAACTCAATAGGTACCCCCTGCATTTATCCCAAGTAATACAGGCGGTCATCTGACTCAGATGTCAACTGCTACCACTGGTTTGGTTAGTGATAGAGTTATCCTTGTCTCAAAAACGGCTACGTGGTTGCCCCTGGGGACAGTCGTATAGGTGCCGTGTAATTAGTTTATAGAACAATGTTCCACCCAAAAGGGAGCTGCTCTCTGCGACGAATTTCATCCGGAGGGATGCCGTCGGACGCCTGCTATGATGTTGGGACAGGTCGAATTAGTTTTGTAGTTTTAATCAGGTGGCTTGGCGCCTGGTCTGATCATTCGGCCGGTGGCCTTGGTAAGTTCTTGGTGAACGTAGGTGCTAAGTAAAAGAAGGGTAGCCGCCTGTTAGTTACAGGATCGGCCAGGCCCTAATCTTTTTAGCTAAGTATTGTGAGTAAAATACTCGATGGAGAGTAGCCGACTGTAAAGGAACAGACGGCATGCCCCTCTAAAGATAAAGAGTGAAACTCAATGGAGAGTAGCCGACTGTAAAGGTACAGACGGCATGCCCCTCTGGAGATAGAGTAAAAAAACTCAATGGAGAGTAGCCGACTGTAAAGGTACAGACGGCATGCCCCTCGTAATACAAAATTGAATAGTAAGTGCAAACTTTATTAAGTCGCTCTTTACTTTACATCATTCAGAAAAAATATTTTTTAAGGTTATCTACATTCCAGGTTCGAGGCAACGGTTGTCCGTCTGGTGTTTCCAGACGGTAGGTACCGTCCCTGACTTCCGCATAGATTCGGTAGGGTCCTTCCCAGTTGGGAGTTAGTTTGCCAGACTCATTAGCCCTACCAACTGCTTCCATTTTTCTAAGTACAAAATCCCCTACTTTGAGTGGACGCCTGTGTACTTTTTTGTTGTATGATCTAGTCATTCTCAGGCGATAGATCTCATGGCGCAAAACAGCATTGCCCCTCTTTTCAGGAAGTGAGTCTAATGCCAGGCGCATAGCTTCCCAGTTTGCCTCTTCGTCATATAGCATTACTCGAAGAGTCGGCTCGTAGTGTTCTATTGGAAGAACAGCTTCTGCACCATAAGTTAGGAGGAAGGGAGTTTCTCCAGTCGCCCCTTTTTCAGTCGTCCTAATGGCCCAAAGAACATGTGGTAGTTCATCTGCCCATAGGCCGCCTGCTCGTTCAATCTTTTTCTTGAGACCGTCTGAGATGATTTTATTAAAGGCTTCTACCTGGCCGTTTGCTTGTGGACGGCCGATAGATGCAAAGTAATGTGCAATTCCTTGGTCTCCCAACCAGCTTTTGAGAACAGGCGTCTCAAATTGGGGACCATTATCAAAAACCATAGACATGGGAACCCCGAACCGAGTGATGACGTTTTTCCAAATGAATGAAATTACATCTTTCGTCTTGATTCCCTTTACAGCCTCCGCCTCTACCCATTTAGTGAAGTAGTCAACGGAAACAAGTATATACCTTCTGCCGCCTGTAGCAGGCGTATATGGACCCAGAATGTCCATGCCCCACTTAGCAAACGGTAGAGGGCTGTGAATGGTAGTGAGGTCAGTAGCCGGACGGTGAATTAATTTGCCAAACCTTTGGCACTTGTCACATTTTTTCACCATCTCCATTGCATCTGCTTCCAAAGTAGGCCAAAAGTAGCCCTGCCGCCTTGCCCTTTGAGCAAGCATCCTACCACCTATATGGGAAGCACAGAAACCAGAGTGAAGATCATCTAGTATCTCTCGTCCCTTTTCAGGAGTAACACACTTTAAGAAGGGTTGAAGGTGCCCCCTCTTGTGAAGTTCTCCCTGTATCATTTCAAAACAGGAGGCTCGTTTTTTCAGTGCTGCCGCCTGTTGAGGATCATCCGGTAGTGTACCGTTTGTCAGATATGCCCTGATTGAATCCATCCAGGTTGAGCTTCTGTCTAGAATTCCAATAGGATTTTCCTCGATGCTTCTCTTCTCCATTACTTCCCAAAACACAGTTCGAGGAGTATCGGAGGAGGCGGATGATGCTAATTTCGAAAGTGCATCTGCCTGGTTGTTTTCTGATCTCGGCACTTGGATCAGATGGAAATCCTCAAGGGAGCCGACTGCTTGTCGGACCGCCTGTAAATACTTGATCATGGCCGGATGTGTTGCTTCGTATTCGCCATTGTACTGACTCACTATCAGTTGTGAATCAGAACAGGCGTCTATTTTCCTTGCCCCTGCCGCCTTACACATGCGGATCCCGGCTAGTAAAGCTTCATATTCTGCCTCATTGTTTGAAGCCTGGAAACTGAAGCGTAGAGCATACTCGAACCTGTCGCCCTCTGGAGATTGACATACGACGCCTGCTCCACAACCGTTTGAAGTAGAGCTTCCGTCCACATATACCTTCCAGACTTGGTCTGGAACTTGAGAGTCAGGAGGACGAGTCATCTCTACAATAAAGTCAGCAAAGGCTTGCCCCTTCACTGCTTTTCTAGGCTCGAAAGTAACTTCGAGACTCTGCATTTCTATGGCCCATTTGATCATTCGTCCGGAGGACTCCATGGTGGTAAGGGGCCGCTTGATCGGTTGGTCGGTATACACGACGACTGCATGTGCCAGAAAGTAGGGCTTCAATTTTTTAACAGCCATGAAGAGTGCAAGACCAAATTTCTCCACTAGGGGATACCTCAACTCGGCATTTTTCAGTACGTGACTGACAAAGTAGACCGGAAGTTGACAGCCGTCCCTTTCAGCAAGGAGCACCGCGCTTAACGCATGATCAGAGACGGCCAGGTACATGTAGAGATTTTCTTTGGGCAAAGGGCTGACCAGCCTCGGCAAGGAATGCAAGTGAACCTTTAATTTCTGGAAGGCGGCCTCAGCATCCGGCCCCCATTCAAACCTTGCCTTTTTCTTAATTGCCTGGAAAAAGTATAGGCATTTGTCGCCTGATCGGCTTAGGAATCTTCCCAAGGCCGCCAGACAACCTGTTAACTTCTGAACCTCTCGGACGGTACGAGGCGACTGCATGTCAATGACCGCCTGTACCTTCTCAGGGTTCGCCTCTATTCCTCTCTGGTTGATAAGGAATCCGAGAAATTTCCCAGACTCAACTCCAAATACACATTTCTTGGGATTGAGCATGACATGGTGCCGCCTGAGTGTGGCGAAAGTTTCTCGGAGGTCCGTCAGATGATCTTCCTGAAGTTTAGTCTTGAAAATCATATCATCAATGTATGCCTCGACGTTTCTCCCAATCTGATCAAAGAACACTGTGTTTATCATTCGTTGGAAGGTAGCCGGGGCATTCTTAAGACCAAACGGCATGACCGTGTAACAGTATAATCCCTGATCAGTGACGAAGGCCGTCTTCTCCTGATCTTTCTTCCATAAAGGAATTTGATGAAAACCAGAATAGGCGTCCATAAAACTCATCAAGGCATGGCCGGCTGTTGAGTCGACCAGGTTATCAATTTTAGGCAGAGGGTAACTGTCTTTGGGGCACGCCTTGTTCAGGTCTGTGTAGTCTACACACATTCGCCAGGTGCCATTCGGCTTTTTAACAAGCACCACATTTGCAACCCAATCTGGGAAGTAACATTGCCGAATGAACCCTACATCAAGTAATTTTTTGACTTCGGCGGCTGCCGCCTGACCTCTTTCTTCACCATGGTTCCGCTTCTTTTGTCGTACCGGCTTCTTTTTCGGATCCACAGCGAGTTTGTGTACTGCCAGATCAGGACTAATGCCTGGCATTTCATGGACTTCAAATGCAAAGATGTCCTTGTATTCTTTCAACAGGTTGTGAAAGTCGTCACCAAGGTTTCTCAGAGCAGTCGTCCCTACTTTGACTGTTCGGTCAGGATGGGAGTCGTCTAATATCAGGTTCGCATGCTCACCAGCCGGCTGAGGGCGGAACTCATCCGGCCGGTCCTCTGCCAATGATTGCTATTTTCCTGCCTTTCTTGCGGACTCTGTCTGGGACGCCTTTCTTTTTCTGTCGCCTGTTTCTTGAACAGGCGCACTTTCCTTGACATTGTCAAGGTCTGTTTTTTCTCCACTTGACCCAGTGGCCATAACAGTGGGCTTGACATCCGAGAGATAGCACTCTCGGGCCATCCTCTGATCTCCCCTTAGGGAGCCGACTGTTCCATTATCCCTTTCAAACTTAAGCAGCATAAGTGACGGGATTATAACAGCCTTGGAATTATTCAGGGTTGGTCGACCCAGAATCATGTTGTAGGCCGAGAGTTCCTCTACCACTAGGAACCGGACTACCATGTGTCGTCCTTCCCCTTTTTCGCCCAGGCGAATGGGTAGATCCACTCGTCCCAGTGGGTGGACGACTCCTCCTCCAAAACCTATTAAAGGGTGGGAGGCCGGATGTATGCAGTCCGTCTGATATTTCAGTTTTGACAGACATTTGCTGCTGATGAGATCTGAAGAGCTCCCGGTATCTATGAGGATTCGGCCAACTCTCTGGTTGGCCACTTTACATTCAATAACGAGAGGATCGTCATGCGGTCCCCTTATTCCTCCTAGATCCTCTTCAGTGATGACAATCTCAGGAAATGTATATTTGGACGGCCGTTCTTGGTGAACGGAATTTACATCTAACCGCCTTATATTATCTTTGTTGCCCCTAATAGTGGGGCCGCCTCCTGAGAAGCCGCCTGCAATGGTGTAGACGACTGCATCATCTGTATCAGAACTGTCGGCCTGTTGATTCTTTTTGGCCGACTGCTTTTTTGAGGAAGTATTCCCCGTAGATTTCTTGACATAAGTGTCAAGATCACCTTGATCAGCCAAGTGGTCTAGGTACCGCATGAGACTGATGCAGTCATTGGTGTGATGACCAATGTCATCATGATAAGCACAGATTTTGTCTTGGTTCCGGTTGCTCGCAGAACCCTTCATGGGGAGCGGCTTCTCAATTGAGAGCCGTCCCTTTATTTCTTTTAGGATAAACTGGTTATCCTTGTTAAACACATACTTTGGGGAGTATGGTTTGAATTCTTTTTTCTTTTTCTGGGCCGGCTGTTTAGAGGAATCAGCCGCCCAGACCTCTTTTCTTTTTTCATCTTTGTTGGACGACTGTTTCTGTCGTCCCTCTCTTTTGTCGAACCTCTTCCCGTCCGACTGTTTCATCGTACACAGATCAGTCGCCTGTATATAGGCTTCTGCTTCAATCAAGGCCTCTTGAAGAGTCGCCACCCTTTTTCGAACTAAATCAAATTTGAAGGTAGACCCGTCTTTGAGACCTCTAAAAAAGTCAGTATAAGCTACCTCATCCGGTAACCCCTGAATCTGTATTCTCATCAGGTTGAACCGCCTGATGTAGGAACGAAGCCCCTCTTTCTCGCCCTGCTGAATTGTTCCCAAATCAAGGGTCGTTTTCTTCGCAGGGATGTTCATTGCGAAGTTGGAGGCAAATAAGTAAGCAAGCGTCCTGAAGCTGTTTACACAACCAGTCGGCAGGTTGCCGAACCATTGCTGTGCAATTCCCTTGAGAGTCGCTGGGAAACACTTGCACCAAGTGGGATCATCCAACCCTTGAAGGTACATCAGGTTGGTGAATGCCATCAGATGGTCTTCTGGGTTAGTAGTGCCGTCATAGGCGCCTACTAGAACATTTTTTACTTTGGCCGGCTGAGCGGCTTCAGTAATTTCCTTGGAGAAGGCCGACGGCTGTTCACCAAGTCTAAGCAGCCGTAGCTGCCAGTCCATAGGTTGGACGTTTTTTGCTGCAGGTCCACCAAATGGAGGTGGCTGCATAAAATATTGTTGTTGCGGCACAAATGGTAAGTTTGGTACCGCCTGGGCACTATGAAAGCCGGACTGACGGGAGGTGCCGCCTGACTGACTCTCATGGTACGACTGAGTATGCCTCATTGAGGCATTTCGCAAACTGTCCTGAAGATTTGAAGTAGAAGCCGACTCTGATAATCGGTCACTCTTCTTCTGCTCTAGCAGGTGCCGAGCATCTGTGAACGTTTGCTTTGACCCGTCCGCCTGAATATGACGAACCGGTTTCCTATTTCCCGTAGGATAACGAAGCTTTGTGAAATCAAGAGCAGACGGCTCCCGCTTCTTGGATTTAGGATGGGGAGTCGCCTCTCGCCCTTGAACTGGCTTCCTCTTCAGTGAAGTGGAAGGTTTCTTGGCCGACTGCTCTTTGACTGAAGCAGACGGTTTTTTGTTGATCAACTCTTGGATCTCTCCCTTGAAGTCCCTCATGAAGGTCATGAGTTCGTTCCTTGTGATGGGAGCAGACCCATCAGTCGGCTGTTGCCGAGCAAGCGTTGCGCCTGCTGGCTCGCTTCCTGTTTGAGGATACTCCCGTTCCCTCATTTCGGTATGACGGGTACGTCGGGCCCTTAGGGTCCCGTCTGGAGCTGTATGAGTTTCAACTTCAAATTCACTTTCGGTATCATGGTCCGACTGAACTTGAGGGTCGTCTAGGGGACGCCTCTCTTCTGGAGTCGGTACAGACTTGGATGCCATCTCTGAAGTACTCTCCCCACAGACGGCGCCAAATGTTTCGGGGTTTTCTGATGTCCTGCGGGAGAGTTACAATTCCGAGACTGGAACCGGACGCCTGTACCTGCAAAATAACGGAGACTCCTGAGAGCTCCGCCTCCAACGGTCAAGTTAGTACCCGATTAAGGAGTAATCAATACAGAAATTAAAGTAATGAGATCTCTCTAGGTGAGAGTGCTTAGTGTTGGTAATCTGCGTTGTTAGCGAGATTAGCCGGTTGTTAATAACTCTGCTCTTCTCTGCTTGATCTCTTGATTATTCGATTCTTTTGATTAATGAGGATTAATCGAGTATTTATAGCCTTGGGAAGCGTGCAACTCTCTAGGTTTAAGGTAAACCTAGGGCTGACCGGGCCTCTAGACTGGACTGGGCCTTGATGGCCGGTTTTCCCATTTGGCATGGGCGGACACGTGGCGTGTCTTAAGTGGTCCGTGGAGGACGTATCTGTGATTGACACGTGGCAGGTTCCTGTTGGACTTCGTGAAGAACACGTGGCGGAACCTGGTTGGTCCACTTGTCAGACGGTGATTGGTGGATAAAAATCCCCTAATCAGTAAGGGTTTGAGTGGGAGCAACCACGGCTGGTGGCGGAACCATCTTAGATGGGCCACGGTCGCTGCTCCGCTGGTCAAGGAGTAATCTCCGGCGATGAAGGAATACTAGTCGTGTGTTGCATAAAGCCTTTGATCATAAGTAATAGGTTCCGCCAAAGCGGGGTGTTGCATATAATCTCGGGAATATAGGGTAATATTTATGAAATTTACATGTCACTGTTTGGTTTTGCTCAACAAGATTATCAAAAGACAAAGTTTTGGGTCTTGAAACATAGAGATGGAAACAAAAGTTGTTATCTATCAACCAAGAATTATATGAGATATAATTAGTAAAGGTTGTTTGCTTACCAATAAAACATTAGATTTTATACATAGGGCCAAAGTCTGCTTAAAATTTTTTGTTTTAAAGGATCTTGGTATTCACATTAATTATACGGGACAAACTTTAAAGTGTGATAAGTAGCTTTGAATTGTTCAAATATTGTATTCTACTATGATAAACATAAAATTAACTTTGCTATATTTCTGTTGTAGATATCATATCTAGTAACAACAACAACAACAACAACAGTCCTAACTTGCATTCATACCTTGAGAAGGACAAATTGAACAACACTAACTTCCTTGATTGGGAAAGGAACCTAAGAATTGTTCTTAGGGCTGAAGGAAGAGAGGATGTCCTTGACACCCCTGTCCCAGTTCTGACAGCCACAACATCAGATGCTGAAAAGGCAAGTCAAAAGGTTGTTAAAGATAAATCAGTGTTTGTCACATGTCTTATGCTAGCTTCCATGGAACCAAACCTTCAAAAGAAGTTTGATGGTACGGATGCTCATAGCATTATCCAGCAACTGAAAAAGATGTTTCAGAAGCAAGCAAGGATAGAGAGATACGAGACTCATAGAGAGTTGCTCGGATGTCGACAAAAGGTCGATGAACCAGTGGGAGAACATGTTTTCAAGATGATGGAATTGTTCCAAAAAATGTCTAAACTGGGAATGACCTATACCACTGAAATGGCCACTGACATAATCATGATGTCATTGCATGATGGGTTTCAGCAATTCAGGCAAAACTTTAACATGCACAATAAAGTGCAAACCTTAGAAGAATTGCACGGAATGCTCGTCACTGCTGAGATGGACATTCCAAAACCAAAGAAAGAAGTTCTTATGGTACAAAAGGGTAAGGGGTTCAAGAGGAATGAGAAGGGAAAAATGGTTGTCAAAGGAAAGGGCAAGCAAGTTGCTCAGACTAAGACATCCAATAAGCCCAAGGGCGATCAAAAGCGGATGCCAAGTGTTTCTATTGTGATGGAATAAGCCATTGGAATTGCCGAAATTATTTGGAAGATAAGAAGACAGACTCTTCAGGTATCTATGTTATAGAAGTTAATTTAACAACTTCTACTTCTTGGGTATTTGATATCGGTCGTGGTACTCAAATTGTTTCGGATGTGCAGGGACTAAAAAGAAGTAGAAAGCTGGCTAAAGGAGAGGTAGAACTGCGCGTTGGAAAATGGAGCAAGAGTTGCTGCTTTGGCAGTTGGAACATATAGTCTACCTTTACCTTCTGGATTAGTTTTAGAGTTAAATAATTGTTATTTTGTTCCTTCTATTACTAAAAACATCATTTTAGTTTCCGTGTTAGACACCAAAGGTTTTAGTTTTGAAATAAAGAACAATAGTTGTTCGGTTTATTTTAAAGAGATGTTTTATGCTAGTGCTAAATTAATAAATGGTTTGTATGTATTAGATTTTGACAAACATATCTATAACGTAGACTGCAAGAAAAACAAATCAAGCGATTCGAACCCTACTTATTTATGGCACTGTCGTTTAGGACACATCAACCCAAAACGTATTCAGAAATTGCAAACGGATGGCATTTTGACATCGTTTGATTATGAATCATATGATATATGTGAAGGGTGTTTGATGGGTTAAATGACTAAGTCACCTTTTACAGGAAACGGTGAAAGAGCAAGTGATCTTTTGGGACTCATACATACAGATGTCTGTGGACCAATGAGCACTATGGCCAGGGAAGGGTTTAGTTACTTTATAACTTTTACTGATGATTTAAGTAGATATGGATATATTTACTTAATGAAGCATAAGTCTAAATCATTTGAAAAGTTCAAGCAATTTCAGAATGAAGTACAGAATCAACTTGGCAAAACAATAAAAACACTACGATCAGATCGTGTTGAAGAATATTTAAGCTAAGAATTTGATGATCATCTAAAGGGTTGTGGAATACTTTCCCAACTAACTCCACCAGAAACACCTCAGTTAAATGGTGTATCCGAAAGGAGGAATCGCACCTTACTTGATATGGTTCGATCAATGATGAGTCTTGCAAATCTTCCAATATCCTTTTGGGGACATGCCCTCAAAGCCACTGTTTTTACACTAAACAGGACTCCGTCAAAGGCAGTAGAAAAGACACCATATGAATTATGGACAAGAAGAGTTCCAAAATTATATTTTCTACGAATTTGGGGTTGTGAAGCTTGTGTAAAACGTTTACTCTCAGATAAGCTGTCTCCCAAATCTGACAAATGTTTCTTCATAGGTTATCCTAAAGAAACAAAGGGCTACTACTTTTACACCCGAAATGCGAACAAAGTGTTTGTTGCTCGAGATGGTGTCTTTCTGGAAAAGGGTTTTATTTCCAAAAAGACAAGTAGGAGTAGTATCTATCTCGAAGAAATTCGAGAGGAGCAACAAATGGATGTGGATAAAACCACGTCATAGACGCGATCACAGGGCTATTTTTTACCGATTAGGCCATTAGTAAATGAGGAAGAGCTAGTGCTTGAAACGCACGATCCTTTCCTCAATACTAACAATGTGATGGAGGAATTGCATTCAACGCAAGAACCTCCTATCGTCCCACTCGAATTAAATTCTTGCGAAAATTCTCAAATAGTTAAGAAGAACATTTCTCCTGTTGCTCAGCCCGTACGTAGATTTAGTAGACCAACAAGACCACCTAAGAGGTTTGTTGAACTTCTGTTAACGGAAAACTCTGAAATTATGATTTTGGACCGGGAAGATCCTACTAGTTAAACAAGCCTTGACGAGTCCAGACTCCAAAAAATGGCTTGGAGCCATGTAATTTGAAATGGAATCCATGTCAGAGAACCAAGTATGGAATTTGGTTGATTTGTCAAATGGGGTAACACCTATTGATGCAAATGGGTTTTCAAATTGAAAACCGACAAGGATGGAAATGTAACTATTTTCAAAGCTCGACTGGTTGCTAAAGGTTTCAAGCAAATCCATGGTATTGACTATGATGAAACTTTTTCACCGGTAGCGATGCTTAAATCTGTTCGGATACTTCTAGCGATTGCTACATTTTATGACTATGAAATATGGCAGATGGATGTGAAAACCGCCTTCTTGAATGGTTTCTTGCAGGAGGATGTGTACATGACACAACCAGAAGGTTTTATAGATCCAGATAATCCTACGAAGGTATGCAAGCTTAAGAAGTCTAATTATGGGCTAAAGCAAGCTTTTAGGAGTTGGAATCTTTGATTTGATGAGGCAATCAAAAAGTTTGATTTTCTCAGAAGCGAAGAAGAATCTTGTGTTTACAAGAAAGAAAGTGGGAACAACATAGTCTTCTTGGTATTGTATGTGGATGACGTACTTCTCATAGGAAATAACATACCAATGCTTGAATATGTCAAGGAGTGGTTGAAAAGTTGTTTCTCTATGAAAGACCTAGGAGAGGAAGAATACATTTTGGGAATCAAAATCCATAGAGATAGGTGTCGAAGGATGATTGGACTAAGTCAAGAAACTTATATAGATAAGTTCTTACAAAGTTCAATATGGAAAACTGTAACACCCCAATAGTTCTCTCTTTAAAACCTGTAAATACCTTTATCAATTTGCAAGAGAAAAACTGACGTGCTACCGCCACGTGTTCAAACGTTAAGGCTAGTTCAGAATTTAGCAGCGGAAAAACTAACTCAGTTATCAATAAGTTTCCAAAACCAATAACCAAAACCAAATTTAGTCTTACAAGTCGGAACCATTAAGGCTCTTATTCAAAACCCAATAAAAGTACTATATAATTAAATCAGATCAGAGTTAAAATAAATCCAACTTAAGAGTTGCAATAAACTGTGAAAATATCCAACACTCCACTCAAAATCCCACCACCTTGATGCAAGTTCTGATTGTGTAAAAACCTGTGATTAGTCTGCTCCCCAATATTACAAGTGTAAAAATAGGATTATTATAGGGTCATTGAAAGGCGAAGGCCATGACCAGGAAAAGAGACACACAAAAGCACGCAATCAGCAACGCTGAGTACATACAAGCTACGAATTATAACAAAGAATCCCTAACAGGTTACTAAAATTAATCAGCACACACAATCTAATTATTGACTCAAACACACACGCATCAACTATTAACATTACTAAGACCTCACTAATTACTAACAATAATTCATTTCATTCATTGGTTGGATTAAGCAATAGACCAAGTTGTCTCCCCATGATCCAATTCGGAACATCAATAAAAGAAAAACCCTATGCCTCATTTCGGAAACATTAATAAACATCCAATGGCAGACGGGCGCGACTCCGTGGCCATAGCTAGTATGAGATCTCATCTAACTCCTTATAGTTTTAAAAAACATTTGTAAACAAGAGACTCGTAGATCAGACGGCCTTTAGAAAGTACACGGCTAATACCCCGTGAACCCTAACCCCTGATTGTCAATACTCTAGATGTGCACAAATCCAGAGTTTTATTGCTCATCCATCTTGCACTTTACGTGATTTATAAGTTTAAACTTGGTGATGACTCAATGCAAAACAATACAACCAATCATACATCAATCATTCAAACAATTGAAATTTCCAATTCAATTCTTGATTTATTAGTGACAAACAATATTTAGTATTGAATCCTTTAACTACCTCGGTGTATAAACACCTTAAGTGCATAAGGCACCTTGATCCTCAACCTCGTCTTATAAGACTTTAATTCTCCCTGTACTCGTTCCACTTCAATAATCATGAACGAGTAATATATTAATTCATTCCACATATTCACGTACCTTTGCCTCTAAGCTCATCTTGCAAGTTAATGCATAAATAATAATTACAAGATAAATTAATACGCATTTCTCGTACATGAAACTAAACCAACCATCACATTATTCACCAATCAAACTTACTACCTTACAATTCCAACCAATCCACAAGTTTCCTAACATGATTCTAAGTCTTCCAAGCCCTTAAACATGCTTCTAGAGTCAAGCTTTTCGTATCCTTGTACGTACCTTGAGTAAACGAGTTGGTTGACCACTTTAGGAACTAAAAATCGCCTTCTACAATGTCCTCTCCTAAATCAAACAATAATAATTCAATCAATACCCAAGCAATATAATTTACAGCAATACTAACTTACTTTAAAACCCCTTAAACCATTGAAATAATGCTTTTAAATTACTCGCAATAGTCAAAGTTAATAATTCAATAGTTCAACTATAAGTCTATATGTTAAAATCATGAAAATATAGCTTATAACATAAAATTCCAGCAACTTTAAAGTAAGGATTATACTCTGAAAATTTAGTTTAAGAATATAAAACAACCTCATAAACATCTCTACTTGAAATAATCATTATCTAGTAGGTTAGTATGTTAAAAACCTAAAAATCCATCATAAAACCATGATTTAAAACCTTTAAAACCAAGATTAAAAATCTGAAAATTTACTTTAATAGTAGCATGTATGAATGCAACAATCTAAACTTGAAATATATAATTAGAATTCAATTAGTTTCATAAAAACTCAATCAAACCTTCAAAATTCAATATACAACACTTTAAAACCTTCCTTTTTGCTAGAATTAAAAGCTTATATATTATTCTTAAAATTTCCTACATAAAAACATTAAAATACATACTTATTCATAAAATTACAGCAAGTTTAAAGCTTTATAAAAATCTGAAAATTTATTTTAAACATTAAATCTTCGTTAAAAATCAAAAACTATCTGAAATCCAAACGTCGTTTACACACGAAAAACACTATTTTTTTTGTAAAAATCGGACGAGTTAGAATCTAAATGTGATTAAACGTGATAAAAAAAATTAAGAACGGAGATCAAAGTTGATTACGGAAAACTGAAAATTTGTTTTTATGCTTAATTAATCATTAGAAATTCAATAGGAACAAAAGCCCCAAATTAATTGATCATTAGAACCCTAAAATCCCAATTTAACTAAATTAAAACCCTAGGTTTAAAATTACAAAATTTGAAAATTCAAACAAGTTTTAAACATCAAAAACATGATTTTGATACTAAATAAACTAATTTCAAGCAATAAAAACCAAAACCCAAAAATCAATTGCATAAGCTTTATGAAAATAATAAGAAAAAAGGAGGAAGAAAATAAGAATAACCTTTTTGTGTGGGGGAAAATTTGGGGATTCATGGGGTATTTATAGAAGAGAATTTTAGGGTAGAATTGGGCCTCATGAAAATAATGGGTCAGTTAAATAAACAAATGGGTTAGAATTTGTTTTTATGATACTGGATTGTAGGATATAGGTTCATAAAATAATTTAGCCTAAAATAATTTTTGACCTAAATTAATAATTTGAAACTTTTAAAATTAAATTCTGGAAAAATACAAATAAATATTATACATAAAATAAAATTTCATTTATAAAATATTTAAAAATACGGGGGATTACAAAAACTCTAAAAGAGGATTTATTCCCATGCAACATGGCATATCGCTAAACAAGAATCAGTGTCCAAAGACATCTGATGAGACTAAGCGAATGAGAAATGT
This sequence comes from Chenopodium quinoa, assembly GCF_001683475.1. NCBI lineage: Eukaryota > Viridiplantae > Streptophyta > Magnoliopsida > Caryophyllales > Amaranthaceae > Chenopodium > Chenopodium quinoa. The sequence continues at coordinate 1,344,522 of NW_018744996.1, read as the reverse complement.
TCCTTATCCATCTGCTATAGGCCCAATTATGTATGTTATGATTTGTACAAGGCCAGATGTCTCATATGCCTTGAGCTTATGTAGCAGATTCCAATCAAATCCGGGTAACGCACACTGGAGTGAAGCTAAGAACATCCTTAAGTACTTAAGAAGGACTAAGGATAGTTTCCTAGTGTATGGAGGTGAGAGTGACTTAGTTGTTAAAGGTTACACGGATGCAAGTTTCCAAACCGACAAAGATGACTTCTAATCACAGTCTGGTTTCATTTTTTTGTCTAAATGGAGGTGCAGTCAGCTGGAAAAGTTCAAAGCAGAGCACTGTAGCAGATTCTACAACAGAAGTTGAATATTTGGTAGTAGTTGAAGCAGCCAAAGAAGCCGTTTGGATTAAGAAATTTCTCATTGAGTTGGGAGTTGTGCCTACCATTGTGAATGGAGTTGACTTGTACTGTGATAATAATGGTGCAATTACTTAGGCAAAAGAACCAAGATCACATCACAAATCTAAGCATGTGGAAAGGAAATTCCATTTAATCCGAGAAATTGTTGCTAGGAAAGATGTCAGAGTTTGCAAAGTTCATACGGATGAGAATGTCGCTGATCCATTGACTAAACCCCTACCACAGCCAAAGCATGAAAGTCACGCTAGAGCTATAGGAATCAAGTGTGTTGGAGAATGGCTTTAGATTATGTAATCGATTTTCATAATTGTAAAGACATTGAATCGTGTAATATTTATGTTTATCAATAAATTATTCTTATTTAATTGTGGTTTAGAATTAAATAAAATGTTCAAATTAATTGTAATTTTATAGGTTGTCATATGCGTAATTTGACAAATGAAACCCTATTAGGAGACATAAATTATAAATTACTAGTGTTCCTAGTCTGAGACATTAATGGACATAAATGGCTCAATAAAAAGACTAGTATGTGGATCGATTGATAGCTCAGTTTCATGAGCTATAGGGACATAGAGATGTTTAGTCGACTACATAGATATGCATTGTGATGTGTATGGAACAGACCAAAATTGAAATAAGATTTCAAACTTATATTTAGTGGATTCCTCATAAATGAGAACAACATTCTTCCATGAGATAATTGGTATATCCTTGATGATGTCAAACGCCGTGCCGTAAAAGGAGGTAATAAAGGCAGCAATCAAGAGTGCTAAAAGTTTAATGGGAGTATTGGTTGGACAGGAATGGATAAGTCCTCTTATTTTAAATGGGATTGGTGTCTTGGCCTCTTGAAGAGTTAGAACTGAAAATGCATGGCCATGCTCAAGTGGATTATTAAAGGTTTAATCACTTGTTTCTACAGTTCTTAACTCAGATTTCAAGAAACAATTTGAATCTTAATATGGATGACATAAGATGTTATCATATTATCAAATTGGACATTCAGAGACTTAAGAGAATTCAAGATTGCTCCACTTGTTCTCGGACAAGTGGGAGATTGAAGGAGTGTCCTCGATCAAGTACAACAATCACTAAATTTAATATAGGATTAATTAAGGAGATTATTTATTCGGTTATTTTAGGAATCGTAATGTTTTGCTAGAAACCAACTACGATTTGCAGGCCTATTATTTAATGGGCTTGCTGCTAAATGTAATTGAATCCTATGAGGTCACACATAAAAGCACGAGATGAAAAAGCACACCAAGACTAATAAAGGTTAAGTGGGCGGTTATTTGAGGAGTCATTATATATACAATTACAGAGAATAGAAATATAATAATACTTCTCATAAAAAAATTGTATCCATAAAAAGTGAGAAGAGAGAAAAGTTTCTTTCTCCTTCTTCCGTAATAGCATACGTGGGATTCATCTCGGGTTTTGTGGACCAAGTAGAGGAATCACAATTGAGGTTTTGGATCTCCGAAGAAGAACAATCTAAGGCTAACGAGGAGTACACGCATTACAGGTATATCTTACTACTTTATGTGATTCGTATTATTTATATGCATGAGATCCTGTTTTAGATGTTTAGGAAGTGTTCCTGAAATTCTGCTATCGCATCTAATATGTTCCTACAAGGGGGTGGGGGGAAGGAAGGGGGCAAGGTGGCTTTTGATTGTTGATTGATTTTTCGGGTTTTTGCATTGTACTAACTAGAAGCTGTGCTATGTTTCGAAAACAAAATCTTTTGCTCCTATTAACAGGAACTTGGTCCTATGGGCTCGTTGGATCTAAAATTCTTTTGAATGTTGCTGAATGTTAATAATCCATCTGCTCTTGTTCTTACATGTATGTACATGACTTGTAAGATTCTTGTGGGACAAATTTGTTCCTGAAATAATTCGTAGAATCCATTGTTTTGGGTTTCATAATCTTCATATGTGGATAAAAAATAGGCTCATTTGCTTGTATCACTCGTTGTCTTTTACTTTTCCTTTATGTTTCCCTCCATGCTTCCGAGTACATGAACAAGATTCGCCCTTGTTCTCGTGCCTATTCTCATGATTGGACAGAATGCCCTTTTGTTCATCCAGGTGAAAATGTTAGGAGGAGAGATCCGCGGAAGTACCATTACAGCTGTGTTCTTGCCCTGATTTTAGAAAAGGAGCTTGTAGGAGAGGGGATATGTGCTGTGAATATGCTCATGGGGTTTTTTTAGTATTGGAGTTCAATATAGGACACGTCTCTGCAAGGACGGCCCAAGTTGCGCTAGAAGAGTTTGATTCTTTGCTCATATACCTGAGGAACTGAGACCACTTTATGTGTCTACTGGTTCTGTTGTTCCCTCTCCCCGCTCAAGCGCTTCTAGTTCTATAGATATTGCTGCTGCTATGAACTTTATGCCAGGATCTCCCTCATCTCTTATGTCTCCTTCTGCTTTCACTCCACCAATGTCACCTTCAGCTGCTAATGGAATTTCTCATTCTTCCTTGGCTTGGCCACAGCCAAATGTTCCGTCTTTGCGTCTTCCAGGCAGCAATCTTCAGTCCAGTAGGTTGAGGTCATCTCTTAATGCAAGAGATATTGCAGTTGAAGAGTTTGAAATGCTGCAAGATTATGACTTGCAACAACAGCTCCTGAGTGAATTTTCTTGCCTTTCTATGAACCCTAATTCTTTAAACCGCTCTAACCGCTCAAAAACTCTGAACCCTTCTAACCTGGATGATCTTTTTTCTGCTAAAAGCTTGTATCCACGGCATAATGATCCAAGACTGGGTTCATGTCTTTACTCGCCTACTCATAAATTTGCTGTTTTCAACCAGTTTCAACAGCAGCAGCAAGGCATGCTCTCTCCAATCAACACAAATTTCTCGCCTAAGGGTGTAGCTGACCATCCATTACTGTCAGGAAGAATGTCTCTTCAAAGTGTGGAACCCATCTCCCCAATGAGTGCTCGGGCTTCTTTGCTTGCTCAACGGGAGCAACAACTTCATCACTTCCGCAGTCTCAGCTCTCGGGATCTTGGAACCAGCTTGGGTGCCATTGTGGGTTCTCCTGTTCATTCTTGGTCAAGATGGGGTTCCTCCAACGGTAAGCCAGACTGGGGTACAAACACGGATGAATTGGGTAAACTCGGGAGATCTTCGTCTTTTGAGCTTGGCAACAATGGTGAAGAGCCTGATCTTTCTTGGATTCAGTCACTTGTCAAAGAATCACCTACTGACATTAAAGAGAAGGTTGGAGGTTCTGTTTCATCAGCAGTTGACAGTTCTTATTCTAAAGTAGTGGATTTGGTAGAAAGATATTAATTAATGAATAATATTACTTGTCCTTTGCTTTCTGGATTTTGATTGGTAGCAACGAGGCAAGATATAGGTAGCAGAAAGAATGGAGCAAGGTAAGCAGATAAAAGTATGCTATTTTTTTTCTATTTTGTTAGTTGAATGATTTTCATTCCGACTATTCTTGCTAATGTAGTTAGAAAGGGTAAAATCTTGTTACACCATGTTTCTTATGAACCATGGTGCTTCTCGGCTATTATTTTGAAAGGCTTAGCCTTGGCCTAGTCAATTTTGCTTTGAATGCTTAGAAATATGTTTCATTAAAGAAACTATATATCTCATGTATCTTCCATCTCTTTTCCATTGAATTCATTGCCTCATTCTGTAAACCATTAACATGGTGTTATTATTTGCACATCCTCAATGCAATTGTTTTCTTCTCTATCGGCGGATAAAAATTTTCTTTTGTATACACTTAGTATAATTTGGTTATCTTGTGAATTAAATGTCTTCTCTCATATTTCTTTTGGTCAAACAATTTCTAATCCAAATTAAATTAAGGGTGGATTGGATAGAAAAAAAAAAGCAAATTACAAAATCTCCAAAATGTCGTTGAGGAGGAGTAATATGAAACGAAAGCAGTTCATTATTAAATAAGTAGCGTATCCATACCAACTCAAATATAATTATTCCACTTCTAAATCTAACTACCACACTAAAATGAGGATAGCGACGTTGTTGGAGTTATTCCAGAAAATCTATTACCCATATTCGACCCCAAGCCATCATACCAACTATAGTAGATTCTTGTATATGCTATACCAACAAAGATAAGACCTATCTTCGTCGGTTCATTCACTAATACTATCCATGTTATGGAACTGTCTACGTTAAACGCTGTTATGCTTGCCCAAGTGTATTATGTCATTAACAACAAAAGGCATCTTCGTTTCCATATAATTAAAGTAATAACTTCTTTGGCATCATCCTGTAACAATGCACCAATTATAACCTGGGGTACCAAAGTTATTTGTTGGAATGCCAGAGGGATGAACCGGCCATCCTTTATATGTCATCTGTATGCAATCCATACGGTGTTCATAATAACTAAGGCCAGATTCCGCAGAGAGGATCTAATGCATAAGTGTATTCATGTATCCCATATAGTTTGAATACAAGATCTACGGACCTAAAGGTTGTCCTGGGGGTGTTGTCATTTCATTGGCAACCATCCAAAATAAGTCATACTTGAATACGCATTAGACACTAACTCCGGTTTTGAAATTTAAAGGAGGAGTTCGAATTTTAAAAACCGTAATTGACTTAGACTGAAATTGGTAACATTCATTGAAATTTAGCGAAACATAATTTGTTTTTGGATAATATACTACTAACAATTGAATTAGAGTATACCTACAAGAGTAACAATTGGTCACGTTACTGTGCTGGATAATTATGAACATGATATATCATCTTAGGATTACGTGGTATTAATGTGATATACCATCAAAGGATATATTGGTATTTACATCATGTACCATTTCAAGTTAAACCGGCACTAATTAGAGTTGATCATATGCAGCCAGGCCCGATTTTAGGCAGGTTTTGGGCAGCCTTTTCCAGCCTGAAATTGGGTTGGGCCAGACCTGATTTTTCGAAAAATTTCAGCGGGCTTGGGAAAGCATTTTTATGCCAATTTAGTTGATTTTTTTGGCCCGGCTCGAAAAGCTTGCACGGTCCGACCATTTTGGACGGGTTTGGGCACGAACTTGTCGGCCCAAAGCTTGGCCCGGCCCGGTTCAATAAATGGGCAGAAATTTTATGCCTTGGCCCGACCCGCCCAATGATCACCTCTAATATTAATAGATATACCATTTTAGAATACGTTGGTAGTAATAAAACATACCAGCATATTTACTGTTGGTGTTACTATGGCAAACCATCAACAATATTCTTAGTTTTAATATAAACTAAAACGTCAGAACTTGTTATGATTAAAAATAAGACATACATTATCAAAACTACTAAATTACTACATTGCCCAACACCATTTAACAAGCTAAGTACATATTCAGCCATGGCTGCCATAGTTGAAGAAGTCATCGAGTCCCATGTTCAGAACATGCCCACCATAATGAGTTGTGCTCTTGGATCATCGTAATGGACTTGGATGAGGCACCAAGGGGACATTCCTCAACGGAGTCACAAACACTCCATCATCACCTTTCTCTACAACCTGATTTAAGTCAATCCCATCACGCCCTACATGATTCAAGTCAATACCATCATCCCCTGCATTATTTAAGTCTATACCATCACCCCCTGCATGATCAGAAACATCACTTTCTCCCAAACTTTCATCATTAGAACTAGAATATGATCTACCATTTTCCTCTTCATCTCGATCCATGGGCGTTTCCTCACCAACAACATAATTGTCCTGGACAATTTAAGACTTATATTCAAACACAATATCAAACCAATAAAATGCTATGATCTAAACAAACTCTTATATTAACTCACAATATCAATAAAATTAACTCTGGTATATCTCTTAATTTAACTCACAATATCATCAACAACAATTTCACTCTTTTATTAACTGACAATATCAACAACAACAAATTCACTTTTCACATACCCCATGTATAAACAATTTAACAATCATACACAAAACATCACAACAGTACAGTACAATTCAGTTCGTAGTTGGTATTAATATCAAATACTCCCTTCATTTTTAATTACTTGCTCCACTTTCCATTTCTGGCCAATACTTGCTCCATTTCCTTATTTGGAAGCTTTTACAATATTTAATTCATTTCTCTCAACTAGTGGACCCAACATAAATTATATTTTATTAATTTCATGTTCTCCTTTCTCCAATTCTCTCAACTACATTTGCTTTTTACAATTTTTAATTTTTTCACCTACCCCACTACCTCCATATTTTATTACTTTATCCAATTTCTCCTAAAACTCCATGTGTGGAGAAATGGAGTAAGTATTTAAAAACAGAGGGAGTACCATCTAATCTTTAATTGGTATTTCATGCTACACAATAAAATATCAACGTCACCATGATCCCAATTTCATACTACAATAGAACATCCTCCATACTTATAAATTGCAACAGAAGCTATATTCCCAATTTCATACTTCAATAGAAACCATGCCGTAACAACAAATAACTACAAACTTATAATTCATGCTAACATATCAATAACAATAATTCCACAATATCAATACCAAAAATTCCACAATAGAACTTAACAGTATTTAATGTTATCATCACTACCATTAATGCCACAAGTTCTTATTAAACAACAATACTAATTAATGCAATTATAACTACCAATTAAGGCAATTATCCATGAGCATTCCACATTCCGCTACTTTATATCAAAAATTACAGTTGCAAAATTATTACAAATAAAGTGTGCACTAACCTCGGCACTCCGACTACCACCAACATCGCTCCATCCATCAACACAATGCATCTTCAATCAATTTCAGATAACGCAGAACCAATTCACCAATTTCAACTTCCAGATGTGGAACAATAATTATCCAACCACACAACAAATCGAAGGCCCAACAAATTTCGCAAGATTAGTTTACAAAACACAAAAACATGAATTACAAGAAATTGGTAAATGATTAAATTGATTCTTGTAATTTATTGTGTGCAAAAAAGAATAAAGATTGGAGATAAGTTTGAAAATAAAGAATTTTGTGAATTAGGGGGAAGAATGTGAATATTCCCGCTATGAATGAATTTTGGCAGATATATATATATATATATAAGAACCCTTCTCTATATAAGAACCCAATTTTATATAAGAACCAATCTCAGCCGTATATTAGTTTTGATCCAACCATCTAAAATGATCCTTTAGTAATGGCATTTCTGTAATTCTTCTTTTATGTTCTAATTTTTTTCTCCACTCCTATGTTCTAAATTTAGTTTACTTATGTTCTAATTTTTTTTTCCTATGTTCTAAATTTAGTCTACTTATGTTCTAAAGTTTTTTTTCCCTATGTTCTAAAGTTTTTTTTTTCTATGTTCTAAATATTCTTTTACCTATGTTCTAAATATTCTTTTACCTATGTTCTAAATTCTTTTGCCTATGTTCTAAATTTAGTCTATTTATGTTCTAAAGTTTTTTTTCCTATGTTCTAAATTTTTATTACCTATGTTCTAAAGTATTTTTTTCCTACGTTCTAAATATTTTTTTTTACATATGTTCTAAATTTAGTCTACTTATGTTCTAAAGTTTTTTTTCCTATGTTTTAAATCTAGTCTACTTATTTACTGCTCATATAACTTAGTGCTAATTTAATTTGTTTTATTGGATTTTTTTTTTTAAAAAATAAAACATTTGAAGTTTTTTTAGTTATTTATAAAGATAACCTATGTAGGAATTGAACCTACATCCTCTATGCATTTGCATAGTGCTCTTCCAATTGAGCTAATAGGTTTTATCATATGTTCTAAGTATTATTTGCATATGTTTTAAAATTTATTGCTTAAGCTCTAACTTTTTCAATCTAAGCTTTAAATATATGTATGTTCTAAACTATTTTCCTATGTTCTACATTTTATTGTTTATGTTCTAAATTTTTCTGTCCATGTTCTAAATATATATCCTATATTCAAATTTTTTTGTCTATGTTCTAAATTTATTTCCTATGTTCTAAACCTATGTTCTAAATTTTTTCCGTATGCTCTAAATTTTATCCTATGTTCAATGTTCTGAATTTTTTCTACCTATTTTCTAATTTTTTTTCCATACGTTCTAAATTTTTTCTATCTATGCTCTAACTTTATCCTATGTTCTAAATTTTTTCACCTTATGTTCTAAATTTTTTCACCCTATGTTCTAAACTTATTTTCTATGCTCTTATTTTTTTTTTCCAATATTCTAATTTTTCAATTTTTTTTCCTATAATCTAATTTTTTTTTTCAATGTTCTAATTTTCTATGTTCTAAATTTTTACTATGTTGCAAATTATTTTCTTATGTTCCAAATTTTTCCTATGTTCTAAAGTTGTTCGTATATTCTACTCATATGTTCTAAAGTTGAGAATAAGAAATTAAATAGCATTACATTGTGTAGCTAACTCTAATACATACTTGTATGTCTATACAATGTATCCAAGACTCAAATGCTCAACTTTCTACAACTGAAGCTGTCTATATAAACTGATGTTATCAGGTTAAGGCTGGCTGCAAGGGTTGTAGATAGAGTATGTCTAGCCGCTAACGCTTTGCTATCACCACTTTGTCATTGTCTGACATTGTTAAGCATGTTGCTTCCATAATATCTCCGACTGGGTCACGCATATATAACTCCTCCAAATTATGACTTATTTTTTTAGTTATATTTAAAGATAACCTATGTAGGAATCGAACCTACATCCTCTATGCATTTGCATAGTGCTCTACCAATTGAGCTAATAGTTTTGGCGCGTACACCAATAGGTTTTGACGCGTACACCTAACAATTAAATAGCATAATCCAACCTAAATAACGTAATCCAACCTGAAATCTAACCATTACAATAGCCCTATATTCTAAATATATGTTTTAAGTTCTTTTCATATGTTCTAAACTCTTTCTACCTATGCTCTAAATTTTCCTCCCTATTTTTCTATTTTTTTTTCATGTGTTCTAGATTTTTTTTCCTATGTTTTTTTGTATGTTCTAACATTTTTTCATATGTTCAAAACCAATGTTCTAACTTTGTTCATATGTTGAAACTTTTTTTTTCCAATGTTCTAAACTTATGTTCTCATCTTTTTCCCTATGTTCTAAACTTTTTCCCTATATTCTAAAATTTTTCCCCTATATTCTAATTTTATCAATCTATGTACTAAATTTTTTCCCCTATGTTCTAAATTTAGCAATCTATGTTCTAAATTGTTTTTCATATTTAAATTTTTTTTCCTTATGTTCTAAATATTTTTTTATGTTCTAAAATTTTTGTCTATGTTCTAAATTTTTTTCCCTATGTTCTACTGTTTTGCATATGTTCAAAATTTTTGTCTGTGTTCTAAATTTATTTCCCTACGTTCTAAAATTTGTTTTCTATGTTCTAAAATTTTCTGTCTAAGTTATAATTTTTTTTCCTATGTTCCAAATTTTTTTCCCTATGTTCTAAATTAAAATGTCTATGTTTAAAGAAAATTTTCCTTCTATTCTAAATATTTTTCCTTGTGTTCCAAAATTTTATCCTTTATTCTAGATTTTTTCTAGCTATGTTCTAAAAATTATATTTAAAAATTTCCCTCATGTTCTAATGTTTTTTTCTATAATCTAAACTTTCCTGTCGATGTTCTAAATTTTTCTGCCTATGTTCTAAATTTTATCTCCTTACATTTCAATTATTTTCCTATGTTCTAATCATATAATGATCTCCCACGTAACTTTGTTTTTTACTTATATTCTAACCTATTTTCTAATTCTTTTTCTTTTTCTTCCTATGTTAAATTTTTTTCCTAAGTTTCAAATTTTTGAACATCATATCTAAGACGAAGTATCATATACTGATAATTGAACATAAGAAAACCATTATAGCTTTGTGAATGCCAAATTGGGTTTATTATTTTTATATATGATCCACCTTCTGCTGTAAGTTGCTTAACTCCTAAAGCTAAACTCAAATTTTGAATTCCCAAGGCTTTCTTCTCAGCTTATTATATCAGAATAATACTACAAGTAATTAAAAAACAATGATAAAAGTTGGAAGTTAAAATATCAAGCAAACATAATTCAAAAAAAATCTACTCCACAAAATAACACTAGAGATAAATACGAACAAGTATTTACCATTATATGAGCAGCCAAAAGTGCCAATTCTAGTAGTCCCAAAGTCGTGAATTATGTAATTGAAAGTACGACGAAAATTGGCTGATAAAAATCGAAAATTCTTGAAAAAAAATAAATGAATTTATTAGAATAAAATTGATGAACAAAAAATCGCTGATGAAAATCGATGTATAATAAAAATCGCACATTATAATCGCTCATAAAAATCGAACATGATAATGTACAATAAAAATCGCTCATAAAAATCGAATATGATAAAAATTGCTGAAAAATAGAACAAATATACTTTAAATCGCTGAAAATCCGTTCAAAATGCTCACAAAATGAATTTTTTTGGGAATTTGAAGAGAGAGAAAGTTTGAGGAGAGAGAAAATGTCGACTATTTTTTTGGAGGAGAGAGAAAATTAGGGTTTATATACCAAGAGTGGTTTGTTCTATTATCTTATTACTTGATTTCCTTTAATCTTGACCGTGTAATTCAATATAATCTTACGGTTGAGATTTATTCTTATATAAGATTGAGTTCTTATACAGAGGATGGTTCTTACCGGATCCCTCCCCTATATATATATATATATATATATATATATATATAAAGGGGATTTTTTTTTCGAGTTTTTAGAGAGCCACGTAGGATTTTAATTTAAAAAATTTATCAGAGCGCCACATAGGATTAATATTTTTAAAACGTTACAATAGGATTATGCCATGTAAGATTAGGTTTTTTTTAAAGCAATACATAGGATTTTAATAAAAAATAAAAATTACTTTGTGAAATAAAATATTATATTTTTATATTAGGAATTTTATCTAAATAGATAAACAAAATTAATAATTCATTTTATAATAAAAAAAATTGAAGTAGTAAGCAAGTGAATATCACAAAGTTTTAGAAAAGTTATATATTTAGTAAAATATTTCATTTCAAAAAAATACAAACAAGTTGTGCATCGCACGTGCTTCATCTAGTAACAATTAATTTGGAGAAATTCCAAGTTTCTCAACAAGAGAAACAAACTATGTTTCTCAAATGGCAAAAACATAAATAAAAGCACTTATTTTTTTACTGTTCATTGGCAATATCGCTTCAAGTAGCGGTTTTGCCATAAACTGCTACTTGAAGTGGCGGTTTTGCCCATAAACCGTTACTTAAAGTAACAGTTTTACCTGTAATTGTACAAATTTAGCCTCTTAAGAAACAAATTTTATTTCTCATGTTGAGTAAATGAGGCGACCTCATTAATTTTAGACAAATTATGACAAAAAAGACCCGCAATGCTGTCCCTTTTTTTTTTTTTTTTTTTTTTTTTTTTTTTTTTTTTTAACATTTGCTTTTTATTTAAATGCTATTTAATTGTTGACTGTTGTACAAATAAGGACTGGTACTCCTCAACATCTTCTTCTTTCTTCAACCTTCCCCTTCTTCCAATCTCCAGAAATTTCCTTCGCTGCTTTCAAATTCAGCACTATCAGTATAATTAGGGTTCCATATTCTAACCTTTGATTTCTGCTACCTGCTTTTCAATGGAAGACGAACCAGTTATATGGCAATCAGAATCCAATTCAATAACCTCTTCAATGGTTGGTCGAGTGATGAACACGCTGCTTACCTCTCGACCGAAGAAGCTTGAAGACGCCATTTTTAAACTCGGCGAAGCTCCAAAATCAACTTTTGCTGGTAATATTAATAGAATTTATTTATTTATTTCATTTTTTCGGGAATTTTGTATGAAATTTGATGATTTGGTTGTTATTTTCTGTTGCAGTTACACTAGATGAATCTCTGCGCGTTTTGAATAAGTATGTGAGAGACGCTGTTGATGAAGAAAAGCAATTAGACGAAGTTCTTATTCCTATGATTGAAAATGTAATGGATTTTATATCTCTATAGTTTAATGTTTGCATTTTAATTCTCCTTTTGGTTATTCTTGAATTGATTGAAAATTGTGATTCGTGTTGCGGAATTGGTGTCATATGGATGGTAGAAAGTAATATGATTACTATAGTTATGAAAATAAAGATTGTTATGTTTGATTATCAAGCTGATGATCGCCTAGTGATTGTCCTGCTAAGGGTTGTGTTTGGCGAGTTTAGGAGTGGTTTGGAAATGAACGGGAAATGTTGCAGACTTGCAGAAAGAGGCTAATCAGTTTTAAAATGAAAATGATAGATTATTGTTGTGAGAAAGAGATGTTTTGTATATGTATGCCTGTATCTGTCAATTTTGAATGCTATGTTAGAAGAATATTGGAATATTGAGTTAGAAGGTTATTAGAGTGTGGCTTGTGTAAGTTGTTACGGAGTTGATCCTCACACCGAATTTTAAGTGCTGGAAGTTCGATTGACTGACTTTCTCTATAGTCCTCTTCACTAATGAAATGCTCACTTGGTTTGTAAGGAGGTGATTCTGCTGGTGCATTATAAATGACATATTCATTCTTCATTTTCCGATTGTTATGTTGGCAGTCCTTAGGCTCTCAATTTTTTATTGGGCTAGTTGCAATTTGCTGAGCCTGTGATCAATAACTGACCTATTATGAACTATGATTTGTTGGTTCTGGTTGAGTATACGTTTCGTACTTTTGTGTTTGTTCTAGTAACAAACTTGTTCCAAAAATTTAAGCTTTTACACATATGTTGTGGGCTTTAGAAATGTTTCTTTGATTCATCTTTACCCTATTTTACGTGCAGCTTTTGAGGTGCAAGGAGTCGAAGCATCCCAATCAGACAATGATTCTCTTGAACTGGCTCTTTCAAGATGAAGCTCTTTTTTTGCCACTTGCAAAGGATTTTGTCAATATTATATCAAGGAGGGAAGATCGATATATTGCACTTGGCTGGTGCAAGCTTGTACGCTCGCTTGTAATGTATGATACAAAAATGACAAGCTTTTCAAAGAATGGTTAGTCTTTTTTTACATAAAAAAAAGTGATATTAGTTTATGCCAGCTTACCGAGTGAATTGAATTATTAAATTTATACTTTTATAGTAGAGATGTTGAGTTGTATGATAACTTACTTTTGATGACAATAGCGCTGCATTTCCTAGATCCTTTTTCTATTATGTGCTAATTAAAATGTTAATACATTTACTCCCTCCGTTCCATAATAATTGACACATTTTGACTTTTTTTTCACTATTCATATTCCAACTTTAACTATAGCTTTTGAGTAATGTATGAAAATCGATCAATTAGTTGAGACATTTAGGCTACATTCCCCAATTTGTCATTCTTCTCTGCCTTTATGTCATTCCCACAGGGGAGTTGGAGAGGGGGGGGGGGGGGGGGAAGCTGATGCATTCTTGGCCCATCAAAGAAATATATTGAAGTGTGACTTTGCATCTTTTCATAACTGTCTTTATGGTGTTTAATGTAATTTACTATTGGCTATAGTTAGGGTTGTTAAAAAGCTGGATAGTGGACTTAGGCTTAATATGAAGAGTATTAGCCTTTTTTACTTGGGCTTAATATGAAATAGATGAGCTTGAGCTCAACCGAGATTTATGTTGGCTCGTTTAGGTATTAAGTTTTTCAAGCTTAGCTCACGAGTAGCTCGTTTAATTCGAGATAGAGCTTGAGCCAAGCTACAATCATATATACTAGCTTTTAATAAATGAGCCTTGGTGAACGAGTAAGATCAAATTAATCGGGCATTTATAATCATGTTTTTTTTTTCCTTGCAAAAATAATATTAAAAATAACTAATTCCGATAATATGTAATTAGTTAGTTACTCTATTCTTTTTTTGTTCTATTCGCTTTTCATTTTAGTGCATTTCATTTTGTTTTACTCACTTTGCTTTATTCTATTTTAAGCCTACCCCTTTTACTATCTTGCCCCGTTTGCCCCACAACAATTGCACCGTTTCATACCCTCTTTTTCATTTTATTCATCTTTCTCTTACACGCACATACCTTTTTACTTTTTCTCTTACCTTTATCTTACACCCACTGAACTTTTTCAATATTTTCTTAATTGTGTATTTATAATAGCTGAGTAGAAGTATATTCTAGTTATCTTTTGTGATATTTACCGCTACCTTTGTTCCTTAGTTTTATAACACTTACTATTTTAGCAGTCCGTTTTTAAAAGTTCTTTACACTTTTACTTTATTCCAATTTTGGATACATCTTTCCACTCATTCTCTTATACCTTTTCCAACTTACACACCACCACAACAATCAATAACTAAACAATAACTAAAACTACGAGCCCTTATGAGTTTCAAAACTAATCTGGACAGAGGGAGTAATTCATATAACGCAATTTGAATGAGTTTTAAAAGAGCTATTTGCGAGCCTAAATGTAGTGAGTACTTATTTGTTCAACCTAGACTTGTTTACTAATAATGAACAAGCTTTGTCAGAGAGCATCAGTTCATTGACATCCCTAGCTCTAGCTGTAGATACATCACCTTCATTTAGAAAGTCTAAAGTACTCTATATTGAATTATATTTTTCTAAGCGTAGAGGATGAAATTAATGTGTGATTTTGTATTAGTGTCTTTAGTGAGATTTTTGGCTTGATCATGGCTTACTTATTATAGATTAGCTAATTGGAAAATTAATACCACATCCGTTTCACAATAGAGCATTGTTTTGACTTTTGTATTATATTGTGAAACCGATGAAAATTGAAATGTAAATTATGCGCTTAAAATCCTTCTCATTCTTCCACGCACATAAAATCCTTCTCATCCTTCTTACTATAGAGAAGTTTCTTAAGATGAGAAGGATTTTATTTACAACTAATTTTTACTAAATGTGCAAAATAATTTTGACTCAAATTCAATGTGCATATATTTTGAAAAAAAATTAACTTGTAAGTCAATTTTGTACATTTAATGGAAAAAAATGCATAATCAGTGAAAAACTTTGCACATGTATCCATCTCATCCTTTTTAAGAAACTTCTCATTAGTGTAGTCAAAGTTAATAAATGAATATTGCAAAACTCAAAACGTTGCATCTATTGTGAATTGGAGGTATTATGTAGTAGGAGTTGTATTTTGCTTAACTTTAATATATTTACTTATTTATGTTCTCCATCCCAGGTTTCAAATTTAACCATCAAGCTTTATTGAAGATCCTTTCATCAAGTATTGGACATCTTTCAGTAATGGTAAAAAACGGTAGGTATGTTGTTCACCATTGCATATTGTGGATTAAATGTACTGCTGGTGTCATAATTTACATATCAGTTTTCATTTGATGAATGGAAAGTCTATCTCTGTCGGGCACAGATTGGTGTAGCCTTCGGATTTCTCCAATTTAACTACAACAGTTTTCTATATGCATCTGCCCAGTGTATTAAAAAGCGTGCCTTAGGCACAAGGCGATGAGGGGTATGCGCTTAACTTGGTCTAGGCGAGGCGTTTTTGGTTAGGCACACAAAAAGCGCACGAGGCGCACCATAAGTGCACAAGGCGCACATGAACCAAACTTCAGCCAAAATGTTTTAACTGGCCATATAGTGCGCCTCACTTCAAAGAGGCGCAGGAGCACCTAGGTGCTGCAGAACCCCTCTCTCTTCAGTGCGCCTTGAGCATTTTATATTTTGCATCTGCCTCATTTTATATGTGGACTGCTAAGAGCTTTCCAAAGTTAAGGGATGACACTTAACCTCCCTTGTTCCATTAAACTGTAGTCCTTCGAATTTGATGGTGTTAGTTGTTTTAATCTTTATATAAAACAATAGTGTATTTTTGTATACATATTGTGTCACTAAACTATACCACCTTTAGTGTGTTGCAGGATGGTTTTGAACTGCCAACTCGGCTTTCAGCAGCTGCTGCAGATTGTATATTAGTTCTCACTGAAGCGTTGACCCAAAAACTATTGGAGTCTGGCAATTTAAATGAAAAAGGAGCATTTAAACCTAATAAGCCAATCAGCATTTTTGAAGAGAAGCAGGTGGAACAAAATAATATGTCATTTGAAGCCTCCATCAGCATTGATGGAAGATTGTTGCTCTGGCAGAATTTGGATCAACTCATTGTTCTTGTTCAGAAACTTCAGTCAGTATGTTTACAACTCAGCCTTGTATTCTTTTTACTAAATTTGTTTCAATTGGAAGAAATTGTTGTACTGCAATCAACAATTTTTGCCATCTGTTGCTGCAAGTAATTAGTTCAAAAAAAAGAAAAAAAAAAGTGATAAACAGAGATGAATTTTGTGATTGAACATGCCATCTGTAAAAATGTCATTATTTTTTCATACAATTGGGTAACGGTATAGTGTTGATAAAATTTGGATGGTGACGTTTGCAGTCTGACTTAAGTAACTAGTCTCTCTTTTATATTCGTGAAGTAAAATCACTCAATGGTTATTTAAGCTTAAAGCTACCAACCATGATATATCTTGTGAAGAAAAATTAAATGTGTAGCCTTAGGATAGTATAACTGCACTATGGTATTAGTTTGAGCTGTGGTTAGGAAGACCTACCTTAGATAAATAGATAATTGTTTGGGTAAATAAGGTGCTATGACTTAAAATTAGACTGCTTTGTACTGCTGTAGAGATTGATTGTTGATGTTAGCTCAGTTGTACTTTGATTCCGAATGTACTAGCTACTAGGCGGTGATGGTAGTGGCTATCAGCTGTCATCTACAAAAAGCACTATTTTTTAAGCACTATGTGAAGTGTGGACTCCTTTATGCTACTCGTGTCTTAAATTCATTCTTTTCTCCATTGAAAATTAAAGTATCATGGGGAAAATATTCTCCGGTTATAGGAAAGTAGTGCTGGTATTACAACCCAAATGCACCCAGCACATTCCATGTACATTTTTCTTCCTGGACTTCTGGAGTACTGCAAACAGTTGTTAATTATTAGACCTTGATCCAAATATTTCATTATCCACTATTTGGGATTCCCTTAATTTTAAGGAAATCATTAAACTGGTTGGAGCCAAAGCAAGCTTGTATCTGATTATTGCTTGCTCCTCCTATCCTTTGGATCACTAATTGCATCGTTTGTGCCTCCTCCTATGTGGTTGTTTGTGAAACTGTCTCAAAATTGGTACTATCAGTTTTATTTCTACTTCTTAAAGAGCAAACCATACTCCGGCAATAGATTTCAATGATCTAGGAGCATTGAAATGATCTTGTAAGATTATAACAAAAAAGATCTTGTTGTTTATTAGGAGGGTTTGATTACTAATTAGGTCCGAGTCTTATTCCGTGTGTGAGAAACACATAATTAGGGTGTTATAAATTCCCCTAAAATGCGACATTCCCATTGCAGCCATAGATTCATACTTAAACTTTGTGAATGGCTCCACACTCTCCATTTGGTTAGGCTTTGGTATCGTTCGTAAGTATGTAGCATAATGTTTCACTCCTGGGTTTTTTTAATAATTTTTTGTTCAAAGCCCAATTTAGTTTGGTCCTTTTTGGGGTCATTTTTGGCCGGGTAAAAGCTTGCTAGGTTTAACATTTTGCTACAAGCCCTCTCCCCTCCCTGAAATCTCACCAGATAATTTTGGTTAAGCAACTTATCGTAGAAGTATAATTGTTTAAGTAATATTGGGTGCTTTTGACAATGCAATTGCATTGTCGAAAGGCCTTATATCTTTTGTTCATTCCTTGCCAACATATCTTATTTGGCTAATTATGATGCCTTTTTGTAAAAGGAATGGGGCATCCATAGAGAAGAGGGAGGTTGGGAATATGCTAGGGTGGAAAAGGGAGGATAGTGGGTTCTTTGACTATTGATGATGTGAGTTGTTATGATAGATTCAAGCTCACAATTGAGATTTATCAAAGAAGTAAGAAGAGTTAGGAAAAAAGATCGAGTCTTTTATTACAAGGCAAAAGATTTCTTACAACGGTAGCTTTAGGCTGCCACTCTCCATATAGTGATTTGAGGTCACAACTCTTATAGGAATAAAATCATGATCTTCTTGCCTAATCCTTTCTCATATCTCTCTATATATGTACATGTTTCCAATTTCTAATATGATTCTGGAATGAGCTTTTGTCTCATGTGCACATGTGGCATCTCTTGGTTCATTGCATATTTTCCTTTATTTATACTACATTTGATGACTACTAACAATACTAAGGTAGTGATTGGTAGCTTGTGGGTACCATTCTCCAAGTTAGTGGCTTCAGGTAACAAGACTCCTAAAACTCTTTCACCAATTGCCTACCTAATCCTTTCTCATCTCTCTCTATTTATGTGAATGGTTTCAAGCCCTAGGATGATTCTAGAATGAGCTTTTGTCTCATGTGCACAAGTGGCATCTCTTGGTTTGTTGCATATATTCCCTTATTTATATTACATTTGATGACTACTAACAATACTAAACTACCCATAATGCCCCTCCCCTAAGTTGGTTCATAACAATTGTGAAAGAGCAAATTCAAGTTTATAACAATGAGAAACATGGCCTGTTTATCAAGGGGCAGTGTTGTACATTCATCTAGAAAAGTAAAGGCAATGGTGACATTTTCTCTCTCCTCCTTTAATTTCTCTTTCCTCCTCTCTCCTTTAATTTCTCTCTTCTCCTCTCTCCTTTAATCACCATTAGAGCCAATTGGAGGTGGGCAACTACTTGAGAACTCGAACCATTGGAGTGGTGCAATTACTAGAGAACTTGAACCTTGGAGGTGGAGAAGTCGAACCTTAGTAATCGACCTTTGGAGCTGATTGAATCAGAGCACTCAACAATTGAAGGTGGGCAATTACCATTCAACTGATAGTTGGGTAGCAAGACGCAACCCTTTCCACTTAGGGCAAACCATACCATTCTTTTCACCCTTTATAATTAGGGTTTTCGTTTCGACGCCGAAAGTGTGGTGGTGAAAGTGGTGTTCATGAGCTACTACAATGAAGGAGCAGTAAAGCAAGAAGAAGGTGGAGGAGGAAGAAGTTAGAGGATGAAGGAGGTGGAATAGGAAAAAGAAAAGGACAAAAAAAAAAACCAAGCTGATGGTGGAGCAATCGTTCGCCGGCCGCTGGATTGCTGCTGCATTTATGAAGAAGATGGAGTATTAGTTTTTGTCAGACTTTTTTTTATATATTTTTTTTACGCTCTCTTCTAAAAAAAGTAACTCAATTAACTTCTAGACGTTAAATTGGCGTTAAACAGGGGTCCCTCATTGCATGTGACAACAGAGCCAAAAAGTATTTTTTAAAGCCATTTTGCGGAAAACGAAGCAAAATATATACTGAATTGCCATTTGATAAACATAAAACGTTTATCAAAGTGTGTAACCTGGGCTCCCTCAGTTGTGAAATACAATCTTAGCATGCAGCATATAGGTATCATCGTTCTGACATTAAATTGTGGGATTCACCTTTTATTGAACATTATTGTGGTCATACACTCATAATGACTTTTTTTAAATACAAGTTTACAGTTTCGTTTATTACTGCAGTCATTTAGTCCAATATTCGTGTTGATAGATAATTAGATATTCATGATTTGATGCCTTTTGTTGATGCAAACATGCAATGCTGTTTATTTATATGTGCAGTGGAGCCAAAAGAGTCGGACATTACATGCGAAAGGATTAGGGAAAGTTCTTAAGTGGTTGCAGCAGATAGATGGTAATAGCACTCGACTGGAGGATCATGAGTCAGGTCTGGTGTACCATCTCTGCTTTCAAACCCTTTACAATATATTTTTTTAACTACACATTTTGTATTTGTCTTTTTTCTTTTCTTTTCTTTTTTTTTTTTGGTATCTGATTCTAAGTCTGTTAAATGTAAACAGCCTCTCAATTTCAAACAACTGGAGTACTACTTCTCTCCTCTTGCTGGAAACATTACAGTATGCTATCTCTTCTAGAAGACATTCAGTTTTACCAACGTGTCAATGAGTTAGTAGAACAGTATTTATCTGGAATCGAGGTTTGTTTATTGTTTCTTGACTTTTTTCATTTTGCTGCAAATCAAAGGTTATGCTGATATGACTGTTCCAGCTGAACTTAGTATTCTGAAATACTAATCTAAACGAGTAGGAAGCTTTGCTTGGTTATAATAGCTCAATTAGTGTATGGTTGTGTGATGGGTCTTTAATTGATAATTGAGATCATTTATGTTATCAAAGATCAGTTTTGGATTTGTAAACTTTTTTAATATGTGTTGATGTCGTCAAGCTCTTCATGAACTTACATATATCCAAGTGTTTAATTTTGGCAATGATATTATTGTTTATTTACAAATTTTCCAATATTGAACACAGCTAATTTAGGTCTTAGATCTCTTCTAATCCTTCCTGGATCTGTTCTCATAGTGTACTCACATAGGGACTTATTCTCATTGGATCTCTCTCAAATACATTGCGGATACAATGATAATACACTATAAATACATCAAAACTAGATGGAAAAAACATCAAAATCCTGTAGAGGTGTAGAGATGAGAAGGGTGAGAAAGAATTATCATTAGTATTACTCAAAATAAATAATTTTACGAAGGGTATAACCAAGTAACCAACAACGTCCTACACTCAAAATTAATTTTAATGTGATTCCAACCTAATTGTAACCATTGTTGTCAAAATCGCGATCCGGATCGTAGGATCGTACGATCCTACGATCCCATTTTAGCTAAACGATTCGGATCGGATTCAGAATGCAAATGCAAATACTCTGTAGAATATAACATTATAGTTCCTTGTGCACATGGTTTTTGTGGGTAAATCACATGATTTTGTGGCCTTTCTTGGATTTCACGAAGGTAGTGTCATATTGTGTAGTCTAAGTTGTTGTTTGAAATGTTAAATTGTGGATTTCTCCTATTTATTAACATAGTTGCAAATCTAAGTATACAAACGTAAAAATACGAAAAGACAATAATTTCTTCTGTACTCATAAATTCCTAGAAGTTTGAGTAGGCTTGTAAAGTTGTAAGATATCATAATACAAAATTATATGAAAAATTGCTACCAAAATTTAATAACATACTCACTCTATTTTTTTAAATGCATCAGTTTAACCAACACCCACATTTGACGAGACGTAATTTTGACCAATAATATTTGTAATTCTCTATTAGTAAAATTTGTAACAAAATTAAATTATGAAAATAGACAATGTGACTAATCTAATGATGTATTATATAATAACATTTACTTATTTTATAATAGTAAAAATATAAAGTCAAACATTGTATATGACTAGTGCAAAAGTCAAAGTGATGCATTTTTAAAAATCGGAGGGAGTATCTAGTTTATACACATACAAAGAATACAAAATTTGATTTGAGTGTTTGTCAAATATGATGGTTAATGTTTGGTCAAGTGGTTTAAATATTTTAACGTGATAGTTAATTTGGTTTCTTCATTAAATTTCATGTAATAATTTATAATTGAGAAACAAAATGAATGATTAGCCAATTAAACTAAGTTGCAAAGTCTTTACAAAGGAAGAATATAATTTTTTTGCTAGAATTTTGAGAAATATAATTATCGATTTTAATACTTCCTCCGTTCTTTTATTATTGAACCATAGGGGTTGGGCACAAGTTTTTTGGTAGTGGAAAAGATATGGGAGAGTGGTATAAGTACAAAATTTCTCATGTGATTGTATACATAACTAAAAAATCGAGTGTTGAAAAGTAAGGTTAAATTAGGGATGTGCAGTGTGAACATAAATATTTCTTTTCCTAAAATGGATATGGTGTAATATTTGTGAAATTTCCTTAAAAGGCAAGTGGTGCAATATTAAAAAATTGGAGGAAGTAACAATAATTGAAATTACATTACGACTGAAGTAATACTAAAATTTTAAGCTTGAAACTAAATACATTTTCGATTTTAAGATATTTATTTGCTTTCATATCAATAATTGTAATCATGATTTTTATTTCTGAATTATGTCTATTATCTGGAAATTCGAAAGGATTCGTCGTGAATAAATCTCGACTTTTTTTTTTTTTTTTTTTTTCCCAACATTAACCTATCCCTTTGGCTTATATAATAGAGATATTTGTATATATGTGTGTGTGGATTTTACCTCAAGAAATTGTCGATTAAATAAAATACCCTGTTGTTTCTTAAAGCATCCACTTTCCTACATAATTTTGAACTGTTATGGGACGGAGGGAGTGCTTGGTAATGTAAATTAGATAACAATTAATTAGTCAAAATAAAAATGAAAAGGTCAACACATGTATGCAAAGTTAAAATGACAAGTCTGAGCATCACAACAGAACATAGTATATACACTCTTTCTCCTGTAAATGGTGCACCCTCTTCCTTAAGCTGCATGCATGTTGTGCGCATGCAATTAACATATAATGACTTCATGATCTGCACAATGTCATAATCTTGTTTCCACGTGTGAGTCTCAGAGACTATGACATTGTGCAGATCATGAAGTCATTATATACAGAACCAGGATGTAGAATATACCGTAAATCTGCTTGGAGAAAATATCCTCTTTAACTTTTTATTTATCATGCTTCAGTTAGTCCTTCTGGGCTTTGTCCTACCTGTAGTAGTAATATTAGGCTGTTTGACATGGTTTATGCAGTTTTACTCAGAGAACAATCTGAAGGATTATGTGGAAAACAAAGATAGCTGTGTAGAGACAATGAAGTTTTTCTTAAATTGTTTGGCCCTTTTATTGGGTCGTTTGGACCAAAAATTTCGGGAAAGTACAACATCTTTGTATGGACAACGGATTTCTCGTGCTCTTTTATCACTGGTAAGATATATTCTTGTAGACCCTATATTTGTGAGAGGTATTTCAATTTGTTGCTTCAATTCCTATATGGCTATATCCTTTCCCTTTTCGCTTTTCCTCTATCTTATAATACCTCTGTTCTTTGAAGTTTTTTTTTTTCATAAAGTTCTCAACACTATTAGGGAGCGTTTGGTTAGCACGGGGTAGTGGGAATGGAATCAAGAAAGGGATAGGGAAGGAAAGGAAAGAAAAACCCTTTGATAGAGTTGTTTGATAGTGTTTGGCCATTCACCTCTTTCTTTCTCGCACTACCACCTTTTCGCCTATTCTTATGGTGATGCCTTGCTTTGCCACCGCCGCCTTCGGCCTCTCCGTTGCCGCCTCCTGGCCACCTCTTTCTTCTCCTTCTTTTTTGTTGTTTCATAACCATCATTTAAGCTGAAATTTGAGGTTTTAATGCTTAAATTCGTCCATGAAAAATATGGTCAAATTTAGTCGTCCAAAGCCACAAATGACGATTAAAAAAAGGTAATTTCCTATTAATAATCTCTTTTCCTTTTTTTTTTTTTTTCTTTCAAAATTTAGGGTTGTGGGTTTGGGTGGTGGTTGTGATTCTTCAGTGGAAGGGGGAGGTCTTTCCAGTGGGTGGGTGGGGGTGGCTTTGGGATGGGTAGGTTGTTTTGAGAGAGTGGGATGTGGTTATGGGTGGTTGGGATGGGTGGCTATGGAGTGGCAAGGTGGTTGGGGTGTGGTTTTTATGGAGGTTTATTTTATTATGAGTGGCTTCTAGGTACAAGTGGTGGTTGTGAGGGTGGCGGTGGCGGTGGCAGGGTGGAGCTGGTGAAGGTGGTGGTGGTGGTTAGACGGTTGTGGTTGGTATGGTGCTAGTAGGGAAGTGGTGGTGGGTGTGGTGATATGTGGTTGGTGTGCTGTTGTATGGGTGACTTAAGAAATGGAATGAAATTACTATGGGGGGTGGGGTGATTAAGTGACACAATAGCTTCTACAATTTTATGACAATTGTATTTGGTGCTTAAAATTTTATGGTAGTGGGGTATATTAGAGATTTGATAGTAAACTTAAAATATTATGATAGTGGGTTCAATAGATTATTTAATACTTTCTCTGCTCCAAATTAGATGACAAGCCCTTCCATTTTTGACAAGCCCCTTTTACTAACTCACCCCCTGTTATAGATAACCTTTATACTCATTATCTCTTACTTCATCTATTTTTTTCTTATGTCTGCCTACCTTTTTACCATCTTTCTTTCTCTCTACGTAACGTTTTCTTACATCCACTCACTACACCATCACCCTCTTTCCAAATGCCTTATTTTTAAATAGTTTGTGTTTAAAACTTTCGGTGACGGAGGTAGTATATGTTTGGTATGATGTCTATTAGGTATTAGGCATTATAAAGCATCACTCAAACTTCTCTTTCCTTTTCTTTCACCCTTCTAATGGGCCCTTTATTGTTCTAATCAATTAAGGCTCCATGATTCCCAACCTATTTTTGTCAAACTTTTTATTTATTTTGCTTAGCTTAACATTTCCTTTTTCTTACTTAAGTAACCTTTTATTTATTTATTTTTTTTTTCTGTGTGTCGAGCTTAGACTTATTTATTCCGAACTACACTTATTATTGCTAGATTAACTTAATCCTTATGAGTATTTTTTTTTTGTACCCACTTTTATTTAGGTTTTTTTTATTTTATCCTACCCACTATTTGTTTTGAGGTGTTTTTCTCTTGTTTTAACCACTTTTTGTTTTGAAGGGTTTTCTCTACCTCATTTGGAGGCGTTTTTTTTATTTTTAATTTTATTTTATTCTACCCATTTTACTAAGTTTCATTTTACCATGCTACTTAATATATATATTTTCTACTAAGAGTGCAAATTTAATTTTCGACTTACTTTTTTCTAATTTTTTGGAAAAACGAAAATTTATGTACGTTATGCACAAAAAAATATGCACACTGAATTTCAGTTAAATGTTTTTTAACATTTAGTTAAAAATATATGCACATTCATTACAAAATATTTGCACATAAAATCCTTCTCATTTTAAGTAACTTCTCATTGTATATATAATGACATGTTTATAAATTCGTGCTAGAAGTTTCGTTTTAGTAGCTAGAGGGAGTCTTGTGAAGATGTGAAGTTTGAGTTTTTGGAGAGCGACTAGGATATTGTGTAGTCATAATATACCCTTAAGGATTACGGGAAATTTTGTTGGACGACTTGTAGACCAGTGATGTATTTGGGTCGGAATGTTGTGTTGCTAGGAGATATCATATTAAGATGTGAGTAGCAAAAATGGATATGGTGAGATAAATGTGTGGGAACACCTTAAGGGATTATATTAGGAATGTAAATATTTGGAGGAAAGTTAGAGTTCTGGACTGTGAGGATAAAATAACGGAGAACCGATTGCATTGGTTTGGGCAGAAGATGCACTGGTAAGGAAAGTAGGGAGTTGGGATCTTAGAAGATGCCAAGGGAGATCAAAGGTGACTTGGATGGAGAGGGAGTTGGAAATGATATAAACAAATTGGGCTGGAAGGGCATGGAGAGAGATGATCTTCGCTGAAGCCTACGAGATATTAATTCTTTGTTCATTTAGCTAACCCCAGCATTGGGATCAAGGCTCTGATTTTGTTTGTAACTCTAATAAATTTATGTTACCATGACATTGGCATGAGATTTTCATACTTAACTACATTATCATTACAACCGTTTGCTACCAAATAGGTTTCTAATGGCCCTAAGAGTAAAACTAGTGTGTTGCAAGTTGATCCACATATATGACTACTGAGAATTCTGGTTGATCTTGTTTTGTTATTCCCATTAATTGTCTAGTTATGGCTTTTGAAAATTGAAATTGGTAGTTTTGGGTAAATTATGGCACTTTGCAAGTCTTCACTCTCACCCAGCTCTCTATTACCTAGTGTTTTTAAATTAGTTTTTGAAATTCTCTGCTTCTTGAAGCTTCACTGTGCAGATGAAGATGTGGTAAATGTTGCAGTTTGCATCTTTAGGTTTGTTATCCTTAAGATTGCTGGAAGTAGTTTCAATGATCCAATAGATTGCAAGGAGTTCTTAATGCCACTGCTGGGCCTTCTGGATGAGCGCGATGGTGCTTCCAGAGCTGTCACTGCTCTCATTGCTGATTTTTGCTCAATGTAATAATCTCATCTATTTCGTTTTATTTGTATCATCATTCTTTTACATTGTCTATTTCCAACTTTACCACCACATCTATGTTGTAAAGTGTTGTGTTGATGAGTTTCCAGAAGTTCAGATGATTGGTGCCTTAATGAAGTCCTTAAACGGTTAGCTTCTGGAAGCATAGCTCAGAGGAGTAATGCTGCTGATGTCATCTCCGAACTCATCCGCTTGTCATCAAACTCGACAAAAGTGACTGCCAGTTCATTCTGGTATGCCAATATGTTTTATTAGTAATGCATTTTTTATATATTTTTTTTATGGATATTTATGCATTTATTTTGGTTAAACGCAATTTCTGTTTTAGGCCAGACATAGC
Source organism: Chenopodium quinoa (assembly GCF_001683475.1). Classification (NCBI taxonomy): domain Eukaryota; kingdom Viridiplantae; phylum Streptophyta; class Magnoliopsida; order Caryophyllales; family Amaranthaceae; genus Chenopodium; species Chenopodium quinoa. The sequence continues at coordinate 1,317,817 of NW_018744996.1, read as the reverse complement.
AAACCAACTTTTGGATTGCCTCGGAGATGAAGATAATTTAATACGCTCCAAGGCAACAAGTTTGCTTCCACTTATAGGTTGGTGTCAATTTCATGAACTCCTAGTTTTCTTAGTTGAATTTGAAGGGTTCTTTTGCACAACATGACGAAACTTTCCAGGAGATGCTTGCAAAAATAAACTTTTTCATTAAATACCAATTTTCTCATACTACCTCCGGGTTTTTATTTTATTTTATTTTATTTTATTTTTATTTTTTAGTTTTTTAGTTATTTATTTATTTTATTATTATTATTGAATTACTTTAGATATGCAGGTATTATATCATATGTAAAATTTCAGTGGTTGTAAGAAAAAGGTGGATAAAGTAAGAGTGTAAGAAAAAGGTGGATAAAGTAAGAGTGATGGAGTAAATATGTGGGTGGGTGCCGAAATAGGTGGAGAGAGAGAGAGAGTAAAGATAATTTGCCAAATATTGAATATAGTAGAAGTGAGGAGAATTAAAAAAAAAAAAAAAAAAAAGACCTATATTAAATTATTTAGAACAATTTTATGCAATAGCTTTGCCTTTTGACTTTTGCATTTCCTTTAGGTGCTGATTAGTGTGATTTACATTGATGAGGACTGTATCAATTCTGTTACAGCTCTTGAAACCCAACATCCGATGTCAATTTTCCTCGACTAAGATTACATCTAGGCATCTACTGTAGCAGCATATGTAAGGGTAAAAAGTATCTGCATCCAAGGAACTTTTGCTTGACTTTCAAAACCTGGATTAGTGTGGGAAAAGGGTCCCTGTAGGTGTTCCTGCTATTGGCGATGTACGTTACCATTCTTTTGAATTGAAACATAATATTTATTATATGGCCTGTCAGTGGGTGAGATCGACAGTGTGATAATGAAAGTTGATTTTGGGTTTCACTTTCTTATATTATTTTTTTTGAAAATGATTTTGGGTTTCACTTTTTTATATTATTTAGTTTTGAAACCGATAGTGCCTCTATTTTGAACTGTAAGAATGAACTAAATTAATTTGATCATGTAAGAGGCATTTGTAATGCAAAGGGTATATGGTGTAAAATTGGAATTACACATAGTTCTATCTACTTTTGTAGATTTGTTCACATAAGGTTTGAGGTCATGATTTACATACCTTGCCTTTTGTTTTCAAAGACCCCATAAAAGAAGAGGCAAAAGGTAAGAAATATAAAAAGGTTCTCTAAACATTAAGTTAATAACAGTAATGGAAGCAAAAGTACGCCATAAATGTAAAATAAATTTACTACCTATTATAATCGTACAGCATCAGAATCCAAAAAGAACTCAACAAGCCAATAGGCCATAGGGGATCTACCTGTGTGAGTACTTTTTCTTTTAGAAGGAGAGAGAGGGGTTTATTAAATTAATATGGATCCAAAAAGTGGGGTAGGAGATGATAAAAAAAGTGGATAATAGGTTGCCATAAACGAAATAAGTAAAACCCTGAACAACAAATGAGATCAGAGATGTACAATTATGCTCTAGAGTGTGTATCCTCTTTAAAAATCTAGTGCTGATGCAGCTTGTCTATGGTGTAGATATTTTTATTTTTGTTTTTAGTTTCATTAAGGTGTTTCGTATTTGGTAAAGGTTTCTTGACTTTTGCCTAACTTGCCTTCAGCTTTAGTTGCATTTTGGTCTGTTTTATTATTCTGGGACCCTACTGAGATTGTTGTCATTGTTCAAAAACCGGATCCTTGGTTAACTCTGTCTCTTTTGCAGATCCATCTTTGGTGTTGCCTGCACTAGTCCGCATTATTTCTACGACTGATGGGACTATGAAATCAGCCGCAATCAATGCATTTGCCCAAGTTCTTAGGCTTTACAACACAAAGTTTGAGGTTATCAGGATGCTGCTCGACTCTTTATGGTAATTTAGAACTGAGACAGTCACGGGATGTTTATTTGTGACTCTAGATTATGTTGAAAGCAGTGTTCAAATGATATGCAGCTAAATAGCGTGACATTATGATTGATTTATTGATGAACCTTGAAATGGCGATATCGTTTTGTCACTTGTTATTGGTTTTATTGTAATGGTTAATGTGTACGCTTTAATTGTGTCTCATACCTGGAAAATTTTCCCTTTTTCAGCGACCTCAACAATAGATACAATCATCAAGAGGGTTCTGGAGGCGTAAAGGAAGGTATTCCTGCTGTTCGTAATTCATGTATTGGCAAATTTGTAAAAATAGCATTTTGAAAACATATATTGTAAAAATTGTGTGATCATGTAATGAACTGCCTTAGGAGAGGGGTAATATGGGTAGTTTAGTACGTTAGTAGTCATCAAATGTAGTACATAAGGGAAAATATGCAATGAAGCAAGTGATGCCACCTGTGCACATGAGACAAATGCTCAGTCTAGAATCATCCTAGGGATGGAGAATGTAAATACAAAAATAGAAGAGAGATATTGAGAGGGTAGCCAAAAATTTGAATTGGGAAAGCTTAGAGAGTTATGGCCTCAAGGCATTGTTAGAGAGTTATAGCCTAAAGCTATTAAACCTATCATTTTGTAACCCTTTTGCCTGTGGGGGTGTGGTATGAAAACCTAGTGCTATTTTGAAAGTGATAGCCTAAAGCTATTAAACCTATCATTTTTTAACCATTTTGTGGGGGTGTGGTATGAAAACCTAGTGCTAAATATAGAGACCCCAACTACAAATTAGGAATGTTATTTAGATTTGGCACTGTTTTAACTAGCTTATCTGCAAGCAGCTCACTTACTGTTATATCCTATATTTTGTTCCACTATGATCATACCTTAATTCCTTGTTTCTAACCCTTGATGCATAACTTTTTTTCTTTTTTTGGGTCCTGTTTAAATGCTTTTCAGAAGTTTTCCTTTTGACGTTCACACATTTGTCAATCTTGCAGAATCATCAAAATATGACCCTGATGAAGTATTCAGGCTAATTCCGGAGTGGTCAAAAGCCGTAAGTTTTCACTGATAGTGGACATCCTATTTATATAAAAATCATGCTTGGTTGTCTGGAAAAACTTAACAGCTCACAATGTATAAACAGATTGTCTTAGTTTCCATGTTTATTACCATAATAGACTGCTTTCCCTCTCCACCCCCCACCCCCTTCACTGGAATAACAAACAACCTTGAGTGGTGGCTGTACGGCTTGTTCCTGAATTATCACAGGGAAGTAGACGACGGAGCCGCGGTGGTTTGAGTGGCGGCAGCTATAATTTTGGGGCTTTTGATTGATTTTAATCTGCTTTGATTTCTTAATTAGTTGATTGCAATGTTATTAAAATCGCGATTCGGATCGTAGAATCGTACGATTGTACGATCCCAAACCACCTAAATGATGTAAATCGTCAATAGAATCGCTATGCTGTAGAATCGCTCGTAGAATCGGTAGAATCGGTTAGAATCGGTGGAATCGGACCGATTCTACGATTCTATACCGATTCCATTCCTGCAAAAAGTCTGATTTTCCGAAACCCGTAACTTTTGATTGCGAAGTCGGAATTGGGCTTATAATATATCGTTGGAAAGCTCTTGAGGTCTACTTTCTAATTTAATTGGTCCCGTACCTAAATCATTTATGTATATTATGTTATAGCCTAAAGAGTGTAAGGGTGTCATAGTTGAGTCTAACTTTAGTCAATGACTTATATATTATTCAATATAAATCATAATAAAGCTTATGAACATCAATTTAAAGAACTTTTAAAATTCTGTATAACATGAGTTTTATGCACTCAACTTTGGGCAAAACACTTTTATAACATGAGTTTGTTGTAGTTGTCATACTTTAGCTATCTCGTTAAAATGAACTATTTTGACACTTAATATTCTATTATCATCGAATTTTTATTAGGGGAAACAATTCTACGAGTCAACAACGTTATTTTTTTCATAATTTAATTAACAACAATTGTCTCGTACTCTCGTGGTTAAGAATGTGTACCAATATTACAACTTTATAGTGTACTGTTTGAGTTATGCGCGTGCGAAATTACTTCTAAAACTATTTTATGTTTGCATTGTCGATATTATGTTATCAACAATATAATGTTATTATCATTCTCATTGGTTGAAAATTATGTATGTAGTCACTAGTTACAATTAGAAGCCCAATTTTACAATTTTGTAGAATCGTACGATTCTACGATTCGATTTTACCGATTCGATTCTACCCCACTCACCGATCCAAGTTAGAATCCTGATTCTGATAACTATGGTTGATTGGGTTCATGAATAAGCTTTCTTGACTGACCATCATGTTGTTTCCTGATGGAGGAGGATGTGCAAAGCTTTGCTGTGATGGTTGTTGCGAAGTTGAGGGTTGGATTTTGTGGAAGGTGTGTGGGGTGGTTGCACCACATTTTTTTTTTTAACAAAAAAATAAAATTGATGGGTTGTGGTGTGCTTCCAGCAGCAATGCAGAGGTGGTTATGTGGGTAGTGATGGTGGATTGGTGGTGGTGGCTATGGTGGACAGTTGTAGTGAGGGAAAATCACTCAATTGGTGAATTAGGGTAGAAGGAAGAGTTTTATTTTTTATTTTTTTTTATTTAAATTTTTTTTAAAGGAAAGATATATTAAAAATAACAAATTAGATTTATAAAAAGAAGAAAAAAAAAGCAAGTCACTAAAAACTTGACATATAGCCTTTTTAACTTGTTTAACAGGTAAGCATTAAAAGGAGGTTGTTTTGAGAAAGGTGCTCATATGGTTGGGATAATTCATAGTTAAATTGTAATTGGGAATAAAATGAGAAGAAGGATTATTCTTATTAATCTTTTCTCTATTAAATCGCCAACAAATTCAAAGAATTTGTTATTCATTATATTTCTTAATTTTTGTTTTCTTTTGGCGGAAGATAATTTGTTCTATGCATGTGTATATAATGTACTTCGTATAATTGTTTGAGACATCAATTGAAAACCTTTTCTGTTTTCTTTGTTTTTATTTCTTAATTCTTTTATGGAGATAGGTTCAAGATTGGAACTTGTTGGTAGGGCCACTTGTAGACAAGATGTTTTCTGAGCCAACAAATGCAATTCTTGTTAGATTCTTAAGTTGTGTAAGTGAGCATCTGGCAGACGCTGCAGACCTTGTCCTTGGGCGAATTCTTGTACAAGTGCAGAAACAAGAAGAGTAAGTACTCCATATTCATATATATTTAGCTGTCTTCATCCTCAATTCCTCATTTTAAGGATTACTTTCTGTCGCTACTGTTGGTTGTAAGCTAAAACTCAAACAGCATCAATATGAATGCTATTATCTTTTAATACTCTTGTAGATACCACCATAACCTGACAGATTAATAAAAAAAAGCTTAGTAAGTATACACGGCTTTCAGTGCTATCCTACCACATCTTCTGGTAATTTTATTAGGGCTGATTGAAAAATCAATTAATGATGCTGGATGTACTCTATTGGTGATCTGTTTTCTTGTGCTGAAAGTCTACTAGAGGTGATTTTGTGGATTTCAATATCATTTATGAATTCCTCTTGGTTGGTCTTTGACTGGGTTTGTTCAGCCTAGAGGGGAAATGGAAGAAGAAGGAATTTTCAAATGTCTTTAAATACATATTGGACATGTAAAGGTATATTCCAAACTTGTGATATGCAATATTTGCACAGCACCAGGGACAATCAAACTTGTATAGAAATATTGTAGCCAAAAAATTGCTTGTATGAAATGTATCTGCAGGCTCCATCTAGAGTCATTACACAAGCATTTCTCTGTTGATATATATATATATATATATATATATATTATTTTATTTTTTTTTAAATTCTCCAAATGCGGGGTGGGGAAAAATTTATCTGTAATTGTGTTCTCTTTTGAAAAATGCTTTCCATCCATCGAATCAACAGAATCTTAATAGCAAATGTTTCGTACTAGCTTCAATTTTTGTGGTTTTGTGAACATATTTTATGATTCACCACTGCTGTACAATGATTGGCTTATTAGTTCTGCAAGACAGTTGTATTAAATATTCATAAGGTGGTATGTTTTAGGAAAATATTGAACATAGCCGTTAGGGATTTGTCTAATTGATAGACATTTTCCCACAGTAGAGATAGCAAACATTTAATTACACCTATTGATTCTTGATTTTATCAATAAATTCCTTAAGGAAAATGTTTCTGATGCTTAAATCCTCAACGACTATGCTTAACAATCCATATCTTTATAACGTTTAAGTGTGTTGTATTCTCAAGGTTTTGATACTTTGGAATGGTTGCCAGAAAGTGACATTATTGTTTGGTGCATTCTGGGATCTATTGTCTTTTTTTGAGGTTTTCTGATAGATTTTTGTTTTGCTCCCCAACAGGATGATTGGATCAATACATGCTACAGTAGATAAAAAGACCTGTAAGAATGATGGCTCAGATATAGTGGAAAACATGCTGTTTGATCGCCTCTGCCCATTACTTATAATTAAAGTGCTTCCTCTGCGGGTTTTCGATGACTTCAACTGTATGACTATGTATGGTCAGGCTTTAAAACAATGTGTTGCAAATGGTAAGTTTTCAATTCTTAGTTTTCTAGACAACAAGAAAAGGCAATTAGAGTTTAATTAAGCTGATAAAGGTGGTTAGGGTTATTTTCGATTCTGCTTTAGGATCTGATTGTGGTTATGTACCTGTAAATGTGAGTATGAAGGCAGGGACAGTGATCTATGATTTATTTTTCCCTCTTTCTTTTGTAATTTCTTGTATACTTATATTTTAGGCTTTAGGAAAGTAGTGCCAAAAAATATTGCACTCGTGGGAAATTGGTTGTGGTATTTTTCTCGTGATTCTCAGTCCTTTTGCCATTGATTTATCAAGAGCAAATACGGGTTGCACCAATATAGATGGGATGCAAAAGTGGCAACTATAGTGACACATCTTTGTCCTTGGTGTTCAATTTATTCTCCAGTTTAGTGAGGTTCAAGGTAGGGGATGACCGTCATATCCTTTTTTCGGGGTGCTGTTTGGAGAGTAGACCACTGAATGATAGAGAGTTAGAGAAGCTCACTCTTTGACCTAGAGTTGTTGGATTTTCAGTTAGGTGAATTGGATGATGTGTGGACAAGTGATTTACCTGAGACGTTCTCTTGCAATTTTTTTTTTCTCAATTATTTGAATCAACCCCCTCTGTTTCCAGTTTTGTCAGTATCAAACTTCTTTTGAAAAGCCAGGGTGCTTCTTAAGGTAAGAGCTTTTGTGGCAACTTTGGCATTAGGGAGATTAACACTAATGACTTGCTTTGTTCTGCCAATAGTGAGTCTTAGGCTACGCTCTTCCACCTTATTTTAGGAACTTAATACCTGTTATAAACAGGTCACAAAAATTTTAGACTAGACTTTATCTTCTTATTTGCGCTTACATATTGCCAAATATTTGGAATTTCCTACTAATATGAAAATTAAGTATTTATAAAATACCCATTACGAGAAATCTGACAAGACTCTACTTCATAGTGTTTTTACTTATACGATCGAAGTTTGGTCAATTCAGGAGAAATTATCAAACCAGATTAGACAGATGAGGAATTGTGGGTTTGTGGCTTTAGAGAAGGGTCATAACTCCTGGGTCTTTTCACACGTATATTTGGCTTTTGAATTGTTGTGGGGCGAAGTCACTTGTTTGTCCTCTTTTGCTTGTACCCCTTTATCTGTGCTGTTAATATAAAAAAATTTCTTATCAAATTTAAATAAATTATGTCCTGCAAAAAGCTTTATGTTTCTGTTTGGCCTGACAATAACAGTTATGGGTCCATCCATATTTTGTGAGAGTTGATAGGAATTAGATTGTTTATTGCCATATCTCCCATTTGAATAATTGCTGAATCTAGTAGGAAGGGTCAGTAAGGCCTTGGGTTGCATTTCTTTTGTGATTGAACTGCAAACAAAAAGTAACTAACTAGAATTACTAGATAGGGTGTAGCTTTGTACCATAAAAGTCACTAATAGCTTTGGACATAATGATTTCCTGGCCTTGAATAGAAATGACGTTGAGCTGCTGAAGCATGTAGTGTCATTAACATATGGGTGTGTTTTGAGGTGTTCAATAGAAATTATTTGGGATCATTGTTTATCTGCAACGTGGTCTATTTTTTAAACATGATTCTCTCTGCTTATTTGTACTACCTCCGTTACATGTTTTGTGCAACTTTGGAGTGGTTTACGGAAACCAAGGCGAAATTTGAGGGGCAAAGATTAGGAAAAGTAATGGAGAGTAATTAAATCAGAGGAGAGAGAATATGGGACCCAACCAGACCTTCCGACGGAACCCCCCACCCTCACGAACACCGTACTCACCCACCTCCACGACCACCCACCCACCAGAATCCAGACCGGCAGATCCACAAACATCGTACCCAACCACCTTCACGAACATCGTACCCACTCACCTCCACAAACACCCACAAACCAGAACCTAGACTCACGAAAACCCCCACCCCCGTGAACACCTACCCACTATAACCACCCACGAAACCGCACAACCCCAACGAAAACCCATCCAACCCACCGACAACAACCTTAATCGTATTCTTCTTCGTAGTACCAGATTTGAAATGAGTTTGGAGGAGGAGAGAGAGTTAATGGGAAAGACGATGAAGGTGAAGAATTTGGGTATGAATGTGGAGATATTTGATAATTTTTAGCAGAAAAGATGAAGTAATTTGGTTGATTTCAATGAGATATTGGGGGAGATGAAATAAATTTGATAGGAATAGTTAGATTAATTAGGTTAGATTAATAATTAATTATTTTATTTTTAAGAATTTAAGTGAGGTTATAAATTTTTAAGTAAGGGTGTTTTTGTAATTTTGTTAAAAAATTTTTACCAAAAATGGAAATATTTGGGAAAGTTGCACATAATGTTTAGCGTCCGTTTTTGGCAAAAGTTGCACAAAACATTTAATGGAGGTAGTATTTGGCTACATTTATCGTGTCAAGAGGTGAAAATTCTCAAAGAGGACGATTTAAGAGTTTTGAATTTGATATTGGATTTTGTGACAACACCACTCTTTTTATTTGGATTTGTGATATTATAATAATACAGTTAATTCTTTGTTTGAATTCTATTTACTGGCATTTATAAATTATTAAGCCCATTTCTTGCTTCTAGTTGACATGACTAACATTTGTGGGGTACCAGGTACAGATAGTATTGATGTCTTTGATTATGAGTGTGTTGCCACTTTCCTCTTTAACAGGTCAGTCAAAGATCAGTACTGCTTTGCTATTGCTCGTGGCTCTCTCTTTCCAATATTTAGGGATCGCTGCTTTTTAATTTAACATTTATTATTTTTCTGTCAGGGCTTTTAGTCAGTCTGAATATGAAGATGTGAGAAAACTTGCTGCTGAACTCTGCGGTCGCATTCATCCCCAAGTATGTAAATGTCATATGCTTACCTTATTTTATTTTATTGTTAATTTTCTTAAATAAGTTTTTTTTAGTACAAGAGATGTCTTCACCCTACTACCCTAGTTTTTGCCCCCCTGCTGAACTCTGGTACCCACTGCTTTGTATATCTCCAGATTCTCTTTCCTGTCGCTCAATCTTATTTGCAACGCACTGCTGAAAGTAAGGATGCCATGCAGATAAAATCTTGTCTGTTTGCTGTTTGCACCTCACTGTCGGTAAATATCTCTCAACCTTTTAATGTTTTGTGAATTTTATGTGCTAATCATCTTTGAGGCTTTTATTTGCCTTTCAATGTTGCTCTTATGCTCTACTTAGTTTTCACGTATGTATAGCTACTCAAATAGGAAGTATACTTTAGCCCTCTGTTCATTTGTGCATTTTATGTGTACCTTATCATTTTGTTGTAATATATGACCAAGTTCCCCCTAACAGTACTCTTTGATTCACTTTTTATAAGTGGGGGTGATGATGGGGTAGAATGTGTAATTGATGTTTCCTTCCTGCCGAATCTTGGTATGCTTTGAGCTAACAGTTCATCCTGCTTATTTGGTAGATTAGAGGGTGGGACTCAGCTTCTCATCCCGACGTAAGCAAGATAATAAGAACACTGCGAGCTGTTCTATTGTGGCCTTCTGTGGATGGGGATGAAGGTAGGCACTTTCTTCCTTATGTTTCTACATGCTTTGACGTGAGTTTAAGATTCCAACCTTTCTGCAGTTTCCAAAGTACAACATGGGTGCATCGACTGTCTAGCCCTAATTATATGCGCGGAATTGCAAGCTCCAAAAACAGTGAGAGGCCCAGCTGAGAAGTCTGATGCCCAGAACGGTAATTAAGATTAATAAAAACTTTGGGATGAAGATCATTTTGACCCTTTGAATTTCAGCCTTATTGGCTTTTGTGCTTTTGCAGCCTTAATAATCCAAACTTCTGGAGCTCTTATCTCTGGAAGCTCTGTCCTTTCGTTTGTCATTGATAATTTGACTAAGGATAATTATGAAGCTGGTCTCCGCTCCAAACTAATTGAAGATACTGCACACGAGACTTGCATATCCATCTCATTTCGTTTGTGCATGGCTAATGTCGTCATTAGTGCTTGCCAAAAAATGCCAGAATCTGTCAAAAACGCTTTTGCACGAAAGACCCTTCCACGTCTCATTTCTTCAACTCAGGTTTGCTAGTTTGTATGATGTATTAGTTGATCCTCTTGTCAATTTATTTGTTGAACTTGTATTGTGGGGAAGTGGTAAAAACTTCTCTGGTACAAATTATTACAGGACATAGAGAATGCAGAGATCAGAGCTGCTTGTGTTCAGGTCTTGTTTTCTGCTGCATGTCATTTAAAATTGGGAATTGTTCCTTATGCACATGATCTTCTCAAGGTCTCACTCAGTTCTCTTAGAAAAGAATCTGAACAGGTAACTAGTCTATTTCTTCTCAAAGATATTTGAAGATGGTTCATTATATTTTGTAATCAGCAGTGTACAAAGAACTTATTCTCTGGTCATTTGTCTCAGAACAAACATTATAATAACCACAGATTATCCTCGGATGGGATAAAAAAGTGGAAGTGTGAGAGAAACAAACATTAAATTTTTCCATGCCCCTTTCCAGTGTCTACTGCTAATGATTTTATGCTGCTGCCTGCTTGTTTGTTTGCGTCTGCTTCACTTCTTAACCTCTTTAAAGTACATATATATATATATATATATATATATATATATATATCCTGGTAGAAATTCTTCTTGCATTCTATTTTTTCTCTGAAAGAGGTATATGGGACGGGTTACCTGAAAGCCCAAAAACTCTTCAGCAATTGATGAACATTACAGAACGGGCGCTGGCTATTCAAATGAAAAACTAAACTACTTTTTAATGACTAGAATTTTTTTACATGAATTCAGTTTTCATTTTTACTTGTTAATTAAGAACTCTTATGCTTGTATGATTTGATTCTCAGGAAAAAATGGCAGGAGCCAAGCTGATGGCATCCCTTATGGCCAGTGATGATGCGGTGATCGAAAGAATTTCAGGGCAATTGCTTGAGGCAAGATCCATTTTGCTACATGTATCTACTTCTGATCCTTCACCCCAGTTGAGACAAGTATGCCAGAAACTTCTTGTATGCTTGACTTCTCAATAGAAAAATTGCATGATATGGAGTCTTTTTTCAGTAGTCCATTCCTATGCTGTTGCAATACACCTGTAAATATCTTTTATGTATGAAGTTAAGGTTATTGTCACTTTTTCCCTCTGTGTAGACATGTAGTATCTCGCCGAAATGACAGGTAGGATGTGTAAGCAAATCTATTCACCGAGACGTAAACCCTGTAATTTTACAAGTTTTTGGCTCTGGAGGTGTCCGCCACCTATGCCTCCACCAGTTGGTGATCACTGCAGGTTATCCACTCATCCCTGACAATACAACTCTAACCCACCTTCCCTTTACTGTTCATATAGGCTATTTAACTCTGAAAAGAAAAAAAGGGAAAGAGACTTACTGCTGTCATTAGGCCTTCTTGGACACCCACCATTTAATCTCACCACTGCCTTAGCCGCAACCTTCCAACCTCGTCAAACACTAGGTCGTCACTCGTCGGTGGTCATTATGGGTTCCATTTCAGATTACCCTTTAATCAATGGCTCTACTCCCTGCATCCTCATCTGGGTAAAGAGTTGATACTTGATAAAGGCATAATATGCCTAACGAACAGTTGCTGGTGTCTTGATAAATCATTGAAGTTTGATTGGTTGCACCATGTCGCTATGTCAGCATGGCAATTTGCATGCGACTTTGAGGAGATAGAGAGGCAGACAAAACAATGTCATGTTTTGTTCATTGTTTTTAAGAACAATACAAAAGAGTTCGGGTGATGATGAGCTGAGCTCAATCTTGGTGTATCTTTGGCTTTAGCTTGCACAAACTCACGCTCAAGGTTGAATTTGTCGGACTAAATATTCTAAGCTCGGTTTGGCTCTTAATTCACATCAGATGGGAAGTTTTGAGTCAGGTGTGCTTGTTCTGAGTTTCTGACTGATGTAATAGTTGAAAATTAAGCTCGACTCTTAACTTACTAATCATACTTGGATAGGTGGATGGTTTGGATAAACCAGGTGTAGAATTTGGTTCCTTGTTCTCGTATATATTTTTTTGGTGCTTATCAATTTACGAATTAGCGATATAATCTTTATAACAATAATATTCCCAAATTACTGTGTATGAAGAAGAAAAAACCAAAGGTAGAACAAAGATAATTTAGTGCTCAGCTCAAGGCTTCTTTTTGGTTTGGAATCGTCTATAGGTATGACAATATGCCGTTTCTAAAAGTTCTTTCCATTTTGCATATTTTGACCATATATCACTTCAATTACATATAAATAAAAATATATAATAATTGAATATTAATTATCTTCTCATTAAGACGAATCAAATAAAACCTAACTATTATATATTGTGAGTAATTTATAAGATTATTTCATTTTATGAATAGTGTCAAGAGTTTAAATAGAATAAACTTTTAGGAACGTAGGGTATGTAAAATTTTCTTGGAATCTCTATTTGAAATATTTACCTTTTAAGACGTGTTTTAGCGACTATGTCTAAAGTGAAGATTTTATAATTTTTGCAGAAACAAAGATTTGAGATATTTACATTTTAAGACGTGGTTAGACGATTGTGTCTAAAGTAAAATTCTGCCAAACAATACACTAAAAGTGTGTTTTAAAAAATAAATACAATAACCTATCGATTCTGAATCCACGTGGATCTCACCACAACCTAGGATGAAGTAAGTGTATTGGATAGTAAGAAGATTACAATAATTGAGCTAAGCCAAAGTAGCAAGGGGAAGTCTCAAGGATGAAGGACGAGCAGATGAGAATTGAACGCCATGAACTCGGAAGCCTTGGCCAAGTGGTTGGAACCACCTACTCTACTTGTGATTACTCTTTATGTCAAAAATAATACTAGTAGAGTAGTATAACAGGCTAATAGCAACATTTTATAAATGGAGCAAGTTTGAGTAACCACTACTGTTGTTCTAGCTGCCCCATTACCTAACTTGCCACCATCAAACAAAAAAACTAACCCATTAACAAATATCAACTATATATTTCTCCATTGTACTCCCTTCTTCCATAAGCAATTTACTCACATTTCTCATCTTCATCTTTCACATAATTTCCGAAGTTTACATTATATCCATAATCCAACCCAAGAAGAACAGCAGAAAATGTCGCACCACGAATCATCAACCATCCACATCCAAGAGCCAAAGTCGGAGCCAAGAGGAAAGTCTGGGGCCATGAAAGCTGTTAAAGTTATGGGATCAGGAGGGGGAGCTGTGAATAGAGGGCTCGCTGTTTTCGACTTCATTCTAAGGCTGGCTGCTTTAGCTGCTGCTCTTGGTGCCGCTATTGCAATGGGAACCAGTGATCAAACTCTTAATTTCTTCACTCAATTCTTCCAGTTTCATGCTAGATACGACGATCTCCCTGCTTTCTCGTAAGTGCATTCTAGTAACCATCTATGATACACCCTTTCCACAACATTTATAGTCACATATACTATTTAAGAATGTCCAAAATATTTACTTCTACTGTATAGCGTGTAATAATATCGTATGGTGAACACTGCAGATTTTTTGTGGCTGCAAATGCAGTGGCAAGTGCATACCTTGTTCTCTCCCTGCCATTTTCCATTGTCAGCATAGTGAGACCACAGGCTTCAGGGGTGAGGATGCTACTCATCATCTTCGACACGGTAAATACATAAACCATTTCATTTAAACAAGTTTCTTGGCGAAGTAACAAAATTACAGATTTAAATCATTACCGAAGTATATATGGATACTATTAAACGATATTGAAGTGTGACACCTGAGACCCTGCATAATGTTTCTGTTTCAGATAGCAGTAGCACTGATATCCGCAGGTGCAGGAGCTGCAGCAGCCATAGTATACTTGGCACACAAGGGTAACAACAAGATCAACTGGGGGGCTATCTGCCAACAATTTGGCAGCTTCTGTGAGCGCGTTAGTGGAGCTGTTGTTGCTTCATTCATTGCTGCTTTTCTCTTCATCGTACTCGTGTTGATCTCTGCTGCCTCCCTCAGAAGAAACTAAGTATTTCTTAAGGATGGATTTTATCAGTGTGACAAATTAAATGTATTTATCATATCTTAGCTTGTTAATACCGCCTTTTCTTTCTTTTCTTAACAGTCGATTTGGACTTGTAGACATTTGTAAGACTATGAATTTGAGTTTGAAATGGATTAATTTGAATTTGTATGAAGTATACAATCCTGTTTACATGCAAGTTCTTTGTCAAACACAAAGATTGCACTATTAAAGTCTAAACTAGCATGGCAAAAGGTTCTTGTAACAAGTGATATAGAAAAGACGAAAATTTAGCCAATGACAAAAACCTCTTGCTACGTGATTATCATATTGACTTCCCTAATGAGACTCATATGGACTGCATATACAAATCGCATGCACTGTATTCCTAAGTAGTTTGTGATAACCAAGTTAATATTGATCTAATAGCAAGCTAAGGGATCGAGTTGGTGACTTGAAGGTCACGAGTTTGATTCTCACCGGAAGCACTAGCTTGGGTGGAAGTTCATCAAAAATCCTCCCACACAAAAGTGGATATTACTCTATTTGTTTCAAAATACTTGTAACAATTTGAATGACGAATAAATCAACATGTTTAATCATTAATATATGCAACTTTGTATCAGTAAAAATTATTTAAAAATATAGATTGAGACTTACAACATATAAAACAATATCATTTGAATTTTTATACACTAGTTTTATTAATCATACATAATCAAAGTTAACGTCTGAATAGTGAAATAGTCAAAATATTGCAAATATTTTTATACGGGAATCATGTGCGCTCGCAATTTTAGTTTTAATATACTCCTTTATAGTACTATATAGTCAAATGTTGATTTTGGATATAAAAGACTCTTAATTATAAAACTTGAGTAAAGGATATACACATTTAACTATGTAACCACATAATCTTGTAATAACTAATATAACCACATAAACTTGTAAAAAACATATGTAGCTTTCTATCCAATTGTTAGATGGAGTAAATCCGTGTTGACTGAATCATCATTTTTTAACACAACACTACTATTTTCAAAAGTTGGCTAACTATACGGTAATAGAATATTCAAGAAAAGGACTTTTATGTATCTGATTTTATAGCTTAATCCGCTTAATTTGGATGCATTGAAGCTATTTAATAAGCTAACAACTTTCAATTTACAATTTGTTAAACTCATTTTAAAAATCTTTCCCTTAGGATACTTTAGGGAAAGTCCAACCCTTAAAGGCAGTATCGTAGGATAGGCCCAGGATAATCAAGCCTATGAACCAACGCCTTGGTATAAGCCCAAAACTCCATGACTCAAGTTCGAAAGCAACTCCATTTTGGTGCCAAAATATGTTCTTCAAAGTTGAAAGCATAGTTTTGACTTTTGAGGATATTGCTATTGTCTTGATTTTTATTTTCCAAATATGTATTTTAATAAGTTTTCTTGATGCATTCTTAGAGATATGTATATTGCATTGCGTTAAAAAAAACACGGCAAATAAAATAATACAAAAGGGTGTACAAACTTATACAAGTAATTTAGGAAATTAAAATACTTAGCTATTAGAATTGAGCTACTAAAAATTTAAGGTTTAAACAATAGAAGCAAAAAAAAATTACAAAGTACATATCATTTTTCACTTTAGCAAAGTCACCGTTGTTATAATATATGCAACAACATTGTGATAGTAGTCATATTTTTGTAGGGTAAAACTCCAATCTCTTTTTCTTTATCTTTTTCCTTCTTAATATATATAGATGATATTTAAATTTTAAAATTGTAGGAAGATAATATATTTCGTATATACAACGTGAAGAGCATAACCACAATTAAAATTAGGAGATTGAAATCTTCAAGAGAAATTGAACCAAAAATTTAGAGCTTGTAAGAATTGTTCAAAGTAGCTAGTTTTATGAAACAACATTGGTGCTTTGAAATTATAACGATCTCTTTTTTATCTTTTGAATAATATTTATAATAATCTCTTAATATATCATGAAATTAAAAAAAAAAAAAAAAAAAAAAAAAAAAAAAAAAAAAAAAAAACACTAGTCAAATTATGTTAATTGACATCACTAGGTGCTAGAAGTGACCAATTAAGTGCACTAGTCACATCAAAATTAAACCAAGTATATACCACGTATTAAGTTTATGAGAGTATATTATTTAATATGTCAATTAATAAAAGGACTAGAGTTCTTAATACTCCCTCTGTGTCACTTTGTTAGTCTCATATACTATTATGGGCGTTTCAAAATGATATACATATATTGAATATTTCCAAACATTATTATAGGGTGAATAATTTTCATAATCCGTGAATAATTAATCTAATTGGGTGTTTAAATAGTCAAGTAATTCGGATTGGTTAATATATGTGCTAGTGGATTGCTGACATGGCAAATCTTTCTATCAAAATTTATTATAGGTGATTTAATTATAGTCAATTTCCATAAATAAAACAAGAAAAGACAAAACATTAATTACAAAGTTGCAATCAAATTTCAAATTATTAGGATTCCTTATTTTCTTATTTCGGCTATTTCACCAAATGCCATTGAGTAATTTCGAAATTCACCAAATGCCATCGAACTTTTCAAAATTCACCAAATGCCACCGAGTTTTAACAAAATTCACCAAGTGTCATTAATGACTGACAACCGTTAGTTGACCGTTAGTGGACCCCACCACTTGCCACGTGTCACTTTATGATTGGTCCGTTTTTAAAAAAAAATTAAAAATTAAAAAAAAAAAAACAGAAACCTTGAACCGCCCCAGCCACCACCACGAAACCCTGCTCCTTCCCTTATATTGCCGGAAAACGGCTGCCACCTTTGTAATCAACAAAAATCGGCCGGCCGACCCTTTAGCACCTCACCTGATCCACCGTCGACCCCCAAAACCACCCACACAGCCAGCCTCGACCCCAAAAACCGCCGCCGAGATCTCCTCCACCAATCTCGCACCATTCGCATCAATGGCCACAAACTCCTCCACCAATCTCGCACCAATCACGAAGTTGTTGGGGAAGGGGATGGGTTTTGGGTTGCCGGAAATCAGAGAGGGAAAAGGAGGGTGGGGTTTCGGGGTGGTGGAGGAAGGGGGGTGGGGTTTTGCGGGTTAAGGGGTTGCGACGGGGTTGGGGAGAGGTCGCAGGAGGCCAGCGCGCCTTCCGGTGCTAGCGCTGGCGGCAGGGGTGGTGGTGGCTAGGGTTTTGGGGTGGGTAGTCAGGGAGAAGGTGGTGGTGGCTAGGGTTTTGGGGTGGGAAGTCACAGAGGAGGTGGTGGCTGCCACCTCTTAATTTCTTTTTTTTTGTAATTTTTATTTATTTTAATTTTTTTTTTTACTATTTTTAAAAGTTTTTAATTTTTATTTTTGTTATTTTTTTAATTTTTTTAAATATATATATATATATATTTTTAAAACGGACCAATTAGAAGGTGACACGTGGCAAGTGGTGGGGTCTAACTAACGGTCAACTAACGGACATTGACGGTCAACTAACGGAAATGACATTTGGTGAATTTTGTTAAAACTCGGTGGCATTTGGTGAATTTTGAAAAGTTCGATGGCATTTGGTGAATTTCGAAATTACTCAGTGGCATTTGGTGAAATAGTCGTTCTTATTTTAAGTGATTGATTCCAAAGGGGACTATCAAAGTGAAACGAAGGGAGTATTTGTTAATTATCAAATTTTGACTTGTCGTAAAGTACTGG
Organism: Chenopodium quinoa; assembly: GCF_001683475.1. NCBI lineage: Eukaryota > Viridiplantae > Streptophyta > Magnoliopsida > Caryophyllales > Amaranthaceae > Chenopodium > Chenopodium quinoa. The sequence goes on along the minus strand of NW_018744996.1, from coordinate 1,299,554 downwards.
TGGAGTATTTCTTCATAGCTGTGATTTTCATTGGAAAATTTCTTTCCATCGCTTATATGAAATATGACTCTTCACCTTGTAGATGGGGGATGAATGGAAATTTTCTTTGCATAATATGTCTATCATTTAATTGGCCCTTACTAATAATTAAATAATAACATCCATGAGACCAGGAACGCATTGAGATAAAAAAACGAATAACATACTTTATCAAAACAATCATAAATCAATAATAGCACCCTCTAAAACAAAATATATATGTAAATAAAAAAAGAAAAGGATAGGGATCTTTCTAGTACACCCCCCAAAAAGCCGAAATAGGGTGTTTTTCATTCACCTTATTTTTACTTATGTGGACGTATAATTATAGTGGTGAATTAAATTTCAATAAATCATATTAAAATGATCAAGTCTAAATTTATTTAACCTAAATCATCTCATCTGGACTTATCTAAGTTAATTAATAGTGAAATAATTCAAGTGAATAGACACAATTAAAAACCACAACTCTGGATAATAATAAAATGATCCAAAATTTTAAGAGGGATACTACATTTTAAAGATAATGTTAAAATGAGTAATGGTTTTATTAGATTTAAGAAATTGCTTTCTTTGTAGTACAAATACAAAGTAATAAGTTTCCATAAATTTAATGCACAAGTATAATAAGTTTTGGTAAGTCAAATTTTGTTGAAAATAACTTTCTAATTTTATAGATCTTTTTTTTTTTCAATTCACTAATAGTTGACTACTTGACTAGTACCCTTCATTTCTTGAAGTTCTTCTTGCTTTTGTTCTATACCTTTCATGAAATTCTTCAAGTTTCACTAGCTTTAGGCATGTTGCTACATATGTTCCATTGGTCCTACACACATATTTTCAATCTCAAGTTTGGTACAAATGAGATTTAGATCATTCACAAATTCGTTCACGATGTATGGCCATGGCACACTATATTATTAATGATTTGAGTGACATGAATGAGGCTATTGGCAATTTATGTGGAGTTATATACCGCATAAATTAGGTTACTGATAAGCAATAAACTAATAAAGGTACTGATTCATCTGAGATTAGTGAAAACGTATATATCATGTTACTAATTGAAGTATTGATTATGAATAGCTAAGATTACTGACAAGAGTATTAATAAATTGATGGATTTACCAATAAGGTTCACCATCATGTGGAGTTACATACGATGCAATGATACATGCATAAATTACTCCATTGGTTATTGATTAAGTGATAAACAATAAGCTAATAAAACTATAAAAGTACCGATTCAAATAAGATAAGTGTTAATGCATATAACAAGTTTCTAATTGAGCTTGATCATGAATAGCTACACTTACTAATAAATTTTTTAATAAATCATAAGATTATCAATAAAATTCATGCAATCAATTTAGCGTGTGACGAATCACATTAAAAATTGTAATATTAAAGACTCAAAAGTAAAGTTATTCTTATTTACCTAGTCTTGTAAAAGTTTTCGTACAACCAAATAGTTGGAATCTTTTTCCCTCTATACTTTCCAAAAAACCAATTATAGAACCACTCAACTCAAAAATCCCAAAACAAATTCCCTATAAAACCCTTTATCCCACCACATTTCCCACATTGCTGAAACCCCAAAAAGAGAGTAAAAAACCAAATTCAAAAAGTTTGGGAAAAAAAAAAACCCCCAAAAAAATTAAAAATTCCAAAAATCCCCCAAAATTTGTAGCCGACCAAATAATATCAATCGGAATCCAATAAATTTTGCAATCCAAATTCAACCCATTAAAATTCTCTCTCCTATCTTCCCAACTGGCAGAATCATACCCAGAAAAAGACGACGACGAAGAAGACGAAGACGACGATTTATACATGATTTGGAGTATAACAACAATTATATCCCGCCATTTTTAAACAACCCACAAAATTTTGCTGATTTTTTGTTGTTGTTGTTTGTATAAAAGATCATACAAAAATGTTACAAGTATTTTTCGCGGTTGCATTTTCAGCTGTGCCATTGACGCTATACATCCCACCGGTGAGAAGCCTCAATCTTTTCGTCGACACCGTCGAAGAGGCTGTTCGACAAACGGGAAGTTATGCGGTAAGAGCTTACCCTCGTATTCACAGAGCATTTCAACGCCTTTTTACTCTTCTTTTAAGGCGTCTTCGAGCCTGAGCCATAACACAATATGACACGACACGACACAATTAATGATGTAGGCGGGACTTGATCCCAGGTCCTGGGTACCACCACACCCCGAGACTTTGACCAACTAAATAAATTAGTTGGCATCCACACCACCAACTGTAAATATTATCTAATCCTAGCTTATGATTTTTGACTGTTTTTTTTTTTTTTTTATTTTTTTTTAATTTTTTTTTTTATTGAGTTACCCAATTTTGGGGAGTTGTTTGGATTCATGGATTGTGTTTGATGGATTGAATTTTGGTGGAGAGAAATTAGATGGTGGTAAAAGGGTGTTGAGATTCTCTCTTGTATAACCATACATTCTTTGTAAATTCTCCCTCTCTTTTTTTTAATTATTATTATCCTAAATTATTGAATATGGAGCTGACTTGAATCATAAGCTGTTTTTTTTTTAACTTTTTGTAAATGAATATGACCTATACTGGCTATATACTGTATTTCTTGTTTTTTTTGACAATGGTTTTTTTTTAATGTGATATACTTCATTTGTTGGGTACATTTTTTTTCCTTGCTTTGGCCGGTAAAAATAAGATTTGATCTCATGTGTTATCTTGTGTGTAGATTAAAACTTGTTCTAGTCAATTAGCTGTATGGTTTTTATTACTCCCACAACATTTTCCAAATTATTTAAATCGTAATATTTGTGGAAAAAGTATAGTGTGTACAAATATAAAGTATATTTTCTTATTTTGTAATATATATTTCGTAGGTGATTAGATGGATTGGTTGATTAGAGCTCAATATTGAGTCTAAGTTGTGCGATAAGGAGAAAATTAATGGACATTAATCTGTTTGAAATTTATTGTTATATTGTTGTAATGAATTTCTAAAGATAATAGTGGTGCTTGGTATTTATTTGACCTAACCAATTTAAATCGCTACTTGTACTTGTTACATTTATACCATTTCCATTTACAATACTAATTGAAACTTCAATGCTTTCCCTTTCAAATAGAGAAACTTCCAAACTATTCATGATGTGCACTACTTGTTCTAGTTTATTTAATGGGATGTACTTTGTCAAGTGAACGTGTAAACAACAGTTTAAACAAGTCAAGTGAACGAGTTAGCAACTAATCATCTAATATGTCAAGTGAACAAGTCAAGAAAAAAATAAAAAATAAAAAAATAAATATTAAAAAGATTCAAGCCATAATAGAGTTTAACAAGAATGTATAAACTATAAATACAGCTAAATACTGCACACTTTTATTAATTTCAAGAATTGACACCTTTCTTTCTTAGGCAAAACAAACTTCAAAATCCACGTTATTGCTGTGATGTTGTCTGGTTAATTGTCTCACCTAAAAACAAAGTTAGCTTTCATCTTAACCCCTAGAGAAACGTTAACTACCAACTAAGCTAATTTAACTAAAATTTGCCAAACTTGGCAAACCTATCTATTTTTTATGATTATGATTTGTAAAAGCTAATTAATACAGTAGTTTGGTACCAATTGACACTCGGCACTTGCTCATCAAACGAGTGCAAAACCTAAACAAAAGTAAAAAAAATGTGGAAAATTTGATTGAGACAAAACAATTTTGGTGGTGGGTCAATGATGTCATGAATAAACCTGGACCTGTTACCTGTAGATCGATTTTTTCTTGGACGAATCACAAGTAGCCATCTTGTGGAACATTTTTCTAAGGTTTTTAATCATGGGGAAGTAGTAATGTAGGAATGTTATGTATTTGTAAATACATAATATTGATTAAAATATTTTAAAAATACATAGTAGAGACAGAAAAGTGGAGAAAGATAGGAAAAGAGACGTCTGTAGGTGGACTCCACCTATTTTTGGTTAGATTGTCTCACATGATGGGAGATCACATGATGTTTGTTCCACTGGAAACTTATATAGTACCATTGCATCTTCAGTGGTACTATTTATGCATAAATTTAATACAACTGAATGTAAATATAATATCACTATATGCATATATAGTATCACTGTATGTTCAATGGTATTATTTGATCATTCAATGATGCCAGAATATGCATTCGTTTGTACATATGTGTAATTACATGAATTCCCCTTTTTATGCATTTCTACGCACATAACATTCCTCCCTTTAAAATCCCTCTTTAACCATTGTCTCCCCTTCTATGTTTGCCTTATTGGAAAGTACTGATGTGTTGAGTCATTATGGTATTTTTTTTTAGTGTTGTTTTTGGTATGGAAATTTTGTGAGTTTTATGGATGTATAAAATATTTTTTTAAAAAAATGAAACCTTCATTTTAAGATAATATTGCAACTAATAAATTTAAATTAAGTGATCATTTGTTAAGATGAGATAAGAGATAATCTAATATCATATATCACTAATATATAAAGCCGGTCTCGCAGCCAGACCACGAGACATCGACACTTGGCATTCCAATTTTTCGCCAAGTGTTGCGCCACGTAGGCAAAAAAATAGATATTATTATGACACATTGACACGTATGATACTAAGCAAGCGATTTTTGGATAGTTTTTTTTTAAATAAAAATGTTGTATAGAGTTTTATTATCAATATATTTCTAATATTTCATATATACAAAATTAATCTAACTTTTAATAAATATCCTATAACTCAGTTCTATTTCCATCATACAATTCGTTTTAAAAAGTTCTTTAAAATAAGATCCATTTATAATATATTTAATTTATTTAAAAAAAATAGAGAATCAATAAAAAAAAAGTTTAAATTCAATAAAAATAATTTCAAGTCAATAATAACGTAGATACCTATTCACAAACAAAACTACAAAAAGTACACTATTATTTAATTAAATAAGCAATATGACATCGTATGTCTAAATATACTACATTATCAAAAAGGATTGTAGGACCGTATTTAACATTCAAGCAAAATAGTTTATACGAAATTTTATCAACAATCTGGGCATCGCTACGCACTATACCATATATTAAAAGGCGTTACTAATTAAGGATACACACCACGTGTTACCCCTCTCTTCCACCAAGAGAATGTCACATCACCAAATTAGCTAGAAATATGAATGCTACGCGTCAATTAAAAAAATGCTTTTGTCAAGAATTGAACTTAGGTCCGTTGGAAAATGAATAACAAGTCACACCAACTTTGCTATCTAATAAATTAGTTGACTTATTCTTCTTAAATATAGTTAATGTAGACCATGAAAGTGTGTTTCTTTGTACTTTTATATGACAAATTATTTTCTTAGACTAAATTTAAAATAAAAGTATTTAACATTATTATGTACATAAAAAATATTAAAAGTAAAATTCATTTACATAAAATATAATAAATGAAAGCTATAATACAATAATATTTAATGTATCGACTCGGGGCACCGCCTGGGCTAAATACATAAAGCTAAACTTTTAGTCAAGCCACGAGACAACGACATTTGGCGTTTCAACTTTTCGCCAAGTGTCGCACCATGTAGGCGACAATTATATGACACGTAGGATTTATTTGAATATTTTTTTTTGTAGAATAGGATAAAAAAAAAGTTGGATAGATTCAGTAGGATAAAAAAGTTGTTTTAGTGTTTTACTTTCAATAAAATTTGGATGACTTAGTAGGATAAAAAAGTTATTTCTATTTTCAATAAAATTTTTGGTTTAGAATTTTATTTTCAATAAAATACCAATATTTTTATACAAATGACGGATCCATACAAAAGGAAAAAACAAAAAATCAAAGAGACTGTTATTATATACGGTATAATCGTTCTCTTAAGTCTTAATATTTAACCAACCTTTCCTTAGATATTCAAAGAAAATGAAAAGAGATCATAGCTTTAGACAACCGTTCTTTTTGGTTGTACATTATTATTTCTAATTTTTTTAGATTGTCAAGTGATTATTAATTCATGAGTAGAAAATTCAAATAACAAGTTTTATTTTAAATTTCAATAAATAACCCGGGCATCTCGCATGGGCACAAAACTAGTATATATATAAAGGGGGTTTTTTCCCAAGATTTTAAAGAGCCACGTAGAATTTTAAATTTTTAAAAATTATTAGAGCGCCATGTAGGATTAGTATTTTTAGAGCGTTACGTATAAAATTATGCCACGTAGGATTATTATTTTAAAGCGCCACGTAGGACTAAAATTAAATTAAGGTTTAAATTTATTATAAAAATAAAGTTTTATCTTTTAAAATTGAAAATTTTATCTAAGAGAAAAGAAACTATTTATTTTATTTCGTATATCTACAAAAATACTATTAAACTTAAAAAATAAAATTCACATTCAATTGATTTTTTTTAAAAAAATTGGATTAGTTAAAAAAAATAATGAAATGAGAAGTGATTATAATAAAATATTTTTTTCAAAAATACTAATAAAAAAAATGTGAAATCACGTTCAATTATAAAAAATAAGAAAAAAAATCATTGAAACTAAAAATATATCCTTGCTCTTTTTCCAGCAAAAAAAAATGTTTATCATTTATCATTTATTACAGCTAAAAGATTAAGTTCTACGTTAATAAAATTTAACATATCTATTAAACTTTATCACCGCTTTAAATCCAATATTTTTTTTCAATCCTATATAATCTAATATTCCACACAAATAAACGTAAAATTTTTGCAGGTAAAGAAGCATGTTTTAGAATTTGAACACCGTGAAATTCTCGAATGCGATGAACAGTGATCATAATTAAGAAGTCAGTCATAACTCATAAGTGTTAATTTTGAAATTCAAGAGGGTGGGTTTAATTACGCAACTAATCAACTGGTACGATCAACGATTGATTTACAAAGGATAATGGAAGCCTGGAAAATTTAAAATTTGTTTGTATATGTGTGAACCTTAATTGTATAAGATTAAAAAAATAGTAATATCATGTATTAATATTTTGTTATTTCGATTAAATATTAAATGTTAGGTTTAACTATGAATAAAACTCGTGCATCGCACGGGTTTAAATCTAGTATAATTAGAAGTACCAATAAGATTTAACAAACTCTAATAATTTTAAGTCTAATAATAAGTTCTAATAAGGTTTACTCAATATTAATAAAGTTTAAGAAGATAAGATAAAATAAGATTTACATGTAAAAAGTTTTATATGACATAAAAAAAAAAAAAAAAAAGGAACACTACCTAAAAATTAGAGAGGTTGTGATACCATGTTAAACTCAAGAAAGATTGGAGAAAATGTCTTAACTTCTATTGATTTTCACAAACATATATATAGTACAATTAATAGACAACCCTAACTTGCCTAAAACTCCTAAATGGTTATATACATACCAAAAGATAACTATACAAGGAATATTAACATAACCGAAAGTCTAATCCTAGACTTTCTAATATATTAATTGATTTATATATTAATAGAGTAGGAACAACATAAATACATAATAATCCATTGCACCCTTGATTTTACTCCTTTTTTTTTTTTTTTTTTTTTGGTGTGTTACCCTTAATTTTACTTGCATGTCTTTTAATTATCTTCACGCGAATGTAACATGCACCTACGTATTACAAATGTGTCGAGATGTGGTACTTATGCAACGAAATTTTGACCTATAAAAGAATGACATGCATAATGTTATTATATAAATGGGAGTTGTTACAACTAGCAATATTAAAGTTTGAGATGGGGGCTGACAACACTTTTTGTAACACCATCATCCCTCTTTTAGTAGTCACTTGGGTCGTCTTTAGTGTAGGATCTTTGTTTAATTTGATCAACAATGGAAGATAAGATTGTGTATTTGTGTTTGTAGACCAAAAATATCTGGATTTTGCATGGCCTACTACATGATAAAATATACCATACTCATCATTATTAAAGTTTGTATAGTATAAAAGAATTGGAAGTTGGAGGAATAGTTGATTAATAAAGTAATAAGGGGATGACCCATACTTGTGGATAAGATGCTGAGTAGTGTAATGGTTAGTTGCAAAAATGACCCAAAATATTCAATTTACACTCTCTCTCTCTCTTCCAAATCAATTTTCATATTTTGGTTGAGTAAGTTAATCAAATTCATTTTTAACTATACATACTTCCTCTGTTCTTTTAATATTACACCATAGAGTTGGATACAATCACATAAATATTTTGACAATGAGAAAAAAAAGAGAGAGAAAGGTAGAAGTATAAAACCGCTATTAAATAAATGCTATAAAAAGCATTTTTTGTACAAGTATGATTGTAAACATAAACTAAAAAATCAAGTGTTTAAAGGTAAGGGTATATAGGATATTTGTAGAGTGAACTCAAATATTTTCTTTCCTAAAATGGATATGCATGGTGCAATATTTGTAAAACTTCCATAAAAGACAAGTGGTGCAATATTTTAAAAAGGAGGAAATATATTTTTGTACAATAGAAGAATGCATTTAATTAGACAAAGCTAAACAAATACAACATAAGACAACTGAAGCTATCAGGGATAGGTAACCCCCTAACGTACATAAGTTACAAACCATTTTAAAAACAAAATAAAAATAACCATAAAGGTAGTAAATTCTTTTTCAGTTGACCTTTGATTGTTGAAGTAACCTTGCATACATTCTAGAGATAGTACGTGTGCCACCATAGTTGGCAGTGATTTTCGAATTGCAAATGGAGTTGAAGCTGGGGTAGTAAACACAAAAAGTATTCCTTAAAACCATGTGAAACTCGAGGAAGAAAGAAGCGTGGAAGATAATGCTTCATAAGTCAAAATCCAAAAAATGTCAAGTGTGGTTGTACGGAGAGAAGTGCTTAGAAAGTATGCATTGGTGATAATGTGCACTAACAAAATTGTGTAGGTGTTTAGGCGATAAGATGTGCATGTATCACAAAATGTTGTGAAATTTAACAATAAATATGTCGAATCAAGGAAAAAAAAAAGGAGATTTTGGCAAATTAATTGTGCTTTTAGGCCAAATTAGAAAATAACACCTACAAAAAAAACCCGATTTTGATTATAACACCAAAACATTTTGAAATTTTATTATAACACCTACAAAAATCCCAAAATTTTGGTTTCACCACCCTCTAACGGACTTTTGGATGGAAACCGTTAGTGGGACCTACTAGGAACACGTGTTAGTTGTTTATTGGCTTAAAAATAAAAATTAATAAACATTAAAATTAAAATTAAAAAAAGGCCAAATTAGAAAATAACACCTGCAAAAAAACCCGATTTTGATTATAACACCAAAACATTTTGAAATTTTATTATAACACCTACAAAAATCCCAAAATTTTGGTTTCACCACCCTCTAACGGACTTTTGGATGGAAACCATTAGTGAGACCCACTAGGAACACTTGTCAGTTGTTTATTGGCTTAAAAATAAATATTAATAAAAATTTAAATTAAAATTAAAAAAAAATTAAAAATTAAAAAAAAAGAAAAACCCCTAAACTCTAACCCAGCCACCAGCCCCACCACCGCCGACCGTCACTACATCGCCAGAGACCCCAACTGCCGTCGGATTCCCTTCCTTCACCGGCGAAACCACCGGCCGTCACCCCCACCAACATCAGCCCCCCCCGTAAATCCCTTTCCCCCTTCCTTCTCCCCGAAAAATTACCCCCACCCACCACAACCCTCCGCGAAAACGCCTGCAATTGACGGTTTCCTGAGCAGCGAAATCGCCGGAACTTCACCAACGAAACTCACCGGATTCTGCAGGATTTCAGCTGGTTTCTTGAGCCACGAAATCTTCCAGACAACCACCTGCGAATTGACGGAGAACCACCTGCGAATCTGCTGAATTTCGCAGCGATTTCAGCCGGTTTTTGCGCAGCAACACCACTGGAATCTGCTGAGGTTGGGTTCTTGGTGAGGCTAGGGGAGGGGTTCGGTTTCTGGCGGGAGGAGAAAGAGGGTGGTTTCAGGTGAGGGGCTAGGTTAGGGTGGTGCTGGCGGTAGGGCTGGGTTGGGGCTGGTTTCGCCAGATTATGCGAGGGCAGGTGATGCCGGCAGCTGGGCAGGTGGCGCAGGTGGTGGGGCTGGTTGGGTTAGGGGGTTAGGTTTTTTTTTTTTTTTTAAATTTTCTTTTTTTTTAAAACCAATACACAGTTGACACGTGTACATGGCAGACCCCACTAACGGCTTCCATCCAAAAGTCCGTTAGCGGGTGGTGAAACCAAAATTTTGGGATTTTTGTAGGTGTTATAATAAAATTTCGAAATTTTTTGGTGTTATAATCAAAATCGGGTTTTTTTGCAGGTGTTATTTTCTAATTTGGCCTTAAAAAAAAAAAAAACCCTAAACTCCAACCCAGCCACCAGCCCCACCACCGCCGACTGTCACTACACCGCCGGAGACCCCCACTGCTGTCGGATTCCCGTCCTTCACCGGCGAAACCACCGGCCGTCACCCCCACCAACATCAGCCCCCCCCCCCCCCGTATATCCCCTTCCCCCTTCCTTCTCCCCGAAAAATCACCTCCACCCACCACAACCCTCTGCGAAAACCGCCTAGCCCTTTCACCTCCTTCAGACCCACAACCAAACCCCGCGACCCGACGTGGACCACCACTCCTCCTCCTACCCACGACCCTCATTTTCTATCTCCTCTGAATCTTCGAATCAGAAAGGCGGGTGGGGGTGATTTTTCGGGGAGAAGGAAGGGGGAAGGGGATTTACGGGGGGGTTGATGTTGGTGGGGGTGACGGTCGGTGGTTTCGCCGGTGAAGGAAGGGAATCCGACGGCAGTGGGGGTCTCCAGCGGTGTAGTGACGGTCGGCGGTGGTAGGGCTGGTGGCTGGGTTAGAGTTTAGGGGTTTTTCTTTTTTTTTTTTTAATTTTTATTTTTTTTTAATTTTTATTTTTAAGCCAATAAACAACTGACACGTGTTCCTAGTAGGTCCCACTAATGGTTTCCATCCAAAAATCCGTTAGTGGGTGGTGAAACCAAAATTTTGGGAATTTTAAGCGGTGTTATAATAAAATTTCGAAATGTTTTGGTGTTATAATCAAAATTAGATTTTTTTACAGGTGTTATTTTCTAATTTGGCCATATTTTTATTATGGAAGGAGATCAAGCTCTTTGCGGTGTTCAAAATTTGATATTTTGATCAAGTTAAAAATATTTAAAAGTCAAAAAAATTGAAGCAAGGGAGCTTGTTGAATGTAGTGCTTCAAATTATGACTGTTAGTGGAAGATGAATAGATGATACTAGTAGTTTCTTATATGAGTTACTATTATTGCATATATTAAGTTAGAGTGATATGGACTAGTGGAGACAAGGAAATAGTAGTGTACTAGCTAGGTGAAACGCTAAACATCGCCCACAAATTACCACATAAAGCCCACAAATATGTTATGATTTGACCATTATGCCCTTTTGCTAAAATTGAGATAATCTCGGTGTAAAAAATGTGGAGCCGTATTGGCTCGTCGGGGGAGACCGGATGGCAGGCCGGAGATGCGGGGGACGCCGGAGGTACGTCGTCGTCGACGGAAAACGAGGTAAGTGACCGCTAAAATTCACGATTTACCGTCGTAGTGGCTACGGCGCCTAGGGTGGACGCCCAAACCGTAGCCTGGACGTCCAAGCCGGACGCCAGAACCACCAGAGTGGCGTCCAGGCTAGACGCCCAGACCACCAGAGTGGCGTCCAGCCCAGACGCCCAGACCACCAGACTGGCGTCCTGGGCAGACGCCACTCCACTGGGTGAGGCGGCCCTGCCAGGCGCCAGTCCAGTGGGTGTGGCAGCCCTGGCAGACGCCACCTTTAATAATTAAATTTTATTTTTTCCTTTTTGATTTTGTTGTTGTTTTTTATTTAATTTTTTTGGGAAAATAAAAAATCGAAAATGATTTTTTAAAAAAATTCGAAATGGGTTTTTTGTTTGTAAATTAAATTTGAAAATTCGAAATAGGTTTTTTTAAAATTAAATTTGAAAATTCGAAATGGTATATTTTTAAATTTAGTTTGAAAATTCGAATTGGGTTTTTATAAAAATTAAGTTTGATTATATATAATTATGTTTTTTTTTGTGTTAATTATGTGGAAATATAGAAATTAAATGTATTATCCGTTAAATGTATTTATTGTAATATATAATTGATGCAGGAATATGGTGGAGACGGAAATGATTACAGTGGGATATTTGGACATGATGGTCCATTCGAAGAAGCTCAACAGGCGATTGATTGGGCAAAACAGGTTGCAATTGCAGCTGGATTTTGCTTGGTAGTAGCAACTCATAAATCTCAACGGGATGGTAGAATGGATCGCATTTTGAGATGTGACCGTTATCGCAAAAGAGAAGAAAGAGATTTTCGTACAGCCACTCGGTTTGACACAAAGCGGAAAGGTTGTGGGTGTGAGTTCAGAGTAAAGGTTCGACAACTACGGAGTCGTGACGGTTGGGAAGTGATAGGTTACTCTAAATGGGGGTATCACAACCATGAGATGATAGTATATGAAGAGGGTCATCGACAACTGAGCGGCTTAAGTCCTGCTGCGAAACTAGTTGTGAAAGAAATGAGTGATGCTCAAGTGAAGCCTGCTAAAATATTAGCATCTGTGTTAGAGAAATTTCCAGAAGACCATCCAAACCGAAGACACATCTACAACGTCAGACAGCAACTCAGGTTTGAACGGTCAGAGGGAAGGAACCCTATACAGCAGCTGCTACACCAGGCACAATCACGTGGTTACCTGTTCTGGTTTGATTCTGATGAAGATACAGCGGAGGTGACTCATCTTTTCCTTGTGCATCCTGATTGTGCTGATATGATCAAGTCTTGGCCATTTGTGATTTTGATCGACTCAACGTACAAGACAAACAAGTACAAGTTCCCTCTGGTTGAGATGGTTGGGATGGCTCCAACGAACCAGAACTTTCTGATTGGTCATGCAATCATCAGGGATGAGACGGCTCCAAGTTATTATTGGGTTTTGGAGAAGCTGAGAAACTACATCGGGCCTAATGTTCATCCAGCAGCCATCGTCAGCGACTGTGAGGGAGGTCTCTTTGCCCCCATAGCAGAGCTGTTTCCCGAATCGAACCACTTATTGTGCACATGGCACATCAACAACTGCGTGAAAGTGAAAGCCTACAACCTTTTCAAGAAGAATTTGGAAATGGCAGAGAGATTGGTGAATGGTAAGTGGCGGAAGATCCTACAGGCTACCACAGAGGAAGCGTATGAGCGAGCATTGGCTAACTTCAGGGATTCGTACCAGTGGTGTCCGGCACTGGTGGACTATGTGATGCATCAATGGGTCCCTCATAGGGAAAAGTTTGTCAAATATTTGACAAACCAGGTACTTCATTTTGGGAACACTACAACATGTAGAGTTGAGAGCGCTCATAGAGCTACCAAGGACTGGATTGATTCATCGACCGCTGCTTTGGATACACTGTTCGCTAGACTGAACAAGTCAATTGAAACTCAGAAGAACGACATCAGGAACTCTCTAGAGGACTCCAGACGACGACATGGTACGATGTATAGCCATTTTATATTTAAGATTCTCCATGGTCGTGTGTCGCACTACTGCTTGGGGTTGATTCTCACTGAGCTGAACAGGGTGAGGGACTTGGCTGACGAAGTGTATACTCGGTGTGGGTGTACTATTTCAGTAACTCATGGATTACCTTGCGCATGCACCATTCATCGCGTTATTACAGAAGAAAGGGCGTCGTTACATGTTGATCAGGTCCATTCATTCTGGAGGACGCTTGTTATTGGTGAGCATGCAGACAATCAAACGGCCGACCGTGAACAGGAAGAGTTGGAGCAGTTCCGTTCGATGTACGACCGAGTGTCCTCCAGCCATTCTTCTATTATTCGTGACGCTACTCATGTGCTTCATGACATGTTCCACCCGTCTAACTTAGATTATGAGGAACCCGAAGGAGTTGACCGTCCTCGAGGTCGACAGCGGCGGAACAGGAGTGCGTTTGAGTATATCCGTGGTCATGGTCGTGGTCGTTCTCGTGGTCGGACATCGTCATCTAGTCGTAGTCAATCTTCATCGTCTGTGAATATGCCCCTGAGAACTGGTACGTTTTGGTTGTTTTTATTGTACATAGTTTTAAAGTGTTACTCCTGTCTTCTTAACTGTCTATAATTAATTATTTGGTGAATAGGAAGAAACGATGTTGATCAGTTTCCGTACAAGGAAAGGATACCTGCGATCATCATGTCGTACGTGGAAGGGTGGAATGATGTAATCGGAGATGGTAACTGCGGATTCCGGGTCGTGGCTGATGTTTTTCAAATGGGCGAAGACAACTACGGTTTGGTGCGTGAGTTGATGTACAGCGAAATTGCCTCTAACCGAAATGTTTATCGTCATGTGTACGAGGATGACTTGGATGGCGCTCTCCGACGTATCCGGTGGGGAGGTGGACCTTGCGGCGAAAATCATTATTTTGACGCGCCCCTAGATCTGTTTGCCGTTGCAAACATTTACAAATGCGCAGTCATGCATTTCGGCCTGAGAGTGCATAGTCAAGCTTATTATCCTTGTACCACGGTTCTCCCTTGGCGGTCGCGTGAGACTGTCACCACACCGGTCAGAGAGCTAGCTATTGCGTTTCTTGGGTCGTCATACAGACATTTCATCCGACTAGACATGTCAACCGATTTTCCGGTGCCACCGATTATACCTCGGTGGTACAACATTCGCACAGCGAGCGTAGAGGGTTGGGATGCGCTATATAATGACCGGATCCACGAATGGAACACCCTAGCTGCATTTTAGTTTTTCTTGTTTACATTCTTTATTTGTAATCTTATTTGTACGTTGCTCTTTTAATGAGAACATTAATATTTTATATTGTATTGCTTACTGCATTCTATATGTTGCATGGGTAAGTTGCGCAGATCCACGAACGGTTATATCAAAATTTAAAAACAGCACTGATAATATGTTTAAGTTGGAAGCTAAAAGAACAATCTAAAATGTTACAATTTTACAACATAATGTCCAACATAATGTTCTATAAATAAAATACAATAACCATCCGAGGAGTACATCCGCCGCTCTTATCCGGAAACAAGGTACATCCGAGGAGTAGAAAAACATAAGCACTCAGCTGTGCGTCGGGCGTCCTACGTGCACTCGGGTACAAACACCGCTGCAACACAGATGCGATCTTCACACCTCCGTGTTCCCAAACACCTAGCGCCTCGGTGTACAGTGCAGCCCTGTCCACCGCCAACAACTCCGCCAGCGAATCTGCCTGATCCGCATCAGCCACAGCACAAAGTCGTTTACCCTCAACACGAATCCCCAGAATGGCCTCGACGTCATGTAACATGATCGTCATCTCACCGAACGGAAGGTGAAAAGAGTTTGTATCCGGCTGCCATCGCTCAATGAAAGCCGTGATCAGCGTACTGTCAATCTTATCGTGCATGGTGGCAGGAACGTGCTTCACCCCAGTGCCCTCAAGTCGCTCGAACATCTCGCTCTCCGCCGGCCAGGCCTCAGCCCATGTACGCAAAAAACTACAAGTCTTTTCCCGGGTATGACATTTCAACAACCCCGTAACTGAAGGCCTCTCCTGGTCCTCCCAAATACGGGCAGCTATGTGTCCTAGAAAGCTAGGAATCACACTCCCGTCAACAGGCCCACCGGGCACCTCACTCCTAACAACCCAAGAATCATTACCCGCCCTCGACCGTTTCCTGCTTGCCCCAGAGACAGTGGACGCAGATGATGTGCCAGATCTACTAACAAACCTACCACCCCTACCCTTACGCACCTCCACCATATGCGTCTCGTACATGTCATCAACCCTCTGACTGAATGGACCGTAATCATCACGGTCCACTGCCATCGTCCACATCCTCATCCTCATCTGCGCCCTCCTCCTGCTCCTCCTCCTGGTCACCCTCCTCAGCATCATCATCGTCATCGTCATCCTCATCCCGACGGTGGATCCGTTCTCTACGAACTGAGGCCGAAATACCACGGGATCTGACATGTCTATGCCCCGACCTCTCCACTGAATAACTTCTACTAAGAAGCTCTATATTCTTCCCCCCACCATGACGACCCTACACAAAATTTTAAAATATATAAACATACAAAAATTTATACGATAAATAATCATCATCGCAAATCAAATACACTAAAAACAAACAAATAATAGTAAACAAAATATAAACGTAGAAAAAATACAACGAAATTGAAAAAATTTATAAAAATAAACAACAAAATATAAAAACAATTCAAAATTATATTACAAAAAAAAAAAAAAAAAAAAAAATTAAAAACAATTTTTTAAAAAAATTAAAAAAAAAAAAAAAGGGGGGGGGGGGGGGGGGCGCCCTGGCTGGACGCCCAGCCGGCGGTGGTGGCGCCAGATGCAGACGCCGCCACCAGTTGGCTGGCGTTTGGGCTGGACGCCACAGCCACGGTTGCGGCGCTTAGACTAAACGCCACAACCGTGGCGGTGGCGTCCAGCCCAGGCGCCAGCCAACTGGTGGCGGCGTCTGCATCTGGCGCCACCACCGCCGGCTGGGCGTCCAGCCAGGGCGCCCCACCGCGTTCACGGCGGTTTTCCCCTTTTTTTTTTTTTTTAAACAAAATATACCTTTCCACCTTGGGACATCCTTCCCTCCGCCGCCGCCGCCACTTCCTTGCCTTGCCGCCTCGACATTGCCGTTATTTTGAATTTTTTTTTTTTAGAGAGGTTGAAAGAAGATGAGCAATGAGAGTGTGAGTGATGAGAGTGTGAGTGTTTTTTTTTTTAAAGGTCAAGGGCAATTTAGGGAAACCAAGTGAATTTTGTGGGCTTTATGTAGTAATTTGTGGGCGATGTTTAACAAATCCCCTAGCTAGTGGGGACTGGGGAGTAGAATCTTATTTTTCTCGTGTTCGTGTTTGAAGTTAAACGGATCGAAGGAGCTCAATATTAACCTGACCCATTTAATAAACGTGTTATGTCGTATTGTCTTGTTTAACTAATTGTATCGGAAACCCTTAACAATAACCGTCTTTATTTTGTTTGGTTTGTTTCTTGTTGTCGTGTTATAAGTAAAAAATTTAGCCCTATTCAAAGTATTTATCATAAATTTCATAAAAAAAATGGTTATTTTTCTTAAGCAGGTTGATTCGTGGTCGAATTCTCAACACTAACAGTTTAATTAAACATGTTGTGTCCTATTTAATTAAACGTGTCTTAAACCCTTGACACTAACTCGATTTTTCGTGTCTGATTCATGTCGTGTCAGCTTTTGCCAGCCGTAGTGGGGAGTTACCTAATAATAGTATAGTTGATTATTTGTAGGATATTATTAGCTTCATTACGTTAGTTACTATTGCTATTTAAGGCTAGTTTTAATCATTTATAAGTTGGATTGGTTACATGAAAGTTATTAGGGTTCGAATCTTACTACGAGGGAGGTTGAAATCTTGAAATCCCCTAACCCTACTTCCGAGTATTTAACCTGTTTATTAAGGACAAATTTTTTTTGAGAAATTCTAAGTTTCTCAACATGAGAAACAAGCTATGCTTCTCAAATGGCAAAGTTGTAAATAAATGCTTTATTATTTTACTATTCATCGGCAAAACTAAATAGCGGTTTTACCCTATAACCACTTGTTTAGGGTAAAAAAAACCCTTCGCGTGGCCCAATGCAAGGGTGACATGTGTCCCAATAGGAAGGTGACACGTGGCAAAGCATAAGAGCACCTGAATAAGAGAAAGCCTCCTTACATCAAGAGGTCCAATTCCCGAAATATGTGCATGAAAACGGCGCCCTCTAGGACACGTGTCCTACTATGATTGCGCCGCCAATCAGCACCCACCATTCTAGGTCAACAAACCCTAGATTGCACACATTCCCACCGCTATAAATACCCCAATCATTGATGATGGGAGGGGTGGATTGAGACATATCATTTATTGCATAGTAAATTGCTCCAACTTCTCTCTACTTTCTCTCTCTAAATGTTCTCGTTTTTCGGTCACTAACTTGATCGTCGGAGGTGAATATTCCGTCAAACAGAATATTCGTTGTTTATAAGGTGTCTGTGGCTGTCCGGCTATATTCACGACCTGTATCCCGGGGGATTCCAATAAACCCCAAATATTTGGCGCCGTCTATGGGGATACACGTCTGAAATGGCTAAAGACGGTCAGACACCAGGTCCTGGTCAGGACGGACATGTAGAGAATCTTGAGGTTACTATCAACAACAATGATCCTCTGATCGCCTCGTTCCATGAGGTCGAGTACCCGCCTGTAACAGCCGGCTCCTTGCAGGCTGCTTTGGTTAAGCTCCGAAAGGAGTTTGAGGGCATGATACCCTCTTCTTCTAGACAGCCGCTTAGGAAAGAAGGAGTGGGCACCAAAAATAAACCCCATTCCAAGGCGGCCAATACTGAAGATGCGGGAGTTACTCTGTTTAGGAGGCAGCTAAGGTCACCGAGGGTGCCCTGGATGAACTGGTCGAGACTACTTGAGAAATCGAAGTTGTCTAAGGGGCAGACTAGGCAGCCTCTGAGACAGGAAAACGAGCCATCCCAACGCTTCAAGGATGCTAGAGACTATCTTCGACATAAGCGGCAGGAACGGGCCCAATCCTACTACTCGGGCACCGCTTCCACCCCCACAATGCCGGATTAAATGTCAAACCATACCATCTCCAAGCATACCAGCTCGGCCAGGACCAGCAGGAGTCAAGCTCATTGTACTCAAACTTCAATTCCTTTATCTCAACCAGCTCAGTTTCAAATGTCCTATAATTATGGTCCAATTCTGTCGCCTACTCCCCCTGTGTACGGGAAGTACGGGCAAAATAGTCAGTCGTACGACCATGGAGCTTACCTGGTCGGATCGGCCGCTCAACCTCAGCCTATTAATTGGAAAATGCGCTTGTTGACTCTTGGTGACAAACCGCCTCCGTTTTCTCAAGAAATTCTTAACTCCCCCTATCCAGCTAAGGTGAAAAGTGTACTAGTGGGTGCCTATGATAGTACAGGTAACCCTGAAGAGCATATCTCCTTATACTGAAATCTGATGTACTTGCAAAATATGGATGATGCCACTTGGTGCAAATGCTTCCCAGCCACCCTCAATTTATGGCTCAAGACTGGTTCAACAGTCTGCTAGACGCATCAATTGTTTCACAACTCTCAGCTTGTTGTTCGTTGGAAACTTCTCCTACAATATACCACCCCGGAAGACTAGTCTTAACTTGGCGACCATTGTCTAAGGGAAGAAAGAGGGGTTGCGTTCGTACGTTCAAAGGTTTAACATGGAGAAAGCACAAATTTAGAACCTGCCGGATGAAATGGCCTACTCGGAGTTTCTTTGAGGATTAAGGCATAATGGTTTCCAGTTTGACTTGATCAGAAAAAAGATTCGGATCGAACATACGCAGGTGTTCTACGGGAGGCCGAATCATATATAGAGGCAGCTGATTTCTGTTCACTAACAAGAGTAGAAGAGCCGGCCAAGGGCGCTGATAGGATCTAGTCGTATCACCAAATCAAAAATAATTCTTAATTCCTCTGACTAAAGTAAATAGGGTAGTAGGGTCGAATCAACAGGGAAACAGTGTCTTTCTATTCCTAATAAATTAATATAATCTAAATTATCAAGTAACCAAGTTGTTTTTGTGAGAATTAAACTAAGGAGAATAAATAAACTAAAGCGGATAAAATTAAGGGGAATAACAATAAATTAAGCCTAGGGTATAGGTTCACCAATAAATAATATTCCAAGGTAAAGCACAACAATCAATTATCTATGCATCAATCAATCAAATCATAAAAGGGCTTTCTCTACATATTACAATCACAGAATTAACTTAGTGGTATTAAATTGTAATCCCCCCGTATTTATAAATATTTTATTAATAAAATTTCATTTTATTTATTATATTTATTTGTATTTTTTCATAATTTAATTTTAAAAGTGTCAAATTATTAATTGGGTCAAAAATTATTTTAGGCTAAATTATTTTATGAACGTATATCCTACAACCCATTATCATAAAAGCAAAGCCTAACCCATTTGTTTATTTAATTAGCCCATTATTTTCATGAGGCCTAATTCTACCCTATAATTCTCTCCTATAAATACCCCATGAATCCCCAAATTTCCCCCCACACAAAAGGTTAGTCTTTATTTTTTTTCCTTTATTTTATTTATTTTATTTTCCCTTCATTTTTTTTAATTTTTTAATTTTCCTTTTCTTCTTCTTCTCTATTTCTTTCTTCCTTCCATCTTATTTTTTCCCTAATCCTTCATTGTTTTGATAATTATTTTTATGATATTGTTAATTGATTTTAATGGTTTAATCATATGATAATTAATCTTAAATTATGAGTTTTATGAATCTTATTATACACATTAAAATTCAGGAATTTTTTTCATAAAATTATGGCTTAAAAATGTTAGTTTTCATGTTTTGGGGTTTTAAACTGTGTTCTACAAGTTATTTAAATTAAGCATGATTATATTGTAATTCTACTATGATCATGATGATGTTTAATTCAAAAACAAATTATCAGTTTTCTGTAACCAACTTTGATCTCCGTTCTTAATTTTTTTTAATCACGTTTAGATTCTAACTCGTCCGTTTGGTAGTGAGCACCACCCTCTCATGGCAAAATTCAGCATTTAAATATGGTTTTCGAGCAGTTTTTGATTTTTAACGAAGGTTTAATGTTTAAAATAAATTTCCAGATTTTTATAAAGCTCTAAACTTGCTGTAATTTCATGAGTAAGTATGTATTTTAAGGTTTTTATGTAGGAAACTAAAGAACAATATATAAGCTTTTAACTCTAGCAAAAAGGAAGGTTTTAAATTGTTGTTTAATTGAATTTTGAAGGTTTGATTGAGTTTTTATGAAACTAATTGAATTCTAATTATATATTTCAAGTTTAAATTATTGCATTCATACATTCTACTATTAAATTAAATTTTCAGATTTTTAATCTTGGTTTTAAAGGTTTTAAATCATGGTTTTATGATGGATTTTTTGGTTTTTAACATACTAACCTACTATAATGATTATTTCAAGTAGAGATGTCTATAAGGTTGTTTTATAATTTTAAACTAAATTTTCAGATTATATTCCTTACTTTAAAGTTGTTGGAATTTCATGTTATAAGCTATATTTTCATGATTTTAACATATAAACTTATAGTTGAATTATTGAATTATTAACTTTGACTATTGTGAGTAATTTAAAAGCATTATTTTGATGGTTTAAGGGGTTTTAAAGTAAGTTAGTATTGCTGTAAATTATATTGCTTGGGTGTTGATTGAATTATTATTGTTCGGTTTAGGAGAGGACTTTGTAGAAGGCGATTTCTAGTTCCTAAAGTGGCCAACCAACTCGTTTACTCAAGGTACGTACAAGAACACGAAAACCTTGACTTTAGAAGCATGTTTAAGGACTTGGAAAACCTTAGTATCATGTTAGGGAAACTTGTAGATTGGATGAAATTGTTTGGTAGTGAGTTTTATTGAAGATTAATGTGATGATTGGTTTGATTCAGGTATGAGAAATGTGTATTGATTTTTCTTGTAAGTGTTATTTATGCAATAACTTGTAAGATGAGCTAAGTAGTTAAGGTACACAAATATGTGGAATGAATTATCTTATTACTCGTTCATGCTTATGAATTGGAATGAGTAAAGGGAGAATTAAAGTCTTATGAGACGAGGTTGATGATTTGAGGTGCCTTATGCATTTAAGGTGTTTATACACCGAGGTAGTTAAAGGATTTAATAAAAAATAATTGTTTGTCGATAATAAATTAAGAATTGAATTGGAAATTTGAATTGTTTGAATGATTGATGTATGATTGGTTGTATTGTTTTGCATTTGAGTCATCACCAAGTTTAAACTGGTAAATCACGTAAAGTGCAAGAAGGATGAGCAATAAAACTCTGGATTTGTGCACATCTAGAGTATTGACAATCAGGGGTTGGGGTTCACGGGGTATTAGCCGTGTAATTTCTACAGGCCGTCTGATGTACGAGTCTCTTGTTTTCAAATACTTTTTAAAAGTATAAGGAGTTAGATGAGATCTCATACTAGCTATGGCCACGGAGTCGCGCTCGTCTGCCATTGGATGTTTATTAATGTTTCTGAAAGGAGGCATGGGGTTTTCCTTTTATTGATGTTCCGAAATGGAGCATGGGGATACAACCTTGTCTATTGCTTAATCCAATCAATGAATGTAATGAAATGAATTATTGTTGGTAATTAGTGAAGTCTTAGTAATGTTAACAGTTGAAGCATGTGTTTGAGTCAATAATTAAATTGTGTGTGCTGATTGATTTTTAGTAACATGCTAGGGATTCTTTGTTATATTTCGTAGCATGTATGTACTCAGCGTTGCTGATTGTGTGCTTTTGTGTGTCTTTTCTTGGTCATGGCCTTCGCCCTTCAATGACCTTGTAATGATCCAATTTTTACACTTGAAATATTGGGGAGCAGATTAACCATAGGTTTACATAATCAGAACTTGCATCAAGGTGGTGGGATTTTGAGTGGAGTGTTGGATGTTTCCACAGTATATTTCATTTCATAAGTTTGGATTTAATTAAACTTTGGTTTGATTTATTTACTACTTTTATTGGGTTTTGAATAAGGGCGTTAATGGTTCCAACTTGTAAGACTAAATTTGGTTTTGATTTTTGGTTTTGAAACTTATTGATAACTGAGTTAGTTTTTCCAGTGCTAGCCTTAACGTTTGAACACGTGGCGGTAGCACGTCACTAATTCTTTTGTAGATTGTTAAAGGTATTTATAGGTTTTTAAAGAGAGAATTATTGGTGTTTGAGTCAATAATTAAATTGTGTGTGCTGATTGATTTTTAGTAACATGCTAGGGATTCTTTGTTATATTTCGTAGCATGTATGTACTCAGCGTTGCTGATTGCGTGCTTTTGTGTGTCTTTTCTTGGTCATGGCCTTCTCCCTTCAATGAACTTGTAATGATCCAATTTTTACACTTGAAATATTGGGGAGCAGATTAACCACAGGTTTTACATAATCAGAACTTGCATCAAGGTGGTGGGATTTTGAGTGGAGTGTTGGATGTTTCCACAGTATATTTCATTTCATAAGTTTGGATTTAATTAAACTTTGGTTTGATTTATTTACTACTTTTATTGGGTTTTGAATAAGGGCCTTAATGGTTCCAACTTGTAAGACTAAATTTGGTTTTGATTTTTGGTTTTGAAACTTATTGATAACTGAGTTAGTTTTTCCACTGCTAGCCTTAACGTTTGAACACGTGGCGGTAGCACGTCACTAATTCTCTTGTAGATTGTTAAAGGTATTTATAGGTTTTTAAAGAGAGAATTATTGGAGTGTTACATAAATCGCATCTGTCGAATCTTGACTTAACCATTTATAGATTAACCTGCATATTGAAATTAAGCCTAAACATCAATTTTTATCTATCAAATACCGAATCAATATTGCATAACTCATACAATTAAACCAGGCTTAATCTAATTGCATAATATTAAATCAATCAATAGGAAATCAATCAAAGCATTGACAATCAACAATAATAAATTTCATATTATTTATGGATTCTTACGAACCCTAGAAATAAACTACTCGCACATATTAAAGCTAAACTAAACAAAGCAATAAAACAAGACATGATTTAAATTACTTGAAATAAAAGGGAAAGAAATCGTTACCAAAATAAACGGAAATATTGAATTGCATAAACCAAAAGTGTTGAGAGAACAAAATACTAATCAAAAGCTTAAAACTAAAATCTGGAAATTAACTAATGAATGACGTCATTGTTTCGCTTAACAAAAGCGTAATTATATTAAAGCTATAAAATTCTAAACTAAGATGAAGATTAAATAGTCGTAAAACTCCTCAGAAACACGCGCCCGGTCGGGCGCCTGATCGCCCGGCCGGGCCCGCCTTCGGTTGCTGAGCTCCCTTTCTTGCGCCCGGCAGAGCGCGCCTCCGGGTGGAGAAGTGCTCTTTCTTTCTACCTCGCCCGGCCAAGCGCGCCTCAGGGTGAGGGAACTCCTCGGTTGGGCGAGCTTTCGGGCTACATAAACTCTTCGATTGGGCTCCTTCTTGGCCCAATCCGGATTTCCTCTTTGGGTCTTGTTGACTCGGTCCATTGCCTCATACTCTTCTTATTCGTCGAGCCCTTAATCACAGGTTTGATTACTCCAACGTGATCTTGGGCTACAGAATATGGTCATATGAATGCGATCCTAATCCAATGCTCGTAGTGGTCCAAATAAGTCTAGGAAAATGCTCCAAATTTGCATTTTCCTATAAAACAATACCAAAACTACAAAAACACTAGAAAACACATATTAGTAATAAAAATAGCTCCGCAGAGCCAAAAATACTCCTAAATATGACAAAGGGACGGGGATAAATCACTATATAAAATGGACATATTAGGCGCCGAGAAGAAACCATCTTCCCGAAAAGACTCGGCCGGCAAAAAGAACGAAGGAAATAACAAAAGAAAAGAAGTCTAGGTGGCCGACTGCCAACATACCAAGTCCAAGAAAGCTAAGACGTATGAGCCACAATATGAGTACAACAAAGACTGTAATTCAATCTTGATGGAAATCAAGAACAAGTTCGAGTTCGAGAAGCCTCAGCCATTGAGGGGGCCAACCCAGTACTAAAAAAGAACAAGTATTGCCATTACCATAAGGATGTGGGGCATGATACAAACGAATGCAATAACCTGAAAAGGTTGTTGGACAAGCTGGTCGAGAAAGGCATGCTCCACTCGTACGTACTGAAGTCTAAGTTCGTTTACTCTCGAACGGACAACAAATCCGAGAAGAAGAAGGAGAAGAAAAAAGATGATGAAGATGGGAAAAGCACAGACTCGGGGTTTATGGTCGTCATTTCAGGTGGCTTCGCTATAGGCGGCCCCACCATGAAAATAATTAAGCAAGATGCTAGGCAATTGGGGAAAGGGATGCAGGCGAAAGAGGTCAAAGTGGAGCCTTTCCCAGTGGTGACTGTCTTCGAGGCGGACAGAGGCAAAATCAAAGCCCCCCATAATGATCCTATGGTGTTCATACTAAAGGTTGCCAACCTGAAGGTTGGACAAGTTTTGGTAGATACCGGTAGCTCCTCCGACATAATCAGCCTAGCTTGTTTAAAAATTCTGAAGTTTCTAGAAGATTCCTTGAAGGATATCTCACACTCGTTGGTTGGGTTTGGTGGGTGCATTATCCATCCCGTTGGACAGATAGACTTGCCCGTCCGATTTGGGCAAAAAAGAGAAGGAAGGGACATGGTCGTCCGTTTCCTTGTTGTTAAAGAACTCACTGGCTATAATTCCATCATCGGTCGTCCGACCCTAAACTCGGCAAAGGCTGTAATTTAATGTTGATGAAGTTTGAGCGGTCAGACGGGAAAATAGGCTCCATTTAGGGAAACCAAATAATCGCAAATTAATGTAATCAGCTGGCCGTGAAGCCAACCTCACTCAAACATGGCAGAGCGTTAGAGCAAAATTTTGAAGAAGGGTCACTCCAAGCAATGCAGGTCTGCAAAAATCGCAAGTCAGTCAAGAAAGAGCTGGCATAGCAGTTAATGACTATCGGCCGGCCAGAAGAGTTAAGGCTGCGGCTGGCAGATGATCATACGGACATAGTGTTGGACCCGGACCAGCCTGATCGGACGGTCAAGGTTGGCACTATGGCCATAGATTTTCTTGGAAATGACTTAGTAAATTTGTTAAGAGAGTTCAAGGATGTGTTTGCGTTCGAAGTGCATGAGATGCTGGGTATAAGCCCAGAATTAGCCGTACACAAGCTGGCAGTGAATCCAGTCGTGAGGCCTGTACGGCAAGAGAAGAGAAATCATGGTGAAGAAAGGAATTAGGCGACTACGACCAAAGTAAAGAAGTTGCTGGACGTGGGTTTCATTCGGCAATGTTATTATCTTGATTAGGGGGCCAATGTAGTTTTGGTCAAGAAGCCGAATGGAACTTGGCGGATGTGTGTTGACTACACTGACCTCAACAAGGCATTGTCCCAAAGATAGCTTTCCCTTACCTAAAATTGACCGTCTGGTTGATTTAACGGTCGGGCATGCCTTGATGAGTTTCATGGACGCCTATTCTGCATTTCACCAAATCCCTTTGTAGGAAGAAGATCAAGAGAAAACAACATTTGTGACTGAGCAGGGGTTGTATTGTTACAAAGTCATGCCATTCGGACTAAAGAATTCCCCTGACACATTTCAAAGACTTGTGAATACGGTCTTTAGAGATCAGATTGGCCGGACACATGGAGGCTTATATTAATGACATGATCGTGAATCAGAGAAGCCGGCCAATCATCTAAATGACCTCCAAGAAACATTTACCAAACTCAGGCGGCATAAGATGATGTTAAATCCAAAGAAGTCTTTCTTTGGTGTTGAGTCCAGCAAATTTCTCGAATTTTTAATTGGTCAGCGCGGAATTAAAGCAAACCCTGAGAAGATCTAAGCAGTCTTCAAAGATAGAATTCTTCCGGACGATCCGAAGGAGAGTTGGGTGATGAAGAAAAAGAGGCGTGGTTTGAGATAAAAGGAGAGGACTTGTTCAAAAAATCATTTGTAAAACAATACTTGAAGTGTGTTACGCCCGAGCGGGGGCATGAAGTTCCGAATGACCTCCATCAAGGGCATTGCGGATTGCTGATAAGCGCACATTAGGGCGTGCTTTAAGGCATATAAATGGGTGATTTTGGATGTATTTAGGCCCGTTTTGGTCGTTTATATCCTTGTTACACTCGTTTCCTTCATATTACGTGCTTCACGGGTTTCGGTCTGTTTTTGGTGTGTTAACAGGTATAGTTGACCAAGTTATGTCGAGTCCCGAACCATTGGTGCGTAATCAGGCTATTATCGATCCTAGTCCACCAAGCTAAGGCTTTGCTGCGGTTCTCAAGGCTTTGAAAGGCAAGTTAAGTAGCAGGCAAGGCAGAACAGTTCACAAATATGACACCTGTTCACTATTTTGCTCACAACTTTCGGTATACAAATGATAATGGAGTGATTCTAATTGCATTGGAAAGTAGACTTGAAGAGCTTTCCAACGATATATTGCACGCCTCAAACGGAGCTCTGGATAAGAAGTTGTGACTGTTTTAAGAAGACCAAAGTGCCTGCAACCTTCCTGCCTATGCTGCACGGCCGTGCCACTTTTAGCACGGCCGTGCCAGGCATTAGCACGGCCGTGCCAAGCCAATTTCCATGCCCGTGCCAGTGCCAGATTCAGCACGGCCGTGCCAGGCATTAGCACGGCCGTGCCAGGCATTAGCACGGCCGTGCCAGATTCAGCACGACCGTGCCAGGCATTAGCACGGCCGTGCCAAATTCAGCACGGCCGTGCCATAATTGAAGATATTGCGGATCAGCTACTGCCATGCTTGCACGGCCGTGCCACTTCCAGCACGGCCGTGCCAATTCACGAAGGGCAGCCTGCGATTTACTTTCCGATTTAAAACATATATATATAGCCCGATTGTAAGGGTTAAGAGACAGTTTTTTAGAGATAGTTTTGAGAGCCTTTGTAGAGAGTTATTGGAGAACGTTCTTAGTATTAGAGATTCATTAGTTTTCTTAGAGATTATTCTAGCGATTTTAGTTTTCTTGGATTGATTTGAAGCAAGATTTGTGAAGATTCTTTGTATTATCCATTGACGACGGATATCAAAGTTCTAAACTTTTCCATTGATTCGCATCAATACAATTGGTATTATTCATTCTTGTTTATTAATCAAGCTTTATTATTCCTTAATCAGAATTCATGTTTATATCTATTATGCTTTTGGAATTCATTATTGCTTTGATTATGAATATGTTTGAGTAGTCTCCTAGCTAGGGTTTCGGGATGAAACCCGGCCTAGGTAATCTATGTAATTGAGGATTGATTTTGATAAACGGATTGTGATTAAATTGATTATATGTGACTGCATGTTAATTCATTATAATAGGAGTAGCTAACCTAGAATCTTGAATGTGATTGCATGATATTCTTGATTTGAACAAGAGATTGTGAATTGAGTATTTCATTGTTGAATGTGGTTTGATTATGTATCGAGTAATGTTAAGTGCATGAGAAATCCAAGCTTAATATTGCCCGTTGTCTTCCTACCTCATGATATTGATCAGAAATATAGTCTTTGCATATCCCGTTTGTCTATGTGATTCCTTGTTGCGTAGTTACCAATGGTTTGGTGAATTTCCGTTCTCCCTAGTGTCTTAGTTTATTGATTTATTCCATCTTATTAGTAGTATTTTAGAACACCATTTTCCATTGATTTCGAACTAGCTTAGGTTTAAGATTGATTTGCAATTACTCTCGTTCCTCGTGGATCGAACCTTTATTTGCCATTGTACTTGGTTATAGGGTGTTCGTATAAGTATTGTTTGATTGAGAGTTAGATTGTAGCGACCGTTTTAACCCTTGTCAAAATGGCCCCGTTGCCGGGGAACGGTGTTTGTTAATTGCTTTTTGATTTCTTGAGTCTAGTTCATCATAAAAAAGCACAAAAAGATTTTTCCCTTTTGGCTACACTTGTAGCCCTGCTATTTAATTGGTTTGGTTAGTGTGTATGCGCAGGTCTAAACAGAGAGAATTAATACCCTTCGATCCAGAAATCGAAAGAAATTTGAAGAGCAATCGTAAATCTCGATTGACGTCATCAAACTCTCAAGGAAAGGAACACAACACACAACAGGTTCCAATGGCAGACATACCGCGCCAACCCAATCGGCCAGCACCACGACCCCTTAAGGAGTTGGGAACTCCTGGGGCGTATAGAGCTTCAAGTGGGATTTCTCCACCCACTACTGAGGCCAATGATTTCGAGATCCGGCCGGCTATGATCACCCTCATCGAGAGAAGGCAGTTTAGTGGTGCCAAGCATGAGAGCCCTTTGGCTCATTTGAACGAATTTGAGAAGTACTGCAATACCATCAAGGTTAATGGGGTGAATCAAGAGTTCGTGAGATTGAAGCTTTTCTCCTTTTCACTTATTGGGAGAGCTCTCGAATGGTTAGAGAAGGAGGTGAAGCCGAACTCTCTACACACTTGGGATGATGTCACGACAGCATTCTTGGGAAGATTTTATTCCCAAAAGAAGACGGCCGATGCTAGAGCTTTGATCCAGGGATTTCGGCAAAGGAGTGGGGAGTCAATCTACGAAGCATGGGAAAGGTACAAGGAGTATCAAAGAGAGTGCCCACACCACGGAATCCTAACATATCAAGTTTTACAGATTTTCTATGGAGGATTGAGTCCTCAAGGGAAGACCAGTTTGGATGCGGGAGCAGGTGGCCCCATTATGAACAAAACCGAAGAAGAAGTCATTGATATCATAGAAGATGTGGTACGACACCACATGGATTGGCAAGATGGAGAGCGAGAGGCCATGAGCAAGAGTGGAGGAGCGGTCTATTCGGTAGACCATCTTAATGCAATCGGGAATTTGACATCGCAAATTGTTAATCTAGGTAAGGAAATGTCAATTATCAAAGAGAAGCTCAACGCTCCACCGCATCAAAATCTTCCATCCTATTCTAAGGGAGCAGGTATGCACTCTAACTCTAATAATATGCCTGCTGGATGTGTATTCTGTGAAAACTGTGGGTCTTATGACCATGATACCTCTGCCTGTAACGTAGATTCCCAATTTCAATCCAACTATAATGATGGTAATGAGTGTGATAATGAACAAGTCAATGCCTTGTCTTATGATAATAGACCTAGGAATGACAATAACAGATATTTACCACCTAATCAAAGAGGGAACAATTATAATCAACGGGGTAATAATTCTGATTACCAACAGCAAAACCAGTGGGGAAACAGGAACCAAAGGGACCAAAATCCCCAAGGGTCTTATAATCAACATGGTAATTTTGGTAATCAGAATAATTACCAACAAAATGCAGGTAATCAAGGGCAATACAATCAGAACATGAATGCCAATAACAGGGGAAATTGGAATAACAATGGTAACAGGAACAACTTCCAAAATCAAAATCCCCAACAGTCTAATGCGCGTGGCTCCCGAGCCTCTAATGACAACTACAATGCTCAAGGACCATCGCAAAGGACTAGTTTGGAGGAGATGATGGAAGCACAGACCAAAATGTTCAACACTTTCATGGCCACCAGTGACAAAAAGTTTAATGAAGTGATGACACATAATAAAATGCTTGAAACCCAGATTTCTCAGTTGGCTAGTGCTATAAAGGATGGGGTTGGAGTGTCAAAACTCCCACCTCAAGGTATTGATCCTAAAAACTCTGTAAATGCTATCACCACTAGGAGTGGAAAGACATTGAGGGGGAGCGATGAAGTAGTACCCCCTAGGAGTCAATCTGTGACTACACCTACCACTGATACTGTTATAGAGAGTGAGGAGGAGAGGACCGGAGAGAATGATAAAACTGTAGAGGTCTTAAATGAAAAGGAAGTAACACAAGTCAAAGAACCCAATCTATTGCAAAAACTTCCTTACCCCCATAAGTTTGTGAGACATAAGTTGGATGTTCAATTCGGTAAGTTTTTAGATACTTTGAAGCAAATTCACCTTTCCATACCATTCACCGACGCTATAAAACAAATGTCTAACTATGCTAGGTTTTTGAAAGATATTTTGAGTGGCAGGAAGAATTGTGATGGGGTGGAAACTGTTAACCTCACCGCGAATTTTAGTGCAATCATCATGAACAAGATGCCTCCCAAATTGGGAGACCCAGG
This sequence comes from Chenopodium quinoa, assembly GCF_001683475.1. Lineage (NCBI taxonomy): Eukaryota > Viridiplantae > Streptophyta > Magnoliopsida > Caryophyllales > Amaranthaceae > Chenopodium > Chenopodium quinoa. Next base: position 1,268,683 of record NW_018744996.1, on the reverse strand, counting down.
TAATTTCTCAATCCCTTGTGCTATTAATAAAATGAAATTTGATAATGCATTATGTGATCTTGGGGCTAGTGTTAGTCTTATGCCATATTCTGTATATCAAAGATTAGGGGTAGGAGAACTTCTTCCTACCAACATTACCCTACAGTTAGCTGATCGTTCGATCAAATTTCCTAAGGGTAAGGTAGAAGATGTTCCCCTACGAGTTGGGAAATTTGTGATACCTGTGGATTTTGTAGTTTTGGAAATGGATGAAGATAATCATATACCTATTATTCTTGGGCGACCTTTCCTAGCTACCTCTGGTGCTCTCATTGATGTGAAGAGTGCCAAGATTTCTTTAAAGGTAGGAGAGGAGGTCCTTGAATTTGATCTGAACAAAAGCATGCAATATCCTTTGTCTACTTCCGAAAACTGCATGATGATTGACACTATTGATTCGATTGTCTCTAGTATGCATACACTATTGCTTTCTACTAACCATGATCTTGAGCCAAGTGATACCGATGAGAGCAGGTACATAGAGGAGCAAATGCTAGAGGAAGATGATGGTGATAACGGTTTCAAGGAAATTACACCCATGTATGCACTTGCTAAGGCCACCACAAAAGAGGTAAACGAGGCCCCTAAGGTAGAATTGAAACCTCTACCATCACATCTAAGGTACGAATTTCTTGGCCCTGATTCAACTTATCCTGTCATTGTGAATTCTTCTTTAGATGCGGATCAAACTCGGAAGTTGTGTGATGTATTGAGAGAGCATCAAAGTGCCATAGGCTATACCATTGATAACCTCAAGGGTATTAGCCCCGCTATATGTATGCATCACATAACTCTCGAGGATGGTGCGAGGCCTTCTATTGAGAGGCAGAGGAAACTCAATCCTCAAATGGGGGAGGTGGTGAAGAAAGAGATCACCAAACTTCTTGATGCAGGTATCATCTTCCCCATTTCAAGCTCTAGATGGGTTTCCCCTGTGCAGGTTGTCCCTAAGAAGGGGGGAATGACTGTAGTTGAGAATGAGAATGGTGAGCTCATCTCAACTAGAACGGTGACCGGCTGGCGGATGTGCATAGACTATAGACGTCTAAACGCATCTACCAAAAAGGACCATTTTCCCCTCCCTTTTATTGATCAAATGCTCGAAAGACTAACTAGGCACAAGTATTATTGCTTTCTTGACGGTTATTCGGGGTTTTTCCAAATACCTATAAACCCGGATGACCAAGAGAAGACGACTTTTACTTGTCCATATGGTACTTTTGCCTACAGGAGAATGCCTTTTGGACTTTGCAATGCACCGCGCACCTTTCAACGGTGTATGATGAGCATTTTTGGGGACATGTTGGAGGCCGAGATGGAGGTTTTCATGGACTATTTTTCTGTTGGGGGAGCCTCCTTTGATGATTGCCTAGTGAACTTGGGGAAGTGCCTACAACGATGTGAGAGAGTGAATTTAGTCCTGAACTGGGAAAAGTGTCACTTCATGGTTGAAGAAGGTATTGTCCTCGGTCACAAGATCTCAAATGCAGGCATAGAGGTGGACAAAGCAAAGGTTGAAGTTATAGCAAAGCTACCACCACCGGTCAATGCAAAAGGGGTAAGACAATTCCTAGGGCATGCGGGGTTCTACCGGTGATTCATAAAAGATTTCTCTCTTATAGCCAAGCCTTTGACTGCCTTATTGCAAAAGGAAGTCGACTTCAAGTTCGACAAAGAGTGCCTACAAGCTTTTAACACACTTAAGAAAGCTTTGATTTCGGCACCGATTGTGCAAGGACCACGGTGGGATCTACCTTTTGAGTTGATGTGCGATGCTAGTGATACGGCTATTGGAGGTGTTCTTGAGCAACGAGTTGAGAAGAGGGTTCACGTGATCTATTACATGTCCAAGACCTTAAATGAAGCACAAAGGAACTACACCACTACAGAGAAAGAGTTCCTAGCCATTGTTCATGCATTTGAGAAATTTTGGGACTACCTCATTGGTTCCAAAACGATTGTTTATACCGACCATGTTGCCATCAAGTACCTAATTTCGAAGAAGGAATCCAAACCACGCCTCCTCCGATGGGTCCTCTCTTTACAACAATTTCATGTGGAGATCCGGGACAAGAAGGGAGCCGAGAATGTGGTTGCGGATCACCTTTCGCGCATGGAGAGGGAGCAACAAGAAGATGATGGGCTGCCCATTTGTGATGAGTTGAAGGATGATGTTTTATACCTCCTCAAGGAGAAGATTCTACCATGGTTTGCGGATTTGGTAAACTACTTGGCTTGTGAGGAGTTTCCCCCCGATTACCCCAAGAACCAACGGAAGAAGATTAGGAGAGATGCAAGGCATTACATATGGGATGATCCAATTTTGTTCAAGAGAGGTGTAGATGGTCTCCTAAGAAGGTGCGTTCCGGAGGAAGAAGTTCATAGTGTGCTGAAAATGTGCCACTCCGACCCTTGCGGAGGTCACATGGGGGCTAATAAGACAGCCCAAAAGGTTTTGCAATGTGGGCTATGGTGGCCCCATATCTTTAGGGACGCGTGGGCATTTGTGAAGACTTGCGATGCTTGCCAACGGAGTGGAAACATTTCCAAGAAGAATGAAATGCCTCAAAAACCCATACTTGAACTTGAGATCTTTGATGTGTGGGGCATTGACTTTATGGGACCCTTCCCTTCCTCCCGTGGGAACCAATACATACTTGTGGCTGTGGATTACGTGTCTAAGTGGGTGGAAGCAATTGCCTCCCCTACAAATGATCACAAGGTGGTGGTGAAACTCTTCAAGAAGATTATATTTCCAAGGTTCGGGGTTCCTAGGGCGGTTATAAGTGACAACGGGTCACACTTTGTGCATGGGGCCTTTCAAAGGATGCTTCGAAAGAATGGATTACATCAAAGGTTCGGGACAACCTATCACCCTCAATCTAGTGGGAAAGCGGAAGTCTCCAATCGACAGATAAAGTCCATCCTGGAGAAGACAATGGCGAAGAATAGGAAAGATTGGTCCGATAAGCTTGATGATGCACTTTGGGCATACCGGACTGCTTTCAAGACCCCAATAGGCACCACCCCATACCGCTTGGTCTACGGGAAAGCATGTCACCTCCCGGTCGAACTAGAGCACCGCGCTCAATGGGCTATCAAGAAGATAAATTTTGATCTAGCAAGCGCGGGAGAGCAACGGATGTTGGACCTTCATGAATTGGAGGAGCTTCGGATGGACGCATATGACAGTGCGAACCTATACAAGTCCCGATCTAAGGAGTTACATGACCGGAAGATAGAGCGGAAGGTGTTCAATGTTGGTGACAAAGTCCTCTTATATAACTCTAGGATGAAGCTCTTCCCCGGTAAGTTGATGTCAAGATGGAGGGGTCCATTCACTGTCAAAGATGTTTTCCCTTCCGGTGCGGTTGAGCTTTATGATTCTAGTGGGTTGCAATCCTTCGTGGTTAATGGGCAAAGGTTGAAGACATACTATGAGGGAGCCCATGTTGGTGTGATAGATGTGTTCGAATGCGGTCACAAGAGTTGAATATGACCACGTCAAGCTATCGACGTTAAACTTAGCGCTTCCGGGAGGCAACCCAATTTTCTTGCTTTTACTAGAGTAGTTTCTTTTGTTTTGTTTGGTTTAGCTCCTAATTTGTGTGAGTTTTGTGTGCTCTTGTGTGTTTTTGTGCAGGTAGAAGATTGGTTAGAAGTCGGAATGAAGAGAGTGATGCGTGCCTTGAAGGAAAAGAAAACCTGCAGACTGCAGCAGACAGCACGGCCGTGCCATCAGACAGCACGGCCGTGCCAGAATCCAGCACGGCCGTGCCAAAATCTGCACGGCCGTGCCAAACCTCAAAAGCCCACTGACATTCTAGCACGGCCGTGCCATTTTCAGCACGGTCGTGTCAAGTAATAGCACAGCCGTGCTAATTCTAGCACGGCCGTGCTAATTCTAGCACGACCGTGCCATCTGAAATTCAATTTCGCAAAAAGCCTGCCAAGCCAACACGGCCGTGCCAAATTCGGCACGGCCGTGCCAAACCTCAGCACGGCCGTGCCAAATTCGGCACGGCCGTGCCAAACCTCAGCACGGCCGTGCCAGTTATAGCACGGCCGTGCAGCGCGGGTTCCGGATAGTTTTTCGTGTTTTTTAAACACGATTTCACTCAAACTCTCTCATTATTCCCCAACTCTCTAACACTCTTTCCTACCCTTTTTCTCTCTAAACTAACCCAAACCCCCAACCTCCTCCCTCAATTCCCCAAATCAAACCCTAATTCCACATATTCTTCTTTCAAGATCTCGGCACCCTCCTTGCATTGGAGCATTTTTCAAGTGATTGAACGCAAAATTCGGCCCTCTTTGAGCTCGCCACAACTCCACTTCGTGGAGTCCTCGGTGAATTCGTTCTTAAACTCATTGATTTTCGCAATTTTTGTCCAATTTCATTAGTTTTATTGAATATTTGTTGTTGAATTGTGCTTTATTGTTGCAAGTTTGGGTGAACTAGTAGTGTTAGGGTAGTACATTGCATGCTAGGATAGTTTCTTTCTTGTTAATTGGTATATTGTGCTTAATTTCTTGAATCAAACATGCCTAGAACAAAGACATCGACTAGGAGACCGGGTCGGGACGATGCATCCTCATCCATGGTTCCACCCACGGTGGACACCATGGGTATTGTTTTTAATAACCCGTCCTTTTTGGACAAATTTGTAGGATTATCCCACCGACCGATCCGGCCTACCAAGTTCTACGACCCTTTAGCCGCTAGGGCTCTAGGGATCGAAAGCGACATGGTTCAACTATTTTCATTTACCAACTTTGATTCTTTCCTTACCATGCATTCTCTCACTTATAAGAGGCTTACCCTCGAATTTTTGTCTTCTTTGTACGTGCATCGGGATGAGAATAACTCACCCCGGTACTTGTCCTTTCAACTAATGAACTCGGGCACCATTCAAATGTCGGTGGCCCAAGTTAATGCCGCCTTTGGGTGGACATCCGACCTGAAATATGGTCCTAAGGATGGCCACTCAAAACACTACAACTCCGGGTTGTTTTGGCGGCAAATCACGGGGAAAATGGATAGAGATCCCTGTAGGGATAAGGCGACTTCCATCGTCAATCCCGCCTTTCGGTTGTCCCACAGGACCTTCTCCTCTACTATCTTTGCTAGAGGAGATAGTTCGGGTGTAGTCTCCATTAGGGAGTTACAGTTTATTTGGCACCTCACCCGTGGGGACGGGCGTCTAGACATGGAGCGTGGTTACTAGACCACCTCGACGGTGTAGCCCGGGGTAGGGGTGATATTACTATCGGTGGCATGATCACCATTCTTGCGCAATATAATGGGATTGATTTTTCTGAATTGCACGCTATCCCAGGCACTACGAGGCTTGATATGCGCACCTTGAGAGCCATGCAGTGGCTTGAAGGGACATCCCAGCCGGATTGCTATTTGTGGCTCGTAGCCGGCAAGCCATACGCCTACTTGCCCGATCTGGAGAGGACGGTGGTTTACAACAAAGACAACTGGATCTTCGACCCCGACTTCGCCTGGCACGAGGACGGAGGCACGGAGTATGTAGACCGCAATCCCCAGCCTCACCAGGGGGATGAGCAGGCCCACGGGGGCCAAGGAGGTGACGATGCTGATGATGATGATGATGACGAGGAGGGTGGCCCGGATGCGGCCCAGCAGATCCCGGCGCAAGACTTCGCCTGGCTCCGCCAAGGAATGGAAGATTTGAAGCTCGAGGTAGCGGATTTGGGCCGGTCGAACGAGGATATGACCTCTGCCTTCAGAGACCTGAAGAGGAGTGTTGATGATATGGCCTCCCGTTTCCCTTATGGCCCGGGCGGGCCTAGCTCGTGATCCTTTTCCCTTTCCCTTTAGTTACCTCCCTCTCCTTACTATTGTAAGTCCTTGATGTATAAACATTGAGGACAATGTTTGATTCTAGCTTGGGGGGGGGTCTTACTTGTATTCATTCTAAAAAAAAAAAAAAAAGATTTACTGCATTCCTAGACTAACCTTAACTCGTTTTCTAGTATGTCTTTCCTTTTTGCAGATTGGGAACATTCGAGACGCGGCATGAGTTTGAAGAACGATGCTATGGCCGTTAATTGGAGCTCCCGGGAAGCAAATTTGGTGAGATCTTTTCTTTTTTTGTGTGCTTAGGATAGTTTAGTTTAGGAAGAAGTTGAATGGTTCAAGGATGTTTGATCGGTTCTAAGGAACCTGGGATCGTTGATGTTGATATCATTCGATCACTTGTTTGTCGTTTGGGATTTTATGTGATTTTTATGCCTCGTTATGTGCCTTTCAACTTATTCAGTTGGCTTAGTTGTACATATGTTTGTGTTAGATAGGAAAAGCTTCTGCTATGAGGATGTGTGGTTTAGCTTATATGATATGCCTCGTAGTCTTTTCCTATGTTTTTGGATCATAATAAACTTGTCTAATTGCAAAATTTTGGAATATTGTTCATGTTGGATTCGAAATGTGAATGAATGTGTATGGAATGTCTATTTCCACTTAAGCCAGTGATGAATACACAGTTCGAGTCTATTGTTGATCAATGTAGACGAGTCTAGGCGAAGGGTAGAAATAGAACACTTTTGTCATGTGAAACTCTATGCCTTTGGGCTGTGGTAAGATGGAGTCGCTTCCCATTTGTGGATTTGATCCCCTTAATTGGTAGTTGCTTTGTTTTTGAATCCCGTGAGGTTTTATTGTTCTAGCCTTCATCATTCTCCTTGAGTGGCATATTTGGATCCTTGATTACGTATGTTTCGATCTTTGTGTTGACTTGTAGCTCCCAAGACCGACTTGACACTTTTAAGGGAGGAAGAGGGCACCTTTTTCATTTTTCTTATTCTTGTTCCTTTTGTTTTGTTACAAATTAATTTTCTTTTTACATCATCTTACTTGCTAACCATGTTGAGCCTTTAATTCCATTCTTGGTTACCCATGTTACAAACCCGATGGCCGATGTTTTACCAACCCTTAGTTGTGAAGTGTTTACCTCGCAAGGTTTGTTTGAGCTTATTGTGTATAAATCAAGAATAATGATCGATAGTTGGTTTGAGCAAGTTTGAAAGTGAGCTTAATTGTAAAGATGTAATATGAAAATTTGTCATTGATTAAAAAAAATATATAAAAAAGAAAAGAAAATAAAAAAAAATAAAAAAAAAGGAGAAAAGTCGTCCGAATTGTGAAAAAGGCGAGGACATATGAATAAAAGCTTTGAAGTTTGAAAAAGGTGATTTGAGTGTGTATAACATAGAGAGTTTGGGATGTGTAAAAGTGTGATCAAGCTTTGAACTATTGTTTTTGAGAATTGTGATTCTTGCGCTTCATTTAGGAATTAACCCCCTTTTTAAAATTGTTTTCACCTACCTTACCCATTGCCAATACATTACAACCCTTTAAGACCCTTAGACTTTAGAGGTGTTCGGTTCTCAAACGGTGGAGGGAGATACCTTTCAACCCTATGGAAAGATTATGCGTAATCGAGATGTCGGGATACCTTTGTTATTTCCTCAAAATATCACTTTTTCCGGTTCCTTCGAGGAATCACGAGGGGCGAATTAGGGTGGTGATTTGAAGCAAAAGGGGGAGGACGTGGCCGGTTTGGTTGGGTTTAGAGGGAAGCATGACTTCTTTGTTCTCTATGCTTGGTTTAGGTTTTGTTTGCATTTTGATCAACGATACCTTGGATTGTGTGTCTCGTTGCTTGTTTGAGTGAGTTTTCATTCCGTGCATGGTTGTTCTAAGTAGGATCCATTGACTTCATTCCGTGCTAAATTGGATTTATATGTAATGGAAATAGCTTATTTGATCCTGTGTATGTGTGTATCCCTTAGTTTTGCTCGAGGATTAGCAAAAGTGTAGCTTGGGGGATTTTGAAAAGCGCACATTGGGGCGCGCTTTAAGGCATATAAATGGGTGATTTTGGATGTATTTAGGCCCGTTTTGGTCGTTTATTGCCTTGTTACACTCGTTTCCTTCATATTACGTGCTTCACGGGTTTCGGTCTGTTTTTGGTGTGTTAACAGGTATAGTTGACCAAGTTATGTCGAGTCCCAAACCATTGGTGCGTAATCAGGCTATTATCGATCCTAGTCCACCAAGCTAAGGCTTTGCTGCGGTTCTCAAGGCTTTGAAAGGCAAGTTAAGTAGCAGGCAAGGCAGAACAGTTCACAAATATGACACCTGTTCACTATTTTGCTCACAACTTTCGGTATACAAATGATAATGGAGTGATTCTAATTGCATTGGAAAGTAGACTTGAAGAGCTTTCCAACGATATATTGCACGCCTCAAACGGAGCTCTGGATAAGAAGTTGTGACTGTTTTAAGAAGACCAAAGTGCCTGCAACCTTCCTGCCTATGCTGCACGGCCGTGCCACTTTTAGCACGGCCGTGCCAGGCATTAGCACGGCCGTGCCAAGCCAATTTCCATGCCCGTGCCAGTGCCAGATTCAGCACGGCCGTGCCAGGCATTAGCACGGCCGTGCCAGGCATTAGCACGGCCGTGCCAGATTCAGCACGACCGTGCCAAATTCAGCACGGCCGTGCCATAATTGAAGATATTGCGGATCAGCTACTGCCATGCTTGCACGGCCGTGCCACTTCCAGCACGGCCGTGCCGATTCACGAAGGGCAGCCTGCGATTTACTTTCCGATTTAAAACATATATATATATCCCGATTGTAAGGGTTAAGAGACAGTTTTTTAGAGATAGTTTTGAGAGCCTTTGTAGAGAGTTATTGGAGAACGTTCTTAGTATTAGAGATTCATTAGTTTTCTTAGAGATTATTCTAGCGATTTTAGTTTTCTTGGATTGATTTGAAGCAAGATTTGTGAAGATTCTTTGTATTATCCATTGACGACGGATATCAAAGTTCTAAACTTTTCCATTGATTCGCATCAATACAATTGGTATTATTCATTCTTGTTTATTAATCAAGCTTTATTATTCCTTAATCAGAATTCATGTTTATATCTATTATGCTTTTGGAATTCATTATTGCTTTGATTATGAATATGTTTGAGTAGTCTCCTAGCTAGGGTTTCGGGATGAAACCCGGACTAGGTAATCTATGTAATTGAGGATTGATTTTGATAAACGGATTGTGATTAAATTGATTATATGTGATTGCATGTTAATTCATTATAATAGGAGTAGCTAACCTAGAATCTTGAATTTGATTGCATGATATTCTTGATTTGAACAAGAGATTGTGAATTGAGTATTTCATTGTTGAATGTGGTTTGATTATGTATCGAGTAATGTTAAGTGCATGAGAAATCCAAGCTTAATATTGCCCGTTGTCTTCCTACCTCATGATATTGATCAGACATATAGTCTTTGCATATCCCGTTTGTCTTTGTGATTCCTTGTTGCGTAGTTACCAATGGTTTGGTGAATTCTCGTTCTCCCTAGTGTCTTAGTTTATTGATTTATTCCATCTTATTAGTAGTATTTTAGAACACCATTTTCCATTGATTTCGAACTAGCTTAGGTTTAAGATTGATTTGCAATTACTCTCGTTCCTCGTGGACCGAACCTTTATTTGCCATTGTACTTGGTTATAGGGTGTTCGTATAAGTATTGTTTGATTGAGAGTTAGATTGTAGCGACCGTTTTAACCCTCGTCAATTGCACATAGGCAGACGAGCCTTAGCTGAAAAGGTGACCCATCTTGGGTATTACTGATCGAGCACGAATACGGGCGCCAAGGAAATGGTGAAAAGATGTGACAAGTGCCAGAGATTTGCAACCCTCATACACTGTCAGGAAATAGCACTACTAGAAAACAGGCAATTTCTAACGGAATAATTCGGTCGGAAACACCCTGTTTTCTGACGAAAAACGGGTTTTCGACGAAAACTGCCGTCGGAAATGTGTTTGTAAGAAAAATGACCTTTTTCGACGAAATTCAGGCGTCGGAAGAGATTTTCCGGCCCGGAAAAGTCCGTCGGAAATTTTCGACGAATATTTTTTTCGCCGGAAATTTCCGACGGAAAATGAAACCAAATTTTTTTTTAAAAAAAAAAAACCATTTATACCACCCCTACCAGCCCCTATCGCCAGTAGCCCCCCACCCCACCTCTCTCAACCTTAACCCTAATCCTTATCCAGACCCACCACCACCACATTCTCTGTCCTGCCGCCGCCCCTCACCACCACCACCACAAAAAATCTCATCACTCACCTTCGTTCGCCCCCGCTGCCGCCCCAACCACAACACCAGCTCCCACCCCAACGCCTCCAGCCCTCACCACTACACCTTAACCCTAAACCCATATTCAGACCCACCACCACCCACCTCTAACCCTAACCTTAACCTTATGCCCATACCCACAACAAAGAACAGCCACCTAACCCTAACCAAAAGACCGCCACCACCACAAACCCACTGCAACCACACCACAAAAAACCTTATCAGCCACCGTTCGGCCACCACAACCCAAAAAAAAAAACAAAAACAAATGAAAAGAATTAAAACACGAAAACATACCTTTAAATTGAAATAGGCTTCGAATTTCACCTGATTTTGGTTTAACAAGGCCAAATTCGACCATAAAAAGTATAGATCTACATTTTTCATGGTCGAATTTTACCTTAAAAACCTTAGAAAATCAAAGCATGTTGGCTGATTTAAATGTGGGGCTGCATTAGGCGGTGCGGTGCTAGGCTAGTTTTTAACAGAGAAAAGAGAAGGAGATAGAAGAACAGAGAAGAGGGGCGCAAAGGAGAGAGAAGAACAAATAGGGAGGACGAGAAGGAAAGAGAAGAACAAAGAGAGAGGACGGAAAAAAGAGAAGAAGGAAGAAGTAAAAGGGAGAAAGAGAAAGGGAGAAGGAGTAAAAGAGAAGAAGGAAGAAGAGAGAGGGAGGATGGACGGACTGACGGAGAAGGAGATAGAAGAGAGAGAAAAGAGGAAAAGAGGAGAAGAGAGAGAAAGAGAGGAGAAAGTGAAATGAAGGGAATAGGCGGTTGTAGTCAATTAGGGTTTTGTGGGGTTTTTTTTTTTTTAATAATTCCATCGAAAAACCATAAATTTCCGTCAGAGTTTATTTATTTTTGACGGAAAAATCCGTAGGAATTTCCGACGAGCTTAAATCTGTTGGAAATTAAGTAATTTCCGATATATTTAAATTCCGTCAGAAATTTTCGACAAATTTCCCGACGGAAAATCTAAATTCGTCTAAAATTTCCGACGCATTTTAAATCCAGCGAAAATTTCGTCCTTTCCGATGGATTTTCGTGTTCGTCGGAACACATCCGTCGAAAATCAAGCCTTTTCTTGTAGTGTAGCCTGTCAGCTATAAGTAGTCCACTCCTTTTGCAAAATGGGGCATGGACATCTTATGGCCATATACTCCTGCACCAGGACAATGGTGGTACGTGTTAGTAGTTGTTAACTACTTCATGAAATGGGTAGATGCCAAGTCCGTCCGAGGAATTAAATGGAAAGATGTTTCTGCCTTCATTTGGAAAAACATAATTACACTCTTTGGTGTTCTGTAGTCGATGGTGTTCGACAATGGACCACATTTCGAGAATAACCATCTCAGAGATTGGCTTGGGAACCAGGACATAACACATTGCTTTGCCTCAGTTGGCCGGCCAAAAGCCAACGGCCAGTGAGGCTTATAATAAGTTAATTTCCAACGGCATCAAGCGGAAGCTTAAGAAAGCAGGCGACTTATGGGCTCATGAGTTGGTTAATGTGTTATGGTTCATTCGAACAACATTCAAAGGGTCAACAGTAGAAACGCCATTCTTTCTGGTCTATGGTGCTGAGGCCGTGCTCCCAATTGAAATGTATGAGCCCACTCTTCGGGTCATGCTATATGATGAATTGGCCGATTGGGAGGCTATGAAGACTGCCTTAGATTTCCTCCCGGGAGCTAGGGGCAATACGGCGCTTAGACACGAAATATATCGTCTGAGGATGACAAGGGCATATAATCAAAAAGTGTCAAAGCGGCCGCTCAAGATAGGGGATCTGGTATTAAGGAAAATGGAAGCGATAGGCTGAGCAAAGGAAGATGGAAAACTAACCCCTAATTGGGAAGGGCCCTACTGAATCAGAGAAGAAGTATGGGATGGTACTTATCGTCTTTGAAACCTTGGATGGTCGTCCTATTCCGCGTACGTGGAATACGGACAATCTCAAAAAATATTATGTATAAAGTTTTTGTACTTAGCCAAAAAATTGTATATACAACTAGGTCTAGCGACCAAGCCATGTAATTAAAGCCGTACGGCCAAAACAACATAATTTTGACAAAGTTAATGAAAAAGACAAACATTGTTATCAAAATTTTGTGTTGTGTTTAACTAATTAATATTAGGCAGAAATGCCGCCCAGAATGAAAACGAATGTTGCTACCAAAATAGCAATTGGGCCCCCTAATGGGGTAAGGTTGAATGGCCGGGAGAAAAACCAACAAGGCCTCTCCCAGCCTAGCAAATCGGCCCTTAAATAGGGTAAGTGTAAAAAGCCGGGAGAAAAGCCTAACAAAGGTTTCTTCCAACAAAGCAACTAGGCCACATTTGGCCGAATTTCTATTCCATCCATCCGGTCATAAACTTGGACGAATGGATAAGCAATAAGGTAGCCCAAAATTGTCTAAGACACATTTTAAGTCTAAAGGCAAGGGCATACCTAAGCTATTAAGCCATATAAATACTTAGAAATTATCAGGTTGAGATCATATCTGAAATTTTACGGGAACGTCTAAAAGATAGCATCGAAAGTTGACTCGGCACAGATTAAATATAAAGCTCATTAAATGGCCACATATGAAAATTCACTTTGGCATTTGCCTAGTCCAAGGGCAATCATTATTATGATTTGATTAACTTACTAGTCGTCATACCCTTCAAGGAATAAAATCTAATAAGTTAATCAACCCTCTTTAAGTATGGACTAGACAAAATTCTGAATAAAGGGGCATACCCCCAGTATATCCATTCGTACGCAAAGACGCATTGTAAAAGCACGAAAATTGCAAATATGCTAAGTATGAATGTAGAGAAGAGGGAGAACTTGCATAAATCAAAGCCGCTCAAACAAGCGGCAAAATTAAAACTGTTATAGTATAAAACTGCTCAAATAGGCGGCAGAAATGAAAATTTATCAAAGAAAAAATAAAAGCTTAAGCATAAACAGCTGCAGCAGAAGACAAGGCTGGCTGTGCAGATTCGTTTTTTTTTTTTGCCAACTTTTTTCTCCATTTTTTTTTCAATTTTTTTTCCCTTAACTAACATGGAAGTTTGCCATTCTTACAGAGTGTGTTTAATATTCCCGATGAGCCAGACAAGAGGAGATCGTTTGAAGGTTTTGTACAAGAGAGATTCAAAAACTTCAAAAGTTCGTTAAGAATAAGATGGATCCATAAGAAACAAAGGCATAAACCGAAGAAAACTTTGATGGGTAATGCAGGAGAGGAGGAACTTGAGAAGAAACCGTGGGATGTATATCCACAAATAACGGTGAAGGACTGGGAGAAGTTCGTGGCAAAATTAACAACTACTACTACACTTGTATGTAATCTTATATAAATTACAGTTGCTTCCTCAAATTTGCTCACTTCATATAATGATGCGAACAATTTCTAATGTGTAGGAAAAAAGTCAACAAGCTACGCGCAATGATGAGAAGAAAATGTATAACCATCGTATGGGTTGTAAGACATTTGCGGAAAGTCGACAAAAGTGGATCAAAGAGGGTTTGTACCCCACATCCAAAATATCTTCACCTGATACACCGATTCCCTCCACGGTAACATCTTTAGTGAGTCGTGCCAATGATTGGTGGTGTGCTATGCATGGGATTAACAAGAACACCGGGAAGTACGTCATGCACCCGGATACCAAAACAGTAGCAGATGCACTTGTAAGCACCCTAAGCTATGACATTTATTATAATATTTCAATGTTATTATTAAATATTTCGATAGAAACTACATCTAACTTAGAATTAACCAAATTTTTTGTGTTGTTGCAGCTCGAGCATACGTCAGAAGTGGTTGAAGGCAAGCTCACTCCAAGCATTGAGAACGATCCTTTTACCTTGGCTTTGGGAAAACCATACCACCCTGGGCGAGTAATTGGAGCGGGCGGCAAACAACTAGGGTGGGAAAAGGTTATGGGTTCAGAATACACTAGATCAGGAAGATCTAGATCAAGTGTTAATTCGCCATACCATATGGATGCCAAGGAAAAGGAATCAATAAAGGCGGAGATACGCAAAGAGGTGCAAGAACAATTGCAAAGTCAATTCAATTCCATTTTGAAGCACATGAACTTGCCAACCTTGTCTATGCCCCCGATAACCCCAATGGACTCATGTAGTCACCCAAAAAATGCCGGGGACGATCCACTTGTTGAGAGCGAGGTAATTGAATTACAGTTGAGATCATGAACTCCATATCATCAAACGAGGCCTTATGTAGCATAATTATTTTTTACTATTGCAGATTCCTAGTCCTACGCATGCAGACTCAAGGGGGATGGATTGCAAACCAGACACCTGATCCTTTTCCAGATGTTCAGGTAAGTTTCAAGTCTCAATGAAATGTCCTTGTATTATGCTGACGCTGGTTAATTAGTTCACAAATTGTCCTAATAAAATGTGTAGGAAGAGACGCCTTGTGAGCTACTTCAACCCGAGAAAAACGTGGATGGTGAGTTGGTGGGGTATGGTAGCGCACAACCGTTTGACAAGGTCCATTTCAAGTCTAATACTAATACCCACTACATCTCCGTCGGCATCAATTCCATAGTACCTAGGTTTGAGGACTTGCCATTACCGGTGCCTAGAGAGGAATATGACTTCATCACGCTACTTGATGCGAAAGGTAGCTTTGTGCAATGGCCACGTGATCGAGTGAGGTTGATAGGAGGGGTAAGTGTACACTACTTAGCTTGTTTTTAAAACATGTCCCAAATAGCTTGTAATTTAACCATGTGCTTTTATGTTACAAATGAAAATCAGTCATCTAAAATGAAGAAGGTGGAGAAGCCAAAATCTAAGAATGTCCAACAAGGACAGGGGTCGAAGAAGAGTTCGAGAGGTTCTGCCACGAGTTGTCCTCCACTAGTAGAAGCCGGCATCCTGAACTCGCTCTCGAAAGCTTGTACTTTTCTTCACAACCGTGTGAGCGAGTTGCCTAGGGGTAGATCCATTGGAGTGAATTTACCTAAGGAAATGTTCTACTATGATGAGGATGGGATCGCACCAATTACAAAAGAGGATGTGAAGGAATTTCTATCCGGTGCCATGCTTAACATTTCCATTATTCAAGCTTTCATGAGGTAATTCAATCCACTATTCCTAATCATATTGGTTTTGCATTTTCGAATAAAAACAATGTAATTAATAATTATTCCCCACATTATTGTCATGAAGGGCACTACAGGAGCACCTTGTTAGTGGATGCAATTCTGAGGCTGCAGTTGGGTGGTTTTGCCCCGAGCAGACCTCCAGTACCAGATGCTTATGCAACCCTCGTGAAGTGGAAGATTACCTAGAACGGAGTATGAAGGAATCAACTCGTGCTAGAAATAAGTTCATATTAGCCCCATGTTTTGAGGAGTACGTCACAAAATGTCATAATTCAGTTTATTATTTTTTTTTCCAAATTCTGAAAATGCAATTACATGTGGCATATATATGTTGACGTTTATGTAAATATATGCAGTGCTCATTGGACCCTTTTGGTGATTTGTGTATCCTATAACACAATCTACCACTTTGGTTCTATTCGAGAGACTCCGCCATGGAGGTTGCTGGTGAAAAACCTACTGAATAGGTACATATTGCTTCCTTTTGTTGATTGCCCTCAACTAAATCATTGAGTATTTTTGTTTCTAACTTAGAACTTATTTGCCTAAAGTGTTATGAAGAAGCTAAACTGTCGTTCTGTTGCGGGTCCTAAGTGGAATTATGTAAAGGTAATGCCTTGAGTTAGTGATTTGTTTAATATACTTGGCTTCGGTTATGGATATGCATGATTAGATTACCTTTGTGGCATGTCAATGTGCGCAACAAAACAACGGACTTGATTGTGCCCTATACGTGATGAGGTTTATGCTTGACATAGTCAACAGTTGCACGGAAGCACAACACGTAGATGAGGTATGCTTTTACTATATTCAATCTATACCTTGCTTCCATTATTACACCGAACATAAAATAAGCGTAACACGCAGGCTGCCCAAGCAAATGCAGTAGCCAAGGCACGCTGCCTAGGCAGCTGCAGCAGCCAAGGCAGGCCAGGCAGCTGCACAGCCCAGGCAGGCAGCAGCCCAGCCAGGAAGCTGCATCTACATGCACGTGCTTCTAGTGCATTTCGGTGAATTTGCATCTTGTTGGTGAATTTCTGTTATTTTGGTGCATTTCGGTGTTGTGATACTCATGACAATATTTGGTTTTTTTTTTCATCTTTAGTTTTTCAAGGTTGAAAGAGTAGGTCCGTTGTCAAGCAAGGAAATCAATGAAGTTCGCGACATGTGGGCTTTTTTTCGTCACATTTGATGACATCTAGATAGCTAGAATCGGTGAAACGGTTATATTGGTTTGTTAACTTGACTTTATTAATTAGTTATTATCAACAATATTATATATTTTAATGAAGTACGTATTAGTATATATATGTTGTATTTGTAATCTTAATATACTTTTGTGTAATTAAATATTGTTACTTTTTATATATATAATTATTTCGTGTTATATATATCATTGTATTATTTTGTTTGTAATAATAATATTATTATTAATTAATAATATTAATTTTATTATTAATTAATAATAATAATTTTATATCGATTAATAATATCATTTTATTATTAATTAATAATATGAAAGGTTACTAATAATATTGTTATATTAATATTATTAATAATTTAAAATAAAAAAATATATAAATTGGAAGCGGTTCTGGCGCCAAACCGCTTCCAATTATAAAGCTACCTTTTCTCAACTTATGGGAATTGGAAGCGGTTTGGCGCCAGAATCGCTTCCTTTTCTCAACTAATTGGAAGCGGTTTGAACCGCTTCCAATTTTAATTGACATTGGCAAGCCCCCAAACCGAAGCGGTTCAAAACCGCTTCCAATTAAGGTGATTGAACCGCTTCCAATTTAGTTTATTCTACTAGTGATCCTCCTAGGCCGGCTCATCTCCCTTAGCCAACTCCTCCTCCTCCTCTTCTTCCATATCATTATCATCTTCATCATTGAGAAGGGGAGGGAGTTTCGACAAACTCAGGGGTGGGAAACCCGACAGCGGCGGCCTCCTCTTTGAGGGAGACATAGTTCAACTGTTTGACGAAGCGCTCGTGGTAGTACGCCACTTCGCTAATGTCAAACATCAAGGCAAACGCATCTTCAAATCTGTCCTTGAGCTTCTTCTCGGCCAATTGCTCAATCCGGACCATCTCAAGTCCTCCACCTCCTTGTCCGCCCCCTTCAGATCTGTCTCAAGGGCAAGGAAACTAGTCTCAAGCTCAGCCTTGAGCTTCTCGGAGGCGTCAAAGCCTTCCTTCCACTGAAAGGCATTGGAGGCCACCTCATCTCTTTCTCTTTCAGGGCCTCATGAGCAAGTCGTTCCTGCTTAAGGGCATCGCCCATTTTCACGATGTCCTCATTTTGCCAGGCGGACTTCTCGCTCAGCGCATTAAGGGCGGCCTTGTGCAAGATCTCTTGAAAGGCCAACATCCCAGTATTCTCATCTTGGATCTTCTTGATATCATTCCAAGCCTCCTAGATCTGGCGCCTCTCTCGGATGCGCCAATCAAGGAAGGTGTTGAGCCTAAGGAAGAGCTGTGGACGGACAAAAATAAGTCAGATCAAGACAAATCAAGCGCAAAATTAACTGTAATCCCCCGTAATTTTGTGAAATTTAAAATTATATTTTAACATATTTATGTGATTATTTAATTATGATTATATATATACATAATTTATTTTACTATGATTTAAGCAAATAAATTTAATGTTTATAAAGTTAATAAAATTATTCGTTAAATTATTTCACTACCCATATTTTAATCATGAATTATTATACAAGTCCAACCCATTAATTACTAACCCTATTTTTTTTCTAAAACCCACTCACTTTAAGCCCAAGTAACAATCCTAGTTTTATTAGAACTAGGAAACCCAAGACCCTTATTTCCCATCCTCACTCATGTATTCCCCTCACTGCCTTCCTCCCTTTTGCTAGTCACGAACCAGAGAGAAAAAAAAGAAAAAAAAAGAACACTAAACTTCTGCTTGCTGCCCGGCGACACCAGCCACCATCGACACCACCCCTGCTGCTCCGACGTCCACCGCGGCCCCCCTCCCCCCTCAACAGCAGTTCGCCCCTCTCTCCTTTCTCCCTCTTGTTTTCTCTTCTTCTGTTAATTCAAACCAAGTTTAAATCTTTATCAATTTTGTTATTTAATTGTTATTATTATGGTTTGACTATGTATATGAATTATAAAAGATTATAAATTTATGAGTTTTATTATGTTTAAACTACGAAATAAAATTTCATATTTAATTAGTTAAGAAAATTAGGGCTTAAACCTTGAGTTTTCATGATTTTAGGGCTTAAAACGTGTTAACCAAGTTACTTATATATATAGTGATTAAATTATGTTAAAATTATATTTTTTGTGATTACAATTAATTTTCAGATTCTTGTTGAATATTTTGAAGCCTCTAATTACATTGAATTGGTGAATTTTTGGGTTTAGAGCCTACTAGTTTAATCTATAATGTAGATAGTTTCAAAGATTACCATAATTTTAAGATCTTATGTATAAAGTAAATTTTTAGATTTTCATAAAACTCTACACTTGCTGTAATTTCATGAATAAGTATGTATTTTAAGGTTTTTATGTGGGAAATTTAAAGAACTATATATAAATTTTTAATTTTTAGTAAAAGGAAAGGTTTTAAAGTGTTGTTTAATTGGATTTTGGAGGTTTAAAAGTGAGTTAGTATTGCTGTAAATTTTATTGCTTGGGTATTGATTGAGTTTTTGTTACTTGGTTTAGGAGAGGACTTTGTAGAAGGCGATTTCTAGTTCCTAAAGTGGCCAACCAACTCGTTTACTCAAGGTACGCACAAGGATACAGAAACCTTGACTTTAGGAGCATGTTTAAGGACTTGGAAAATTTAGAATCATGTTAGGAAACTTGTGGATTGGTTGAAATTGTATGGTAGTAAGTTTGCTTGGTGGTTAATGTGATGATTGGTTTTGATTCGTGTATGAAAAATGCGTATTGATTTATCTTGTAAGTAGTATTTATGCATTAACTTGCAAGATGAGCTTAGAGGCAAAGGTACGTGAATATGTGAAATGAATTATTTTAATACTCGTTCATGTTTATTAAAATGGAATGAGTAAAGGGAGAATTGAAGACTTATAAGACGAGGTTGAGGATTTGAGGTGCCTTATGCACTTAAGGTGTTTATACACCAAGGTAGTTAAGGGATTCAATAATAAAAAAAAATTGTGTGTCGCTAATAAATTAAGAATTGAATTGGAAATTTGAATTGCTTGAACGATTAATGTTTGATTGGTTGAATTGTTTTGCATTGAGTCATCACCAAGCCCAAACTTTTAAATCACGTAAAGTGCAAGATGGATGACCAATAAAACTCCGGATTTGTGCACATCTAGAGTATTGACAATCAGGGGTTGGGGTTCACGGGGTATTAGCCATGTACTTTCTAGAGGTCGTCTAATCTACGAGTCTCTTGTTTACAAATGCTTTTTAAAACTAGAAGGAGTTAGATGAGATCTCATACTAGCTATGGCCATGGAGTCGCGCCCGTTGCCATTGGATGTTTATTGATGTTTTCGAAAGGAGGCATGTGTTTTTTCTTTTATTAATGTTCCAAATTGGAGATGGGGAGACAACCTTGTCTATAGTTTAATCTAATGAATGAAATGAAATGAATTAATTACTATTTATTGGTGAAGTTTTAGTATTTTTAACAGTTGAGTCGTGTGTATGAGTCAATAATTAAATTGTGTGTGATGAATGATTATTAGTAGCATGCTAGGAATTCTTTATTATATTTTGTAGCTTGTATGTACTCAGCGTTGCTGATTGCGTGCTTTTGTGTGTCTTTTCTTGGTCATGGCCTTCGCCTTTCAATGACCCTATAATGATCCAATTTTTACACTTGTAATATTGGGGTGCAGATTAATCACAGGTTTTTACATAATCAGAACTTGCATCAAGGTGGTGGGATTTTGAGTGGAGTGTTGGATATTTCCACAGTTTATTTCATTTCATAAGTTTGGATTTATTTAAACTCTAGTTTGATTTATTTACTACTTATGTTGGGTTTTGAATAAGAGCCTTAATGGTTCCAATTTGTAAGACTAAATTTGGTTTTGTTTATTGGTTTTGAAACTTATTGATAACTGAGTTAGTTTTTCCGCTGCTAAATTCTGAACTAGCCTTAACGTTTGAATACGTGGCGGTAGCGCGTCAGTAATTCTCTTGCAATTTATTAAAGGTATTTACAGGTTTTTAAGAGAGAATTATTGGGGTGTTACATAAACTAAGTATCAAAGCTTGGGAAAAGCCAAGTTACCTCAGCGTAGTTGTTTAATATTGGGCCGAGGAACCCTTTGTGGATTCCTTGGAACTTGTCCTACACATTTGCCGGGACGACACTTGCCATGGCCTCCCGGATGGCTTTGCCTTCGGCCTCGGTCAGTGACTGGCCAGGTGCTTGGACGTCCATCTCCTCGGCAATGTCTGTAAAATATAGACAAGTTAAAAAAATTAAAACAAGGGAAAAATATCAAATCCAAGAGAAAGATTAGATGTACTACCTTCCAAGAAAGATGGTGGTGCCTGCGGACGCCTCTCTAGAGAGTGGGAAACCCGAGGTTCCTCCTCGAATCCCAGAGGTTGAGAATGCAACCCCTCGTCCGCTTGAGGAGCTTGCGGTCGCACCCCAGTCTCGAACAGAAACTAGACATGCGGAGTGGAGTTGTTTTCGCCAGTCGTTTCGTGAAGGGACGACTCTCCCTCTTCGTCCTTTCGGATGGTCTTCTCTTGGGCCACATTAGAATTTTGTGGCTCCAAGGGCTTGAAGGCCCCACTTAGTGTCAACTGGAGTGGATCTCCTTTAAACAGCTCTTTTACAGCCTGCGACCTTTCCTTGGCCGCCTGCGACCCTGAGGGGGTTTTGGACGCAGTAGTCTTGCGAGGACGACCAATCGTCCTTCAAAGTGGATGTCGACCGCTTCTTCGCTGGCTTCGGAGTAGCTACCTGAAAATAGAAGACAAAATTAAGTAAGTTTTTGTCCGAGCAAAATCAGAAAGGATAACCTTCCCAACATACCAGTTCGGCAAGTCTGGAAGACTATCCTGTCCTGGAAAAATTGGAAAGGACAACCTTCCCAACATACCAGCTCGACACTTTAGGGAAAATCATTCCGTCCGAATAAAAGTTAGAAGGATGCCCTTCCTTACATAGCAGGTCAGACGCAAAAACAAAAAAAAACAAAAAAAATAAGAAGAAGAAAGCATGAAGAATAAGTACCCCCTTAGCTGCCTCGTAGCTTTGCCTCAGGAGCCGGTAACGCTCGAGCTTAAAGTTGGAAATGTCCGTCTCCCCCTTCTGCTCTGGGTCTAGATTTGACATGGCTTCTTTTGAAAAGAAAAAGAACAAAGTGTTAGAATATATTTCAGACCAAAAAAAATTCGGATGGTTAAGTCGCGAAGTTCCACCTTGGGGGTAGTTCCACCACGAGCCGCACGCCAACATGAATACTGGATCCCTAAGCCAATCAGTTAGTGGAATCCAATTGGACGACACGGCTACCAGCTTCCCATCTCTAAACATCTTCTTGACCTTAAAATAGTCAAGTTGGTGCGCATGGTCCGGGTGAACAGGCGGCCTAGTCGGCCTGCGATCACCCCGTCCGAGCTGAAGAGGCTTGGCATTAAACCTGATCATCCGTAGGTTAAACTCCTTGTTGTTGGTCTTGATGCGATAGAAACGCTGCTTCCAGTCGCGTCATTTGGACGGCTTGTGCAGGACTACTAAGTAGTCGGGACGAGTGTTAAGGATGAACCAGCCGTCCGTCTCGGCATTCATTCGCACCATTGAGTGCATCTCACAGAAAACCGGGAAGTTAGGGGTGAAGCCATTCCTTAGGCATGTCACCAAATAACCAAAAATGTTGGCCCAGTTGTTCGGCACCAGCTGAAACAACGCAATGTTGTACTCGGCCAACAGCTCCTAGACGAATGGATGAAGGGGAAAGCGAAGGCCCACCTCCAAGGCGACTTAATACACATTGAAGCTCAGGCTTTGAGCTCCTTCATCATATGAGGCGGCCATCAAATTAGAGCGCCTCGGTGGCAGGATATGGTAGCCTCTCCCAAGCATGAGAAATTCCTTGAACTTCTCAAATTTGTCATGAAGGAAGGCGAGGGCTACATCGCCGACCGTGCAGGCAAATGGGTCATTGAAGTTGACCGCATTAGCTTCCTCGTCCACTGGTCCAGCGTCCGGGTTCTCTACCTCTTGCTTGGCAGCTTGTGGTTTGGGGTTCCTAGCCGAAACAAAGTTAGAGGACAACACTCTATCCAATTCAGCAGCTTTGGCCGAGGTGCCTCCCTTTGAGCCCTGGCCCGACTCAACAACTACAGTGCTCTCTGACACTAAGGGTCTCTTATCCTTATCCTTTCTCCTTCCATCAGCGTTCGCCCGATTTCCAAAAGGAGGAGCACTAAGAGGAGGCAAGTCGAACGAGTTAGTAGCGTCCGCCTGAATGTCTGTCGAATGCCTCTCAGAGATACGCAGCTCGGTCGGCCTAGCCGAGCTGGTTTTTTGTGTTGAGGGTTGTTGGGGATTTTGGTCGGATGCTCCTCGTCAGCCAGACCTAGCGTCCGCCCAAATTGAAGAAGGAGGCTCTAAGAAGAAAGCAACTCGGGCGACATCAAGACCGAGCTGGTGTATCGTGAAGGGCGTTGTTCTGGATTTAGGCCGGACACCTCAACATTAGTTTCCCTAGTCTCCCTGGTTGAAGACTGTGAAGGGGGATTTTGTTGAGTGTTCTGCTCGGACGAGATGGCAGTGACTTCCACCACAGAACATGCGCTACCACTGAATGTAGCGTCCGTATCATCTACATCCGTATCATTTGGATTAAAAGGAACTAAAGGGTCGACTTGGCGTCCATCTCGGTTTCTGACCGCATTTCGGTCGTACGTCGCTCTCGTACGCGCCATGTTCGATTGCATGGACAGAGAAGAATAAGTGGGGGTGAGTTGGTACGCACTAGAAATAATGGACCCACTTTAAAGTGAAGATGAGTCATCTTCGTCCACTCTAGACTCCTCAGTCCCAAGCGAACAGCCGACCTCATGAGGAGAGACGGACGAATCCGAGTAATGTGCCAATTCATGTTTAAAAATAAAAACAAGTATATGAAAAATGAAGAATTAAAAAGAAGCAGACAATTACCTCTGTACGAGTAGAAAACTTGAAGAACTTTGAAGATCTTGACAAGTTGACCGGCAAACTCAAAAACTCGAACGGAAAACTCAAATACTCGGCGGAGCTCTCTAAGATTAGGGAAGAAAATCACTTTCTATATCTAAAAGCTCTATCTTCTCTCTAGAAAACACAAAATGCAAAGTGTTTTTCATGAAGTCAAATCGGCCTTATTTATAGGCAAATTTATGGGAGCAAAATGGTAAATTAGCTTTTCCCTCCCAAGAGACTAAACGTCTCTTTTTTGAAAAAGTTAACCTAGAAGCCAAACGGTTAATTAAACCGTTCCGTCAATAAAGACGGGGAAGGTGTACGGTTACCCAAACGACACGCCAAAATAAACGACCACGTCAATGAATATAAATCGTTGGTCTGAAAAATACGGAAGGCGGGTGTCTCACCTAGTGACAGGTGGCATCATTCGTCCGTCTGATTTCAAAACTTTAGTCCAAACTGAAATCAGGCGGACAACTCAAGGTAATTAGCCTAAAGGAATGCTTCCCAACTTCAGGTGGACGGTACAGTCTGCCCCATCCAAGCAAGGAATTGCTCAAACATACCCGGACGAGTGAAAATCAGAGGAGGCGGCCCATGTGGTACGAGCCAACCCCCCGAGGGGTAAATGTTTAGGGTAAAAAATACCCCTTCACGTAGACCAATCATATAGTGACACGTGGCCAAATGCAAGGGCGACATGTGTCTCAATAGGAAGGTGACACGTGGCAATTCATAAGAGCACCTGAATAAGAGAAAGCCTCCTTACATCAGGAGACCCAATTCCCGAAATATGTGCATGAAAACGACGCCCTTTAGGACATGTGTCTTACTCTGATTGCGCCGCCAATCAGCGCCCACCATTCTAGGTCATCAAACCCTAGATGACACACATTCCCAACCCTATAAATACCCCAATCATTGATGATGGTAGGGGGTGGATTGAGACAAATCATTTATTGCATAGTAAATTGCTCCAACTTCTCTCTACTTTCTCTCTCTAAATATTCTTGTTTTCCGATCACTAACTTGATCGTTAGAGGCGAATATTCCGTCAAAAGGAATATTCGTTGTTTTGCAGGTGTCTGCGGCTGTTCGCCTATATTTACGACCTGTATCCGAAGAGATTCCAAAAAACCCTGAAACACCACTAATTCAAGTACTCCCTCTGTATTTTAATAGTGTTATATTTTATTTTTTTGGCAAAAAACTACATCTTAATATTATATCTTTCTCCTTTCATGGTCCCCACCCAAACCCCCTACTACTTTTTATTTTATTTTATTTATTTTATTTATTTATTTTAATTATTATTTCTTTCCTTTCAAATTCATTACTTTTTAACAAACAATCAACCCCATTGTCTTTCTTTTATACTCCCTCTATTTTTTTGTTTTTTTTAAATGCATCAGTTTGACTGGTACATTTTCCAAGATGTAACTTTGACCATTAATATCTGTAATTGTCTATTAGTAAAAGTTGTAACAAAATTATATTACAAAAGTAGACATTGTGACGAATTTAATGATACATTATATAATAACATTTATTTATTTTATGATAGCAAAAAAAGTTAAGTCAAATATGACATGTGAATAGTGCAAAAATCAAATTGATGCATTTAAAGAAAACGGAGGGAGTAATTTTTTAATACTCCAACGACTCCGGTTACCTCTTATTATATTTAAGTCAATTAAATTACTTAAAATTATGGGCCGCACGAAGTATAACAGTTATTAAAACATTAAACAAATAGCGTTTTTGCTTGTAATTTTACAAATCTAACCTCTTAAATTGGTGGAAAATTGGGGTGGCCTGGTTTGAAAAAAAAAAAAAAAAAAACTATACATTATTACCTCAATACCTCTCAATTCAAAATTGAAGTACCGAAGGACGTTCATAGTTCATCCTTGTTCCTCTTTTACCCAAATTGAAGTACGGAGTATATTCAGAAGAAACGATTTGCGCCATATCAAAATTTTCCAGAAATTGAACTCAGTCACTCGCTAGGTAAATAATTGTTGCCTTATCTCCTCTCAATTCTGAACTATTTCGAGTTCAAAAATATTTGTGCATTTATACTGTTTCAATCCTGAATGCTTGAACAATTTTGCAATTCTAACATTATCTTCCTTATTATTCCGTTGAAGTCATCATGTTGTTGATGTGATTTCAATTATATATTGCTATTCTGAAACCTCATTTTCTGGGAATTTTTTGATTAATTTCCGCGAAAGATCTCAATTTTTATGTATGTTTATGTTTTTATTCTTCATATTCGTGTATTTCGACAATTACCCACATGTAATTTGTCCTACATTTTAGAAGTAGATGAAATGAATGAACTAGGGTTTATAGCATTATGTGAAATTGGTTTTAGGTTTTGTGATTTTTTCAATTTTTTCTTCTGTTTTTTTTCCTCCTTTAACAATTCTCTGCCCAGCACTTTCCAGTTACAAATTTTTTCATTCTTTTCTAATTTATGTTAAATGCTTAATAGTACATATTTAATTTAGTAATTGATGTTAAATATTTTTTTTGGTTAAATATCTTGGTTATATCTTGTTCATGTTTTTTGCTGTAGAACTGGCTCAAATTGGTACTTTTTGAGAAGTAGAAGAGATGATACTTTATTTGTTTCATAACTATTACGATTAAGGGCCTATTCACCTTAATTACTTATTTTAGGTGTAATAAGTTCACTTCAGGAAAAATTAGTTTTTGATAAGGGTTATTAAGTTCAAATTGCAACTAAAATAAGTTTTAATAAGTTCTAATTAGTGAAAATTTGGTGAATAAAATATATCCTAAGTGTGTTCTTCTCTTCTTCTTCTTGATTGCCTTAATCCCATAAGTGTGTTGTATTGCTAAATTTGTTTTTGTAGGACAAATATTTATGCTAGTTGTATTTGGGATTAAGTTGGAAAAGAGGTGATACTTTGGACTTGAATAAATAAAATTGATATTTGAATGGGTTAAGTGAGATGTTGAATTTCCTTTATTTTCTTATTTCATAGAAAAGATATATTTTTTTCGAAAATTAAAACTTACTTGTTTTGTATTAGTAGGACTTATGTTGTTGTACAACATCATATTATTAATCCCAATATATGGGGTCTGCTAGATGAACCAAAACTTTAACTCCAATGGTTATTGACTTAAGTCTGGTACCTCCATTCCATAACTTCAAAAGCTAATCCTCATGTAAACCCTATTCCTTTGTATTATTCTTAACCTGTTTTGTTGAAGTCATCTTTGGCTTTTCTTTGGCTGTTTTTTTTTAAACCGCCCAATATCCTAACTCTTTAGTCTTTACCTTACTGGTGTGCTTTTTGGTCACTGTCTCACATGCTCAAACCAACATAGCCGGTTCTCCCTTACCTTATCATCAACATTTGCAACTTTTATATTCCTCCAAACATCTTCTTTCCTTAATCTTTATTGTTTGACAGTTGTAAATTGTTTGTGATGGTTGCAGCTTTAGCATTATAGGCGAAAACACTGCATTATGCTATGCAATATATTGTAACTAATTCTAATTAGTGATACTGAGCTTTGTTTTTAATTCCAGCAAATAATCTTTTTTGCGGGAAACTATAATCCTTGATTGCATGGAAGAAGAGGATTCTGCTTCTACACTTGCGTGGAGTTGGGTTATTGAAGCCCTAGCAAAGTCGCAGCTTGTGGATGCCTCTCTTTTATATGGTGACATGCTAACTCCATAACACCCCCTCTCCCCCTCTCCCCCCACCCCCCAATTCAGTTTTCAAAGTCTGTTGAGATGCATGTAAGATTCATATTTTGGTCTTTTCAGAGTTGGTTTCGAAGACACCACCATTATTGGGTGAGTCAGGGAGAAAAGCGAGGGAAGCTACTGCCTTGAGGTGTTTAGAGGGACTCTTCAGCCCTTCTAATGTGTCATGTGAAAATCATGTTGCGTCTGACTGGTCAAAATGTGGATTTGATCCAGCAGAAAGCTGTGAAGCTGCAATTCAGCGCCTTTTACGTGAGGTGACTAGCTTTGTCTTGTATTTGAATAGTTCTTTGTTGATTAGGTAATAAGAAGTTGAAAGTTTACTAGAGAAAAGATTACAAACTTTGGGCGATCATCCTCTTGGTTGGCTGCTAACTCTTGTCTTCATACAGACTTCAGGTTTTAAGGGTGCATCGGACGAGTTGAATTGCAATACTGATTCTTTCGTAAAGCACAAGAAAGCAAGTTTGCCGAAATCTACTTTGGAACTGGTACATGGTGCTTTTCATTGTTTTTTTTTTTCCTTGTGGGAAGTGGTTTTATTTTGCTGAGGATTTTTGGTCTTAATTTTAGTTTTTGTTGTTTTTTTGTTTTTTTGGTTTGTGACGAGCAGTTAAAGGACATGATTGTAGAAGATACACGTCCACTGGCAGCATCCTTGAAGGAAGTTAGTGGACTCGCTGTTGGAGATCAATGTGTGTTAGATATTCCCTTTGACGGTGGTGATCCTACATCTCCTCCATTAAGGAGCGATGAAGATGATCATGCTGATAAAACCATGCTAGCAGAAGAAAATGGGTGTTCCCCAATATCTGGTATTGACAATCAGCTTAGACAAGCCTACCTTGCAAACGGAAAAACATCTTCTAGGGGTGGCATAAGTAGTCACCACACTGATAATCATGTGCAAGAGCTGGAGGCTGCTTCACATGATATGGACAATCTATGCCCCCCTGGAAAGAAGCTTAAATTGGACAAGAAGTATGGCATACAGTCTAAGCATCAGCATTCAGCTCCTGTTGACAGCAATCAAATGTGTAACAATGCAGAAGATGGACAGTATCATGAAGTCATAAAAGTTAATGCAAAACACGATGGTAAATCTTATGGGAAAGATGATGAGCAGTCTAAAACGTATGCAGAAAATCATGATCAGCAACAAATTTCACCTAATGATGGTAATGCAGAAGCTGAACAATATCATGAAGTCATAAAAGTTAATGCACCACATGATGGGAAATCTTATGGGATAGATGATGAGCAGCCTAAAACGTCTGTGGAAAATCATGATCAGCAAAAAATTTCACCTAATAATGGTGACCACTTCCGCAAAGAGGTTGATCTTGCCATGAAAAACCATAACTTCCCGAGTTCACAATGTGTATTAACTGGAGACTCCCTTGAATTGACAGAGGCACAGACAAATCTTTGTATGAAATGCAATAAAGATGGCCAATTGTTATCTTGCAGTGCTAGTAGCTGCCCCTTATTGTTTCATGAGAGCTGCTTGGGTTGCTCAGCTAGCTTTGATGATCTAGGAAACTTTTACTGTCCTTTTTGTGCATATTCCCGTGCAATGTCTGAGTATGTTAGAGCCAAAGAAAGAGTTTCTTTAGCAAGGAAAGAGCTCTCCCTATTTATTGGAGGGAGGACTAGGGATCTTCCAGAACGTGATGGTGATTCATCATCAGGGAATGATGTTAACCTGGGCAAACATAAGAATGTTGATAAGACAGCTGAAGTGAAGAAAGGTGCTACTTTTGTAAATCAAGCTGCTAAGTCTCATCAGACAAGTTGGAAAGGTAAACAATTAGAGCTAACACACTCATCTGCCTACATGAATGTTAATGGATTTGTAATGGCTACACAACAGCATATTTCTTTTCAAGACAGACAAGGTGCTGAAATAATTATCCAACTTTCAAGAGACCCATCTCAAATCTGGAATAAGGAACAGGATGATCATCATTGTGATGTTGTCAAGTTGTCTGGTGATAATAATGAGCTAAAAACTCGAGGAAAACTCACTAGGTGTAAAATTACTGAATTTCATGAAGATGCTTCCTCTGAATCAATTAGTGATTCAGATGGACCACTACAAGATAAGAGGAATGATGGTACCTGTTCCTTGGCATGCCCTAGACCGTTAAGGTGAGAAGCAACGACAGAGTTCTGTCTGTTGCAGTTGCTAATAATTCTCAAGTCCTTTAGTATGTGTTAGGTTTGGCTATTGTGTTAATACTAAGCTGTTTTTTTGTTTGTTCCATGCTTTTATTTGGTGGATTTAAACTCAATTACATGTGTTACACTTGTTGACTGTTTCAATTATTCCTAACTTGTTATGAGTGGTTATGCTGTCTGAATTGTGAATTCTCTCAATTTATGCTTTTTTTTTTTTAATTGGGAGCTAAGGAGTTCATCTGGAACGTGTCTTTTCATAGTAGCTCTGATTGGAATGTCAGTCTTGTTTTTATTATTAATCTTTTTTGAATTTTGTAAGTAATCCAATGTTGGTATACTTAATTGTGCAGCATATTATTGGATGCCCCTTGCACTATAGCATATGATTGGGTCTTGTATATTATACTTAGTATATTTTGTCCTTTATGAGTAATGGATTCTAAAACGTTCTGTACTGTGTTGCTGGCTGCTTGTTTCATTCTTTACAGTAGTCTTGATGGATTTTTGCCTTATTGGTAGGGTTGCATATATGCTGGCCTCCCTGGATCCTACTGACGATGGAATCCTCCTTTCACATTGGGTAGTGGACAGTTAGTAGTGTTGCCGAGGAACTTGTAGCTGTTAAGTGTGGGATGTGGCAAGAATGACCTATTTAGTTTCTTGCATTCTTTTGCCGCAATGTTGATCTTGTTGCTTGTGATTTTGTTTTGTTTGGTATTGGTTTTGTGTTGTTTGTAACTTGCAGCACTACTGTTTTTTTAAGCAGCTTTCAACTATTGCTGTGTCTTTAGATGTAGGTATGATATGAATTTGCAGTTGTCTCTGGTTGGCTTAAAACTGACTGAACTTATGTTTAATTTGCAGGGCAATTCCGGGATCTCCAGTAGGTAGACGTAAAAAGGTTCGTTGGACAGCAGAGGAGGAAGAAACGTTAAAGGTACCTATTGCCTTGAGATTTTCATCAGCAAACCTTCCTAATGTTATTTGTTTCATGATGTTTTTTTGAAGCATGTGATTCTATGCATCTCTGTTTCATGCAGTAGCGGATCTAGGATTTCTGAGATGGTGGTTCACCATTAATTATTGATCACATATGAAAGTACAAATAAAAAATTTGAGGTCTAGTTCAGAATTGTTTTCAATCCAAAAATTATATTACAACCGAATTGATTTCAATCCAAAAATAGGACACAAAAATTCATACTACAACCAAATAGTACTTAAAAAATCCATCTTACAAGCCGAAGTTACTATAAATAACATGTAGCGAATAGATAGTACCCACCCATTACTTTTAATAGTAGCCAAAAAAAAAAAAAAAAAAAAAAGGTCAAATGACCTTATAGACTAGTTGTTTAATATAACCGGCCTTTTTGACCCATTACTCTTAACAATAGCAAGAAAATATGACCTTAGAGACCGGTTGTTTCAACAATTGGTCTTTTTTAATTACAAAAGAAAGCAGGCTAGCATCTAATATAATAACCGGTCTCTTTGATAGATTCTTTTTTTTTTTGGGCTGGTGATGCACCTATGCACGTGCACCGTGTGCACCAATGTAGCTCCGCGAAGGTTTGATGTAATACTTCCACACTTCATGTTTTGGCTCCACCTTTTGTTTTTCCAACCTTTTCATATCTAGGATTTTGCAAAGGAAAACATTAGCCATCTTCTGGAAGAAGTAATATAAGAAAAATTAACTAAGCTTAGCAATTGTTTTTTATTGTTATAAACTTATAATACTTCGTATAAGATCAGTTGAGTCTCCAAATTTTGTTGGAAGCATTAAATCACTTAGTTGAATTATTGTTGAAAAAACTTCATATTTCCACACCTTAATTATCATTGCTCTCTTTGCAGAAAGGGGTAGCAATATATGATCAAGGGAATGGTCGAACCATTCCATGGAAAAATATTTTGGAATATGGAGATTCTGTGTTCCGAAAGGGTCGAACAGCTGTAGACCTGAAGGATAAATGGAGAAATATCACGCGTGGGACAAGTCCTAAAGTAAAATGAGGTTTTATCTTCTTTGATCCGCTTTTGTAGGTAGCTCCTTCTGTAGCAATGCTTTAGGGCTTTTCTTGGTGTATAGTTTCTTTTGTAGCAGGACGTAGATAACCAAGATCTTCCTGTGCAGACGGGGTCTCTTTTGTATATTAACCAGGACCTTTAGTTGGATTAGTGCAGCTATTCTCCGCATTATGGAGTTGTAATTTGTAAGTAATGAAGCTGTCTTTTTTCTTATTCTTAAGCGTGTGTCATTCATTTATCAGAAGCTGCAATTGGTTTATGTGATTATCTTCAACATGTTATGGATGCACGGATAAGCTGTTGCTATTGTACTACTCCATAAGTCCATAGTACTTGGAGAGTTGGATGGGAGTAAATTTGTGCCCTATGCTCTTCACCTTATTTTTAAAGTTTATATAATTTTATAAATTAAAATTTATTCTTATTGATTCTTTATTATATTTATTCTTTCTAGTTACTTAATTTTACTATTTAAAACAATTTTTTTTATTGAATTAAAATTAGTTTTGCTGAATTTGACTTATTTATTGAATATCATTTTGAATAAGATGAGGGCCTTGGTCTTCAAAATATACAATTATATAGAAATGAATATAATAAGATCGCATGTGATATTGTTTTTTCTTTACATACGTATTAATACTTGTATTAGTTGTATATACAATACTCTGTATTAACAAATGTAGTCAAAGTTTGATCATCTTATTGTATTAATAATTACAATAAAATAATTAAAAAAATAACAGAGAAAGTATAAAACTTGTCAACTGTAGACTACGTGCGTAAATTCTCGGTTAAGTCTAGGATCCAACTCCTCCAAGAGTGTTTATATATAGCCAAAGAAATCAAAATTAAATGGTTTAAGACTATTAAGAGACTAAGAGAGTGAAGAAAGGACAAAGGGAGGCTCCCATAAACTTGGGTAATAAATGGGTGTAGAAGGCGGTGGATTTGCAGCAGGAGCCCTGTGATTCCAGTCCTTGGCAAATTCTATGCCACTTGTGCATTAATTTACACTATTATTTGACTCAGTAAATTTTGATATTTTAACCATAACAATAGAGATAGAGACTAGAGAAGTAGAGAGGACATAGAATAAAGGTGAGTAGCTAAGAGGGACCCGAGAATCAGGGGGCAAAATAGTAGGAAAACATGTGAATTTCAACTCGTGATAGTTTACAATGTTGGTTATGTACTCAGTATTTGACTAGTAAATTTGAACTGTAGCACATATGAGAATCCTAGGAATGCTTTTTTACTTTTGTAATTTTGTGATTTTGTTCTTTTTTTATTGGTAGGATAAAATATATTGGGATAATTTGGGAGTTGTGTATTTATGTGGAATTTAGTTGGATCCTAATTCAATTAGGGTTATCCATGAAGTTTAGTATGCTACTCACTCCATTTCTAAATAAATGTTTCATTTGATGTTTTTGTATTATTTACATAATTCAATTTGATCAATATTAGTGATTTATATATGAAAAATATAATTATGTGAGTACTTATTGGAATCGTCTCAATAAATAGTTTCTAGATATCAACTTATTATAATTTATACTTATTAATAGTTAATAATATTTTTGGTCAAAGTTCTTCATTGGCTCATGTGCCCAATTTAATAGGGGATATTTATTTTGAAACAAAGGGAGTAGTTAACAACTTATGAAAAAGAATTATTTTATCACGATTTCAATTGTAGCCTGTGGTAGTTGACTAAAATACAACTACTCATTTAGAGTCTAAGTAGAAATATATTTGAATTTGAGTTAAATTATGTGATTGATGTTAAGTTTTTACTCACATAATAAGCCAAATGATGAAAATCCTAAATGTGAATCGACTTAAATACACGCAATTTAATTTAAGCCACCCCTTTGCCACTTAAATCAATTAAATTCAAATCTAGGGATTATCAAAATATAAATTAATTAAGACAATAAATTAATGTATTGGTGGTAGGGAAATCAAATTAAGAAAAATAAAGAAAAACTTGATTTTTTTTTTTTGTTGTTTAGAGAGTCATAAGGACGAGTAATGAGAATCAATCTCAACATCTCTTGAAAACGGGGGGAGTTTTAACCACTTGAGTTATCCCTCACTCTCAGAATAGTTAGAATATGTACTGCATTCTTTCTTTTCTTTTTATCAGTTGCGAACTTGCAAATCTATAATTTTTTATTTTTATTTTTGTACAATTTATATACAAAGTATTAACTTTGAATATATATTTGAACTAAAACTCCAATATATATTTATTTATAAAAGGTTTTTAACTAAACTGTAATTATGATAACATAAAGTTATATTCTTTTTGACAAGCAACATGAAGTTATATTCTTACTTTTTAGTAATCACAATATTTTAACTCTTGAATAATTAAGATTAACTTTGACCCTATAGTTTTTTATTTTATTTTTACAAAATATTATTTTGTCCAATATTGAAGGACACGTTTCAATGTTTTTCTAAGTTACAACCTTTAAATTAAAGCTTTGATTTAATATTTGAGTGATTAAAATATGGCGATTAAGAAAAGTTGAAATATCACATCGATTATTTTATTATTATTATTATTACTATTGTTGTTGTTTATTTATTTATTATTTTAACTTAAGCCAAGGGAAGCTCGGAGGTGGTGTGGTGTTCATTGATCAATTTGCAATAAGTCAATTTAATCCTTTCCTTAAAATTTGATGGAATCTCATAAAGGTATTTCAAAAGAAAAAAAAAAATGGCCGGGTGATCATATCTATAATCGTTTGGGGAAGGGGTGGAGTCTCTGGTTTTGGAGGTGGTGGTTGGGCTGATTTCGACGGTAAAGGTAGGGCAGTGGGTGTTGGCGGCTGGAGTTGGGCTACCGGTGGTGGGGGTTAGTGTTGCCAGTGGTGGTGGGGGTTAGTGTTGCCAGTGGTGGTGGGGTTGGGTTATGGTTTAGGGTTTATTCTTTTTTTCTTCTATTTTTTAATTTTTTGTAAAACTGAGTATGTAGTTGGTGGTGAAATCCAATTTCTTCTTTTTTTTTTTTTTTTTTTTTTTTTGGTATTATAATAAAAGTTTTAGATTTTGTGGTGTTATAGTCAATTTTTTTTTTTTTTTTTTTTTTTTTTTTTTTTTTTTTTTTTTTACTATTTTGTAGTGTTATAAGTCAAAAAAATCCTTTATAATACTAACTAAATTGCCAATGTTGGCTTATATCATTTTATGCAATTTAAAATTCATTCACGCATCACGTGTATGATAAAGGTTAGTGTTTTTATATATTCTATGAAGTATAGTCTAATACTCATCCTGTTCCTAAATTATTGACACACATGACAATGCATTGGTTTGACTTTAGATAAATATGATTAAATGATGCAAGCGGAATGATCGGCCAGACAAAGGCTAGGGCTACTTTCTTCCCCACCGCGTCTTTCCTTGTGTGTCGAAGATACAAAACGAGTACACCGAAAAAGAACGACAACTTCTTTTTTTTTTTGACGAAATATTAGTAAATAAAATAAAAAGGTTGATATTACAAAACTTT
Organism: Chenopodium quinoa; assembly: GCF_001683475.1. Taxonomy (NCBI): domain Eukaryota; kingdom Viridiplantae; phylum Streptophyta; class Magnoliopsida; order Caryophyllales; family Amaranthaceae; genus Chenopodium; species Chenopodium quinoa. The sequence continues at coordinate 1,233,649 of NW_018744996.1, read as the reverse complement.
ATACTACCTCCGTTAATTGTTATGTGCAACTTTGAATTTTTTATATCTTACAAATAATATTTTAAAGTAGTATATAATAATTAATGATGTAGTATTTTTTTTTGAAGGAAATTAATGATGTAGTATTTAATACCTATTTAATAATATATTTCATGTTGTTATTAAAATTAATGGTCAAAATTAGCATATAAAGCCAAATTAAAAAAAAAAAGGTCAAACACATCAATTATTTAGACACAGAGAGAGAATACGAATTCAAAGTATATCACTTTGAAAAAACTAATCACCTACTCCGTACTATTTTGGCGAAATCTTTTACCCCGTGGAAAAAGTATAAAATGGATATCTACAACACGATCAAAGATATGTAACGGTCACATGGGCTTTGAACTCGAATTCTCTAAACGTGAATGCATTTAAATTTCCAACCTTTTTCAATCTCTACTTATACCCGCGCCTTTTTACGCTCAACATTCACACCAAACATTCCACTTCACTTCACTTCACTAAGAATCCAAGAATGGATAACTTGAAGAAATCATCACTATCAAAACCATGGAAGAAAGGCCCTGCTCGAGGCCAAGGAGGGCCTCAAAATGCGACATGCACGTACCGAGGAGTAAGGCAGAGAACATGGGGGAAATGGGTAGCTGAGATCAGAGAGCCTAAGAAGAGAACTCGGCTTTGGTTGGGTTCGTTTGCTACTGCTGAAGAAGCTGCCTTGGCTTATGATGAAGCTGCAAGGCGGCTTTATGGGCCGGATGCTTATCTTAATCTTCCGCATCTGCGTTGTAGCTTTAACCCTTTGAACAAATCGCAAAGGTTTCGATGGTTTCCTTCCAAGAATTTCATATCCATGTTCCCTGCTTCGAGTGGGACAACACCATCGTTGCTCAATATAAATGTGCAACCGAGTGTTCATGTTATTCACCAGAGACTCCAAGAGTTCAAGAATTTCAGGCCGTCTTTGAGTGATCATAAGAATAAGTCTGAACCCAAGAATGTGAAGAGGGATAAAAAAGAAGTTGAAATTGATAATGACAAACAGAACTGGGAGAAGCCTCAGATTGATTTGCACGAGTTTTTGGAGCAGATGGGAGTTTTAAAGGAAGGAAAAGCAGCTTACGATGACAAAGTTGATGCAAACAATGGCGAGAATGATGAATTGAATGAGAATAACATGGAGGAGATGAATTCCGAGTGGGACGAATTAGTTGAAATCTTGAGAGGGGAAGATTATCAACAACCTGAATCAAGTAGCTATGGAGACTGTAATATGCAGCAAGAGCTAATAACTTTCCCACCTGGTATGTGGGACTTTTGAAGAGCTTCATTTGATTTCCCAAATCTAGTTAATGTCAGTCATTAGAGACTATTTAGATACATGTAACCTGATTTAATGCCTAGAAGATTTGTATGAGATATAGTTATGACTAATTTGTCTTTTTCGGGAATAAAAGACGTTAGTAAGATGGGTTTTGGCAGGAAAACCAACTAACAAAGTACCGCCTTTGTGCGTTGCCAAATGTAAATCATTGACTAAGATCTGCAAAATCTAAGAATGGACAAAGTTGTGATACCTTTTAAGATTCAAATGACAGAACACAGAAACTGATGCAATTTCCAGATATGAAGTCTATTTCAAATTCAATTTGTAACATGAAAGCTCAAATTCAAAGGTTACAGAAACCGAGCTGCTAACATGTGTTGATGAAGGGTATAGAACTGTTTTGAAGGTAACTTTCTGCTCCCCCTAAACTCTAAAGTCTAGACCATTATATCTGTGTTTTCCCTTTTTACAGCAGTAGAAAGGCTAAACAGATCCTACAGGCTTTTGAAATGCACCTGTTATTCTCTACGATCTTCACTGTTGTATCAATGCTATTCCTGTCCCCAATTATCCTTTCAAGGAGCATAACCCATAATGCCCAAGCAGTAAAAAAATTTAAGTTTCCTATTGGTTTTACTCATTTCCATACTCTGAAGCACTCAGATACTCACCATGCTCCTCAAAATATTCGATCAAACGCTTCAAAAATTGGTCACTACTCACAGTTTCAGTGTCACAAATCACACAACATAGCCTCCTTGCACGAGTCACTGCCACATTCATTCTTCTACGGTCACACAGAAATCCCACCTGTACAATTATCATGCAGTAAAGTCGCTTTAACCCATTTGAAGAAAATATACAAAATTCTTGCACCCAATGTTCTTATTCCTTTTGGTAATAAAACATTATAGTAATTGCCAAAAATGAGTATTAAACATCACACACCTCTTTCTTTGAGTTTGATCTAACCATTGAAATAATTATAGCTTCTTTCTCCCGGCCTTGGAAACCATCAACTGTTGATATTTCCATATCCTTTAACTTAATGTCGTTACTTTTTAACATCCTCAATGCCACAACCTATCATAAGAGTATCATAATTGTGTTCTAGGAGTACTAGTAACTTCATGAGATTATTATGCATTAAGAAGCTACTTATTGTCATACCTGTGCATTGTAAGGTGTAATTATTCCAATATTAGAAGCCTGGACCCCACTATCAATGAGTCTTTTGGCATGAGCTATTGCAACCTCAGCTTCACCATCATTTAGGGTACTGTCTTCTTCATCTTTTTTTTCTTCCATGTCACAACTGAAAAGTATAAGACAAATTACATGAAGAAACTGAAACAAACTAGCAAGACAAAACTCCAGTTGTTTCATTCAAGATATAAATTGTTGTACAACAACACAATGATAGGTGCAGGAATATCCGAAAAGAGTGACTACGAAGATTATATAGACCTTTTAGTGGAGTACTAGAATGTAATTATTCCTGTATCTTTTAGTTCTCGTCAAATATGCATAACTAACCACTACTCTATACATCACTATTTGACAAATGTCACATAACTATTGCACAAGGGAAAGTTCTGTGCAAATGCAAACAAAATTTATACCCTGCTGTGTCAATAAGCAGAATAGTGGCTTCAGTTGCAGTGGTTTTCTTCACACCTTCCAAATCATAAAGCATATGTGCAGCAACACATGAGTGAGCTTCTATCTGCAACAATCAATATCAAACATCAAGCAAATCTTATTATTGTTTTCTACCGTGTGGCTGTAGTTTAAATTATTTGCTAAACAATCTTGTGTAGAGTACATAAGCACCTTACTGTCGTACAGCTCTTTAGATGACCAATCCATAATAAGTTTGTGCATGCGATATTGAACAGTGAGCATTGACATAATATCATCCCCATACAAGTCTGCAAGACGTTCAAATAAGGTTCTTCCTAGGCCTTTCTTTTCAGCTTCAACACTCTGGATAGTGGGTGGAAGCTGAAGATGATCTCCGGCAAGAATACATCTTGAACCCTGAATTGGAATAATTAAAGGACTTCAAGAGTTTCTCAGCTAAAAACTCTGCCCCTTCAAAGCATTGAATAAAAAAAGAAAGAAATATATAAAGTGTGAAAATTGATACATTTTCCAGGCACTAAACACTTTTGACATTAGATTTTTTTTTTCCCCTCCTTTGATGTCTAACAAGGAAAAAGACAGCATCAATATTCAGTAAATTGTTTCCAGGGCTAAATCTGTTAAATTCAAGTTTTGACAATCATTTTTCCACCTCCGTCCTAATTAAAGTTTTTGACTACTATTTTGGGATGTCCAAAAAACATCGAGAGCTTTATAAAAAATTACGAAGTGTGCACCTTCAATGAGGTGATTCACTGATTTGGAAAGAGAAATTTTGACATGGGCAAGGGTGCAAAAGAAATTGTGTACCGGTCACATATAAATCTTTAATATCATTTCAAATTGTGATGGAAACTTTATTTTGGGAAAAAAGTATAATAGCCAGCAAACCGAAGGCACCAAATCCCTCAATCTGTTGTCATTTCTGCAGAAGTGCTCACTGTTAAGACTCGAGCAAAAGTAGCATGTTATATCATGATACCCTTGATTTATTTTGGCAAGCGGAAAGACAAAGATTACATAGTACAACAGGAGACTTTTTTTTTTCGTCAAACCTCCTTTTTGATGTTCAAGTAGGGCACGAAAGGTGTTCTTGTTTCAAGAAGCAAAAACATGTACCGGCAGCAAGGGATTCTAAACCATATATCGAAAGCTCATATGAACAGTATCACTGCCTTCAAGAGTTACCTTCAAAAGAGCAATCCAGCAAGCAACTTCAAGTGCTTGCGCAGCTTCATCAATAATCACCAGGTCAAAAGTAGATCTGTCCAATTTTTTAGACAATGCTCCAGTTAAAGTTGTCAATATGACATCTGCATTTTTCAAAACATCAGTCACTGCTAGCTGTTGTCGTTTGCGCTCTTCCTTAGAAAGAGTACGTAGCTCTTTCATAATTTCCCTCTTGGTATTTTTGTCTTTAGCCTTCAGCAGCTTTGTATTTAGTGCCTGAAATTTACATCTGATCCATTAACTAGAAAAGATGTTGACAAGCGCATATAAATAAAGAGTATTAACATTTGAAATATGTTACTGGAATTTCAACGAGATCCTAACAATTTTCCAATGCTTACCTTTATTTCTTTGCGAATGTCTTTTGCTAGAGAATTGTTGTCGCCCCTTAGCACCTACATATATGCAAATAACCTCTGAGGACAAAGGTGGGGGAAGGGAATCAAAAGTGCCTTAGTTGCTACAATTGCATACTAATATTGTCACAATGTGGATGTTTCCAACCAAAAGAAAGAAAGATATCAATGTGAGTTAAATTATAAAGTAAACAATATTTTTAATGGAGAATAAGTAGTAAATGATCACAATTACTCCCTCCTAATTTTTTTTTTCTATTTACCTTATTTTTTATGAATGTAGTCATTTACTACTACGAGTGGATGTAAGAAAAGAAATAGATAAAGTAAGAGAGATAAAATAAATAGATTAATACGTATACGAAAATGTGGATAATATTAGATTGAGAGTGAGTCAAAAGGTGAAAATTTTATGGGGCAAAAGGGTATAAATGTATATGAATGTAAAAAGTGTTCACCCGAAAATAGAATTAAGTCGAAAGTGGGCACATAAGAAACTACACCTTAAAATAAAAAGTAGATACATAAAAAATTGGTAAGAGAGCCAATTTCTTATGCCCAATAAAAGTTATTACCATTCATAAAATAGTACCCCCTCCATCCCTATTTACTTTACACACTTTGACCAGCACAAGATTTGATGCAAGTTAGTAGATTTCTTATTTTATTGTGTGATAGATAGTAGTTGGTTTTTTTATTTACGTTAGAAGGTAGTAGGATAATTTATACACTAGTTAGTGAGCAGTGGATCCTAAGTGAAGAGATATTTGTATGTCATTTATAGAAGAGTGTCGAGTAAATAGGGACACGATGGAATCTTGGTTTTTGATTGGATTTTCCTAGATGCCCTATATGATTGGTTGATGGGGAAAGTGTGAGAGCGTTAGTATTATGTCAACTCCTTACTTTTGAGGATTTCATACAATGTCATAATTTCATAATTTTAACAGATGGAGGGAGTATATTTTGAACTCGATTCAGCACAAAAATCTGATTGACGTTTATTTACTATCTATAGAACAAGGAGGGACTCCAAGATCTAGAATTTAATTGATATTAGGAAGGAAAAGGTGCTAGAAATGCAGGAAGGCAAGTGCAAGCCATTTTCCATCACTATGGAATGGTGCTAGAATGAGATCTCTAGCCTAACATTCTTCATTAATTTTCATCAATAGGAAAATTCATAGGTATCCATCCATCTTATTGCAAAACATGATAGAAAAAGTGAAAAGTTCTTCAGAACAACTCCATTTTTTAAAACGGAAAACGTGGAAAAAAAATATGATCAGGGGGTAGTAGCACATCATGACCTACCTGTGCATCCAAGGCACTATCTAATACTTGAGGCAGCAAACGTGCTGGATGACCCACTCTCACAAGCTTGACCCTAAAGAAATTAAATCAATGGATATAACAATATGATGTACAGCAGAAAGATAAAACACAAATCCAAAGAAAACCTGAAGACTATGATCTGTAATTTTATGAAGAATGCTAAATTAACTCCTTGTTCAAGAAAGCAGAAATAATATAATCAGACTTGATCACATTATCACCTACAAAAATCTTTTCACACTTTGCTACTCATCTAGTCTACCCTTTCCATCATGTCATATACCTAAGCATCAATGCATTTCCAATGGAATCACCTTGCTAGATTTGAAATTACCTGTGAGGAACAAGACGTTCGACTATATTGTCCACAGCAATATTTGATGCAGCACATGCAAGTATTTTTGATCCACGTTTTACTTCCTGTAAGATAATTTCTACGACGGTTGTGGTCTTCCCAGTACCAGGAGGTCCATGCAGCAAAAATACATTGTTGGATGACATGGCTTTAGAAATTGCAGCTTTCTTCACAGAAAAAGATAGCCAGTTCCAGTTCAGTTAGAATTAATTAAATCAATAAAAAATTGGTATAGATAGCAACATGAATATGTAAACCCACCCCACCCCACCCCACCCCCCCCCCCCAACCCCAACAATCATCTAGTTCTTAGTTTCTATGGTTTTCTTCCAAAGTTGATATTAATATTCAAGTCTATGAAAGGCGGGAAAATGCATGAACTGAAAGCAGTACGTTTAAGTATACAGATCTAACAAGAACCTTCTGAATCCTTATATCACATCAGGGGAGCAAAGTACAAATAACGCTTTACGGTTACCAAATTCCAATGCAAGTTAGATGAGGAGATACAATCCCAATTTTAAAAAGGAGCAGAAAGCATGCATATAATCATTTAAACATTAGGTGGAATAGGTGGGGAAGGAAAGAACAAAAGGGGGAGAGCCATGTTTATGAAGGTCGAAAAGAATATGGTTCCTTAGGAACAAAATATTAATTTTTTTTATTTAATATCCTTCCCGATAATTTCAAGATATTAAGTGGTTTTAGGATCGGTTTTATGTTATCAATTAGATTAAGGAATAACCACATGTCAACCAGCATATTAAGATTTTAGGTTAAATGAGGTTTAACCGAGATAAATTCATGTGAAAAAAATTTGCATCCACAGAAGCAACTTGGGGGGGGGGGTGAAGAAGGAATAAAGAATCATTAAAGCATCTATAAAGAAACTAGTATCATTTAGGAAGCATTGCAACAAGACTAAGCATGCTGATGGAATTAAGAAAAGCAAAGCAGTATACTGGAGCAGACACTACTCTCAAGTAAAGACTGCCGCCAAATGAACGAAAAAAGTATGGTAATAATTACCTGAGAATGATCAAGATTCTTGTTGAATGGAGAGAAATCAAAATCCTTCTTTGACCTAGCAGGGGGGTTCTCTCCAAACAGTACAGGAACTAGGTCAGAAGAAGGACCTTTCTGCACACCTTTACTCAGCTCTACCAGGGTATCCTTCATCCTACGATATGTCACCTAGCAAAAATTGCATAACGTGTCACTCCATCACCCACTAGGCCAAATAAACTAACAATTCAACTTTAGATAGAAGACATAATGCAACCAATTCAATACAAATCAAATTATCTAATTTCTTAATACACACTAATATCATTTACTATAGGAACTTGAGAGAAAGTCCATTGTTTTACTGTAAAAACTACCTTATTTGAAACCACGTGAATGTATTCAAATACCCAAGACATCTATTCAAGGCCTCCATACCAAGAAGCAACTTCTTACCTGAATATATTTTCTAATAATATAAAATAAATTATAATTAGCCAACTCCCATAAAATAAAAAGTAGAGATATGAGTAAAAGATGGGATATTGGCATATTGCATTCAGATAGTACTACAGAAAAACAGAGGTGTGGGACAGGATGCGGTAAATCCCATTTATCCAATACGAGAAGGCAGAAACTAATAACATTAAACAGTGAACTTAAAGGTCACAAGTGCATTCCAACAAAAAAAGAGCAACAGAGCATGATAGACAACATTCCTTGAATAAGCTAGAAATGCTGAAATTGAAAACATTTAAATGTTAAGAACGTTGGAGAAGAAGCCAAGAATTTATGATTAATGTTATAACGACATGCATCCCCCAGAAATGTTGGAACAATAAAAGACAGAAACTCTCACATCTACCCTCTGGACTCATGCACTTGGCAATTAGTGCTATGAATCACAAAATTAATGGGTAGAGGACATAACACATAGTATGCTACAGAGCTCTTGATGCATGTTCTCTTTGAGTCAAACATAGAGCAATAAAGAGGCTAACCTAAAGGGTCAAATTTGTGATCAAGACGCATGCAAACCATAAATAGGAATGTACACACCAATTCTTATAAGAAAACCTACCTCATTTGCCACTTTCTCAAGCCGCAATGAAGTATTCAGGCCATCCTCTGGAATATCATCAAATGCAACAGTGATAGATGATTCCTAGTCATTAAAATAAGCAGGTTTGACTTCAGATCTGTACAATGTGATTCTCAGACTGACTAAAGACAAATATAGATAGTTTATGGACAACATCTTTACAAGACAAATACCTTCAAACGATAAACTACCCCCTGTCCTAGGGAAGGAGAACTGGCATCAGCCTTGTTCAGCTTTAAAACCACAACATCATGAGGCCCAAACTGCATCATAAAAGAAAAAAAAAATAGTATTATAGGCTCAGAATGACGTGGAAACAAACTAAGAATGGTACAAAAGTAAAGTAGTTGGGAAGCAAGGAGATAGCAAGAGTAGAATAAGTGAGACTGAACGATTCTACTTTCAGTCTTCTTTCTTTTCTTTTTTTTTTTTATTTTTTATTTTTTTTTTTGGGGGGGGGGGGGGGGGGGAAGGTGTATCTTTCTAACATGCTCACATCATATGATACCCATTGTTCTTGAGAGTTACCTCATCATCCTTCTTTTGTGAAAAACCAAGTATATTGCTACTTACAACTTTATATAGATAGTATTTTAACAAGAACAGTTTCGGCAAGAGGGAGTCAATACATGATTATAAATGCCAGATGCAGAATAAGTATAATAGTCTATTCTCATAGGATCTCAATATGCCACAAACATGTAATACTCAAGCACTTGTCTTACATAAACCAACAGAAGGTATAACACTCACCTTGTGAGGGGGAAGAACTTCTCCTTTTGTGGACTGAAATTCAAGAAGACTCTTTCCCATCAATCCTGACTGTCATGGATGAAGAAGCACCAAGTTGGCAACAAAAATCTATCAGAATGCAAAAAAATTATAATAAAAAATATATCAAGGAAAATTAAAAAAATCACTGTTTCATTTAGTTTTCAAAAGACAGGCATGATTGTTGCAATTTTGGAGAAGTGCATCAGAAAATATATTAATCAATCTCTTCAGCACTTTTAATCATCTTTTACAAATGAACAGGTATGAGAGGATTAGATGTATATAGCCTAGCTTAAACCTTAAAGTGATAGTCTCCATTAGACACTTCATTGCAAATACATTTTGACTGACCTACTCCACAACCATACGAATAAAAAACATTTAAATTAGTCCTATCATAACTAGAATTGAAAGATTGCTAATTAATAACTCTTATCCTCGAATTAAAAAATTTACACATAACATTCAAACCTATTATAACACTATAGTAATTATTTTACTACAAATTTTTAATAGTAGTTATCTCAAACTTTTATGAATGAATGATTGATTAATTAATCATTAAGACATAACTCTATGAATGTTTAATGAATTCTATCTTAAAATATACTTCAGGCTCTTTTCAATGGTACAAGGGAATTCATTCAATTCACATCCATTATATTAGCTGCTGAATGCCCTTAACAAATTCTCATTACAAAGAAATATCCTCCCTCCCCTTTCAAACACCCATTTGCAATAAACTTGAGAAATACCAAGTATAAAACAACAAAGCAACTAATGTATGACACTTTAAAGTTGTACTTAAGTTAAAAAAAGGTATTACCTGAACATCAACACACTTCAGGTTAAGAATAATAGAACCCTTTTTTTGAGCAGTTTCGACGCTCCTGGTCGAACTAGATGTGATAGAAGCAGATATCTCAGCCTCCTAAACAAAAACACATTTTAATCACACAGTTTAAATTCAAATTTTAACTATCACAACTGATTACTTTTTCCATAAACAATGAAATCAATCAAGCAATACAAAGTATGAATCAACAAGCATTTTAAACCATTCGCCATAGTTTGCAATATCAATAGAGTCACGAAAAGAAACAATGTAATATGTAATTGTTTAAAATTTTAAATATTCAATTGCCCAACAACGATCAATTTTAATTAGAATACTAGACAAATTATGCACATAACCCATTTTACAAACATCAAAAAGTATTCCATTTTCACAACAAAATTAATCCACAAATTGAATTCACAAGCAATTTTATAAACAAAAAAAAAAATCTTCACCAAAAAAAATAAACAAAAAAAAATGATACTTTATTTTTGGTGATATACTCAATTTCCCAATAACAACATTAATTCAAAAATGGAGAAATTCCCAATAAACTCAATTGAAAAATGGAGACCACCCACAATTTTCCATTAAATAAACAGCAAAAGTAAATTAAAAAACAATCGAATGATGAACGGGGGAAGAGAAAGAAATGACCTTTTCGATATCGATTAAAGGAGCCATAATGGATACAAATTGTTCACGAGAAATGGGAGAAGATTTCTTGGTTTTTCCTCCATTCATGACTACAATCTTTGGGATTTCGGAGCAGAGAGAATCAGTTGCAGTGCACCACAAGTAGTCTATACTGAGTCCTGGTTCTCTGGCTGGTGGTATGCTACTTTTACTTTTTAAACTCCGGCAAGCTGCTCAGTTTCATCTCCCTTGATTAGATGATGATTTTGTACAATAATTGCACCTACTTAACACTTTATTGGTGTTGGTTTTGATTAAATCGAGTTTTATCCCAAAAAGTCATTCCCTATCGGGTTTTAGATTGGGCCTTTTCAGAGAAGGTTTGCAGTTTAGCCATATTTGGCGATAGTGTTTGAGGTAGCGGTTAGCGTATTGACCAACTAGAAAAAAAATAGTGAGTAGCGATTAGCGGTAGATGTAGCGTTTAAGTAGTTTTTCTCAAACGTTTAAGAGTAGCAAGTAGCATTTGTTATTTTTTGGTTTTTTTTTTTTTTATAATTTGTATGATTATTAATATTTAGTATTGCAAATGCTACTTTTGCCAAACACTCATACTATCAATCGTTACTTCGACAGTTAACCTCTATTCACTACTAATTGACGGTAGCTACTCTAACAGCTACCTGCTACTCGACCGCTAAAAACTACTCATTACCGCTAGTTTTGCCAAACAAGGCCTAAGAACTCATTTTTTGTGATATGCAAATCCGCACTTTTTAAAGGTCATACAATTGATGATCAATTTTATTTCATGATTATTTTTAGCGAGATAACTTCGTGCAATAATGAGACAATAGTGTTTTTTCTTGTTAATTATTTCTTACTAAGGTTTCATTGTCAATCATTCCCAAAAAAACATGGCATTAATCGGAGTTCATTTGGTATCATTGTGGTTTTCAGTTTTGTGGTTTTTTGTTTTCAAAATTATATGATATATGTCATATAATAAATTAAAAATTAGTCAAATTTATTAAAATCATGATAAATTTGAAAATGGCCAACTGAAAAGTGAAAAACATCTTTATCTTATTTCTCATTTTTGGTTTCAAAAAAATAGAAAATTGAAAACAAAAAACGATGTCATACAAGCCCTACTAAAGAAATAAAGAAGGAAAAAAAAAAAAACAAAACAAAACAAAAAACAACCAAGAAATGATGCTAGACAAACATCTTTTGCAGTTGTACATTACCCTGTTACCGGGAAAGAGACAAATGGAAAGGAAGATCATTGGATCATACAAACATATCTCAGAATATTTGAAATCGTAACACCTAGAGAGAAAACTACAAAAATATTTGGCAGCTAAAATCACTGCAGCATCAGTTTTGTATCAGATTATGGGTATACAGTATGCTGCAGATAAAATGCATGTCAACAAATAATGGATTTGATTGCTTGCAGCCATCTCTCAGAAGTTAAAGGGTCTAACTGAGTCAAACTGTCTCCTCCTCCTACCCCTCCCACAGGATAAAAGACAGTTGAACATCCGATCTTTCTAAACACACTACTTGTAAATGAGAGCATCCCGGCCTGGACCTACACCGATGTAATGGACTGGCACGCCAACTATCTCTTCTATCCGCTCAACATAGCGACGGGCTGCCAATGGAAGGTCCGCGTAGTTTCTAACTGATGATATATCAGTCTTCCACCCGGGTAGAACCTCGTATTCCACCTGAACAAATGGCAAATTATACAACGTAAGGAATTATATTGATATCCTAAAATGCCATCAGCTATGCAACAAAAATGATATGATCAAACATAAGTAGAAGGGACAAACATTCGGAGTAACAAATACATTTTCCAAAACTTTTGTTTAGTAGTGCTAAATGAAATTCAAGACAGGGGAGTTTGAAATGGGGGTATCTGGTAAGCCTTAATGTCATCCAACAGCTACAAGCAGTGACTAATGAGAAAGTGGTATTCAGGTGACCCGTGTTATAAAAGATGCTGCTCCCTTGCCAAACATGAAATTTTTTTCAACTCAAAATCTTAACCATAAATGTTTATGGACTATCAAGTTACATGGAATATAGTTATACTGCAGGACAACTATTCAACTAAGCACAATTCTACAATTTAACAGTTGTTCAAGAAAATCAACTCACCTTCAACCGTTCAAGGATACGGAGATCACCAGGGAAAGATTTGATCGGAGTATCATCAACATCCTTGTATGCAACACCCAATTGGATCTCGGGAAGATCAGATAGAACATCCAGTTTTGTCAGGTTCAGAGAAGAGAAGCCATTAATATCGCAACTAAATTTTAATGCAACCAAATCAAGCCAACCACAGCGACGAGGACGACCAGTTGTTGTCCCGAATTCCTGACCAGCAAACCTCAGCAGATCCCCACCCTGACCCAATATCTCTGTAGGGAAGGGACCAGAGCCAACACGTGTGGTGTATGCTTTTACCTGAAATCAAAACTGTTATTAGAAACCTCTACAGGTATATAAACAGGTTGAAACTGCTGATACAAAAGAAATAACAGGGCAAGTAAAAAGAAAGCAATCAAGCATTAACAAATTAAACCTCTGCGTTGGGACCTGGGAGAGAGGTGTGTGTGTGTGTGAGTGGGTTTCTTTCAGTGAGCATATTATTTAGCTGAATTTGACTAGTCTAAACTTATTAAATTTTATTTTTTCTGAACATATTAGAGTTTTTTGGAATGAATTTGGTCTCACTTATCTTAATTTACTGGAATTTCTTTTGACTAAACTTATCTGAGCTTAATGGATCCTATTTTACCTGAATTTAATTATATCTAAATCTTATACAGAGTATTATCTTACCTGAACTTTTTTTTTTTTGAAACAAGCCAACATGAATCAAACTAAATCAATCAATCTTATGCCGCACATGTCCCAACATCAGCGAAGTTAACCTCAGCAGTAATTACAAAATTCCCGTATAGAATTACTAAACTTCTTGCCCACCCGCTCCACCCCCTTAGCCTCCACCACCCTCACCCCCCTTTCCCTTCTTCCTATAATCTCCTTCTCTAACCATCTTTCTTTTCACCTCCATTACCTATTATCTCTTCTTGCAGACCTTTGCTTCTGATTGGGATACTCTGCATCTGTGAGCCTATCAATAAGTATGTGGGCGCTAAGAGAAATCCATTACCTTGAATCTCTTCCCAAACACCCAACTAAGGATCTTGTAGCTCTGTAAGCTAGCTTACGGTAGATACACCCCAGTTCCAGTCTAGGTAGCTCCTTGATGGAATTGGGGTAGCATCCCCAAAGGCATATGATACATCAGCTTCTTAGCTGGATTAAGTTTGAAATCATTTCTAACCCCACCAACCCCCCTCCCCGATCACCACTCCGCCTCTTTTGCTCCTCGCCACATTCACCACTAGCAAAGATACCTACTCCCTTCCAGTATTATATATAATACCATCAGAAAAAGAGGGTGTGTGTGCCCGCGCGGGGGGGGGGGGGGACCCCCCTGCAGGTTCCAGAGAGAATCTGGAGAAAAGGTGTTTTCCGTGAAGAGAAAAGTGGATGAAAGAGGACGTGTTGGAAGAAAGGAAAAAATTGGCAGTGAAAGGTGAATAAGAGGAGGACAGGATTACAGCAGCACACTCCAAATAGCTTTCACCCATGAAAAATTTTGTTGACATGTTTCTCTCCTATGTGTGTGCATATAATTGTGCATGTATATAAAATTACAAAGGATAAAAGAATATGAAAGAACAAACCAATAAAACTACAATGACAAATATAACTTACTACTCCAATAAGATCACCAATGGCTCGGGGAGCAATACCAAGACCAGTACAAATCCCACCAGCTGATGGGCTAGAGGAAGTTACGAAAGGATAGGTTCCAAAGTCAATGTCCAACATAGTAGCCTGACCACCTTCAACCAGAACCTTCTTTTTCTGTGAGATTGATTCATTCATGACCAAAACAGTATCAGCAATGAAAGGCTCCAATCTCTCAGCAAACCTTTTGTACTTTTCTACTTCTTTCTTTAACATTTCTGGCTCATATTTAAAATCTTTAAATCTGGCTGCTGCATCCAACAGTAAGATTTCAAGCTTTTGAGGAAAGGTATCCATGTGCCGAAGGTCACCAACTCGTATGCCATTCCTTATCACCTTGCTTGAATAAGCAGGCCCAATGCCTCTCTTTGTTGTGCCAATGAAGGATTTAGCTAGCTCAGCTTCTCGAAGACCATCCACTTCTTGATGGAAGTCAAACAACAAGTGAGCACGATCAGAAACTAATATACGTCCATTGCAAGATACTCCATTTGACTCAAGACCGTCAATTTCACCAAAAAGTCCAGGCAGATGAACCACGACTCCATTTCCAATAACACATAAAGTTTCCTCATTAAGAATACCAGAAGGAACTAAATGAAGAGCAAACTTTTTTCCTTCTGAGTTGTAGATGGTATGGCCAGCATTAGCTCCACCCTAACGACAAATTAACAGAAGAAACAAGTTTTAAAATGTTAGCGTGTTAGACATGAAGACATCACATCAAATGGCTGCCATAGAAACCAACGAGAAGAATACGCAGCTATCTAATACAATATTTCAACAAATAAAATACAAATAGAATTATAAAATAGAAGAGAAACCAAGTTACTGAGATGGATCAGAATATTAGGTTACTACGGAGTAAATCAAACTTTACAGAAAAACCTCCAACAGCAATCTCAACTATCTAAGTTGAAGTTATAAAGTATATAACTATTTTTTAAAAAAAAGTATGGAAATTAAAGTATTGTCAATTGGAAAGATGCAGTAGACTAAGGCAATATACTAAACAAAACAATTCTTATGGAGTATACATATAGGTAATTAAGAATAGCACACAGAAGGCCTTAACAGGTAGCATACAGCGCATCACCCATCAACGATATTAGAATTCCTTGAAAGTTAAAACAATCCAAGAAAAATAGGCAGAGGAAACCTGAGTTGGGTAAGGAATAAGCATTTGTGAAGTTGATGAATTTGTGCTTCATTTAGTACAAGGTTAATGGGTATGTGAAGCATAACATAACGCAAGAAATAATATAGACTATAATATTATATGTAACTCAGGTTTGTAAGAGAAAATAATCACAGATTTTAGTTACTATGTCTACAAACATTGATTTCAAGTACTTATTGAAACACAAACATATTTTGGCTTCCCAGCAACAAAAGGTCATATCAATTATCTTGCAGCAATCCATGGCGCACTATAGCAGATGTAATTGCCATCAAAATTCAAACACCAACAGGAAAACAATACCCACATACAATAACAAGACTTCTCGAAAAATCTCAATGTTGTAATCCTCTCTCATAAAAACTAATGTCATAGTGACTAAAATGATATATACCACGTACGTTTTATCCATTGCCTTAGCTGCATTCCTACCCAAGTTTGATTTACATTAGACAATTAATTCGAAACGAATCGACAAAGTGCTACGGAGTAGGGAGTAATTCACAACAAATAAGAAATGCAAACAATTCAACGAGCCACACTAACTCATTCCAAATTCCACCCCCACTAACCTTACAAGAAAACCCCTACCTCCCAACTTCCATGTATACTACTATCGAAACCGAAATTGAAATGAACTAATCAATCAAGTTAATGATTTATAATGTCTATAACAATGTGAATCAGAATTAACAAAAGAAGAAAAAAAAAAACATTTATTATTCAAATTTAATCAAATATATCATAAAAATGTCAATAATACTAAAAATAAAAATCACTTTCAGATATCATCACCCACTCAATCAGAAATAATAAATTTAAAATAAAATAATATTAACAAAAGACAAAGTAAAAATTGAAACCTGACAACGAGCAACGACATCAAAATGCTGAGCCAAAATATCAACAAGCTTCCCTTTACCCTCATCACCCCATTGACAACCCAAGACGCCGGAAACCTGACTCAACCCATCGATTCGACTCACTGCCTCACGAGTCGGTTCAGTAACGGCGGTTTTCAGGGAAGAACATCGGACGACGGCGGCGGCGGAGGACTTCCGGAAGGTTCCAGAAAGACGAGAAGGTCGAAAAAGAGAAGGTGTTTTGTAGAGGTTGTAGTGAGCTGACCCGGTGAAGGAGACCGGGTTATGGTCGAGTCGGAGGGCGGAAGTGTTCATTTTTAGAGGAGGAGAGAGAAACAAAGGAAGCTGGGCTGGCTGGGGTGGGTTGGGGAGTGAAGGGTTTTAGAAAGGAGTCGGGTAATTGAATGTGTTTATATTGTGTGTCGTGGAAAATTGGAAATGTTGATTTTTTTAGTAACGAATAGATACTTGATCAATTAATTCATTTCAAAAGGAAAATAAAAGGAAGAACTGACAAGAATAATCTCTTGTTTTATTCTCCCAAAAAAAACAAGAATAATTTCAATTTTAGATTATTTTTTAATGATCCTAACTTTAAAGGTGAAATTTTTTCTAATGATCTCAACCGATCAATTTACTTATGGGTCGTTTAGTTGGGGGTATTCAACAATGGGAAAGGGAATCAACTGTCATGATTCCCTTTGTTGATGCTTGATAGGCAAATTTAATCATTCCCTTTACCCCTCCCATTACCCCATTTTCCTCTATTTTCATTCCCCATCCCCCCTCCCCAAGGGAATCAACCTAACCCCAAACTCCTTTTCACCCAACTACCTTAACCAACCTTTTAACTACCTTGACCACCCTCGAAACACCAACTTCCCACCGACACCACCGCCCAACCACCACTAGAACCATCGCCTAGCCACCAACAAATTGCCGACACACTGACGCCGCCACCCAGCCACCACTGAAACTACCCAAAACCACCCAACCACCACCGAAACTACCCAAAACCACCAACCCATCAAAACTGTCGTCAAAATCCAAAACCCGTTTCACGGAAAACTGACCGGAATCACCAAATAAAAGATCGAATTCATCATTCCCTGTATCTAACCCATCAATCTCATTAGTCGGGGCGGAACCGGCAGTGACATCATTCGCAGTCGAATCGTTCTTTTTTAACCGCTTCATCTTCGGGTTCTGATCCGTTGGGGTAGGAGTTTCAGACTGTGGAAGTAGCAATTGATCTAAATCACCCTCAGAATCCATGAAAATGGAGGAGAGAGAAAAACAAAAGTGAGAATGAGATCTGAAATTATGAAGGAGTTTCAGGGTGGGGGAAAGTTTTCGGGGGAGGGGAAAGCTGTTTGAGAGGAGAGGAAGTGCGGCGAGGGGTGGGGCAAGTGCGACGAGGGGCGGGGTGGCTGGAGAAGTGAGATAGTGAAGGAAGAGGGGTTTGTGTAGTGGTGGTGATGTGATTCCCTTTGATTTTTAAAACAAACAACACACTAAGGGGCTGTTTGGTTGGGGTTAATCATCAAAGGGAATGGGAATCAACTGCCCCCATTCCCTTTGTTGTTGTTTGTTAGACCATATTTTTCATTCCCTTTCCCCTCTTCATTCCCCAAAATCCCTCCAACTCCATTCCCCACCCCCCCTAGACTTTCCCATTCCCATTCCTTGGCCACCACTACACCACCATACCACCACCCTTCCACCTTTTCAACTTATCGGAAACCCGCACCACCACACCACGGCCAGCCGCGCCTCCCTTCCCCTTCCCCTCACGCCAGTCGCGCCTCCCTTCCCCTCCCCTCCCCTCACAGCCGGCCGCGCCTCCCTTCCCCTTCCCCTCGCTGCGTCGCCTAAGGTTTCGAGGGTGGGGGAAGGTCAGACGAACGATTTTTCGGGGAGTGAATGATGTTTTTCGGGGGAGGGGAGTTTCTAGGGTTTTTCAGGGTTGATCTCCAGGGAAGAAACGGTTGCGCGGAGGCCGGCGAATGGGAGGCGACGGTGAGGGGAAAGACGGCGAAGGTGTGGCTGGTGGTTTGGTGGTCGGATGGTGGCTAGAAAAGGTGGAACGTGGGTGGTTGTGTGGTGGTTGTGGGGTGGTTGTGTGGTGGTGGGTTGATGGGATTGTTTCCCTTTGTTTTTAAAACAAACAACATAGAGAATATTAGGTGATTTCATTCCATTCTCTACCATTCCCTTTGTTCATTCCATTCCATTTACCCCGGGTGAACCAAACGGCCCCTAAATTTGAGGGATTTTCATTCCTTTCTCTTTCATTCCCTTTATTCATTCCATTCCGATAACCCCTGCGAACCAAACGGCCCCTTATTATAACAAATTGGTTGACATGTGTCAGCGTGTAATTGGCCAAAAAAAATTAAAATTAATTAAAAATAATAATAATCAACCAAAAAAACCACCAGCCCAACCACCTCCCTTCCCCCACCCCCGCCAAACTCTCCTACCCTGGTTCCGGCGCGCCGCCGCCCCCAGACCCATCCTCTTCCCCTTGCCGACGCTTCCCATCCCCCCACCCCACCCCATCCCACCCCCCACGAACCCCCCAATTCACCAATAAAACTCATCCGATTTGATTGCTTCAAAAAAAAAAAAAATCTGATCTGAGAAATAAAACGAGCAAGCAATTCACCAAAGACTCCGATTAAGTTGATGCAAGGCGGTTGGAGGCAATTAAGCGGTAGAAGGAGGGGTTTTTAGGGATTTTTCGGGGAAGGGAGAGGGGTTTCGTGGTGGAGTTATGGTGGTTTAGGGGCAACGCAATGGGTTTTTTGGGCGACTTTCGGCGCAAGAGGGGTTTGGTCGCTGCCGGGAATGGCGGCGGCGGCGGAGGGCTGGGCGTGTGGGGGCAGGGAGGGTGGCTGGTGGTGGTGGTTTTTTTATTAGTTTTAAATAATTAGTTATATTTACTTAATTAAGTGTTGATTAGTAACTAATAATTTTTTTAAGTGTTAATTAGTGTTTTTAACCAATTACGTAGTGACACATGTAAGATTTTTTTTTTAAAAAAAAAACAAAAATTACCTATTTAACCGGTTATAGGTCACTTGGGACCATTAGAAGAAAATTCACCTTAAAGTTGGGATCATTAAAAAAATAATCCAAAGTTGGGATTATGGGAATGAGAAAAAGTTGGGATTATTCCTGTAAATTTTTCCAATATAAAAAGACACCTGAAATGTTCGAAATATTACTACACATTATAAAATTCGGCTCTTCGACATTAGACCATCTCCAATGGTGAAACTTGAGGGAGTTTTTTTAGGAAAGAGAGTAATTTTTGCAAATGATATCAATAAGTTGGTATCTAAACTTAGCAACTCTAAAAGAAAGTTGCTAAGTTTAGATACCCAAGTAACCCAACTTTAAGGCTCATTTGACAAAAAGTGTGGGCACCTTATCAATATTATAATATATTTTGTAACTTATTTTAAGTTTTTTTTGAAAAACTTACAATATAGATTTGGTGGGCCATAAATTGAAAGTGATATTAGTATACTTTAGAGAGTTTCACTATTGGGAAATTAGATTTCACATGAGTTGCTAAATTGAGAAGTAGGTTATATATCACTATTGGAGGTATAAAACAACTCATTTTATATTTCAATACTCAAAGTTGAGTCTCACCAACTCATTCAGTGTTTGTATCCTCCTTTTTATTTTCTTCAAGTTTGATGTATATTAATATGGTCCCTAAACTGGATTTTTTACGAACTGAACTTTATTAGTAAACTATTTACGAATATAGACGCGTGGCCAAACTATTTACGAAATTGAGCTTCTGAGGTAAAACGCTGCCTCGGTCAGCATTTTACCCCTGCTATTATTTTTTTTAAAAAAAAAATTTCGTATTTTGTGAAATACAAATTAAAAAAAAATGGAAATACATAAAAACGCTGCCTCAGTCAGCGTTTTTGACTTAGGCTATAACAGGCCTAAAAACGCTGACTGAGGCAGCGTTTCATTAATACTAGAAACACGCTGCCTCAGTTAGCGATTTTACCTGGTATATTCTTCGCAGCGCATTCGCTCTTCCTCAAAACTAAAAACTCAAACTCACTCTTCCTCACGCCAGCCTGTCTTCCTCAAAGCTCAAAGCCTGTCTTCCTCAAAACTAAAAACTCAAACTCACTCTTCCTCACGCCAGCCTGTCTTCCTCAAAGCTCAAAGCCTGTCTTCCTCAAAACTAAAAACTCAAACTCACTCTTCCTCACGCCAGCCTGCCGCCGTCGCCGCCGCCTACTGCATGCTGCCGCCGCGCCTCTCCTCTTCTTTATAATCACGTTGTTAGTACTTCTCACTTATTTGTTTTTAAAATTTAAAAACCTAGGTTAGTTTGATAATTATATACTACATTGTTTTAATTTGATAATGTTGTTGATTATTCTAAGTTAGTTTGATGTAAATTGACAATTATGTTGATAATTCTAAGTTAGTTTGTTGTAATTTGATAATTGTCTAGTATAAAAGCCCTAAATTGATGTTAGTTTAGTAAGAAAGTTTATGATGAAATTGTGGAAATGTTTGATAAAATTGTTGAAAATGTTGATGAAATTGTTGATAATGTTGATGAAATTGTTGTTTTAATTTGATAAAGTAGCCTACATTGTTGTTTAATTACGAAAATTATGTTATGTAGAACATGTTGGTTGTTATAGTGTGAATATGTTCGTTGTGTACTTTGTTTTGGTTGTTATGTGAATTGGAACAATGATGGTTAATTATGTTTATAGTGTGAATATCTTGGTTGTTATTGTGCGAATTGGTGGAGATTGCATGCAATTAAGATGTGTTTTTGGTTGTTGTATAGAATATGGCTGCACAAAACGCAGCTTTGTTATGCCGATGGGGGGTGAATTTGTGTCTGATGGACCGAATGTCCAGTATAGTGGTGGAAATATGGAACCATTGCCACTTGGACCGGACATGACTTTCAACGATCTGATGAACGAGGTTCATAGCATTATTGGCTTAAACCCAATGAATGTTCAAATGAGGTTTGAGACTAATAATGCGGTTCAAGTGTTACCTTGTTCTAACGATAGACATTTGAAAGCTTTGAGGAGCGCTGTTTTAATGAGGGGTTATCCACATGAGATATATGTAGAAATAGTGTCTATGTGTACGCAACAAAGTACTCAACCAGATCAACAAGCTACCTATTTTTCCGGATACACAGAGTCCTTCCGAATGCCCTCACAAGACATTCCATCAACTGAATATGGGATGGGGTCCTTCAGCAGACTGCTTCATGACGATCGGTTCCAGATGCCGTTGAGTTCACATATAGCTTCACCTGTATATGGTGGACCATCTACGACAATGCTTGGCCAATCTGGGCCTTCGACATCGAACACAATTATATCTTCTCCCATGCAACTCCAAAGTTATTCACCTACGCAGCATGATGATCATACATCACCGTCTCAACCATTGGTGAATCATCTTGAATATCTACAACATATGGTGAATAACGAGTTGTCTCTGTATGATGCGCTCCGGGAAACAAATGATGAGGATGAGAGCGAAGAGGAGGAACATGGACTGGATAACATGGATGTTGATTCTGCAGACATGGAAGGTGGGGAGGCCATGGTTAGAACTCCTATTCCTTGGTTAAGTCAAGTAAATGAGAATTATGAGGTTGATTAATATTGGGCCGAATCAGGTAGTCATACAACATTTGTGATGGGGGGGGGAGTTTGAGAAGGGTATGTTCTTTGAATCCAAGAAACTGCTTCAGGAAATGGTGAAGAAGTATTCTATACAAAGGAACCAATTCTACACCACAGTAACCTCGAATGAGAAGGTCCTTCATCTGCGGTGCAAGAAGAATTGTGGTTGGTCACTACGAGGCACTAAAAAAAGTGAGCACTCAGACGGCTTTACCATAGTCACATACAAAGGCCCGCACCGGGACACCTGTGTCACTGAAGTGTTATCTACAGATCATGCACACTTGGATTCATCCATAATTTCCGATTTTGTGAAGTCTTTTGTGCAGAAAGATTCATACTTGAAAGTTGAATTTATACAGGAACTCATATCCAAGCATTTTCAGTTCGACGTTACTTATCGAAGAGCATGGTATGCTAGGGAGAAAGTCATAGCTGAAGTATTTGGAGATTGGGAGAGTTCTTATGGCAGACTTCCGCACTTCATGGAAGCACTCAAACAGTCAAACCCGGGAACCGTTGTTGTATGGAAACACAAAGTTCTGGTAGACGGTGTTTATTACAGCAACATGGAAGTGTTTGAACGAGTATTTTGGGTCTTCGGCCCTTGTGTTGAAGGTTTTAAACATTGTATGTCTATCATCTGTATCGATGGGACGCATTTGTACGGGAAATTTAAAGGAACATTGTTGGTTGCTGCAAGTGTGGATGCAAACTTCCAAGTATTTCCACTTGCATTTGCGTTAGTCGAAGGGCAAAACACTTCCAGCTGGTCTTGGTTTCTCGGTTGCATTCGGGTTCATGTCACTCAACGGGATGGCCTCTGTGTTATATCTGATCGACATGCTGGGATCATTGCAGCAATGAATGACCCTAACGTTGGATTCACCGAGCCGCGAGCCTATCACAGGTTTTGTGTTCGGCACTTGGCTTCTAACTTGAAGACTCACGTGCGAAGAAACGACATGAGAGATATATGGTTTTTGTTTCACGATGCTGGTCGCAGATATGGGATATGTACTACGAACTTCTCAGAAATATTTAACAATGTGTTGAAGGGTGCTCGATTTCTACCTATCATGTCCCTTGTTGAATTAACATTCCACAGAGTGAATAAGTATTTCACTGATAAAAGGGAATTATCTCAGGCTAGATCTGAACAGGGACTTGCATACCCCCCCAAATTCACTTCCATTATGGAGAAAAACATTTCAAAGGCTAGATATCACAAAGTGGAAGCGTATAACCGTCGACTGCATATATATCAAGTTGAAACAAAGAGGGGAGATAGAATTGGTAGAAAAGGAGGCCATAGACATACTGTTAACTTTCAGTTAAGAATGTGTACATGCAATAAACCACGGATCTTCCACCTCCCATGTTCTCATGTTCTAGCAGTTTGTGCGAAGTATTCGATATCAGAGCGGCCATGGGTGGACCGGGTACTGCAATCAGAGGCCTACACAAATACATACACTCCCCAATTCTGGCCTATCCCTTGTGAGACGGCATGGAGAGATTATGGAGGGCCTAAACTCATTCCCGACAACAGCATGGTACGAGGACAAGGTCGCCCTAAGTCAAGGCGCATACGCAATGAAATGGATGAGACCAACCGTCCCGCGAGCAAATGCGGCCTCTGTCACCAGCAGGGTCACAATAAGAGATCGTGTCCATCTAGATCGACCGGGCACTAAGTTTTTTTTTTTTTTTGTTATCTAGAGTGATGTAGTAGAATAGTACGGTGATTGTATTTCTTCATTTCAAATTATTGTAACAGTTGGATTTTTAGATTGAAGTATGAGATTTGAAATTCTGTATTTTGTTATCGCTTGTCTGTAATTGTTACTTTTTAATTTTTGGATTATAACTGTTTATGAAAAGATACCATGGACACCCGAGATAGGACACCCGGACCCACCGACCCTTCTGTCCTTACACTACAGGACACACATCGTAGCGTTGACATTTGGACTCAGTCGGTTGATCCGGCGGGCATACTGACATGCAAGCACTACACTGTCGCATTCCTTGGCGATTGGGTTATCGATCCCCGCATTCTGCCTTTCGTGGAGTACGCTGGCTTCATGGGTATACATCGGATGGCGTTCAGAGAGGTCGACCCAGCGCTTGTTACTGCGCTTGTGGAGAGATGGAGACAGGAGACGCACTCCTTCCATCTACCTGTTGGGGAGGCGACCGTGACGTTGCGAGACGTGGCGATACTCACACGGCTTCCCATTCATGGGAGTCCGGTGTCTGGATCTGCGTTGGCCGATCCCCCCGGTTATGTAGCTCAGGTTCTCGGGGTTCAGCCAAGCCCGGACGATATCAGGGGCGGCGGATTGAGGACCGGCTGGATACGTGACACTTTTCGTGTGTTGCCAGATGGTGCTGATGAGGCCACTGTTGCGAGACATGCTCGAGCGTACCTTTTTCTGATCATCTCGGGTGTGTTGTTCGGTGGCAAGAGTGGCAGCCATTTACAGATCATTTACCTGCAGCTGTTAGACCACGACTGGGAGCATATTCGTGGCTACAGCTGGGGCAGTGCTTGTCTGGCGATGTTGTATCGCCATCTGTGTAGAGCATCCCGTCGGGGTTCTCGTGAGATCAGCGGTCCGTTATTTTTGCTTCAGGTAACCTACCTATCTGTTAACAGTTTAATTCGGAAAGTTCTTACTTAGTTTACAATTAACCTAGTTTTGTGTGTTTGATGTCCAGTATTGGTCTTGGGAGCACATCCATGTAGGCAGGCTAGGTAGGCCTGCTATACATCGTCAGGGGCAGCAGGATCAGGACCAGCAGTATGAGAGGTACATTCCTCCACCACGGCCTTCCGCTGACGAGGCGTACGGTTGCAGATGGGCGGTCCCCAAGCTGACATATGCGCATGCGGCAAGGGGCCTTCCGTACTACCGAGACACCCTTGATCAACTCACCGAGTATCAAGTGATAACTTTAATTTATTTAGTAAACAGTTATTTATTATGTATACTCTTAACATATTTAATATTCACTAACCTGTTTATTATATTACTTTGTATGTGTTATCGCAGATGACATGGGACCCGTATTAAGCTGATTTAGTTGCTGCCATGCCTCCACATCTGCTAGATCATCAGGCGCAGTGGCGTTCTAGGGTCCCCCTGATCTGTTTTGAGGTTGTGGAGGGTCACCTACCGGATCGAGTCATGCGACAGTTTGGACTACGCCAACCTGTCCCCCAGCAGTGTGACACTAGTGCCCGGCTGCACTGCATTGACCGTCGGGGAAAGAGCGACAGGAACTGGCGGACGGAGCATGCCCAGTACATTGACTTGTGGCATCGACGGTTAGAGTTCGTCTTCACTCGTGACCCCATCCACGGCGTTATGGATCCATACGATCCATACATGGAGTGGTACATGCGGATTACACGACGTTTCATCAACCCCAGCTACACGCCGCCATCTGCACATTACCATCCATCCTTTGACGTGATCAGGGGATATGTAAGTATATTTGATTAACTTATTTTTATCAATTTTTAATTTGTATATCATTCAACTAACTCAGCCATAATTACTGCGGGCGTTGGATATGACGGCGATGGTTAACGCACTGTCGGACGTCCTTCCATGCATACCTGAGCCGCCCATAGCACAGGTCGAGCGGGTGCGAGATATGGGCATGGCTACCTTGCAGAGATATGGTCACGCCTATCTCGTCCACCCCCGGGACGATCATGGCGGCCACTCTAGTCACTCACAGTTCGAGGCTGGCCAGAGTAGCTGTGGGGGTGATCCTGCGTCATTCACGGGCGCAGAGGAGTACGACATTTGCAGTTCCGCGCCCCTACGTCATCCTGATGACCCATCGTCTAGCCAGCTCACTCCGCCAGTACGCCCGAACCCATTTACCACGGTCCGTCACTACAGCCGTCGTCTCAGGCCGAGAGTGGACATACAGGATAGAGAGTCGTTACACCAAATTGATGAGTCAGAATAGGATAGAATTATCTGATTTATTTGCTGTAATGACCTTCTCTAGTTTGTTGTACATAACACTTACATTACATTATTATTTTAATAATTATTTGAATGAATTTATGTCTTGTTTGAATTTCAAATTCCTTATTTGTGCATATTTGACTCATTTCGTTCAAAATAAATTGTGGATGTGGTGGTGGTGGTGGATGTGGAGGAGGAGGGTGGTGGAGGTGGTGGATGTGGAGGAGGAGGGTGGTGGTGGTGGTGCATATGGAGGAGGAGGGTGGTGGTGGATGTGGAGGAGGAGGGTAGTGGAGGTGGTGGATGTGGAGGAGGAGGGTGGTGGTGGTGGTGCATGTGGAGGAGGAGGGTGGTGGTGGTGGTGCATGTGGAGGAGGAGGGTGGTGGTGTTGGTGGATGTGGAGGAGGATGGTGGATGTGGAAGGGGGCTGCTGGGGCTGCTGTTGTTGGCTTCAACCAGCAGATAAAACGCTGACTGAGGCAGCGTTTTATACTAAGGAATAAAACGCTGCCCCAGTCAGCGTTTTTTTCTGTTATGCCAACACAAAAAACGCTCACTGAGTCAGCGTTTTACCGTATTTCCATTTTTTTTAATTTGTATTTCACAAAATACGAAATTTTTTTTAAAAAAATAATAACAAAGGTAAAACGCTGACCGAGTCAGCTTTTACCTCAGAAGCTCAGTTTCGTAAATAGTTTGGCCACGCGTCTAGATTGGTAAATTGTTTACCAATTAAGCTTACTTTCGTAAAAAAATCCAATGGTATAAGTTTGATTTTGGTCACTCAACTTTCAAATGGCTAAATTTGGTCTCTCCACCACCAATGAGTCATCAATTCTGGTGGCTAGTACAATGACTCCTCAAAGTTAAAGGATCTCTCCATATTTTATTGTTGACATGGCCAAAGTTTAGGGATTATAGTTGCTGACTGGACCAAAATTTAGGGACTTGGTCATATTTTAATGAATTTCATGATGTGATTGGTCCAATGTTAATATTAAGGATTAATTAGGTAGTGGTTTCACTAAAAATTAGCAAAGACATTTTTGTTTTGAAAGGAAACATTATATCAAAATGCAAGAAATTAATTGAGATCTTTAAAAAAAAAACATATCAAATTCAACTAAAAAATAAATAAAAAATGAGTAAAGCATTTTATTTTGATTTATTCTTAAATATAAAAAAATAAAAATTCATTTTTCTTATTTTATAAAATAATTTAATGACTTCAAAAATTATTTATCATAATTTCAATTTTTTTTTATTTTTCATAACTTAATTTCCAAAATTAGTTTTTATTTAAGAAAATTATATTATACGAAGTATATCAAATATCCCGTCAAAAAAAATAATATTTTATGTCAAACATTAAAATCAAAAAGTTATTATTTCTATTCTAAACGTTTTTTATCTTCGCATTTTTTTCTTGATTGATCTTGTTATTCATCCTTCCACGGCTCCCATCGTCTGCCCTTACATATTGGTATTGGGGGTGATGAAACATGGTTTATCGATTAAAGCGATTCCGACAATGTCGCTGGAATTGATCCATCAATGGCCGGTGATTCATCGGCGGAGCAAATACCCTCATCGTCTACTAGACCCAAATTCAATATGAAGCTAAGGCACTCAAATCGGGTTGGGTATTCACGAAGCAATTTGGAAATCGTTTTACCCTTTGGCAAATAATACCGGTTTTTCCGGCTCCGTGACCGAAAAAACCTAACATACTAGTAACAGACCGAAAAGGTTTGTGAGGTACATTTTAGTTAGGGGTTGGGTATTCACGAAGCAATTTGGATGGCGTTTTACCCCTAACTAAAGAACAATGAAATAAACTGAAGTGAAGTAGCAGTTTTTACTTGATGCAAAAACTCCAGCGTGGTTGCCGTTTTACCCCTATGCAAAAACACCAGCGTGGTTGGAGTTTTATGAAGAAGACAAAAACGCCCTCCACGTTGGCGTTTTACCCTTTGGATTTTTTTATTTTTTTTTTACATTTCAGTTAGGGGTAAAACACCATCTAGGGTAGCGTTACCCTAGATGGTGTTTTACCCTCAGGCTTAGTTTGGTAAATAGTTTTGCCACGCGTCTAATATGGAACGTTATTTGATAATTAAGCTTAGATTGGTTATTTATTTTAATATTCTGATTTTACTACTTAATTTATTAAATTAAAAACTGATTTTTCAAAATTATTTTTAAAAATGATTTTCGAAAATATAATAAATCATTTTATAAAATAATAATGTCTTTTGCCACCTATGCTTTTATGTCCCTAAACTTTGGTCCAAGCCACTCAAGTCCCTAAACTTTGATGAGTCACTAAACTAACCACCAAAAGTGGTGGTGGAGGGACTAATTCAGCCATTTCAAAGTTTAAGGACCAAAATCACTTTTGGCAAAGTTTAGGGACCGTATTTATAGTTTACTCCCCTCCGTTTCGTAATAATAGTAAAATACTCACTTGAAATGTTGACAAACGAGGGTTTGGACAATCTGGTGAACAAATTGATGTTTTAAACAATAGTTAGTGGTCTGTTAAAAACCTAAAAAAAAAAAAAAAAAAAAAAGTTCAAAGTAGAATAACATAAATTAACATTGTACTATAAGTGATGGATCTTGAGCTAAAAAGTTAAGCTTTGATCTTCTAATTTTTTGTTTAAAATAAACATTTAACCACTATGCTACAATTTTTAAATGCATTTATTTATTAGACACCATATTACTAAAACAATACAACTCAACTCAAAATAACTCAAGGGGAGTCAGACCCTACCCGCCATAACCAAGATCCACCCCTATGTACTAAGCCACTACTCTTTTAGTTACTTGCAATCTTCTCACTCACACTCTCTGTGTCATAATAATTGGCACACATGCATATACAATAATTCGACCATATTTATATACGAAATATAACTAATATTAATAGGCAAAAGCTAACGAACACCCTGAGGCGTTAGATAAGATAACTAAAAATAAAAATATTAACATGAAATAAATATTATTACACCGATCGACGCGTGATGTTGGCATACATTCCCAAATTAATACAAGTACCATTTTAGAAATTATTTTAACGGTCTATCTTACGCCCGGGGGCGTTTGTTAGCAAGATTCATATTAATAATAAAAAAAAACTTTAAAATTCAATATTTTTGAAATTTTGTCTTAACTGGGGAGGCTAATAACGCGCATGATGTGCCCGTCATAGCTAGCCACATTCGGAAAGTTCTTTCGGGTTGACATAATTTTATAACTTTAATTTTTAGTAGCGTTACAACAACAACAACAACGAAGCCTTTAATTGTTAGTACCGTTAATTAGCGAAAATATGTAAAGAAATATCTTTAGAGTATAAATATCCGCACTTTTCTTTTAAGTTAAAAAAAAAAACAATTAACATTAATGAGTGCAAATATGTAAATAAACATTTTAAATAGGGACATAATCGTCTCAACACTATTCATAAAAGTATGGTTATACTTTTAAAAGGAGTAAATATGTAAATAAACATTTTTAGGGGCATAATCGTCTCACCCTATTCATAAGAGTTTACTCGTACTTTTGAAAAGGTAGTGATATCCGCATAGTATTAACAAAATATTTCATAATAAAGTTTGTTTTTATTATGTAGTTTGTTTTTATTATGTTAGTAAAATATTTTAGTCAAACGTAACAATTATTCTGAAACGAAAGGGGTATCATTCATGTGATGTCTAGTAATCCTGTCAAACATGTAAGGGATCATGATCTCAACTTATGCATAAAAGTTTAGATATTCTAAGCATTGAAATGAGCCGATCGGCCAAGTATACCAAAACCTAAACACTGAGTATATCCAAAACTTACATTAGTCATGTAATAATACAAAGAAACCCAAAAAAAAAATGAAAGAAAGAAAGAGGCAAGTTTATTAAACTACAAAAATACTTGAAGTAGTGTTTGACTTTAGCAAACCACTAACCTCTACCTCAAAGTCTCAAACGCTCGAATAGGCCCTTTGTATAACTGAATTCCGAATAGGCTCCAAAAATCACAAAAATCTCTATTTCAAGTGAATTATTGCCAGGATCAATGCCTTACATGAATACATTCTGAGTAGGATTGCCAACCAAAAATTTGAGATACCAATAAAAACTAGTAACTGTACACATGTGCTGATGTGCTCCCTATATTTTACAGCTCCGGCTACTTATACAAAGTGTATATATATTTCCCCTTCCTCTCTTTCTCTGTTTTTGTGTGTATATATCTTCCCCTTCCCCTTCTCATGCTCTGATTTTGTCTTGCTTTCATCTCAACTTCAGCAATATCATGCTGCATCGAAGTTGTAGGAGATTCCAAGCAACAAACAAGTAGTGGTTGCACATTAAATTTTCATTTTTTATTATGCAGCAATTTCGGCTGTTAACCGTTCAGTATGGCATGCAGGTCCAGTTCAAGTAGACCTCAGCTAGCTATATATCAAGCATTCATTTGGCAGACCAGAATCCCTCCTTGATTGAGGAACTCGTTTCCTCCAAGGGTCATTGTGAAGCTTGTAATGCAAAACCTAAGTAGAACAAATAAGAAAGCTAAGGTCAGTGTATACATTACAAACCTATAAATTTGCCTTAAATCATACAGTCTAAAATAAATCTCTACTCATAAAGCAACTTATTCTGCTGAACTGCTTTGATACTCAGCCATGGAGTGTCATATACAAGTGTTAGACACACCAAATTCCAAATTGAAAGACACGTAGACGCATTCCTTGTATGGTAAAAAAGGTATTAACGAAACATATCCCTGGATCTAAGGAATTTCGAATGTCTTATGTCTATTAACATTCAAACTTTTGATACAAATGCACAAGATCTAGATTATTGGTAACTTATTGTAAGATTTTCTGCTTTAAATTTTACCTCAAGTCCATTTTCAAGCACATATTGAATGGCTCTCTTTGTTAACCCTCTAATTTAAAGTATTTTTTTTCTATAAACGTGGATCAAGATAATTGAGGTGTCAAGGTGAAAATCAAAGTGTCTGGTAAGGATTACATAACCTTGTCAAAATGTCAAATGTCTAAGACAAAGAATGAGGTTTCATTATAAAAAATTTAAAAAATAATATAAATAGATAAATAATGTAAAAAAATAAAATAAAATAAAACATTGTGAGAATGAGAGAGAAGGTAGATAGAGGCAGTGAGATTAAGAGAGGAGAGAGTAAAAAAAAAATTGACTGGAAATAATGTTTCTAGACTTTTCTGCTAATGGATACAAGTGTACAACTGGAGCATCATTATACGAAGATGTTTTTAGCAAAAACTACTTAAACTAGAATCAAACTCCAGACCTCCTAAAGCTGTCTTTCCTATGAGTTGTTCTCTGCTCACCCCTATCTAAAGCAATATGTTTAGAGGGATCCAATTGTTTCATGAACTATTTTTGTAATTAAGCTCATTTCTTTTCAAATTTTCAAAAGCCTCCATTCAACAAACTAAAATATTAAGCCTAAATTTAAAAAAATTAATTAAAAAATACCCAATAACCTAGTACTCAGTTTGGAATCTAATGCAATTGATTTGGATGAAAAGAGAAAGTAGATGAGACGATCATTCAACATGGTGAGACACACAGTAGAGAACGTATCAAACCTGTATAAGTGTGGCAAAGACATCATCTTCAGTAAATTGCAACATCTCTGCAGCCCAATCATCAACACGACCGAAGGCAGATTTCTGCCTCTCAGCCTCAAGCAAGGCAGAATCACGATACAAGAACCGCTGCCAGATTCTCTGTACATTAGCCAGCTTAAACTCTATCTCTGTCTCATTAAACCCCTACAATAGTACAGGCCCACAAGTCAGACCAAGACTAAATATAACGCATTACTGAGAAATATTTACAGAAACACACGGAATGACAGGACAGACAATTACCCTGAGAATCTTTATCAAGTTTGGAATATCATCCTCGGCAATCCGAACAGCAAAACTTTCATAGTTGAGAACGTTCTCATACGGAAGAAAGATGCCATCCTAAACCATCAAGAACCAATACAATTTGGAGTTAGTGGGTTTCAGATAGCCCAGTTTGTAAATTGAATAAGTTTCAAATGATTGGAAGTGCAAGTGCCAAGTAGAGCATACTCCCTTCATTCTAGAATAATTGACAACACTTTGACTTTTCCCACTATTCGTATATTAACTTTGACTAAATTTTTTAACTAACATATTAAAAACAATTTCAATTGCGGCACGCCTGTGTCGTGCTGAGTAGTCCAATGAAGGCACGGACGTGTCGACTGAAGCCCCATGCCCAGAGGTGGCACACACATGCCTCAAGCTTGAATGGGCATGCCTTGACAAGTACTATTGCGCGCCACAGAGGATGACACGTCCATGCCATATGGAGCATGCCTGTGCCTCACCGAGGAAGTTTTATCCTGAAAGCTATTGGTTCCAGTTCTTGAAGAGGGCACGGACTGAGAAGCATAAAAATTAGCGTTGTTATCATCCCTTTGTTTCTTTCACAACAGAAGTTGGGTTTTAGCAGGACTTGGTTATTTCAAATTTTCAATTAAGGGTTTGAAGTTCTTTGCAGAAGTAGTTGAATGAATAATTAGGAAGTCAAATACGAAACATTGAGTTTAATTTCCCTTGTTCGCTCTATTCCACGGAAGTAGGCTTGATAGTTAATTTGGGAGGCCATTGATAACTCGGAAGAGATTTTTG
Organism: Chenopodium quinoa; assembly: GCF_001683475.1. Classification (NCBI taxonomy): domain Eukaryota; kingdom Viridiplantae; phylum Streptophyta; class Magnoliopsida; order Caryophyllales; family Amaranthaceae; genus Chenopodium; species Chenopodium quinoa. The sequence goes on along the minus strand of NW_018744996.1, from coordinate 1,200,730 downwards.
GTACTATTTAGGGATTAATTTTCCTCTTGTCAATTCAATTATGTAATGGTAATAGAACTACTATTGCATTGATTATATTCATGGTGATCCTTGACCTTAGATGTTTTTATTATCGAATTTTCTTCATATTTAAATTAATTGCGTTGTTTAGTATAGAATTCTTAACATTGATAAGGTTACTTGCTTAGTATTAGCTTGAGTCAATTGAATATTTAATCCTTAGTCTATTGGGATCCGACTCTTATTTACCTGTCTACATAGTAGGAGGAATAATTAGGTTATTTTTGCTAGATACGCGACACGTCTATCAATTGTAATCCATTAGAAAATCAAACAAGATTACCGTAAGATGACAAGAACCCAAAACTACCTGAATTATCACAGGAATGCAACCTTGGAGAATGCTATCTTCCATTCTACCACTCCAACCATCTCCAGGAAAGACCCCACAGAAAACAGAACTAGCCAATTCTTCATGATATTTTTCAGAGCGTAAAGGTGTCACAAGTACATCATTCTGGTGCTGTTTACCTAGCTTCCCATCTTTATCAACAATTGAACCAAATTCTTTTGCGAGCTTTTGTCTAATACCCATGCTATATCTGAATTTTACAAAAAAAAAAAAAAAAAAAATCACTATTTCAGCAACCTGATTGATTGGAAATTATTGAATAGTTACCAAAAAGAAGTGAATAACTGCTAAATACAGCCTTTTGGATAACAAAGTTGGTCGGTATAGAGAGCTTACGTAGCTTCCGGTCTGCCATTTTCATAGGCAGACCCCAGATTCCCATTAAAGTAAAAAAGTGTCATCCTCTGGGCACGAGGCCTGCAGCAGAAAGCGCTCATGAATCAACATATTAATAATGCACATGTATTAAAACAAGAAAAAACATTATTGAGATTTGCTTTAGCATGGTACTAACAAATAAAAATTAAACAAGCATAAAGAGCATAGCATGATTCAATTCTACTAAGAAGTGCACCTTGCCCAAAGTTTGGCTTTAAAGGAGTTCCCATCAGGCCGTTTCCAAGCAGGAAGAACAAGATCTTTGCTTGGGTCAAAACAGGGATGGTTGCCTCTTCTATCAATGGAAATGTCATCCCAGTTGTCAGCCCAGTAGGCAGTGGTTGAATGATTATGCTTCGAATTAGTGTTCCCCCAGTGAACCAACATCATGCTGTTCCATATCTCCTTGGGGGCATAGCAAGCACCTTCATCCCATGAGAAACTCTGGCATCAGATATATAAAAGACATCATAATCAGCCATCGTTAACATAAGCACACCAATAAGAGTTCAAAATCTAGTACCTCGCATTTTTTTCAAATATAAAAGTAGAAGCTCTTATGTGCACCATACCCAAATATGATCTTTTCCAGATGAACGTTCCCAATAAGGAAAATTGTGTACGATATGATCATATGCCCTTTTATAGAAATCCAAAGTGAAGGAGCTCCTAATGCCCCTATAATCCTGAGAAAAAACGTACAAATGTTAAAGAAAATATGGATAAAAGAGCAAAAAACCACAATGGTTTTTTGAAAGTGAAAAATTGCAGGAGCATTCTAGTCACGTCCATAAATTCCACTTCATTAGTTCATTGAACACTGGTAACATAAAGCTTTTGAGTACAAAGGTCAAATGATCAAAAGTGAACAAGAAATAATATCAACAGGCAAAACGCATGGATAGAAAGTTGATATGCAGAGCACCAGGATTGGCAGAAGTCACCTATATGCTTGTTATTTACACTTCAGTAAATTCAAGTTTCACAATCCTTAACACTTGGCTAACCTAAAAGATAGTAGCTTCATAATTATTTAAATCGCAATTCAAATCTTAGAATCTAACGATTTTACTACTCATGTATGGCCATACGATCATATTTCTGTTAACTAGCAAAAACCTCTTAACTTTAAAAATGCCTAAAGTTATAGATAAATATATATTGTCAATTATTGGCTGCTTAGTGGGTAAACAACTATTTTCTACCAATAATTAGGTTTTTAAATTATAATATAAACACATTCAATGAAATTTGAGTATGACGTCTTGGTTATGCGTGTTCGATTCTAGAAATCCTTTTCTGATTCAAAATAGAATCACAGTTTTGATAACCTTATCTCTCTAGTAGCCCAGTTAGATGAATAATGTGAAAAAAAATGTTTTTCTCAACTTATACTCCTGCCAAACCTAGTAATCAATTATCATTAATCCCTTCAATTGCAGAATTTATCAAATAACTCTGAAGTTCCAAAAATATTTTGGTTTTCAAAGTAGTTGGAATAAAAACCTGAAAATTTCTTACAATTGAAAAAAAAAATGACCACTTTTGAAAAAATTTAATATAAGGCAAGAAATCCCAAATGTCTAAAGATTTTAAAATCCTACCAACAAAAAAAACTAAGGAAATTTAGAAATCAGCTAAATTCCAAATCTTGTGAATTTCCTAAGCTTTTCCAAACTGCTAATTTTTTAAATAGGAAAATATTGAAAATACCTGCTAAATAAGATGAGATAATACCGCAAGTCAAAGAGTCGCCATAAAATGCAATTATACTCATTCTGGCATTCTAGATCCACATATGAAGAACACAATAAAAAACACTCAAATTTTTTTTTTAATTGATACAGAAGAAGCAAATTCCTCGTGTCATTCAATGACATAATTTAGTGTTTGCCATGTCCCTCAAAAATCTAAACATAAGATATAACACATAACCTTAAATAGGATTTTAAAAAAATGGTACAGTCGAATTTTAAAAACTTGAGACACAGAAGGACGCACAGAAGAAGAAGGTTGACAATGGTGATAGCAAGAAAGATTAGCCACAGAAACTTGAGATACCAAAGTGGAAACACCAACAAGGTACAAAAGAATTTCCTAACCAGAGGTAGACAAAATGAAAATTAAGTTCCGCGCTTTATTGTAGAGAGAATAAGTCAAAACAATGAGCTGAATTTGATATTTTGCAATCAGAACTTAAAGAGACACATCATTAATCTATTGGAGACTTAATAAAAGTATCCAAAATAAAACTATTTTTGAAACTTGCGGTGAGTCATGTCTAAAGTGGAATGATAATCAGAGGTCAACAAGGTGGAATATTGGCATACCTCTGGTACAAAAATGGATAACTTCCATCTCATATCCATATATTACCCTAAGAAGCCACCAGGAAATGTCTTGCATCTAGAAGTTGCAAAAAGTGAGGGCCAAGATCATCACAACTAGACAAAGCAGAACATGAAGAACTAATGTTATTTAGTGGTAACCCATGCGTTGATTAAACAATCATAAAACTAACCTAAAATTCTGCCAACATTTACAGAACCTGAGAAATTAAGAAGATTTTGAATAAGAATTAAGTAGTGCATCTCTGTATACAGCTAATCCAACAGGGGAGCCTTTTTGGTTTGACATTCCAAGACAGATAGATAACCTTTACAAACAATAAAAACTTTCCAGAATCCACGGAAAATGAAATAATTTACTGAAAAATGGGCCAAGATGCACCATAATAAGTATGGTTTAGCATGTAGAGATGGAATGCAGAAAAGGATATTCTGTACTTAAGTATCGAATGCAGAAAATAATATTCTGTACTTAAGTAATAACAGTACAGTTTAGATCAAAGTACATCAGCATGGTTTGATAAGATAAAACACGTGACTCAATATGCAAAAGAATCATTGAGAGACTTCTTTTTGTGTGTGCAAGTTCTTCCTAGAGATCAGAGTCATCAGGCTGCCTGCATCATAACTACTCTGACTTATTAATCAGATGAATCTCACCAGATTTTGAAGGTTGTCGAGAGAAATTCTGGCTCAATGCTCAATGCTCAAACACAAAAACATTGGAAGACAACAGTAACAGGCTAATACTTGCTAAAAGGCAAGCAAAGGCAATAATCTAACAGATAAAACAGATCCAAAGTTCACATGTGAATAAATAGACATTAAGGAAGAGTCACAATCACTGTAGTTAACATACCTGCAAATTAATGTGGGGAGCGTCATCCGAACGAGTAATGATACATGAATCAAGAATCGGCACATAGAAAAAATCTGCTTCTTCACCATTTAAAGTTCTATACGGACTAGCTAAAAAGCTTTCATAGATTGCCATCTGCAGGGAAAAATTGTATATATTAATATATAGCATCTATAATCATCAAAATAATGTATGGAAGAGTAAAACAAAATACCTGTGCACCATAAAGCTGTTCTGTCCACACAGTAGCATTCCCTTCACCATAGAGTCTGTTTACACACTCAAACTTGAAATGGCGTCCCTGTAAACAGCATAAAGCTTAAGAAAGTTTTCGTCAACAAGGTATAGCACAAAACACTGACCTCACCCACCTCAAGGAGAAGACTATTGAATTCTGGGGGCAAATCATAAACATATATCAGGGGCCTTTTCTTTGTAACTGAAGCGCCAAGACCCTTCATACTTTCTACAGCATGTGCATAGCTAGGCATATCAATCTTAGATGGATGTAGCCACTGAGGCCACTCTCTTAAGGATGAGAAAACTGAAGGGATACTACAATCAGCTCCGTACCAGCCTTCATGACACTGATAACAAAGCCAGATTTTAGAAGTTACCAAGTCAAGAAGCACTATGAACTTATGAAGCATGTAGCTACTTTCTATAAGGACTCATAAACAGTGAACCAGCTATATTCAGGAAGCCAGTACAGCAATTTTACACTGCAGACCTGCAGTAGGTACTGCTTATTCAGAGGAACTCAGAAGGAAAGATAAACAACAAAATTGATATTAGAGAATTCACAGGTGTGCGGTTTTGAGGAAGCAGCAAGAAACCCTTAAAATAGGAAATCATTATATTCTTTGGCCACTCCAGTGGCTTACAGAGGCAAACCTAAGATCTTCAATAGGGAATAGTCTCCTTCATATATGAATTTTCTTAGATGAACTGCTAAGCTGCCACTGGATTCCTGATTTCTAGTTCACTCTCTAACAGTATTTCAGTCAAAGATTTCTACAGTCTTATTCTTCAATAAGTAAGAATATTTCTTTCAGTCCTTTGCTTGTTTATATCACTAACATACAGCCTTCCCCAGTATTGGAGTGGCAACAAGGATTCAAAATAGGCAATTGTCAATTATGGACACATTTACAAATCAAGGACTGTTTTAATTAGACAATGAATTCAAGATACCTGACAAAATCCACCACGACAATAGCCATGGCTGGAACACTGATTAATGCAGGTGGATATAACTGGATATTCACAAAATTGCCCAATGCGACCATCATATTTACAATGACATTCCTCTTTAAATTTTGCCTTTCCAGCATATGCATCTTCTGGGTCCACATTACACCACCCTGCCACGCTACTATTTGTTGTGAATACATCCAAATCAGGTTTTCCCCAGTCAGTTGATGGAGGTGTAGCATTTGCACTAAAAAGATGAAATGATATGACTTAAACCATTTTCTCGGACTGGATAAGTAACACATCATATATAGTTTGTTTATGTTTGCTTACTTGATCTTAAATCCACAATGCTCAGCCACAGGACGATATGGATACTTTGTACCTTCTCCACAAAAGCACATAGCTCTTGTTGTATCACATTTACTCGGGCATATAGAGACGACCCATCGACCATAAGGTAGATCAGGAGTTACTGGATAGTTGCAAGCCAGATACAGTGTCTCTGAACATTGTTCACCTGTGCCATGAAAAGACAATCATTATTGGTACGTATAAATAAATTGGGATATTCTCAATGGTAACCCCCTATTATTGCTACGCACCAATGGTAACCCTCTTTTTTTTGGATTATACAAAATGACACTACTTTTCTTTTTTCTCCTAAATATGACATTAATGATGGTGTTTTAACATAAAATAGTCAATTAAAATTAACTATGGTTAGTTTTTTTTTAATAATTAATAATTATAAAAAAATGACACTTGTTGCAAGATCATTGGTTAAAAATTAAAACAAAAAACAAAAACAAAATTTCAAAAAATTCTCACCCAGCCCCACCCCTTTACAGTTGCCAAACCATCCGGCCACCTTTACGGCGGCCATCCGTTCCCCCACTCCAGGTGCTGCGCCAAATTCCCCCTCCCCCCGCGCTGGTACTGTAACCCACCCCAATCGCCGCCCTCCTTCCCTAACCCAACCCTTCCTTTTCCGGTTCTTCTCCGCCGTTAAAAGCCCCAACCTCCACTCCCGGAACTCCCTTGAAACCCCTTCCCTACTCCCGAAAACACCCAATCGGCCCTCCCTGGTACCGTAGGTTGTTGCGTTGTGGTGTGATGTGGCCACCAAGCCCTCCCCAAAACCACCCAGCCAGCTCTCCATTTTGAAATCGTCGTCACCATATTGCCGGAAATTAAACCTCCGTGAAGGAGGCGAAATCTAGCGAGGTGAACCTCGAAATCGACGTCATCGCAAGCATGGATTGGGTCTCTGGAGGTTGAAGATGAGGTCGGAGTTGAGAATGCGGTGGTGTGTGATGAACGCCGGAGAATTGTTGGCGGAGGAAACGAGAGGGCTGGGGTTAGATAGGTTGTGTTGGTGGTTTTGGGGGTTGGGGAGGGCCGGATAGGTGGTTTCGGGGGTCGAAAAGGGGTGGTAGAGGACGACCGGCTATTTTCGGTGGTTAAGGGGGGTTGGCCGGCCATTTTCCGGCGAGATTGAGGGTTGGGGTTAGAGTTCCGGCAAGGTTAGGGGGTGGGGAAAGGGTGGTTGGAATATTGGGTTTTTTTTTAATAAATAAAATCTGTAAAATAAAAAGGGGGCATTTTTGTCATTTTGCTATTTTGGCTAACCATGGTTTAATTTTATGTTAAAACACCATCATTAATGTCATCATTAGGAGAAAAAAGATAACTCAGGTCATTTCATATAATCCAAAAAAAGGGGGGTTACCGTTGGTGCGTAGCAATTGTAGGGCGTTACCATTGAGAATATCCCAAATAAATTTTGCTGCAAAAATCACCTGAAATTATATATACTGACCACATTGAGATTTTATGCTAGCTTAAGTAAATTTCATTAAGATGCAGTCAATCAACAAATCCTAGAATGGTACAAAGTGCACATTGTGACCTTTTAGGAAATAAAATCACTAACCACTGTATCCATGAAAACATCGACACAGTCCAAGTTCATGATTGCAAACCCCTTGACCGCTGCAATCGCTTTTGCAGACCTTCCCACCAATAATCTGCAAATAAGATTAGTCAAAATAGCACCCACTTAGCACAACTATCATACACTATCTCACACCAAATATCTTGCATACAGATATGAATTGGACCGGAAACGAAACATGATACACTTGCATTGAAAATTAATACCATGACAATATACAATAGTCAACAATACTTTTAACTGACTAAATCTTCCAAATCAAGAAGTGTACTATTGTAAAGAATAATACCTCAGTGACATTTATTTCCTTAACAACCGAATCACAAACCGAAAGCCACTGCCCAACCTCGGCCTTCCAAGGAGCGCCACGGTAAACAACTGCCTTATGCAAATCAGCCGGAAATCGACAGGCCAAGTCGAGCCCCGATAGGAAGGCTCCAGCATTATGCTGAGTGTCTTTTTTGGTTGATATATTTGATGAAATACATGTAGTTTGAGCTTGTTTTATACTAAAATAATCTAGTGTAGGTTTATAAGGTAAACAAAAGAATTGAACTAGAAAGACTAACAATACCACTAACCCAACAACAGCAATAAGTGACCAAGAGCAATTCTTTTTTTGCATTATCAACATTTCCCAAAACACTAATTTCTCAATAAAATCTACAATATTCTTCTCATAATAACATAATTAACCAAATCTCTCTATCAGCAATCAAATTGTAAAACCATTTACTATGTATATTCAAATATTTTATTATTAAAAAAAAAAGAAAATTAAGAATATACTCTTGGAAAATTTAAGTTTGATCAAATGGGTATCTCCAAATTCATCTTACTTACAGGAAAATAACATAAATTTCCAAAAAAAAAAAAATTGAAGTTAATCACAATTTGAAAAACAGGAGTAAGCGCAAAAATAAAGAAATTTGAATAAAAAAAAAATTTAGCAGGAGACTGACCTGAAGATCTGAAAATGGTTAACGGGTAGAATGTATATGAGGGTAAAATATGAAATTTTTAGAGGAATCTTATAAATTAAGAACAAAGCCAAATTTAATCAAGTTTTCTAAAAATGAATTAAATACTTCGTATGAGCTATTTGCACCTAACCCCAAAATTGTCCCCCCCAAAAAAATCGTAATGATCTGAAGGTAGCAAAATGGTGTTTAATTTGAAGTGGGATGCTACTAGTGACTAGTATGTCCTCAGCTGCGAATCTGTGATGATCCGATGATTGATAATTGCAAATTTGTTTATTTTCTTGTAGAGTAGTTTTTTTCTATTTGGAATTTTGCCAATTGCGATTCTCTCACCAATGAATACATTTGGCAATCGGTTCGTTTGGGTCAGGCCAAGCTCGGGTCGGGTATGGATTGGGTTATTTTGGGTTTTGGCTCAACGGATAATCAGGTAGAGTCGGGTATTTACTAGTCTATACTTCGGGTTGAGTTTGGGTCAAGTCATGTTCAGGTTGAGTCATTATAGGTCGGGTCATTTCGGATCGGATTAATTTCAGTTCAAGTTTGGGTCAAGTCAAATTTGGGTCGAATCATTTTCGAATCGTTCCAGGACTTGGACAAGATGAGATCGAGTACCGTAGCTTTTTTTTTTTTTTTTTTGTGGAAATGTAATTATTAGCTTAACATTTGAAAGAAATATGCCTTGAATCTGATTTTAAGTATTGGAGTAGTGAGCTATTACTCGCGAAGTAGCTTAGTACGTCGCAAGCAAGTTGAAGGTTGCGACAAATTTGAAGCTATAGCTCCTAGCTTAGGTGAGTAGAGCTCACTAAAGACAAGATTGCGGCGAGGCCGAGCTAGAGCTCGCTCGACAACGAGTGAGAGCTCCATCGTGCAGAAGAGTGAAACAATTTTGGAAGTTGTGCCTTACAGGTTGCGCGCACCTCTCAAAGTCGAGCACGTCATTTAGCACTAAGGTGGTCAGCGTGTTTTTCGCGTTTTTTTTGTGATCGTATACCGAAGTACTATATATATTACCTAGTGTTTTATGTAGTACGGTTCAGGGATCCAACCATTCAAAAATCTAAGAGTCTCATGTGTATTCCTCATATGTGAGTTTTGAGAAAGGTAACATTATTAGAAATCCGAGAGACAATCAACCTATTACCAGTGACTGGTCTTAATCTGTTATGAATTTTTAATCTGGTTTTTCTCAAGATCAATAAAATTGTAATTTCCCGTATTTTTAAATATTTTATTTATAATATTTATTTGTATTTTTCCAGAATTTAATTTTCAAATTATTAATTTAGGTCAAAAATTATTTTAGGCTAAATTATTTTATGAACCTATATCATACAATCCATTATTATAAAAACAAAGCCTAACCCATTTTTTTATTTAATTGGCCCATTATTTTCATGAGACCCAATTCTACCCTACAATTCTCTCCTATAAATACCCCATGAATCCCCAAATTTTCCCCCACACAAAAAGGTTAGTCTTATTTTCTTCCTCCTTTATTTCTTATTATTTTCATAAAGCTTATGCAATTAATTTTTGGGTTTTGGTTTTTATTGCTCGAAATTAGTTTATTTAGTATCAAAATCACGTTTTGATGTTTTAAACTAATAATTTCAGATTATAATTGTTGTTTTAATTTTCAGATTTTGTAATTTTAAACCTAGGGTTTTAATTTAGTTAAATTGGGATTTTAGGGTTCTAATGATCAATTAATTTGGGGCTTTTGTTCCTATTGAATTTCTAATGATTAATTAAGCATAAAAACAAATTTTCAGTTTTCCATAATCAACTTATGATCTCCATTCTTAATTTGTTTTTAATCACGTTTAGATACTAACTCGTCCGATTTTTACAAAACAATAGTGTTTTTCGTGTGTAAATGACGTTTTAATCAAAATTCACTACCTTTGGTAATGTGCACCACCCTCTCGTGGCCAAATTCAGCCTATAAATATGGTTTTCGGGCAGTTTTTGATTTTTATCGAAGGTTTAATGTTTAAAATAAATTTTCAGATTTTTATAAAGCTCTAACTTGCTATAATTTTATGAATAAGTATGTATCTTAATGTTTTTATGTAGGAAATTTTAAGAATAATATATAAGCTTTTAATTCTAGCAAAAAGGAAGGTCTTAAAGTGTTGTTTAATTGAATTTGAAGGTTAAATTGAGTTTTTATGAAACTAATTGAATTCTAATTATATATTTCAAGTTTAGATTGTTGTATTCATACATTCTACTCTTAAATTAAATTTTCAGATTTTTAATCTTGGTTTAAAAGGTTTTAAATCATGGTTTTATGATGGATTTTTAGGTTTTTAACATACTAACCTACTATATAATGATTATTTCAAGTAGAGATGTTTATGAGGTTGTTTTATATTCTTAAACTAAATTTCCAGATTATAATCCTTACTTTAAAGTTGCTGGAATTATATGTTATATGTTATAAGCTATACTTTCATGATTTTAACATATAAACTTATAGTTGAACTATTGAATTATTAACTTTGACTATTGTGAGTAATTTAAAAGCATTATTTCAATGGTTTAAGGGATTTTAAAGTAAGTTAGTATTTCTATAAATTATATTGCTTGGGTATTGATTGAATTATTATTGTTTGGTTTAGGAGAGGACTTTGTAGAAGGCGATTTCTAGTTCCTAGAGTGGCCAACCAACTCGTTTACTCAAGGTACGTACAAAGATATGAAAACCTTGATTTTAGGAGCATGTTTAAGGACTTGGAAAATTTAGAATCATGTTAGGAAACTTGTAGATTGGATGAAATTGTTTGGTAGTGAGTTTGATTGATGATTAATGTGATGATTGGTTTGATTCATGTATGAGAAATGCGTAATGATTTTTCTTTTAAGTGTTATTTATGCAATAACTTGCAAGATGGTTAGGGGTGTCCATAATTCGGATAAAAACCGAAATCCAATCCAATCCAAACCGAATTATCAATTCGAATCGGATCCGAACTTTAAATCGGATCGGATTGAGATTTTTTGGAAATTCGGATTTTCGGATTGGATCGCATTGACCCTAATTGGATCCAATCCAAACCGAAAACCGAATTGTAAAATTAAGCTTGTATAAATATGGATTTCTGTATATTTTGAAGTTTAGCTCAAATACTTAATACTACATAAAATAAATTAGAGAGACTTTGTATTAATTAATTAATGACTTGACGTTGAACTATGTATTTTAATTATGATTTTGAAGACTTTTATTTATAGTAAAGCTTTATTTTTATAATTGTATTAGGCGCTAAAAAAATAATGTATTATAATTTGGATTTTCGGATCGGATCCAAATAATCGAATTTTAATTCAGATTGGATCGGATTGGATCAAGAGAGAAATTCGGATCGGATCGAATTGGAAAATTGAAAACTGAACTATATTTCGGATTGGATCGGATTTGGACTAAATCCAAACCGAAAACCGAACGGACACCCCTAAAGATGGTATTAGAGACAAAGGTACATGAATATATGGAATGAATTATTTCATTACTTGTTCATAATTAATGAAATGGAATGAGTAAAGGGAGATTTAAAGTCTTATAAGACGAGGTTGAGGATTGAGGTGCCCTATGCACTTAAGGTGTTTATACACCGAGATAGTTAAAGGATTTAATAATAAATATTGTTTGTCACTAATAAATCAAGAATTGAATTAGAAATTTGAATTGTTTGAATGATTGATGTATGATTGGGTGCCATTGGATGTTTATTAATGTTTCCGAAAGGAGGCATAGGGTTTTTCTTTTATTGATGTTCCGAATTGGAGCATGGGGAGACAACCTGGTCTATTGCTTAATCCAACCAATGAATGAAATGAATTATTGTTAGTAATTAGTGAAGTCTTAGTAATGTTAACAGTTAAGGCGTGTGTGTTTGAGTGAATAATTAGATTGTGTGTGCTGATTGATTTTTTAGTAACATGTTAGGGATTCTTTGTTATATTACGTAGCTTGTATGTACTCAGCGTTGTTGATTGCGTGCTTTTGTATGTCTTTTTCTTGGTCATGGCCTTCGCCCTTCAATGACCCTGTAATGATCCAATTTTTACACTTGTAATATTGGGAAGCAGACTAATCACAGGTTTTTACACAATTAGAACTTGCATCAAGGTGGTGGGATTTTGAGTGGAGTGTTGGATATTTCCACAGTTTATTTTATTTCATAAGTTTGGATTTAATTTACTAGTTGATTTATTTACTACTTTTATTGAATTTTGAATAAGGGTCTTAATGGTTCCAACTTGTAAGACTAAATTTGGTTTTGAAACTTATTGATAACTGAGTTAGTTTTTCCGCTGCTAAACTCTGAACTAGCCTTAACGTTTGAACACGTGGCAGTAACACGTCAGTAATTCTCTTGCAAATTGTTAAAGGTATTTACAGGTTTTTAAAGAGAGAATTATTGGGGTGTTACAAAAATTATGGGATTTTTCATTTGGTACCATTGTAGTTTTGGTTTTTCCATTTGGTACCTAATTTTTATTTTTATTCCACATTATACCATTGTTATTTTGATTTATTCTTTAATATAGCATCCCGTTAAATAAAACATGAATTTTGTGCGATTGTAGTCCTTATCTTCTAATTTTAACTGCAAATTTTGATCCTTTTAGGACATAATGACCCCAAAACTTTAGCCGAACAATTTTTTTTGCACGAAAAAAGTCGAAATATACAAATCGAGACATTTTTTTTTGCTCATAAATCGAGACAATTGTAAGCAGGTTTTTTTTTTTTTTTTTTTTTTTTTTGCTAATTTCAACCTTAAACTTGAACCTTAAGGCCACTAAGGGCTAAAACATCCGATTAAAACCTTAACCGATTAATATTTTTGACACCCAATTCGAAGATTTCATATTATATTTGACAGAATGCTACAATAGAGAATAGATTGAAAGTATAGTTGTACCATTAGAATAAAACTAAAAATTGGGTACCAAATGAAAAAGCCCAAAATACAATGGTACCAAATGAAAAATCTTTAAAATTATTAACCTTATTTGCTTGTGGGTTGTTGGTGAACCACGTTATATATGCGTGAGTTTTTCTTGTTAATTTTACTCTCAATGTTTGTTCTTTTTGCATTGCTATCATCATTATTTCAACAATATTGCTATTATAAATGTTATAAATTCTTTAAATAAGTTATTGCAGTTATAAAATTATAATCTAAAATATTAATATTAACCATTTAATAGCTAGTATAAGTTATGAGCTACTGATATCAGATATTAAAGAATTGATATTAGATATTATATTTATATAGTTGTATAAGTTACTAAACTTTTTTTTATCAATTATTGATATTTTGACAACATGTATAAAAATTTCTCCAAAACTATTTTCTCTCTCCTTTGCTTTTTCGCCACCATAACACACTACACCAATAGCTTCTACATTTTACTTTGATTTTCTAGGGTTTCAATCTTCCAAAAGTTTCAAAATTGTCAACTATGGAGATTTTGATTGGACTTGTCAACAAAATTCAATGAGCTTGTACTATTCTCGACGACCATGGGTGGTGGTGACTCATCTTTCTCTTTTTTGTGGGAAGCTCTTCTTTCTGTTGTCGTTGTTGTTGATCATGTATTTCTTCAATTTTCTCTCTCCTCTTTTAAACTTCAATTTCATGAGTTTTTGCAACTGAATTTGATCTTTGATTGTTGAATTTTGTGTGCTTATTTTCATTCTTTTAGAGTTATTGCATCGAAGATGAAGAAAACCTGGAAGGGAGAACTGGAGGAGAGAGAAGAAAGGGGATGAAGAGTTAGTGAATCGCTAAACATCGCCCGCAAATTACCATATAAAGCCCACAAATATGACTTGGTGTGACCATTATGCCCATTTTCTAAAATTGAAATAATCTCGGTTTAAAAAATGTGGAGCCGTACTGGCTCGCCGGGGGAGACCAGAGGGCAGGCCGAAGATGCGGGGGACGCCGGAGGTACGTCGTCGTCGACGGAAAACGAGGTAAGTCACCGTTAAAATTCACGGTTCACCGTCGGAGTGGCTCCGACGCCTAGGATGGACGCCCAAACCGTAGCATGGACGTCCAAGCCAGACGCCAGAACCACCAGAGTGGCGTCCAGCCTTGACGCCCAGACCACCAGACTGGCGTCCTGGCCAGGCGCCACTCTACTGGCTGAGGCGGCCCTGCCAGGCGCCAGTCCAGTGGCTGTGGCAGCCCTGGCAGAGGCCACCTTTATATATTAATTTTTTTTTTCTTTTTTGATTTTTTTGTTGTTTTTTATTTATTTATTTTTTTTAAAAAAAAAATTGAAAATGATTTTTTAAAAAAATTCGAAATGGTTTTTTTTTAAATTAATTTTGAAAATTCGAAATAGGTTTTTTAAAAATTAAGTTTGAAAATTCGAAATGGTATATTTTTAAATTTAGTTTAAAAATTCAAATTGGGTTTTTATAAAAATTAAGTTTGATTATACATAATTATGCTTTTTTGTGTTAATTCTGTGTAAATATAGAAATTAAATGTATTATCCGTTAAATGTATTTATTATAATATATAATTGATGCAGGATTATGGTGGAGACGGAAATGATTACAGTGGGATATTTGGACATGATGGTCCATTCGAAGAAGCTCAACAGGCGATTGATTGGGCAAAACAGGTTGCAATTGCAGCTAGATTTTGCTTGGTAGTAGTAACTCATAAATCTCAACGGGATGGTAGAATGGATCGCATTTTGAGATGTGACCGTTATCGCAAAAGAGAAGAAAGAGATTTTCGTACAGCCACTCGGTTTGATACAAAGCGGAAAGGTTGTGGGTGTGAGTTCAGAGTAAAGGTTCGACAACTACGGAGTCGTGACGGTTGGGAAGTGATTGGTTACTCTAAATGGGGGTATCACAACCATGAGATGATAGTATATGAAGAGGGTCATCGACAGCTGAGCGGCTTAAGTCCTGCTGCGAAACTAGTTGTGAAAGAAATGAGTGATGCTCAAGTCAAGCCTGCTAAAATATTAGCATCTGTGTTAGAGAAATTTCCAGAAGACCATCCAAACCGAAGACACATCTACAACGTCAGACAACAACTCAGGTTTGAACGGTCAGAGGGAAGGAACCCTATACAGCAGCTGCTACACCAGGCACAATCACGTGGTTACCTGTTCTGGTTTGATTCTGATGAAGATACAGCGGAGGTGACTCATCTTTTCCTTGTGCATCCTGATTGTGCTGATATGATCAAGTCTTGGCCATTTGTGATTTTGATCGACTCAACGTACAAGACAAACAAGTACAAGTTCCCACTGGTTGAGATCATGGGGATGACTCCAACGAACCAGAACTTTCTGATTGGTCATGCAATCATCAAGGATGAGACGGCTCCAAGTTATTATTGGGTGTTGGAGAAGCTGAGAAACTACATCGGGCCTAATGTTCATCCAGCAGCCATCGTCAGCGACTGTGAGGGAGGTCTCTTTACCCCCATAGCAGAGCTGTTTCCAGAATCGAACCACTTATTGTGCACATGGCACATCAACAACTGCGTGAAAGTGAAAGCCTACAACCTTTTCAACAAGAATTTGGAAATGGCAGAGAGATTGGTGAATGGTAAGTGGCGGAAGATCCTACAGTCTACCATAGAGGAAGCGTATGAGCGAGCATTGGCTAACTTCAGGGATTCGTACCAGTGGTGTCCGGCACTGGTGGACTATGTGATGCAGCAATGGGTCCCTCACAGGGAAAAGTTTGTCAAATATTGGACAAACCAGGTACTTCATTTCGGGAACACTACAACATGTAGAGTTGAGAGCGCTCATAGAGCTACCAAGGACTGGATTGATTCATCGACCGCTGCTTTGGATACACTGTTCGATAGACTTAACAAGTCAATTGAAACTCAGAAGAACGACATCAGGAACTCTCTAGAGGACTCCAGACGACAACATGGTACGATGTATAGCCATTTTATATTTAAGATTCTCCATGGTCGTGTGTCGCACTACTGCTTGGGGTTGATTCTCACTGAGCTGAACAGGATGAGGGACTTGGCTGACAAAGTGTATGCTCGGTGTGGGTGTGCTATTTCAGTAACTCATGGATTACCTTGCGCATGCACCATTCACCGCGTTATTACAGAAGAAAGGGCGTCGTTACATGTTGATCAGGTCCATTCATTCTGGAGGACGCTCGTTATTGGTGAGCATGCAGACACTCAAACGGCCGACCGTGAACAGGAGGAGTTGGAGCAGTTTCGTTCGATGTACGATCGAGTGTCCTCCAGCCATCCTTCTATTTTTCGTGACGCTACTCATGTACTTCATGACATGTTCCACACGTCTACCTTAGATTATGAGGAACCCGAAGGAGTTGACCGTCCTCGAGGTCGACAACGGCGGAACAGGAGTGCGTTTGAGTATATCCGTGGTCTTGGTCGTGGTCGTGCTCGTGGTCGGACATCGTCATCTAGTCGTAGTCAATCTTCATCGTCTGTGAATATGCCCCTGAGAACTGGTACGTTTTGGTTGTTTACATTGCACATAGTTTTAAAGTGTTACTCCTGCCTTCTTAACTGTCTATAATTATATGGTGAATAGGAAGAAACGATGTTCATCAGTTTCCGTACAAGGAAAGGATACCTGCGATCATCATGCCGTACTTGGAAGGGTGGAATGATGTAGTCGGAGATGGTAACTGCGGATTCCGGGTCGTGGCTGATGTTTTTCAAATGGGCGAAGACAACTACGGTTTGGTGCGTCAGTTGATGTACAGCGAAATTGCCTCTAACCGAAATGTTTATCGTCATGTGTACCAGGATGACTTGGATGGCGCTCTGCGGCGTATCCGGTGGGGAGGTGGACCTTGCGGCCAAAATCATTATTTTGACGCGCCCCTAGATCTGTTTGCCGTTGCAAACATTTACAAATGCGCAGTCATGCATTTCGGCCTGGGAGTGCATAGTCAAGCTTATTATCCTTGTACCACGGTTCTCCCTTGGCGGTCGCGTGAGACTGTCACCACACCGGTCAGAGAGCTAGCTATTGCGTTTCTTGGGTCGTCATACAGACATTTCATCCGACTAGACATGTCATCCGATTTTCCAGTGCCACCGATTATACCTCGGTGGTACAACATTCGCACAGCGAGCGTAGAGGGTTGGGATGCGCTATATCATGACCGGATCCACGAATGGAACACCCTAGCTGCATTTTAGTTTTTCATGTTTACATTCTTCCTATGTAATCTTATTTGTACGTTGCTCTTTTAATGAGAACATTAATCTTTTATATTGTATTGCTTACTGCATTCTATATGTTGCATGGGTAAGTTGCGCGGATCCACGAACGGTTATATCAAAATTTAAAAACAGCAATGATAATATGTTTAAGTTGGAAGCTAAAAGAACAATCTAAAATGTTACAAACTTACAACATAATGTCCAATTTAATAAATTAAAACGATAATATTTAAAGTGCTCTATAAATAAAATGACAAAACCATCAGTAATCCCTCCTCGACGACGACTCCCACTGCGCAAGGGTCTGTTCCAGACTATCAACAACAGCTCTCACTGTTGCACTCATGCTGTCCTTCTCAAGAGAGAGTTTCTGTACGTCCTGCATTATCTTTCCCATCCACTGCATACAACAAAAAACAAAAGATGAAATACAATAACAACATATAAAACTTAATTAAAAGACAACGATAAATATAATATGAGACATACCGCTTCCATGGCAGTAGGCGGTGGCACATAATCATCATCGTTGTGGTCGAGATCTGCGATCAACCTCGGGTGCGAATACCGGTTGAACCATTCCATGTAGTAATGGTCACACATGGGAGGAATCCCCAGAGGGCGGCCGCTGCAACTCCGCAGTCCATAAGCGGGCCACCATCGGAAACTGGTCCCACGTCCCGGTCATGATATCCGGCCATTGCACGACGTAGTCCCTCGACGATGCAGGTCGGACCGCCTTCATCGGGCATGCCGGGGGAGGAGGGACAACTTGGACAAATCCAAGCTGGCGAAGACAACGCTGGGGCATGTACGCCTCGACGATCTCACGATACTGAATCAGTCCCGTGTACAGGGTCCTGGGTACCCTAACACTAGGGTTCGGGCCGAAAGGCATCCAGTTCACCTGCACATAGTTTTAAAATTTAATAACATGAATATAATATGTGCAAATAATAAAATGTAAAAACAATTTATAAACGTTACCTCTAAGGGGGACAACCTGTCTAGCAATAACCGTATCGATCGGAGGCGGTCAACGGACTTCTTCTCCGAGCACGGACTCCACGCACAAGCACGCGGCATCCCCTCATCAATAGGAACCGGGTCACGATGTGGTCGCAATGCAGGAAAGTACTCGTATATCCAGGTCTGCAATAGAGTCAGACACCCAGTGATACCTGCCGCGTCAGCCCGACTCGCAAATCCTAGTTGGCGATACAAATACGCCAACGTAGCCGATCCCCAGGAAAACTGGCCTACACTGTCGGGGTCACACGCCTCTACTATGTCGCGTGGCCTGAGCTTGTTTCCGCCGCTCTTATCCGGAAATAAGGTACATCCGAGGAGTAGAAAAACATAAGCACTCAGCTGTGCGTCGTGCGTCCTACGTGCACTGGGGTACAAACACCGCTGCAACACTGATGCGATCTTCACACCGCCGTGTTCCCAAACACCAAGCGCCTCGGTGTACAGTGCAACCCTGTCCACCGCCAACAACTCCGCCAGCAAATCTGCCTGATCCGCATCAGCCACAGCACAAAGTCGTTTACCCTCAACACGAATCCCCAGAATGGCCTCGACGTCATGTAACATGATCGTCATCTCACCGAACGGAAGGTGGAAAGAGTTTGTATCCGGCTGCCATCGCTCAATGAAAGCCGTGATCAGCGTACTGTCAATCTTATCGTGCATGGTGGCAGGAACGTGATTCACCCCAGTGCCCTCCAGTCGCTCGAACATCTCGCTCTCCGCCGGCCAAGCCTCAGCCCATGTACGCAAAAAGCTACAAGTCTTTTCCCGGGTATGACATTTCAACAACCCCGTAACTGAAGGCCTCTCCTGGTCCTCCCAAATACGGGCAGCTATGTGTCCTAGAAAGCTAGGAATCACACTCCCGTCAACAGGCCCACCGGGCACCTCACTCCTAACAACCCAAGAATCATTAACGACCCTCGACCGTTTCCTGCTTGCCCCAGATACAGTGGACGCAGATGATGTGCCAGATCTACTAACAAACCTACCACCCCTACCCTTACGCACCTCCACCATATGTGTCTCGTACATGTCATCAACCCTCTGACTGAATGGACCGTAATCATCATACGGTCCACTGCCATCGTCCACATCCTCATCCTCATCCGCGCCCTCCTCCTTCTCCTCCTCTTGGTCACCCTCCTCAGCATCATCATCGTCATCGTCATCCTCATCCCGACGGTGGATCCGTTCTCTACGAGCCGAGGCCGAAATACCACGGGATCTAACATGTCTATGCCCCGACCTCTCCACTGAATAGCTTCTACTAAGAAGCTCTACATTCTTCCCCGCACCATGACGACGCAGTGAATTCTACAAAAAATTTAAAAATATATAAACATACAAAAAATTATACGAAAAATAGCTACCACTACCCAAATCAAATAAACTAAAAACATACTAACAAATTAACATAATAAAGAAATTAACAAAACACTTAAATAAAAATAATAGAATAAAAAATACACTAAGAATGGAAATAAAACCAACACATAAGAATATATATAAACATAAATAATTCATTCCCAATTAAAATAAATTAACTAACCAAAAACAATATCAATAATAAAAATTAAAATAAATTAACTAACCAAAAACAATATCAAATGAACAAAAAAATGTACTAACAAATTGAAATTGAGAATAAAAATAAAAATGTACAAATAAAACAAACAAATAATTGTAAACAAAATATAAACATAGAAAAAATATAAACATAGAAAAAATAGTTGTATTTTTAAAATGTACAAATAAAACAAACAAATAATTGTAAACAAAATATAAACATAGAAAAAATACAACAAAATTGATAAAATTTATAAAAATAAACAACAAAATATAAAAACAATTGAAAAAGATATTACACAAAAAAAAACAATATTTTAATACAAATATAAAAAAAGGGGGGGGGGGGGCGCCTTGGCTGGACGCCCAGCCAGCGGTGGTGGCGCCAGCTGCAGACGCCGCAACCAGTGGGCTGGCGCCTGGGCTGGACGCCATAGCCACGGCTGCGGCGCTTTGAATAAACGCCACAACCGTGGCTATGGCGTCCAGCCCAGGCGCCAGCCTACTGGTTGCGGCGTCTGCAGCTGGCGCCACCACCGCTGGCTGGGCGTCCGGCCAAGGCGCCCCTCCTCCGTCACGGCGGTTTTCCCTTTTTTTTTTTTTAACAAATTGTACCTTGCCTCCTTGAGACCACCTTCCCTCCGTCGCCGCCGCCAATTCCTTGCCTTGCCGCCTCGACATTGCCGTTGTTTGAATATTTTTTTTTTGAGATGTTGAAAGAAGATGAGCGATGAGATTGTGAGTGATGAGAGTGTGAGTGTTTTTTTTAGGTCAAGGGCAATATTGTCAAATCAAGTGGATTTTGTGGGCTTTATGTGGAGATTTGCGGGCGATGTTTAACAAATCCCGGATGGTAGAAAAGCGGAAGGAGTTGAGATTGGAGAAAATACAAGGTTATAACCTTGATAAATAATTCATGTTTCTTAAGGGGTATTTATGTAATTGACATTTAAAGTTCGCTAACTGGCGTTAGTACCTTACTTTCCCTCACTCCTCCTGGTTTTCTCTCTCATCCTTCAACCTTCAATTTCAATGGCGGAAAGTATGCCACTTCACTACGACATCGAACAAGATGAAAACAATGGGGGAAGGAAAGCTTACCTACCCTTTAAACCGTGCCCTTTATATCTCATATTGTTATTTGGTTTGCTGCCAAAAATGGTAGTGCTAAGCCGAAATCAATGGAGGAAGGAAAGCGCACCTACCCTCTAAGGTTAACCATGTCCTTTATTTTTCCCCTTGTCATTTGTGTTTTTGTTTGAAAAATGGTTAACAAGGGGGTGTGGATTGGAGGAAGAAGATAAAGGTGGGTGGGAGGAAGAAAAAAAATGAGCAAGAGGAAGAAGAAGGTGAACCAGAAGGAGAAGAAGGTGGGGAAAAAGAAGAAGAACAAGTTGGTGGGAGGAAGAAGATGATGTATGAGAGTTAAATACATTAACACCAAAACTTTTGTCCACCTTGTCACAATGGTCCACAAGCATTAATAATGTTTTATTTTTAATCAACAAGCACAAATTTTAATGCAACTTATTTACCAAAATGCCATTTGATAAACGAAATTTGTTTACCTCTGTGATAATCTAAGTCTTGCTTGTTGAGATTGTTTAGTAATATACGAAGTATTTGTATTAATAAGGAAGAGTCATGGGAGATACGTTTTTGTTGTTATAGTGAGTCTAGTCTTATATAATACCTTTTCTACTTCATCTTCTTTGACCATTTTTGTAGATTATATGCGATGAAAAACATATTCTCGTGAAATTTTATCAGAGTTGTCTTTATAAATTTTACTTTGTATTTATCTAATCCAACTATATGACAATATTGCCGTCCTTTTATTAAGAGGAATTGAGGGAGTAAGGAGAGTTGGTGACCATCCATCCACCGTATTGTCATTTACAATTTCTGTTAGTAAGAACAATAAAGGAAAGAGTTACACCTTACACCTTTCCAAGTTCATTAAATTTTGGCAACCATATCATACCGTACCATACCAGTTTTTTATCACGCCCAATCAATCACATTATTATCATCATTATTTACTCGCAAACTACCCAGAAAATTCTCTCTCCTCCTCAAATCGCATTGCTCTTCTTCTTCTTCGTCTCTTTGCAAGTTTCTCACTCTCAATTTCCCTCTCCTCTTTTTCTCTCTTCTGCGCGCAAATCTACTGAGTATTGGCGGTTTTCTTCGAACAAGGTCCGCCAATGGCGATTCCAGCTGTGGCTGTGATGGTACCTATGGGCCTACTCTTCTTCATTTCTGGCTTCATCGTTAATGTTATTCAGGTACTTCATTTTCTCGATCTATCGGTTTCATTTTTAAATTTTTTTTTCCAATTTTTTCTGTATTTTGGGTGAAATTTTCGACGTACGTTTTTTGTTTTTTCATTTTGTTTTAGCTCAGTTACTACTTTGCGCTGCTACAGTGCTACTGTTGCAATTTGTTGTGTTTTTTTGGTTAATTTTTGTTTTGAGGTAGTTTGATTTTTGAATTTTTAGGTTTTTGGAGTTGAGCTTTGGAATAATCGCCTATTTTGGATAAGTGAAATTTGAAGAATTTGAGTTTCTGCTTTAATTTAGGGTTTATGTAATCTTATGAGGTTTTAAATTAGTTGTAATTTCTATTGATTTGTATAAATAAGGAAAATTAATTGTTTAATGGTTTGTTTAATTAAATTGGGGTTTGAGATGTGAGTATATGATTTAAAGATCTATTTATAAGTTATTTTAATCTTCATTGGATGAAAATGTTACCGTTTAATCAATACGATGGTTGTTACAAATTTTCTCAAGAAATTTGCGTAGTTTTATAGCATTATTAGAAATATCCGGTACATTAGCAAGGGTATGATCTATTTTATGTTAATCAGTAGTAAATATATCGATAGTGTGGCAGCGGATTATTTCCGGAACAATGGATTCTATATAAGTGTTCTGTTTTCTTTCAGGCAACTTGCTTTATTTTTGTGCGGCCACTGTCAAAGAACACATACAGAAGGATCAACAGATTTGTTGCGGAATTGTTGTGGCTTGAGCTTGTGTGGATCGTTGATTGGTGGGCTGGGGTTCAGGTGATTCTTATGATGATATGATCTCTTGCACTTGCTAAAAATGTATTGATAGTTAACGGCTTTAGCTTGTGTGGTCATCTCTTCTCTTTGTTGATCGAAAACTGATGCTTCCTACTGTAGTAGGTTAGTAAACGAACCAGTGAAAGACACTCAGATCTCAGCCTATTTGATTCTTCAGTGTTATACATGTTCAGCTAAAAATATTTATATATGGTAGAATATATAAATTGATTGAATCATATGTCTATACATAACAATATTTTGTGCTAAATGTTCTTCTGAGAATAATCAGAATTGAAAGTGGCTAGAGTTGAAGGTGTTTGAATTTGGAAAAACACAACCTGGTCTTCTCAATGAGCATGTAAGAATGACCATTTTTGTAGGTAAAGTGTTGAACTAGTCAGTTATTCAGTCATATTTGCGTGTATATGTTGGAGGAGCAAAGTGGCTTTTTATTTTTTTGTGAAGCTAAATGTAGGAATAACAATTTTTCTTAGGTCAGCGCCTCAGTGGTATTGTTTAGGCAAGTCCTTATTTCTCAACATAACTAGTAAGACATACTCCCTCTGTTCCCTTATTTTTCCCCCTTCCCCCTTATTTTTTTTTATTTATTTATTTTTTACTTTATTAAGAGCTAGTTGAAAGGAAAAGAAAGGGTAGGAACTATTTACTTTTATTAACAAAGTTGAAAGGAGAGAGAACAGGTCTAATCAAAAGACGAACTCACCATCTTCAAATCTTCCAACCTACATCCATCACCACCATTAAAAAAAAGCCTTTTTTCTTCTGCCCACCTTCAAACTTCAGCAACCATCGTCACCCATCCCACCATGAAAACCAAAGCCACAAGCAAATATTACTTTCCGGTTATTATAGGTATCACAACCACAATTTGTAATTTTTTTTTTTTTAATAGATCTAGAAATGTTGGTGTTGAGGGGGATGGTAGGACAAATTTTGGTGAACGGAAGAGAGAAATTTGAGTGAAGGACAGAAAGCGACAACAACAGAGAGAGTGAAACACAACAGTGGTGGTGAGGAGAGAGAAAGTGTGATGGCGGTGATGGTGTAGAGAGAGAAAGTGGTGGTGGTGGTGGATGGGTCTGTGGCTTAAATTTCTTTTTCTTTTTTTTTTATTTTTTTATTTTTAAAAAGAGGGTGGTGGATACGATGAGGCATGAGGGTGATGGTGGTGAATTTGGCGGGCTGATGGGTGGTGATGGTGAATCTGGTGGGCTGGTGGGGGTAGTAAATCTGGTGGGCAGGGAGGGGTGGTGAATTTGGTGTTCCGGTGGGGTTGGAGGTAGGGGTGGTGGAGACGGTGGGAGTGGATGTTTTGAACCAGGTAGCTGTGAGGGGTGGAGAGAGAATAGGTTAGAGTTTTAATGATGGTGAGGTGTTTAAATTAGAGTGAGTAATTCAATAATAAAACATATTAAATCTCACTTATGTAGTGGGGACCATGACCTAAGATAGAATGGAGCAATCTATAAGGGACGAACCAAAATGGCATATGGGGCAAACAACTAGGGACAGAGGGAGTAGTACTCTATGATGTGAAGATTTTATGGATGAGTGCAGAGTTGGTCATTTTAAACAGAAGTAGTGTGTGTGTTAATGCTATTAATGGCAAGGAGCTGGAGCTGGAGTGCTGGAAAGTACTACAAATTTTAGATGTGGGGAATTGGGTTGTGGAGATTGGAGAAGATGTGGCAGTTACATAAGATATGTCAATATTCAACAGAGAGATCGTAGATAGGTGTTCTTGACAGTATGTTTCATGTTGACATGATGCTGATTGATATTGATGCAGATAGCTATGATTTATGTCCAAGTGGTTAGGAAATTTATGGTTGAATTTTCTTCTGGTTGTTAGCTGTTAATTAATACGAGGTGAAAAGGACAAATTGCCTTTCTAGATATATATTTTTTTTAACAACATTGAATACTTGAATTTGAAAATTGTAGTGAGAGTTCAGAGCCGAAGTTTTACTTTCTTAGGCTCTGTTGTGTTCAACTGTGTAGAAACAAGAATCAGCAAATATCGATTCATTTTGAAATTTACTCAAGTTTTCATGTAAATTTGAATAAATCTCTTATACTTAATGTAAATTATGTTGTGTAACCTCTGTTATCCCATCTAACCAATCTGTTCTTCTAAACATACAATAACATGCTTAAAACGTTGCTTCTGTCAAACTTTATGTGCAACAATCCACTAGTCGCAGAGGAAAAACGGGAAGAGGGGGGGGGGTTTGACTCTTGTTTACTAGTATAATCATTACTATAGAGTATAATCTGTTCAGTTTACACAATTTCACATATATTATCATTACTATATGATATAATCTATTCAGTTGGACACACCTTGATATACTAATAAGGAGTAAGAAGTTGCTCCCGATTGTTCCATACAAAATTTCTCAGGAAATAGTGAAAGAAAGTGAGAGGTTGGAGAGATGTGAAGTAGGAAATTTTACATGACAGAAAATGACTCATGTTATTAATTTGAGAATAATCTAACGGGATCCTATATGACAACGTTTATATCTGTTATGTAAATAAAAATGTTATGGTCCATTGAAAGGTTATTTAGTCCTATATTGGTTACATGGGAGTTGATATTGGGTTTATATAAGACTATGGGCTTTCGTCCCCTTGGCTAGCTTTTGGGGATGATTATCTTGTGTTCTACAATAATGGTATCATAGCCGACCACCATTACTTTGCATCCATGTGCGACTGATGTAAGTCACTCTGGTGCTTCTCTGATGCTAGGAACCCTCTCTTATACCTTCTTTCTTCTGAGTAGCGCAAAGCCTTACTGTAAAGAGGGGTGTTATGCTATGGTCCATTGCAAGGTTATGAGACTCAAGTCCCACACCAGTCATATCGCGGAGGGAGGGGGTGACAGGGCACAGGGTTTACATAGGACTGTGGGCTCTCCTCTTGAGCTAGTTTTTGGGGATGGTTATTCTGTGATCCCAAAACATCAGGTCAAATTTTACTAGATAGATTCTGACCACACCAGATCATATGAACTTTAGATCAATACCTGAAAAGACCTCAACCTTGGCTCAGCAAAAGTAAGTCCGATTCACCTACGGTTTGCAAATATAAATTCACTTTTATTATATTCAAGTTACTTCCTACAATAATAAACTATATATTCAGAAACTTACTGATATTTATATTTGCTTGGCCTCCTGTTACATTGTTTCTTAGACAGGAAACCTTGATTTTATGGGATTTCTGCTACTTTGTTTTCTTAAGTAATTCAGCATCGTACTATATGGCTATGCGCAAAGCATTGATTGCTATGATATCTGATAGTGATTAAAATTTAATTTATCGGCTTCTGTTATGCAGATCAAAGTTTTCACAGATCCTGCGACATTTCAGCAAATGGGTATGTGCGAAATCATTTAGAACTCTTGTTTACTTATTATTAAGACAATTAAATTATTATTTGTGTTATGAGGATTCATATGAGAATCACTGTTAGGAATAAGATTCATTGTTGGAACATAAATATTTTCTCTGTTTACCATTGAACATTTCATGGGTGGTCAATTTTAGTTCCTTGAAATTCATCTCAGTCTTCAAAAAGTTTTAAGCTGTCAATTGGTTTGTGACTCTTCAACCTTTGTCTGAATTGACCATAACCTAGTATTCAATAAAGCCATTACTCTACTTATCCAAGTGCAAAGAATCAACAAAAGCTTCGAATGCTCATCACACATGCTAGAAAGAAGGGGAAGAACAATATGGTGATTGGTAAATAGAATTATGGACACCTAAGAGTTTGTTACTGGAATGTAAAAGGCAGCAAAGGGGATTTTCCATGAGTTTGTTATACAGGAGTAGATAACTATAATGAGGGAAATTATGTTATAAGCAACTTTAGCAGGTTATGAACGAGTACACAGATAACCCTAGAAGAAATGACAGTAGAGGTGAAGTCAAACAGCAGTTGGACGAAAGCTCAATAACCTCTAGTGCACCTTTTGTGCTCAAGTTGGCTATACCTCCAGAACCTCTTTTGCAGCCATAATTGATCACTTCTTTTATGATTCTATAGTTCTTTGCAAAAATTTAGGGCAGGCCAAACTTGAATTTGTGATAATTTTGACGTCATGTGTAGATGAACCATAGGTTTAAAATTTTCAAGAATCCAGAATGTCACTAAAAGTGAGACCCTGAAGGAAAGTATATCTGGACAGGAATTCATCAACTATATCTTCAGGTTCATATATTAGGACGCCTAGAGTTGGCAACTGACCTGACTACACGACTGAACACGAGAGTCTTAGATGACAAAGTTACCAAGTGTAAAATTAAACTTTAAGAACCCATACAGCTAAATCTAATACTCCTTTTGTTCCATAAAAAAATCGCATTTCTCTTGTGCACTTAATTTTAGGAGAGTATTGGTGTTGGGGTTTTGTTTTGCATAAGTGAATTAAAAAGTAAGTTAGAGGGTTTACTATATTTCAATTGAGGTGAGATAAAGTGGGTACCATAATGATTTAATGTAGTCGATAGAAGATGTAAAACATAAAGGAGGGGAAACAAATCAATTTTATAAGCAAAGCCAATTTAAGGGAGAATAGCAACTTTTTTGTGGGACTAGCATTTAGAGAGAATTGGGAAGTTTTTTGTAGGAAGGTGGGAGTACTTACTAATGATGGATTTTTGTTCCATTTTAAAATGTTCTACTGATGATGTTCCATCATTTGAGGGTGAAGCCCAATTTTGATGAGGAAAGAATGATAAAGTTATGTCTTATCTTGTTGTAAATATCCAAGTCCTAGCACTTTTTGGCAATGGTTCGTGTGCATGAGGGTTTAATGAATCCTTTATCTTCTTTTTCAGTGTTCATAATAGGTGTTAAGAAAATTGGCTTAAAATAATACCAACTATTAACAGTGTGTGCAAAATAATACGAACTCAACTATTTGTTATTAGCGGTACCACTTTTTGTCTATATTTATTATTATTATTTAATTAATTTTATTTTTTCTTTTCAAAATACATATTTTGTTAACAATTTTCTTTATAATCCAAATTAATAATGCCCCATCCCTTTGTTAGGCTTTTTCCCCACATTCACCAACCAAAATAATGTGGGGAAATTTTTGGATTTTTTAAACAATTTTTGAAACTAATTATATCAAATAAATAATGCATTTAAATACCCTATTTACTATTGTGTGGTAGTAAAAATTACTACAAGCATTTTGAAAAAAATAAATTAAATACATATTGAATATTAAAAAAAAAATGCCTAACAAAGGGGTGGGGTATTATTTAAAACAGAAAATTAATAACAAAAATAATAATAATAAATATAAACGATACTTTTTTTTGCACATATAGTGCCTAAGTTGGTACCGTTAATAGCAAATAGTAAAGTTCGCATTATTTTGCACACACCGTTGATAGTTGGTATTATTTTAAGTCAATTTTCCTAGGTGTTATTAGACTAAGAGTGGGCGTCAGTATATACTATATAATATATCTTGATATTAGTTATTTTATATATGAAATTATTGTATTCTCCAAGTCAAATTGTTAGCGTATCAGTAGTTTTTGAATGTTTTTTATTTTAGACTTGTGTAATGAGTAAACTGCTATTTTAATTAGGTATTTTTTGGCAATATCTCTAACTTTCTTAAGAGAACATTGGACTTTGAGAGATGGAGGGGTCGAAACTGTAAAGACCCCCCCCTCAACACGAATTTACTCAAAACAACTAGGACAAATGTGACGATATGGGTATGAGATTGGATACTTATGTTTGGGGTTTTGAACGTTTAGTAGGCTATTCTCATCAATTCGTTAAATGATATTAAGTTTCTTTGATGTATATATATTGGAGTCTTTGTTTTTGTGCTTTGTTTTTGATATGAACAATTAATCAGACTCTTTCTGCTCACTTACTCATTTTCTGTATGCAATTTCACAGGAAAGGAGCATGCACTAGTAGTGTCAAACCATAAGAGTGACATCGATTGGCTGGTGGGATGGGTGTTAGCTCAGGCAAGTATTTCTAATGCTGAATTTCAAGCATATATTACTCCATAATTTAGATGTAGTCAACATAGACCTCCATATTAGGATTCTTACTCATATGTTAATACTTCAATGTTATAATTTAGGACATAAGAGTTTAGTACATACTTTTTGCTCCTCAGCTGATCTTGCATACTTGTGACAGCGAGCAGGTTGCCTTGGTAGCACACTAGCTGTTATGAAGAAATCATCAAAGTTGCTTCCGGTATGTAATCAGACATGCATTACTTCTATGCTGTGAATGCTACAAGTCATAAAATAGTTGCTATTTTTTCCTTGTGTTAGGATATCATCTTGTCAGTATTATATGCAAGTTGATGCAAGTGAAAAACCAATAAGTTTGATGTGCATCATTCTGATAAATGCTTTTTTGTGTACACTTGTTGTATTGGCTTTTGCTGATTTGGTATATCACGTCATTATTGTTTGTTGATAAAGCGCGGGAGCAACATTTACTCTGCTTGCATTATCGGCATCTTTAAGCAGTATATTGTGCTAATATGATTTGTGTGTTGTGTTAGAATGTTACTCAGACTTTCAAGTTTTGGATATGTTGGGAGTGTCTTATATGAATTTGTTAAGCTTCTTGATTTGTGTTATTTTTGGTAGATTATATAAATGTAATGAAGCATATCCTTTTAATCATAGCTACTAGCCTACTATAGTTATCATGGCTATTATAGTAATTAGATAGATTGGTAAAACTGTTGAAGTAACAGATATGGACTGTATATCCCATTTCAACTGAAAATGCAGCCAGATGTTTGGAGGATTAAAAATTAGAAAAGTTGATTCAAGCTATTTTATGTACCTGCAGATAATTTTCCTAATCTGGCTTCTGGCATGACATTTGCTCAGTGTTATATTTGAGTCAATAGTTTCTCAACTAAAGTTTCCTTTGGACAGGGAGGGTGGAAGTGCACTTGCCAATTTGTTTCATGTTCTTTGTTTTTTTGGGCTCACATCAATTTCTATGACTACTGAAAAATAAATAATGCTATTATCTTGATTTAGAACTCTGTATCTGTATTCTCCCTATATATATATATCCTACTATATTTATACAGTTGGATACATCTTTATGTGGCTCTTGTTGTGATATCCTCTAAGTCTAACTTCAATTCAGATATCATTTATCGACCCACTTTGTAACTTTAATGTCCCATGTTTCTTTTTCGCTTTATTATATTCGATACTCCCTTTATAATGTCCAGCCCATATTTTTGTTTGAACTCTATTAGAAATAATACAAATTTGGAAAGCCAATATCTTTTGATTTTTCTTTTAAGCACTCCATTTGTGACGATGGCACAAAACAGGTAAGTGGTAAGTCCTATTGCCTGTTGGATCGCAATTTAAGGATTTCGAACAAAAGTTGACTTTTCTAGCAGATGTTTCCAAATATTGTAGTTTTATGGGCTATCTAAATGATGTCTTTTGAGTTGACCAGATTCACACATGTGTCTGTGATTGTGAACACTTCTTTCCAATTCATGTCAAAGTTGAAGATCATGCAATTCTTCTGACTCGAAAAGAATTTTACGAATGATCTTCAACTTAGACATGAATTGAAAAGAAGTGTTCACAGTTCAGACACGTGAATCTGGATAAACAAAAAAGACACCATTTAGATGGCCTATAGATAGTATAATATTGGAAAATATGTGCCAGAAAAGTCGACTTTTTGTTCTAAATCCTTAAATAACCAACAGGCAATAAGACTTACATGTTTTGTGCCACCGTCAGAAATGGAGTGCATTGGCTTTCCAAATTCAAAAAAAAAAAAAAAAAAAAGGGAAAAAGAAACATTGGGACATTAAATTTACAAGTGGGTTGATAAATTTATTATCTGAATTGAAGTTGTCTTGGAGGATATCGCAAAAAGCCAAAAAGCACCACATAAAGATGTATCCAACTGAACTTCTCTAACAAGCTTCATAATTTTTTCTCCTACATGCACTGATGCTAACAATGTCGGCTCATTCAATTCTTGTTCCTCCTAAAAAATTAAATTTCGCAAAAAATAAAATAAAATGGTAAGAACTACGAAGGGCTAGGGTGTATAGCAATCTTCTTAAATAACTACCCTGCTGGGTCAGCATTATTCACACCACCCCCTAGCGGCCAATTGTTGGGCTACGACAGCTAATTGCCTTCGTTGGTATGAACACTGCTAATTTTGTAAGCCTATCCACAACCCAGATGGTGTCATTAACATTCTTTGACTTAGGTAGACTAGTAACAAAGTCCATCGAGATACAATCCCATTTCCAGCTTGGGATTTCGAGTGATTTTACTTTCCCTTGATGTTTTTTATGTTCTTCTATGTATATATATTTACAATATTACATGTTTCATCGAATGATGTTTATACATTTCTGTATGCAGGTAATTGGTTGGTCTATGTGGTTCTCAGAGTATCTTTTCCTTGAGAGAAGCTGGGCCAAGGATGAAAGGACATTAAAGGTATTTTCATATAGTGTAGTCTGAATGAGTTTGCATGTACATTTTAAACTTATGCAAGCACACTTTTATCTCACTTGACTCTTGTGGGTTGTCTGCAGCTAGGTCTTCAACGGCTAAAGGACTATCCTTTGCCTTTCTGGCTGGCTCTTTTTGTTGAGGGCACTCGATTTACACAAGCTAAACTTCTGGCTGCTCAAGAATATGCAGCTTCGACTGGACTCCCAGTTCCTAGAAATGTCTTGATTCCACGTACAAAGGTTTAAGTTCATTGCTAGATCTATTATTAAGTGTTAATTTCAGTTCCATTCATGGTCCTGTAAAAGATACACTTGAACAAAATTTATAGACCACCACGGCACCACTCCCCTGTTAAATAAAAAGGACTAAAGGTACATACCAGTGCCGACACACATGCATTCATGGATGTGTATGATTAGGTGTATTTAGCAACTCAAATGATACTTAACAGTCTCCAAGGTTAACTTTTAGTGAGTTACTTCTATCATTAGGTCCCTAGAGTGCTGTGTATGTTTTCAGTGACTGGTTAGTGGTTGTTGTTATGACTACCCTGTTTAGTTTTAAAATATTTCCTTTCACCCCCGCTCGCTTTTGTAATCTTACTCCAAAGTTGGATGGGGTGAGGGGGGAGAAATTTTATGAGGAAAAAGAGTATACAGTTTGTTGCCTTATACATTGTTTTTGTGGTCTTGTGTCTTGCTCTCTTCTCTTGCAGGCATTAAGCTTCATAATCAAAGAGCCACCTTTGCTGATCATATTCTGTTGCTCTTCTTGCAGGGATTTGTTACAGCAGTTAGTCATATGCGATCGTTTGTCCCAGCAATTTATGATGTGACAGTGGCCATCCCAAAAAGTTCACCTCCACCTACAATGCTGAGGCTATTCAAAGGACAGTCCTCTGTGGTAAGCAAAAGTACCTTCATTGCCAGGATTGGTTTTGCGAATATATCATGTATCTGCTCTGTTGATTATATGATGCATACCCTTGCATCTAGCTTTTCATTAGAATGTTCGTCAAATGGATGTTGAGCTTAAGTGTTGTTAGCTGGCAGAGACTAGGTTGTAGGTGTTTTGCATGCACATCAAGAAGTCGAGAGCCCTAGAACCTTGTTTTATCTCTGGCCATTTTATGTGGCACAGTTTGAGGCTCAGTTGCAGCTTGGAAGGCTTTAATTTAGGCTTGTTTGGTAGAAGTGGATGGAAAAGAAAGGAAGGGAAAGGAAATGAGTGAGTTTCCATGCTTGGTTTCCAAAATTTTATATTGAATTTTGTAGGAAAAGAAAGGAAGTGGAAAGAAGCTTATAAAGTTTCCTCTTTCCTATCCTTCTAGTATTGGGGGAATACTAAGATTTTCTTTCCCTTAAGATGTGAACCTAGTTTTCCCTTCCCTCCTTTCAATTTCTTTTACCAATAATCCAAACATTGAATCCTTTTTTTGCATTAATATCAAACCAGTGGAACTATAAGTACTTTCTTTTCCCTTGTTTTCCCATTACTTCCTTTCCTTCACTAAAAATAAATACCAGACAAGCTGTTTGTCACAAATGTTTATATTTGGTCAAGTGGAGTTGATAAAAAGAGTAAAATAGTGGCACCACATGTTTCTGATTAAAGTAAGGTAATGAGAATAGTGGGACCACATGTTTTTGATTGGAGAGTTAATTAATAAGACCATATGTCCTCAATGGAATAGAGCAGTTTTTGGGGACTTTTCAAAAAGGAAAATAGTGCACACTGTAAGAGAAGGGAGTATATATAATTGTTCTGCTCAATACATTGAACTTACTAAGCACCATAAGCTGTATGGTTTTTTTGCTATGGCTTTGGGTTAGAGTGTTTGCTGAGTGGATTTCAAAGTTTATTATTGTCTTTGATTAACCCAGGTTCATGTGCATATCAAGCGGCATAATATGCAAGATCTACCTAAAACAGATGATGCTGTTGCACAGTGGTGTAAAGATGTATTTGTGGCCAAGGTATGAAATGCTTGGCACTAATTATTCTACTTGTGTGTGCTGAACATTCTTGGCCTGGTATTACGCTTGTGTTACTTTTGTTGAAGAATTGAGTTGCCTCATTGGCTTAATTATTTGAACAGGATGCGTTGTTGGACAAACATAAAGCTGATGATACTTTTGGAGATCAACACCTTCAAGATAGTGGGCGACCATTGAAGTCTCTTGTGGTATGTAGTTAAAGTTTAAATGACCTTCCTCTGACTGTGGCTGCTGATTATTAAAAGTGGTGATGACTCCTTTCCTTTTACTGAATTTGCAGGTGGTTACTATTTGGGCAATTACCATTATTTTGGGATCAATAAAATTTCTACAGTGGTCATCTCTCCTGTCCACATGGAAAGGGATTGCCTTCTCAGCTGTAGGATTGGGAATTGTTACAATTCTCATGCAAATATTGATACAATTCAGTCAGTCAGAGCGTTCAACTCCAGCAAGGCAGCAAAGGTAGTCCCGGCAAAGGCAAAAACCACAGGAGACTCATCTTCTGACTCAAAACAAGATAAGCATCACTGAAAGAATAGCTTTGTTCATTCGATTATCTCTTATTATTTGATTTTTCTAAGACGCAAGTGATATATGGTAGTACATGTATCTTACCCATTCTTGCTTGGGTTCAGATCTGTTCATGGCTTCATGCTCTCATTAGTTCAATATTTATCTGTTCAAAATATGTATTCTACACTATATACTATAAATATTGTTATTTTTTACGGTCATCAATCATTTTTAGGATGATATGGTAGGTCCATGAAAAAAATTGGATACTGATTTTAGCACTTTAATTTGACGGCACTGGTTTAGTGCTCCTTATTCCCTTCACCCCTTTTGCCCCTTTGCCCCTTTGCTTTGTTTTGTAATACGGTACTATTTTTGGGTAAGAGCATATGAGGCCTGAAGGTGTCATGTACTCTATAATTCAATGATGGTTATACCTTTTTAATATAGTCTACTCATATGGGCAAAAGAGCAATGCTCGCTGCCCCAGGCTTGGAAAGGTTGAGGTTGCACTTATACACGGTTTGGAGCTAACGCAGCCTTGAGTTTAACTTGGGTATGGCTTGGTCACTTGATGTTAGGCTTGAGGTTTGGCATGAACATTGATTTAATTTTTGTTATAGCTGTTTTTTTCCTTTTTTTTTTCTTAATTAAAATTATTTTATTAAATACGTGTGTTTTTCTCTAGTCTTTTATGTCAGAAATTGTATGGAATAGATCATTAATATTATAAAAGAAAACTAATTCTGTACATTAGTTTTTGTGTATTTCAGAAATTATTTGTAAACAATTTATACTCTGTAATTTTGATGGGCCTTATGTATGTGTAAGACACGGTTCAATTTACCTTATTTTTGTTATATTAGGTAATTTTTGTATGATATATTTTTTTTTTCCGGGTTTTGCTTATTGATTCACTTTATCTTATCTGCCTCTCAATATTCTTTTCATAGATTTTTTATATTTTTTATTTTACAGCTAATTCATAGGATTCTGCCTATCAAAAATTTGCTGGCTAGATAAAATTTGTTGTATATATATATATATATATATATATATATATATATATATATATATATTTTTTTTTTCTTTTTTACATCTAGTTGATGGGATTCTGCCTATCAAAATTCGCTGGCAATATAAAGTTTGTAGAAATTCTTATTTTAGGTTAAGATATCGTATAAGTTTATTTACTCTGTTAATGACTGATTTAGGCCTGTTACTCCTTGCTCCCTAAGTCATCGTACGTCGTATTAGAATTCAATTAATTTTCTTTTTTTATCCCTTCATATAGCCAAGCGTATTGGCTAATTCCCTGAAAAAAAAAAAGGTTCATCTGAAGAATTTTGCCCTAGATATCTGAGGCTTCAACTTAATTATGTTAGTTGCAACATCTCCTCCAAAGGAAATAATGAGAAAAACTGCCCGTAAACGAGGTGAAGGTAAACCTCGAAGACGTCGTGATGATCGAAACGGTGATAACTCACCAGGGGCAATGTCAAGAAAAGCAAGGTCACAACCTGGAAGACGTCGACGTGATAAAAACATTGATAAGTTACCATGGGTGATGCCAAGAAAATTAAGGTCACAAAGACGAGGCAATCCCAAGTTAAAGAAAGACGTGATATCGAGTGAAGTTGAAACAACGATATCAAATTGTTCCGCCGTGTGCGAACAAGAAATATCACAGAAATCAAATTTTCTTCCGTGGACGCCAGGACCAATTCCAGATATGGAAAGTTTGATGGATACAAATTTATTTGTAAATTTTTTTAATGATATACCTGAATGTTAAACATCATAACGTACATGTTTTGGAATTTTATTTTAGAGTGCAACCCGATTTGATGAATATAATATGATTCCTTTTCCGAGAATTATATGATGTGTTACTGAGTTTTCGACTTTACAAGTGAGCTAATTTACTCCATAAAGTTTTGAGTCTCACAACTAAGGATCAAATTCAAATCTATATTATTATTTTTTTTTTTATTTGTTTGTGTGCTCTATATATATAAAAAAGACATTTAATCCATAAAATTAAACAAGAATTCTAGTTCTTCCTAATGGTAAATTCAATTCGTATAATTAAAATAAACTAAATCATAAAAATTATTATAAAACTCTTATTCTGTAAATTCAATTGTATAATTGTGTCAAAAAAAAAAAAAAAAATTCAATTGTATAATTAAAATAAAGTAAATCATAAAAATTATTTTAAAACTCTTATTCCGTATTGATATACAAGTATATTTTTTTCTGCTCTCTATCTATCAATTAGATAATAAAACACAACTTGTTCATATCGTATTCATAAAAGTTCATAGTGAAGCCTAAGGTAATACTTGTATGTAATTATGTAAAGGACATAATGGACTTTGCATTGTTTAGTTAGGTCTTTTCAATAAAGAGATATCAATTATCTTATCCTACATATACTTAAGATTTCAGGGCGTCGAGCAAATTTTTCGTGATTCAAAGATTATTGGTATACCAATTGGCTGTTGGTGTAGTGGTGATTGGGGTTACACTTAGAACCGCGTGTTCTATCCCCCGCAACAACAATTGGGAGGGGATTGGAACCTAACCGCCCAAAACTGATCCTCGAATCCGGATTAGACCAAAGGGAAAACCGGATAGAACACAAAAAAAAAAAAATTATTGGTATTGAATAACTTATACTCCGTACTTAAAGTATTCTTTTTTGGATCATCCGATGACCTTCTATACTATTTACATCAATTTGTTTGACTATATTCATGTGTGACGGTTTAGTAACTCCTCATATATATATATATACTTTTTTTGCAAAAGATCCTCATATATACTTTACTTTTGTAAAACTTCGTATCTAATTTAACTTCATAGTTGTTACAAATATATAATTAAATTTTTAATGTAATAACGATTTATTGAAAAAAATGCATTGTCAGACATGTATAAATATAAACTATAAAGCACAAAAATTTGGTCAAAGTGATGTGTATAAATAATGAAAAATTAAAATTAAATTTGGATATTTATTTTGAAACACAGAAAGTAGTAAGTTAGTACTGGTTGATACAATTTTTTTTTATCAATTTGACTAAGTGATTGCATTAAATGTTTTAATTAGCTTTTAAAATTATTTATTTTACCAAATTTCAGAATGTTGTTTTGTACTCCGTAATAATTACTCAAACAACTCCAAAAAGCTGGACTGAATATTTTTTTATCAACCAAACTTATTGAAATCCATTAAGCTGTTTAAATCATCTGATCCCTCTACTCAAGGACACATGCATATTGACATTTTTCTCTATTCCCATACTAAGACCTGCTCTTTTGGCCGGGCTTCTGAGCAAAGCAAGACAGATCAGAGAAGAGCTCAGTATGTAGAGCAGCTATCAGCACAGTAGAGTAGATATTAACATAGTAGAGTAGAGTTGACATAGCAATTATTTTATTTATATTACTCGTATTATTAGTTATTAATTGTTAATTATTAATGTTAGTTATTAATTGTTAGTTATTGATTATTATTTATTATTATTAATAATTAGGTATTAATTATTAATTGTTAATTATTAACTATAAATTATTACAGTAGTTATGATTTATTAGCTATTAATTATAAATTATTAGTTATTA
The DNA here is from genome assembly GCF_001683475.1 of Chenopodium quinoa. Taxonomy (NCBI): domain Eukaryota; kingdom Viridiplantae; phylum Streptophyta; class Magnoliopsida; order Caryophyllales; family Amaranthaceae; genus Chenopodium; species Chenopodium quinoa. The sequence goes on along the minus strand of NW_018744996.1, from coordinate 1,162,990 downwards.
GTTATTAATTATTAATTATCCAGTATTAGTTACTAATTTTTAATTATTAATTGGCGTAAATTATTAAAATTACTAATTACTAATTACTAATGATGACTAATTAACTATTACAATATTATTAATTATTAGGATCTTGCTAACGAACGCCCCGGGACGTTAGATAAACATTTAAAATATTTCCTAAAATAGTATTAATGTGGGAATGCATGTCAAAATCACGTGTCGATCGGTGTAATTAATTCATTTTAATTTAATATTTCTATTTTTAGTTAGTTTATCCAACGCCCCCGGGGCGTTCATTAACTTTCGCTTAATTATTAATCCTAGAGTTACGTACTATCTTGTTCATCTCATTAAGCTGTTGATATATACTTTGAAAATGTAGACAAAGAAGCCATAAATTAATCACTATTAGTTATTATTAATTACAGTTTAATACTAAGTAGAGCAAGACTTAGCAGGGTTCAGTAGGCAGAGCAGAGTAAAGCTAAAAATTATAGCTCAAAAGAACATGCCTTTTTTTTTATTATTATTATTTTTTTTACTAATGTTTTAAAGACAATTTTTACCATGAAATATGTTGTTAAAAAGTTATTAATATTAAGATTCATAATAAAAACATTAATATAAAATTAACTTATAATTCCTCCGTTTTATTAATTGCACCATTGGAAATTTGCATATTATTAATTACACTATTTCCTTATTTGGTTCATTATTAACTAATGCTTGTTTTCACACATAAAATACCCTAACTACCCTTGTTCACTTGATAATAAACATTACTATCCCAATTTTTCTCTCTCATTTGTTTATATCACATAGACAAATGACATTCCTCACTAGGGATCAGATGACACTCTAGTTTGAATCTAACCCTGGCGTGGTCCAACCCGATTAGGAGAAAAAAATATTCGAGTCGAATCTGAGAAAAAAAATAGTCTAAATTCGACTCCATTTTAAAAACCTGATTCCAAGCTGGAGATCTAGGGTCGACTTATATTATCCGGACTTTGACTTTTATATATACTTATAGTCTTATATACTTGCTTAGCTTGTATATTTTTTCTTTTAATTTATGGTTTTATAAGTCTTTGACAATGAATATGTATTTGGTTGCTATTGATAATTGGGTTGAAAATTTGAAATGAAATAGAAAGTCGGAGTTGGATAGGAGTCAGATGCTTGGGTTTTTAGTTGGGTCGGAGTTGGATTATTGGAGTCAGAGGCAAATAAAAAATCCCGAATCTGATCCGCTGCCATCCTTGTTCCCCACCTTTTACTCTTTTTCTTAAATCTTGTGGTCATACAAAATGGTGCAATTTTTTTTTTCTCCCTTAAACATATATACGACGCGAATTATATCTTATTATATACCTAACAATACATATTAAAGATCAAATTAGTGCATTGACATCATGACATGTATAACAACTTTGACTGTGTCAATTTTCTTAGAATTAGATGTAGCACGATACATAAAAGGTCCTTTCAAAATTTCCTAATTTATATGGAGTAAGTTTTTGATTTTTGACTGGAATATAAGCAGGTCAATGCAAGATAGAGAGTGATAAATTGCTAATTAATAAATTACGTAACCTACTTCACTTAATTTGCATTGCACTTGGACGTACAACTACATCATCCCTTATGTTTGCACAACTTCTCTGACCATGACCATCTTCAAACAGCTGAAAGTCTTTTACTTAGCTCACTTTGAGTGTGATAGATTAAGCCAAATGCAGTTTCCTAAAAATATCATCTTATTCTTACCATTGACCGTTGGGTCAATCCTTAATTTCCTATTTAACTTTCACATTGACTATATAATGTAAATGCTTAGCCTAACAACTTTATTCCATGACACCAAATATAAAGTTAAGCTACAAATCAAAACTATAGTAAATAACAATGTCGTGTTATTCTAGTGAATGGCCGTATTACCAAGTGTTGTGCGACAGCGGAAGCAAAGGTCGTAAACAAACAAGAAAACAATAAAGAAATTCAATGCAAACAATAAGAACAACACCAAGAATTTACGTGGTTCACTATCGATGTGATAGCTACGTCCACGGGCACCGAGATCGAATGATTTCACTATAAACTGGCAAAGATTACAAAGATTACAATGAAGAACTTAATCACTCAAAGTATTCTCTCTCTTGTGTTTCTCTCTCCGTTTCCCTAATAATGATAATAGGAAGTTTATATAGTAGTGATTCCTAATTAAGATATACTTAGGTTACAATATCACAATATGATAAATATTAAATTCGTAATCGCTGAAAAAACCCAGATCGCCCGGTCGGGCGAAGGCCCGCCCGATCGGGCGCGAGAACACGTCTTTTCCAACAACCGAAGTACTCCAAAAAACCCCTTCCGCCCGGCCCGATCGGGCAATGTCCGCCCGATCGGGCGAAGGCTCGCCCGGTCGGGCGAAAGCTCGCCCGGTCGGGCGCGCGAGAGCAGCTTCTTCAACGAATTTGCCAGGCACCTCTTCTTTTTTCCGCCCGGTCAGACCGGGTAATGTCCGCCCGATCGGGCGGACAAAGCAACGAAGTACGAGTCACCTAATACTTATCAACAATCTCCACCTTGACGAGAACTCGTAGTCAGCAAACGACCCCATCAAGACATAGTGAAAAACATCTCAAGCCAAACCCGATGCAAGACTCATGCATAAGCCATACATCCCGATAAGTCTTCAACCAAGACCCATCACATACTCGTCTCCAAGTATAACAACTCATAATGCTCCACCTGCATCACAAGCCCCGGGCAAGCTCCACCTTAAGGCCAACACACCTACACCAGGAGCTCCCCAACTTCGCCCCTCAGGGCCTACTACATCACGTAGTAATCAATATTTAACAAGTCTAAGCAATGTTTAAACTTGCTAAACGGAACAGGCTTAGTGAAGAAATCAGCCGGGTTGTCAGCAGTCCCAATCTTCTTCACCTTAATCCTCTTGTCAGTACGTAAGAAATGATACCTGACATCAATGTGCTTCGTCCGATCATGGTGTACTTGATCTTTAGCTAAGCAAATCGCACTTAGACTATCACAATACACTGTAGCAAAATCCTGTGCAATACCCAGTTCACCTACTAGGCCTTTGAGCCAAATAGACTCCTTAGCTGCAGAAGTTAAAGCCATATACTCAGCTTCAGTAGTTGACAACGTAACAGATGACTGCAATGTAGACTTCCAACTAACCACAGAACCACCCAAAGTGAACACATAACCAGTCACAGACCTCCTGGTATCCACATCAGCTGCATAATCAGAATCACTGTACCCAGTGACCAAGCATTCCTTATCATTCCCGTACACAAGACCAATATCAGCTGTCCCTCTCAGGTAGCGAAAAATCCTTTTCACCCCTTGCCAGTGTTCCCTCCCAGGTCGAGCCATAAACCTGCTTACAACACTAACGGCATGCGCAATATCCGGCCTAGTACAGACCATAGCATACATCAAACAACCAACCGCATTTGCATATGGAACTCTAGACATATAAGACAACTCCTCCTCTGATTGAGGTGACATAGACAAAGACAACTTACAACTAACAGTAGTTGGCGTACTTATAGGCTTCGATTTTTCCATCCCAAAACGAGACAAAATCTTTTCAATGTAGCTTTTCTGAGTCAAGAAAAGCTTACCTCTAGCCCGATCCCTGTAGATCTCCATACCCAAAATCTTCCTAGCTGCACCCAAGTCTTTCATGTCAAACTCCGAGTTAAGCATCTCCTTTAATCTAGCAATATCAGATTTATTCTTTGTGGCAACCAACATGTCATCAACATATAACAAAAGATAAATCATGGAACCATTATCCAGCTTACTATGATACACACAGCAATCATATGAATTCCTGTCAAAACCTTGTGAAACCATAAAAGAATCAAACCTTTTGTACCACTGTCGGGGGGATTGCTTAAGTCCATACAATGACTTTAGCAATCTGCAGGCATAGTGTTCCTTTCCAGGAACTTCGAATCCTTCGGGCTGCTTCATCAGAATCTCCTCCTCCAAATCGCCATGAAGGAAAGCCGTTTTAACATCCAACTGCTCCAGCTCAAGATCAAAATGTGCTACAATTGACAATAACACACGGATAGAAGTATGTCGAACCACAGGTGAGAATATCTCAACAAAATCAACCCCTTCTACCTGACTGAACCCCTTAGCAACTAGCCTAGCCTTAAAACGTATTTGCTCAGTTTCCGACAACCCTTCTTTCTTCTTGTAAATCCATTTACAACCCACAAGCTTCCTCCCTTCCGGTACTTTTACCAGTTCCCACACTCTGTTCTTGTAAAGAGACTGCATCTCTTCACCCATTGCGGCAAGCCATTGCGCAGACTCACTACAACTAATTGCTTGTTTATATGTGGCAGGTTCAAATGACTCTACATCATCAGCTACACTCAATGCATAACCTGTCATCGCATCAACACAGCAATTTCTTCCCTCCATCTCTTCAATCAATCTAACAGGCTTCTTGATAACTCGTTTAGGCATCTCAAGAATGGTGTCAGGTTGACTAGATGACCCCTGATTAGATTGCTCCACCTCATCCCCAGAGTTAGAATGAGTAGGAGTAATCTCAGGTTCAGGAGTACCCGGCACTGGAACATCAGCATCATCATCAATATATTGTACCCGAGGTAAATCAGCAATGGTAGACTGATGTACCTCAAGTACCCCATCTGTCTGTAATAAATTGTCTCCTTCCCTTCTCAAATCTGAAATCTCTGCATTTTTAATTGAATACATGGTGTTTTCATCGAAAGTAACATCCCTACTAAGAATGACCCGACCCTCCGAAGGTGAAAAAATTCTAAACCCCTTCACACCATCCCCGTACCCAACAAAACACCCCTTCTTGGCTCGTGGATCCAGCTTACCCTCAATAACATGATAATAAGCAACACAACCAAAAATCTTCAAATTCGAAAAATTAGGCAACTTACCACTCCAGATCTCAAACGGAATCTTGGAATCAATTCCAGAATGAGGACCCCTATTAATGACATAACAAGCTGTTAACACAGCTTCACTCCAGTACCTCCTCCCAAGCCCTGCATTAGAGAGCATGCATCGAACTCTCTCTAGCAGTGTCTGATTAACCCGTTCTGCTACACCGTTCTGCTGTGGTGTCTTCCTGACAGTATGATGCCGACCTATACCCTCATCTGCACAGAACTGATTAAACTCGTCTTTGCAAAACTCTAGCCCATTGTCCGTTCGTAGCTTCTTGATCTTCCTTCCTTGTCGATTTTCCACCAAAGCTTTCCATTGCTTGAAAACTTTGAAGGCCTCATCCTTTGACTTAAGCAACCTAAGCCATGTGTATCGGGACTTGTCATCAACAAATGACACAAAATAGTGGTAACCTCCCATACCTTCAACTCTAGATGGACCCCAGCAATCTGAATGGATGTAATCGAGCACTGCATCAGTAATGTGAGCACCCTTGCTGAACTTTGACCTGTGTTTCTTACCAAACACACAATGCTCACAAAATTCAAGGTTGGCAACCTTGACCCCGGATAGAAGACCCCTCTTGGACAATAGCTGCATCCCCTTCTCCCCCATATGACCAAGCCTCATGTGCCAAATCTTAGTCATCTCCTGGTGAGATACAGATGCGCAAACCGCAGAACTAGGCAGTGTAAAACCCTCAAAAACATAGAGGGTGTTCCTTTTGATACCCTTAAGTACCAACTCAGAACCTCTGAAAATACACAACTCCCCATCTGAAAACACACCATTGTACCCCAAGTCATCCAGGGTACCCAATGAAATCAGATTCTTTCCTAAAGCAGGAACATGCCGTACATTAGTCAAAGTTAACCTCCGCCCATCAACAGTCCTCAACCTCATGGAACCAATACCTGTGACCTTACATGGAGCATTGTTACCGACTATAACCATGCCCCCATTGCGAGGTTCATATGTATCAAACCAATCTCGACGTGGACACATATGGAACGAACACCCTGAATCTAGAACCCAGTTATCAGATAAATCATCAGACCTAGCAGAACTGACTAATGCTAAATCTTCCTCTGAATTATAGCTCTCATTCGGTTTCTCTTCAACTACAGCAGCCTGGGACTTGTTTTTCCTCACCGGACAATTATTCCTAAAGTGACCCGGTTCTTTACAGTAATAACATGTTTTAGTAGTAGTTTTACTAGATCCATCCTTGCCGTTTCCAGCACCCGACCCAGCATTGTTCCCCTTGTTAAACCCCTTATTCTTTTTAGACTTTCCGGACTTAACAAACAACCCACTACCATTATCCCCATTATCACTCGTAGCTTTCATTCTGAGTTCCCTAGTATGAAGTGCTGCCTTCACTTCTTCTAAGGTTATAGAATCCTTACCAACAACAAAAGACTCTACAAAATTCTCAAAGCTAGACGGTAGAGATACAAGTAAAATCAACGCAGCATCCTCATCATCAATTTTAACATCTAAATTACGTAAATCAAGCAAAATAGAGTTAAGTTTTTCTAGATGTTCCCGTAAGGAAGTACCTGACTGCATCCGGAGGCTAAACAACCGCTGTTTCAGTAATAATTTGTTGGTCAACGACTTAGTCATATACAATGACTCCAGCTTCAGCCACAATCCAGCCGCCGTTTCCTGATCAGCCACCTCCGTGATGATTTGATCATCAAGACTAAGTAATATGGTAGAGTGTGCCTTCTCTTCCATAACTTCTAACTGCGAGTCAGTCGGTCCGTCTCCTGACTCCGAAGTAGTACTCTTTGGAGCCAACGGACGCCATATCTGTTGTTGTTTTAACAGAGCCTTCATCTTAATTTGCCATAGCCCGAAACTATTTTTCCCGGTAAACTTCTCAATTCTTATTGTTGAATCTCCTGCCATTGTTATCTTCAAGAAACTCTCCAAGGATTGAACCTGAGCTCTGATACCAATTGTTGTGCGACAGCGGAAGCAAAGGTCGTAAACAAACAAGAAAACAATAAAGAAATTCAATGCAAACAATAAGAACAACACCAAGAATTTACGTGGTTCACTATCGATGTGATAGCTACGTCCACGGGCACCGAGATCGAATGATTTCACTATAAACTGGCAAAGATTACAAAGATTACAATGAAGAACTTAATCACTCAAAGTATTCTCTCTCTTGTGTTTCTCTCTCCGTTTCCCTAATAATGATAATAGGAAGTTTATATAGTAGTGATTCCTAATTAAGATATACTTAGGTTACAATATCACAATATGATAAATATTAAATTCGTAATCGCTGAAAAAACCCAGATCGCCCGGTCGGGCGAAGGCCCGCCCGATCGGGCGCGAGAACACGTCTTTTCCAACAACCGAAGTACTCCAAAAAACCCCTTCCGCCCGGCCCGATCGGGCAATGTCCGCCCGATCGGGCGAAGGCTCGCCCGGTCGGGCGAAAGCTCGCCCGGTCGGGCGCGCGAGAGCAGCTTCTTCAACGAATTTGCCAGGCACCTCTTCTTTTTTCCGCCCGGTCAGACCGGGTAATGTCCGCCCGATCGGGCGGACAAAGCAACGAAGTACGAGTCACCTAATACTTATCAACACCAAGATCAAAATAGTAGTAGTAGTGGTAGGGAAAAGTATGTATTAAGCTGTACCGGTAATTCGAGTTTAATGAGTCAATATTTGAATGATCTGAGGCCAACTAAGAAGAAGTCTAGGTGTTCGAAAAGGCAGTCACCTGTAACAATATTGAATGCTGATGTATCGAATTTTCGAGCTTTGGTGCAGCAGCTAACAGGCCGCCCTAGCGAGCCTACTAGGCTCAGGGCGAAGAAAGGTCCGCTTACCATTAATTTCAGGCAAGCAAAAGAGGTTGATGATCCAAGAGTTATGTTTCCGTTCGGGTTCAATAGTAGCAAGTACCATCAGCAGCCTATACATGTTCATCATAAGCAAGAAGGTTTTTCCGAACGTCGTGTAGGTGATCATGTGATGTTGTTGAGCAATGAGCGAAGCAGTCAGACATCAATTTCAACAGTTATTGATCAACCTAGGATGAATATGGAGGAGTTTGATGATATCGATATCGATATCGATGTCGATAAGTGTTTAGAAGAGCTAGCTAGCATAGAAGGGAGTGGCTACCACCACCAATGTTGACGATAGTGATGTATTAAGATCGCATAAAGGCTCTTTATTTCTTTTATCTTTTAATTGGTTCACTCTTTAATACTTTTTTATTGTTGTAATAGACTTGTTTTCTCTATTAATACATCTGAGATTCTGAGTGTGATTTATGTAAGTGTATTTTGGGGATTCTTTATAGTAAAGTCTGTAAAAATTATAGGTTCAATTCCTCATCATACTAAAATCATATTTCAATAAACATTGCACTAATAGTTTCATGACTCGTTTGGCAAACAATAATAAATAGTAGTAAGGGATCCATATGACCTTTTATTTCAATGTACTCTATATTTTTTTTTAATGGTAACGAAAAGACTTAGACCAAACCTTAATCCTTATGATTTTTCTAGTCCAATATTTGTAGGCCAAATACATGGGAATAGAGGAGAGGGTAGGGGAATCCCTATCCCTAAGTACCCTCACTTGGTAGGATTTGAATCCCAGACTCTCTAAAATCTAAGGTAAGAACCATACCATGTGGCTAACATACACTTTGTTGCTATTGTACTCTATATATGGTTGTTAAGGTAAATATTGCTCTTTACCAACAAGTTAAAAACTCTATCTTGTCTAGAGTATTAGGGGGCTTCCTCTCGAGTTACCGATTTCAAAGATTGATAACCTTGCTAATGTAAAACAAAACAATAAGGAAGCTTTTACAAAGGAAGTAAACAAGTTAGATTGCTCAAAGAAACGAGTAGATAAACATATGACGAAAGAAATGTATTCCATTAATTAAAAGATAGAGTCAGGTCTACAATTGTACAAGTTGAAGGAGAGGTTACCTCCATGTTCATACAATTGGAAAAGACGAATAATCTTTAATACATGCTATGTGCTAAACTATACTATCGATTGGCTACAAGCCAAGGGAAACTACTAAAGCTAAGAAGAAAGCTTAAAAGCTAGAAATGAAATGCTTGTTGTTGATTGATTTGCTGATGCCCTTTCTTTCTATCCTTGCACTTCTATTTATAGGTAAAATGGAGTGGTTATGGTTGACTCCCATAACTGTTGTACGATTATGCTTCTTGGCGCCAACACTATTTCGAAAATTAAAATTACCCATTAGCCTCCTAATTTGGTCCACCTGTTGGGCCTCTGCGTAATATCAGCCCAACTGCTGTTATGTTTATCAAACTAGCCCAAAGACCTTTCACTAACTCTAGAAACTTCTCAATCAACTTGGTCAAAGTCAAGAAAGTCAAATAAAAAGTCAAAAATCTGATTTTTAGGTGTAACAAATGCCCCCCTAATTGGATGGTTGATTGGGTTTGAGACCAACCAAATTATGACTTTTCGAACATAAATATAAAGCATTGTGTATGTCTAACTCTGCAAATATCAAGCACAAAATATAAACATTACTTAATATTTATAGAGATGAAATAATTATAAAATAAGAGCATTTCAAAACTTATAAGGTTAAATATATATAGCGATATACTTATTGAGATGCCTCTTAATATCTAGGATCATCTTGGAGCATCGCTAGTGCCCTCTTCATAATAGGATCTTTTAGATAGTCTTCGAAATCCGCATCCTCAATAGGACTCATTAGGCTCAAGTCTACAACATTGCGATAGGCGATTGAATTACCCCATCGCTAATAGGCGCACCAATATTTGAGGACATGGACATCTCCTTTTGTCCTTCTAGTCACCTTAACGTGGTAATGGGTACCACAATGGACTAGCAGCATCGTCATGATCAACCTGTCGCATGTAGGGGGATGAACAACCCTCACTTCTCGTGCCCAATACTTGCATACTAATGCATCATTTGCCTTGTCATCGTCTTCCTCAAGCTTAGGCAAGATGTGATTTATGAGAAGATCAGCATCTGGACCAACAGTGAAAACATTGGCGATCACAGGGCCTGCAGGGTCTCTTAAAATTATTGGTCGCTTACCCCGTCTCTTGTTACCTCTTCTGTTGAGCATTCCCCTCATCCTCTTTCCGTAGTTTTGAACCCATTAGGATATCTATCGACAACCAAATGATGATTTGGACAAACGCCAGGATATTTCATGGAACCATGTTTCTCCATAAGATATTCGACACTGTTCCTTGGCAAAAAAAACTGGCCATGGAGCAATTGCCTCGTTCTGTGCTTAATCATGATCTTCTTGTAACTCCTCATTATCTTGTGGAATTTCTTCTAGAATTATTTCTTCCGCCACTGGAATATTTTTTGTGTGAGTATCTCAAGAAAGGGAACAAACTCTGATAGATTACTTTAGAGAAAGAAATAAAATTGGCTTAATGAAGAAGGAAAATTTTAAGCGAATTGACTACTCGTATTTATAATCACTTTTGTGTCACTCCCTTGACGGTTAAAATTCTCCGTTACTTCAGTATATCGTGGTAAAACCACGTAACTCTCCAGCTTCTTGAAAGTCGTTTATCCAAAAGTCATATTAAGGGCAATGAATTTGGAACTAAACCGTCACGGAAATTACATAGTAACTTCCACTTTCAAGTTAATAATTTTACTGATCATTTAATTTTTATTGGGAAATTAGAAGTGTCTTTTCACTTAAATGTCAATAAATACGGTTGTCTGTCACTTGGTAAATCGTGAAATTAATTATAATTACGACCCATATATTTTAATTTCTAGGAAATAAAAAATATATTTCTATGGGTACAATTATGACAAATCAATTGCATCGCTTGATTAAAAGAACAAAATATATATAATTTGTATTAATCATTTAATTTAAACATACCCAAGATTAGACATAAATAGAAATTAAAATTTCTAAAGAGTAAAGACATGATAAAAAACATATTTAAGTACTTAGTTTTTGAAGAACTAAGAACATGTAACACATCATGTTTGAGTACTTAACTTCTTAACCAAAAGTTAGTTCAATTGGACAAAAGAAATCGAACCGAGCAAACCCTAGCCTTTGATCAATTTGAAGTGTGATTGGGGCTTTTGGGACATTTGTGTGCTAGCACGTACATATCAGAGGATAAATCAAAGATGTCTCCTTGCTCTATTATCATCATCCTTCCCAAGTTTCTTGGTGGAGACCTCTTTGCTTTCCTTTGTCACCTTTTCTTTGAAGGTTCACCTTCATCTCTCCTGCGCTTGTGGCTTTTCTTCCTCTTCACTGGCTCATCTCTTAAAACCAAATCAGGGTTGAAGCCAAAACATGCATTGCCAAATCTAGCTTGGCGATGGAACTCAACATCGATCTTCTGCCTTCTTAGCATCCTTCTCCATTGCATCCCACCTCTCTAAAGCTAACACCTTTAGCTCTTGGCTGTCCTCATCTGAGCAAAGCTTCTCTATATTCCATTGATAGTTAATCTATGATTAGATTAACTTTTGATGTCCTTCCCTTGGGATGAGACTCAACTGTGCTAGAGGTTGGACTTTCCATATCTAAGGTGAAAGAAAGATTTTTAGGACGATTTGAAGTGAATATTCAGACAAAAGATTTTTGTTGAGAAAGAAGATACACCTTGCGTGTTTTAAGTAAAAAAGTGATTTAATGATCTTAACCTATATTTATAAGTTGACATAAATGTACTGATCACTTTTTAGATTATATAATTTTTCGGAAATTACCTAGCAATTACCTTTTAGAAAGCTATCAAAAATGTTCTCTTACTTTTGTCTCTTGATTTCCAATTATCAAATCGAGCCCTAAAACGCTGCGTTTATGGTTGTGCAACTCAATTTCAATTGGGAATCAATTTCCTTTTTTTAAGCAGACCCTGCCAAACCATTTGTATCATTTTGTGTCTGAACGAAATCAAATAGCACAATTTCACTAACTCTCTAACGCTTGGAAAACTGTAAAAACCTTCAAGGCATCCTTCACCCTATCCTATCACTAATTCACTCTATGATCTTCCAAACTTTCAATCCTCCAATCTTTGAACTTTGCGAAGTGCGAAATGACTTCTCTTCCTTTGCAAGAAGTGCTCAAATAATTTCTAGTAAAAGATTATTCGATTGAGGCTCATAAATTGTGTGAGTTGATAAGAAAATATCCCCAGAACTTCAGATCTGACTTCCTACAACATATTTCATCTTCGACCACCGAAGAAGGTATTCTGAAAGACACAACCTCAATAGGGACAACATTTCACTTCGACCTTTCATCTCCTGATGCTCTGCAAGATTTCCGAAAGGAAATTCAGCCTAAGTTAACCAAGTGTATCCTTGGTAAAGGTTCACCTCGCCCTGCTGCATTCAATAAATTGCATCCAAACGGAAATTGGGTTTTAAGCTAGAATCCAATTAAAGGTTGGGTACAAGACCTGACAGCCAGGGGTTGGTTTATGCGGCTTTCCAAATTCCACTCCTCATGGGAGAAGAAGAGAATTTTCGGTTTCCTCAGACTGGCGACATATGGAAAAATTCCATTCAACGGATCGTTGACATGTGCCCTTATATCGCTCTGGGACCCCGTGTTAAACTGTTTCATCTTGCGCCAAGGTTGCATGATTGTCGCTCTTGCTGATATGGCCTTCCTTATTGGTCTATCACCTTATGATGATAAAGGTCAACAAATAAGAGTGTTCAGGGCAATTGAAGGTGCTGGACCCTTATATAATAGAAGTCACAACCTTCTGAAGCAAATGTTGGCAACGTCCAAAAGCAGCAAGATTGGCTTGAATGCCTATGAATTAAAGTATATCTATGATGTCAAAGTTAAGTAAAGCATGTTTGTTTTTTATTAATCACCTAGAGAGTGATTAAAGTTTTAAAAAAATTATTTTAAGTGTTATGTGAATTTAAAGTAAGTCAAGATTAATTAATTAAAAGGGCATGACGCTTGTGGAAGGATCCCTACAAGTATTAAGTACGGGGGAGTCTAATGTTTTAATGCTTAGTCTCCTAATTGTAGTGTAAGACGTTGCACTACTGTTTTTAGTGGAATCCCCAAGGTTTTTGTGGTATGTGGAGGCGGAGAGCATATACCGTTTTCTCGGAAAGTTGATCCCTTTCCTGTTAGATGTAGTAAGGTTGATGGAGGACAATGCAATAAGTATTGTCACAGCTTCTCGTGATTCCAGTTCATGTACCTAATCAAGTAAAGCAAGTAAAGTAAAGAGTAATAAGTAAAGTTTAAAGTGAAGATTTAAAATAAGTCAAGTCAAGTTGATTAAAGTGGTATTATGTTATTATTTTTTTTTTATGTGCTATCATGTCTACATGATTTTTTAATCAATGAGTTTTAATTATTCAAGGTACTCCTTTTTAAAATGAATTAGACTAGTAGTTTTTCTAATCATCGACTTTATTTATTTCTAAAGTAAGTTAATTTTATTTAAAGGGTTTAATTAATGAAGTTGTTTAATGAACCTAACTTGGAGTTTATTTTTAATGAGTTTTAATTAATTAGATTAAGTTCTTATAATTAGTGTACATAATCAGCATTCGCTGACTTGTTGTGTTATTTGTTCTGCCATGTCTTTTTCTTCGATGGCACTGTGATGATTCATATTCACACTTGTGATTATGAGGAGCAGAAATTATTAGATTCAGGTGATTCAAGTTGATGTATGCTAAGGGATGGCATGGGAATTACTTGAGAGTAGAGAGTTTCTTGTTTATTTAATAAATATTATGTTGGTTTATTTGAAACAATGTTTTAAGGATTATTTATTTCGGAATATTTTTAAAGAGGCCTTTAATGGTTCTTGTTTGTAAGATTTAATTAAATGCATTTAAAATAAGTTTTTAAGAAGATTTAAGTAAAATAGAGTCTTTCGCTGTCGTACTTTGATAATTGCCTTAATATTCAATCAATAGATTTGGTTGAATATGACGGTAATGCACTCTTGATTTTTGTTTTTATGATGCCACGCGTCAAACTAAATATTTTATACAAGAGAAAATTATGGAGGTGTTACATTCAAATTGAATTAATTAAGTTAATGCTTCAATGGAGTCTATGTCTTCTCTCCAAAAACAATGTAGAATAGGAAAAGCTATAATAAAAAAATTGATGTTCTAAAAATAGGGCTAAAACCCCTATTTATACTTTCCTAAAAATAAACATTGAATAAAATTAAAAATGATCTCTTGTTCACACGTATATGGTCGTGTGCTGATGGGTACATGACCGTGTAGCTAGTCCAGTACTCGATCCCAAATTCCATCATGTATGTCCATGATCATGTAGCTTACGTGTAGGTAGAGTTCACATGAAGAGGGTATCACACGACCGTGTAGCTCAAATTTAAAAATACTAATTTTGTTTTAATAGTAAATTTTTCAAAATTTTAATTTTTGTTTGTTGACAACTAATGTCATGAATTTTTTTATTTTTTTTATTTTTTTTAATTCAAGTTATTGAATAAATAATTCATCTAAAATACCTATATTCGATTTCACAAACTTTAATTTTAATTTTAGTTTGTTGACAACTAATGTCATGATTTTTTTTTTTTTTAATTCAAGTTATTGAATAAATAATTCATCTAAAATACCTCAATTCGATTTCACAAACTTTTAAAAAAAAATCGGGTGTACAATAACTATTTTACATCTGTTATAAAGTTGCCCTAAAGTGATCAAAAATTACCCCTGAAATAAATAAAAGTTACCCTAATATGTATAAAAGTAACGTTATACAAATACAAGTTATATATGCTTTATTTGTAAAGAATCACATTTTACATGACTAAAAATTTAAATATTAGTGATTGAAAGTAATTCTATTACCCTTACAAAACTTTTCTTGTTATCTATTTACATTAAAATTGTAACAGTTATTCAAAAATAGGCAAAAAGTTACCCCAAATTGGCCAAAAGTTATCCTTATATTATTCGATGTACACTAATATTAGTATAAATCGGGTGTACACAAAAGTTTTTGATTCTATTTAGTGCTTTAATGATAATTAACTAAAAATATTTAGGTGATTCTAGGGAGACACCATATTCTTACCTTTTGGCTTATATAATAGAGATCATATGACTATAGGTATTATAGATTTAGAATTTGTCTTGCCACATAAATATAATTGGGGCCGAAATCTCTCTTTTGAACCCTAAAAACATGTTGCCACGAGATCCATGAAATGTGAGCTGTTGGCAATATCCATAGGCCCAAATTGTTAATGTATTGTATTCCAAAAAAGAAATAAAAGAAATATTGTTGATGTATTATTAATTTTGTATTCAACTTTCACTCGGCCCATAGATCAATGTCGCTATAGTCCGTTAAGTGCTGGCTTGTACAAACACAGATATTGCAAATTTTTGCATAACCTCTATCCCCCTTTATGCAAATAGCATTGATTGCACTCTAAAATGATGTCGTCATTTTTTTTTCAGTTAATTTTTTTTAATTCAAATTACTTATTATATAATACTACTCCTTCCATTTTATAATATTAGTCCCATATAAAATCAATCATATAAAATAAGAAAAGAAGAATATTTGGAATCTAATATTAAGTACAAAATAATTCATAATTAGTTTACCTTATTTAAGTTTTTTGATTTTTTTTTGGGAAAGCATAAGTCATTGCATAATGGGTAGATATTTCCTTATTTTGAGTCATGTCATCAATTCACAACCAATTAATTCTAAAAAAATTAAGTTAATAATAGAACATATTCAATATGGGTAGATCTTTTTGAAACGCCCAAATTAGTATATGGAACTAACATTATGAAACGGAGGGAGTACCTTTTTTCATATTATTTACAACGATTTGATATAAAATGTGAGTAAAAAATGTATAATCGTTGCAAATAATATGAAATGAAGGTAGTATGTTTATTTTTGTACTAGGTTAGTCCCGTGCGATGTATGGTTTTAATAATAAAAAAAAAAATTCTTGTAAGTGTGTAATATAAATTTTTAAGCAAAACATAACACACTGTGATCCCGCTAGTTAGCTTATTTGAGCTAAAATGAATGACATAATTAATCAATTATTTTCAAATATTAGCTTTACCTTGAAAAAGTTTTTTTTTTTTTTTTTTTTTTTTTTTTTTTTTTTTTTAAATGATGTCAATAATAGTTTGGAGGTAAAATTTATTATAAGAAGTTGCCACGTGGATAGTGATGATGTCAGCAGTAATTACTTTAGTATTAGTTATAAATTTAAAAATGTTCAATCTAATATCCTTTAGTATTACTTTTGTTTTTTTTCAAAAAAAAAAAAAAAAGAGAAAAAAAAACATATTTACTTTTGTTTTATACTTCCTCCGTTCCTTTTTAGATGACACAGTTTGACTTTTGCACTATTCACAAACAACACTTTGACTAGCTTTTGTGATTTGTAGCTACGATAAAACATAATCATGTGGGATCTTGTTTGAATCGTCTTAATGTATATTTTATTAATATCTACTTTTTAAAATTTTATAATATTGACAATGGGAGACATAACTCGTGAAAATTGTACGTTGGCAAACGTGATAAAAAAAACGTGTTATCTATTAAGGAACGGAGGAAGTACAAGTTTACATAATGCAAAATTCTACAAAGAAAAAGTTTATAATAACATCCATCAAATCTAACCCCAAATATTTAGACCCACAATTTCATAATCTAATAAAAATTTTATTTTCATTTTTATTGCATTTCATTTATTTATTTTTTGTTCATCACTAGGATTATAACTATAATCATAATGATGAAAAATAAAGTTTTGAGTATTGACAAATGAAGAAATTAAATTAGTTGACATGAGGGGATAATAGTAGCACCACCTTGAATGTTTAGATGCCATAAGAGTATGGGACCCAAAAATGGAACAAATAGTCTACCAATTTTAATACCTCCCCACGTGGGTGTTATTTATAGTAAAATGATTTGTGTAACATACATAATGTATGTAGGAAACATTGCAATTATCAACTTTCTCTTATAACCAACATTAGGAAGTCGAGTAGAAAGATATCTATAATTAGCCACGAAGGCCCGGGTCCGGTCCTGATCTCAGTCCCGGCCCACTCGATAGATGGCCCCGCAGGTGGGGAAGTCTAGCCGGCCTTAGGGTTCATAGCCAGAGTGTACTGCCTGCCCTCGTGCGACTACCGCGAGTTACCAAATGGTGTAGCAGCCTAACTGCCGACCAATTTTAATAGATTGATAGGAGTTTTACTGTGCGTTATTCCTTGCTTACTCAAGGCAATACTACACATAGGATATTAAAAGCGGTGATTTTTATAATGTATGCATAGTTAATTAAAGGTTATTAGTTATTATTTATTATTGCATATTTGTATGTATGTAATGTCTTAACTGTATATTGTCAATTAATAGATGATTCCAACATGTATCATATCTGCAAGAATCCGTGTGTTTATCGATCACTGATGTTTTTAACTACATAGTAACAAGAGCGTAACGTTTTATGAGTGACCAAAGACGCTTTATATATTGAGACAATACCATTAGAACATAGTTGATGGGATGGAGATTTGAGAGAGGGATAAGGATAGGAGGATCAATTCAGTAAATCCCTTAGCCTATATGGGGCAAGGGATTTGAGAGAGGGATGGATGAGGATAGGAGGATCAATTTGAACATTAGTTACACCAATGATTTAAGATACATTACTTACATACTTAACTAGTTCCTTCCACATTAATATGTATAATAAAGATCAACGTCTTTAGTTTACGCACAAGTTTTATACTTGCATGCACCAATTGATCAATAAGGGGAGTTATCATTTCCTCAAAGATACCTTGTGCTGAATTATTGGTTTTTTTTTTCTTCTTATTTTTAATAAAAATATTTCTATAAAATCAAAGCAATTGCTCAAGGAAAGCATGAGCTGCATAGCTTTACCAAAGTAAAACTTTTGGTTAACAAAAGGACCACAAAGAAAAAACCAAAAAAGTGGGTGGTTTGGTCATATAATTTTATAGCTAAAATTCAGATGGACGAACTATCACTATTAATATTTCTCAACTTTCTGCAAAGAAGACATTAGAGTTGTGACATTACAATTCATACCAAACAAGAAAATATAAAGTGATAGATGTACGTATTATGCCCGTTCCATTAAGATTGTCCCACATTCATATTTTAAATGCCTTATTAATGATAAACATCATATTATCTCATCGACCGATCTCATTCATTAGTTCATGTGGTTTGAAAAAAATAACTTCATATCTATAAAACATATAATTAAAAATATGAGGCAGTATTAGTGAGACAATGACAACATTTTGTCTCAATCATGCTAATAATAATATATTTGAATAGAAAAGGAACCTTACTAAATGATTTTTAGAATATATTTTATTTTCTTTTTGCGTTGATAATTTTCTTGAGCAAGGTCCCCCAAAAAACTTTGGGTGGCCCCTGTGATTTGGTTAATGTCCACAGTTAACCCAACATGTATGACCATGACCCTCCCCATCTCATTATCTCCATGTTCATCTCTCCTTGTTTGCATGCAATTATTAGTATGATCATACAACACGCTACATTCTAATTCTGTGGTCCAATTATGTACAAATCCATGTCTTAATATTTTTACGAGAGTGAAAATGTGCTACTGTATCTAGTTGTCTCCATTTCTTTTTCTATATTGAAAATGAAATACATTATATGACAAATCAATTGCTAGCATAGTAAAGAAGCTAAGACATTAAGACATTATTACGTTAGTTAACCGTTTCGAAAACGCTATCACATGAATACAATTTTACTCGGTTTTCTAAATTTTACTCATATTCATGTAGTTAAATTACTCCCTTTTTAAAATGATATAAATATAACCACCAATGGCGCAATAATGTTAGAAACATGATCTGGATCCTATGATTAGATAGGATTGATCATAATTGTCCAAGATTGTGTAGGATCGACCAAGATTAGTCGTGGCGAACTTACTTTCTACTCGTTTAAACATCAATAAATCAATTACATAAACCTAGAATTTCATCATTCATATTGCTTGAAATAATTGTATTTATTCACATACATAATAGTAGAAACTTTTTTTTTTATTTTTTTAATTATATATATATATATATATATATATATATATATATATATATATATATATATATATAGGATGCTACGATTTGATTTTACTGATTCAATCCTAAATCTTTCACTAATACAATGTGGAACTTAGAAGATATTTTCAATTTTGGAACCCTCGTGATAGGGTTTTGAAAGAGTGAAAAGAGTGTTAAGAAAGAAATTGAAGATTTCTATGGCTGTGCTTGGAATTTGAAGATCTAATCCAAGATTTGAAACTTCTTTGTCAATACTAATGAGTTTGTCTTGATATCTCCTTTATTTAGCTTCATTATTTATTGCTTTATTTATGTTTTTTTTCTCTATTTTTGAGGAAATAGTTTTTTCTTGTTTGTTTTTCATATTACCTTATCTTCTTAATTTAATTTCTCTACGGATATGTTATTCATTCCATTCTTTTTTTTTCCCATTTATGTTTTATGTGGTATTGAGAGTGAGGGATAGCTCAAGTGGTTAGAGCTTCCCTCCCGATTCCAGGTAAGCATGGGATTGATTCTCATCACTTGTCTTTGTGACTCTCTAAACACCCATAAAAAATGTTTTATGTGGTTTTTGACTTTGACCTTAAATAACTCTTGTTTCAATTTGTTTTAGTTTAAATTATGAAAATACAAATTGTACTCCCTCCGTGTTTAAATAAATGAAATGTTTTTCTTTTGCGGCCGTATTTAAATAACGGAACTATTTACATACTTGCTTTTGACTAGTTTTATTATTCATAATTAATGAAAAATCCATTCATATGTACTATAAAGTTTATATAATTTTCATTTGTTAATAGGTAAAATATTTGTGAATGAAAAAATGCATTAAAAAAGCTAAAATGGTAAGTGTTGCAAGTTAAAAAAAATCACAAGAACTTTTCATATATATTCGGGTGCACATAGATGTAGATGCACCCAAGAGTCATAGAGGTAGGTGCACCAAAGGGTCATTTTTTGCTCATTTGATTTTTTTATTTTTTTTATTTTAAGATTTAAAATGAGCCAAAAATAACCTCTATGTTATAAAATATAGGAAAGGAAGAAGAAAAGTGGAAGATGTAGAGAGAATATCATATTATCCATCACTTTCATTAGGCAATGACTACAATTTATACATGTACAGGTGAATATAGTAACTCCCTAAGAACAATAAAGAACCACAATAATGTAGGAGTTATAATGGAAAACAATAAGGCAAAGGGAGTTGCAAGGAGTTATTAAGGGATGTAATAATGTTAAGGGGGTTACAAAGCTATGCATAATGGACATTCATATAAATATATTTCATAACACTCCCCCTTGGATGTCCATTATTGAAGATTATGCCTCGTTAAAACCTTACTAGGAAAAACCCCGTGGGATAAAAACCTAGTGAAGGAAAAGAGTTGCCAACCTTTGAGCCCCACTGTAATCATGTTTTTAGGCATGGTGGCGCCCAAAGGGAAAGAAGCTAAAGATAAAAGAGTCGCCAACAAGTTTTAGGAACTTGTAAACCGTTCACGTGTGTGAAGGTTACACCTCAATCACGATCACGTATATCGCTAACTCCATAGTGGTCTGGAACCATGATTGGATATTCGAGGATGATGGTACGAATCCAACTTGAAAGAGATTGAACCCTCCCTAAATCGGGCTCTAGTTAATTCTTATGATATTCATGTGCGCTTTTCGATCAACATACATACAATAACTTAGCCCTAAACCTGTTTAATCTACGTTGGTTGTTTATTAATGCACAAATAAATCTATTATTGGTGATCACTTGAATTAAAATCATATTAGCCTACAAAAAAATTATTAATTATCTTATTAGGCATGATTTCAATTACAAATTCCCTTTAAACCTGCAAGAAGGGGTGTGATCAAGCAACAACAATAAATCACGAATAATCAAGCAATGTATAATTGACACAACAATCATCATCATAATCAAAACATCATAATCATAATCTCATCAAAACATAATTAATAGTTCTTTAAAAAAAAACATGATTAATAGCAAGATCCTAGGCATGATTCTAAACGGATTAACAACAAACCCTAGCATGTCACTAAAAATCATAATCGAAGCATTAACCTAAACATGATACTAGGAATCAAAATAAACATCCTAACATGATACTAGGATAAAAGAATAATTAAGTAATCGAATTACCTACTTTGATGCCTCATATCTCTTTCTATCAAAACAATACACACGTTAGTAACTTCAAGAAAGATTAAATCAAATAAACCAAATAAATCAAATAAGAACTGAAATATAGATTTGGGACCAAACCCTCATAACTATCAACCTTTCACGTCGAGTTCGAAGGCAACTTCGAGATTGGATTGGAATATTCAAAGCTCGAGAGGGAGGTATGGTGTGTGATTGGGAAAAGTATCAAAGGTGTATAAGGACATGGTTAGGCTAGGCTAAGAAAAGAATCATGAGAGAGAGAAAGTATTAGAGAAGGGATTAGATGATGGTTGTTGGTATAGATCAAGTTTGTTGATGATTGAAAAACGGGGTGAAACGACCTCTTTTTAATAAGAAAAAAGAGGGTCGAAGGATCAGAAAAGAGTTAGAATCTGACTCAGAGTAAAACAGATTCCATCACGGCGCGACAGGCTTATCTCGGCACGACAGCCTTTCGAGGCGCGATGGTGCTGTCGCTCAGCAATGGTTTTTGAAAGACTGAATCCATATGAAATTCTATTCCCAATCGGATTGGGTTAATTGAATATCCGTACGTATTCTATTTTGACCAAGATTAGGATTATTAAAAAAACAAATGTTTTATTCGATGTAAAATTCTTAAATATTTATCTTTTCAAAATCAGGATAAATTAGAACCTTCTAGAGAATTCTAGAAGCTCCTAATTATAATAAAACCTAAGAGATTTAGGATTGAAAGAACCTTTCTAGAGGATTATAGAAGCTTGTAATAAATCCTAATTGGTTTAGGAATGAGGTTAAGGTTAATGGACCCTCCACATGGTCATTGGGTCGCAGGTAAGGCTAGGTTTGGGCTCGGTTCGATATTTTGGCCATAACTTCTTCGTTATAAGTCGGATTTGGGCTTATGATATATCATTTGAAAGCTCTTTCCAAGCCTCATTCATTGACTAAAATTGATTGGTTTGGACGTTTTATAAAGAGGACACAAAATGAATGATTTTTAAAGACACGAAATGAATGATTTTGGGTTTAAAGACATGAAATAAATGATTTTGGGTTCAAAACATTTTAAGAAAGGTTAGAAATGGTCGAGGCTTAAGGGAATTCACAAGACTCTTCAACTCTTCACCTAACTCGATAATCAAAGACGTGAAAGGTACTCATCACTAGATTTAATTTTTGGGGAGACACAATCAGGTGTCTACAAGCGCGTATTTTCTCCCCCTGATTTTACATCACTTTAGATGTTCAATGCAATGGATCCAATACTGACATAAGCAAGTTCTCCTATGTAGCAACAAAATCTTCATTGATAATTGATTTTCAAAAATTTAACTTGTGTCTTCAAATCTTCACTTGAAACGTTATATTATCTTCTTGTCATCTGAATTATGAGAATAATACACATAGAATGTAATGATGTATATATCACTTTCTTATGTACCAATGTTTTGGCAAAATTCCAAATACATATATCTTGATAATAACCTCATTTTAGATGAACACATATCCTTATATAAAAGATAACGGTTCTTATACATATTTGACTTACTTGTACCTTCTTCTGGAGGTCATTAATATATAGCTGAAATTTATCAATATTTGATCAAACACTCGTAAAACATATAGATATCATCATTGTCAAATAAGAATTATCGGTAACATGAATCATCTCGATCAATGCATCACTTCTAGTTCTTCCGGACCATAACAAAATTATTCGCACGGATAAGTATTTCATAATTGCAATTCTTTATACATTTTATATTAATTTGAGAGTTCTCTTAAGAATACAAAAAAATAAAACATTACAACTCTTACATGCTTAAACTTCAGGTTAAGATGTCATGAATTTAGTCCAAAATAATCTTTTAGAGTTTTGGATAATATCTCATCAATGTTGCAATATTCAAAAGTAAACTTTTTAAAATAGACATATAAATAAACAATGTCTAAGTTCTTAGGAACTCTTCTTAATTAATTTCATTCATGGCTCATAACATGCTATTAGAACATTATATGCTTCTAAACCCATTAGCCAATTGGAGTTTGAATCTCTTCTTAAATGCTTTCATAAAACATGCAAATTATTCTTACAATACTTGGCATGCATATTCATTTATATACCAAAACCATGATTTGGAAGTAATGATAATAATTTTAAATGCAATATGAAAAGTAGTGATATATGAATAAATCAATATCATACAACGATAGACTATAGATGATATATGTATATGACGAATGATGCATATATACTTCCTATACATGGATATGAATGTAAGACTTAAAAATGCAAAATATTGTACAATGTAGATTTTAGGATCCATATTTTGTTGGACTTCAGGTCCATGAACTCTTTAATTTATCATAATCATAATTATGTCGACATTAAAATGGACATCTAATTCAGATCACCTCTTCACAAGTCCATTACTTAATGCATATGCATTTTTGCGGTTTTATTGTATACTGGTATCATAAACATTATTTCATGTAACATTTGCATGATAATCAATATCGATCCTGAATACATTTTTCATTGGTACCATCATACTTTGCTCATAATGTAGGCCATTTAATATAATTCAGATATTCATTCCACTTTTGGGATATTTCATACTTCGTACAATATTATTTTACCGATGTTTTATACTCTTAAAAATATCATTTCTTGTCACGTATCTCATCTTTGTATAGGAATCAGTCATATAATCTACACTTTATGTGCACGTAGAGATAAAATTAATCAATATTGGCAAGATTTATCTCAATGTATGCACATAATTCCACTATGACCAAAATGTATCTTCTACGCCCCTGGAGGGGTCATAACTGATTACAAATCAAATCATAGTGTAATGCACAACTTATTTTGATAATACATAGACAACCGTTGGCCTTACATTTAAACTTTTCACATGCATGACCAATTATAGGGATCAAGTAATAATTCCAAATTTTGCCAACTTATTCCAGTTCTTCTCCCCCTAAGTTGGTAAAATATTTCAAATATAAGGGCGTTAAATTTTTAACCAACTTAGAATATAATTTCATGTGCAACAAATTTCATCCTTTAACAGAACCATAATTAACAATTTTTTTATCTCTTCTTGGGAATAATGTAATTTTCAAATGTAATTTTGATAAATATTTCGTGATTTGATTCTCTTCTAGAGATTAATATCAATGAGGAGTCGTGAATTGTGCAGTTGTCTCTTTCTTATTTTATTTCTTATGTGCTGACATACGATAGCCCCAATCAAGAGATTCTTTTACTAATCAAATAGCTTGTATATTATAATATATACCACTACATATGGTGATCTTCAAGTCATCTAAATGCTTGGCTACATATATGTTATTATGGTGAATTTCTGGTCACATATTACTTGTTTGCATACAAAGTTGTTCAAAACCAATATTGTATCTCTTGATTTTTTTCAATCAAACTACGAAAATCACATGATTCAAATAATGTTCAATCACAATGTCATGCATGTCTTGCCTTTCAATCCATATATACATGTGATATGAAATAAATTCAACACATTATTTCTTTATATCAAATAAAAGTTCAAGTTTTCATAATGGGTACATTAAACCCGGATGGCCTAACTTATCACATCAAATAATTTTTCCAAATCTAACTTCTCATTATTCTAACAACATTAGTGATCGCATATACAAATTGTTCATACATAGCCATGTATATGATGTGATATAACAATGTCAACATACGTTTTTCAGCAAGACATACAATCGACTAATTATACTTTATTAAATGATAACTTATTCTAAAATATCAATTGCAATCTTGATACATGTCAAATTTATTGATCAAACATATTTTACTCTTCAAGAGCATCCTACATATAATCTAGGCATGTACCCCTTTTACTTGATATAACTATTCTCAACAATGCTTTATCAATATAAACAATTATATTTGTTCATATCCATCTTTAGGATGGTGTCATGGTAAATTTTTTTATAATTATATTCCTTGACATTTAAGCTAATGTATATACCAAACAAACCAATAATATAACATAATATTCACTAGGCGAAAAATGGTAATCAGCACCGGTTCAAAACCCCCATTTAGCACCGGTTTTGAACCGGTCCTGATTTGAGGGATGCCAAAAACAAAGAGATTTTGCACCGGTTAACCGGTGCTAAAAGTAAGTGCCGCGCTTTTTTTTTTTTTTTGTTTTAACTACAATTGGCACCGATTAACCGGCGCCTATTATGCCATCAAAATATTAAAAAAAATTGCAATTTTTTCACTTCAAAATCAGTATACAATAAAACAAAACCCAGAAAGTTCGTATTAATATACATTAATCACGAAAAAAAATGAACAACCATGAACACCAAAATCGTAATATATATATATATATATATATATATATATATATATATATATATGCATCAAATAAATTGTTATTTTACAATTTATAAAAAATAAAATAAATAAAAACGTAACAATGAACAACAAACTTGAATCTTGAATCCTTCGTCTATAGTCGCTGCAGTTGTAATTTTTTTTTTTTGAAGGAATACTACCTGCATCAATTAAAACACCAAAAATGTAAGGGTTAATTACGAACTCAGAATTTCTCAAAAAAAAAAAAATTTACGAACCCAGAAAGTTCAACCCAGAAATTTCGACCTAGAAAGTTCAACCCAAAAATGTAAGGAAAAACCCAGAAAGTTCAACCCATAAATTTTAAACCCAGAAAAACCCAAAAAAAACCTAAACATGTCGAACCCAGAACCCAAAAAAACCAGAAACTTTCAACAAAAAAAACTCAGAAATTTCTGATTTTCTAATAATTAACGGAGAGAACATGAATAATTAACGGAAAACACCCAGAAAAAACCAAAAAAACCGAGAATCAAGGCAAATTTAACATAAATAATTGAACCAAAACGCAAAACTAAAGAACCCAGAAACCCTAACCTCAAATTTTTTTATTTTCTAATAATTAACAGAGCGAAGAACGGCGGCTGATGCTTGCATGAACGGCGGCGGCGATGGTTTCGAAACTTCGACTAAGGTTTTGAAATTGAGGAAGAAATGAGGAAGAGAGAATAGATGAGGAAGAAGAAGATGAGAGAATAGATGAGGAAGAGGAAGAGGAGAGAAGAGAGAGAAGGAGAGAAGAAATAGAGAGGCGGATTATGAGAGAGAGGGGCTAAGGGAGTATAAAGGGTTTAGAAAATGTAAGGGTTGAACCTTTTTTTTTTTCTTTTTTAATTCGCACCGGTTTGAACCGGTGCAAAAAGATAATTTCGCACCGGTTTGGTTGGAACCGGTGCGAAAACTCTATTTCCCAATCCCGCCTATTTTTTTTAGCACCGGTTTTCAAAAACCGGTGCGCATTGTGTGGTGCCTATTTCATTTTTTCTACTAGTGATTGTTCATGTGCAAGGATTACATAAAATAAGGTAATCTCCCCCTAAACTTTACATACAGGGAACAAAAATTCATCAACCTTTTAAAATGTCTTGCACCATTTAAGTCTTTTAGTATTTTGACAATGTCATGCGTCAAGCAAAGTATTCATATACAGATTATACACCTATTTTAAACTTATTATAATGAGGTGTACACATAAATATGGCTGCTTAGATATAACAATTCTAAGAAACTCTTGATCATTGTATCAATCATTAAATCACAATCGCTTATATAAGCATGGGTATAACAAATAGATTAATTAATCAAGTTAATTTGCTATAGAGTCACATATATGGACTAGCTCATAGTCAGTTTCTTAAACTCATAAAACATTTAATCCTGCTCAAATAAATAATCTTTTAATCATATATGAATTGCTTGTGAATCTTAACACGAATTGTAATCAGGAATACATCACACGCATATAATTCATACAATTATTTATCCACTTTCGGGCTTTCGGGAATGAGTATATTTAGTTGAATGTAATTAAATCCTCATTTACAATATCACATCATATGTATATTTGGGAATATAAGACTACTAGCATGATCTGGATCCCTTTCATCATTTCAAAAAATGTCCTACTCACTGTGGAGTATGTACATTCAATATATAGGATGAATTTATTATTTTGTTCATCCACGTATAAAAAATGAGTTCTCATCAAATTATTCATAAAGTTTCTTAAACCTCAAGCTATTTAATACACAAAACAGTTGCATGAAAAATTAGAGCTTGAGCTATCACATATTTTCCTAATGATATATTTCCTTAGTACTCCAATGTAAGGGGCTGTAATTATTTGTGTTTATTTCAATATTTAAGTCTCTCCATTTTTTATTTTTTTTTCTATTTGAAATATAAACATTATTTAATACAAAGTATTCTAAATTAATATTAATATGTATGGAGTACAAAGATTTTATAACACTTTTTCGATGTGGGGTAGTTATTTTGAACTCGCACCGTTTGTAGGTATGAAATGAAGTACAAAAGTTTATAGTAGTTTATAATTGTATGATAACTTGTTTAATTTATTCAATTCGTCTTAATAAGTACTTAAAAATTTACTAGACATTTATATATCTAGAACTCAATATTTTTTACCGTTCCTACGCTAAATCAAAGTAGATCTACTAAAGTTTCGAACATTGCAAAACTATCTAACATCCAACACTTTTATCACTTATATGCAAGTAGTTATTATAAAATATTATGCAAATATGCATGAGGTTTAAAAGGCCACCAATAAGAATTCTCCTCAAAGGGCTAGCCATACCGCGAGCATCGTGCATGTAAGAATCCCTATTAACCGGAAGTATGTTGTTGCTTACATCTTACGAATAGTGTTTGGACAATAATACTCTCTAAAATGCTTATTTGCCCTCATTAATGTTATTAATTGTCTTTTTTGGAACTCTTGTGCGGACATTATACCCCTAAAAATAATTGTTATATATTTACCCTCATTAATGTTGCCAGCATCTGAAAGAATTCTCAAAACATGGCTAGACACACGCGCGTTAGCCACCCTATTTAATTAAAATATGGAAAATTTGTATTTTACCACCCACAACTAACCCACTTTTTAAATTTACCACAAAAAAAAATATTTTAAAATACCACCCAAAAAGAACAAAAAGACCTAGCAAACGGGTCGGTCAGGTACAGGTTGGGTTAATTTCGGGTCAATTAATATTTGGATCGGGTCAATTCAAGTTGGGTTGATTTCGGATCAATCAATATTTGGGTTGGGTTTCGATCGAGTCAGGTCGGGTCGGGTCAATTCAGGTTTCAGGTCAATGGTTATTCGGGTCGGGTCAGGTATCAGGTCAACACGTCAGGTTGAGTTGAGTTCGGGTAGAGTCGAGTCATTTCAGGTCAGGTCAATTCGGGTCAGTCTTCGGGTCTAATTATCGGGTCAGGTCAATTCGGGTCAGATCAATCTTCTTCTATGTCGATGTAGAAATTTGACCAACAATATGTTATATTCATCAATAAGTATAAATGATAACAATTGAATATTAATAAAATATTCATTAGACAATTCCAATAGTACTATACACATAGACTGTATGGTTTCATATGTATAATCACTATCATTGATTAATTGGTCAAAAATTCAAATTAGTTTAAGTTAATAGTGGAAAAAATTTCAATGTAACACTTAAGAAAAGAAGAGTAATAGTAATAATAACAATAACAAGCGTTCCTAATCAAGTGAAACTCTTTATGAATTACGAGTACTAGATTACACGCACATTCCTACAGTACTATACACACAGACTGTATTGTTTAGGTTATTTTCGATAAGTGTTTATTCGGGTAAAGTAATTGAGCCTTAAATCAGTTAGGTTACTTTGAGTATTAGTTAATTTTGGGTAGGATCATTTCGGGTATAGTTCGGGTCACTTCGGGTTTTGAGTCTGTTCAGGTCAATCAATTCGGGTTAAGATCGGGTCAGGTCACTTTGGGTTTCGATTCACTTTGGGTCCGATCGCTTGGAGTATTGGGTCAACTTCGAGTTAGGTTAATTCGAATATCGGGTCAACTTTGGGTCAGGTCAATTCGAGAATTGGGTCAAGTTCGGCTCAACTCCACTTCGTCGAGTGATCAGTTTCGTGTTCGGGTTGACGTTTTTGGGTTAATTTCGGGTCACAAGTCGGGTCAGTCGGGGCTGGTCATTCAGGTCGGGTCATAAGATTGCCAATTCATCTTATTTTTTCTTATCTAATTTAATCTGATTTTTTTTATTTAACTTGATTGTTTGATTGGACTAAATTTTGAATTTATACATACGCTAATCTATAAGCGGAAAAAAAAATATCAAATGAGGTATTATTAGATTTGTATTAATATGTATTGTCTAAAGATCAGATGTAATTTTCATAACTTTTTTCATTACGAAGGTAAGATATTTAGTGATTAAAAATCGCAATAAAAAGATATTCCTTATTATATTTTATATTTCAACGCTTTCTATAGTCAGCCATTTATTTAATTATTGCAACACTTCTTTATATTAAATGAAAACATACTACACTATTTTATTATATCTCTCTCCTTACATTGTTTACACTCATACCCTACCCACACTGTTTAATATTTCTTTTTTCTCACATAATCACATCCTTTACTTTTACATAAATTATTCCCTTAATATCACTTTTTATTTTCTTTTTTTATCATTTTTTTATTCCCTGAACTTCACTTACACATTGTTTTAATAAATTAAACTCAACCGCATAAAATTCTACCCCGGTCAAAGTGTTCTAATTGAAAAAAAAAAAAAAAAAAAAACAGAGGATGTAAGGTCTAATGTGAACCTATTTTTTTCATATTTGATCTGAATTTTTTTTTTTTTTTTTTTGGGGTATCTAATTTTAAATAATTAATAAAGTCTTAAAATAAAGTAAATTAAACATAGTCTTCAGTCTTACTTAGGTTAGTTGGATTTGGGAGGTCCAGATTCAAATTTAAATTTTAAATAGATGTGACGACTGTTTATCAATTGTTTAGTTCTTGTTCTTCTACATACATAACTCTTTTTAATTGCTTTTTTTAGATCAACTGTTTATCCCGAAGGACAATGCATTTCCATATTTTTTCAAGATCTGACCTTTCATGTTAAGTGACAATCTTTAATTTCTTAAGGATTTAGGTCAATATAACTCCTCACATCGTTTCTGTGAACACTATTCTTTTTCATCATCTCTCCTTTTCGTTTATTCAACTTCCCATCAAAACTTTGTGAAAAAAAAATCTCATCAAAAACTTTTCTAATTTAATTTATTTACTATGTACAATTAATGTCCACATACTTTTATTGGAAAGAATGTTTTCTTTTCACTTCCTATACAAAGTTCATGCTTCGCATATGAATCATATAAGCAATGATCTAACTTGAATTAGATTGGCGGATCTAGAAATTTCAAAATGGGGGTCCAAAATTTTTAAACTTTAATATAACAAAAAAAAAAGGATTTTTTTTACAAAATCAAATGTTAACTGATATTATTAAAGTTTTAATAATGCATGTGAAATGTTTTTACTTTTAGTTCTTATTTAATTTAGCTAAGTTTACACACATCTTGCATTTCTTTTATATTGCAACATGAGGTAATTAGGTAATTACATCGCCTCTTATTCCACAAATTAAACCTTAAGATAACAATAATACGAAGATAACAAAACTTCAAATGACTATATTTTCATGACGTATAAATCACAATATGTGGTTACTTATAGAGTAAGACTTATGATAAGAGTGTGTGAATAGTACTGTATTAAAAGCGTACATGTTGCAATATTTATAAAATAGATTTAATATATCATCTAAGTTTTTATATGATATATCTAGAATTTCTACTACTTGGTCTTGTGTTTAAGGAAACCAACTTGAAAATGGGATAGCAAAAGCTATTAAAATAAAAAGTACATATTTTACTTAGCCTTGAATTTCATTATTTTTTTGCAAAATGGGGATGCAAGTGCTCCCCATCAAGGCCACATGCATCCGCCATTGGATTTTGTTAGTCTCATCTTATTTGATCTCTTAATATGATTGAATTATAATCATTTGCTTACACTTATATAATCAAAAGAACATTATCAAGTGAGATATTATATATTCTTGCCAAATCCGTTTTATTGTGTAGTCTATAAATATCTAATTATTATTATTTTCATTGATAAAGAATTAATTAGTATGTTTGGCAATTAGCAAACTGAAATAAAAAGGCATGACTTAATTTTGTCTGGTTTTTGTTTGCTTTGTTTTATCACTACAAGATATAGGCCGGATTCCAACGGAAACGTTCAGACGGAATTTGGGTCTGTCAGAAAATTCCGTCGGAAAAGGTAAGTTATGACGGAAAATCCGTCGGAAATATTCCGACGAATTTTTTTTCC
Organism: Chenopodium quinoa; assembly: GCF_001683475.1. NCBI lineage: Eukaryota > Viridiplantae > Streptophyta > Magnoliopsida > Caryophyllales > Amaranthaceae > Chenopodium > Chenopodium quinoa. The sequence goes on along the minus strand of NW_018744996.1, from coordinate 1,131,290 downwards.
CTCGGAATTTACAGCTTCCGACGGAATATTCCCTCGAAAATTTTTTTTCCAACGGAATATTCCGTCAGAAGCTGTAAATTCCGAGGGAAAAAAATCCGTCGGAACAAATAAAACAAAAATAAAAAACCAAACCCTAACTCTAACCCTTTTCTCTTCTGCCCTTTTCTTTTTTTTTTTCCCTCTCCTCTTTCTCTCTCCTGCGCCCCTTCTTTCCTCTCTTTCTCTTTCTCTTTCTCTCTCCTCTCTTCTCTTTCTCTCTTCTCCTGGTCGCCTCTTTTCTTCTCCTTCTTTCCTCTCTTCTCTGTCCGCCTCTTTCTTCTCCTTTTTTCCTTTATTTTCTTCTCCTTCTTTCTTCTTTTCTCTGTCCGCCTCTTTCTTCTCTCCTCTTCTTTCCCCTCTTTCTTCTATCCATGACCAACACCATCACCAACAACCAACAACAACAACAACGGAGACCACAACCACCGTGCAACAACAGCAGCGACTACAACAACACCGACAACGCGCAACAACATCAATTGCACAGCCACCGTCGCGAAAATCGTCAACCACACAAGTATTGTAGATCTAGTTTTATTATTTTATAAATTTCTGATTATGGTTAATTTTTGAAGTAATTGTAATATTAGGTTATAAATTGTATGAGATAATTGTATATTTATCTAATTCCTTAAATTTTTTGTGGTTGATTTAATTTTTATTTTTACTGAAATTCGGAATGTTAGATCTTGTTTCGCTTTTTTTTTTGGGTTAATTGTCATTGTTTTCGTGGTTAATTTTAGATCTACATGTTTTTCATTATTAGATCTACCTGTTTTGGTGGTTAATTTTACTTTCGATTTTTTTTTTGATGGTGGTGAACGGTGGTCGTGGTGTGGGGTTTGTGCTAGTGGTGGTCATTGTTTGAGGTTAGGGCTGGTGGGGAGTGGTGGAGGCTGGTGGGGAGTGGTGGCGGTTAGGGGGGAGGTGAGGCCGTGGGGTGGTGATGGTGTGGGGTGGGCGGGGCTGTTTTTTTTTTTTATTAACTTTTCCGACGGAAATTTCCGTCGGAAGGAAGTAGCTTCCGACGGAAATTCCGTCGAAAGAGGTATATTCCGACGGAATGTTTTCCGTCGGAAAATTGCTGCGGACTCTCGATTAAGGTCAACAACTGCGCCGACAGAATTAAATCCGTCGAAATAGGTCTTCCGACGGAATTTCCGTCGGAAAAGGTCGAATTTCCTACAAAGGGTTTTGCGACAGAACATTCCGACGAATTTCCGTCGGAAGACCAATTTCCAACGGAATTTTTCCGTCGAAATTAAGCTGTTTTCTAGTAGTGTATATTGATATGATCTCTTTCCATCTCCTATCGCTTAGGAAGACCTTCTAATATTATCTCTCTCGTTCCCGTAAAAAAAATATATATTATCTCTCTCGTATGTAATATCTTCATCCATATAAGTAGGGGTGAAAGTTCGGTGTGTGGTGTGGTTTATAGCACAAACCGAAACCAACCACATTAATTCGGTTTTGGGATTTTTCAAACCACACTGCACCATATTACTATTGAAACCGAACCAAACCACATCGTTTTAAATTCCGTTTTTCAAAAGAAAATCGAACCACACCATAATTTTTCATCGTCTTCCTTTTTGCTCCATCTAACTAGTCATACTCCAACATCGCCCACATTGGTTGACATTCTTGGACATAAAAAAACACAAGTTTTACTATTTTTTGGCTTTATATATGTAGGGTAGAAATTAGTATTCGGCTAGGCTATAATTTGGATATGGACCATAATTTAGTTTGGATTTCGGTTTTTGGTTTATCAAATCTTAAAACCGAAACTAAATCATATTAATTCAGTTTTGAGATTCCTCAAACTGTATCGAACAATATTAGAAGAAAAAAAAAACACTTCACCACATTTCTAATTCGGTTTGGTTTGCGGTTAGGTCGGTTTTAAACCGCATTAGTTTCACCCCTACATATAAGGCTCTGTTCACTCCACTTCAATAACACAACACTAAATTAGATATTCAGAATGACACGTGTCACCTTTTAGTACTGTGTTTTTTCTCCAAAATAATTTTTTTTTTCTATATATGTTAAATCTTTTTCAAATTATATATATCATACTATTATAATATAACCTTCCTATTTGACCGCCTTTTTTAAGAAAAAAAAAATTCACGCCATTTATATTATAGCAAATATCTAAAACTATCACCAAAGTATTTAATTATTTTTTAATTTTTTTTTGCAAAATTTCAAGAAAACAATTTAGAACATATAATATTTTTTTTTCTAATTTGACAATCATATTTTTTTTTTTGCATATACACTCAACTAGAATATTTTTGCATATATTTAAAATATTTTGTATTGTTTATTAAAACAAATGAACAAAGATTAAGTAAATACTAAATTAATACTTTTATCTAAAATTATCCTATAATATTTTTTTTTTCTTTTTTTGAACTTTACTACTTTAGTAATAAAGTGTATTTCAATTAAAAAAAAACATTTTGGTAACATATATATGTACAAGGATGTCCTTTATTTTTTACACTTAAAAGTAGCATTAATAATAGCACGGGTATTAAAATAGAATTTATTTATTTTTTTTAATACAAATCCCATATACCTTATTTATAATTTTTTTATAAAAAAATAAAGTCCAATGCTTTAATAGCCTTGACATTGGTATAAGAATAAAAAAAATAATGGTGTACCATTATTGTTGAATTAATATAGCAATTTGTTACATTATACTTCAAAATTAGTAACAACCGTGCGTGGCACGTGCGTTGCAGGGGACCTAATCTAGTTAAAATATATAAAAAAAATAATAAAAAAAAAAAACGAAGTATTCCATAAAATGAGATGGCCCAGGTTACTCATAATGAGTAACAAAAGTTGTAACTCAAATGGCAATGTAATAAATATTCGCATTGGATTTCGCAAATAATAATTTGTTTTAGTGGATTGCTAAACACCACCATAAAAAATGATCACCACCACCAACATTTGATACGAATGGACAACCACGCCCTTACTATTTCACCACCCCTTATCCTCCCCGGCGACCCACCACCCCATCCGACCGACAACAACCACCACCACCCTGACCGACGACCCATCACATCCCCCTCAATGACGACCCACCACCTTCCCTCGCCGACGGGAAGGTGGTGGTTTTTTTTTATTTTCGGCAACTACGATAACCAGAGCCCAAAACAGGTTACCGGGCACGGTTACCGATTTTAGGCTCCGGTTACCATGCACAGTAAACGGTTACCACGGTAACCGAATCCCAAGATCGGTTTACCGTGTCCGATAACCGGAGCCCCAAACCAATTAACGTGGCTGGTAACCTGTTTTGGGCTCCGGTTACCGCGATTGTTGGAAATAAAAAAAATCACCACCTTCCCATTAGTGAGGGAAGGTGGTAGATCGTCATTGAAGGGGATGTGGTGGGTCGCTGGTTAGGGTGGTGGTGGTGATTGTCACCAATCAGTATGGTGGTGGTGGTCGTCGCCGATCAGGGTGGATGTGTCAAGGTGTTAGTGATTGGTGGCAAGAGGGAAGATAGTGGTGAAATACTAAGGGCATGATTGTCCATTCACACTAAATATTGGCGGTTTTGATAAATTATATGCGGTATTTAAGTCTTTTTTTATTAAGTTGAGTTGTATGGCGTGTAACGGGGGGAGTTAGTGCTGGACTGGTGGGTTAATGTGTCTCTAGAAGAGAGAGAAAGCAAAAGGATTGCCAGCGGAATCGATAGAGAACACGAGCAACGGAGCAACGGCGTATGAATCTCTAGGTGAAGGGTAATCAGATCACTAGCGACGGAGCGACGGTGTACGAATAAGCTGCAGATTCAGGTTAACACATCTAATACTGGCACAACTGAAGAATATTAATTATTCAATTTCAGATCAAGAACGTAATGATATCAAGATTAATTATTCAATTTCATCAATGATAGCAATATTAATTATTCAATTTCATCAATGATATCATCATTAATTCATCAACAAACTCATCAGCAAACATGTATTGCAATCTCAATGATACACAGATAACCAATGAGACACAACCCAAGATTAATTATTGAATTCCCAAAATAGGGAATTCCTAATTATGTTCGAAGTTCAATTGAAGCCCATAAACCAGCAACAACAGCATAAAAACAACTGTGGAAGTGCTTACATGAATTCAACGGTTAATCTGATTATCGACGAAGACGAAGCTCGCTATCTCCGCTGCTTCAGTGCTCCGCTCGCTATCTCCAATGTCCTTGAATTCATTTGGTTCGATTTCGAATATCGACTCGGAGAGCAACATTAACCAATTTCAACCCTAACCAAGTTCGCCGGCAAATCGGAAATCAACTTCAAAAACTCAATTCGCTTCCTCTAACCTCCGGGAGCAAACCCTGGTTATTCGAAAACCCTATCATTAACGCCATTAACGCCCCTTTTCCATTCGTTTCTACGAATAACCCAATACAGACAATTATGCCCTTACTAACGCCACCAGAAATCACCAGCGTGCCCTTTGAGTATTAATTGATGTTACTCAAATTGAGTTACTTGGATTTACTCAATATAAATAATTTCAATTGCGTAAAAATAAGTTTAGTTCTATAAAAATAAGTTTCGGTCACTATATACATACCTCTAATTGAGTATATGTACTATATTTAACATAGTAAGTTAATATTAAATCATTCAATAGTTTATCTTCTTTTCATAATGTGTTTTAGTTTGTTTGTTTAAGCTAACATTAGATAATTGAAGCATGTTTACATATTGGTGTTTTGACATTATACCACTTTGGTATCACGTGGTTTCATTAATTTCTTGAGATTTATATCGATGTTCTTTTTTGATATCATCATATATATGTTTTGCTCTGCATAATAATAATAATAATAATAATAATAATAATAATAATACCTTTTTGTTATGTACACTGTAGGCAATTATTATGAAAATTAATTAAATTAAATTAAATATATACTTCAATATATTTAGTGTAGGCAACCAATAGGAATGAGCATGTGAAATATGAATGGAGAAACAGCAAGTGGGGCACATCATCTAACGAGATGTTTCAAGTAAGATCAATATAGTTTATAAAATGAAACTACAATCGTTGGATCACTAACAACTGGCTAAAGGGCAAACAAGTAGGTTGAAAAAAAGGGCTTATTATTATTGATTGAATTGAAGTGATATTGATCGAGGTTTGGCTTGATTTGGTTGTCTTAAAATGAAGTTGGCCTAATCATAAGGATGTCCTTGCATGTGTGGTGTTACTTGTGTACGTTAAAGCCATGCACACGAGGACACCGCCTTTATGTTAGTTCAAATATTATTGAACCCTACCATTTCAAATTAGTCTTTTCATTGATCTATGGACTTTGGTTATGCTACGTTTGCTCTTTGGATTTAGCATTTTGGATCACTTTTTAAGATTATTAATCATCTACTTATTATTTGTCATTATATGTTCAAGTGTTTACTATATGGCAAAAATATCATCTTTCTTGCACTATTGTTAATAGTATTCATTATTCTTATCAATCTTTATCATTATAATTTTTATCATTTATATATGATTAATATGTCACCAATTTTTATTAGAGTTAACTTGCAACCCTACTTACATAATTAAATGCATACACAACTTAAGTGTGTTTGAGCAAGTGACATGAAGGTGTTACTAGGACTACAAACGAGGCAAGTTGATGATTTGAATCGGGTTATTGACTTCTGTTTTGTGCTTTTGTAGCCATTTAAGACATAATTAGGCTTTGGAATTGGATTTGGAAATCAAGAAAAGCTAGAATATAATATTGTAGGTCGCAAATCATTAGTGGATGAATGATATCGACTAGTACTGTCAAAACGGTTTGACAGTTCGGTTTCGGTTCGGTTTGAAATCGGTTCAAATGTCTTACGGGTCGGTTTCAGTTCGGTTTAAATAATTATCGATTCGATTCGGTTTCGGTTTATTCTTGAACGGTTTAAATTCGGTTCGGGTTGTAAACGGTTCGGTGCAGACGAGTTGCGGTTTGTTAACGGTTCGGTGTAAACGGTTTTTATCCCGGTTTAAATTCGGTTCAGGTTGTAAACGGTTCGGTGCAGATGGGTTGCAGTTTGTTAACGATTTGGTGTAAACGGTTTTTATCCCGGTTCAAACAGTTTCGGGTTAGAAACGATTCGGTTTCTTTTTTGGTTCATTTTTATTTTAGTTCGGTTTATAACTGGTTCGGTTTGTTAACGGGTTCGGTTCTTCTACGATTTAACATTATTTGGATCGGTTTTATTTCAGGTTTACTAAATTACTGTTCGGGTCGTTTTTAATTTCAAAAAATCGGGTTTTTATCGAGTCGTTTGGATTCTGGCAATTAAACGATTTTGGTTTGAAATTTTATACTACTTTCTAACTTTTTGCTGGTTAACAAGTTTTATATCAAGCCGAGATTTCATCACTTCATATTGAGGCATCATATTATATGCAAATTTTCATTAATTTTATAAATACATATCATGTTATGTTTCCAGTTTAGCCATACGATCTCACAAGTTTATTACGAATTAGATTATAAAAGTTTAGTGCATTAATGTAATATTGTTTTACTATCATATTATTATCTACTTCTTATTTGATCATTTAGTTAATAGTGGACATCATACTGAGGTCATAATAACGAGGGATGAATTGAGGAGATAATGACCCGCACTGACCCGCCCAATAACAACCCCTAGTAGGGAGTGGTTTGTAAACGGTTCGAATTATAAGCGATTCGGTTCATAAACGGTTCGGTTTATAAGCGGTTCGGTTTATAATCAGTTCAGTTTATAAACGGTTCGGTGCAAACGGGTTGCAGTTTGTTAAAGGTTCGGTGTAAACGGTGTTTATGCCATTTCAAACGATTTCGGGTTAGAAACGGTTCGGTTCATTTTCAGTTCAGTTTCCTTTCAGTTCGGTTTAGATTTGGTTCGGTTCTTCAACGGATTAACGTTTACTCGGATCGGTTCAGTTTTGGTTTTACTAACATGCGGTTCGGGTCGATTTTCGGTTTCATAAAATCGGTTTTTAATCGGTTTGGTTCTCATACGGATCGGTGGAAACAGTTCGGTTTCACCAGTTCGGTTCTGTTTTTGACAGTGCTAATATCGACTGATTAGGCATTTATTGATTTATATAGTGATTTTTCTTTAATTGGTACATTTAATGAGAATGAAACTATAGAGATATAGTATGTACGGAGTGACTTACTAACTTCCATTTTGGACTTTTGTTGCTCTGGATCAAAGTCGTAAACTCTTCAACTTGGCTTGTATAACTAAATTAGTTTTTCTTCATAAGTTTTAAATTTTATTTTCTTAATACTTCAATGTAATTTTAAGGTTGAACGTGCTATAATTAACATATCATAAAATGAGTTTAAGCTAAGAAATTTTAGCAAACAATCGGCTCATTTAAAGCTTTATGTGCAATGTGCAATGTGCCATAAGCCTACCCTACTGATTCTTGCCAATGCATAGTGCATCAAAGCAAGGGTTTGAGTGCAAACGAACGTTTTTAACTAATCTACTACTTGTTTCCATGCTAGGAAGTGTCCTTAATTCCTTATTGTATTCAAGGATTTGAAGAGGAGATAGGTATGTATGAGAATGTTAAGTAGTTTTGTGGGAAGATACCCTGATTTGTTGGTTGAATTTTATGATAAATTTTTTGACCCAAAAGGCATAATTATTTATTTTGAACATAGTTTGACATAAGATACCATTGATCTATATATGTATTAACAATAACGTAACATATACTATGTATACTGTATTGAGAAACAAAGTTAGGCCTTCATTAGTAATATAACATTATATTCGTTGTTTCAACATTTGGAGAAGAGTCCTAAATTACTTAGTTGATACAATTTGATCTACACAAACAAATTTTAGGCATCTTAATTGTGAATTTAATACTTTGTTATATAAAAGTTGGTAGGGGTAATTTTTATTGAAATTATTGTGTTGTGGGATCATTATTACTTTTGTTGCGGGTGCAAGTAAGTACACCAAAGAAGTAAATTCATAATACATGTGAAAAATAACACAATGTATAAATTAGATGGGTCCATTTCTCTTTAGGAAATAAATGGTAAATTATATAGGGACGATCTTATAAGAAAAGTTTGTCAATTATATAGGAATTAAGTGAGTAATATGATCTCAATCAGTCCATGATCGATCACTTAATAAGTATAATATATGTAAATTAAAATACAAACACATATTACCGCCATTTCAAAGTTGTTAACACTTTTTGGATACCACATAGTACTACATGATAATAATTAACTTTACATGTATTCAGTATTAATATGCTATTCTCATTTGAAATCTTTTGTGAGACTTAAAAATCTGAAGTGGGAAGAACAAGAAATATTGAAGGGATCGGAGTATTATATATTACGTACTAGGTTAGTTCCGTGTGACTTACGGTTTTAGCAATAAAACATTTGCTTTTATGTGCGATTGTGCACAATATAAATAATTTAAAATTTTTTAATAACATAATAAATAATGATCTCTTTTATTAGATAAATTGAGCTAAAAAAAGATGTTAAATATTCTAATTAACTTCATAATAAAATAAAATATATGAAATGTTATCATTATATCAGTTTAGTGGTTTTGTTTAATTATAAAAAATTTGAAGAATTTATACAGAGTAGAAAATTCAAACTCATACCATCACTGATAAAATGTAGTGGGAAAAACATGTAGTATATAGGAGGAAAGAAAAAAAACGAAAGCAACCATTAACCAATTTTATTATTATTGTTTTTACCTCCATAGGAAATTTTGTAGTTAGTAAATTTAGTCATAAAAATTTTTAGGAAAATTAATCTACCTTTTTCAAACATTAGCTTTATTTTGAAACTAGGGTAAAATCCCGTGCAATGCACGGTTGTTAAATATTTTTGACAATAATATTACAAAATATAAAGTATATAAAAGATATTTAGAACTATTTCATTTGGGTATATATGGAATATGATTGTCAAAGTGGAAAGAAAATATCTTTTAGTATAGGTTAATAGATGGAGAAAAAAAAAGGATGATGTCATTTATAATTTGGAGGATATTTGTTTAGAAGTTATAGATATGTTTTGAATTTTAAAATAGTTACATATTTAAGTAGGTAACAAGCAAACAAAAAAACTTGAAATTTTTTAAAAATAATTTATATTCTTTTTTCTATATTTATTTGATTGAAATAAGATTATTACTTTTAATCAATTAAAACACGTCCTAAATAGATCTTGTATTAGATATTTTTTGTAAAACGAATTTTGTGACTTTAAAATAACAGATTCATAAGATATTTCTTTAGTTATAATTTTTTTTTTTAATAGTAGTTATAATTTATTTAATATATATGAAATGATGGAAATTTATCAAAAATAAAACTGTAATAAAATCTTTATCTCCTAATTTCTCTTATTTTTATTTTACTATCCAAATTTCAATTCTCTTAATTTTATTTTACGTGGCATTAGCTTTATCAGTCAACATACGAGGCAAGACATTTAATTGAAGAAAAGCTGAAATGTCAAGTATCGTTGCCTAGTGATCAAGTTAAAAGTTTAGCTTTATATATTTGTTACTAGTTTTGTGGTTGGGCGATGTACCAAGTTACTGATAAAACTTTGAGATAATTTTTGTGGTCAAAATGTCAAAACTTAAATTTACACATACAAAGTATTAATGATACAAATCATATTATATACTAGGATACATATATATAATAATATAATTCCTTTTATGTAGGATATTTTTACATAAGATACAATTAAAGTATGCAGGAGCAATGTACAATATAGAATTTCACTCTGTATCTTAGAAACAACGGTGTACATTAAGTAATTTCATTAGTAACATGATACACAAATTATTGAGTTAGGTATATTTCACTGTAAGTCCATCCAAAAACTGATATCTGTGTCCAATTAACTGATATGAAAATTTCAAAAACTTTCCTAAAATTAAATGTCCAAAAATTTAAATCTAAATTTTAAATTTTTTGAAAACTTACATAAAATATCTAATAAGTTATATTCGTCCTACCGTGAAAGAAGGTATTTCATTATTTAAGATGGAGGTAGATCTCAAAATGTATACATCTATCTATTTATTTATTAAGCATTCTCTTCATATAGAAGTGTAAATAGTAAGAAGCAACAAATTTCATAATCAAAAGAGAGCCAATGTAAAGAAAAGAAATGATATTTAATACATCGTATTCATTATGAAATTTGATCACCTTTATATTTTCAAATGTATTGAAATTTATAATTTCATTGGATTTTTTTTATGGAGTTTATTTTATTTATTTACTAGATGAAAGCCCGTGCGATGCACGATTTTTCATACATATATCTCAAGAAAAAATATTTCCTATATACTCTAAGGTTTTTTTTTTATATATATATATAATTATTTGATTTATTTTACAATTTAATAATTTAAGACAAAAAAAACAAATAATAATTTAATTAAAATGATATTGCCAATTACAAAAGTATAATTTTTTTTAATGTAATTTATAATGCGACTTAATTTATTGTTGTTTTGTATTTTATTTGTTGTTGTTAGTTATATGACAATAATAAGATATTTTTTTTAAAAAAAAAAAAAACAAAAAAAACAATTGTAAATATGATATTTCATTGATTACATATTAGGATAAAATCTTTAATGTGAAAAGATAATAATTTTTTATTTTTAAAATAATTTAAATCCTAAATCATTATTCATTGCTTTTTACACTTGAAATTAAACTCTCAAATCTATATATCATTTTGTATATTTCTTGTGATCTGTTGATCTCTAATAAACAATCTGTCTTTTCAAATTTTTAGACATAAAATGTTTAAAGAAGGTAAATTTTTTTATTGCGTTATAAGTTTTAAATTTTTTTTTATGAAAAAAACATCTTATTAATCGGGTATTTAGATAAAACCATTAATTTCATAAGATAATTTTTATTTTTTTAAATAATTTAAATCTTAATATCCCACGATTTTTTTATACATAAAATCTCATAAAAATAATTTTTGTAATTAGATCATACTCATAATATTTTTGAACATTAAAAATAATAGTTATTAGATGTAATATTTCAATGTAAGAAAATTTGTATTAAAAAAAAAAATTGATAGGATCACCAACTTTGTTCACACCGATATCTCTTCCATCTAAAAAAAGTGGATAAATAGAACATGTTATCAAAAATAAAATTTATATAAAATTAATCTTTATAGTCTTACAAAATAAATTAAAATATTTACAAGAAATTGAATAATTATTGTGAATTTAATCTAAAGATTTTAATTATACAAAATTAAATCTATGCATTGGAATTTTTTCATCGTCCCCAATCGCCCAAACAATAGTATTTTGGAAAATTGAATCATTTTTGTATTATCGCTGACAACGCGTGCGATATTGCTTCTTATTTGTAACAACTGAAAAGTATCTAATGGATTAAATTTTTTCCTTCAATAAATTTTGAACAAAATTGTGGAACAAAGTTGACTTTAATTGAGACATGAACGTAATCACCCTGTAATTAAAAATAAAAAAATTAAGTTAATTTTATGACTTAATTAAGCTACCTGAATCACAAAAAATTTGTTTGAATCATAAGATTAATGGATAAAACTAAAAGGTTCATTAAAAGATTAAATAAATGTAAATGATTTATAAAGATATAATACCTCCTCATCCAATAGGATCATCAGGCGAGAAACTCGTACTTTGATATTCCAAAGATTGTTGCTCGGATATAATTCTCTGATTAAATTAGATCTGCATGTAAAAACAAAATTCAGTAAACGAAACATAAACATATAATCATTAAGTATCCCAAATAAACACAATTTAAGCAATAATCACAAATATACATTTAAATATGGGTTTTAAAAATTAGGCTAAGAATTACCCAGTCATTGATGACCTAATAAAACTGACACAAAATTAATGACACAAAATTTGCTGGGTTTGGTTTGTATTGATACGAAATTTTGTTGGTGTCATATGATGTGTCAATTTATAATGGTAGGAATCACAAATTTTAATTTAATTATAATTAAGGAATAATTTTTTATTTCTTATCATAAACACTATCAAAATTTATCTTATAATAGTGGGTATATAAATCCTACATCTAAAGATGATTATTTTAAAAGATAATTTTTAGTTTTTTTAAATAAATTAAATCCTAATAAATCAATATTCATTGTTTTTACTTATATGGCAAAATTCTTAAATCTCATTCGTCACTTTTGTTTAGGTGGCAAACAAATTTTTTAATTCCAAAATAAAATAGAAATCTAATTTTTAATTTGTCGAAAATATACCTTCGCTTATGTGGCACGCCGAATGCTCTCTAAAAATGCCTACTTTATTTGTATATATTAGATTTTTTTTCTTTTCATGTTATCCAAGTATTTTAAGATTTTATGCATAAACTAATTTTTGGCCCGGGAAATGCCCTGGGTCATAATATGTGTATTGTATTATAAATGAGCTTTTAAAATTAAAATTATGTGATAACATATAAATATAGATTAAATTAGTTACGTTAACTTTAGTACTCGTACTATTTAAATACATTTTTCCAATCATTATTGAACAACAAAATATATTATCCAATATCTAGTAACTAAAATTATTAATTTGCTTCATTTGACTTCAAGTTTATGAGTATGATTAATTCTTTTTAACAAAATATTATAGACATGAAGTGTGTCATTGGAGTAGTGGTTGAAGTTAAAGTATATAAGCATGAGGTCATAGGTTCGAACATTAATACTAACAATTCATTATATATATATATATAAGCAGATTAACTATACGGCTACATGGTACACCCATTTTTATTTTTATTTTTTTTAACTTTTTCTTAAAATGAAATTAAAAAAAGCTAATATAAAATTACCGAAATTGATTGTTTTTTAATGTTAGGACTTTTGAGATTGCAAATAAAACCCATGCTAGACCTAGAAATCAAATGATGTCTTTAAGTTGTACTCCCTCCGTTCCTTATTTATATGCCTACTTTTAATTTTACACGGGAATTAAAGAACTTAAAAGTCATGATTGGAAAGTACAAATATGCATGTGGGGTTAGAGAGAGATAGAGAGAAAGAAAAGATAGTTAGTAATTATTGAAGAGATGGAGAGAAAAAATGTTGGAAAATGATGTCAAATGTACACAAAAAAAAAAATATTAATCACAACTCATCAAAAAGAGGGAATATTGTCAAAAAGTACATTCTTAAAATAGAAATAGGCATGTAATTTTGAAACCCCCCAAAAAGAAAGTAGGCATGTAAATAAGGGACGGAGGGAGTAGCATGTTTTAATCATAGGTTAGGTATTATTAGTTCTGTTTGGGCCAAGTCCATTGTCCTAAGCCCAGTGACCTGAAATGACAAAAATACCCCTCCATGAGCCAGCCCATCATTAGTCATGGCAAAGTACAGATTTACCCCTAATCTCTCCACTCAAGTACAATTTTGCCGCCTGAAAGTACAACTATAAGTAGCTCATCATTCATTAATGATGGGAAATTTTTCCTAATTCTCTCTCCTTCTCTCTCTACTTTCTCTCTCTAAGTATACTCTCTATCTCTACCTCCTCTCTCTAAAAAGTACACTTGCTGACTTAAGCATCGAAGGGGCTTTCCCGGGTCACACTCTCGGGGCAGCTAACCTTCTCTGTTTTGCAGGCCTAGCTCTTGGACATACCTGTGCAAGGCGAAGCTCTCAGACATACCTTTGCTAGGCGAAGCCGAAGGACATTTGGACAATACTTGGACTTAGTTTCTAGAACATCTTGATACCCTACCCTAAGACTCCGAGGAGTTTTCTGTTTTCAGAAATAGGTGGCGTCGTCTGTGGGGATAACAAACAAAAAGCTATGGTGAACACTAGGCGTCCTCGAACGTATCAGGATGCAACTAGATAAGCTCCAATTATCTTGGCTTGGCATGCTCATATAGTCGAAGAGATTGTACCCCAGGCTCGGAGCGAGCCCGTAGGGGAGGTGACTAGCCCCCATGTAGTCACTCGTCGGGGTTTGGAGAAGCTTGCAGCCCAAATCAACCAAAACCTCAAAGAGAGCCTTAGGGCCCTGTTAACCAGGTTAGGGGGCAAGGTAGGGTGGGGGACGCTCCTCAGCTTAACCCTAAGCCTCACTTGTCTCAACTCCATCAAGGATCCTCTCAGCCTCGGCACCAAGATTCCCATCGTTCGCGACCACGTCCATCTCCTGTAGCCCGGCGGGAGTCAGGATAGCCAAGCCAACCAAGAGATGCTAGAGATATAATCAATGACCGAAGGCTGAGGGAAGGAACTTTGGATGCCCGTGACATAATCAACTCAAGGCGGGAAAATTCTAAGGAGGAGGATAATCCGCCCTAGAGAGGTCGAACTAGAGTTCACTCTCATCATGACTCAACTAGATACCGTGATAGCTTGGCTAACTCAGCCACTTCAAGGCAAAGAAGAAGGACCCCCGCTCGGCTTGCTCACTCAGCAAGTGGAAGTCCTGAACGTTCCCCCTCCCTTGAGCCGGGGAGGCTTGGAAATTTTAAGAACATCACTCCCTTCAGCTAAGAGATCATGAATACCCCGATTTCTCCAAAGGTCTAGATACCTACTTTGGAGCCCTATGATGGTAAAACTGACCCGACGGACCATTTGAATGCTTATAAGGCACAAATGGGCATCCAAACTGGGTGTGAGGCATCATGGTGTAGGTTCTTTCCTACCACCCTCAAGGGCATTGCTCAGACTTGGTTCAATAACCTCGCCCCGGGGAGCATCAAGACATTTGAGAAGCTATCCACCTTGTTCAAGAAGCATTTCATCGCTGGCTCTAGGCAGACAAAGACCAGCGTTCACTTGATGACTGTGAAACAAGGGGAGAATGAAAGTTTGAAAGATTATATCAAAATGTTCAACACCGAGTCTCAGCTCATACCAGACCTCCGGGATAACGTTGCCTTCACGACCCTTCTCTTTAGGCTCAGGTCTAACAAGCTGAAGTTCGAGCTTGTTCATGATAAAGTCACCTCCTTCTCTGAGGCCATGAAAAGAGCCGAGAGGATCATCGAGGCCAGCAATGTGTGCAAGACTCCCTCGGTTAAGAATAAAGGGAAGAGGAAGCATGATGACAACCACCAAGAAAACAAAAACAGAAAGCCCAGGAGGGTCGAGAGTAATGATGAATGGCTTAGATACAATGCTGATAGGCGTGAGATCTATATGAACATTAAAAACAAGGTTATCCTCCTTAAGACGAATCGAATGAACACATCAATAGAACAAATAAACAAAAAGTTGTGGTGTGAGTATTATCGAGAATGTGGTCATACCACCCGGAATTGTCGTGAACTCAAGAGAGCACTTGATAAGCTAGCAGATGAAGGCAAGCTTAACCGATACCTCAAGGATCCTCCAAGAAACAAATAGAAAAGCAAAGCTTCTAGAGTCGCACAAGAGGTTCATAGCTCAGCGACACCAACTTAAGCATCAATGTCATAGCTGGAGGATATGCCTCCGGGGGCTTGTCTAATAGAGCACGCAAAAGTCATTTGGGGTCGCTAGAGGAGCCCATCTATGATATTGGCACCTTCACATCCACCCCTAAAGACCCCCTCATGGTCTTCGGGGATGATGTTGCCAAGAAGATCCAAAGGCCCCATGATGACCCTCTAATGATTCATATGAAGTTGGCCAGTGCCAATGATAAGAAGATCTTGGTGGATAGTGGGAGCTCAGCTGACATAATTACTTGGAAGTGCCTTGAACAAATGTGTTTTGGCAAAGGAGACCTCACACTTCTTGACAAGCCATTAGTCGGCTTTGGGGGGCAACATGTTTATCCCTTGGGAATAATCAAGCTACCTATCCTCTTAGGGGAGAAGGGGAAAGGAAGAAGCTTGGTATTCACATTCCTAGTTGTCGAAACTCCTCTTCCATACAACATGATCATCGGTCGGCCCTTACTCAACAAGGTCAAAGCCGCCATCTCAACCTATCATCTACTTCTACAATTCGAAACTGATGATGGCTCTGTTGGGAAATTATATGGAGATCAGTATGAAGGGAGATGATGCTACGTGGACAGCTTGAGACAACCCAAAGCCTTGGTCAATCAAGAGGATAAGGGGTCCAAGTGGAAGACAATCGAGGTAGATGAATCACCACCACCAGTGATGAGCATATACATGGCCGAGAACCCCAAGCAGTATGGCAGGCCTAGGCCTACTGAGGAAGATGAAAGCATACCCTTGGGAGGTGATCCCGCTTGGACTGTAAGAGTGGGAAAGAACTTAGACCCTCAGATCAGGGAGAAAATTATTGAAACACTTAGAGAATTTCAGGATGTCTTCGCTTTTACAGCAGACGAGATGTCGGGCATAGACCCCGAGGTCATGACTCATGAGTTGAACATCAAGGAAGGCTACAAGCCAGTCAAGCAAAAGTTAAGGCATGCCGGGCCGTAGAAAAACCAAGCAGCAGCAGCAGCAGAGGTCAAAAAGCTTCTCGAAGCGGGTTTCATTCGCGAATGCCAATACACTGAGTGGTTATCCAATGTTGTGCTTGTAAAAAAAGCCAAACTACTCTTGGCATATGTGTGTGGACTTTAAAGATTAGAACAAAGTGTGCCCAAAGAATAATCACCTTCTACCAAAGATTGACAGGTTGGTGGATTCGACTACCGTTCACACCCTTCTAAGTTTTATGGACGCTAGTGACGGGTATCATCAAATTCCCATGTCCAAGAAAGATCAAGCCCACACAACTTTCATAACAAGCCAAGGGGTGTATTGCTATAATGTCATGCCCTTCGGCTTGAAAAACGCTGGGGCTACATACCAACGCTTGATGAACAAGATCTTTGAACGACAGCTGGGCCGAAATATTGAAGCTTATGTTGATGACATGATAGTTAAAAGCAAAGAAAGCTCAGATCACATAGCAGACCTAAAGGAGACAATCACCACCCTTAGAAAATATAAAATGAAGCTCAACCCTAGCAAATGTGTTTTCGGGGTACAAGAGGGAAAGTGCCTCACCTTTATGGTGGATCAACGTCGCATTGATGTCAACCTAGACAAAATTCAAGAAATCCTTGACATGGAATCCCCCCGGAACGTTAAAGAAGCGCATCGCCTCACATGTTGCTTAGATGCGCTTAGAAGGTTCCTATCCCGTTCAGCTGACAAGAGCTTATTCTTTTTCAAGGCCCTTAAGCGGCCTAAGTTCGTGTGGGATGAGGAAGCTGAAAAAACCTTCCAGCAATTGAAAGAGCATTTAATGAATACCCTGAAGCTTGTTAGCCCCCTGCCCGGGGAGACATTGTTTATATACTTAGCCATATCTGACTATGCCTTGAGTACGAAATTCTTGTCTATTTTGTCAGCCATGCCCTACGGAGGGCTAAGACGAGGTACACTCTTATTGAAAAGATGGTGTACGCTTTAGTGATGGCTAGTAGGAAGTTGAAGCCATACTTTCAAGCACACCCTATCAAAGTTCTTACCAGCTAGCCAATCAAGAAAGTGCTAGAGAGTAAGAATCACTCTGCCCGGATGACAGATTGGTCAAACCAACTAGCAGACTTCGGCATTGAATTTGAGCCCCGTAAAGCTATAAAAGCCCAAGCCTTAGCTGACTTCATTGCAGAATGCTCCCACATGCCTACCCCAATGGACACCTCAACCCCCTAGACTCTTTATGTTGATAGGTCGTCTAGTAAAGCCGAAGTGGGGCTGGGCTAGTTATCACCTCCCCTGAGGAGATAAATTTGAATATGCCATCAAGTTCGCTTTTCATGCATCCAATAATGAAGCCGAATATGAAGCTCTTATCTTGGGGCTAAGTTTGTGTCAATTCATGAAGATCAAGTCAATTCAAGTATGCTCAGACTCCTAGCTCATTGTGGGGCAGATGACAAAAGAATTTGAAGTAAAAGAAGAGAATATGAAGGCCGATTTTGAAAAGGCTAAGAAGCTTACAAAGACATTTGAAAGTTTTGAGATAAAGCACATTCCCCGCTTGGAAAATCAGCAAGCCGATGCCTTGGCTCATTTTGCAAGCTCAGGCGAGGGAACAACCCCTCGAACCATCATGTAGGAAGTCCTAGAAAAACCAAGTACCCATGAGCCTGTCATCATGGAAATCGATAAAGGGGACACTTGGATGGACCAAATCATTCTTTGCTTAAAGGGGAAATTGTCAGCTGACACCCCCGACTATCATACAATCAAGAAGCGAGCTGAGTGTTTCATATTACATGAAGGGATCCTTTACAAGAAATCCTTCACTCACCCTTTGCTCAAGTGCATCACCCCGGAGGAGGGGAATTACGTTCTAAGAGAAATTCGTGAAGGGGCATGTGGCAGCCATCAGGGCGGATGAACCATAGCAGGAAAAGCGCTGAGGGCCGGGTTCTATTAGCCAACCTTGAGGCACGATGCCATGAAACTTGTCAAGAAATGTGATAGATGCCAAATGTTTGCTGACATCCCCCATCTCCCAGCCAACACCCTCACGAGCATTCAATCAGTCTTACCCTTTAATCGGTGGGGCATGGATATCCTAGGGCCTTTCCCTGTAGTTGTTGATTATTTTACTAAGTGGGTTAAGGCCGAGCCAGTGGCAACAATCACTGATAACAAAATTCAGAAGTTCATATGGAGAAACATTATCACTCGCTTTGAGGTACCCCAAATCTTGATCTCGGACAATGGCCGTCAATTCAACAACAAGCCAACCAGAGAATATTGTGGGTGATTTGGAATTCAAACAAGGTTCTCAGCTGTATGCCGATCCCAAACCAATGGGCAAGCTGAGACAACATACAAAACGATCTTAAAGGTGCTAAAGACAATGCTTGAAGGTACGAAGGGTTCTTGGGTTGATGACCTACCCAGAATCTTGTGGTCCATTCGTACCTTACCAAGGAAGCTACGGGGCAGACTCCTCTTGCCTTAGTTTATGGAAGCGATGTTGTGCTTCTGGTGGAAGTTGGGATCCCATCCCCCAGGTCACCTTCTATGATTATTCCCAAAACGATGAACTGAAGCCCTTGGCCTTAGACCTACTCCCAGAGATAAGAGGAGATGCCCTGCTTCGCTCCATAGCATACAAGCAGAGGGTCACTCGTTACTACAATAATAGGGTCAAGGCTAAACCCCGAGCTGAGTGTGATTGGGTACTCAAAAAATGTGAAGCTGCTGGCAAACCCCCTGCATTGGGAAAGCTGAGCCTAAATTAGGAGGGACCATATAAGATAAAGGAAGTCATTCGCCTGGGGACCTTTCGTTTACAGACTACTAATGGCAAGGATCTCCCTCGGCCATGGAATTTAGATAACCTACGAAGGTTATATGTTTGAGCATGTCTTTCCTTTACAATGATTCCCTAGGGGCAATAAGAACCGATACAAGGAGATCAATTTTTTTAATAGTGCATCATTGTAATACTTTTTGCTTTATTATAATATAATGAAAAACCCCCTCAGCTGGGATGTTAGCCCCCTACTTTTTGCATTCTTTGTTATTTTGTTACTTGTAATTTATTTCTTTATTTCATATCACTTATTAGCATAGCCAACATACATCCAAAACACTGGATTCCCGGCATTGGACATTCCGATTCACCGAGTTATCAATAACAAGTTTGTTCCAATGTTTGGGGCAAGATGCTAGCCTATACTCAAATGCTTGAGATAGCGTCCTAGCAAAGTCATTAACATAACTTGGGGCTTGTTTAGCCCTCAGCCTACCCCAAGAAAGGGATAGCGCAGCTCTCACACACTCAATAACTCAGGGCTCGTTTAGCCCTCAGCCTATCCCAAGAATTGGATAGCCCAGCTCTCATACAACTTCTAACCTAGAGCTCGTTTTAGCCCCTAGCCTATCCCTACTGTCGGATAGCTTAAGTATCAGACATCTATAACTTGGGGCTCGTTTAGCCCTTTGACTCGTATAAAGATACAAGATAGCGCCTCTCTCGTGAATCAATAACATGGGGCTCGTTTAGCCCTCATCCTGCTCTAAATGCGATAATAGCCCATAAAGTTCAACATTTCATAAGCATTAGACAAGATGCAAACATATCAAGGCAAAGCTAAGGACATGTGATTTCATTAAATATCCAAAAGCTAAGCCGAGAGATAAAATGTTTATCAAGCAGGAGATCAAGTGTTACATGTTCAAATAAATATCAAAAACATAAAAATACTACAAGTCTAAGTACAACCCAAGAAGATGAGTAAAGCAAATCAAATACAAGGAGCCCAGTCGGGGTAACTACTCATCAGGATGGCCAGGTTGGCCCAGCTCAGCTAAAGCCCTCCTCTGTGCCTTCGCCTCGGCCTCCGCAATGAGAGCTCCTACCTTATCCCTCACAGCAGGATAAGACTCTTGTAACCGCAAGGCCTCAAAGGCCGTCTCCAGATGGCTTTGAGCATCAGCAACACCGGCCTCAAAGGCCTCATACCCCAGGCTGGCCTTGAGCTTATCAAAAGTCGGGGTCGTCTTCCATGCATCAATCACCTCCTCCTGAGTCTCCTTTTGGGCTTGGGTGAGGCTTCTCACTTTCTCCTAAGCCTCGGCCAACTCCTTCTTCACTTTTATCAGCTCAGTCCTCTTCTTCTTAATCTCTTTGGTTGCCTTGTCTTTTTCCTTGTTTACGGCATCAACATTGGCCCCAAGGGTCTTGATTCGAGCACCTCCAACCTCATTGGCATCAACAAGAGCTTTCTTGGCCTTATCCAGCCCCTCCTTGGACAATTTGAGGTCCTCCTTCAATTGATGAATCTCATTTCTAGCCCCCGAAAGCTCGATCCGAAGCTGTTCAACATCTTGCTGAGTTCTTCTTCGATATTCCCTATCCAGCACCGCCATAGTCACGCCAGCCTATATTAAAGACGAACAATCAACTAAAACTACCTGAAGGGAGGGAAAGTAATCGCGATATATAAAAATAAAAATCACTAACAAGGGCCTTGTCCGGGTTCCTCCTAACTTCCACCTCATCATTCGCGGTGGCAAAGTGAGACATTCTTGCACCATGGGCCTGCAACCTGCCTAAAGATGAGTAAAGAAAGACCTCAGGTTTAAATGTGCAGGACCCTCATCCGCATCCTCTATTTTTCCCTCATCTTCGTCCCCGCATTCATCAATTCGAGGACGCTTCCCCTGGTGCCTGCTTCTTCCAACTTCATAACTCTCGATGCGCTTGGAAACCGTAGGGGAAGCTTGGAGGATCCCTGATCCTCTACCTCGACAGTCGAGGCTTGGGAAGATCCTTCGTCCCTCTCAGCCGGTTTCTTCATGGTCTTCGGGTTCTAAAAAGGAAAAGCACCAGTTATTAAGACAAAGCAAGAAAGCGGTTAGGAATGAAAATAAACTCCATAAAAGAACAAGGTGCATACCGGGGGAAGAGGAGGAATGCTCATATCTCCTTTGTTTAAGGCAACCTTGAACTTTGCAGCTCGGTAATTTGCAGCAGCCATCTTTCTTTGAAGCTTGTGTTTAAGTTGACTATAAGAAACGCCTGCAAGACAACATGTTAGTCATAACATAAGACCTAGAGAAGAAGATACGGAGAGTTATAAATTCTTAAATAAGCAAAAGCAAATCCTACCCTTATCATAAGCATGGCTCAAGCCCACAACACTCAAGAAGCACTCCTTCTTGAAATGTCTATCCTTCAAAATCCACATGGTCGGACGCTTCTCTTTCGATCCTTTTTCCTTAAAGGATTGCAGCCAAATAACACCCACAGCTTCATTAACACTCATGGCAGGGACATTGTAGTTCAAACCAACCCTAGGCAGCCACTATGGTCTCGAGGTATTCTCCAACCCCCCGCATGGAAAATGAAAAGGAAGGTATGGCGGAAACCCTTTTGGTTTGAAGGCTTTGTGTGTATGGTAAGGTAGAACTCCTTATCATGAAAAGCATACCACCCATGGCTATTAGCATTACCTGGGATCTCCTGAAGTCTATGAGTGTTCCTAAAGGCAGTTATAGTACAAGACACGCCGAGTATACTACAAGTGGCTATAAAGGCGTTTATTGTCAACCAAGAGTTGGGAATAAGCTGAGTAATGCACAAGTTATGTTCTATCAACAATTCCTCAACAAAGAGATGCAGAGGAAACCTCAACCCATCATCCAAACAATCTTTATATACAGCTATACACCCGGGTGGAGGGTTATCTACAGTGTTATCACCCCTACAGGGAGAAATGAGAAAGGGTTCCTTAATATTATATTGGGTTTGCAAATGCCTAGTCCCTTTCGACAAAGATCTAAGCCAAGCGGCGTAGGGGAAACACATAGAGGGGCTAATCCTCCTAACAAGCGGCCTAAAGGGCACCTGTGCCCTAAGAGAAAAAGTAGATGTATCATCCTCACTTGACATAGTCACCACTCCGTCAACAAGAAATCTGTTCAAACAACCCCTAGAGTCGGTTCACGTGCAAGAGAAACTTCCCAAGGGAACAGAGGCATATAATAATCAAAGCCTAAATCATGCTCAGGGGGTGGGAATGGCATGTAAGAAGCCTAAATCAACAATACTACCAAGCACATTTGTTACAAGCCTCCCACCCAACCAGATCTCCTTGGATAAGTCATAAGACATATGGCCAGGGAGAGAATCCGGAAAATCTTGAGTTGCTTGGTCGTTCATAACACATGCACAGCTCAACTCAAGACTACCCGAAGGATGTTCTAATGTACATACAAAAGCACAACAAGCGTACCTCTAAGCCTAACATCATCAATAGCGTAGCCGAGGAACATTCAAGCATACAAAGAAAAATAGAAAACAATTACTACTAAACATAAAGATATGATATTTAGAGATTAAAAAACTAAGTATTAAATGCTCACCAAGTGGTCAGAGAGGCCGGAAGATTGTCCTTGCAGCAAGTCAAGTGCACCCCCGGGCGAAATACTCCTACAAATGTCAAGAATTCAAGTGTTAGAAAAATAATCAAGGTGAAACAAGTTTTCGGCTAATTACCAAGATGCGCAAGTAATCAAGTCATGCTTTGTAAAGCTATGCCTAGCCCGCTACCATTCATCAAACTCCTAGGCCTAGCACTCGGACTTGTCAAGTAATTAAGGAGTGAATAAGTTCAAGCCCCATGAATAGTAAGGCCAGCTCTCAGCCTTAATTATGTTGGAGAAAGAAGGAAAATTTGAGTTAACAAGCTAAAGCCTTCTTCATGACAAATGGGATAATATTCGGCCCAAGAGCACCTAGGGTTCGCGACATCTAGCCAATCGAGGGCCTCAGAATGCCCCAAGCCCTTTGATCTCGACATCTTGTTACCTAGGGCTCTCGGCACTTCTTGGCCCCAGTAGCCTTAAAGCAACCCCTCTGCAAAGCGCTACCACAAGCACTTGAATTGCAAGCAAGAGCCTAGCGCTCGGCCTATCAACCCCCTTAGCATGAGCTCTCAAATCTGACCCTTCGGTATATGCTCTCATCACATCGAATTCTTCTCGCTAAAATACTACTTGCAGCTTAGGGCGGGCCTCGGCATAAATCGGGCATAGGCCGAGGACCTCGCTCGCACGCTCTACTCACCCTCTCGGCCGAGCTCTCAGTTAGGCCTGCTACTCACTTGTAAAGCACCCCGAGCGCTCGGCCAGTCAGCATCATCCCTGCTAGATCCGAGAGCTAGGATTGATGCCTAGGCCCTCGACCAGTTGTACCTCAACCCTCGCATACTCCCTCGGCCTGTTGCTATGCCTGCGCATGTCTACCCCCTCGGAAATTAGGCCCTCGGCACATAAAGACGCGTAAAGCTGAGCGCCAAGCCTTGAGGGCATATCCCTCAGCTTGGTGCACGGGGTCAGCTCGACAGGCCGAGCCCTCGGCAAGAGGGTCTACCCCCTCTACATTTTGTTACACCCCTTCGACCTTCGATAGCACATCTATAAAAATTAAAAAATAAAAAAATAAAAAAAAATTGAATCCCAGCTAAGGTCCGACAGCTGGGCTAGGCACATGTCAAGCCCTTGGCCTGCTGGCATATCCCTCGGCATTGCGGCATCCCATGCCTTGGCCTACCAATATACCCCCTCGGCTCGTACCTCTCAGCCTGGCCTAGCAATGGTCTTCAGCAAATCATGCCCTCGGCTTGCTAGCGTCATAAAACTCTAAGCTCTCGGCCTCACTCAAACACGCTCACATCTCACACTTCCCTCTGCTAAGCCTTGCATCATACTCTAGCTACGCCCACATCCCCGCATATCAATAGCAAGCTAAGAAAGGCTGAGCACCCGACTATATCCTCGGCCTCCCTCAACCTAACAGCTCTCTTATCCCCTCGGCATAGCACGCATACTCCCTCGGCTTAGCTTATCTTAACCCTCAAAATTCGGGCTATACTCACATACAAACCAAGGATAAACTTCAGCTAAGCCTAACAATTCAACCCGACATTCGGCAAAAACAAGCATACCAAGCCGAAAATTCAAAATTCGATAATTTCAAGTACACAAACACAAACATGCTTTCGGATTTAACAAAATACGAATCAAAAGATAGAAAAATTTCACATACCTTCGAAGGTCTTGATGAACTTGGATGAACCCGAGCGATGTGACTTGAACACTTAAATTCTCAAGAATTTGGGAGAAAATTGGAGAGGATTTTGTGAATCTTTAAGGGAAGTATAAGCAAGTGAAAGTGAGGTGGGAATTCATATAATGAAAGGAGATAAGTGATCTCATAAAAACCCTAGTCAGGTGGGCTTCAGTGATACTTGAGCCCAGAATGTCACTAAAGAAAGATTAAGCTTAATTACAAGCTAATTAACATTCAACTATCATCAATTATTTCTCAATACAAGCTTGTCCTAAATTCAAGATAAATCATGCCTTCATCAGTATAAAGGGGCTTTTCCCTCATAAGATTATACAAAAAGAAAGAAGCTCTCAGTTGTCTGCAAGCCGTCAATCAATTATCATGCTTAGCTCTCAGACGATTTCTCAAAACAGCTTAGCTATTGCAACTAAAACACCTCTTATGCATTGCTTGGTGCTGGTATTCACCTTTGCAAGTCGCTTGGGGCTCGTTTTATCCCTCGAGTACGCCTAAAAAGCTATTCTGGCACACATGACAACTTTTTAGCCTCAATTTCACTCATTCCGCGTGACATCCGAACTTCATGTGATCTCGTTCACATATCACGCATGGGGCTAAATGTTTGGGCAAAGTCTATTGTCCTAAGCCCAGTGACCAGAAATGACAAAAATACCCCTCCATGAGCCAGCCCATCATTAGTCATGGCAAAGTACATATTTACCCCTAATCTCTCCACTCAAGTACAATTTTGCCACCTGAAAAATACAACTACAAATAACTCATCATTCATTAATGATGGGAACTTTTTCCTAATTCTCTCTCTAAGTATACTCTCTATCTCTACTTTCTCTCTCTAGAAAGTACACTCGCTGACTTAAGCATCAGAGGGCTTTCGTGGGTCACACCCTCGGAGCAGCTAACCTTCTCTATTTTGCAGTCCTAGCTCTCGGACATACCTATGCAAGGCGGAGCTCTCAGACATACCTTTCCTAGGCGGAGCCGAAGGACATTTGGACAATACTTAGACTTAGTTTCTAGGACATCTTGATACCCTACCCTAACACTCCGAGGAGTATTTTGTTTCCATAAACTCTGTTTTTTTAAGATACATGTCATGCATCACTTTCAAAATAAAGAAATTTCAAATTATTAGATGTATCACTTCAATTCCTTCTTAGTTACAATAAATATTCTTTATCTCTTATAGTGTCTCATTGATAGAGGTCACACACCAAACAAAAATAATAAAAACCTAACAAATCGAGTAGGGTAACTCAGGGTCGATCCCATAGAGAAGTTAGTATCATTATTAATTAGGTTGCTATGAATTATAACTAGTTGACTGTAACACCCTAGAAATTCCTTCCTTTTAAAATACCTGTTTCGCCCTTTTCAAAATACAAAATACGAAATTATAAGACATTACTGCCACCATGATAACGGCTAAGGCAATTATCAAAGACACATAGCGGAATACTCGTTTCAAAAATACTTTTTAAAACGTAAAACCCAACTCAAGTCAAACCAACAAAAGTAAATTCATACCAAAGTCAAATAAAAATCAAACAAAGTCAACCTATAATTTGGAACCATTGTAGGCCCTTTTCAACCCAAGCCAAATAATTAAACTCATTTGTGTTAGTCTCACAAGCAATAAATAATATTCAAAGCAAATAAACACATCATATCCTCATGGAAACTAAATAAGATTCGCTCTTCACTCATGCCCCAACATGAATATGCCGCATCACTTGAAAAGCTTCTCTTTACTTCTTCCCCAGTACTCGCCATTAGAAATAGGTCATCGTAGGGCCAAGATAAAGACAAGTCCAACAAACAGACAAACACACAATCAGCAATGCTGAGTACATAAGAAGCGTAAACGAAACACACTAATATGCTTACAACCTAGCAACACACAACCTACCTTTTAGCACCTGTTTACAAGCATACAACAACAATTCCTTAAAATAGATAATTCAATTACTTATTTATTTGATTACGCATCGAATGGGTTTCCCCCTTAACCTGCCCCAATAAAGGGGTACTAACACGGGAGCTAACCGTGCCAATATAAAAAGAACCACTCGTAAGTGGCAGAATTCTTGTGCATAATAAAAAGGAAAATACAACGTCATGCACTCCCAGTAGAAGTTATGGTCAAATATAACGTCGCATAACTCCCCCCATATGTTCATATTCAAGGTGTATACGTTTCAAGAGTTTTGGTGCGTAACCCCTTTCACTTTACGTGACATACGTTTTTTAAAACTAGGTGATGACTCTCAATCCACAAAACAATCAGTCAATACAATTCATTCAATCAACCAAACAATTCAATTTAATTCCTGAACATTTAGTGATCACAAATAAGTTATTGTTGAACCCTTTTTAACCTACCTCAGTGTGGAAAAACACCTTAAGCGCATAATGCACCAAAAATCCTATCCCTCGGTGCTTGAAACACCTTAAGTTCACTTAGGCATCAAAATATAAATTATTCTTCGTGTACATAGACACTTAAATAGCTCAATTCCCATGCTTATAGCATCAATAAAAATTATATGAACCATAATAAAATTCACTTTTAATACTCCAAACCAAATCAAACATTTAGTTTAATTATTTAAGCCTTTAAACATGCCAATAATAAAAGTATGGTTCAATAACAATATTTCGATACCACTAATACCAATAAATAAATTATTTCAACCAATTGTGCTTCACAAACATTTCACCAAACCACCAATTCAATTCACCAATTCCAACCAACTACTAGCATGATACATACTAATTTAGAATCAACCAAAATAAATACTAGCATGCTTCTATACGCTTAATGAATATCAAGTACATGTACGTACCTCGAATATGATCTCAAAATCGCTACGACTACACTCACTTGGAAGTCTCCTACAACCCATAAATATCAATAGAGACATTAATACCTATTCATATTAAATTTTCAGCAATATAAACACTCTTTAAAACACTTTTAAACCTTCTAAAACATGCTGAAAATTATTTAGAACCACTTACTTTTATTCCCAATTAATGAGTACTTAAAATTTTTTATAAAACACTTTAATCTAGCCTCTATATAAAAATTCCAGCAATATAAAAACCTTTAAACTTGCTGTAATTTAGTTTAAAAATATTAATTTTCATAATATATATTAATCAACCACAATTAATTTCCTTCAATAAACATCAATTTAGAAACCTAGGGTTTATTAATTTGGGGCTTTTTCATATAAAAACCAAATCTAAAAATTACATATGTTAAACATCATTAAAAACAATATAATTTCATCACACAATACCCAATATAATAATTAATTAGAGCTATAGGTTAATTTAAAGCAAGAAAGAGAAGGTTTTTTTTTTATAACAAACGCACGCACGGGGGAGGGGGCTGCTGCCACCCTCCACGCCGATGGCCGCTGGTGGCGGTGGTCGACTGGTGGGTGGCAGTGGTGGTGTTGGCCAGCCACCGTGTGGTGTTTGTGGGAGGCATGTGTGAGGTGAGGGAGAGGGGAATTAAGGAGGAAAAATAAGAGAGAAAGGGAGAAAGAGTTTACCTCTTTGGAATTATCACCTTGGGTAAAAATCAATTTTTGCTTTTGGGTGAGTATTTATAGTTTTATACTCCTCTCTAAACCCTCATCCTACATAAATTCCCTATTTGCCCTTAATGATTCCCTCTTCCACTCAAATTGGTCTTTTGACTTTATTCAAAATTCTTTTGACTTTAAAACTCCTTTATAATTTAAAATATGCCTCAAAGTTTACAAAAATATTAAAATAAAATATTTTCAAACCATATAAATAAATAATAAATGGGTTTTTTAATTAAATACACCATTTTAAATATTAAAATACTATAAATAATTCATTTCAAATTATTTAAATACGTCATAAAATAATACTTTAAATTTATATAAGTATATAAATATGGGGTATTACATTTAACTCAATCAAATATAGGGTTAAAATTACCAAACTACTAAAACAGGAAATCAAATATTTAAAACATCTAGAATTAAGTATTACCGCTAGTATAATCAATACAAGACAAATTCCTACCCCAACCAATCAATTATATGTTCATAAGGAAAAGTAATCCCTAAATAGTAACAAAAGTCTCTCGAGTTATCAATGGCTTTCCTAATCACAATCAAGCATACTCTCGTGGAATCATGCAAATTAGAGATATGAAACACATTACTCTAACTTCCTAATCATTCATTCAACGACTCTCGTGATGAACTTCAGACCCTTGTATTGATCTATTCAAATCTGTTAAAATCCAACTCACGTTGCGGTTAAAACAAAGGAATAATAACAATACTAATTATCTCTAATCTAGTATTGGCATAAGTACAAGCAATTAAGTATGAACAATATAAACAATTTATTGAGAATTTAAAAGAATAAATCAAGTATCAATCATATTAGATTTCAACCAAACACTAGAATAATAATCTACTCTAGCACTCGTCATGGCATGGGCGTGCCTTAGCTCACTCGTCATGGCATGAACGTGCCAACATGAGACAGGTCCGTGCCTCACTGCTGCTCGCATAGCTTGTCTAAAATCAGTCATAACTTGAGATCCGAAGCTTTGTTTGAGGCGTGTAATATATCGTTGGAAAGCTCTTAGAGCCTACTTTCCAACCCAATTAAAATCACTCCATTATCATTTGTAGATCATAAGTTATGATCAATATAGTGGACAAAACTCATATTCATCAAGACTTTTGATCATCAATGCTTTGCTTTATTCAGTCCCAATTTCGCCTCAAAGACATGAGTAGAGATCCTTGAGCGAGATAGCTTCATATTCCATGATTATTATACTCAAGATTGGCCAACCATAATCCATTTGCATCTAAGTCACCCAAAATTCATCAAAACACACAAACGGAGAGTAGTAGAGCACAACTTAAGCAAATAATATAAATACGCACCTTAGACCTCTAAATCTATAAGCAAATGAGCGTAGATATGCACCTAAAATGTGTACAAATTAGGACTTATCACTCATATCACATGTGTCTTCTAAAAAACTGTCCAGGAGTTCGTGATTTTGCAAATGATGCATTTAAAAAATAACGGAAGAAGTCTTATTATTATTATTATTATTATTATTATTATTTGACTAGAAACCAATTCGACTCAAAAGGATACACATACATAGATCCGACATGACTTGACCCAAACATATGATTAGACATATCTAAACAACTGGTCAAATTACACCCATTCTCGTAGCACCATTTACATAGACAATGGGTAATTTAAGGTAATGGATGCTAAAAACTACCTTCCAAGGAAGGGCACCCATCCTGCGCCATATATGGACTGCAGCCTAGTGAGTTGTAAACTTGTAAATACCCTTCACCTTGGTAGGGACTGTTCTTTTGTAACCACACAAATTCCCTGCCAAAGGTTCTTCTACAAAACCGTAAGAGCCAAGGGGACACTAAAGATGGTTGTCAATGTCACATTCAAGGGTATCCAATCTTTTTCTCCTTTTTTATATACTTTGTATGTTATGAAATAAACAAATTGGCCAGACCAAACTCATCTAGGAGTATTTTTTAAAAAAAGAAATTGTAAAAATATTTTTTTGATAAATAATTTTTTTTTTCATATATCACTTTCATAAATTGTAGAGTCCTATCTTATCATATGTCAATATATCTTCTTCTACTTAATTTATTTTGTTTTCTAAGTCTCAACTCTTATGAACAATAATGGAGGCAGACCTAATATGGTTTAGAGTTACTATCATTATCAACCTAACAAATTGGAGAAGCAAAGAATGTGTAAATCTTGAGCACATGAGTGTAGTATGGGCTTCCACATGAAGATGGACCCCTTTTTAAGGCTTTTATTTCTTACGTGGATTTGTCCACAAGGTTGGACCTTGTTTTTGTTATATGTCATTGGTTTCTCATTAATGCGTTTTGGTCCTTTTCTTTCTTTCTTTCCTTTTTTTTTTTTTATACCAATTTTGTTTGTTTACCATTTAATTTGATACATTTGCATCATATGACATATTAATGAGGTATTGGCTTAGTAGTTAAGATAAAGGGTCTGTGTATTAAAGGTGATCAAACTTCGTGTCGGTTTTTAGTATCAAATCTCATGCTCAAACCCGCAAAAAAGTAACAAGCTTTGACAGTACGTTTTGCCGACAAAAACTCTAGTGTATAAATAAAAGTTGTTTCATTTATTAAAAATTGTTGTCCTAGCTCATCAATTGATATCAATTACAATCAGCATAAGTCAGATTAATCAATAAATATAATTTCAATTCAACATACAAAAAGCTAGTGTATGGTCAGATGGCCTAAATCTTGGTCTTTGTTCAAGTGGACAAACATTATTTATCTTCTTTCATAATTGGCATCCGATAAGGATAGTAAGAGTAGTGTAAATCGAATAAGCTCAGCTAGTGATATGAGCATAAAAAGAACAAAATACTAACATTTGATGTTGTTTGAAATAGTGACAGAACATAAGGGTGGTAGGAACTCCTATCTCCCAACAATAATAAAAACAATGTGTAAAACTTGGTTATAAAATTGTTGATTGTTTTTACAATGGTAAATCTTATAATCACCCCTACAATGATGATTAATTATTGTCCATACAAATTCGTTTCTTGGCTTAGGGTGTAAAAATATTTGCTTTTGGTTCAATACAAATTTACTAAACAATATTGCTTCTTTCTCACATTGCTCTATTGGTTAGTTGATGTTAGTTGTTTAGTTATTGAAGTAAAGGAAACTAAAATCAGGCGCTGCTAGAAGCCTGGTAGAAAGCATTTCTTCATTAAAAGCAGGAATAAGAAGAACTATAGGGAATGGCATGAGTATTAGCATAGAACAAGACATTTGGGCAGGGGATTCAATAAGCAAGTTCAAACCACAACTCAGAAGTGCAACTCCCCCAACAAAGGTGAATGAGCTCATGACAGAAAGTAAAGCTTGGAATGTGGCTCTGGTGAGAAGGCTTTTTGAATTTGATGATGCACAAAAAGTCCTCTCGATCCCTATCCCCTCACAAACGGCAATAGATAAGTATGAATAGATCCATACCCCTTCACACTACTACATTTTTTATCTTTTGCAACCCTCAAATCCGTTGCATTAGGCATCAAAATCCGTGGTATTAGGCGTAATGCAACGGCCATGTACCGTGGCATCTGCTGGCGTTGCAATAGGTCTAATGCAACGGCATATGACACCTAATGCCACGACATCAATGATCCGTGGCATTAGATCAATACCTATTGCAACGGCAACATTATTGCCGTGGCAATAGCTATAATACCTAATGCTACGGTTTCCTATACCTAATGTCACGGTTCCCTATACCTAATGTCACACAATGCATATACCCTAATGTTACGGTTCACTATACCTAATGCCAATAATAATAATAATAATAATAATAATAATAATAATAATAATAATAATAATAATAATAATAATAAATAATAATAATAATAATAATAATAATAATAATAATAATAATAATAATAATAATAATAATAATAATAATAATAATAATAATAATAATAATAATAATAATAATAATAATAATAATAATAATAATAATAATAATAATAATATAATAATAATAATAATAATAATAATAATAATAATAATAATATAATAATAATAATAATAATAATAATAATAATAATAATAATAATAATAATAATAATAATAATAATAATAATAATAATAATAATAATAATTAATAATAATAATAATAATAATAATAATAATAATAATAATAATAATAATAATAATAATAATAATAATAATAATAATAATAATAATAATAATAATAATAATATAATAATAATAATAATAATAATAATAATAATAATAATAATAATAATAATAATAATAATAATAATAATAATAATAATAATAATAATAATAATAATAATAATAATAATAATAATAATAATAATAATAATAATAATACAATTAAAATAAGAATTTTTTTAAAAAAATTAGAATTTTATTAATATGAATTCAAAGTTTGTACATTGTTACCTATAAGGAAAATTACAAAATTAAATTAGAATTTTATTAATATGCATTCAAAGTCTTTGCTTGCTTCTGCTTTACAGCTCTGTGTGTGCAAGTTGCTGTTGGGGCTGTTCTGGTTTTGTCCAGCCTGTTGCTGGTTGCAGGTGCTGCCACTAGTGTACTGGTGATGGTTGTTGATGCTGGATTCTGTTGCTGTGGCATTGCTGGTCTTCAGCTAGTCAGCTGCTCCTTGTCTATCTGCTGGTTCTGCCACAGCCTGCTTTTTCCAGCCTGTTGCTGCTGATATCTGTTGTTGGTGCTTGCTGTTCCTGTATTGCTGGTGTTGTGTTGCTGGAATGCTGTTGAGGTGTTGCTGGCGTGGCTTGCTGGTTTTGGCCTGCAGGTCCTTGCTGTTGGTTATGTCTGCTGCTATTTCTGCCAGCTGTGTTTCTGCTGCCCAAGCTACTGCTTCTGCTGCTGTTTCTGCTCAGACTGCCAGCTGGGTGCTTCTGTAGTTTTTATACATCTTAAACTAAAATCGAGTTACTAAGCATAATCTATAGTTCAACACAATGATACTCTTGATTCTAAAATACTACCAAATGTACCAATAGCTTAATATGATCACCCTAACATAACAAGCAAAACTTCCACTTTCCAAGAAAAATCACCATCGTTTAAGGATTAAATCAATAATTTAAACTTTTAATACATCCTAAACTCAAATCACATCGTTATTGGTTCATGATTTTTTCATTTAGCTATTTAACAATGGTGAGCCCCATACCGGTTTTCTCTCCTCTCCCCATTTCTCTCCTACCTTGACTAACATACTAAAAATAAAAAATTCCCTTGATTTTTTATTTTTTATTTTTTTTGAAGAAAAAAATTCCCTCGAATATATAAGTGAAAAAATTAGTTATAGATGTAGTTACTCAGTTAGACATGAATTTTTCACAATCAACTCAATTTCACAATCAAAAGTCATAACCCACAAATAGAAGCATATCAACCAAAATTAAAAAAACCAGGCAATATTCGCTCTTAATTTCTAAAACCCACCTCCCAAAATCAAAAATTTAATTCAACAAAAGAAAGTACATATATATTCCATCAGATCAAATTTTATACCAAATACAGAACATATATGAGATGAGATAGATTGTAAGCATCTACGTACATTCAACAAACACAACATGCAAATAATTGAGGCCAATATCAGCGTAAAATAATACCATCCATCCTTGCCGGATTGACCTTTGCATGGAAATGTCGAGAAATCTTCAACAACCAGCCGAGGGTATTGACTCTGAATTGTAATTAAAATCCAGTGAGTAAAGATATGATTAGAGGAAACACATCACCATACTGTGGTACCTAAAGCAAGAGGCATCAACTCGGCTGGAGTAACATACCTGATTAAATGTGTGAATCTCAACATTTGAATTGGCGTATTTTTCAACAATCTGTATGCAATGAGTTTGAAGTCTTGAAAAGATGCTCCACGAGATAAAAGTCTAACAGCACGGAACATAAAAAAAAAAGGGTACTTTATCTTAAGTGTATCATCATGTGTGTTGAATGAGTTCATCAGAACCAAAGGCACTTTGGATCCATACTTGCTGTTAAGGCTCTGTGTATCATCTAAAAGAGGGTAAGAGCCAACAAGAATCATAATATATATATATATATATATATATATATATATATATATATATATATATATATATATATATATATATATATATAAAGAGGAGAATGCAGTACCTCAATTTGCTTAACTATAAGGTCAAGGAAAGTTAGGCCATTACGAACTTCAATGACAGACTTGCACTAGATTAAAAAAACAAAAGTTAGTATTCAAAGTTATGCTCACACACCAAGAAGCTCGAGACCACATTTAATGACTGAGACAGAATTTTCTGCTTAGTAAAATCAGCAAATGTATCCTTCAACATATTCTGAAATACAAACATTTACAAAGTAAAAGAGGTAGTTTGATAAACCGAAGAAAACATCGTCAATAAATAAGATTGGATCCAAATGATAGTAAATTTGAAACTCAATCTTCCAACCACGCAAGATCTAACATTGTACTTTTGACACTTGCTATGGATCTTGTAGTCCAGAACATTTTTGCATTGTAAGTCCATTGTTCCTTAAAACAAAAACCTCCTTTACCACTATATTAGTGGAAAAAAAAGTCTGATCAGTCTTAAATTTAGCTTTGAATCAGCTAGATGCTATAGATTATTAATGCATCATGATCACATGTCACATTAGAACTTGATTGGCTATTACATTATGATAAATTATGGTTCAACTTCCTAGTTTGTTCAAATATCATACTTCTAATATTGAAAACATACAAAATATCGATACTCTTCCATCACAACAAACTTAGGTCATGTATTAACATAACAACACATATGAAATCTACAAACAAAATCACTACAATCATACGATCCAACCAATAAACTAAATGTGTCAGATCTTAAAATCATAAATCAACGATCAAAAGTACAAAATTCAACTAAATAGTAGCAAAACCAAAATTTCATGATCTACGTTAAAACAACATACTTAGGACCAGACCTCCAAATGCATGATATAATACAAAAGGAGCGAATTGTGGGAGTATGTACACTGGCCAAAAACTACCCATCAGACAAAAAGCTCAGCATTCAGCAACAAACAATATCCAATGAACACTTGATGAATTACAATTCATCACCTAATACAAAACCAAATTGAACCACCCATTACGTCCTTACCTAGTCATCCCCGAAAAGGAAGAAACACTCAAGAACAAAGCTTGAAGGCTTGAAGCTTGACAATCCAGTACAATCTATCTTATATTCTCAGTAGCCAGTACATAAATCTACAAAATTAACACCACGAAACCAGCTGAACATTCCACCCAGCATACATACCAGTAGTTGATAGCAAATTCAGCAACACACATTTCTCACTTATCTTGACATCCACGTCTTTTTCCTAAGGCAAATATGGGTACTCTAAAACACAATAACCATGCTTTACATTCACATTATCACCCCCAACTCGACACCACGAAAAAAGCTGTAATTCGAGTATTCGTATTCCACCCATCAATCATAGTTGAGAGCACTCTAGTAAAACAAATTTCTTACCTTTCCAATAAACAACATAAACCAATAATCCCAAATTACAACACAACACAGTTATATCAAATTCAAATTCCTAAAACCCTAACAAACCAAAACAAAAGGGAATTACCAAAAATCATCAAAAATCGCTAAAATCAGAAAGAGATTAAAAAGAATAGAAAACTAGCCATGAAAAAATGAAGAAGAAGATAGCACAAGTAGTGGACCCACCAACTTTAAGCAAGATCAACCCAATTCGTATTCCACCCATCAATTGCAAGCTGTAACAATTGCAATTGCATAATCAAATCAAAGGTTGCAGATCTTACCAGAAAACCCGACTACACCGCCGTCTTTGCAAAATCAATTTACATTGACATTGTAAAAAGAACTAAACCCTAAAATTGAGTTCATGAAACTTGAAATTGATTGAATTTAAGGAAAAGAAAGTCTCAATTCAAGCAATAATGATGATGCATGGAATAGAGAGGAGAAAAAAAAAAAGGAGAAAGAATTTGAGGATTTACCTCCGACCAATAACTTATCCGAGCAATAATCAAACGGAACTCTATAATCTAGCAGAAAAATCATAGAAGGTTAGAACGATTTAGGAGATTGCGGGATGAAGAAGATAACCAAATGGATGAAGAAGATGGAGAAATGGAGAAAATGGGAAAATGGTGATGAGAAATTGAGAATGGGGAAAATGGAGAAAAAGAGGAAAGGTACTGTACGTGAGAATTGTGAATAGAGGGAAGCAAATTAAAGAAACGTGTTGTTCTAAATATTTGGTGAAAAAAATAGAGGGAAAATGCGCGCTTCATTCTAAATTTTTTCATGATACAACATACCGTTGCAATAGCTCTCATTTTTTTTTAAAATAGCTAGGCTATTGCAACGGTTCTTTACAGTCGTTGCAATAGCTATACCTCTAAGAACATTAGTGTTAAATCCGTGGC
Organism: Chenopodium quinoa; assembly: GCF_001683475.1. Lineage (NCBI taxonomy): Eukaryota > Viridiplantae > Streptophyta > Magnoliopsida > Caryophyllales > Amaranthaceae > Chenopodium > Chenopodium quinoa. The sequence continues at coordinate 1,094,440 of NW_018744996.1, read as the reverse complement.
AATAGCCTACTCTATTGCAACGGCAATTAGAATACCGTTGTATTAGCCTTTATTAGGCCGTTGCATTTGGTCAAAAATGTAATAGTGATCAGCAACATATTCAGTGAAGTCATCAGGATATTGGCTCTAAGAAAGGAACTCAGACACCAAGGGTAATTTAACCTAGTTTTGGAAGAAAGTTTGGCTAGGAAAATTACTTCCTAATTGGAAAATTTTCATGTGGAAAATTACTCACAAAGCAATTCCAACTGCTGAGAACCTAAAAAAAAGGCATCTTAGTAGAGCAGGTTTGTCCCCTATGTGGAGAACACCAAGAAACACAAGAGCATCTATTCAGAGATTGTGAATTCTCCTCGAGGATCTAGGCTGCTAGCTCTCTAGGCCTGAGGACAGCTCCACATAGAAACCAAAATATTAGAGATTGGGTAACATGCATTATGTCTGTTCTCTTACAATAGGATGGCAAGATGGAATAAAGAGCGACTGAATTTGTGGTAACACTACGGGCTATTTGGTTACACAGAAACCATATATTCGATTCAAAAGGATCCACCCAAATCCTAGTCTGATAATGCAGGAAACACAAGAGCTTCTTCATCGCTGGATTGTAACAGTTAGCAATGAAGACAGGACATAACAGAAGATCTCTCCTCCAAAACAAAAGTGTTGGATCTGGAGAACAGGTCAACTGCTATCATCTTCTATTCTCCAAATCCAGATTGATTCTTCTTGGAAGTTGAAAAAAAAAAAAACAAAGAGACCTCCTACTGCAGCTGTAGGATGGTATATAACCTAAGGACAACAACTTCAGGATTCTGGAGCCACAAAAATTGTGGCTAGTGATAAGCTATAAGAAAAGTGCAGAGCTATGGAGAGTGGACTACATCAAGCAAAAGAGAAGTGGAACCAAGTGATTGTAAAGACAGACAGCCTAGAAGTGATTCATCTAATCAACAACCCGAACTTAGCTCTAGCTTACATTCGTCTAATTATTGATGCTATTAGGTAAATTTCAAGATCCTTCTCATTTTGTCTATGTGTGAAAGTAGACAGAAACTGGGTAGAGATGACCTAGACCCTAGCAAAAAAGGCTAATCAGCTATATAAGTTGTACCTTGTTTTTCCAGCTGCAAAAAAATAAAAAAGCAAAAAAGTAGATTCTATTCTATTCTATAATCAAGATCCTATAAAAAAAGTAGATGGCCCATACTCAAGGTCTATGATCAAATTTTGACTATACGACTTTTATTATTTGATTGACTTGGTTATTTGACAGAGTAACCCGATTTAATAGGGTTAGGGCCAAGCTTATAGGGCCCTTAATAGACAAGGTCTTTAATAGTCAGGGCCCTTATTAGATAGGGTCAATATAATGCCAAAATATTCTTACAATTTAATACATAGAGAAAATAGATTATGTAAAAAATTACATACATATTTTCGTATTCATATGTACTCAATTATGGCTTCGTCCAACACTTATTTAGATTGATAATTTGTTGGCCCGCCCATTATCGACCCGTTATTGACCCGCGACCCGCATTGGCCTAACTCGCTATCGATCCTATAAAATATGACCTTTTTGAACCAACCCACAGACTGCCGCACCGACCATGACCCTACCCTCCCAATAACCAGGTTTGCATACAATCCCTTTTGATATTCTAGGTTTAAGATTTTATTTTGTATGTCTTATTCGAATCTATAACATAATACTAAAACAAACACCAGGAATGACACATGTCACTTCCTGGTGTTGTTTTTTCCCTCCAAAACTTCTCCCTCCCTTTTTAGCAAAATTCTTCTATTTTTGGAATATTTGTATAATACAACTATAATAATATTAGTCCTAATCTTAATTATCAACTTTATACTAATTGTATTCCTTTTTATTTCATGTTCTATTTACTTAAAATAGTTACACAAGATTTTGAAACCTTTTAAATAAGGGAGAATAAGTTATAATTTAGAAGGTTGAAATATGGTGGAGATTATAAAATATCGGAGCCAAAAATACAATATTTACATTTAAAATACCAAGATATATATATATATAGTTGTACAATTGTGGGATCAATAATGGGGGGGGGGGGTGATCAATCTATTCATGGTGTTGATTTGAAATCTTATGAACCAATAATAATTGAGTTAGTATTTTGTTAAATATTTCTATAATAATTTACCAACTTATAACTTATTTTTTCCTTCAAAAAATCTACTAACTATTACTAAAATTGGTCATGCTTACATCGATCATTTTGGATATATGTCAAGCTATCATTAAAATTTTCCCGCCAAAATAATATATGATGTCAGCATTAAGTTTTTTTTTTATTTTTTTATTATTCAACTTAGCTTATTTTTTTAAAGTACATTATATAGTTTTTTTTTATAGCTAAATTAATTCATAAATAAAAAGCCATACGACATCTACATTGTATAGTTTTATTGGGAATAACATGCATCGTGAATGTAATATAATATATACTACTTATAAATATTTACAACACAACTAATCAACAAAAATAATTTTTTTTTTCAATTGTAGTTTTAATAATTTTTTCCTTATTATTTCTTCTTTCTTATATGCATTGTATTTGTTTATTCCACACGAATTGCCTCATTTGTATATTATATCACAAATTAATTATGAGAAAAAACATTATTACTACCGTGCATCAAATAGGCATAAATGTTTAGAATCAAATACATTGTAATTCATGCTAAATGAGTTGTGAGAATTAAAATATGGAATCAAATAGGCATAAATGTTATGATTCTAAATACATTGTAACTCCATATTTGATTCTCACAACTCATTTAGTATGAATTACAATGTATTTAGAATCATAACATTTATGATAATCTAATATTATATAAATAAAGTGGGCATTTTTGGAGAGCATTCGGCGCGCCACATGAGCAAAGGTAAATTTTCGACCAATTAAAAATTAGATTTCTATTTTATTTTAGAATTAAAAAATTCGTTTGCCACCTAAACAAAAGTGACGAATGAGATTTAAGAATTTTTCCACGTAAGTAAAAACAACGAATATTGATTTATTAGGACTTAATTTATTTTAAAAACTAAAAATTATCTTTTAAAATAATCATCTTTAGATATAGGATTTATATACCTACTATTATAAGATAAATTTTGATAGTGTTTATGAAAAGAGATAAAAATAATTCCTTAATTATAATTAAATTAAAATTTGTGATATTTACCATTATAAATTGACGCATCATATGACACCAACAAAATTTCGTATCAATACAAACCAAACCAAGCAAATTTTGTGTCATTAATTTTGTGTCAATTTTATTAGGTCACCAATGGCTGGGTAATTCTTAGCCTAATTTTTAAAACCCATGTTTAAATGTATATTTGTGATTATTGCTTAAATTGTGTTTATTTGGAATACTTAATGATTATATGTTTATGTTTTGTTTATTGAATTTTGTTTTTACATGCAGATCTAATTTAATCAGAGAATTATATTCGAGCAAAAATATTTGGAATATCAAATTACGAGTTTCTCGCCTGATGATCCTATTGGATGAGGAGGTATTATATCTTTATAAATTGTTTAAATTTATTAAATCTTTTAATGAACCTTTTAGTTTTTATCAATTAATTTATGATTAAAACAATTTTTTTGTGATTTAGGTAGCTTAATTAAGTCATAAAATTAACTTAATTTTTTATTTTTAATTACAGGGTGATTACGTTCATGCCTCAATTAAAGTCAACTTTGTTCTACAATTTTGTTCAAAATGGATTGAAGGAAAAGTTTACTCCATTAGATACTTTTCAGTCGTTACAAATAAGAAGCAATATCGCACGCATTGTCAGCGACAACAAAATAATGATTCAATTTTCCAAAATACTATTGTTTGGGCGATTGGGGACGATGAAAAAATTCCAATGCATAGATTTAATTTTGTATAATACAATATTTAGATTAATTTCACAACAATTATTCACTTTCTGGTAAATATTTTAATTTATTTTATAAAACTATAAAGATTAATTTTATATAATTTTTATTTTTGCTAACATGTTCTATTTATCCACTTTTATTAGATGGAAGAGATATGGGTGTGAATAAAGTTGGTGATCCTATCTAAATTTTTTTTAATACAAATTTTTTTACATCGAAATATTACATCTAATAACTATTATTTTTAATGTTCTTATCAAAATATTTATTAGGAGAATAAATTACATAAAATTATTAAAAAATTATCCTTAACAAATAATAGCAAGGTAATAAAAAATATTATTATGAGTATGATCCAATTACAAAAATTATTTTTATGAGATTTTATGTATAAAAAAATCGTGAGATATTAGGATTTAAATTATTAAAAAAAATATATCTTATGAAATTAATGGTTTTATCTAAATACCCGATTAATAAGATGTTTTTTTCATAAAAAAAATTTAAAACTTATAACGCAATAAAAAACTTTACCTTCTTAAACATTTTATGTCTATAAAATTGATAAGACATATAATTTGTTAGAGATCAAGAGATCACAAGAAATATACAAAATGATATATAGATTTGAGAGTTTAATTTCAAGTGTAAAAAGCAACGGATAATGAGTTAGGATTTAAATTATAAAAGTAAAAAAATTATTATCTTTTCACATTAAAGATTTTATCCTAATATGTAATCAATGAAATACCATATTTACAATTTTTTTTTAAAGATATCATATTATTGTCATATAACAAACAACAACGAATAAAATACAAAACAACAATAAATTAAGTCGCATTATAAATTACATTAAAAAAAATTATACTTTTGTAATTGGCAATATCATTTTAATTAAATTATTATTTGTTTTTTTGTTTTTTTTTTGTCTGGAATTATTAAATTGTAAAATAAATCAAATAATTAAAAAAATAATAAAAAAAAAACTTAGAGTATATAGGAAAATATCTTTTCTTGAGATATATATATTAAAAATCGCGCATCGCACGGTCTTTCATCTAGTTTTATTAAATTTTTATACAATTGAACATTAAACGTCTCTTACAAATTAAATGTTCATTATTCCATTAAATGTCCTCGACCAAGATTTTATTTCAATTGATGAATAACAAAAAGCTTCCATTGTGCGCATAAATATTTGGAGTAATATGGTACACATGCACTGCCCTAAAAATAGAAACTATGAAAAACACACGATACTTTGTCAGAGAAGCATGAACCGCAAATGTTTCGGGGTTTTCTGATGTCCTGCGGGAGAGTTACAATTCCGAGACTGGAACCGGACGTCTGTACCTGCAAAACAACGGAGACTCCTGGTGGTGGGAGCTCCGCCTCCAACGGTCAAGTTAGTACTTGATTAAGGAGTAATTAATGCGGAAATTAAAGTGATTGGGTCTCTCTAGGTGAGAGTGTTTAAAGTAGGTAATCTGCTTTTTTAGCGTGATCAGCCTGTTTTTTTCCTTAATGAGGATTAAGGGAGGTATTTATAACCTCGGGAAACGTGCCAATCTAGGTTTAGGTTAACCTTGGGCTGATTGGGCTTCCCTCGGAAGTTGGGCCTAGGTGACCGGTTATCCCATGTGTTATGGGAAGGACACGTGTCGTGTCGTAATTGGTCCAAGGTGGACGGATCATTGCTTGACACGTGGCAGGCTCCTATTGGCCCATGTGACGGACACATGGCGGAACCTGATTGGTCCACTTGTCAGATGGTGACTGGTGGGGAAAAATCCCCTAATCATTTGCCCCTCACAGGTGGCACGTGACTGGTCACATGTTACCTGTGACAGGTATCACGCTGTAACAGGCGACGGCCTGCTACAGGTGTCACTCGGCGAGAGGCCGAGAGATTCTCCCGCCAAAATTTTGAATTCTGGAAGTGACCCTTCGCCTTCTCACTTCGCCTATATAAAGGAGTGTTGACTTCGGTCATTTTCACACTTGAAAACTTTGTGAGAGAACATTCGGACCCCTGAACTTGCTCTGACATTTTGGACCCTTTCTGCCTACCGCCTGCTCTGACAAGCCGACTGCAAAGGATTTTCAGAACTTCATCAATCGTCACTCGTTCAGGTAACCGTCGGTTCTCTTACTCTTAATTTTCTCTTTACTTTATTCTTTTTTGAAATGGCACCACGGAAGCACACGACACGGCCTAGGTTAGTGATCAGCCGGTCACCGGGGACGGCTGAATCTAGGACTAGGAGTGTCGCCTGCCCTTTTCTGGACCCATCTTTGCCCTTTATACAAAGTCCGACTGTATTTGTGTCTATGCAGAGCATGATGGCCAGGACAAAAAAGACTGACAGGATCTCAAACTCAAACGGCTCCTCCCACAGGGTGCCGATTAGTGAAACATCTGACCAGGCGCTAGATGTGGAGGTGAAACAAAGCGGCTTGAAAGCCGGCAGTTCTGAGGGAGGAGTCAAAGTGACCCCTTCCCATTTTACAGTTGACAATTCTTCATTCTCTCCTGCTCCTTTTAAAGGAGAGGAGGCGGGCCCCTCCGGGAGAGGGGAAGAGTCGTCCTCTTCGGACTCGTCAGAGGACGATTCCGAGTCTAGCTCTTCTGGCCATGCTTCTCTGGACACAGAAGAGAAAAACAGTCGCCTGCAAGAGGCGAGGCTTTCTCACGCAGTTGAGAAGGGGGACGATTGGGCGGAGCCATCCGCCTCTTACCGAGAGCAAAATACCCCCTACTACTGCACGGTACCTCGGGGCCGGATCACGGCCATGCAAGAGAAAGTGGAGAGCTTTATCGCAAACCACACAATGGGCCCCGACTTTTTAGTGTTTGTGCCGGATCCAGAAGACACAGTCGTCTGGCCGGCTGGTACCAGTTATGATAGCGCCTGCTTTGGTTGCTACGAGGCGGCCATCAAGGCTGGGCTGCGCTTCCCACTACATCCGGCTGTTCAGCGGATCTTGGATGGGTATGAGTTGGGGTTATGGCAGTTAGCCCCGAACTCCTGGGTCAACGTACTCGGCTATGTGGCCGGGTGCGAACTGCACGGGGTGGAGCCAAGCTTCGAGGCTTTCGCCCACATGAACTACCTCAGCCGGACCCCTAAGGCAGGCGGTACCGGCTGGTATCAATTGACGAGCCACAGGGGCTACCTCATGACGAGAGGTAAAGCAAACAAATGGAAGGACTGGCGGAGCACCTTCCTCATCATTGAGAGTTCAGACACAGAGCTGAACAAGCGCTTCAACAGGTGGAACAGGAATCCGCCCCTTCTTGCAGGCGGCCGCAGCATGCCGCCTGTTCCCCCCAAGGCTAAGAAAGAGATCCTAGATAAAGGACTCTTCAAAGTAGTGTCGAAGGTGAACTCTACTTCAGGGGTACGAGAGCAAGTACCCCTGCACTGCGTCCCGAGCTTCAAATGGCTCTACGACGAGTACTTTTTGGCCGCCTGTGGCCTCAGCAGTCGGTGCTCAAGAGGTAGCCGGCCTGTCGAATACTCTGTTGTTCCATGCATTTCTTGTTATGACTTTTATTAACTTTGCTATTTGTTTTTGCAGCGGACGCCATGAGCAAAATTACCGCCTCCAAGACTGCGGCGGCCATGTTGCGGGCCTCCCTCATGCAACAAGCTTCAACCGACTCCCCCAACAAGGGGGCACCCTTGGTGGGCTTCGAACCTTTCACCCTCTTTTTGGAGTTGTGTTTATGCATATACTGACTTCATCTTTTTTAGACGGGCTCTCCAAGAGCTTCTTCTTCCCAACAGTCGGACCCCAAGGCCCGGAGGACGACTGTTGCGAGCTCTCCTGGTTCTGCCAGGAAACATGCGGCGGCTGAGAAACAGTCGGCCACTTCTTCTAAAACTCCAGCTGGGCCGCCTAGAAGTATGAAGTTGTCCTTGTAAATTTTAGACTTGCTCCCTTTTTTACTAGGTCTAATCCGTTTGTTTATGCTTGATGCAGCCGGCCCTCAGGAGCCTGACTTGGTCGAGGTGGCCAAGTCTATGATCAAGGTCGTTCCTCCAGCTGAAAGGGAGGCGGTCAGGGGTGTCGGCACCCTTGACCTAGACGGGATTGCAGGGGTCCTTGCTGAGGTATACTTAGCATATTTTTGAGTATTTGAATTCCAGGACGCCTGTTTTCTTTTTGTTTGGAAACTGACGCTTGTTCCCCTTTTTACTTAGGCCCTGCTCCGAGTGAACGGCCTTCGCAAGCCGCTTGACCGGAAGAACAAAGAGGTAAAGGCTGCAAAAGCTATGGCCGCCTCTGACTGTGATAAGGCAATGTTTCAAATTGCCCAAAATGAAGTTCTGACCATTGATATTCTTTATTATCAGGCGCAGGCTACCGCCGCTATCCGGGCTCAGTTAGAGGCGGCCCAGAAGAGGAATAGCGAGCTGGAGGCGACCATCAACAGCCTCAAGGCCGAGCTGAGACCTCTTCGCCAAAAGATGTCCTCATACGAAACCTTGGAGAAATCCTTGGCGAGCGTAAAGGTACGCCTGGTGACCCAGGAGAAGAGTCTTACTCAGGAGCTCTCAGAAAAGGCCGAGCAAGAAAAGAAAGAGCTGGTCCGGGAGAAGATGGAAGACTCTGCTCAAATCCAGTGCATGACTTGGGGCCGCCTCTTCCCTAATGCCGACTTTGCCTCATGGGAAAAAACATACCGCCAGTGTTCAGATACATATAATCAAGAGATCCTGGCGGCTGCTGAGGAAGAGGCGTTGGAGGAAGCGTTGGAGGAGGAGGAGCAGCCGGTAGTGGCGCTTGTGTCGCTTGGGGGTAATGCATCAAAGAAGGATGCAGCTGAAGCCGAGTCCAGCAAGAAAAGTGCTGACCAGGCGGCAGCTGCTAATATTGAAGATCTGCCCCCTTCTTAAGTTTTATGTCTTCTTGTCACGGCCTGCGTGCCGTTTGTTTTGTATTTACCCGGCCAGGGGGCCGGGGCTCTGAATATTTTGCCGGTCTTTGATGACCGGCTTCTTTTTAATGAATTTTTTTGTTTTGCTTCAAATTTGTTTAAGTATTGAATACTGATATCCAATTGTACACTATACCGACTGTTTTACATGGCCGATAGTTGCAGAAAGGTACGGATAGTTAGTCACGCCGCCTATGCCCCTGGACGACCGGTTGTCTGTTTCCAGGCTAGACGATCAGTCGGCCATTTATCCAATCGGTATTCGAACCATTTTAAAGACTGGATCCCCTTTAGGAAGACGGTCCTGTCATTTGTAAAATTAACCAAGTAGGAAAGTGGTTTGACCAAGTAAACATGATTGTTACCTAGTCGCCAAGTAACTGAGTAGTAGAGGTATCAAGCGGTTGGTACCGGTTGTTCCCCTTTATTCGCCAATGTTCGTTGGCTTTTAACTCATAGGTTGTTAACCTAGCAGGAGTAGTGGTTGAGAGCCCCTGTTTGTTAAAAACAGGCGGACGACTCATACCTTTTAGGCTCCATACTAAGTTTGAGAGAGTGACTATGAGTTAACTTTGGAGTTACTCAGTCGCCGTCACTCCTGCTTGAGTAGTAAAGGTACCAGGCGGCGGAGGCCGGCTGAACCTTTTTATTTGCCAATGTTTGTTGGCTATTAACTCAAGAGGTACCCCCTGCATTTATCCCAAGTAATACAGGCGGTCATCTGACTCAGATGTCAACTGCTACCACTGGTTTGGTTAGTGATAGAGTTATCCTTGTCTCAAAAACGGCTACGTGGTTGCCCTTGGGGATAGTCGTATAGGTGCCGTGTAATTAGTTTATAGAGCAATGTTCCACCCAAAAGGGAGCTGCTCTCTGCGACGAATTTCATCCGGAGGGATGCCGCCGGACGCCTGCTATGATGTTGGGACAGGTCGTATTAGTATTGAAGATTGGATCAGTTGGCTTGGCTCCTGGTCTGATCATTCGGCCTGTGGCCTTGGTTAGTTCTTGGTGAACGTAGGTGCTAAGTAAAAGGAGGGTAGCCGCCTGTTTAGGCACAGGGTCGGCCAGACCCTAATTTTTTTTTTAGCTAAGTATAAGGGGGGTGGCTGTGTGCTTTGGAACCAGTCGGCCCTCTTCTATGGAGAGTAGCCGACTATATGTCCAGACGACATGCCCCTATGGTGATAGAGTAAAATACTCAATGGAGAGTAGCCGACTGTAAAGGTACAGGCAGCATGCCCCTCTGAAGATAGAGAAATACTCAATGGAGAGTAGCCGACTGTAAAGGTACAGACGGCATGCCCCTCTGAAGAGTAAAATACTCAATGGAGAGTAGCCGACCGTAAAGGTACGGACGGCATGCCCCTCTGAAGAGTAAAAATTAAACATGGAGAGTAGCCGACTGTTTGTTAGTAGGCGTGCCCCTCTTAGTACAAAATTGAATATTAAGTACGCAAACTTTTATTAAGTAGCCCTTGACTATTTACATCATTCAAAAGAAATATTTCTTAAGATTGTCTACATTCCAAGTTCGAGGCAACGGTTGGCCGTCTGGTGTTTCCAGACGGTAGGTACCGTCCCTGAATTCTTCATAGATTCGGTAGGGTCCTTCCCAGTTGGGAGTTAGTTTTCCAGACTCATTAGCCCTACCAACTGCTTCCATTTTTCTAAGTACAAAGTCCCCCACTTTGAGTGGACGCCTGTGTACTTTTTTGTTGTATGATCTAGTCATTCTCAGGCGGTAAATTTCATGGCGCAAGACAACATTGCCCCTCCTTTCAGGGAGTGAGTCTAATGCCAGGCGCATGGCTTCCCAGTTTGCCTCTTCGTCATATAGCATTACTCGAAGAGTCGGCTCGTAGTGTTCTATTGGAAGAACAGCTTCCGCACCATAAGTTAGGAGGAATGGAGTTTCTCCAGTCGCCCCTTTTTCAGTCGTCCTAATGGCCCAGAGAACATGTGGTAATTCATCCGCCCATAGGCCGCCTGCTCGTTCAATTTTTTTCTTGAGACCGTCTGAGATGATTTTATTAAAGGCTTCTACCTGGCCGTTTGCTTGTGGACGGCCGACAGATGCAAAGTAGTGTGCAATTCCTCGGTCACCCAACCAGCTTTTGAGAACAGGCGTCTCAAATTGGGGACCATTATCAAAAACCATAGACATGGGAACCCCGAACCGAGTGATGACATTTTTCCAAATGAATGAAATTACATCCTTCGTCTTGATTCCCTTTACAGCCTCCGCCTCTACCCATTTAGTGAAGTAGTCGACGGCAACAAGTATGTACCTCCTTCCGCCTGTAGCAGGCGTATATGGACCTAGAATATCCATGCCCCACTTAGCAAACGGTAGTGGGCTATGAATGGTATGAGGTCAGTAGCCGGACGGTGAATTAGCTTGCCAAACCTTTGGCACTTGTCACATTTTTTCACCATCGCCATCGCATCTGCTTCTAAAGTAGGCCAAAAGTAGCCCTGCCGCCTTGCCCGTTGAGCAAGCGTCCTACCGCCTATATGGGAAGCACAGTAACCAGAGTGAAGATCGTCTAGTATCTCTCGTCCCTTTTCTGGAGTAACACACTTTAAGAAGGGTTGAAGGTACCCCCTTTTGTGAAGTTCTCCCTTTATTATTTCAAAACTGGTTGCTCGTTTTTTCAGTGCTGCCGCCTGTTGATGATCATCCGGCAGGGTACCATTTTCCAGATATGCCCTGATTGGATCCATCCAGGTTGAGCTTCTGTCTAGGATTCCAATAGGTCTTCCTCGATGCTTCTCTTCTCCATTACTTCCCAAAAAACAGTTCGATGAGTATCACAGGAGGCGGATGATGCTAATTTTGACAGTGCATCCGCCTGGTTGTTTTCTGATCTCGGCACTTGGATCAGATGGAAATCCTCAAGGGAGCCGACTGCTTGTCGGACCGCCTGTAAATACTTGATCATGGCCGGATGGGTTGCTTCGTATTCTCCATTGTACTGACTCACTATCAATTGTGAATCGGAACAGGCGTCTATTTTTCTTGCCCCTGCCGCCTTGCACATGCGGATTCCGGCTAGTAAAGCTTCATATTCTGCCTCATTGTTTGAGGCCTGAAAACTGAAGCGTAGAGCATACTCGTACCTGTCGCCCTCTGGCGACTGACATATGACGCCTGCTCCACAACCATTTGAAGTAGAGCTTCCATCCACATATACCTTCCAGACTTGGTCTGGAACTTGAGAGTCAGGAGGACGAGTCATCTCAACAATAAAGTCAGCAAAGGCTTGCCCCTTCACTGCTTTTCTAGGCTCGAAAGTAACTTCGAGGCTCTGAATTTCTATGGCCCATTTGATCATTCGGCCTGACGACTCCATGATGGTCAGTGGCCGCTTGATAGGTTGGTCTGTATACACGACAACTGCATGTGCCAAAAAGTAGGGCTTCAATTTTTTAACAGCCATGAAGAGTGCAAGACCAAATTTCTCCACTAAGGGATACCTCAACTTGGCATTTTTCAGTACGTGACTGACAAAGTAGACCGGGAGCTAACATCCGTCTCTTTCAGCAAGGAGAACAACGCTTAACGAATGATCAGAGACGGCCAGGTACATGTAGAGTACTTCTTTGGGCAAAGGGCTGACCAGCCTCGGCAAGGAATGCAAGTGAACTTTCAATTTCTAGAAGGCGGCCTCAGCATCCGGCCCCCATTCAAACCTTGCCTTTTTCTTAATTGCCTGGAAAAAGTATAAGCATTTGTCGCCTGATCGGCTTAGAAATCTTTCCAAGGCCGCCAGACAACCTGTTAACTTCTGAACCTCTCGGATGGTACGAGGCGACTGCATGTCAATGACCGCCTGCACCTTCTCAGGGTTTGCCTCTATTCCTCTCTGATTGATAAGGAATCCGAGAAATTTCCTAGACTCAACTCCAAATACACATTTCTTGGGATTGAGCATGACATGGTGCCGCTTGAGTGTGGCAAAAGTTTCTCGGAGGTCCGACAGATGATCTATCTGAAGCTTAGTCTTGACAATCATATCATCAATGTATGCCTCGACGTTTCTCCCAATTAGATCAAAGAACACAGTGTTTATCATTCGCTGGAAGGTAGTCGGGGCATTCTTAAGACCAAACGGCATGACCGTGTAACAGTATAACCCCTGATCAGTGACGAAGGCCGTCTTCTCCTGATCTTTCTTCCATAAAGGAATTTGATGGAAACCAGAGTAGGCGTCCATAAAGCTCATCAAAGCATGGCCGGCTGTTGAGTCGACCAGGTTATCAATTTTAGGCAGAGGGTAACTGTCTTTGGGGCACGCCTTGTTTAAGTCTGTGTAGTCTACACACATTCGCCAGGTGCCATTCGGCTTTTTAACAAGCACCACATTTGCAACCCAGTCTGGGAAGTAACATTGCCGAATGAACCCTGCATCAAGTAATTTTTTAACTTCGGCGGCTGCCGCCTGACTTCTTTCTTCGCCATGGTTCCGCTTCTTCTGCCGTACCGGCTTCTTTTTCGGATCCACAGCCAGTTTATGTACCGCGAGATCAGGACTAATGCCTGGCATTTCATTGACTTCGAATGCAAAGATGTCCTTGTATTATTTCAATAGTTTGTAAAAGTCGTCACCTAGGACTCTCAGAGCAGTCGTCCCAACTTTGACTGTTCGGTCAGGACGCGAGTCGTCTAGGATCAGATCCGTATGCTCACCAGCCGGCTGAGGGCGGAATTCATCCGACCGCTCCTCTGCCAATGATTGCTATTTTCTGTCTTTTCTTGCGGCCCCTGTCTGGGATGCCTTTCTCTTCTTGCCGCCTGCTTCTTGAACAGGCGCACTCTCCTTGACATTGTCAAGGTCTATTTTTCCACCACTCGACCCAGTGGCCATAACAGTGGGTTTGACATCCGAGAGATAGCACTCTCGCGCCATCCTCTGATCTCCCCTTAGGGACCCGACTGTTCTATTATCCCTCTCAAACTTGAGCAACATAAGAGATGGGATTATAACAGCCTTGGAATTATTCAGGGTTGGTCGTCCCAGAATCATGTTGTAAGCCGAGAGTTCTTCTACTACCAGGAACCGGACCACCATGTGTCGTCCTTCCCCTTTTTCGCCCAGGCGGATGGGTAAATCCACTCGTCCCACTGGGTGGACGACTCCTCCTCCAAACCCTACTAAAGGGTGGGATGCCGGATGTATGCAAGCAGTCTGATATTTTAGTTTCGACAGACATTTGCTACTGATGAGATCTGAGGAGCTTCCGGTATCTATGAGGATTCGGCCAACTCTCTGGTTGGCCACTTTACATTCAATAACGATAGGGTCGTCATGCGGCCCTCTTACCCCTCCTAGATCTTCTTCAGTGATGACAATCTCAGGAAATGAATATTTGGAGGGTCGTTCTTGGTGAACGGAATGCCCCTGATATTGTCTTTGTTGCCCCTAATAGTGGGGCCGCCTCCTGAGAAGCCGCCTGCAATGGTGTAGACGACTGCATCATCTGTATCGGAGCTGTCGGCCTGTTGATTCTTTTTGGCCGACTGCTTTTTCGAGGAAGTGTTCCCCGTAGATTTCTTGACATAAGTGTCAAGATCACCTTGCTCAGCCAGGCGGTCCAGATACCGCATGAAACTGATGCAATCATTGGTGTGATGACCAACATCTTCATGATAATCACAGAATTTTTCTTGGTTCCGATAGTTTGCAGAACCCTTCATGGGGACCGGCTTCTCAATTGAGATCCGTCCCTTGATTTCCTTTAGGATAAATTGGCTATCCTTGTTAAACGCATACTTTGGGGAGTATGGTTTGAATTCTTTTTTCTTTTTCTGGGCCGGCTGTTTAGAGGAATCAGCCGCCCAAACCTCTTTTCTCTTCTCGTCTTTGTTGGACGACTGCTTCTGTCGTCCTTCTCTTTTGTCGGACCTTTTCCCGTCCGACTGTTTTACCGTACTACAAAGATTAGTCGCCTGTATATAGGCTTCCGCTTCAATCAAGGCCTCTTGAAGAGTCGCCACCCTCTTTCAGACCAAATCAAATTTGAAGGTCGACCCGTCTTTGAGACCTCTGAAAAAGTCAGTATAGGCTACTTCATCCGGTAACCCTTGAATCTGTATTCTCATCAGGTTAAACCTCCTGATGTAAGAATGAAGCCCCTCCTTCTCGCCCTGCTGAATTGTTCCTAAATCAAGAGTCGTCTTCTTCGCAGGGATGTTCATGGCGAAGTTGGAGGTGAATAAGTAAGCAAGCGTCTTGAAGCTATTTACACAACCAGTCGGCAGGTTGCCGAACCATTGTTGTGCGATTCCTTTGAGAGTCGCTGGGAAACACTTGCACCAAGTGGGATCATCCAACCCTTGAAGGTACATCAGGTTGGTGAATGCCATCAGATGGTCTTCTGGGTTAGTAGTGCCATCATAGGCGCCTACTAATACATTTTTCACTTTGGCCGGCTGAGCGGCTTCAGTAATTTCCTTGGAGAAGGCCGACGGCTGTTCGCCAAGTCTAAGCAACCGTAGCTGCCAGTCCATAGGTTGGACATTTTTTGCTGCATGTCCACCAAACGGAGGTGGCTGTAAGAAATACTGTTGTTGCGGTACAAACGGTAAGTTTGGTACTGCCTGGTCGCTATGATAGCCGGACTGACGGGAGGTGCCGCCTGACTGACTCTCATGATACGACTGAGTATGCCTCATCGAGGTATTTCGCAGACTGTCTTGGAAGTTTGAAGTAGAGGCCGACTCTGACAATCGGTCACTCTTCTTCTGCTCTAGCAGTAGCCGAGCGTCTGTGTATGATTTCCTCGACCCGTCCGCCTGAATATGACGAACAGGTTTCCTATTTTCTGGAGTAGGAAAACGGTATTTTGTGAAATCAAGGGCAGGTGACTTCCGCTTCCTAGATTTAGGATGAGGAGTCGCCTCTCGCCCTTGAACTGGCTTCCTCTTCTGTGAAGTGGAGGGTTTCTTAGCCGACTGCTCCTTGTCCAGAGCAGGCGGCTTCTTGTTGATCAACTCTTGAATTTCTCCCTTGAAGTCCCTCATGAAGGTCATGAGTTCACTCCTTGTGATGGGAGCAGACCCATCAGTCGGTTGTTGCCGAACAGGCGGTGCGCCTGCTGGCTCGCTTCCTGTATGAAGATGTTCCCGTTCCCTCCTTTCGGTATGACGGGTACGTCGGGCCCTTACGGTCCCGTCTGAAGCTGTGTGAGCTTCAACTTCAAATTCATTCTCAGTATCGTGGTCCGACTGAACTAGTGGGTCGTCCAGGGGACGCCTCTCTTCAGGAGTCGGTACAAACGTGGATGCCATCTCAGAAGTACTCTCCCCACAGACGGCGCCAAATGTTTCGGGGTTTTCTGATGTCCTGCGGGAGAGTTACAATTCCGAGACTGGAACCGGACGCCTGTACCTGCAAAACAACGGAGACTCCTGGTGGTGGGAGCTCCGCCTCCAACGGTCAAGTTAGTACTTGATTAAGGAGTAATTAATGCGGAAATTAAAGTGATTGGGTCTCTCTAGGTGAGAGTGTTTAATGTAGGTAATCTGCTTTTTTAGCGTGATCAGCCTGTTTTTTTCCTTAATGAGGATTAAGGGAGGTATTTATAACCTCGGGAAACGTGCCAATCTAGGTTTAGGTTAACCTTGGGCTGATTGGGCTTCCCTCGGAAGTTGGGCCTAGGTGATCGGTTATCCCATGTGTTATGGGAAGGACACGTGTCGTGTCGTAATTGGTCCAAGGTGGACGGATCATTGCTTGACACGTGGCAGGCTCCTATTGGCCCATGTGACGGACACATGGCGGAACCTGATTGGTCCACTTGTCAGATGGTGACTGGTGGGGAAAAATCCCCTAATCAGCAAATATTGTTGACATGATCTACAACTAGAAAGTAGAATTTAACCTAACAAGTTAAAATAGACAAACATAATAAAATATTCTACAATGACAACTTCTTTACTTTTCGCTAAAAGGATCTAGAAGACTACAACCATTAAATTTTTTTCAAATTAATAAATTAAAAATAAATAAATAAATAAATAAAAACCTTGCATTTACAAATCAAAATTTACATTCCATCTCTTCATCAATACAATACTAGTATACTACATACGGAATACTAACCTCAAGTCAAAAAAATATTCTAAATAGCAATCCACGTTGCTACTACTAATAATAATAATATTCCGTAATAGTTTTAACAAACTACTAATTAACAATATATAAAAATTGGGGACCCACAACTATCCCTATTTTCCTCTCTTTTGCCTGCTTTTCCCAAACTTTTTTTTTTTTTTTTTAAAGAGCTTTTCCCAAACTTTTAATAAAAAATAATTGAGATTACAAAATTTTTTGGGGTGGTCTAAAGTTTGTGGGAGCATGATCCTCAAATTAGGCAGCAAATTCCTTCAATAAGTCAAATATCTTTAGCTCTAACAACCAATCACCTTGATTTGCTTGGTGAATGTGAATTAGTAGTTTCACTTTTCCAATAATCCCAATTTGACCATTGTAGTCTTGAGAGTTGAGAGTATCTTGAAAGTGGGAAAATTTTTGTACCCTTTATTTAGGGCACCCAATAACATCCAAACACCTTGGACTTTTGGAATTAATTAACTTCTTCTCCCCAAAATTGATGGATAACTTCGACGTAGTAATAAGCTTGGCTTAATCTCACTCTTTGGTGAAGAAAAAGAATTTTTATAACCCTAATAAGATGTAGTAGACTAAGGTAATTGGTAGCGCTATCAACATCCCAAAGATCACGCTGTACACAAAAATTGAAACATCAAGTGTTAGAACTTTTTACAACAATTTATATGTAGCCATCTAGTAAAAGACGATCTGGCTAATTCTAATTCATCAAACAAAGTCAATTTATACAAAATCACATATAGTGAAACTAAAAAGTATCTAAAAAAATAAATAATTAGTATGGGTTATAGCTATATTCAATGTCATTTGATCACTTAAAATATTAATGGACTGTCACTTGTCAATTTGAAATCCAACACAATATTATTGGTTAGTCTGTTTTTAATTAGCAATACAATAATCTTCAAGAAGAATACTTATATGAGAATAAATTAAAGAAGCATATTACTATAGTCTATAGTCCCTATAGACAACAACTCTAATGTTACATAGCACAATAGGTTATGACCATTAATTGTCATGATTTATAAGATAAGATTCATGTAACATAGATTATAATTACTTTTGATTATTTAATTATGAAGAAAAATCAACTTTTCACGTGTAGTAAAGTATAATGCAACATGATGAAATGCAATTGATAGTCATTAAAGTTTGCCGTTCTTTTGTTTAGCAAATTGCATCTGGTTAGGCACGTAAGCACGTTACAATTCATATTATATATATAAAGTTTAATTTTTTTTCAATAAAAAAAATTATAATATATAAAGTGAAATAAAAAAATAGCTTTAGAAATGTACTTACGCAGTGCTCAGAATGGCTGGATGATTGTTGTATTCTTTGGCAAAAACAAATGGGACAATCCCTTGAGGAAGTGCTGCCTGTTTTTTATATTAAAAATATTATAAGTAGGCTACATTTATATACTCCGTATCATGTTATTCATGTCGCAAAATAAGTCAATATTCTATATGACTGAGTGTGTTCTATTCACCTGAAATTATCTAAAATAATTTATTAACTTGATTAGTAGTGATTAACTACTTATTTAAATTGATTAGTCCCGATTAGACCTAATTAACATTGAGATTTAATTTTTTAAGATGAACAAAAACTATTATCATTATTTACATTGGTTAAAAAAATTTATTGGGTTGATGAGTAAGTCAAAAATATGCGTACAAACCTGAACAATGGCAATTCGAAGAAGATCACCCCTTAAACCAATAGCAATGGCAGCCACCGCCATTACCGCCGGACCGGTAAGAAATCTCACAGCCATAGCAAAGGTAGCAACTTTATTCCCACATGCAATCATCATTGGTTGTAGAGCCATGAACAAACCTTTCAAAAGTTTCCATTTATACAAAAGAAAACAATTATTCTCTAGTCATAAATCATAGTAGTACAACAAGTATAAGTGTAACAAATTATGCATCCTACTCATATTAGCATCCACCAATATAATTTGCAGAAAATATGTAACACAAAAACATGAGATAAGGTTTTAATTGTTACTTGTTAGTAAGACCTAATGGCCTTCATGCTAGGACCACAAACCTACGCAGCACAAAGGTAATGGTCCCACATTTTTGTACATACGTCAGTCCATTACTAACCACAACTCTAAATCATGTCAAAGGGACTTTTGATATTATCCTCATATAAAATATTCTAAAGTTACAACTAATAAAAATCGAAGGTAGTATTAATCGTTTCAGATCGTAATTTAAAAGCATTTGATGGGGGTTTTGAACACTAGACCTTAAGGAAACAAGATCTAACTTGTTACCATCTTAGCCAACAATAATTCATGTCATCTATACAGATAAATATAACTATAAATGACACGCACCAATTAAAAAGGAAAAACGAAATAAGCAGTTTGAAAAAAAAAATTAAGAGGAATAAAATCAACATTTCTCAAAGTTAAAAATAGTCTTTCTATACTCTTTGTTAATTAGTCCCATTATGTTTAACATTTATGCATAACATGCATAATTGATGATTATATATTTCATTAAGAAACAATTTAGTCACATTATGTTTAACTAGTATGCGGCCCGATGCAACGCCTGGGCCGCATACTAGTGTATTATTAAAATGGGTGATTTGACAACGATATAGAGAAATTGTATTCCAATAGTTAATACTCCGTATTCTTTCATGATATGATTTATTTAGGGCATTTAAGAATATACCATACAAATTTATTAGGAGTTCTTAAAAAGTTATGAAAACTTAATAGGTTGATTGCTTTTCTTAGACATTGCATTAAATGGTGATGAGAAAAATAGTGGTAATTGAAAATTGTGTTAATCGATTAAATGACGAAAATTTAAGAACACTTATTTACAGTACTAAAAAAAAAATGTTACTCAATCTCAAAAGAATTTTAGTAGATTCAATCCCTATAGCTTAGGGTATAATGGTGTATGACTTAACAATGAACATATATATTTTCATCATAAAATCTATCTTTATATCTTTTACGAAAAAAGAAAATGTATCTACTGTTTTATGTTTAGCAAAATCCTTTTCAAAAAACAATATTCAAAGTAATAATATGTTTGCTTCAAATCGAACGACAATGGATTCCTCAACTATATGTCATCAAATTAAATATGAAGCACATTTGTCCCTTTTTCTAAAGATAAAAATCATGTTACAGACTTTAAAGTCCAACTAGTATAAGTTTAAAATAAAAGAAAACTGATGTATAATACAGCTGTATATAATCAATTTTCAATAGGAAATGTTTTAGAATACGTGAATTTAATATGCATTTCTAAATTAACATAGTTCTGATAACCGTAGAAAATACATGTTTGTATAAAACACAATATATACTAGCGATATTTCAATTCGAGTAACTAATTAATTAACTAGCTAACATAAAATGACATTACATAATTGCCCTCGTTAAAACAAACAGTAATTTTCCACAACATTAGCCATCTAATAATCGAGAATAATTACCCCTAAGGCCCTAACAAACAAAGAATACTAGCAACAAGTCCAGATGCTAGATTAGGACAACCATGATCAAGGAAGTTAAGGGAGAAGAGAGAACACTTTAGTAAAAAGCAAAAGCACCGAAAAAGGGGGACATAATTGGAGCATATGGTTAAATGTCAGCTTTGCAACAGTGTCCAAATAAAATTAGCATAAAGAAGAACGAGTAGTTATCGATCAATGTCCTATATAATTCAACTTATTTTATCTAAAATTATCTTATTTTAAGTTATAAACGGATTGTAAGCTTTTTTATAATAAAAAAAAGTCGACATAAAAGCGAAAAACCATCCCAAATAATTGCAATTGATTGAAATTTTAAAAAAATAATAATAGAATTTTAGAAATTTTATATTTATATAATTTGGTGTTCTAGCAAATGGACCTACATGATCGGTTAAGAAACATAGCACATGGGAAATTGGGAAGCATCAACCAGAAACGTTATGGGAGTATAACTCACCTAAGCTGAACATAGCCATACCAAGTCCAGCATCTGAAAGTATTGAGATTGATTTCTCTATTATTATCGGCATTTTCACATGAAACCTGCATTTGTAACCAAACATTCATAAAACTTTATATGTATATAATTCATTAACAAACAAAAGCAAACAAACAAACAACTCCTACTCCATATGTTCGGATATAATTGTTACTTCATACGTTGTTGTTAGTTCTGATTAAACTAGCAACGTGATTATTAAATCTTGAAAGAATGATCGACTATTAGTTTTAGTATAACATAAAATATAAAATTAGTTTAATAGTAATTTGAATCAATAAAACCGTTAGAATCGAGAGAGTATGTAATTGTAGAGCATGCAACACTTTCTTAAAAGGCGAAAACCAAAAAGGTTATGAGAACATTATTTCTTTGGCTAAATTTTCTTTGGTAGGGTCTAATTAACTTACCGAAAAGAAACCAATGACCAAATTAGGCCGATTAGACTTGAATACGTGTTGGGATTTCTAATCAATTTTCTCCAAACCATGATTAAGATTAATCTTGTCATTACACTTGCCGGAGGCATATGTTTAGCACCACCTAATTCCTCCGCTGCCGCCACCGCTTTCGGGTGTAACTCCGCCGTCGAACTTGACCCCAATTTGTTTATCTCTGCCATCGGTATTGCCCCTTCCTTTTCTCTCTCCTCTTCTCCACCTGTAAAGCTGAAATCCTCCCTTGCAAATTCCTCACTTTTCCTAAGCCCTGAAATCAATAATGGGGCTGTTTTTTGGAATTTATATATATATACATTTAATCAAACAGACAAATCCAACATTGTTCTAATTTTTTTTAAAGCTGTTTAATTTATTTTCCATATATCTGCAGTCAAATTGATTATTAATAAACTACAGAGTATTTTGTAACATGATTGGTTCGGAAATTCATAACAAAATTACGTATAGGAGAATAAATAATAAAATTAATTAAGAAAGTGTACCTTTTGTTTCACCATTTTGTGGCTGATCAGAAACCAACATCCGGATTTCCTTAGCGCCTTGATCAGAGCGACCAGATTGATCAGGAGTGCCGAAATCATTACTCCCAAAAACGTGGAGCCCACCAACCTCTGAAACAGGAGAAGCACTAGAGCTCCACACGAACATGTGAAGCTCTTTAGCATCATGGCTCAACTTGCTTTGGTGGTGTCCTTGTCCTTGTCCTTGTCCGGGCTGCGCCTGTTGTTGCGGGCCCGGCTGTACTTGATTCTTTCCACCACTCTTATTACCACCAACACCGCCACCACCAGCACTGGCACCGGTTGTGCCATTGACAAACTCCGGATTCGGCGCTGGGTAAGACCCAGCAGCCGAAATCGGAGGATTAGTGCCAGGAGCTACTGTTGGGTAGAACCCGAACCTTGGAGAAGCGTTCGGGTTCTCATCGAAATTGGAAGGACGAGGGGTAGGTCCTCGTGAGGATTGTACTGAGTACAAGTCGGCAGGCCCGAAATTCGAGAGCCTGCCACCAAATCCTTGGTATCCCATCATAGAATAAAAATCCGAGGTATTGAAATTCGACCCTCTAGGGGTCGGATTTCTAGAGGAGCTGAGACTGTAAATCTCAGCTCCTGTTAAATTAGACGGTCTTGGTGTCATACCAGACAGAGACCGTCTAGAGGCATTAGACTTCCTCACCACAACATGGAGTTTTCCATCTTGTCCTAGCTCAGCGTCCGTCTCTAGGAAGTCCCGGCCGTCTAGCGAGACAACATCGGAATCGACTTTGAAGGATACTATCGATGCTGCAGTCTCAGGAAACTGCTCCATGATTAGAATCTTTGCCCCACGGTACTCAAACAAGAACAATAAAAGCGTGTACCAAATAATACACTGCAACACCACCACCTGAACCATAAGACTACCCGAATACGGACCGTACATAGCAATGAGGAGCGGGATACCCATAACAAGGGTGTTAGGAAGTGTCGAAAGAGAGAAAATTGTTATCATCCACTCGAGGCTGCCGTTTCGAGTAAGGTTAGTCCAAAGGGCTAATAGCACAAGCATGATCACTTTTTGTAGAGTGTCGGCTGCTATGAAATGAAGGTTCATCTCCCACGGATTATTAGTAGAGATGAAATGAAAGGAAAGGAGAGGCACAGCAAAGATGGCCACGAAACGGTTGATCCCGGAACATTGGTCCGGGGAGAAGATCTTCCACCACCGGACCGAGCCGTAAGCTAATATCATAGCTACATACAACGGCACCATGGCCGCCAACACAGTATAGAGGTCGTGCCATGAAATCATCTCTAATCAAATTTCAAAGTACGAGCAATGAATAAAGAAGTTTTGTGTCAAGTGATGAACGAAAACCGTTAGGTAACTAACTAGCAAGAGTTGCTAGCTAGCAAAAGGATGAAGATATGTGACTACTAGTTTTAGTAAAGGAGCTAGTGTTAGAAAGAGAGAGATGGAAGTGTGTGAGTTAACTTTACTCTTTCTTTGGTGTTTAGATTATAATAGTTGAATATATAAACTTAGTGCAGTTTATATAACGAGAAAGGATAAGGTGCAGTGGGTGGATAAATGGGGCCCCGAAATATTGTTTTTACAAGTACGGATTACTATGAATTGTAAGTTGTAAACTTTTATTTGAAAGAAAAAAAAAAAAAAAGGTTCATTTAACTCTAAGATTGATTTTACAGCACGGTAAAAAGTTAGGGGCATGGAATTTTTTATTTTTTTTGAGATTTTTCTGTATTCTTAGACACTTGTTTTCGTGCTAATGAAGTTTAGAAATGGCTTAGAGTTGAGGTTTTTCGGTTTTCAAGCGATACGTATGTGTTTTCTAAATAAACTCGAGCTGTTTTTGTGCTATATAGGTAAAAAGGAGGAAAAGGGTAAACTAGAAGTAGTGGCATAATAGAAGAATTTGTAGATTCGGAGTTGGCAGAGTGTTATGCACTTGATTGGATTTTAGTATATTGCCTTGATCTCTTTGACTTGATTATAAGGTGGAGGACAATTTAACCTCTATAATATGCTTTTTGTTTTTGGATATTTTGGTAGGTTGCATTAGAGGAATATAAACTATCAAAATTATACGATATCATTGATCATAATATCAAGCAATCAAGCTAGGCTTGACGTAGTGGAGATTTTTGCTCCTTACAACAATAAAGTTGTGGGATCAAATTCTGCTAAGGGTTCTTGGGATGAGGATTTATTTATCCTTCCCCCCACATCTAATAGGCCTATTCTACTAGCTCACACTGGGTTAAACAATGCGAGGTTTCAACTCACTTAGTGCGAGGTTTTACCTGAAAAAAAATAAATTATAATTGAGTTATTTTACAATCTTGATAATGAAAAAATAGTGAAAAATAGTTGGGATGACTACAAAAGTTTTTCAACCACTATAATATTTTGTACTATATAAAGTGAGAACATCCAATTCAACTAAAAACTATATTTTCAAATAAAAAGTATATATTATTCCAAAATACGATAATTAATTATTTCTTTCATTCACTTTAGGTTGCAACATTTTGACCGTCGTGCATGCCAATGCATAATTAAAGTATATATATATATATATATATATATATATATATATATATATATATATATATATTGAGACGAATCAAACAAAATTTCATGTGACTATATTTTGTTGAACATATGATTCATTATCAAAGGTGGTCGAATGAAAATATGTTTATTATGCCAAATTTCAAATAATGCAACTAAAAGTTAATGGAATAAGTATTATATTAATACTCCATTCGATCCTTTTTGTTTGTCTTAATCTTCAATTTGAAATTGAAATTTTTTAAATATGAAGTAACGTTGATAAATACAAGAAAAAACATTTTCATTTGAAATTTTGTTAGATTTGTACGATATGTAGCTTCAAATTATAGATTATAGTTTTCTACTCCCTCTATTTGTTTTTATTGTTAAATTTTGACTTTTGTTGCCAACTTTTACAAAATATAAGGACGCACTATTATGAAGGTCAAATTCATATTATGTAGGATGTTGTTGGATTTATCGTAAAATGAATTTTAAAGATATCAAATTTTTATAATTATATATCTAATCATCAATCAATCAATAACATAATACTAAAACAAACACCAGGAATGACACGTGTCACTTCTTGGTACTGTTTTTTCCCTCCAAAACTCCCCCCTCCCTTTTTAGGAAAAATCTTTTATTTTTGGAATATTTGTATAATACAACTATAATAAGTATATTATTCCTAATCTTGTATATTATCTTTATAATAATTGTATTCCTTTTTATTTCTTGTTCTACTTATTTAAAATAGTTACATAAGATTTTGAGACCTTTTAATTAAGGGAGAATAAGCTATAATTTAGAAGGTTGAAATATAGCGGAGAGTACGAAATTCCGAAGCCAAAAATACAATATTAACATTTAAATTACCATTATATAATTGTACAATAGTGTGGTTCAATGAAAAAAAAAAAAAAAAAGAAAAGACATTTCTATTTATGGTGTTGATTTGAAATCTTATGAAATAATAATAATAATAATAATAATAGTAGTAGTAATAATAATAATAATAATAATAGAGTTATTTTTCTGTTAAATATTTTTTTGAACGTATGTCAAGCTATCATTAAAAAAAATTTCTCGCCAATGCAATATATGATGTCAGCTTTAATTTTTTTTTTTTTTTTTAAATAATTATTCTACTTATTTTTTGGAAGAACATTGTATAGGTTTTTTTTTTTTTTTTTGTGAACTAAACTAATTTATTAATAAAAACTCATACGACATCAACATTGATAGTTTTATTGGGAATAACATGCATTATTAATGTATTATAATGTATGCTATTTTTAAATATTTTCAACACAACTAATCAAAAATAATTTTTTTTTCTCAATTGTAGTTTAAAAAAAAAAATTCTTATTATTTCATCTTTCTTATATGCATTGCATTTGTTTATTCCACATGAGTTGCCTCATTTTGATATTATATCACAAATTAATTATGGGAAAAAGAATTATTACTACCGTGCATCGTACGGGCACTAATCTAATTGAACATATTCGTGACTGTGATCGCAAATGTGCATGAACACGTAGAGGTCAAAAAATAACAACTAAAAGGACTAGAGGAAATAAGTCAAATAACCTTTTACAACGCATAATTGAAGATATAAATGTTTAGATTTGTACATTAAGAATGTACAAATAGGTAAATGACAAACAAAAGGTAGTTTTTTTCACTCCAAAAAATAAACCTTAATAAACATTAACATTTATAATTGATCTTTCTAATTTTCAGAAAAAAATCCTCATGTGTTTTTCATTTTTCCTTCTTTTTGTTGAAATTTCATGACTTTCATATCATCTAGGACTACTACTATCAAAGAAGATTGCATGAGTTATCAGATCAGATTTTTGATCTTGTACCTTTATTTAATTCAGTTTCTCTTGAACCTTGATCATAGCCATGTCTGCAAATTTAGAATGTGTGTTCCAAATTTTGCAATTCTTCTGAAAGTTGTTACAGCAACACCGGCCTGTTTATTCGACAATGTCATGTAGAATGGTAGAAAGAGGAGGCTGATGTTAATTTTTTTGATGGTTTTTTTTTAGTTGAAGAAATTTTATTTTTGTAATATTAAGATTTTAAAAAGAGGCTTTTTTTTTTTTTTTGCCATTTTTATTATTTTTAAATTTAGAGGTTAAATTATTAATCATTGGATAAAATTACTCCTTACAAATGAAAGGATTTAAGCGCTACATTTTGTATGTAATTACTTGTTAAAAAATCTTCTGAAAATAGTTATTAGAGATTTCATGATCATTTGATGACACAAAATGAATCCAACAAATCAAGGTATATGGCTATGATCTAAGTTCAAGAGAAACTGAATTAAATCAAGATACATAATTAGATACATGTATTTATCATTCATCAAGAAGATAAAGTACATCTCAATATTGAAACACACATTTACTTAAATTAAAAGAGTTCAAAATAAGCTTTATAGTAAGATTTATTTATCATGTTTTTATTAGATTAACTTTAAACGCCATTATAGAATCACCAAAATATGGGATACCTGCTACAAGTATGTAACATGTGACATCTTGTTTCGAAAGAAGAAACTTATTCATGATTCTAACACTTTATCAGCTTTTTTTTTGTTCTATTAACTTTCTACGGAGTATTATTCTCTCTATTCATCTACTCATACGTTTTACTCCCTTTTACCTTTATTTTTTGATGAAACTTATTTCTCACTTTTGCCTCCCTAAATACTTCCTCTATTTTCATTTATTTACAACACTTCTCATTTCATTCTTGTCAACTACCTTTAATTAGCAGACATAAAATTTTGATATTATGAATATAATAAAGTATATAAACAGTATAAAAGTCAAAATATAGTAGTCCCTTCGTATTTAAATAAATGAAACATTTCCTTTTCCGGCCGTGTTTAAATAAATGAAACGTTTCCTTTTTTAGTAACTTCTCTCTATTTTTTTTAATAACATTCTACTAATTAATGGTCCCCACAAAACCTCTTACTCTCTTCTCTTTCATCAACTTATACCCCACTGCCTAATATTTTTATAAATTCAATTAGCCTTTCTAAAACTCTGTAAAAGTCAAAACGTTTCAATTTTTTTAAACACGGAGGAAGAAAGTAATAAAAGACGGAGGAAATACAAAACATGAAAAGTTTATACAAAAAGGGAAAAAAAAAATGATAGCTATTTTTTCAACTATAATAGTCCAACAACTCTAACTTTGCAGACTTAAACAAATAAAAGCTCAACCCAATTTACACAGGGTTGGTGCCCACATGCAAGGCCCATTACTTCCCTCTTCTCAATTATGTGTTCTGCAATATTCCGTACAAAACACTAAGTAAATACTAATTAAATTAATCAAGGTATACTGGCCATCCTAAAATGATGTTACAGAGTACTATTATGACTTTATAAAAACGTATCTTTGATTTGTGTTAATAAAAATTTGATATTATACACTGCACATTGAGATGAATCTAATATATTGTATGCGAGTATTTTTTTTATATGTTAATGAGATGTTTTTGGTTAAATTTTATAAAGTATGAACATGAAAAGTCAAAGCAGGATTATTATTTTGGAACAGAAAGGAATATAACATTATTCCCGTCGCATGTAATGTCATCCTCCATATTTGGTTACAGTAGCTTAATCAACATTAGTGCAAACCTTATTTACGCTATCTTCGTTATAATGTAGGTTCAAAAAGAAAACTTGGCATAGTTGGCAAAAGCTAGAAACCACAGGGCACTGCATACCAGAGAAAACAAGTCTTAGATTAGGGATGAGACGCCCGCTCGCTCAAGGTATGTTAAATTGTTAGGTCTAACTAATAATGGCATAGTATACATTTACCTTATTATTATGACTTCCAAAAGTTTATTGTATCATTTTATGTGCCTTAAATCATGCTCAATCATCATATGTACTACGTGCTAGGAGCATCTGTACCTAAAATAAAGCTCAATTGTATGTGCTACTTGCTAGGAGCAGCTATAAATATATGCGCCAAAGTCTATTCTTAGAACCCAGCACATTTTTTACAAAAAGGTCAAGATTTGAGCCCAAGTAATACAAGAATGGCAACTTCAACTTCTAGCAAGCTCTATTTGATGATTTACTTAGCTATCGTCTTATTGGCTTTGGCTACGAGCATTTCAGAGGCCCGTCACCTTCACTCACGAGGTCCAAACGTCGTAAAAAAGATCATTGTTGGCGGTTGGGGCCGTGGGTATGCTGGCGCTGACTGCTGTTGTTAATTCCAGTGGTTATTTAGGACCTCAATTGTAAGACCAGATGTATCTGCGCTCAACTGTGTGTGTCTACATTGCTAGTTGTATGGTATTGTGCTGAATATAACGGTGTATCAATCTGTGATAATCTTGTTAACTGTCATATAATGAATAAAATTAGAGTATTGTCAAGGTATTATTGTTTCTTGGATACTTTCTGTTACAAAAGAAAAAAGAATAGCTAAAGGATAAACGTACATATGTAGGCATAAAGCAATATAATTAACTTAAGACAAACTGCTGCTAAGCAACTATATTGAGTCGGACTCGCTGATTAGATAACGAAACACTACCACTGGAATGCTAAGCAACTAATCGACTGACGCATGGTACGGAGGATGTAGGGTGTTAGCCGTATTAGCCCCGGTGGGCATCAGAGTCATAGCTAAATCTAGGCTCTTGATGTCGGTAACACCTCTAACCGATATCCATCATGACTTTGATTCTACTATGTACTTTCCTGATCAATGGCATTATTGGAAATGCTACAATTCTCGAAAGTCTAATTTATATTCCCTAGCATGCAGAATGCTCATACCGGAAAGTTGACTTCTGGGTCTGGAACCTGGGTTGTTCCGAGAAATCCTTTCTTTCTCGTCCACTTAGGGGGGTGCGGACACACCTGTGCGGATTACAGGTGACGGTTACAAGAATGGCGGGGAAGATGCTCATTAATATGTGCTATTTGCCAAGCGTATATCCTGTATATGTATGTACCAAAGTCTCTTCTTTGAACATAAGAACCCAACACATTTCAGGCAGTTGATTATAAATCTAAAAACACAGTACATGACAAGGGTTATGTGACATCTAGTTGGCCATCGCCGTCTTGACAAGACTTTCTGAGGCCAGTCGTCACCATCTACCACACGTCGCATAGAATTTTCGCTTGGTACCTTCGCCTTCACCAGTGACCCCAAATGGAGTGTACCAGTAGGGGTTATGTAAATATTCTGTGTTTTTGCGTTTATGTTGCTAGTCACGTCATGTTGTGTTGATTATTGCCGATCATCTATCTCGTACTTGGAGCATTTGTTAATGTTTCAATAAATAAGTGCATAAGTATAATGTTTCATGGGTACTTTTGAGTTCACAAGCTTCTCTTAGCCTTCCCCTGCAACTAAACCTAGAAAAGCAGGAAAACAGAGTGAACGTTTTAGGCTGAGCGTTTTATTTTCAATAGAGAGCTCACCTTTTTCTTTTTTTTTTTTTGGTGTGAAAATCAAACTTCAACTCACTTTTCCAATGCTACGACAATCTATGTAAAGAAAAAACTATGTACATAAGCAGATCAGTCGAAATACAATAACAAAGATTAGAAACTTATTTGTTACAAAATGGGAAGTTAACGTAAAAGGGTTATGAAGAAGACACTTCAGCTCCATCATTTAGAGCACAGCAAACAACAGCTTTGTGATGCCCTTGATATGTTTGGATGACTTCACCACTTGACATTGACCAAAGCTTTGCACTTCCATCCGAGGAAGCTAACAAAACCAACAATGCAGTTTAGTATCCAGGCACAGAAAATATAAACAGTGGAAAACATACACGTTTACATTTGAAGAGGGCATGTTTATACTTTTAACTCTAAAATTGAGTGTTATCATTCACTCCTATTATAAAATCACAATTCTATTTAAGGTTTCCATGATAATGAGACAACTTCAAATCTAACAAAAACTTGAACATCCCAGTATCATAATCATTTCAAATTCAAAATTTATGTCTCGTAGAAGGAAATTTCTTATGGCATGTTTGGTTGGTGAATAAACGGTGGTGATGGTATTTAATTTATAGGTAAACATGTAAGGAAAGTTCATACCACCTTTTCAAACAAAAAAATTCATTATCGCCTATCAACAGGCAAGTATTGAAAATCATATGGGGTAGCCAAGCAACGCCATGAGACTCTAATTACAAAGTTGCAATAAAAATCAATAAGTATTATCACAATTAATCATTGACTACCATACCAGCCGTTAACAACACCTTACATCAAAGGATTTCAAAAGAAGCTACGTTTATACGAGTAATTGTTAAGGGAAAGATATACCCTACTTTGGTATGGTACACATGTAACGCCTGTAATCGGTAAGGAAAATTATGGCAAACTAGCTCAATTCTTTAAACTAGCTCAATTCTTTAGAAAAGAACCCCCACCCAACCATGTTAGCCTATTAGTCTTTAGAGGAAAAGGAATATTAGTCTGCCCAATCATGTCCAGCACTAATCAATCCTCATTGACCTCTTTTTTGGCAAAATCATCTCTCTTACAGATAAAGATTGTAGTAGTTTAAAGATCAAAGCATAAAACTTAGGGCATAGTAGGTTAGAATCCTGGCAATAACTGGGAAATAGTTGCGAAAAACAATACCCTCATTCACATGAAGGCCATAAGCTAGCCACTCAAAATGTGTACTGTGAGGCAGGACTTCTCTATGCAGCATGCCCCTCAATAATCCAGATAAAACAAACTATTTATTTTTCCATGGATATGACAACTAACCTGTTATTAGGTAGGCACCATCTACAGAAAAAACACAGTCCCACACCCACCGTTCATGCCCTGGAAAAAATCAAGCACAACCATTGGTTTATAATTAATGGGCAAGACTGAGCACCCTATAAGATCAAATATGTACATTAAAAGAGATAATTACCAGATAAAGTTTTCTCCAAGGTGAAACGGTTGTCAACATTCCATATCTTGACCGTATGATCAGATGATGTAGTTGCCAAGTATCTGTAGAACAGAATTTACTCAGCATAATAAAAAGAATTATGTTCGATAGTTGATCCACTTTGAAACTATTCACATGCTCTACTTTAACCTAATTATTATAAAAACAAAACTTATGCTATAAAATATTAATGAAATTTTCTTTTCTACTAAAGTGTATTTTTCGATTATTAACATCTATCTTATAAGTTTTATTAAAAGACAATTAAAGATATTAATGATCAAATAATGGGATAAAAGTTAGTGAATTTCGGGCTTACAATGGACCACAAAGGGGGAAAAAAACTATGGATTAATACAGATAGGCCAGAGAACATAAACAGGAAGATAAGGAACACCAGCAGGTGCGACATTCCTTTTCCTTCCCCCATTTCTGTTGGGCCACACGTACCACAAATCCACTTTAGTATGATTGTCCGCTTTGGCCAAGCCTACACGGATTTGTTTTTGAGCTCATTCCCAAAAGGCCTCATACCAAGGACCATAAACTCATGGAAGTTCTATCTTCCGTATTTTTCCCATGTGGAACTTGAGATGAACAACTCCAACAATCCTCCCCTCAGACCAAGGACCACAAACTCATGCCCTCTCCTCCAGCAATAACTTTGGTCAGTCAAACCACCCATCAGCACCGCCGTAAACACCACGGAACATGCCACTAACCGCAACATCAGGAGGACTTTTGACACAAGGGCGCCACATAAGGACTTTTGATATCGCCGTACCACCACGGAACCCACTGCCTGACCACCTATAAGGACTTTCGATATAGACATACGAGATCACACACATGAGAGAGCCTTCCATACACCGAAACTATAGCCAACTTGCCCAAGATCGCTTCACAACCATGGCTCGGATACCACTTTGTCCGGGAAAGATGCACACACAATACAGAATTACAAGCGAAAGCACAACTATCTCATTTTCTTTAATGTGTTGTAGAATGGGAAAATACTACCAATCTTGAGCAAACACAATATGGACAACAAGCAGCTCTAAATAGCTCAAATGCAGCAAAATAAAACACACCAAGATATACGTGGAAACCCAATACGGGAAAAAAACCACGGGTACCGTGAGCCGGCTTCAAGCCCTTCCAATAACCAATAATAATTAATGGGTACGCTAAACTATCTTTCTCTAAACAATGCTAGAGAATCTACAACATCAAACAACATGCTTGGAATAAATCATTCTCCATATACATCACTAACGAGCGGATAAAAAACTATGGAGAGATTAGGGCTAAATAGTGATTAACCGGACCCCAAAACGATAATCCAACCATTGAATATGTAAGCATAGGATGGCAGGCTTCTATGCAGGTCTCGATCAGATGGAAAAATCGGACAACTTTTATGGAAAACTCTATTTCCCCTTCTCTGCTCTCCCTCTGTTTTATGCGTGGGTTTTGGTTGTTGTATAATCTGATTTACAACAACTTCTACTCTATTTAAACTCACTTTGACTTGTTTACTCATATTTCATTATATGGGCCCCAAGACAAAGACCTATATAGTAAAAAACATGTGTATGAGCCTAATAAAATGGACTCCATCGTCCAAGTAGAAGGGAATAACCCCAACAGATTGTCGTAGTTGTTTATTCCAAGTCCCACGTGGAAAAAAGAAATAAGGAAGAGAGAACATCCTTATACGGAGCGTACTCCATTAAAATAAGGCCTTTCAGGAAGGAACCTAAAGAAATCTGTGGGTGCTAGGCACAAAGCGGACAATATCATACTAAAGTGGAGTTGTGGTGTGCGTTTAGCCCATCAAGTGGTATAAGAGCCGAGGTTTTATTGTTGTATTTTTGTGTTGTTGAAGAATGGATGAAAAGGGTGTGCACGGAATGATTTACTTGAATTGTAGTAATTATTCCGTATCGAAAACAAAAATGGAAGATATCCTTTATATTAAGGATTTGCATGAACCAATCTTGAATGAGATTAGACCAAGTGGCAAGGATGATGCTTCTTGGAAGTTGCTTGATTGAAAGGTTGTTGGTTTGATTCGACAGTTCAATGATCAAAGTGTTCTTGAGCATGTAGCAAGTGACATTACTACCCACACTTAGTGGAAGAAGCTCAAGTCTATGTATGAGAGGAAGAATACACTAAACAAAGCCTCACACATGAGAAGACTTGTTAAGTTGGAGTGCTCGGATGATCAAAGTGTGATTGAACATCTAAGTGCTTTTCAAGGTTTAATGAATCAATTGTTTGCAATGAAATTGGTGTTAAAAGATAAGTTGTGGGCACTACTCCTTAGTTCATTTCCCGATAGTTAGGAGACACTTATTGTGTCACTTAGTAACTCTGCTTCGAAAGGAAAGCTCAAAATGGAGATTGTGAAGTCAAGCTTGATGAATAAAGAAGCCCGGAGGAAGTAACATAAGTCCTCTTTTAATTATTTAGGAACTTTATAGCTGAAACAAGGTCGTGGAATAACCATGAATAGAAATCATGATGATGAAAATTCTAATTCTAGGGAAAATCAAAGACAAGGGGACAAGTAATTTGTTTTCATTATGACAAGCCAGGCCACAGAAAATCAGATTGTATGAAATAAAAGCGTGACAAAGCCAAATAAAATGTGGAGATAGGAATGAAAGGACAACATTATAAGAATAACGAAGATGATTGAAATACTTCGGCTTTTTCAACTAGTGATAATTTGCATTTTGTTGGTGGTGATACTAACCTTGAGATTTCTCGTGATGACTGTACTCGGTTTATTGACTCAGGATTATCGTGTCATCTCACCTCACACTTTTGAGTTCTTCTCATCATACACTAGCAGTGATTTTGGTTATGTGAAGATGGGCAATGACAAGGTTGTTGACTTAGATACAATCTACTTGGAAACATCCATAGGTTGCAGGTTGTCTCTCCGAAATGTAAGGCATGTTCCATATATCCGTGTTAATTTAATCTTCGCCACAAAGTTTGATGATGATGGTTATGCTATTCACTTTGGTGAAGGTCGATGGAAGCTCACCAAAGGGTCATTGGTCATGGCTCAAGGAAGAAAGAAAGAAAATGATTGTTTCGTGATGCAAGCTAAGCTATGTGAGAAGGGTAATATGCCAAGTTTACCTTCATTGCCACATAAGAAGCTTGATCACATGGGGAAGAAAGTCATATTCCTCCTTGGTGGTAATTCTCTTTCTTCTAGTATTGTTCATAATTGTGTTGATCATAAGAGTTAAGGAGTGAAATTGTGTTGTGGAATGTGTTACTTGTAATCCACCACATGTTCCTCGCTTAACACGAGATGATGGAAGCTATTGGAATGGTAAAAAGGGGCTTTGACGAGAGGAAAATGTGAAAGCCGTGCAAGATGAACTAGTGTCTTGCATGAGACATCTTCTTATTTGTTTGATCCGGTAAAGTTGCTTAAAGACAAGAAAACACCTAAAGGTATGTGGGTGTTAGGTTTGGGAGGCCCGCCTCAAAGAGACATGGCACACTTTAGATTCATGGTGATGAAATAGAATCCAAAATGAGTCGTTGTACATTACCTAAGGACAAGAAGAAGGCTTGCAAGAAAGCGGGTAATGTAGATTACTCTTTAGGGGAAGATTGACATGTTTATTTCATGTTGTTGGGTTTCCTCCCTCAAGTAGGAGTGAGGGGGAGATTTGTTGGGGTTATTCCCTCGTACTTGGAGGATAGAGTCCATTTTACTGGGCTAATACACATGTTTTAACTATATGGGTCTTTTATCTTGGAGCCCATATAATGAAATACTTCTTCCGTTTTTTTTAGTTGCATCAATTTAGTCTTCACGGACTCCTTAGCCATTATTGGAGTAGAGAGAGGTAGAGAGAAAATAAATAGAGCCCATGTGAAAGAAAGTGATGCAACTAATTTGAAACTTCTGTTTTAGGAAAGCGATGCATCTAAAAAGCGGAGGAAGTATGAGTAAACAAGTCAAAGAGGGTTGAAATAGAGTAAAAGTTGTTGGAAATCAAAGTATACAACTATACAACAAGCCAAAACCCACGCACAAAATAGATGGAAAGCAGAGTTAGAGAAGTAGAGTTCTCCATAGAAGTTGTCCGGTTTTTACATCCATTCGAGACTCAAACGGAAGTTGATCGACGTTAAATTTGGACACAATATTTTGTTCCATCCCATGCTATATATCCAACAATTGGATTATCGTTTTGTGCTCTAGTTGTTGGTAATCTCTATTTAGCCTTATTCTCTCCATAGTTAAGTTTGTCCACTTGTTAGTGATGTATATGGAGAATGGTTTGTTCCAAACATGTTGTTTGATGTTGTAGAGCCTCTGATATTGTTTAGAGAAAGATAATTTGGTGTACCCATTAATTATTATTGATTAGTGGAAGGGCATAGTATCGGCTTACAATACCCTTGGTTTTTTTTCCGGATTGGATTTCCACGTATATCTTGGTGTGCTTTATTTTATTGCATTTGGGCTATTTAGAATTAATTGTTGTTGTCCATAATGTGTTTGGTCAAGATTGGTGGTATTCCCATTCTAAAACACATCAGGGAAAACGAGATCATTGTGCTTCCGCTTGTGATTGTGTAGTGAATGCATCTTTCCCAACACTTTCCCCTGTACCATATTTATCATCCACCAGTGATATTACCACCACCATGGGCATGGCCTCGCTATGAAAATTAACAGACCTAAACTCAAATCTTCTCTTCAATTGATGGCTTCAATTCCAAATAGGTCTTTGATAATTAATCCCATAAAGGAAATTTTTGGTGTTGAAAAACAAAAAAAAAAAAAGAAAAAAAAAGGTTATTTGGAATTCTCTTATGAGTAAGGGTCATGTCAAGTTGTCAACAATACATCTCAAAAGCCGGTGAGTCGACTAAAGAGTAATTTGAGCATCATTGGTTATGCTACTTTCCAATAAAGTCCCTTTTTAACACACCTTATCCTTGCATAAGAACCCAAACAAGCACCCAATGTTCATTTAATGAACCAATTGACAGGTTTAATTTCAGTAGAACAATGAAGCATTTTCTACTTCTTATTCTAAATGTTTTGAGCCAAATCCGGTTGAAGTAATATCTCATTGTGATAATAAATAGTAGAGTAGACGTAAGACTTCTAATTTAAAGCAGTCCACCAAAATTCCAAATTGTGCTTATATTAGCCAGTTACAGCACTTTCTAGAGAGTGATGTGTGCAAGTCTGTATGAACTTTTACTAATCATAGAAATTTCCTATGGTTTCCAAAGGTGAGAAAGGTTGGAATAAGAAGGCAATCCAGATTAGCAGCAATATGGTATTTCTTAGTGAATGAAAGTAGTCATAGAGTAAATGCCAATTGCCATTTGTCTTGTGTCCTGAAAAACAAGAATTTTTATTATTTTATTCCTTCTAAATTTTATGTGGTTAAAGTTAGTATATGAATTATGCAAAACTAAAAGTGCTGCAATTATTTGAAATATATTGCTAGAAATTAGAACATTGACATCATTCAACTTAGCTTTTTTTGCCAAACCCATATATACTAGTCACCCCTCAAACATGCTTAAAGTCAATTTCCAAGAGGAGGTTCCATCTCCACTTAGTTATGAAAAGCATTTACTCAAACTCAAACTCCATTAACTGGGACAATTCTAACTTAGAAAATCATTTTCTTTCTCTACCTTCCTTTTGCTCTTTGTCAAAAACATAATAAACCTTTAAGCCAATAGTACTTCTATACCTCCACATTCCTTGTCACATTAACACTCACCACAACCATCTCTTTCATATCATAATTGCCTCTTAGGATCATAACTTCTCCCTTTCAGATCTCAGCCTTTCTTCCCTGCGAGATTTTTACATGATGTTCTTGTTCGCATGCAGCTCTTTACAGGCCTTGAAAAAACCAGCACTATGAAGTTCCACTGAAGTACTGTGGTTATCCTAAGGGCTATAGGTCTCCAATATCCTATGGTCCTAATCCATTCATGCAGCTTCCCCCCCCCCCCCACTTAATAATCTTTTATTATATATCTCTGCGCCCTTTAGAATTTTGTTACCCTTTTCGGGACCTTTTTTTTTCAGATGTTAGTTAAAACCCTTGTTGCTTCTACGAACTCCTCCTAGGCCTTGTTTCCTCCTCCTCTATAGTAGCATTGTAGCTACGGGCCAAACTGTGCTTCCTTACCCTCTTCATTGCAGAGGTAAGCAAGCCTTCTCAAAACGCATTATGACCAATAAGCAAAATAAAAAATTAAAAATTAAAAAACAAAAATTAAAAACTTTAAGCATTCTAACCAATTTATGTACTATTGTTGTCATTGTTCTTAGTATATTAAGTAATTTGAAGTCTCTTTTAAATGTCCAAAATAAAACAAATTCTAAAAGAACAATGCCCCAATAACATAAAATTCATCTAAATGATAGATCCTTTGCACCCAAATTGCAATAGGCATGTTATCCTCTTAACTTTATTACCAAAGAGCAAATCTTACATCTGAAGCTAAAATAAGTAGAAAAGTGTTCCACTTGATTTTACTGGTTATTTTATGCGTAACCATCAATTGCATGGATGTAAAAGGAGTTCTAGCTGAAATACCATAAAGCCTCCTCCAGTAAAATCTTGTCTAGCTTACAAAAGGACTTAAAATCAATTAGTTTATCTTCCCTTTTAGAATATCGTATTCTTGGACAGGTACTGTAGTTACTAGCTTCATGGCCTCCACAACAACTGTATCATCTTTCACAAGTATTAACAGCTGAATGAGAGCTTTTTACCCTTGGGTTCGGTCCTTCGGGTGTTTGATCAACATACTCATCCTCGTGAAAAAATTTAAACATTCACCACCTTTCTGTTGATTTCATTAGCAATGGTAAATTTTTATCATCGTAACCTTCATCTACGGATAGAGAAGACAATGCAGCCCAAGTTTGACTAGAACTCCACCAGATATGTAGAAAAATACATACGAGCAAGTCCAAAACCCAAAAAAGTATATTTCTAACTTAAGGCAACACAAAGACCAACCATAATTTGACAACCTTTAAGTGTATGATCACATAGAAGATAAGAGTGAAATTCTGCATAGTATATATATTATTTTCCATAAGACACCAAAACTTAACACCCCCCACCTCTTTCTCTCATTTATCCTCTCTCTCTTCTTGAACATACTCTCGTGACCTTGTTTCTGGTTCAAGGGGCATATAAAGATCGCAAAATAGAATTCTTAGAAGAAGTAATTAAGATCATTAAGATATGATTGAACATAGAAATCTGAATACAATCTACAAGATATCGAGAGGCTTGTTCTCTCCAAAAGCATAGACAAAAGCTGAAATAAACTCTCAATAATATTCATCATAGTTGCTCTCAAATCTCCTCCATTTACTGACAATCTGATTCTTTCTTCTGTCTCTCCTCTACCAAACTTCCTTGCTTTCCTCCTCAAGCTCCGGCATACTCATTATAAAGCAATTTCCCACCAAAGGATTTCCTTTGGCAAGTTCCTTTAACAAGAGTCACAGACCAACATAGATAAGAGAATGAGTACTCAATAAAATCCCATGAACCATGTGCACCATGGCGTAACTAGGCCATATTTTTGCCTCATAAGAAACCTCTTTCTCCTTAACATCGCCATCCGAAAACATTTCTGCCTCCTCTTTTACTCCACTTCCCACACAACTTTCTTCAATACAAGTCAAGTCTTTGTTCTTTTTACTCTCTACATCTCCCTTGCTCCCCAAATTGTTTTTTTCAAGGATATCAAACACCACAACAGTTTTTTAGGTAAAATTTTGGATTCCTTTGAAAGATTAATGCTATACCTAGGACTGTGCACCAGTCCAGAACTGGACCGGACCAGATCAGAATTGGAATGGACTGGGACCAGGACCGGAACTAAGGAATTCCTTGGACTGGGGACAGGGACCTGATTATTCCAGTTAGGTTTTAGACATGTTTGGTTTAGTGAATTATCCATTAAAATAAACAGCTTATCTAGAATCAACTTTGAGGATCTCTTGGTGAATAAAAACCAACTTGGAAGGATCTTACCAAGTAACAGCATCAAAATTTTAATTAAAACCAAGTTAGCTGCAGATGAGTTCATTCCTACTCCTTTGAATTCTATCCCTAAACTACAGCCATCAAGGATATCATCTATTCACATGTATTGTTAAACATTATCAAAAACATAAAGCAAAAAACTTATCATACAAAGGGTAGCCCTACAAGCCAATACATGCCCTTTACCACACACCAATGCTGACACATATAGTTTATATGTACATTTGTTTGCAGTAAATTAAGCAACAACACTCAAGATGGGACACCTTAAGAATGTGTATTAAAAAAACATGAACTACTCAGAGGGCACAAACCTATTGGGTTCACAGTATTCAGGCGAAAGAAGGCACTTAAGGATGTATCCTTTGTGCGCTTGAAGCCTGTGAAGTGGCTCAAAATTTGTCATTGTCTGCAATAGAAGAAATTCCAAGTTAGAGACAATTGAAGTATCATAGTGATTCTTCTTCAAAAAAAAAAAAAAAAGAAGTTACATAGTTTTTTATCAAATGATTCAATCATCTACCTGTGTCCCACTCAACAAACGCCAAACAAAGCAGGTTCCATTATTATTTGCAGCGACTACCAAGGTTCCATCAAACATCACTGTCAGAGACCTTACAGCTGTATCAACTTCTGGTACCTGGAAGTTCAGATTTTCAGTTCAGTTGCATCTTTTAAATTCCTTAATCACCCATTCTGGTATTTAGAAGCAAATGCCAACTAAGTGTTAACTACAAAGTTCATCCATACCAAGATATGTATGCGTTGGAGCCAGTTAAAAAAAATGCTTTCCTAACCCTGACACACTCATACTTGTAGAGGCATACACAATAACATAATGATAGAATGGAGATGGAAGCCTCGGCAAATCAAATTTTGCACAACCTTCAAACGTCATGAAGAACGGTAAAGAGATAAATTTCAAAAATTAAATGAAGTTTTCTTTTCTCTTGTTGGAGCAAACAATTTCTTTACTCATTCTTATCCAATTCAAGTTACTCAAACCAACTTCTTTGCCCTAGCTTCATAATAGTC
Organism: Chenopodium quinoa; assembly: GCF_001683475.1. NCBI lineage: Eukaryota > Viridiplantae > Streptophyta > Magnoliopsida > Caryophyllales > Amaranthaceae > Chenopodium > Chenopodium quinoa. The sequence goes on along the minus strand of NW_018744996.1, from coordinate 1,053,756 downwards.
GCAGAAATAAAAATAGGCGGTGTTCTGTTCAGCATATGGCATCAGGTATGGGGTTTGGTTTTAATTCATAATTCCATATAGTACTTTTTATTTAAATAAAAAAAAACTGAAAAAAAAAAACCCTCAATTTCCCTCTCCTCTCCCCTCCCCTCCCCTCCCCTCTTCCCACTCTTACTTCTGCTTCCTTCTCATATGACATTAGCCACCTTCTCCACCCTTTGTTAAAATCAAACCTCTACCCTCCTCTTCCTCTTCTGATCTTTATACTCTCCTCTAAATTCTCCTCTTTGATAATCATATAGTGTATGAAAAAATCGACTTTTGGTGGTCGACTTCTCTCACCAAAATTCTCATACTCCCTCCGAGTTTTAATAAGTATTACACTTTGACCGGCACATAATTTTAGGCAATTTAATTGATTTAAATAAAATAAGAGGTAAGTAGGGTAGTTGGAGTATTAAAAAATTGTAAAAGAAAGATAGTGGGGTTAATAGTTTATTGAAAATTAATGATTGTGAGAGGAAATAAATAATAAAAAAAAATAATGGTGGGTTTGAGTAGGGACCATGACATAATATTAAAATGTAGCTTTTTGACAAAAAAAGGAAGTGTAACACAAAACACAGCCGTATTTGGTAAGTGTAACACTTATTAAAACACAGATGGAGTAATAAAAAAAAATTGACGACGGTGATTAAGTGAATGTAGCTAGGACCATTTCTCCTTCTTTGTATGGAAATATCTAGGACCTATTTTGGACAACTATAAATAGAGAAACCTTAGAGGGGTTAGGTAATTTAATCTACAACAAGCATTTTGAGTGTACCTTTATGAGACAAAGAAAGCCACTAGTAAAAAAAAAAAAAAAAAAAAAGGCTTGAGAAAATTGTAAGTGAGTGTTCTACTGTTCCACAATTGTATTGTTAGAGAAATTGTATTCCATTTTGGGGTGAAGTCTTCTTGTAAGAACTACTAGTCCCGTGATGTTTCCCCATTTTGGGTTTTCCACGTTCCCAAATATTTCTTGCGTTCTCTATTTTGATTATTCTTGTTTTATTTCCATCTTAGATTACACAAAGAGGGAAGATACAGTTTTTCAGCTTAGGAGCAAATATCCCAAAATTCATTTCCTCTAATAAGGATACATCACCCAAAAAAATTTAAACTTTATAGTTAATCAACGACTACTATTTGGTTTGTAGTCGTAATCCTTTATAACACGTCAAGGTAAAAAGTTTGAACTGTTGGAGAAGCTTTTCAAGCTTAGACAAAACACTTTGCCATTGGACCTTTGAACCCATTGGACATGGAAAGCGAAAACCAGAAAGATAAACATATATGTTTGTAATGGCTAGACAAACAAAGTAAAAGTTCAATGATATACTTCGCTTTTGAATTAACAACCTCAATAACAGATGAGCAGATCACGAAATTGGCACTAGGGTTGCAAAGAAGCGGGCAAAGGTTTATATTGGCACTTAGAATGGCTGATACATCTATATTTGACAGGTGAGGAAATGAGAAATCCCCTAATGCCAGAAGGGTGTGAAGAGAGAGTGAAAATCAGAGGAATAGTGGTAGACTGGTTACATCAACTACAGATTTTAGCACATCCTTCTGTAGGTGGATTCATGAATCACTGTTGGTAAAACTCATGCATGGAGAACATCAACATGGAAGTGCCAATGGTAGCATTGCCTATGCCTTCTAATTAACCAAGAAATGCAGAGGTGCTAAGAGTTGGTATGCTGGACTGCTGGTGAGGGATTGAACACGCTAAGCTAGCGTAGTGATGGCGACTACTATTGAGAATGTATTGAGGAGATTGATGGCATCAGAAAGAGATGAAATACAGAAAAGGGCTACGGTCTAGAGAACTGGGTGTTTGATCCTTTTGCTAATGGTGGTGTACTGGTGTGTCTCGCTTAGAAGTGAATTCTTTAATCATTCATATCACAGATGATGGTCTACATCAGCAGTGAATACTTCCACCTGTAGGATTCTCACTTGAAGAGGTTCTTTTTCACTGCAGATTTCTGTTTTTAGTGTTGCTAATGTTTCGTTTATTCTTCACCGGCTATGTCGTATACAAGTACAGGTGTTGCATAAATTCTATAACAGGCTATGTACATAGTATGAGCTGTATGTTCTTTTAAAGTTTTAAAAGTTATGGCCAATGAAGAGATACTCCTAGCATTTACAGGATTTACGTTTGTAAAGCTCCAGATAATGCTAACCATTGTTATGACAAAGCAAGCACATAATAGATACAATGTATCACTGATATGAAAAATACAGCAAAATGTATCACTAAGAGAACTGGAACAGCACACCTTCAGAACATACAATGGGATGACAAGATGAAAAGAAACAGATGTCTTTTTTTCTCTAAAGCTAAAAAGAAATGGCAGTCACATTAATGATTCTCATTTATATAGAACATAAATGATCCTTGCACAAAGGTACCATATCTCACAAATATCAATCAATCAATCAAAGCCTTAATCCCATAAGAGGGGTTGGCTACATGAATGTCATCAATCAATCAAACCATATCTCACAAATATCCTTGACACAAATGTTAAGTGAAATTTTCAACCTAAACCATGTTTACCATCCTGAATATTTCCATCTTGATTACACAAAGAGGGAAAATACAATTTTTCCCAACGGGAGGAAGGACGAAAATAGTGGAAGAAGACATAGGAGAAGAAAGGATGTCATCAGCAGGATGAAGACTGGAGTGGTGGATTAGTGTTATGGTTTGGTGATGACAAAGGAATTTTGTTTTAATAAAAGTTGATTCAGGGATGGGGGTTAGGATTAAACCCACCTCCCCCCCCCCCAAGGGTATGAGAACCCGAGAACTTCAAATCTTGTAGGTTGAGCTACACAGGTTTCATTTTTTTGCAAAAATTTCCAATTAACACTAAGTATGGGTTTGATTCCAAACTCATACCTAATACCAAAAATCTGTGAGCCAAAAGCCCTTATAATATTCATATATCACCTATCCTATATGTCCTTGGATGACTCTTAGAAACTTACCACCTTTCTCTATCCTTAGATGACTCTTATAACCCTCTTAGAAACCTACCATCTTTCTCTATCCTTAGACGACTCTTATAACCCATACGGTTCAAACCAACAGCATACGTCACAATGTGCCTATAACATTTAAGGTTAGGTCAGATAAAGTCATAGAATCTGCCAAATATCAAAACAAGACAGCAATCAAATTAGTGCCTCACAAACTATTTTTGTTGTGCTATTTTTTTTTTTCTCTCCTTCAATAATTTTTTTTTATTCCCTCCATATTTTATTACTTGCTCCATTTCTCCGGACACGGAGTTTTAGGATAAATAGTATAAAGTATTATTTTATGATGGAAGCGGGATTGGTTGAAGAATAAAAAATATCTGAAAAAGCAAAAATGAGTATACGTGGGAAGGAAAATTGTAAAATATTATTAAAAGTTTCCAAAAAAAAAAAGGGAAATGGAGAAAGTAATAAAATACGGCCGCAAAAGGAAAATGGAGCAAGTAATAAAATACGGAGGGAGTATCAAAAATGACATAAGGTAATTCAAACATGTTCCTCTAGACTGTAGCCAACCAAAACATATGGGGTAAGTTAGGGTTCCAATTCTCTCCCATTATGTTCTTCTTCATTCCTTTGCCTTCTTCTTCTTCTGCTTGAACGCCTTAATCCCATTAGTGGGGTCGGGTACATGAATTAATATGAGGACTTTCCAAGAGGTCACCCATCCTAGTACTACATTCCTTTGCCTTCCCTTTGGAAAAAATCGATGGCCCTAAAAGCTAGAAATAACTACTGTATTAAAGAGATTGATACAATATGATTTCATCTCATATGTTACTAAAATATACATAAAAGGCCAGCTGGTTTGGAATTTAAAAAACAAAACGCATGCCGAGGTCAAAACAGAAGGTAAACATAATGAGCAAAACCATGTAGAATAGAATTGCTCCAGAATTTAAGAAGAAAGATTCACCAAGGAAAATACTCCAGGATTGCAAGGAAAAAGAACAAAAGTTCACTAAGTGTTCAACTCAGAAAGATAAATCCAAAACTTTGGGTATAAACTATAGTATAAGAATTATTCCAAACAAAACCTTCTTTCAATAACCATGCATAAGCACTTAATTAAGAATTATATTGGTGTAGCAGTTAGCAACACTAAATACCTACCAATTCACAGCTGCATGAATTTGCTGTCAAATCCCAAACCCGGATATTGCCATTCTGGTCTCCTGATATCAGTTCAGTCTGCAAAATCACCATGAAGACAACATTGAATCTGGAACCAACCAGCCAACAATTACGAAGAAGTAACATTTTTTTGAAAATACTAAGTATAAGAATTTTTTAAAAAAAAATACTGAGCTATTAAGTGAAATTTGGTGATCCATTAAGATGTGGCCATGTCCTGACAATTGGCAAATGCTATTTGTAACTTAACAAGATCCAATTGAGCAGGCAAACAACATTTAGTATGGTGGAGCCAAAAGAAAATTTAGTTCACCACTTAATAAAAGAACTTAATGTACAGCGAACAAGAATATTTAATATCTTAGCTCATTTTCCATAGTTAATAAGTTTTAAGCAAAGGTGTTAAGAGAGTCCACCATATGGTATTATGGTCTAAAATCCATACCAGTCATTCTCCATCGCCCAACATTGGATCAATTACCCAAAACTACAGATAAATCAAGCATAAAAGAGTTGAGAATAATAGCCTAAAATTAACCTGATTTGGGTGCAGGACAACAGTGTTCACAGCAGCGCGACTTTCATATTCCCTTTGACAGCCTGGAGCTCTGAAATCAAAACTCAATGTCTTTACTTTATGAACTTCATTCTAACTAATCACAGAAATAAGTATTCATGTTGTTACCTGAGGTCCCATATCTTCACTGTACCATCCTCGGAACCAGAATACATCCAATTTCCATTAGATGGAAACCCAACTGCCATAACATTATTCGTATGAGAATCATAACTCATCACCTGCCATTTTGATTACAAAGACATAATCCTACAACATCAATTTGAAGCAACTAACACAACCTCCCCCCTCTGGCCCTCCAACCCCCCCCCCCAAACCCCCCACCACCCCCCCCCCCACACACACGCGCGCACTCTAAGTTACCTGGACTCTTCATTTTACCTCAAGTAGCTGTGTTAGAACCTCAACACTCCTACATGGGTACAGAACCTCCCACAATTCATTTTGCAACAAATAAATGAAAATTTTTCATAAACAAGCCCAGTCTAAAACTTGGACACATACCCTTGTCAAATATGGGTTCTAAAGTCCAGGTAACATAGAACACCCACACATAAACCCAATCACAATAGCATTAAACCTTCTGATCAAAGTATATTACCGGTTGAGGGTTGCTCGAATTAATATCGAACAATCGAATGTGAGGATTCCCAGCCGCAGCTAAATATCGCTTATCTGGGGTTATTTCAAGCCTATTAACTTGCTGTAAAACAAACAAAAGATTACATCTTTACACCATAATTCATCCCATCATAAATTCAATATACACATATTCACCAAAATACAAATTATTCACACCAAATCACAAATATTGAAAATAATACAACGTAAATCAACGATTAATTCCAGAAATTTCTCAACTACATTAGATTTTAAATTAATTAAAAAATTAAAAAATTAAAAAAAAAAAAAAAAAAAAAAAGACTTACAGAATCTGGGTATTGAATATTACGATAGCATCTACCAGTTTGAGCCTCCCAAAATCGAATGGTGTGGTCATAGCTAGCAGTTGCAAGAATCACTGAGGGTTGACTCATCTTTGATTACCCTCTTTCTTTTTTGGAAATTTTTTCTTTTTGATTTAAGTTGATGAAAATTGAAAATACTCAATTAATTTTATGAATACAGACATTTCAATTTTCTAATTTTCAATAAAAACTTAAAATTAAAGTTGGATCATAATGGATTTGAGAGAGAAAGAGCAGAAAGGCGTGGGCATTAGGGTTTTATCGGGGTTTTATGGTTTTCAATGGAAATGAGAATTTGAATTTCTTCGCTAAACAAGATTAAGATTGAGCTTTGACATGAAAGACTTCAACAAGATTAAGGTTAGGGCTGATATTATATTAAGCGTTTTAGGTAGCGGTCGGCGTTTGGACTAAATCGAAACACTAGTACGCGTAGAAAATATAAGAGTGTTTGGTAAGCTAACGATTAGTGGTAGAGGTAGTGTTTTTATAGCTTTTCTCAAACGTCACAAATGTTAACGTTTGAAGGTAGCAAGTAGCGTTTGACAAATGTTGAGTACTTTTAAAACATTAGGTATGGTTTTTTATTGTATTTCAATATTGCAACCGCTATTTTTACCAAGTATTCATACTATTAAATTCTACATTGACAAATTAATCACTACTTGATCACTAAAAGCTACCTGTTACAGCTAGTTTTGCCAAACAGGGCCTATATTGTTGGTTATGTTTGGTATTCCATATATTTTATGCGGTTATTTAGAAAAATAAAATACAAAATAGTGAAAATCGATGATTAGATTTCACTGTTGTGGGTCCAATCCAAATCTTGCTAAAGCTGCAAAGTGTGTTTTTTATTTTGGTGTTTGTGATTTGTGAATGACCCAATTTATTGACATTTTACTTTGTGAGTTTGAGTTCAACTTGCGCTTATCATTTAATTATTTTGTCTTTTGGTGGTATTTTAAAATAAAAAATTTAATGGGTAATTAAATAAAAATAAAAAAAAAAGTGGACTTTCCGTATAATATAGTTTATCCTTAATTTTGACCTTTTAAGCCATATAGATTTTTGCAAAGAAGTGATTTTCAATAAGTCTTGTATAAGGCCGACTTACGTTAACTTTATTGTAAAACAGTCAATTTAAGGGTAACTTTAACAGTTTATACGGTAAATTTAATCTCTTTAAGGGTAATTTTTGAGTTGTAATGAGTTTGATTGTATTTTAATATGTAACTTCGAATGGATACATGCTATAAAGGCAAATATGATTAATCTAACATATTAAATGTCCATTGACTTCCCTTTTCCATATGGCCGACCAATCCATGACAACCCCACAACAAAGTAAAGGTAAAAATTATGTTAGGAAAACGGTAACTTTTGTAACATATAAGGGTAACTTTGAATACTTTTAGGATAATTTTAACACATCTTACAATAACTTAATAAAAGTCTGTCTTAATCAAGAATTATTGAGTGATTTTTATGAGGTAAATCTTTTAAAGGGTAATATGATTGTCTTTTTACATTATGAATTAGTTTTTTAGAGTTTTTTTTTTTTTTTGTCAAGAGAATATTTACTACTGGGATATTAAGAAAACAAGGGACTATAAATTAATGTTGCTTTTAATCATTTTAGAGTAATTTCACACCCTCTTACAATTACAAATTTATCAACAAGTCTTACATGCACCCTGGTGCAGCTAGGATAGTTGTATCATGCCCTATAATATGAACATGTAGTAAAAAAAATAGGAACACGAAAAAAAAAAACATTCAATAATAAAAAAAATGAACACGTAAAAAAAATGAACATTTAGTATTAAAAAGTGAACTTGTTAAAAAAAATGATTATTTAGTATATTTAAAGTGAACATGATTCTCATATAATCATAAAATTGATGGACCACGACCTTAAAAATGAACATTTAGTAAAAAAAAATAAAAAAAATAAAAAATTTGAACACGTAAAAATTAAAATGATCATTTAGTAATAAAGAAAATGAACACATAAAAAAATGAATATTTAGTACTAAAAAATGAATATTTAGTATAGTAAAAATGAACATTTATCATACATTCATAGAATAGCTAAACCATACCTAATAATATAAAGATTTCATAATAATATGTGAATACATTATATAAAATGAACACTTAGTACACGTAAACAAATTAACACGTTTAAAAAAATTATGAATGTTAGTATATTAAAAATGAACATGTTTTTTATATATTCATATAGGTTCAAATTCATTGTATATAATAATTAACAAAAAATAAAGATAAAATGTATCATTAATTTATCTTCATTTTTTGTATACTAATGTTCATTTTTAGTGTACTAAATGTTCATTTTGTACAAAATGTTCAATTTTAAAGTATTGCATGTTCATATTTTTTTAATTTACAGAACACAAATTTGATTGTAATTATTTTAACTCTAAAAATTTGAATATCCACCTTAAATATAATCTTGGTTCATTATAGTGACAATAATTATCGATCTATAACATAATAGATTAGGAATCACAAATGCAAAATTGATAAAAATCAACAGTTTTACAACATTCACATATTTATAATAAAAAATAAATAAATAAATAAATAAATAAAAACTCAAAATTACCTCAAGTTTCATGATCATGACGAAGATGATGATGATGATGATGGAAAATGCTACAATGGTGACGAATTGGAGAATATTCGAATTAGAAGGACAAAGAAGTATAAAGATTGAAGGAAAGTAAGGTAAGAAAGAAAATTAACTTGTATGTAAAGGTAAAAAAAATAAAAATAAAAATAAAAATAAAAAGAGGAGAGAGAAAATTTCATATTGAGAAGTAAACAGAGGAGAGAGAAGATTTATAGAGGTATGAAAGAAGAAGGTAGAGAGTTAAGATATAAAGAAGAAAAAAAAAAACGTATGTTCATTTTTTAATTACTATATGTTCATATACGGGTATAGTGGTGCAGCTAGCTTAGCTACGCACTGAATTTGCGCAAATTTATAATTGTACATTGGCTTAGATCATTGGCTTTTAGAGGGCCTTGTGTCATACATGCTTGAGGCCCAATAATGTGGGCTTAAATTAAAGACTTTCAACATTTTGCTGTACTATTAATCTACTATGGCTATATGCTAGTAATGCAACGAAGTAAAGAGTGCAAATGTGCAATGATATCATACTATCATTAGAGGATTATTAATAATTAATAAAGGTTTTAAGTTTTTCATGAATTAAACTGGAAACATATGATCTAAGCATATTCAGTGGTACATGACTCTATAAAGTATCTATTATTTACATTTATGAAGTACTCCCTCCGTTTCTAAAATATTTTATCCGTTTCTGAATAATTGACATAATTAAGGGTGATACACATGTCAATGCATTAGTAGTAAAACAATTTATAAAGATAGATAACATGAAACTTTATATTAATACCTATTTAACAATATATTTCATGATAAAATTTGTTTTTTATAAGTTACTTAAAAACGATGGTCAAAGTTAGTTTATAAATAGCAAAAAAAACCCAAATGCGTCAATTATTTGAAAACGGAGAGAGGAAAGAAAAAATGGCCCATCTATAATAAATATTACTCAAGCAACAACCGTTGATGTCGTCATTGTCTATGTGTCACTCTCTAATTAATTTTTTTCCCGACTAAATGCAAGGATGATTTCATTTTTTTTTAGGCTACCCTATTTAACATTGCATTGAAAATTATAATCTATTAACTATTACTAAAACAGGAAATGGCTGACATCATCATCTTCCCAAACTGTATACGTGTCGCTTTCTCATAAAAAAATTTCCCGCCTAATGCACTTATGATGTCATATATATTTTTGGTTATTTTTTATTTTTAATTATTTTCATTTCAATCTTTTGACCGTGTCAATAAATAAATAAATAATAATTATTTTTTGGTAACTACGAATATATATTTTTTTTAATTATTATTTTTATCTTTTTAAGGTTTTAATGTTATTTTGTGTATGTGTGTGTGTGTTTTTTTACTAAGGATTGTGCAAACAACTTAATTATGAAGTCATGTACTAATAATATGGATGTTTTTTATACAAAAATGAACTAATGTTGTTGGTAAATGTTTTCATTGTTTTGTATTTTCAAGGTGCTTCTATTTATTCTAATTACAAGTAATTTTAATTTGTATTTCGAACTCTTAGATGACGTATAAATTCGTATGCATATGGTTTGATTAGATCATATTGGTCAGCTTTCATTTTTATATTTTGTTACTTATGTAATTTATGATGATAGATATGTTTTTATGATCTAATTTATAAGTATGTCCGGAAAAATAAATAACAGAAATAAGTTATTTCATTCCAATAATTTTTTTAACCTGTGCATCGCACGAGCCTAATCTAGTTATAATATTACTTAAGTAACAACCGTTGATGTCATCACTATCTATGTGTCATTCTCTTATTAATTTTTTTCCCGCCTAAATGCAAGGATGATTTCTTTTTTTTTTTTAGCTACCCTATTATCATTGCTTTGAAAATTATAAAGCTTCTATAGTACGAATACCACTTATCATCTTATCCTAAGAAATTGAAACAATTTTGAGTATTACAATAATAAATAACCTCCTATTCCCATATTTCCCACTATCGTTTCATGTTCCCTTAGAGAACAAAGATTTTCATTCTTTCATCTCCTTAAATTTTACTCTATACTTCAAATCAGCTCCATTTACTCAATTCTTAGCCTTTTTAAAAAAAACATTTTTCTTTTAATGTATAATTCATTTTTTATGTTAAAACCGTGCATCTCACGGGGCTAACCTAGTAATACTAAAAACGGATAACCCTTAAAGCATTGCTTCATAGTGCAGTTGGTTGATTTTTCCAATTACATCCTACCTGCTCTCTGTGTCTCTTTTCGTGTCAATAGCTCTTCCCACACAATTGCAAAATTTTGCACTAGTTTCTTAAAAAAAAAATGAAATAATGTTTAGGAAGGATAATCGGCTCGGGCAATACCAAGATATCCAAGTTATTGTATGATTAAATTTATAATATTATACATGAATGTCATGATCAAATAATAGTGGGAAATTATCATTGGTACACCCCAGGTTCTGACTTTTCTTGTTGGTACCATTACTTTTTTTTTTTTCTTTTTTTTTTATTATCAGCGGTACACCCAAGGTTTTAGGCTTCTTAACTGGCGTGGTTAGTCTGTTAACCAAAGGTTAATAACGTTCTAATCTTATGGGTTTAGGTTATTAATAAAACATGGAAAAAATTACAATGTCCTTTTTTTAAACCACTATTTTCCTTAGCTTGCCATAATTAACCCCCACCCCTTCCATGTATGATGATTAGACTTCCCTCTTCTGCATCCATTCATCTCTTTCTTGCGTTTGAATTGAAGAAGAAGAAAGCTAGGGTTTTTTCTGAAAATTAAATTCCACAATTGCGAGTGCAAAAAAGGGCAATCGTGTGAATCAAAAGGTATTTATAACTTCCATTGTTGAGTTATTGCAAAAAGTTGTATCATTCTGTTTTGATGAGCATATATGTTGAATGATTGTTGTATATACTTGCGAAATTATATGAATTTCATGATTATGTGAATTATGTTCAAGTGGTGAAGTTATAGTGTGCTTATTTTGCAATGTTTAGTGTAATTATGAGCATGAATTATGTGATTTGGTTTAATTTTGGTAGAATTATGTGATTTGATTGAATTTTGGTAGGATTAATTAACATGTGATGAGTATTTGTTGGAATTATACAATGCTTGACTGGTGGAGGTATTGTGGGTGTTAGTTATTTTAGTTAACTACATGGTGTTAATTTTGGATGAATATTGGTGCATGTTGTAAGATTTTAGGTTGTTTTTTTTTCTTTCTTATTTTGCAGAATGAGTGATAGAAAAGTGTTGAGATTTTAGTACAAGGGTCATGATGTTGACATTGAAGTAGATGTTGATATGTGTAACATGATGGATTTGTGTATTGAATTTGAAGATCGATTACATAGAATGGATCCTCTAGTAGATATCTTGAACCCAAACTTTCATTATGCTTATAGAAAGAAACATTGGACTATTAAAGATGATGGTGGCTTAATTAGGTTGTTTCGAACTTTCCCTAAGGACCCCATAATATGCATCTTGGTTAGCACTGCTAAGGAACCAGATTTTATCAATGACTTAGTATTTGAGTATAGGATGAAACAAGCTGCTGCAAGTGATCACCCACCTCCTCCTCCTCCACCCCTACCACCACCACCACTTGCAAATCAACCTCCACTACCACCACCTACTGATCATGCTGACCCAAATAAACCACCACCTGTAGTACATGCTGACCCAAATCAACCACCACTTGTGGTACATGCTGACCCAAATCAACCACCACTTATAGTACATGTTGACCCAAATCAACCACCACCTGCAGTACATGCTGACCAAATCAACCACCACCTGACCAAATCAGATCAACCACCACGTACCGCACATGCTGACCCAAATCAACCACCACAAGCATCATTTATAAACTCATACCTAGGAGGAACAGTAATCCTGATACCCACTCACTTGATGACATCCCTTTAGCTGATGATGATGCTTTCATTGGCAATGATGACACTTGGATAGATATAAAACAAGAGTATAATGAGAGGAGTAGCAAGCAAATAGATAAGGAGTACAATAAGGGTAGGAAAGAATTTGAGAAGAGTTTAGAGAATATTTCAAAAGGGAAAAAGGGGCAGTCTAGCAAGGGTACCAATTCCAAATCCAATCCAAACAAACGTCCACAACCAGTTAGAGTAAGAGAGAAATTACCCCGTGCGGCCCCCTCACCTATCTCACCAAACACTGCATTTAAAACGTTACCTCTAAGAAGGAGTTCTATATTTCCCCCCTTGAAAACACTCAAGTAAACACATGTGAGGCAGCTACAGAAGCTAAGAAGCCATCACATTCCTCTGTCTTTAATAGAAGAATCCCTAGAAGCACAACTATTAGGAAAGGTTTAGAAAGTTGCCTATTATTCCAGTGACTGAAGTTCAGCTGCAGATTACAGTCTCTGAAAGTGTTAGGACTAGAGAGGCAAGATCTAGTGTGAGAAGGAAAGTATCATTTGATTCTAATGGGGAAGGTTCAGATGAGAGTAGTGATGTAGATTTTGTTGCAACTAGGGATACTGATGGGTCAGATTCTAATGGTGAGTTTAAACCAAGTGGACCAGGCCAGTACCTACAGATGAACTAGAGGGACTTAAGCGAGTTCCTAAAGTGAAAGATAATTAGAAACCTGAGAAATAGTATGGTTTCATAGATGATAATAATGATGATGACTACTTTATTAATTTGTACAAAATGGAGAGATCTATAAAGAAAGGGACTTTGGAAGGATAGAGCTAAGACCTTGGATGATTTTTACTAACAAGGTTCACTTGAAAGACACTATGAAGGACTTTGCTGATGAAGAAGGGTTTGCCATCAATGTTGAGGCTGTAGACAACAGAAGACATATTGTGATATGTTACTCTGAAGCATGTGATTGGAGGTTGCATGCTAGATGGTAGGACATGGGCTATTAAGAAGATATGGCCAAATGTTCATACATGTAGGGGGTTGGAGACTTATAATCCCATTTGTAATGTTAAATGGGCTGCTAATAAATTGATGGAGGACATTAGAGGCTTAGAGCTAACCCAAGCATTCCTAGGAAAGCACTTAATGAGCTGTTATTTCTGAGGTTTGGAGTTTACATGAAGCAAGCAACTATGTACAGGTTGAAGAATTATGTGATCAATGTATTGTTTGAGGGGCATGATGAGTCATACTCAAAGTTGTCAATGTATGCTAAAGTTGTCAAAGCTACTAACCTAGAGTCTAAAGCTTTTGTTGCTTGAACACAGACAGAGTGCATTGACATACATCTTCTTTTTAGAAGCATATTCATCTCTTTCACTGGACAATGGAAAGGGTTTCTTAGGGGATGCAGACCTTTGATTGGTGTGGATGGTACACACCTTAAAGGAAACTATGGTGGTATTTTGCTTACAACTGTTAGGTTGGATGGAAATAATGAAATATTTCCCATTGCATATGCCATAGTAGGCCAAGAAGATAAGGAAAGCTGGTCCTTTTTCTTCTGGCATCTGTTGAATATTGTGAAGGAGTCTTCTAGGAAGAATTAGACTATCATAAGTGACAGGGAAAAGGTAAAATCTTAACCTGTCTTGTTATGTATGTATGGTTTTATTTAACTTATATGTACTTAAAATGTTTCATTGACTTAGGGTGATGACTTAGCTTTGACATAACTATGGCCTAAAGCAGACAAGAGGTATTGTTGTAGGCACTTAAGCAAGGGAAAAGATTTATCAGGAACAGAAAAAAGAGGAAGGGGAGGAACAACCAGGAAAGAGATCTAAGACAGTCAAATGTTCAAAATGTGGGTGCATTAGACACAACTCCATAACTGGAAAAGAGTTAAAGGCATATGAGCCTGTTGTGATCCTTCGACCATCTTTTTTCTTATCGCGTCGTGACAAAACTATCGCGTCGCGATAAAGAGAGTTTTACTCCAATTCGAATTCTGACTCTTTTCTGATCCTTCGACCCTATTTTTTTTATAAATAGAGGTCGTTTCACCCCGTTTTCAATCATCAAAAAGCTTGATTACCAACCATCATCATCTAATCCCCTCTCTAATACTTTCTATCTCTCTCTCTCTCTCTATTGATTCTTTTCTTAGCTTAGCCTAAACACATCCCAACACCTCCCAAACACATCCTTGATATTTTTCCTAACCAAACACAATACATCCTTCACGAGCTTTGAATACTCCTAGCCAATCTTGAAGTTGCCTTCGATCTCGATGTGAAAGGTTGATAGTTCTGAGGGTTTGGTCCCAAATCTATATTTCAATTCTTTTTTGATTTAATCTTTCTTGAAGTTTACTAATGTGTGTATTGTTTTGATAGAAAGAAGTACGAGGCATCAAAGTGAGTAATTCGATTACTTGATTATTCTTTTGACATAGAAATCATGCTTAGAATATTATTTTAATTCCTAGTATCATGTTAGGATGTTGATTATGATTCCTAGTATCATGTTTAGGGTGTTAACTAATGTTTCTAATATCATGTTAAGGCTAATACTTTGATTATGATTTTTATTAGTGACATGCTAGGGTTTGTTATTAATTCTTTTAATATCATGCCTGGGATCTTACTATTGATATTTAATTATGATTATGATTGTTGTGTCAATTATACATTGCTTGATTATTCATGATTGATTGTTATTGCTTGATCACGCCCTTTATGCAGGTTTTAAAGGGAATTTGTACTTGAAATCACGCCTAATAAGATAATTAATAATTTGATTTAGGCTAATATGATTTTAATTCAAGTGATCGCCAATAATAGATTTATTTGTGGATTAATCAACCAACGTAGATTAAATATGTTTAGGATTAATTTATTGTATGTATGTTGATCTGAAAGCGCACATGAATATCATAAGAATTAAGTAGAGGCCGATTTAGGGCGGGTTCAATCTTTTTTAGGTTGGATTCGTACCATCATCCCCGAATATCCAGTCATGGTTCCGGACCACTATGGAGTTAGCGATCTCCATGATCGTAAATGGGGTGTAACCTTCACACCCGTGAACGACTTACAAGTTCCTAAAACTTGTTGGCGACTCTTTTATTGCTAGCTTCCTTCCTTTTGGACGCCACCATGCCTAAAAGCATGATCACACTGGGGCTCAAAGTTGAGTTTGAAAAATTCCCTACAGTAAGTCTTGTCAGCTCAGTGTTTAGTCATGAGGTTTATGATGCTCTTTTTATATTCCGGCCCTTGTTAGGTTTTTGTTAATTAAATTAGTTGTTGTTGGTAGGATTATCTGAATATTGATAAAAGATTATCGGAAGATTGATAAAAGATTATTATGGTTTGTTAGCTCTCCCAAATGGATGTAAGAAGTATCATAACTACCTTTTCAAATTATGACAGTTTCTATTTGATGCATGTTATGTTAGATTTCAAAATTAGGAGGAACTCCGTATTTTTGAACTGAATACTTGACCTTTAAGTCTCTAAAAAAAAGGTTTTTGTTATTCTGAAAATGCCTAGATATTTCAGTTTTGATATTCTGAAAATCCCTAGATATTTCAGTTTTGATAGCTTGAATATGCCTAGATATTTCAGTTTTGATATTTTGAACATGCCTAGACATTTCAGTTTTGATATTCTGAAAGTGCCTAGAGATTTTTGAATAGCTTTTAAGAAATGCATTCAGATTAAATTTATGGAACTGTTAGGTAAAGATTGAAGAGTTTTAAAGGGTTGGAATTTTGAAATTATTTGATTAATTTCAATTGTTGGGTTTTTTGTTTTTTTATTAATCAATGAGAGTGATTATTTAAGTGGATTGGGTTATTGTTCATATCTGAACTTCTTAAGGGGATTAAGTTAATGTTGTAGTTTTATTCTGTAATGGAACACAATGAGAAATATATTGACATTGTCTTTTAATGCATGCTATCGTATTTGTAAGAAGCCAACTTCACATCTTATCTTTATATTTATAAAAGTTAATATGGGACAGTTGCAGTGTATGATTTCTTCACCCTTTTTTTTTTTTTTTTTAAATTTTTTTCTTTTTTTTTAATTTTGTCTTCCGAATTATTCGACTGCATTCAAGTGCCTAACCTGGCTTTTAACTTGCGTTTTGACAGTATTTCGGGAAGTTTGGGTTCATTATATTCGATTGATAGGAAATACTTTGGTGCCATGTTGAGAGAGTAAGCTATGTGTTTGGGATTAGATTCGTTTTCATCGCTTTTTTGACTTTGATATAGTAGACATGTTTGTGTAACAAAATTTTGCATGGGAATTGTTTCTTGAATTTATAGATACATAATGTTATACATGAAACTTTAAGGTGAACATGGCTTAAGTTAACCAAGGATCTAGCGTAAACATTATATCAAGAAGCTATAGACGGGTGTTTATGTAATACAATATTCTCATTAAAAATGTAATCTCTACTCATCATATCAAAGGATAATATCGTACGATGTGAGTTTAAACACCAAAATCATTTCTTGATTTTAAAGTACATATTTAAGACGAGAAAACATGAGCCACTATTTTTAAACATTAATTGATTGAATATGTGATTTTTCGTATGAATATTCTGCTCAAATATCAGTTCTAACCAATCTTGGACTTGTGACCACTTAATGTTTGTTCTGATTGTGAAACTATTATTTATTTTTATTTTTTTTAATGTCTGTTAATTTAATTTGCTACTGATATAACCTATTCTTGTTTGCTTATGTGACCTTGGTTTGTGTAATGAAGGAATATCTTATTACGGATTTTGGGTATTGATTATATTGTGAATTATGATGCAGTACACTATAAAGTGAGATAATATTTGTTTATGTTCGACTTTTGCACCTTAAGCCCAACCTAAGAGCCATAAAATCGGGAGACATTTATTCAGCATGCCTTGAGTTTTCCTGTAGTATATACGAGTTATTTCTTGCTCTGTGCACCTATTTGAATAATGTAATCTGTGTCCAGGGATTTTTATCAGTAGCAGAGGTGCATACCAAAGGTATAGTAGGTTTCCTATCAGATATATGTCAGGCACTATGCTATGCTTTCTTGGTGGTTCAACACTCATGGTTGCTTATCTACATGAGAATCTCCATGATATTGGGGCTTATTTGGTACAGTTGTGCATGGACAGCCAAGAAGTCAACCTCAACAATTGATAGCAATTCAAGGCTTTTTAGGAGGCTTTTTCTCCAGCATTAGCAAATGAGAATGGCCAAGAAAACTTGCAACTAGAGCCAATTGGTGAGTTTTAGAGAAATATTTATTTATGTCATGCTACATTATAACATTATTTCTCTATTTTATAAGCTCCAAGTTGTGCCTCATGCCTGCTCAACCTCCTTTCCCCCCCCCCCCCCCAATGTGTACAATTAAAATCTCTCCCGAGTGGTGGTGCATGAAGGGATTCCTCTACCTTTAGGAGAGTGGTTTTTACAAAGACTTTTATAAATTTTAGTATTGTAAGCAAGTATAAAAAGATTTCCTAACCTTTGTGATACATGGGAGATAAGAGAAAGAAGGGGAGGCAGGGAGATAAGAACATCTACATATTCGAACGCTAAACTTGTAGTCATTGTCATATTCGTTATTTTCTCTTTATTATTTCTTTTAAAGGATCTTTATTTGAAATGTGTTTCTAAAACTGGTGGGATAGTTATTGTTACATAGTTGATGCTTGATCATGCTTAGTCACTCCGACTTTATTACCTTTGATAAATGTCTAAGTAAAAGCATTATGTGATGGACATTTTTGGGCCCTTTTGTTTCATGAAATCGGTTTTTTAGGTGAGTATGTACTTTGCATAAAGATAGTTCTGGGATTTCTATTGTTTCTTTTGTTGGGGTTGATGGTAAAAGGTATTATTACCAAACTGGAGTGTAACAGAAATTAGAATTTCATTTAACTTTGTTTCGTATCTGAAAGTAGAAGATTGTGCCGTTGATCTAACAGAGGAGAGATCTAAATTTCTCTCTTTTGTATGAATTAATCTATCGATCAGTCAAATAAACATACAGTTTTAGATTTGGTGTCTTTTACTTATGTATTTAATTTGTGTGAATAACGAGTTGCTAAAGGAATAATATGGTCTTATGTGGCAAAAAAAAGTTAGGATTTGGGTTTTATGTGGCAGCAAGAAGGAATGTTGCCTGGCATTAATGCCTTTTAGATGATAGCCAAAACTTGTGCCACTAATTCATCCAGTAATTTTCCACAAAGTTCTTATGTTGTTTGTTTAGTGTACACAAACTTCAATTCTTGTATGAAAATTTATGTCTAGGGTAGCAGTTTGGTGTGTGTGTGTGGTCTATACCTTAGCATTATGTCTGATTCTTTAGCTTTCGTGTATGAAAATTTTATGTCTAGGGCAGTGACTGTAAAGAAATGACATAATGTTTTCACTTGATGTGAATTGTTTGGTAGCTAACAATTACGTTATTATTTTGTTCTAGGATAAGCATTTTCGTCGAGGATTGCAAGCAAAGGTGCATCAAAGGATGAAGCTGTTGAAATATCTGAGGAGAACTAACTGGGAGTCCTATTACTTTGTTCTTTCAAAACTTAGCCTTTGTGACAACCCTAATTACATGAATTATGATTGTATAACGATTACTAAGTTTTCATTGCAGTAATGAATATTATGCCTTTAATCTTCTTGCTTCTATATTCACTTCAAGAAGTCCTTTGTTGGTTAAAAATCAAAGGTGCTAATGGGTAGCTGAGATTAGAAATATTAATGCATCCTTCCATCATTTTGTCTTAATTTGTATACAGTGCATAAAGTGATTCAAAGTTCCCATGTAATAAAGCCGAGTGTAGCAATATCAGTTCTGGCTAACGAATGTTTGATTTTTTGGGGGAGAAATGCCCTTTTGTAAACATAGCATTTGCTTTGGATACTTTATCTTGCATTGTTAAGGAAAGAGGATGTAATGTAGAGTTATTTTTCTCTAGAATGGTACTTCATCTTGCATTATGTCTCTTTGATGGTGGAGAATAACTTCTCTCAATTTTTCAAAGGTTGATGATAAGTTGATAACAACACGAACTGTTTTATCAGAGGGGTAGGCAATAGGTTTCTTGGCTATTAGTGGAGATTTTGGTTGATAAAATTGTCAATTGATACTTCAATTAGGCATAGCCAAGCATGGAAACTATGAAAATAAGTCTATTTTCTATATCATTAATTGATGCCCTAATTTATTTTTTGCATTACAAGTTGCCATCACATGAATTGGTCTTGATGTCCAATTGTCTTAGGCATTGCATTTACATTGAAATATGTTGTATATATGGGCAGTTTGTGCAACTTCTCTTTGTAAATTAGTTTCATTCTCAATGTCTATGCAAAATGTAAATCAAATGCATACAAGCTAATGTACTGACCATGTTTTTCAAATGTGATTTGCATGTACAAAGCTATGAGTAATTTCATTCTTTCGTAAAAAAAAAAAAAAAAGTATTATGCTAATATAGTTAATTGGGAATTCAAATTAAAATGATAATTTTTTGCCACAATTAACTCCTTGGAGCTTCATTTTTAAGAAAAGCTTGAATTCCTACAAATCGGAAAATATTTGCGGCCGATGGTTGAGCAATCATTACTCATTGGTTGATTGTTTAATTTATAATTGGATATATGCTAATCGGCTTATTAAAAAATTCATAAATAATACATTAAAAACATTTTTCACTAATTACCTTTTGCAAGTTGGGGGGGGGGGGGGGGTTTGCGCGCGTGTAGGGGTGAAAGTTCGGTTTTCGGTTTGGTTTTTTGCCCAAACCGAAACCGAACCACTCTAATTCGGTTTCTGGATTTTAGAAACCACACCGCACCTCTTTACTTTCAAAACCGAACCAAACCAAACCATTATTATTTCGGTTTCATAAAAAAAAAAACCGAACCAAACCAAATTTTCTTATCAAGTACCATAAACATCAAATTTTGCAAAAAAAAAAAAAAACCAAATCAAACCACACCAATCAAAACCGAACCAAACAAAACCAATCCATACAAACATAATTAAACAAGTTTTCTAACATGATAAGAAAAAATTGAATAAAAAGTGCCGAAATATCAGAAAAATATTTGGACATAAATTAGAAGTTTAGCATAAATTAGTAGAAAAAAAAAACTCAAACCAAATTAAAAGAAAGAAAAAAAGGGCATACCTCACATTCCATCGAAAAAACATCGAATTTGGCTTTTAAAGGTCAAATTCGACCATGAAAACTCTAGATCTAGAGTTTTCATGGTCGAATTTGACATGAAAAACCTTTAGTTGATGGTGTTAAATCAAAACCTCGAATTTAGTAGATGGTTTTCGTAGATGGTGAAGGAGGGCGAATTTGAAAGCAAATTCGTGATGTATTCGTTAATGGTGGCGAGGAGAAAGACAAGAAAAAGGTTGATGGTGTTCGTAGATAGTGAAGGCGAGAAACGAAGAAGAGGAGAGGAGAGAGAATGGACGGAATCCTCAAGAGGAGAAGAGGAAAGGAGAGAGAAAGGGTGGGGGAGAGAGTGTTAGGTTTTTTTTTTTTGCATTAAATACCTAGGGTAATTTAGAGTTGGGCTAGGGTTTAATTGGATTGGGCCTATATTTCGGTGTGGTTCGGTTTTGTTCGGTTTTTCATTTTCGCAAACCGAAATCGAACCACACACCGAATTTTTTTTTTTTAAAAAACCGAAACCGAACCACTCCCGAAAAAAACCGAACCAAATTTCTTATTCGGTTCGGTTTTCGGTTTGGTTCGGTTTTAAACCGAGTTTGTTTCACCCCTACGCGCGTGGGGTGCACACCAACAACTGGTAATTTAAAAAAAAAAAAAAAGTAATGGTACCAATGAGAAAAGTCAAAACCTGGGGTGTACCAATGATAATTTCCAATAATAATTTATTATATGCAATGATTTATACATTTTTTTTAAAGAATAACATACATGCTATGAGACACTAGTCTATATCTATACTTATCTATTAAAAAGCGTTCCTAATACAAGATATGTGCAACGTCACACCCTTCACATGTATTAGAAGTATGCCACATCACCATAATATACTACATCATCCATTTTACTATAAACATGCTTCAATGGTAATATAAATGTTTATCACAAGGTTTGAACACAAAACCAATAACAAATGAATTAATGTTCGTTCTTACCAACTTTGCTATCTTTTAGTTATACTTCATATTCAATTATAATACACTAAATACTTTAATTTGTACAAAACATCAATTTGAGAGCGTTTATTTAGTTTCAATAGTTATTATTGCTCACTTATTTTTTGTAATTATATAGTTTATGATTTTATAACTCAAATAATATTTATTGATATTCAAAGTAAAACCTGGTGTATCGCCCGCGTCACATACTAGTATAACAATTAATTAGTGTATAAACTTGAGATTACAGGTTTAAAAATCTCGTTCAATTCATGATTGAGTATCATATGACACGTGTATTTGCTTAAGTTTGTCAAATTGTGTTGTATATTTTGATTATTTGGTCCTATAAATATTTTAAACAATGAAGAGGATTGTAACAAACTAACAATGAAGTCATGATATGAAATTCTCCAATCAAAGGAAAAGTTTGCTTCGTTATTGCTTGTACCATATGTTCTAATTAGGAGTGTATACAAAAAAAATTTATCTAAAATGTGAAACATGCATGTATATACATCAATATACGAGACTGAATTGAAGCATATATATTTTTATATAAATTTTTTTGGTAAGAAAAAGGGTCCGGCCTACTAAATTGATCTTAATTCACTCAAAGCGACACACTAATATAATTCAATATATATTCTCGATAATAATTTCTACAACGAACAAAGGGAGTTGTATACTTTAGGAGGACCCCTCTTGGTGTTATCTATGATAATGATGCAACACATATATAACTTTCATAGAGATGGGAATACATGTCATATTTAAGAGAACATTGTACATTGTTTGATCACCATCGATCTCTTCAAAGCTCGATCGGTTAAGCTTGCACGTACCATCTACTAATAGTACTTTGTATTCGTTGCTCATTAAGTGTTTTACCATGATTGCCTAGTTGTACCATTCACTGACACTCTCATCATCTTTTCTTAGCGAAATCATTTTATATCCAACAATTTTATGCTGTAATGTCTACTTTTATAGTAGCATATCATTATCCATCCAAAAGTTTCATTTTTCAAGTAGCTTATGTCTTGTATAAATCTGTTACACAAAAAAAAAAAAAAATATTATTATTATTATTATTATTATGCGCCGAATTAAGAAATAAAAATAGATACCTATATAATGATTATTTATACAGATGTTGTTCCAAATGTATATGTAATCCAACAGCCAATCTAATTGCATGCATGAATATACACTTTATAATAAGATACTATTACAATAATCAATTGACTTCAAGGATAGGAATTTCTTTTACAAGCTAAGAAGTGTTTAAAGTATGAAACTTGATTGCTTAATTAGCTAATAGTTAGATAGAATATCTTAAACTAATTTACATCTTGTATTATACAACTGTTGGTTGAGTATTACTGAAGATTTAGTTGAGTAACACATGCTCTTATGTTAGTACATGGCAATAGATGGTATAAGAGGATGAACCTTAAATTAATCATTAGTTTAAAATTTAGGTGTACTTGGTCTAATTCACGTAGAATTAGGGTGACACAAAATGTTTCTCTTGTCTTTCAACACAAAATACTATGCATGAATCAAGGGTAGTAAACAAACAAAAGTTAAAAGGAGGATTTACGCACCATTTATACCTCAAATGAAATGTGCATTTGCTTGACAATTAGTAATTTCATAAGAATTTAGCACAAATGTTGTCTTTATTAAAAAGGGGATAAATGTACTGTCTTTTAACTTGACGTATAAGCAGTCAATATCGTACGCATTTAGAAGTACTCTTATGTATTGAAAAGTGATCTAATCTAGCGTTTGCTTGTTTTGGTGTATGTATCATATGTGATTAACTAACACAATACATGCTCTTTCACCAGTTAGACACGACAGTAAACAAACTACATCACCACTTGTGCGTGTGCATGTTATGTACACGTTGGATTGAAAGCACGCACCATTCTCATTACTCTCGGGTGCACCTAATATTATTCAATCAAAACTTCGGGTAAGCTGTTGGGTCAACCAACTTGGCATCCAGCATGGAGGTCACTATCAATGATTATACATACACTTCCACAAAGATGGGCTCATGCTATATATATACGTGCTAATAATATACTTTTGTAATGATCAATCTACAAAATTTAGCTCTCTTTTGTTCCATAATTATAATAAATCTCAAATAACTCCGGCATATTGTATGTGGGGTTGTCTTATCTAGCTCATTTATTTCAATCATCTCCTTTACCAAGGTTGATAAATTAAAGCCATCTATTAGGCTCCTCCATCCTTGCTAAACAACACCCAAAAGCAACAACAATACTTATTCAAAAGCTCATATAGCTTGAAAGTGTTTAATCTTTCATCATGAGCTATTGATAAACGCAAAATGATCAAATATACAGTATAATCTAAAAGATCGAGTGTATATTATATATATCTTAGGCTTTTACCTAACTTAATCAAATATACACATAATATGTGGAGTATATGTGAAAGGAAGAAGCATATACCCCTAGATAGCTAGTGTTGATGATTTCTTGAGTGGTGGCTTTCTTCGTTATCATGTTCGATTTCTGATGCTGGCTCATCCTCTTCCTCAAAACCATCTACTCCATACGCGGCATGCCCATGTCCAAAGGCCTTAATATGGTCCTTGAGAGATCTCTTGTGCTTAAAATCCGATCCACAAATACAATACCAAAGCTTACCACAGTTCTTCTCATGAGTCCTCCAATCACCTCTCACGGCGAAGGCCTTGCCACATTTCCTACACATGAAAGGCTTGATTCCATGCTTTCTCTTGTAATGTGTTTGCAAGGTTCGGAAGTCCTTGAGAGGTTTTGCTCGTGGGTGATCGATGTTGTTCTTGCACCCTGGTGCACAGCAATAGCATGGTAGCCTTAGCATTCCTGTTGGTTGGGTGCCTCTCAATGACTCTGGTCCTTTCCTGTATTGAGATCCATGCCCCCACATATGCATCTACAAACATACAAAACAACATTTTTAGTGATAATTAAGTCGATCAATAAGCCAAAAACTATATGCTTTCTTACTCCATTAAGAGCAATTATATACATTCATACAAACAATATAATGTATTCAGTTAAATGTGTATACAAAAAGTTATCGCATAATTGTATAAGGTTACCATGTATAGAAGTGACACTTTTATTCAACAAATAAGAGAGTATAAAAGAAGCTATCACAATACTATATATTACACACGTCTTACATAGGTATCATTATAAATTGAAAATATAGTCAATTATATATTTTATAGAAAGTATGATTAAGAGTTTTGAAAGCATCATTTAAAGAGAAGAATTTTTTTTGAAAGTATATGTGTCATTGTTTTGCACTCCTTTTGTCTACAAATTATGATAGTTTCAATTTGTTTTGATATGATTTTTCATGGATAAGATTATACGTAGTACAAAATTCGACCACCAACTTGTATATTTATAATTTTTAGTGAAGTACAATTTGAGTAGACATCATTATTTTTCTTTTTTTTTTTTTTTTGTACTAATTTTAAGTTTCATGTAATGAGTAATAGTTCTAGTCAAAGATATACTTTAAAAATCCACTATTATTTGTTGGACAGATGGGGGAATTGAAGTAAGCCAAAAAATAAAAGGGGGGTCTGAAGTTAGAGATATTAGTTTCAAATTCTATCTTGAACATGTAAAGGAAGGTAGAACATTAGTTGGAAAACCAGCTAGAAGGTTCCCATCATAATTGCGGAAATGGGAAATGGGAAATGAAAGGCATTCTATCTTCCTGTTTTTGCAGTTGTAATGGTGGTTGTTTTCACCCAACCGTTAGTAAGCAAGAAATAGAGGTGGCCAATGGATCATTTGCGTCAAGTTTAGTTTAATTCGGGTTAATGTTAGTTGTATAATACTTCATCTACTCGTATGATGTTTAGGTTAAATAGGTTCAAAATCGGGTAGTCATAAATAAATTATCTAGTTTTAGGTGCAAGTTTATAGTTTATGCGTGGTATTTTTGTAATTTGTTAGGGGTCGGCATTTTTAGTTCCAATATACTTAATGTAACTATGCTCCCTCCTTCACAACCCTAATTTCTTAAAGGTAAGATATAAATAGTGAACTAAACTCAATGACAAGACATGTTGACATGGCACATATCACCGCCTCAAGGTTAGAGCTCAAACCCTTCAACAATATCATTTCATATTTTCATTATTATTGTTTATTATTTTTATTTACATTTAATTGTAAAGATTTATCCTTCGCCAAATAAATTACTTTATTTTTAACTCATCGGGAATTTAAATTTTCACTTATGATATATAATGAACTGAGACACCGTCCCTATCGACACTACTTAATTATTTCTATAATTTTGTGGAATCAAAGCACATTGCACAACATTCTTTATATGGTTAGAATTTAAGAAAGCATCATGAACAAGACATTGGAATGGACAAAAATAATTCAAAACAAAAAGATGAGATGAATTTTAGTAGAATTTGCTAAGTTTTAGGTGCTTGATATTGTCCCTTTTAGCCTCTTTCAATTTCAAGAAAGGGTAGTTGCCCTTGGAAAAGTAGGGTATCATTGAAAGGCAATTATCATTGACAGAGATATAAGAGGGAAAAATAAATAGAAAATAATTTCATCTTATTTTTTATTTTTTTTCAAAAAATAGAATAGAATTTTGTTTATCTAAATGTTGGGATCTTATTGTAACTAGCTAGAGAAAGTAGTTTATACAGATGAAAGATTACCAATATATGTGTTAGATAATCCAAGATTCTGTTTCCCACTCAAAACTATCTTCATGATCCTATTGCCCTGAAAACTACACATAAACTCTATTTCGCCCACAACCTCCCAATTCAACTCGACGACATCACATATATACATACTCTCTCTATTCAGAATTAATTCTCACATTACTGATACCGTAACCACAACAATAGCTAATCAACCAGTAACGTACTAACATGACAACTGAATCCAGACGATTTCAATATTATTCAAGACATGCAATTGTATGAAGACTTTATTCTAGTTATTCATACAAGAAGAAAGAACTAATGGGTATTTTAAGACGTTCATGGAATTGAATGAATGAAAGAGGAGAGAGAAAATAAGAAAGGAGACAGAGGTTGAAATAATGTTGAGTTTTGACCCAGCAAACTGACACAATCAGAAGAATAGTACTACAGTGTGTATCAATAAGATTAGCACAAACTCCCAAGCACTCAGTCCTATTCCTTCCTATTTACATACAGCAGAAAGAACATTGGCTTGTCTTGTTCAATCACATTTATTAAATTGAATTATATAATTTTAATATATGGTCTGTCTAATTAGCTAGATTTTGTTATAAAATTAAATATATGTATAGATTTGTAGGTTTAGGCAAACATAATCTTCAAAATAAAATTAAACAATTACCCCTAATCCATGCATAATTGTCCTCTAAATTTAATCTTGTAAACAATCTTATGCCGTGATTTCCTCTATTGAAACCTTAACTCACTAAAGATTAATTCCGAAATAACCAAATACGATCGAATTCAATAGACTATCTTCTTAAAAATAAATTATTCTGAAAACAGTCTGCCTCTTGTAGAGGCCAGATCAAAGACTAATAATGTGGACGAGATTCGATTTGACAGCATAAGTTCGTTTACGTTCTCGAGTGATCGAGATTAATTAAAGAGAGAAAAGAGAGGAAAGTGACTGACCTGCATGTTGTTGTAACGGTTGAAGGTTTTGAAGCAAACAGGACAAGAAAATTGAGTAGGACCAATTAAAATCTGGGTAGGAGTAGGGATCCAATACTGCCCTTTATTAAGCCTGCTTAAAAAAGGATGCCCAAAATCTTCTGTTTCTTCATTTTCATTATTATTACAATCTCCATCTTCTTCAGTAATCATACTATTATTAGTATGATTATCATTATTGTTTCTGGAGTTGGAAGGAGGTGATAGAATGGAAGCAAGATCAGCTGCACTAGGGTTTGGTAACCCTATGTGTAAAGCTACTGTAACGGTTGCGTCTTCGTCTTCGTCTTCTTCCTCTAAACTGGTGCTTTTCGATGATCCGAGTCGAGCCGAGTTTTGATTGATGAAATTGTTGTCATCGACTATGTCCATGGTAGAAGGGCATAGGCTTAGAAGAGGGAGGGCTTCTTTGAGAGGAGGGGATGGGGGTGGTGTTGGGGTATTATTATTGTGGTAATAAAAATTATTATTGTTGATATTATTATTGGAGTAATTAGGATAATAATTATTATTGTTGTTGTTATTATTGTAGAAAAGGTATGAAGAAGGGGAAGGTGAATGAGGAAGAGAGTTGAATTTAGACCATTTGAGGTAGAAATTTGAGAAGGGATTATTATTATTGGTATTATTATTATTCATGATGAAAATATAATATGATGATTAAAAGGGGGAAATAAAAAGCAAGGAAGATATTAAAATGGGGAGGTTAGAAATTTGGAAAGGGGAAGAATTTTGCTTTTATAAATGGGGGAGTCAGGACTATGAAGAATGAGAGAGAAAGAGAGATGA
Source organism: Chenopodium quinoa (assembly GCF_001683475.1). NCBI lineage: Eukaryota > Viridiplantae > Streptophyta > Magnoliopsida > Caryophyllales > Amaranthaceae > Chenopodium > Chenopodium quinoa. The sequence goes on along the minus strand of NW_018744996.1, from coordinate 1,025,638 downwards.
GTGAAGAAGAGTGGGCGGTGGAGGAGAGTGGGCTCTCATTGTACTCAACTTATTAAAGGAAGCAAAGGTGTGTTGAAGGATTGAAAAATTAAAAGGGAATAAAAACAAAAATACGAATTACTCCTATTTCATATTACCTCCATTTTTATTCAGTTGTAACAGTTTGATTTTTGCTATCGTTCATACATATTATTTCACTTTGACTTTCTTTTATAATTCATATTTATAAAAAAAAATATAGTCACGTAGGGTCTTATACAATCTGTCTCAATTTATACTTTCATATTATTGTATTTTTATAATCATTACATATTGATGATTGGAGATAAATATGGTTGATATCATGTACTAACGAATGTGAAATGTGAAATGAGAAATGTTTTAACGTAATACCGAGTAAAAACAAAGGAAGTAAAACATACTTGCTTCGTGTATTATCAATTTTGTTGTATTTAATGTTTTCATGTAGATGTTGTCTAAACTACATTTTAATCATTAGTATCCTTAATTATGTGGTTTCAATCTGAATGCCTATATAACGGTGGCCATAAACAGGATAATTGTATAATAATGATTAATGAGTTGAAAAACAATCAAGAAATTTACATTTCATTATTCCATGCATATAACTATGTATGTCATATTGTTAAGTATAAGGTTGTACGTGTTCTCTTCGTCATATTTTTGCTGAATTGAAATTGTTGATATTGAATTGATAATATTTTTATTGAAATTAAATTATTTTTGTCAAACTTAAATTTTTTTACTAATTAAAAATTATTTTTACAGATGTTATATTTGTCCTTTGGGGTCACTGATTTTATTGAACCAAACTTATCTTACTAAACTAAACATATTTTGTTTCAAAAAAAAAAATAAAAAAACTTATTTTTGCTATTTAACTTATTTTTATAGATTTGAAATTATTTTTTATTGGATATTATTTGCATTAAGTGAAGAGAATATGGTCTTTTCTCTTCACCTGATATTTTCTAAAAATAAATTGTTTTAATTTTGTTGAATTTAAATTATTTTTACTAATTTAAAACTTATTTTTTTTTATTATTATATGTGTTCTTTGAAATTCTATATTGCTGATTAAAACTTATTCTTTACTGACCACTTAAATTATTTAATTTTTACTAAACTAAAACTTATGTTTTCTTCAATAATAATAAAAAAAATCCTTATGTTTGTTGAACTTAACTTACTTATATTAAATTAAACTTAATTTTACTGAATATTATTAATTTAATGTGAAGCAAATGAGACCTACCTTATTAAATTGAATTATCGAGGCCGATGTTAAAACTAATAGTTAGAATATGTGAAACATTGTGGTTAGAGTGGTTTCCATTGATTGATATCTAAGGGTTACAATATGTAATTGTATTAAGGTATTAACAAGATATGCAAATATATTAATTTTACAAATTGCATATACTAAACCTTAGAAGAGAATATTATGCGGATATATTTTCTCTATCACTATGATGAAACTCGACTTATATCATCTTCTATTATATATGGCTCTATATACCAATATATTTGCCCTCAACGCATTTTTTTTTGTCTCTTTTTATGTTTGATCTATAAAAAAATCTTTTTAAAATAAACATCTTTAAATTATTTATACATATAAAGTTGAGATAAGACGGCGTATGAAAATGCTTATATATTCGATAAAGAACTCCAAGCTAAGTTTATTTGGTAGATCAGAGAGCGCTCTGAATTTAATCTCAAGATTTAGTTCAATTTCTACAATGGGGCACAATAGAGAAGGTTTAGAATTCTGGTCCGATAAGACCCTACATTTTACCTATAAAAAAGAAGTCACGAAAGATGATATTTTATCTTTTTACACGACTGGGACAAATAAATCTGATCAAGACAAGTGACGATCTTGAAAGATCAAATGCAGCAAGTTAGTTGGGAATCTAGTGATGGAAGTATTATTAGGGTTTACACAAGGTGAAATTAATGTGAAAGATTCGAGTAATTAAGGTAAAAGGGGGTAAATAGTGAAGAGGTAGCCACTTTTTGTTACAATGTGTAGTAAACAACAATTCGACTTGATTGATTAGTGGCTACTTATCAACTGTACAGAATCCCTTTCTTTAATAAAGTTTGATTATGTTTTTAAAGGTGGATTTTTGTTAATAAGGTCAAATTAAGTATGGCTTTTAACCTAGGAGTTGGGTTCTTTCACTGCATATTAATAGACGCCACGAATTGAGGGATTTCATTTATTAGTATTTCTAGATGAAGAATTTTTTTAATATACTGTAATACATTTTTAAAATTAGTACGGACTAGGTTTCAAGAGAAAATAATTAGTCCGGACTATTAATTTAGAATGTATAACAAAATCATGGGTAAATCGGTGTATACAATTGATGTTTAATTAGTTTGACTTAATTCATATTCATTTCTAGCTTTTTATATGATATTTCATAGCATTTTTTCACATTAAAACCAAAATAAAAGCACTTAGATAAAATAAAATTAGGATGTATTCTTTCTACAAGGAAGTTGTAGTAAACGATTGATTTAGGCACACCAAAAATATTCATTTTGGCACACCTCCACATGAGAGCATAATTTTCAACGCTCTTCTTGCATGGAGGCCAACCAAAATCAATTCACTAGCTGAAAAACTTAAATGGGCGCCGATTTTTAAAAATCGGTGCGGCGAAAAAAAAAAAGAGGCGGGATTGAGGGAAAGAGTTTTCGCACCGTTCTAACAAAACCGGTGCGAAAAGTGAGTAAATCGCACCGGTTCAATTCGAACTAGTGCGAAAGCTGTTGTAAAATAAAAAAAAAAAAATCGGTTATATTCTTCTTTCTTTCTCTTTCAATTCCTCAATCTTTCCTCATCTCTCATGTGCCTCTCTCTTCTCTCTCTCTCTTCCATTGAAGCGTACTCAACATTCTCCATTGAAGGGGCTTTTGAGCTTTCTCTCAGCACTTTCCTCAACCTTTTTCTCTCTCCTTCTCCATAACCGCCAATTTTCCTTTCCTTTCTTCTCTTTTTCAATCTCCTTCTCCTTCTCCATAACCAAGCACAACCACCATCGCCGCCGCCGTCAATGTGAACCAAATACAACAAGAACAACAAACTTGAATCAATTATCGATTCAAAAATCACAAATTCCAAGTATGTGCTCTTCGATTTGAAATTTAGGTTTTAGGTTTTGTAATTAGGGTTTCTAATTTGACTTTGAAGCTCCGAAATTGTTTTGGGGATGAAATTGTTTTGAGGCTGGGACCTGGGTGGTGTTTTATCTTTGCCCTTCACCCCTTGCATTACTTTCTTCAAGTGCTATGCATTCTGTGTGTACGCTACAATGGAAAGATTTCCTCATCTTGAGCAAATCAATTCGGCAATGAAAAACTGCTTCACAGTTCCTGTTTCCTTATTATCCAAATTGGCTGTGATTTTGAGGGCTCTCCTCCTTCATTCCTCTTCATCTTCTATGAGGGCTGCGATTTTGAGCCGATTTTGAGGGCTCGAATCCCACCATTTTTCCTATCTCTTCCTATTTAATCTGCTGCTTTGTGTTCTCTGTTCATTCAAGATCTGTTGATTTGTTGTTTTTCACGAATTGATTTTACGTTGGGTTGCGCGGAGTTGAAGCTTGATTCAAACTTGATTCTGATTTTGGGGGTTTTAATGTTTGTGAATCAAGTTGTTTTTTGTGTTGATATTCAAAATTCAATAAGATTTGTGGTTCCTCGCTATTGATGTTGTTGTTCGTTGTCTAGGGTTTGTGATTCCTGTTGTCTCCTCTTCCTCCCCCTCTCCGGTAATTTGTTCATGTTTGTGTTTTTGATTGATTTATGTTTTGTGATTTCATGAATTGGGTTGATTTGTTTTTGATTGATCGATGTCGAATACTGGAATTCGAGTTTCTGTTGCTGATGGGTTGATGCTGGATTTGTGTGGGAGTCTAAGTTTAAGGTTGCTTTAGGTTTTTGGTTGAAATTTGATATTTTGCTGAGGAAAGCCTAGATATATGATGTTTACAGATTGCTGTAGTTTGAGCTAGAATTGGTTTCTATGTTAGAAATCGAAATTGATGAAGGAATATTTGATCATGCTTAATTGTGTTCATTTCATGTTTTGTGATCACCATATGCTCAGTTGTTTGTGGCAATGTTTTGCAGGCAAGGCCTATAATGCATGGAATGCCAAGCATGGGGATAATAGGCTCTCAGATACGGCCTAGTGGGGTTCCTCCTTCGGCTCTTCACAAGCAAAGAGCAATGCAGGCAGCTTCTGGTTTTTTTTCTCTAATTTTTCTGTTGAGGCTTGAGGCTATTCAGTTTTGGTTATGAAATGCAGGAGTGTGATGAAGTTAGCCTGTTTTGGTTATGAAATGCTGGATTATTGTTGTTGTTCTGATTTATTGTTGACTGAGATGGAGGATTGTGTGTTGCTTGTTGATAAATGGTTGCCAGCAACTGTGATCTGTTGTTGGCCAAGGGATGTATGATTGTGATATGTTGTTGTTGCTATTGATGTTGGTGTGTGGCTTGAGTTTCTTGGATTATGTCCCTTTTTAATGTCCCTTGATTAATGTTATTTGGAATATGTCCCTTAATTATGTCCATTATTTAATGTTGCTTGGAATATGTTCCTTGATTATGTCCCTTGATTAATGTTGCTTGGAATATACTCCTTGACTATGTCCCTATTTAACTGACCTTTATATAACAAACCAATTCTTGTCCCTGTTTCACCCCAATGTCTGTCCATATGGCTGTCCCTATTTTACCCCATTGACTATCGATATGCCTATCCCTGTTTTACCCCATTGACTATCGATATGTCTGTCCCTGTTGTCAATGATAAAACCTTTGCTTGAGAGAGCCCAACTTCTGGTGAAGTGATGAATAATATTTGGCATTGACCTCCCATGAACCATTTGTGTTCTGGGATTGTAGTCTTTAGACAGAATTGGTAGTTATGGAAGAAGGTGGGTTGTCAACGATAGTTATGGGGGAACTGAGACTCTTAAATAGCCTCCCTTTTTTTTTTTTTTTTTTTTTTTCTCCTATCCATATGTCTATGATGAAAGTCCAATATATGAGATAGTACACCCAAATGATAATCATCACCTATTTGCCATTAGATTCCAATCAATACATTTTATGTTTGAGTTGTTGAGACTTTTGGGTAGATTTGTGAATATTAATTATCTTGTGTTGCTCATGTGCATTCATTCATCAATTCATGTTTTTGATTTCTTTCTTCTAGTTAATGACCCCTCCCTCTCTGGCATACTTATGTGTTTGAGATTAAAATCTCTAATGAATTGATAAGTACTTTCTTGATATGATTGGCGTACAAGACTGAGCATACCACAAACGGACTAAAAAAAATGAATTTTGAAAGGGGGAAAATCTAACAATTTTTATGCTATATGCTCGAATATTTAGTTATTTACGAGTATTTATGTTATATCCTAGCTTAAATTGCTAAGATTGTGAGAAAAGTCTAGCAATTTTAAGGATTAGTTGGTTGAGTTGGACCGGAACCCCAATGTTGAGTAGACTTGTTGTAGGACGTATATACGTAGTACATAGGACGACTGTCCATAGTTGAACCCTTTTGTTGAAAAGAAAGTTTATGGCATCCGAGAGGCGAGCGGTCACATTTTGAGAGAGAATTTGTATAGAGTAGGTGTTTTTCTACGAAGTATATGGTCATAGGCTTTTATGGTAGAATTAGTGATGTGAACATCTAGTAATGAATTTAGTCTTCCTCCTGTATTGATATGGAGGTTTAAAAAGTTACTTTGTCAATGCTCCAACAATTGTGTATTGAATTAGCTATTGATGTGTGTTTGTTTGATTGGTTGTAGATATGGATGCATGCTGATCAGAATTGTGCAGGTTTCCTTGGTCGTCAAGAGTTTTATAATGCTCTCAAGCTGGTAACAGTAGCACAGACTAAGCGAAAACTAACTCCTGAGATTGTGAGGTAAGCATTGCATGGACCGGCTTCAGCCAGGATCCCCATGGCCTCCTCCACAAATAAATCTACCTCCTGCCGCTACACCTCAAGCATCTCCTGTGCCTAGTTCACCTGCAATGTCGATGGGTTCTGGGATGCCTACAGCGTCACAATATCTTGGTTATAGAGGGCCTTTACCACCTAAACAGAACATGCAGCAGCAATATTTCCTATCTCCAGGGAACCAATTGACGAGGCCTGCTCAAGGTCTGCCTTCTAGCTCTGCTTCACACCCTATTCAAAGTGGTCATGGTCTTCAAAAATTCATTTCTCTAGACCTTGATTCTGTAGCTTTTTTTTATTTTTTATTTTTTCAGCTTTTTAAAGTGTAATATAACAAGTTATTGAAGAAACTATATGTGTTTTATGTATATTATGATTATATATAAGTATTTGGTACAATTTAAGTGAAAAAAATGCAATTTTTTTTTTTAATTTTTTGGGGTATTTTTGGCACCGGTTTTGAAACAGAACCGGTGCTAAGAGTTTTTTTTTTTAATTTTTTTGGGCCATTTTTCGCACTGGTTCACAGTAAGAACCAGTGCGAAATCTTTTGGTTTTTTGCATCCCTCAAATAAGGACCGGTGCTAAATAGAGGTTTTTAACCGGTGCCCATTTGTATATTCTAGAAGTTGCACCAACGTATTGATTTTGTTTTACACTGAATTAAGTGACAAGCTAAGGTAGGACAATTGTGTTTGTTTTTCATCAATTAATTTGCTTCGACGAAATACACATGGGAAAAATCCAAGTTATAATTATAATGGTCATTGTCTTGAGGATGGTGGAAATCACATACGGGCCATGCTTTCTACAACTTATATAAATACAGGGTACACCCTCCGGCTTTAAAAGTTCTAATGAATTGAACAATGCTTGTATTACACAAAAATCTAAATGAAAAATATTTAATAACGGAGAGAACTTTTTCCTATTAGATTAATTGGTACGGAGTAATTTGTAATAAGTACGATTAATTTTTAAGGGGGAAAATCTTTTTTTTTTTTTTTTTTTTTGGTGTCTAGAGAGCCACAAGGGCGAATCGAGAGGGGAATTCTAGCCACTTGAACAGTTGAGTTATCCCTCACTCTTAGAAGGAAAATCAATTTAGTTAATCACAGATTAGTTTTTAAATAAATATACACAGTAATTATAGCAAAAAATATTGTTCATAACAAGAAGTCAACAACATGCAATGTAACAATAATATAAAAAAATTGTTGTTACAAAATAAATTATTGATTTTGCTGGTTTCTTAGGCTATTAGGTCGAGTAACTAAGAGAGTTGCAATCTGAATTATCTTGCTGATCGAGTGGGAAATTATGACCTTTTTATCATAACTTTTTAGAAACATATCGTATCGTCAGTTGCTTTGTTATAAATTGTCGTCAACATACCTTCAAACTTGAGGCTCCCATTTTTTTTTCTTCTTCTTTATGTTATAAACTCCCTTGCAACGATATAAGAATCTAATTACCACCCAGCTTGTTTTCAATCGGAATTATTTTGTTTAAAGGAAAAGTGTGACACTACATCCTTATATTGTACGTGTTTTGGCAAACTTTTAATTTTGTTGTGTAACTAATGTCTAGCTCTTTTGAGATTCAAAATAGAGCATAGTAAAGCAGAGCAATTATTATTATTATTATTATTATTATTATTATTATTATTATTATTATTATTATTATTATTATTATTATTATTATTATTATATCTCAAAAAATAGACAAAGTCATACAACCTATAAAAAATTAGTGGGAAGCAGAGAAACAATCCGAGCCCCCACTCCTCTAACTATAGCAAAGTCTATCCAAGTGAGAATATGTGCAGTAGTACGTGCCCCAATGTCCTGATTAGTCGAGAACTTATGTACCCGCGTCAGCAACGCAACAACCTCCTTTATTAATTCCCCAAGCGAAGAAAAGGAGAAGAGAAGGAAACCATATCCAATTGCCTGACAACTAGATTTGTACTTGACCCGCTTTCAATGAGCCGCATCAAGCACAACCCGTCCAGGAACAAAGTTAGATAGCCCTGACTGTGTCAAAGAAGATAGTCAACACATACGTCGTGACCACGATCCTAGGAATAAAGTAACACATCTGCAGGTTTGAGGTTTGATGGATTTTGAGATAGATAGAGTAGCAATGTAGCATGCAACTATTGAGATACTACGCGATTAAAGAGGAAATTTTAATTAAATTATGATCGTATGTGATAAGATGATATTTATGAAGCAGATCGATATACTCCTAGTAATAGAGAAAGATACAGATCTCAAAAGAGAACAAAAAAATGGCAAATTACATTTTAAATTACTTTGTAGTATTAGGATTTTCTTGTTTCTTGTATTTTGCTTAGACACATTAGGTCCTGTTCTTTTGAGCTGCTGTGGTATGCTCTGCTCCTGCTAAATTAAATTTGCTCTGAAACTCAAAAGAACAGGACCTTAGTTAAAAATTAAAAAAAATAACCCCCTCATATAGCAGATTATTCAATACATTAATTTCTTTGATCTACAAAACAAATTTAAAACAAGCATACCCTCATCGGGAATCGTGACGTGACCTAGTGAAGGAAACAACCATTTTCCCACACAATGCAAGCTAAGTGACACAACACCATCTTGATTGTTGTTTTGGGATTTGAGAAAGCTAAGCCATGCAGCGGAAGAGATGGTACAGAATTAATTACAAGCCTTTAGAACACTAAAAACAGTCCAAAACCAAGTCTAAGTTACATAAATTGTAGCAGTAAAATATAAGCACAAGCTTATTAATCATATAGGACATGTACGCCTCGATTTAGGGACTTGGGAGAGTTGGGACGTAGGCCTAATAATCCGCACAGTGGGCGATAGCCGATCGGGGTTACGTAAACAATTTTTTTTTTTGGGGGGGGGGGGGGGGGGGGGGGGGCGGGGGGGACCAGGAAAACCAAGGTAAAGAAATAGATAGAAAATGGGCCAATATACAAAATTGGGAGCTAAAATTGTACTGTACCCTTATTTGCACTACAACTGCTACTGATCTAAAAACTGATGGAATTAAATTTACTCACTCTTTGTCGCTTTTATAAGACATCACCAACCGTCTTTGTTGGTACTTAGAGACTACTATTTCCGATGTGATAGCCCTATAGGATAGTGATGCATATTGATGTACACATGCAAAGTCACTACTCGGGTAAGATATACATACGAGTATTATTGTCGTTACCAGCTGATCTGTAATTGTTTTTTTTGGGTTGGTAATGAAAAGGGTCCAATTGGATCGAAACCTCTCACAAGTCTGTGTTAGCGGGATAGGCATTTTGGGGTGAGCTTTTATTCCACAACCTCTTGGCTGTTAAATGCAAACATTCTCACTTGACCAAACTTTGCTTGGTAGCTGATCTGTAATTACTTGCTTGGTTTCTAATTGTTCCACATATAAAACTATACGGTACTTCGTTCTTTGTTCGTTGTTTTTTTTGGCTTGCTATGAGTTTTGTACTATTCACATCATTTTCCTTAATTAGCCATCTTTAATGAATTATATGTTAGGAAAAATATAATCATCTGGAATTTTATTAGATATAACTATATAAATAATATTATATATAATATCTAATATTTATAATTTTTACTTATTGAAAATTAAAATATTGATATTTAAAGTTATTTATTGACAAATGTAATAAATAAAATTCGTCGAGTAAAAAATAACTTCGTCTAATGTGTAGTACATTTTTTCATACATACCTTATTTTCAGTTGCAACCTCACTTGATTTCTCTATGTCTTCTTACCATATATAAGTGTGTCGACTCATGTACACCAAAAAAGCTAAAGTAAATAGTAGTATGGAAAAGATTGTCCTATATCTTATTTGATATATTTAATTTGTATGTATAAGAAAAACATTTGTCTAAAACAAAAAGAAATAAGTGAAAGTAAAAATGCAAAACCAATATAAAAAACTTGGATAATTGTTTGATGTACGAGAGTAAAAGACGACAACAAGTTGTATATTTCCTAACAAGATGTATATTTCTTCTCTTAAATATTATTAGTCCGTTCACTAATAATACTCCTTCCAAATATTAATTTGAGGCTATATACATGGTAATCGATTATTACTAACAAATTCAATCCATTGATGATAAATTTTATATATAGAAATAATCATAATATAAAGTGAACAATTATTTAAGAACGAAGATGGTATATTATGGACTAGTTAGCCACAAGCTAGCTAGCTATACCCTAAGTAAAATTTTAGTTTACGGAGTAATTAACAGTGAAGTACGAGGGAACAATCTCTGCAAAGATCATCTACTTTGAGACCTATGTATAGTAGTATTAGAGCCAAGCATACGTTATGCTATACAAAAAACGTTGATTAACTAATAAACGTAGTAGTAGTAGCTAAAATTAACTGGCCATATTGTGGCTCTTAAATCTTAATTAATATCACAATTTTCAATTTGAATATTATGTTTCCAAGATTGCACGAGTGTGTTTCAATGTTACCTGCACGTTTACCACTTTCGAGTTTCCATGTCTTGTCATGTATTCATATTTCCATACATTTTTCCCTTTCTTGTTCCTATTACGGTGTTCTTTATTTTACAAATCCCAATATTTAGATTTCTTGTCTTATTATTTCTACATTTAACACTATACACTTGGAAAATAGTATTAGGATTACTACTTCCTCCGTTCTTTTTAGTCACGTTTGTCATTTCACAACTTCAACCATTAATACCTGTAATTACCGATAAACAAAAATTATAAAAAGTTGATATTCTGAAAATATATATCGTGACGAATATAACAAGATCTCACATGACTATATTTTTCATTACGTATAAAGCACAAAACACGGTTAAAAGGGGTGTGAGTGAATAGTGCTAAAGTTAACGTGTCAACTAAAAAAAAAACGGAGGTAGTATGTATTAGAGTTAGGTCACTTTAGGCTAACCCGATTGTCATTTGTGGCCAGTTTTGGGTCCAAAATCTCCATCAACCCGTAATATATAATCATTTCTATTAGTGTTTAGAGAATATTTTAATTGCTTTATTGTTTACTTGTGATTGAGTGTGGGTATACCTTTACCTTTTTTCCTCTTATTTTGAACGTGAGCTTGTATAGTTTGGTTGGTTGACATATAAGATACGATGGTTCAGTATGGTTCTTTTTCTTATAAAAAAAAAATTAGGATCACCCCCTGTGAGAATCGAATTTAGAGTCAATAACAAGCCAAAGCCCAACATGATGCAAGTGTAATGAATTTGTAATAAAGTTAACTTGGAAAATAACATAACCGTAAGTAAAACAATTACATAATTTTTTATTTTTTTTTACTAATAATAGTGGGTTGGTGGGGGACAATTAGCTAGTTATCTAGAATTATATATTGATTTAATAATGATAAACCTCTAACAAACTCTTTTGCGCATTAAAAACTTTTAGTCGTATGACTTTATTGTATTCATCAGGGGAATAATTAACCCAAAAAACCAATGTAAATTTTTCAAAAAAACGATGGAAGTATATGCACATTATTTGTCCTTTGCATGCATTTATTAAACCATCAATAAAGACAATGATATTTGTATATGCTGAACTTGGCTACAATAAGTATTGTATGTGGGTCACTAAAATATGCTAGATTTCTACATGGGAGCTTGAAAACGACTGTAGAAGTTTGTTGGTCTAATCTAGTGTCGGCAATGGTGTGGGAGAATGTTAAATATATTGCTAGCTTATACAAATTATATAGTATATGTATTTCCATAAATTTCTTTGCCTCATTTTCTTTTTCTTCATATATTATTTCTCGTTACTTTTTTCTAACTTTACTCCTATTCTTAATCAATGCGTTGTTTCTCGCAAAGCCGTAATTGATATTTGGCAAGCTATTATTATATCACCTTAATTATTACTGTTACGGTAAGATTTGTTGACAATGTCCTTGTGAACAAAATGGAATATCCCATATAATCTCTTACCTCAACTTTTGTTTATTGACCATTTTATCTTGCAATTTACTCCTATAACCAAAGATTATAAACATTGATCATTTTACTTACAATTTTGTATGAAGTATGAACAAAAATATCGTATTAGAATTTAATTTGTTAAGCTCGATCACCTTGATGCGGCATACTATCAAGTACTCTCCGTAATTTTATTAATATTGAAAATTTTGTTCTAGGAATTGTAAAATAAAAAATTTGGATATTGATCGAATTGAAATCTTAAAAGAGCCAAAATTAAAACCTCTAAACTCTAGCTTAAAACTAACTACTTTATCACAATAGTTTATAAATAAATAGGATTATTTCAATTTAAAACTCATTCGTAAAAAATAATTCTTTTAGGTCGTGCCTCGATTGGCCTTGCTGGAAGGTTCGCCTCTAGTAAAAAAAACCAATAATCGGTTATGATATGGTATAGTTTATTGTGAAACAAGATAGGCAAATAACTATGTCTATTAAAGAATGGTCAAACTTACTAGTAAGTCAGTAACTACTTTGCAGGGTAAGACTTGCTCAAAATTTCACAAATCACAATCCCTAAGCTGAGGTTGCTTTTAAGTCCAAATGACCAATTTGAACGAGTTACCTAATGAAATACAAGCATGAGCAAAGTCTAATAGTAGTTGTAATAGTTACATGTAACCTTTTAAATGTGCAAGACTTGACTGCTCAACAACACCAATAGTAGCCTTGCAAATCTGCAATACACCTGTATATATGCAAAATTAGAGAATATTTTTACATACGTCATAATATACTATATTACTATCTACTATTTATTCGTATTTCAATGTGGAGGAGACAACTTTGTCTCCTAAATACTCCAATCACTTACTTTGCTTTGCATGGTGTGGAAAACCCCTCTTTATATCTTTCTTCTTTTTCTTTATATTTTTGGGTGTTTTTGTAATATCAACATGCAGTATTTAATACGTACATCTTGTTACGATGTAAGCCCTTTGGTGAGTAGTGGATGACCGGCTCCGCGCATTAGAGTTTGGCTCGTAAGGAAGGTGTGCTAATGTTTTATTATAATGTGACCTAATTAGGTAAAATAAATGGATAATGATCAGTAGAAAGGTCACAAGACTATGGGTTGTGGGAGAGAATTAAGGTGTTTGGAATTATCGGTCACATATATATGTTTTTATATATATTATTATTTCACAAACTATTGGGTGCGGTCCGCACCCAATATGTTTCGAGCGGCGACGGAGGAGATGATGATAAAGACGATGATGACAATGACAATTGACGATAAAGAGGACGATGACGATGACGATCTGAAAATGCCGATTTGCGATTAGAAACCCTAGATGTGAACCAACGGCTGGTACGGTGGAGTTTGCTGCTAGTTTGCGTGGTTGGGCACTCTGCCTGGCTGCGTGGCTGGCTGTGGCTGCTGGGTTCGGTGGCGGCGAGCTGGTGTAGGCTTGAACGACGGTGACCTGGCGTATGCTTGAACGGCAGCGGCAAATAGGCGTGGCGAGGGGTGGTCGGACTGATTTGTGGAGGAGGAAATTAGGGGGAAGTGAGGAATGAAGGAGAAGGACTGAGGGGTGGCGTGAGGATTTGGTGTGAGGGAATTAAGAGTAAGTGAGGAACAAAGGAGAAGAAGAAGAAGGAGAATGACGTTCTAGAATAAAAACTAAAAAAAAATAAAAAAAAAGGGGGAGAAGGGAAATGACGCATATAAGCCAAAAAAAAATTAACATATCAGCCAACAAAAGATACATATCAACCAACAAGAGGAATATATCAGCCAACAAAAGGTACTTATCAGCCAAGAGACGGAACATATCAGCCTACAAATGAAGCAATCAGCCAATAGAAGGATGAAATCAGCAAACAAAAGAAGCAGGTAAGCCAACAAAATAAACACATTAGCGAACACAATGAAACATATAAGCCAACAATTAAAATACACATATCAGCCAATAAATTAAAGATATCAGTCAACCAAAGAAATATATCAGCCAACTGATATCTGATAGCAGCCAACAAAAGGAACATATCAAAAATTATAAAAAAATAAAAAAACACCAACATATCAGCCAACAAAAGGAATATATTAGCCAACACAAAAACCATATCAGCTAACAAATAAAACATACCAGCCAACACATGAAAACATATCAGCCAACAAGTAAAATATATCAGTCAGCCTGCCTATCACGGATCGTCCCCTTTACCAAGGATGGCCGTCAAGTGGGTCACTATGCAACAAGGCAACAATCGGGGCTAGGGGGCTTGCCTTGGTACTTAGCTAAGCACTTCCCCTATAGAGCGTTATATTGTTGTAGCCTTATAAAACTAGTGAACACCCACTTGACAGTAACACAATAATGGGTCATTTGGACGGGCTAATAGGCTCCAAATGGGCTCAAATTTAGGGGTCCACCATATTTTGGGCCAAGGAAGACCATGTTAGTGTCGGTTTTCCAAGAGGAGGTTCTGAAGTATGAGTTTGGGCAGCAAGGAGTCCGAAAAACACGAGATGCTTCTAGAAGGTTCCGGGCTTCTCTAAAGAGTTCTTTTGAGGGAGTATACTAGAGGGGTTGTCTCTAGAATATTCAAGGGTCATCTTGTACATAGTAGGAGCATCTAGGGTCTTCTATGTATTTCCATATGTATGTAGTGTTCTAGAATGTTCTAGGGTGGTCTTGGACATTCTAGCTTAGGAAGTATGTAGAACCTCATTGTATGTATGTTCTTTTGGAGGTGACAACGTTCTAGAGAGTTGTAGAGAGTGGTAGCCTAGAACCCTCCATTTGAGGAGGTTAGGAATTCTCTAGAATCTTAGGGTAGGAGCTTGGATGCTTATAAATAGGCCATCCCATTCATTTGTACATTTTAGCCAACACCTTCAATTATAAAGTTCTCTCAGGTAATCAAAGCTTTCCTTTGAAATCTCTTGTGAGCATGTTTATCTCTTATTGGCCAATCTCATAGCACACTTAGCCTAGCAAAACAAGGGGAATCCTGACTAGGCGACTAACGGGTGCTGTCGATTGTCGACTAGTGGACCGCGTGCAAGGGGACTTAGGGAAATAAGTCAGCACGTGACATGTCGCACGCATAATTTTCGTGCAACAATCCGCACCCAATATCTTCTCATAATATTTTTATACAAAAAGATCGTGTTTTCTTTAGTTACTAAGGGTAATTTTAGCAATAGAAGTAGGTAGATGGTGTTCAGTGTAATTGACTTTTTAGATGGCTAGACGAATTATGTAACTAGACCCAACCATGTTCACGATTCTTTCCTCTATCCAGCTTTTGCAAGCTAATTAAGCTCCTTTAAAGTGGGAAAATGGTAATAAGGATATTTCACCCTAATTATCAAGATCACCACAAAGCTAGGCAATTAACTCTAGATTAAGAAGAATTTAACCTTGGTCCCATGATAGCCTCAATTATTAGCTCTACTTTTACCAAGAATAAATTACCTTACACTTTTACGAAAAACAGATAGCAACATTTGTTGTTAACAACAATATACAAATTGAACGCACGCGTGATTACATGAATCATTAAGAAAATTAGTATTTATGAGAAAGATAGCTAGACAATTTCATTTTCACATGATTGATTGATAGTTATTTAAATTAAGTTTGTTGGAAGGGTGAATTATATGACGAAACTTTAAGAATCGATGTTATTACAAGGTGCATATATAATACAAGTATACAACTAAATTTGTATTCTCTTAGTCTAAATAAATAAAACCTTAAATTCTTAAACACAATTAATATGTCTTCACTTTAACCTTTAATATGACATTGCGGCTTAACTCTCTTAACTAATAGTTTGCCTAAGAAATTAAACCACACATCAAGGGTTTACCTCAACTATATATTTTCTTAAAAAATAAAATAAATTGTAATACAAAAGTTTAATGGGAAGGCTAACATTATATGATGCCCGCATCAGATCCATTTTATCAAATTCTTTGGCTTTTCAGTTGAAATTGGTAGGAGCTTCAATCACAAAAAGAAAAGAGATAAAATTAAAGGTAAACAATTATTGACCTATTAATTCATTTTTTGAATACCCAAATAAATAAAAATTAAGAGGCAAAAATACATAAAACAAGAGGCAACTAAAATTCTACTTTTAGATTATTCCTTTAGAAAAGTCATTTTCATAATGATAAAAATATTATCCAAATCTATATAATATATGCTATATATAAAATCCAATGTATTTCTCTTCGAGTTGTATGTGATTGTGGGATTTAGAAAGTGGTATGATAATGAACTTGTAAGTGAAGGAACAAACAAACAAACAAGCCCTTATTTTGTGAGGTTATATTATGAAACAAACACATACATGAAAAAAGAGAGAGAATATGAATAATTCTTGATATCTAGGCCTTTTCTCTCAGCCTTTGTCATGTAAAAAGTTTTGCATGACAATCATGGCCGTCAAATCGTAAAGTCATCTTACTTAGTTGACAAATTATTGTTCTTTCTCCACTATTTTTAATTAAATTTGCGAATTAAATAGATTTCTTCTTACGAAGTAACCTTTTTTTTTTTTTTTTTTTTTTTTTTTTTTTTTTTTTTTGTAAAAAATGAGTACTTTATTTTAATGTGCATCAAAATTTAAAAAAATTAATGTTTTATCTCTAATTTACTAAAAGATAAGCAAATTGATTAACCTTATTATAATTACTTGCTTGAGATTAGTTATCATCCCTAAATAATTCTATGAAAAACAGCAACTTTTTGGTGCAACATGCCACATCGTGTGGCTCGGGATACCCGAGTTATTTTGTTAGGGGTTATCCGAGTTATTCAATAAGGAGTTACTTGAGGGGTTCGGATAGGAGTTACTCGAGGGATTCACTCGGTCAAGGATTACTTGAGGGGTTACTCGGTTAGGGGTTACTCGAGTTACTGGTCAAGGGTTACTTGAGTTACTCGATTAGGGGTTACTCGGTCATGGGTTACTCGAGTTACTCGATTAGGGGTTACTCGAGTTACTCGGTTAGGAGTTATTTAAAGAGTTCGGTCAGGGGTTATTCGAGTAATTCGATTAGGGGTTACTTAAGGAGTTCGGTCAGGGGTCGGTCAGGGGTTACTTGAGGGGTTACTCGATCAGGGGTTAATCGATGGGTTCGGTCATGGATTACTTGAGGGGTTACTCGGTCAGGGGTTACTTTAGGGGTTACTCGGCCAGGAGTAACTCAAGTAACCCCTGACCGAGTAACTTGAGTAACCCCAACAACTCGAGTAACCCCTGACCGAGCAACTCGAGTAACCTCTGACCGAGAAACTCGAGTAATCCCAACAACTTGAGTAACCTCTGACCGAGTAACCCCTGCCGCACGATACAACAGGCCGTATACAAAAAATTGTGTATGAAAAATGATATGAGCATTTGAGATGTGCACTTACATAGATAGTTTAACTGAATGCAAAATTATGAAATTTTTTTATCGCGTCAACTATATATGTCTTTGAATGAAATCAATTATTATGTCTTCTTTTAAAGCTACAATAGCAAGATATGAAATCTTTAATTTGTATATCATCAATTATATTATGTCTTTTATAAAGGTGAAATCAAGAACACCAATAAGGTAGACCTCTAATTTGAGCATGCATAAACTTGGAATATTCAAACTAAACAATTAATTGAACTTAATAAGTACCGCTTACACTTACATTTATTTATTTGCAACAAACCGCTTTGATATGTACTTTAAGAAAGATATAAGACTAGGTAATCGAACAAATAAATTGAATTAATTTCAGCAGCGATAAGAAGAAAGTGATCATAAGTTGTTATGATTTTAAATATTATTCTTATTAATCCGTTCATTCAACTTTTCTAATTATTTCCTCAATTAACGTGTCAATTCAAGAAAGTGTACTGTGTTGCAGGTATAAAAGAACAGAGGAAATATAATTTATCAATTGACAATTCAATTTATTTCTTGTAAACTTTTTAAGTATCATTTCAATCTTCTTGTGATCACATCATAATATCACATACATATTTTCCATTATATTCTTCACCAAAAAAAAAAAAATTTATTTTCCATTATATTTATATGCATGGCTGTACGTATTGGTGAACCAGAAAACATTTGTCTGTGATACACTCTTTTGTTCTTCAATGTGAAGAAAAATTAACATAATAAAGTTTAAAGGGTGTAAAGCAAAAAGAGTTCCAATCAAATCATTATGCATAATAATAATGCAAACAAAAATTATCATCATAATTTGGTAGTCAGGGTCATTGAGATTATCATTAAAGTTTAAATTATGCCTATTGGTTTGTTGGATAGCGATTTTGTATCAGTTAAAAGGTGTATAGGTTAAGGTTTTTGGTGTTTAAAGCTATACTATATGCCATTAGTAGTATAAAGCCTCATCAACTCCCTTCAATTAACAAAAAAAGTCCCAGAGATGATTAACTTGGAGAATTTTTTTTTAATAGCTTTAGTACAATTAGTTTGTCACAATCTTACAACATACTCCGAATGTTCACAATTCATATGATCTAATTTGAATTTTTCTGATTTGATGTGAATTTTTTTTTTAAAGATTTGATCAATAGTTAACCTTATTTATTTTGTACACTAATATGTAATATAAAATTGAAAATTTGCCTAGTATTAATAGTCTTCAAAAAAAAAAAAAGATTAGTATATATATATATATATATATGTATATATATATATATATATATGTATATATATATATATATATATATATATATATATATACATATATATATACATATATATACATATATATATATATATATATATATATATATATATATATATATATATATATATATATATATATATATATATATATATATATGTATGTATGTATGTATGTATAAAATAAGTTCTATAAAATAAATTCTACATTCGAATAATTTCAAGTTTTAATAAAATAAGTTTTATAAGAATAAGTTCTAGATAATATTACTAAAAAGTTCACCTTGTTTTCACTTATTTTAGAATGAACGAGTTCTAGATAAGTTTATATAAGATAAGTTCACGAAAATAAGTTCTAAGCTAATATATAAATAAGCTAAGTGTTAAATAATGGTTACTCAAGTTCAATTTACAACTAAAATAAAGATCTAGTAAATTTAGATAAGATATAAACAGACTAGCTAAATACTAACACTATCCATTTATACGCAATCACTAGTTTACTTAACCAAAGAGTCTACAACATGTTATGATTCCCTTTAAATTCAGACAATTTGACTATTGTTACCCATTTAGCATAATATCAAATGATAACATTCTATCTCTTTCACACTTTGATGTTTTCTCACCCCATGCAATTTTCATCAGTTTATCTTTTAGCATTTTACATGGATCAAAGCAACAAAAATTGCTTCTACTATGCAATAACATTTTTTTTTTACAATTTTTTATAATAGTATAAATTCTTAAGAGCCAATTCACTTCCTTTTTTTATTTTTTTTTTAATTTTTTTTTTATGTATAAGAGCAATGACAAAGTTGAGAACCATATAAAAAATGGCAACACGACAAATAGAAGATTTTTCAAAAGTAGACATATATACATTAACACTAAAAACAAAATGAAATTAGATAGTAGATAATATCATGAACTACCAACCAATGCATAGATCTCTAACTATCATTATAATATACCACAATAATCCGACATGACTTTATTCTCTGGTTTAGTAAAATGCTAAAATGGCAACATTCTTGGAATTTTACAGCATAGACTAGCCAATTACATGATCCCAATAAAAATGTTATAATGGTTTTCTTCAATCAATTGATATACTTTAGGTAGTGGGTCGATTTGCATGGATTATTGCAGAGGCTAGTACATGGATGGTTGGGTCTAAGCATATAATTACATCTTTGTCATATTATCATATCCAAAACAAAATCGCAAAGAGCTTAGCTAGGTACCTTTTCTCTTTCAAAAAAAGCCCTTTCAACAACTTCAATTCCTATAATGATCTTTATAACTTATTAATTGATCTAAATAAGGTGTCTTGATTTGATTTTGTTAACGTCAAATCTAGTTGAATCTTAGAGCCATGTTGGTTAGTGTATTTTTTTGGATTGGAAACGGATTCGATTAAATCGATACCGTTACCGAGTGTTTGGTTAGGAGGCTTGGTAACAATTACCATTACCTAAGGGTAATGGTTACCTCTCAAAAACTTAGGGTAAAAAATACCCTTACCCTCCTCAAACTCAAACAAAGGGAGAAAAGTTTAATCTATATTCCTTTCCATGGTCAAACCAAACAAATGAAAATGTAATAGTTAAATGATTCCTTTCCCCCTCTTATTTGTTTTCTTTCTATTTTGTTTTCATTTTCCGAATCAAACGCCCCCTTATATTTGATTTGGTAATGCCCATGTATCTAATGCACATGTATTAGGAAATATATTATCAATTGGGATTTCATTAGGCTTAATAAATACTTTTTAAAAATACCTTATTTTCATAATACTTAATAATAAATATTTAGAATCAACTACTATGTTTACATTTTTTTTGATACAAGGGGTTTATAAATTAGACCATACGTTTTAGAAAACCTGAATTCGTAGAAAATCCATGGGCGGGGAAGTATATAATAAGAGAACTCTTAGTCTTAAGTACCTTGGGTCATAATAGGATTTGAGGTATAGTGATATTAAATTACGTACTTGTTTAAGAAATACAATAATCACCTATCCATAATGTGCGTGATTTAGTATTTAAAATCAAGTCTTGAATATCACCCCTCAAGGGTTTAACCAACTTAGCTAAGCTAGTTGATCATGACTTATAAATATAATACATCAAACACTCTTTAAAAATCAATACTTCATATTAGTTACTATCTATTCTAGCATTCCTTTTTTTTCAATTCCAAAATATTTCTAATCATCATGCTCCAATAACATTCAATATTTAATTTTATAGTGTATGATATATGATATACAAAGTGTACAATATATAAAATTCCGTTATATATGTTCTTAAAAATTAAAATTCCCGTATGTATTATCTTCATTATTATTCAATAAATCAAGATATGGCTGCAAATCGCAAGCTATTATTATACAATGAGATCACGTTGACTGAATAAACATAAAAATTAATTAAATATACAAGGTACACATGCAAACTAGTAATTGTGATTGTTTATTTAATTTTCTTATTCTTCCTCGAGTCATTAATAAATAAGATAATCAAATTGAAAAGAAGCTCCTAGTATGATGGCAAAAACAGGTAGGGTAAATTTACAATTCTTTTTAAATTTCTATCAAAAAAAAAAAAAAAAAAAAAAGGCAATTCTTTTGATGTAAGTGGGCTGAGTCACAATTCGATTAAGGTATGTAGACAGCTTTTACAGAAAATGATGACAGACAGTTTTCAATCTCTTTACAAAAATAAGACGAACATATGATGTCACATTAACAAAGTTAAACTGCAACACTAGTACTTGTACATTTTCTGTAGAATATATACACTACATAAAGCATTAAAGCCAACGGAAAACTAACTTCTACAACTACAAGTAGTTGCTAATTAGGTGTCTTAACTCTTAAGGGTAACAACATTTATTGAACAGTGTCATGCAATTTTTTTTTCTTATTGCTCTATCAAGGAAGAAGTTACACTATATGCAATATATTCGATCTCCTGGTTCATCGGATATTTGTTATTTTTACTTTGACTATTATCTCGTACGACATCGTATTTAGTTACTTAACTACGATTTTTAAAGTTTTGGTATGCATTAATCTCTAGCTTGGAATAAACCGTAAATATGAGAAACTTTAATTTGTAAATTAATATATACATATGTCAAATGTGTACATAGATGTCTATTGTTTACTACTTTGTAATATTCAACATTAGACTAATGTAATATGAGAAACTTTAATTTGTGAAATTGATGTTCGTATGTCAGATATAACGTACATACATAGATGTCTATTGTTTACTACACTATGTAATATAATATTGTACATTAGAATAGGGTTTTACTTTGTTCAACTAGTATTATACTTCCTCCGTTTCAAATTAGATGACACAGTTTGAATTTGTGTATTGTTCACATAACTTGCTTTGACTTAATTTTGCGATTTCGTGTTGAGAAAAGGTATAGTCATGTGGAGTACGATCTTGTTAGATTCATCTCAATATTTATTTTTAAAATATCAAATTTTATAATTTTAACTAATAGATAATCAAGGATATTTGCATTAGAAAGTATGCATTTGCAAACGTGCCTAAATGAAATGTGCCATCTAATATGAAACAGAGTAAGTATGAAATAATATCTTAACTTAGAGCTTTTTTTTTTTTTTTTTTTTTTTTTTTAACCTTAAAACAATAATGTTCAGTAAAAATAGTTTTAATTTAGTAACAATAATTTTATTTAGTTGAGAAAAAATAAGTTTAAATCCGCAAAAGTCAGTAAATTTAAAGAAGAAACATAATAGAAAAATAAATCATTAAAAATAAGTTTTAATTAGTAAAAATATGAATCATATTCATATCCAATGCAGTAGAATTTATGTGAGTAACTCATAACTTATTTTGTGAAAATTAATACCAAGTATTAATTTAATTATTTGAAATAAGGACAGACAGAATAAAATAAAGCAAAGTATTAACAGACACAAGATATTATTATTGACTAACGTTGATATCTTTTGAAAGAACAAGGTATTAGTTCACGTCTTCATGACTAGCTCACGTTGATATTGTTTATATGTCATCATCGCGTGATTAGGTCGTATAATTTTTCCTACATATCTCAATTGAATTTATGCGTAGTTTAAAAAAAACAAAAAGTATATATATCATCCATGCAAAAGTAAATTTGTTCCGTCAAAAAGTTGTGTATACTCGCCATTAAGTAATTGGATTGAAAGGGAACAAAATTAGAATAAGATAAATTACCAAATTAAAGTTACTTCTAGACTAGCTTGTCAAATCTAATAATAATGAATAATAAAAATAGGGGTAAGCTAAGTAAAAATATACTTGTATAAAAATATAGGCATTATTCTAGAAAAGTTTGCACATCTTATCAAAAAAAAAAAAAAAAAAAGGTTGAACATAATTTTATACTTTTAACCCAGGGTATTATATATAGCTTAGCTAGGCGCCTACATATTGTAGCTAGCTAAGCTACCTCCAGACAATTTGAATAGACATGTACATGCACCCCATTTTGTCCCTAACTGGTCCTACATCTTCCAATAGTTTTGCAAATTCAAAATGTTGTGTTTGCAAAAATAAAACAAATAAGATTAAAAAAAATAGCCTTTATAGATCATAGTGTTAATTACTCCGTATTCCGTAGTTTATATTATTGGATCTTACTATTACAATTTATACTTTATATTATACACTCTCTCCATTTTTATTTATTTTGTAACATGCCTTTCAAAGAAAAAATCACAATCTGTAACGGGTAAGTTAATTGAAATAATTTTACCATCATAATCATAAAAAAAAAGTGAAAATTTGTTATGATATAGAAATTTACTGTGAGTATATCTAAATCCTTTCGCTTATTTATTCTAATCACTTTTTCAAATAACGTATCAAAAAAATGTGTTGCAAATATGATAGAAAAACTGAGATACATATCATATTAGTTACAATAAATTCCAATTTGAGGCCAGATGATTGAAAATTACATACAAGAATTATCTTCGCTTATTCGTAACTTTATTTTACATTAATGTAATGAATTGATAGTGTTCAAGAATGATTTGACATGCGTGTTCAATTAGGCATGTTTTGTTGCACATCTTAACCGTATATTGCGTTCATAATTGAGTTTAGATAATTAGATTAGAGTAGTAATAAATCAGTAGATTAACATGTTTGGATTGGGAATTTCGTAATAGTTTAGCGTGGAGAGAAGATTCACCAAAAAGTGTGTTGCACAAAAAGATCAAACGAATCTAATATATTTCACATTTGAAGGTAAAAAAAGCTTACCGTGGTCCATGTCATGCATTTGAACTAGCTAGACGTACTCAACAATTGGCTCCCTCTTCATCGATCTTTATTGTCCCACTTACTTTGGACATTCTAATTAATTACATTTTAGGGTAAACTAATTATTTACTTATGCACTCACTCTTCAGATTAAGCTAAGTGAATGCTACATCATACTTTGGCTTACGCATTTAGCGTTGTAAAGGGGGTTTAAAATAATATTCAGTAGTGTTATATACAACCGCTATGATTGTAAAAAAGTATGTAACATAAATTTAAAATTGGTTTTATTTTAAAAATGTATGACAAAATCATCATTCATATCCTTATAGTTAGTTATAGATGTAATTAACGTTTTTTTATTTTTTATTTTTTTTTTATTTTTTTGTTAACTTATGTCTTCACGTATATCCTTATATATATCTATATACGAAGTATATATTTTTTGGTGAACATTTATATAAATCCCTAGCTATTTCATTTTACTTCGTAGTGGATGACGATATATGCAAGAGATCGATTTTCTAGTAAAATTGTACTAAATTCGTCTCATAATATAATGCTCATTTTCATGGATGTTTTTACATCAGCCGTTTGAAATTTTCACATTTTCATTTTTATAGTCAAGAATTTATTTATCTGAGTAATTATTTTTAAAAATGAACTACACTACAACTATCTGTAATATTAAATTATTTAATTTTAAGCCATCCTCCATCAATCTTAAAAAATTCACTAATTGTGTAGTCAATGACAAGTAATTAACTAAGGTCAAACGCGAGATCAAATTTAGCAGCCTTGTTTGGTCAGAAAATACTACAATTAAGAAACTGTAATGATGCTTATTCGTTGTATCTTACATTAAGTATCAAAAAAGTGATAGCCAAACCAGCTTTTATTCATAGATTTCCAACTTTGGGTTAAGTATATTACCAACCGGAAGAAAATATAATCCGTATAATAAAGCGTTTTATAAAATATATTCATTCATTTCATGAAAATAGTTTTTAGAATATTAATATTAATATTTATTTGAAATATAGTACTTGTATAAGAAACATTTAAGTTGGTGCACCTAACCAAACAATCAAGTGTACGTACCCCCATGGTATTGAATTGGTAAGAACATCCTTTGTTCATCGAATATTAAACTGACGTGTTTGTAATTAAACTAATATTGCATGTTTAGGAAGCTAAGATTGTCGTAGTCAGGGGTTCCCTTTGATGATCATCACTCTCTCACTATTTAAACGCTTAAAAGAATGACTCGGAAAACCCCTCTTAATCTCTTATATTTACATGCATGATTACTAATTTATTAGAACCGGCTATTGAATTATGAAATGAGTCTAGTTTATATTTGATTTTGAGCCGATTTCAGGTTGGACAAAAGTATACCATGTTTTATATAAAAATAATTATAATTATAGAATATAAAAAAAATGTATGATATATTCAATGTTTGATTCGATGGTAAGTCTAGTAGATCAACTGAGTTGATTGGTCTAGATTCAATTCGGGTTTAGAGATGTATGTATGCACAATGCATGCACTTCTTATCCTCAAGTAAGAAGTTGTATGCACTCCCTATTTCAAGCTCGCAATCTTTGAAAGGGTTTTGAAAAAGAGTTTTCTTTTTTTTTCTTTTTTTGTTTTTTTTGGTGGTTAACTGGGGAGGGATTCATTAACTAGGTGTCAAAGTGATACTAGGTTCATACATAGCCGAAATATTAGCAGCAGTAGGAGTAGAAGTTAATAGAGAGTTTTCTTTTCCTTCATTTCAAGAGTTGTGAGAGCATTGTACTGGAGACTGTATCGTTGTAATAATGCAATGAGATATTTTCTAGACTTACGGTGTGTTTGGATTGAATGAAATGGAGGGAAAGGAAGGGAAGGGAAATGGAGGTATGGGGTATCTTTCACTTGGATAACAAATGAGGAAGAAAGGGAATTGGAGGCGAGAGAAATAGAAGGATTAAATTGTAGGAAATTGATACCTCCATCAATGGAGAGATTTGGAAGGAAAACTCACCGTTCTTCTCTCCTCTTCTCCTTCCTCCCCTTCTTTTCCTTTCCCTTTCTTTATCCAAACACACTGTTAGGGTATGCACTAGCAAGTAATTGACTCTAATGTCTTTGGATTCTTGTGCTAGCTCCAAGGGTCAGCATCAATCATTCTTTTGTCCAGTGTTCTCATTTATGCTTCACTTAATTAGATCATAATAATAATCTAGCTATTTGCTCCTAATCACTTTATTACTTCTCAATCAAATCACTTAAAAAAGTTTAATTTGTTTCCCCAATATTATTAGATTGGTTGTTGACTACTTAATGTAATCATTATCTCCAAAATCTGCTTTATTATTGTTATTATTATTAACATTGCCTTGAGAACAGTAAATTAAGCTTAAGTATGCTGCAAACATACATTGCATGCAGTACCCCATTGCATGACATGATGATGATCATAATGGTATATATATACTATAAATTCATACAAATTAATTATTGTATACTTCCTCCGTTTTTTTTATAGTTGCAACAATTTGACTTTTACACTATTAATGTGTTTTACATTGACTAGCTTTGACGATTTATACTTAAGCAAAATTATAGTCATGCGGGATCTTGTTAGATTCGTCTCGATTTATACTATTTTAATATCAATTGTTTATAATTTTTACACATTAATAACTAAAGATATTAACGATTGAAATCATGCATCGAAAAAGTGTGAAAAGAAAAATATTGCAACTATAAAAAAACAGAGAAAGTATGTAATATCATTGCAACTATATGTTTAAATTTTGAGCAGACCACTATATATAAGTTTGCGGATCATGTCTTCACAAGTTGCCAAGAATTTGCAAGTGTAGCCCATCTTCCTACAATTATCTACTTTGACTAATATTTGCTGCGCCTTGTTCATCATAACTCAATCGAAATTGGATTTGGCACAACCTTAATTGATTTTGGCATATCTGTATGTGAGATTAGCATAAAAAACTGTAATGGGTGGTTTATACACACGGTTGTACGATGCGCATCGTACACACGCCCCAAAACGACACCCTTTAATAAGTGAAACGCAAAATAGTAATTCATGGTTAAAAAGGCAGAAAGAACATCAGTAACAATGCAAAGAACATGTGGATTTTAAAGAACATTACGATGAAAACAAAGAACGCGTGAAATAAGGAGGTAATTTTGGGTAGTTACGGCCCACGTGTTACTGCCCACAGTAATTGTAAAAAATCATTTGGTAAAAATAATTTCCCAAAAAATCTTTCTCTCTCTAGAATCTCTCTCTCTATATTCTCTCTAGAATTCTCAAAATTTCAAAACCCTAAGATTTTTCACCCATCAAATTCACAAGAATTAACCTCTAAAAATTCAAAATTTGTGCAATCAACAAAAGAATTTTGATATAATGGCTGATTCTAAGGAGTTGTAAGTGGCATGCAATTGTTTTTATTTTTTTTTTTCCTTTTTTGTTGGGTTTGGCGAGGAACTATCATCTTCGTAGTTCTTAATTTGTAAGTGGCTGATTCTACTGCTTATTTGTTTAATTTGTTTGATTATAATTTTTTTTTTTGGGTTTTTGAAACAATAGTATTGAACAAGAGAAGGGAAGTGAGCATGAAATTGGAGCTACGAATGAACCTCAAAACGCAGACGCAAGGGTCGAGGTTGAAGACGATGCTACTCTAAATCAGTTTCTGCAAGGTAGTGGTAAAAAACCGTACACTCCATCTGTAATTGGTCCAATTGTATATCCCGCGCTTCTAAATGAGATTGCAAAAGAAGATGATGCTTCAAAGTGAGTTAAAAAAGTTCTCTTTTTGGATTTATAGTATGTCCTTGTTTTGTTTTTTTATGTTTTTATTTTTTAGTACTTCAATGTACTGTCAACTTCATTAAAAATGGTAGATCTGTATGGTAGGGTCAATTTTTAAAGAATTATTTAAGTGTATGTTCTCTATATGAAGGTGTTATGTTCTTTTGTTAAATCGTTGTGTACTTTTAATTTGAAAACAATTAGTATTGTTCAATTCACTTTTGATGTTCCCTAAAATTCAGCATTCTATTCTTTTTAGTAGGCATATATGTTCTTTTAGATTGAATCTATGTGTATTCATTTTTTATAAATTGATTGTTGTTTTTAATGCATATGCTATGTGTGTTGGTGGTTTTATGGGTTTTAGGTTGGGGTTGTGGCTGGGTAGGTATGGTGGGGTTTCGAGTTGGGTTGGGGTGAGAGGTGGAGGTGGTGGACTGGTAGGGGAGTGGTGGGTGGCTGGTTTGGTTCAAGTGCAGGGGAGTATAGGCCCCTCAATGGTTTCCAAAGATAATTCTTTGAAATTCAATTGCAAGTTCAAGTTATATTCCAAAGTAGTGGTTCACAAAAAATTCTATCCTAAAGCATAAAATAATTTGACACTGTGACTACATTTTAACATAGTTTACTTATAGTAATCTGATCAAAGTATGCTTTGTCATAGAATTTCATGTGATGACTTATTAATCTTGAAATTCCACCCTAAAGTTCATAGTCAACCATTCAAGGAAGACAATATCATGGCATGTCTGCTGCTAGAATCCCAAGTCTCCTACTAAGTCTATTCCAAAGTAGAATCCCAAGTCTCCTACTAAGTCTACATGTATGTCTTGTAATGCCTATGATATATTAGTTCTTTTGTAATGCCTATGTCATGTATGTTTAGTGTTCCTTTTTATTTGGTTTTACACATAAGTTGAGTGCGTTTTTAATTGTTGTATAAATATTTTTAGGAATTTAGATGTTCAACCATTGGATGTGAAGGATGAAAAGGCAGAACAACAACATGAGGAGAAAGGTTCAAAGAAGAAGAAAGACTATAATTTCAAACAAATTTCTACTAAAAAAAGGTGTGTAGAATGTATATAATTTTCTTTTTAATAGGTTTGTATGTGTTTTTTTTATTTTAAGACATGTTCTTTATGATTTCATGCACATAGAAAATATATTTAAAACATATGTGTTCTTTTTTTTTGTTCTTAATATTACAGGAAGAAAGTTGTTGAGCATACCACTGAAGAAAAAAGGCAAACTGTTCAACAGGAAAGAAAAATAATGCTGAAAAAGAGGAGGGCTCCATTGGGAGAGCCTTACTTTCCAGTGAAGGAGAATCCTAAAGCTGGTGCTGCTCAATCAGCTTCACAATCTAAGGCTCAAAGTACAATAGTGGAAGTGTCAAAGGACATTCCAAGAAAGAACAATAAGGATAAAGGACTTGTTGTTAGAGAGAAAAAAACTAATGTAGCTAAAGTGGATGTGGGTGAACAAGGAGAAATAAAGGAGGAATTTACAACATCCCAAAGGCACACTGTACAACCTTTGCTGAATCTAATAAGGGGATTGGAGGAACAAGAAGAGAAGCTGCAGGCTATAAGAGATATGGGATTTGGAGGTATACTACACCTTGATATGCCTAGGAGCTCCCCTAATTTTAATGCCACATTGGTTCTGAATGTGGATGCTAATGAGGTGTGCATTGTATGTGCTAGAAATAGGACAATAGACATCAAACCTGTTGATGTTCATTTGGTGTATGGTTTACCTATGGGAGGGAAAGTGATAGTTGAGGCTGCAAATGAGAATGAGGAGATGGTGATGGTGATGAGAGAATTGAAAGCTTATCATGATGGTGGTGGAATTCCAAAATTCTCGGCTTTGGTTGATGACTTGTTGAAACCGAACAACCCACCAGATGATAGATGGAAGAGGAGTTTTTTATTGCTAGTGGTGAATTGCTGCATTAAGTCTGTGGCTAACACACAACCCTTATTCAATTAATGTTCTTTATTCCCTAAACTAATGTTTTTTTAGCTAATTATTTGTTATGTTCTTTTATATACATAACATGTTCTTTATATGTAACTGTAATGTTTTTTAGAATAATATATCTGTTACTTATTATATATTGTATGCTATGTTCTATTTTATAAAACTATATGTTCTTTTGTTAATTCTGACATGTTCTTTAGTATTATATATGATGTTCTTTCTTATATTTTGTTATTTTATTGGCTAGATTCATGCACACAGCTGTTGACACAAGTCAAATTTCAAGTTTTGATTGGTGTTCTTACACAATACAAAGCTTGATTGACAGTTCTATTTACTATCAAGGAGATGTGAAGAGATACTTTCCTGGTCCACTACCATTCCTTATGGTAGTTTCCACTTTTATTTATTCTTTTATTTAAATATTTTGTATACAGATATATATGTGTTTATCGTACTGGGTTTTTTGTTAACAGGTTTGTTACTTTGATCGACTACAAAGGAAAAATATCATTATGCCTAGACAAATTCCTTTAATCAAAGAATGGGATAGTGATAAAATAGCAAAAAGAATTGCTATTGAGAGGAAGCTTGGATTTGGGCTTGGCACACTGTTGGATAGAATTGAGATCCAAGATGGTTGTGGTCAGCCTTTAGCTATTGAAGGTGTAGTGGACCAACAACAGCAACCGCAGCAGTAACAACAGCAACAGCAACAACAACAGCAACAACAACAGCATGAGGAACAACAGCAACAACAACAACAGCAGCAGCAACAAGTTCAGGAGGAACAACAACCTCAAGAACCTTCTAATTTACAGGTAAGCATTTTTATAATTAAATATATAAAGTATGTTCTTTAATGGTTTAATATTATGTTCTGTAATGGTTAAACTTGTGTTCTGTAATGGTTAGACTTATGTTCTTTTCCAACTAATTACATGTTATTTTGCTTTCTAATTAAGCATGTATTTTTTTTTAATTTTCAGTGTTCTCTAATGACTATGGTTATGTTCTTTTTTATTCCTTACATGTTCTTTTATTTTCTAATTTAGCATGTGTTATAATTTTTAGTGTTCTTTCATGATTATACTTATGTACTTTTTTTATTAATTACATGTTCTTTTTTTTCTGTACTTTGTTCTTTTGTAGGAATACACCCATTTGCTACGCCAAGCAACAGAAACAATTGCTTCTGGCTTTGTGAACCTCTCCAAAATTCTTAAGATGGGAGAGAGGTTCCATAATAGACCTATTGATGGGGATGCCACACTGTACAATGTAGCTGCAATGTGGTCCAGACTTTCTGGCATTAAATTGTCGGAAAATGTAATAAACAATGTACCTTCTCAAAGGGTTGAGGGGAGTTCCATCCTGAGCCAAGATACAGACTTCTTTGCATCTGACTGGTTTGGTGAGATGGTTGACAATGTTGTCAACAATTCTGGAGTGGAAGGAATCACTGTGGAGAAAGAGAAAGAAGGAGGTGAAGAGGAGGATTCTCAACCCACTGAGTTGGAGCCATTGGTATTCAGTGTGGTTACCCCTTTGACTCCACCAACACAATATACAGGAGATCTAGACCTGAAACTGGCATTGAGCACAGGAAGTCCCCTCAATCTGGGAAACCAACAATTTTCTGACATCGGTGAATTTGATTCAGCATTCACTGACCAACAGTTGGAACCAAGTGTACCAGAGGAGATGTTAGATGGTCAAAAGACAGGGTAACTAATAATCTCAAAATGTGATTTCAGATTTGTGTGGTATATTTATTTAGATTTGAATGATTTAGAATACAAATCTGTAATATTTATGTATTATTTAGATGAATGTTGTAATGTTCTTTATGATTTCCTAACTTGTTCTTTAAAATTTCATATGTTGTTCTATGTGTTGTCATATAATATTCTATAAAGTGTAATGTTCTGTTTGATTTTATATAATGTTCTCTGAGATTTTATGTGATGTTCTTTGATTTTTTATTTGATGTTCTTTATGGTATCATATCATTTAATGTATGTTTTTTTTATTAATGATGTATAATATAACTACCTTTGAGTGTAAAAAGGATGCCAGATGAAAACAAGGATCAAGGTAAATTTGAGAAGGTGGTAGAAGAAAATGTAGCTGAAAATCAAAGGTATATACATATATACATAGACTTTATAATTATTATGGGTTATTTTTGTTACTTCATAAATATTTTTTGCTTACAATTATTGATTAATACAGTGATGCAACCGAAAAAGAGATGGTATATGTTAGAGCAAAAAGACAGAAAGGAAAGGAGGAAAATAAGGAAAAAAGGTATATGTTCTTTTATAAAAACTGTATGTTCTTTACGTTTTGTTCTTTGTTCTTTTTATAAAAATTTTATAAAAAAATCTATAAAAGATAATTATTATACTAAATAGTATGATTAATTATATATGTGTGCCTTTTTAGTGATACAACTACAGAAAAGGAAGATTGCAAAAAAAAAAAAAAAAAATAGAAAGGAAAGGAGAAAGTGGAAGAACAAAGGTATATGTTCTTTTTTTTAGAAATATATGTTCTTTTTAAAAGTATTGTTTGTTATTTCAAATGATATGTATGTTCTTTTACATAAAATTTTATTTGCAGTGTTGGTCCAACACCTACAAAGAGAGCTAGGAAGTTGGGAAAGGTGTACATGTCTCCTTTCCTAGTGCAATATTCTCATTTGATAGAGGGCACAGATGAGTTTAAAGAAGCTATACTGGAATATGCTTTTTCAGATGTACTTGATGAAGAGTATGATTTTATTCCTTGTACTAAACTATGTTTTTTCATATGAAATTGATGAAAAATAAGCTTTACTACCCTTATTTAATATTTCTATATTTTTTTCTTTTTATATTTTTTTTTTCTTTTTATGTAGTGAGTTATTTTATGACGATGGATTTGCACATTTGTCAAGAAAATTGATCAAAACAATGGGCGACAATGTATACATCTACAACGATATAGTTGACGCTTTTTGTCTCATACTTAATGCAAAAAATTCTACTGATGACAAAAAGAGGATTTTCTTCCCAAATGCAGCCATTGTAAGTGTAATTCAATTGGTTTTGATCCCTATTTTTTTAGGATATATTATTAATTTGATTCTAATCCTTTTGTTTTTATAAAACATAGAACTTGTTATGCGTGAGCGATGCGTATGTTGATGATAGTCAAGAAGCTACATATGGTATCAAATATGTTAAATTCGAAGAGACAATCAGATATTGGCTAATTGATTGCAATATAGAATCAGTTAAAGGATATCAGCTGGTAAGTCATATAATGTTCTTTTATTTTAAAGTAGTGTTCTTCTGAATTTAGTATATGTTCTTTAATTTTTAAGTAGTGTTCTTCTGATTTTAGTATATTTTCTTTTCATGGATTAGTTACACATTTTCTGTGACTTCCTTCACTATGTTCTTTTTATTTCTTTGATTGTTCTTTTATATACGTGTGTTGTTCTTTCATGATTATATCATGTTCTTTATAGTATATTCAATGTTTTTTTTAAAGTACATGTTTTTTTATCTGCCTGTTTCAGTTGTTTTTCCCTGTGTATGCGCACGACCACTTTTATGTGATGGTCATAAATACAAAATCAAAGGCTGTGGAAATTTTGGATAACAGACCACTTGTAGAGGGTGTTCCTTTTTCAGAAAAGTACCATGACTATCCAGAGAAGTTGGTAAGGATGTTATTTAACTTTTATAAATAATGTATGTTTTTAATTAAAATATATAGTGTTCTTTTTGTCTAACTTTTATATTCTTTCGTTGTGTATGGTAGAGGCATGCCTTCTCAATGTACATGAAACAACATGGGATGAAGTTATGGGAAAAAGCCCTCAACTATGAAATAAAATTGGTAGACATGCCATGGAGAACATTGGACAACAATGTTGATTGCGGAATATACGCAATGCGCCACATGGAGACATACTTCGGGAAGCGTAAATGGAATTGTGGCTTGAGGGTTGATAATGTAATATTATCATATTTTGTATTTTTTTTTATTTAAGAAAATAACAAACATTAATGTTATTCTTTTGTTTTTTTTTCTTTTTTGTGGGTGAACAGTTTGATGCATTGAAGGCACTTAGAATGCAGTACGCATATGAGATTCTTGTGGATCAAGTGAATAAGCGCCATGCAGATTTTAGCATGAAGGCCAAGAAATATTTCAAGGAAATTAGGAATGATTAGAGACAGTTGTGTTAGTTTTTGAACAAGTATGTCTTTTTGAAAATTTGGTGGATGTTGAACAATTAGCACTGTTTATTTTTTGTATAGTTGGGGCTAATAAACTTTGAAAGCATATTGATTTGGAAGAAAGAATAGAATGAACATGTACAATGTTCTTTATACAACATGTGTTCTTCTGATTTTATGCAATTTTCTTTTGATTACAAACAATGTTCTTTTATTAACATATAATGTTCTATTGATTACATATAATGTTCTTTTAAAAACATCTGATGTTCTTTTTGTTCAGTGAAATTTTATTTCTAGTTATTTTGCATCATATGTCTTATAAACTAACACAAAATATGTCTTTTTATAGGCCACAGTAACCACCATTAATATACAAAATATGTCTTGTTAAAAAAAAAAACTGAAATAGAGTGTTCTAATTTATAAGATCTTATTAAAAAAAAAAATTTAAAAATATAAAGACAAATATGAAATAAAAAAAATTGTTAACGTAGACTAAATAGTACATATCATTTATAATTCTCTAATATTCACTCCAAAATAGTCATCAGGCTCAAAAAACTCCAAAGATCCTCCAAATTCGTTGGAATGTGCCAGAACATTTCCATCAGGTACAGGGAGGAAATCCTTCCAAAAAAAAATAAAAAATTATTTAAGTAAAAGAACAATATTTATAAAATGAAAGAACAAGTTGTAACCATAAAATAATGTAATATAATATAATTAAGAACAATATATACCTTAATCGTAGTCTGTGCTTTATGTTTCATCTTTGAAACACCCTTTGCGCTTTTCTTTCTCCATGACTTTATTTTTTGACCTTTGAGCTTGTTGGAAACCTTTTCCTGTGTGCTTTTCCACCTAGTATTCTTTTGACCCTTTTTCCTTTTTTTGATAGGATCCTTGACATCTACCTGAACTGTGTGTTCTTTAACAATGCCTCCATGTTCTCTTTCAAAACCTCCATGTTCTTTTTCAAGTCCTCCATGTTCTTCAGCCAATTGCTCAAATATTACTGCTGGTTCTAATAGACTGCCATCACCTTTTTCTGGAGTAACATCTTGTTCATTCGTTTTTGATAACTCAGGTGGCACATCTTTATCTTCTCCCATCAAGAGATTAATCCTAGCAGTGCATTCTTCAATTGCTTCCTCAATGACAGCTCGAGCACTCAAGTCATTTTGTGCTCGATCTACAAGTGTGATAAATGTACGAATATGATACAATCTCCATACACTACAAGGAGTGACACCCATTTCAGCAACATCATTGTCATCAACTCTAGTGCACATAGCAGCTTTTGTCCATCTCTTGCAAATGTATCTCTTTGGGATATAAGTAATGTTGTTTAAGTGTAAGACACGAAGTGAGTGCTTGCACAACAAACCTACCTCACCAAAATATTTGCAAGTACAATCAACTGTAACTGTTGATTCATCAAATGCAACAGTATGCATGATCAAATCCTTTTTTGGATGCCCAACATGATATTCATAAAGTGGAGGTTGAAATCCTATTACCTTTGCCGTGCAGGGAACACCATTGACAAAATTGTCTTCAAAATGTAAATAGATTTGAATAGTATAAATCTTCCTTGCATGCTCCAACAATCCAATATCTGCCCAAACTAAATGACGATTTCCAGTCATACTATCATAATCATTACTACCTTCTCTACTCCTCCACTCATCAACAACCTCAATAAAAGTAGTGTAGAAATCACATAGACCATGAGTGGCATGTAGTCGACGGGAAACTGATTTGTTAGTAGTTTCACTCCTATGAGATGACATAACACCGCCACTAAAATAATCTTTGGAATATGAAGGACACCACATCTCTTTGATATTATACAGATTTTGCAGCCATTTATTATCTGTGCATTTGTACGTTTTCTGCATGCTGTAAAATATAATAACATCATACTAAGTGAAAAGAATGTCAAATATAATAGGAAAGAACATCTGTATACTTAATTCCAGCACATTAAGTTCACTTCAGAAGAACATCAAATATATGATAAAAGAACATTAAACGAACAACACAAGGAACATTATTTTAAGTAAAAAGAATGTCACATGTAATAAAAAAGAACATCTCTCTATATTAATCCAGCATATTGGGTGTACTTGAGAAGTACATCAAATAAATTACAAAAGAACATTAAACATGAAAATAAAGAACACCGTCTAGCAACTTAAAGAACATTGAATCAGTAAAATATTTAAATAACATAATTTTAAAATTATTAATTCATAGCGTTACCTTGACCAATAGTGCTCGAATTCTTGAATAGTATCGGTATACTTCAAAACAATATCAAACAAATCATTAAAACCTTCCTTTGCTCTAAGTCCTTTGATATTTTTCTTTGCATTCTCCCCAATATGCCACGTACATAGTCGATGTCTGGAATTTGGGAAGACAACCTTAATTGTTTTGGCCATTGCTTGAGCTTGGTCAGTCATTATTGTCACAGGATGTTTGCCACCCATGGATTTCAAAAAAGTATTGAACAACCACTCAAAAGATTCCCATTTTTCATTGATCAAGAAGCCAATACCAAACATGACATTATTGTTATGATGATTCATACCAACAAAAGGTCCACAAATCATACCATATTTGTTTGTACGGTACGTTGTATCATGGACTAATAAATCACCAAAAGCATCATAATCTACCTTCATTCTATTATCACGAAAGAAGAAAGATTGCAAATGACCTTTTTCATCAACATCAAAGTCATAAAAAAAGTCATACTCACTAGATTTCCTCTCCTTAAAATAGCTAAGCAAGCGCTTTGCATCACAACCGTCAAACATCATTTTATTATGTTGGGATAAAGCACCATACGCATCCCTACAAAGAAATGAAAGATTTGCCTCTCCACTAGCTTGATGTTTTAAAACACGCACTGCATCAGCAACAGGTATACTACTCTCAGTCAAGCTACTCATCATCACAACTTGTTCATTAGTAACCTGTGTACATACAAAAAAACACATTGTTTAAAAAAAAAAGAACATCATGTATTTGTTAAAGAACATATATTGCGCATTTAAGAACATGATTTAAATTAATTTTAAAAATTGTACCATTACCTTCCTATGAGACCTAATCAAATGTCTCTTTGAAACAGCAACCCTACTATGATTATGAACCATAGTGTGATTGACCACGACATACAAACCAGACACCTTATCAATATCAAATTGTATATGAGCCTTGCAACCTGTGCGGAAATTCCTCTTTTGGTAAACTTTTGATTGTTCACCATGCTTCTTCTCTTGCTTAAAGCCAGCAAAAGAACACACCAAAAAGCGTTGCCTAGGTGTCCTATCTTTGTCATCTCTACGATTCAACCTATCTTTACATATACCAAAACCATGTTTAAATGCATAACTATTATACAAATCATAAGCCTCTTCATCAGACTTAACTTTTCTGTCAAATAATTCTGATTCAGTTGCCTCGGTAAAACCTGAAATAGGATATCAAAATACATATATATTAAGCTGATGTTCTTACATAATAACATGATGTTCTTTTAAAGGTATAAAATGTTATTTAATATATTTGTAATGTTCTTTATTAAATGCACATTGATAACGGCACATTAATTACAGAAAATACAAAATAGAGTACAACAAAAGTACACGACTCTTTCAGGAAAGTACATTCCATTACAATAAAAGTATATAAAGAGTACTACAAAGTACCTATATAATTAACAATTGCACATGCACTAATAAATAAAATCAACATTGATTTCAAATTACATATAATAACAAATAAAAAAGAACATATGTAAATAATAAAAGAACTTCATCTTCAACCTCATGAAAATCACTATGAAATTAAAAATATAAAGTAATTCGATAATAAAATTAAAATTATTAGTAATAACTAAATCTAATAATCAAAATTAATGATTAACAAATGAAAAATATAATGAATTAAACAATTCACCTTCATTGAGGTTTACGATACCCTCGACTTCACCTTCATCGTTGATATCATAATCATTTGCATCATCGACAAATCTAGCATTAGAATCATGGCGAAATTCAGATTGATAAACCATTATTAACTTCTTCTACAATGAATTCAAATGATTGATCCTCAAAATTTTCTCTGTAATTCTCTCTCTGTAATTTTCTCTCACTAAAAAGTTTGAAATCTCTATGATTTTCCCTCTCTAAATCTTTTTTGAAAATATCAGTTAACAAAAATTAGCAAAAACTGAAAGCTATAAAATCGGCAACAATTTAGCAAAATTCACGTGATGTTAAACTGTCTCCTTTTTTTTTTTTAAATTCCCGTAATTAGAAATTAATGGAATTAATCCTGCCAACTCAGCAGGTGTACCATGAGCATGGTACACCCTTGTGTACTATCAAACTTTCAAAAAAACTGTGCTCTCACATAGAGGTGTACCAAAATCAATTTTGGTGTGCCAAAATTATTTCTCCAACTCAATGCTTTAAGTACATCATTGCAACAATTTGTGATTGAATATTCACAATAGTTTGATTGACACATATGCTAATGCACAAACTTAACCTTAAATATATGCAATTATATACAAGTATATATCACTACAAATTATGAAAAAATTATGTTTAAATATATGTATTGAGACTAATCTAACAACATCTTACACAGTATCAATTGATTCTTTTATATATTAGTAATTTAAAAGTGTAGTCAAAATTAATACGAATAACATGAATAGTGCCAAAGTTAATTGTTGCGAGTATATTCAGGTAGGAAAGCAATGAAGTCATAGGTATTAAGTAAAATATTATAAAGACTGATATTTTAAAATTGTATACTAGCTAGCTAGTATTACGATTTAATTTTCTTTTTATTTTTTTATAAAGTATTTTAAGTAGGGCTGGTAAATCCTGACCCGACACGAAAACCCGACCTGAATCCGACCCGAAGTTACTGAGAGAGACCCGAACCCGACCTGAACCGAACCCGAACAACCCGAATTCGATCCGATTTGACCCAAATTTCATATTTCGTAATAATATTAAGTTTTACACTATTTTTAATAGTTTCTAAGCATAACCCGAAATCGACCCGAAATCTGACCCAAACCCGACCTACTGACCCGAATTGCCACCCCTAATTTTAAGGTTAAACCAACTACATTTTGCATAAAACATCTATTCTTTATATACTAAAAAAAAATCAGTAGACCCCGTATGAATAGAGCACAAACCAAATATTGCAATTTTTTTCATTTGTATTTTGGGATTAATAACTATTCAAAATTGCACCTACAGTTGTTCCAAAACATGTGAAATGAGTTTCTACTAATTCTGGACTAAATATATTGATGTGACTCTTCATTCCCATTACTAATTTGCAGAATGATAATATATTGAAACTCTCAAACAAACGCACCAACAAATTAAAAGGGGATATTGTAAGATCTTCATACAATCTTTTCAATGCACATGCTTATAATAGATGGTGTAATCAAACACATCCAATAATTAAGTTTTTTTTTTTTGTTGAGGAAATCCAATAATTAAGTATTTATTGATATGAATCTCCTTATATTTCGTATATTTATTAATTCCAATTTGATCAACATGTTAGACCTGGCAAATGGGTCATTCAGGTCGGGTATGGGTCAGGTCAAGTTTGGGTCAAAAAGTTATCGGGTTAAGTTCGGGTCGGGTCAATTTTCGGGTGCAAATTTCGGGTCAACTTCGGGTCGGGTAAACTTCGGGTCGGTTCATATTCGGGTCGATGCATTGGGTTAAATTCAACTCTGTATATATATTCGGGTCGAGGCATACTAGTGCAGGAAATTGATCAATAATAGACTTCCTATTCTACTTATCAGTAATTTACATTATAGAATTTTACCAATTGAATATTCTTAAAATATTTATTGTGGTGGCGATTTCAACAAGTACACACAATGACACAAGAGTGACAAGACTATATTTTTTCTAATAAAGACTTAAAGAGTAGTAGCGTGGATGGATGCCAAGTACACTTACTTGCGCTGTGAACTTTTCTTAACCGATTAGATCAGATATATGTTATGACATGCTTCGTTTGAAATTAAATTTACTGCTAAATTGCAAATTAGGAGTCCAATCTCTCTCTTTTGTCTTCACTATTCTCTAATCTCTACACACTCCATCTCATTTTCCATTGAAGCGTTTTTTACTCAAGTGGCCTAGAAGATTTTGTATTCCCATAATCTCAAAATATGTAAAATACTTACACTGTTACACATTACAAATTAATAAAAAAAATTAAGTTTCAGTTTGATTGCGGTTATTTTCTATTTCGGTTTGCTCAGGTCAAATCGTTAGCTTAAATAGATTCTGGTCATTTTAGGTAAAAGGTAATTTTAGTTTGGATCACTTTGGGTTTCGAGTTTATTTGGGTCAATTAATTCAAGTTAAAGGTCGGGTCACTTTCGGTCTCGGGTCACTTTGGGTCTCGGGTCAACTTCGGTTCATTCGGGTCAGGTTGTTTCGGGTTGGGTCATTTCGGGTTTCGAGTCAAGGTCGGGTCAATTCCACTTCGGGTCGGGTATGGATCAGGTCGGGTTGATTTCGGGTTTCGGGTTAATTTGGGTCATTGTTTTCGGGTCAATTTCGAGTCATGGGTCGGATCATTCGGGTCGGGTTATCGGATCGGGTCAGGATTGCCAGGTCTACAACATGTATCATGAGAAATACCATGCATGAAAAGTGATGGAGTGTAGGCTTATATTAATTCCTTTTTTCAATACTAAACAATGCATGATACGAGTACTTCGTATATTTTAGGAGATGTAATTGCATAGTGATTTAACCATTATCAATTACGAAGTATGTTTTGAAAACTATGGATTGGAGTATAGTTCATTGTAAGTAAACAATTTGCAATATTTATTACGCGTAGCTTATCTTACAATAGCGAGAGTGAGGAGCCGACATACAACCTTATTTCTTGCCAGTATTCTAATGGCATGGATAATGTTTTTGAAATATCTTTAAAAATGTTTATTAGGGTATTTTTCCTTAAAATATTTTTATACCGGAGATCGAAATTAAATGAATTATATGAAAAATGGTGGTGGTAAATTTAGTGGCTAACAAGGGATATGATAGATTATTATAATAAACATCATCAAGCACCTAAATTCTCTCCTTTAAATCGTCAATTGTCTTTTTAATAAGGTTCGCATGACTCATCCTTTTGACTTAACTTAAACATGCGTGTCACCAGCTTTAGTCTCGACATTAAATATTTATGACAAATTAACGCGTATGTTGTTACAAAACTTAAAAAAAAAAGGGAGATGATTTGACCTTCCACTAATCATGAAACAATGGTCATTAATTATGTTATGTGTAATAGGAAACCCTATTTATGCACATAATAACCCTAGTTATTCAAAATTAACAGTAATTAAAAGTATATAATTGTCGTTAATACCACTATTTGAACAGAAAATTTATGATGATAAAAAAACAGTTATATTTAACAAGACTTTATCACTTTCCCCATGAGTGGCTAAGCTAAAACATCTTTTACTTTCACTCAAGGAGTTCCTCTTTATTTATTAGTTCTCTAATCTTTTTCCAAATTTTTGATTTTTTTTAATAATATAATACGGTAAAATCCAAGCAAAATCTCTCCTTTTTACCTATTTGAAGAAAAGGTGACTTAACAGACCGCAGCTTTAGCTTCCCATCATCCCATGAATCCTCTTTTCACAGATTTGCATGATCCCCCAACATGTCATTTGTCCCTTTTTTTTTTCCCTTTCTTTTTAACTTTTTTTTTTTTTTTTTCTATTTGGACTGAAAATTCTCCCATCTACATATTTCGGTTTTTTTTTTTTTTTTTTTTTTTTTTTTTTTTTTTTTTTTTTTTAATGTAGAATTGCTCTATTGATCCGGAACGTCTCACAATTACTTCTATCCGTCTTAATACAAGCTAAATACATTGAAAATGTGGGAAAGGTAAGCAGATTATTACCCTCAAAATGTTTTTAGTGGGATTGATCCCTTATTAACCTCAAGGTTTGAAGATTTGTTACTTGCCACTAGGTAATAGAAGGTGGGATTAATCAATATTGAACCAAAACCTTCCGTTGCCCGGCCCATTGGAACTCAAGGGAGTACGTGGCTACCTTAGCCAAAATCTCGTACTTGAGATCAAATTTCGTCTAAAAAAACGAGAGATACGTATAAAAGTGATGAATGCATTATTTCCATCAGGCCATCAGCAACTGACAGCAGAATTACAGCAGTCAGATAGATATGGAATAAGATGGCGCAATGTATGTTAAATTGGGCACATGTAGTTGCAGTCATTTAGGGCCATTCTTTTTTATTTATTTCGTTACTTATTTGATGCACATATTCTAAAATCTTGTAGGAGAAGATTGTATCTATTATGTCTGCATAATTCTGGTGAAGATAAAATAAATGTTAGAAAGAATAATTCGCGATCGAATAGTACTGTAGTACCTAAATTCCACAACATCTCATGTACTTGAATCCGTTTATTGGTGATGGGTCGTCAATCTTTCTTGAAATGAAATCCAACATGACATGTCTGGACCTTAATTCACTTCTGATTAATGTTTTTAAAGTCTCCCTTTCTTTGATATGGACATCAATAATATGGACCGATAATGTTTATTTCGATTTATTAACATGTACGAAGTACTTTGTATGTATGTCTTATCAAGATGTATAATTTGCGATTTTTTTATTTTATTTTTTTTTTTTTTTTGAGACGGCTGTATGGTAAGATATGGGTGACTTTTCTGTGATATTAAGGTGAAATTTACGGTTGGGATTGTTGACGATTTTAATGAGAGACGGGCAGATCTTTTTGTCTTGAGGCCTGACAATAATCTAGCAGTAGAATTTGATTTAACTTATTGCTTGCAAGGCCGCAAATGTAGATTGATATCCTGTTATTTGAATTCATACTCAAGTCAGAAAATTATGCAGAAATTAAATATGAAGTTGAAACTGGCAAGGTTGCAGCTGAAGTAAATAGTGACATGCTAGATTAAATCATAAATTATGTCACAATATGTAAACCCTACTTTCACAATAAAGGACTATAACTTCTTTAAAAACAGCGAATTATAAAAAAAATACAAGTATAAAACAAAGTGAGTAGTATTCTGATTGTGATCAATATGTAATTTCTAATAATTTCTTAAAAAAAAAAATATATCTTAGAATATTGGAGCTACTACATACCAATGGCATAACAACATATAACTACATAATTACATAGTGATCAATCATTCAAAAACAACTGGGCTATTGAGTATTGTTAAGATATATGTAAATATCTTTATGTTTGTTAAGTAAATATTCATTAAAAATAAGACATGGGAGTTGGTGCTCCGTCCGCCTGATGTGAATGTTATTCGATGTATGTGGATTTTTACTCATAAAGTCAAGTCTAACGGTGATTTTGAGAGGCATAAAACCCGTCTTGTAGGTGATGGCAAAACACAGCAGGTTGGCATTGATTGTGGTGAGACGTTTAGTCCGATTGTGAAGCTGGCTACTATTCGAATGGTGCTTAGTCTTTCTTTTTCTAAGGCATGGCCCATCCATCAACTGGATGTCAAGAATGCCTTTCTTCATGGTGAGTTGCAAGAGACAGTTTATATGCATCAACCGTTGGGTTACAGGGATCGTACTCATCTTGATTATGTTTGTCTATTGCGTAAGTCCTTATATGGACTCAAACAGGCACCCTGAGCTTGGTATAAACGGTTTGCAGATTATGTTTTGTCTATTGGTTTTACTAATAGCAGGAGTGATAATCCTTTGTTCATTTATCGCAAGGGGTCTGATATGGCTTACATTTTACTGTATGTTGATGATATAATTCTAATTGCTTTTTCTGATTCTCTCTAATGCTCTATCATGGATCGTTTAAGTTCCGAGTTTGCTATGAAGGATCTTGGTCCTTTAAATTATTTCCTTGGCATTGCCGTGACCCGACATAAGGGTGGATTGTTCTTGTCGTAGCGCAAATATGCTGAAGAGATAATTGATCGTGCAGGGATGCATGTCTTCGTGTAAACCTTCTTGTTCTCCGGTTGACACCAAGTCAAAGGTTAGTGCTCCTTCTAGTACTCCATTTGACGATCCTACTCTGTATAGGAGTCTTGTAGGGGCTCTTCAATATCTCACCTTCACGAGACCGGATATCTCTTATGTTGTTCAACAGGTTTGCCTTCATTGCATGAT
This sequence comes from Chenopodium quinoa, assembly GCF_001683475.1. Classification (NCBI taxonomy): domain Eukaryota; kingdom Viridiplantae; phylum Streptophyta; class Magnoliopsida; order Caryophyllales; family Amaranthaceae; genus Chenopodium; species Chenopodium quinoa. The sequence goes on along the minus strand of NW_018744996.1, from coordinate 981,285 downwards.
CCCAGGGTTGATCATATGAATGCTCTGAAACGGATTATACGATATGTGCATGGTACTTTGAATCACGGTCTTCACTTATATCCGTCATCTTTTTCTACGCTGATTTCTTATACTGATGCAGATTGGGGTGGGTGCCCCGACACAAAACGTTCTACGTCTGGCTATTGTGTTTATTTGGGAGATAATTTGGTCTCGTGGTCGTCTAAGAGACAACCCACACTATCTCGTTCTAGGCCGAGTATCATGGGGTAGCTAATGTTGTTTCTGAGTCATGTTGGCTTCGTAATCTTCTCTTGGAACTACATTGTCCGATTAAGAAGGCTGCACTTGTGTATTGTGACAATGTGAGTGCTATTTATTTATCAGGTAATCCGGTGCAACATCAACGTACGAAACATATTGAAATGGATGTTCACTTTGTTCGAGAGAAGGTTTCCTGGTGACAGGTGCGAGTACTTCATGTCCCTTCACGATATCAGATAGCGAACATCTTCACTAAGGGTCTTCCGCAAGTTTTGTTTGAGGATTTTTGGGACAGTCTTAGCGTCCGTCGACCTCCCGCTTCGACTGTGGAGGTGTGTTAAGATATATGTAAATATCTTTATGTTTGTTAAGTAAATATTCATGTATAGCTTTTCCTAATTTATAGCCTTAGGTTATGCCTTGTATATGGTTATATATTGTACGACTGTCAATGAGAATCCCTTGAGGAAAATATCCCATACATCTTTAGAGTATATCACATATAAAATTAGAATTATATTGTATGATCTAACATTTTCTTTGCATACATATAAAATTAGAGTTGTATGATCCAGCCTTTTCTTCGCAATTGATAAAGTCTCACTTATGAATGTACACTCACAAAAATTGCATAATGTTTTGAGTGGTAAGTTTAGAATTCATTTGTGATAGATGAAATACAATTAAAATTTAATAATTTAATAACAAACATATTTTTTTTAAAAAATAAGGTAATGATAAAAGGAAACATTAAGAAATCATCCTCATGAGGAAAACCTACTAATACGTCAATAATAAATCATATAGTGATAATTGTCAAAGAAAACAAAAAATATCATATAGTGATACAATATAAACTAGCATTTTAACACGGAACAATATCCAACTTATGTAAAACTAAATGTGCTTGCTTATCATGAGTAGTAGAGACCTCTATAAAGATTCTTTTTTTTACATCTGAGTGCACATTATTTTATTTCTCATTTAAAAATTTTAAGACGAGCAAAATATATCAATGAGCATATATAACTAACTCTAGGTGCACATCTAAAACGTTTTAAACGTTTAAGATGATTTTCAGCTCGACCCAACATGTATTACAAAGTGTCAAAGTATGAAACATCAATAAATATTAAAAAGGATCGGACCGACGCAAATTAGAACAGTTGGTGATAAATTAAAGCACATAAACAACAATCAGCATTTATTAAATATCATAAATAGCATCATTATAAAAGCACATAACAATTAAAATAAATAACACACTATAACCACAAAAAAAAAAAAAAAAAAAAAAAAAACACACACACACACACATACACCAAACATTAGGTTATCTTTTTACCAAGTTGCATATAGATCTACATATAATCAGGTATAGCCTTTAGGCTTCGTTCACTTCACCTTATTTTTGTTGAATTGAAATTATTTTTACTAAACTGAAATTATTTCTGCTGAACTTAAATTAGTTTTACTGAACTGAAATTAATTTTACTGAACTGAAATTATTTTTGCTAAACTGAAATTATTTTTACTGATTTTCTATTATATTTCTTCTCTAAAGTTACTGATTTTTACTAAACTGAAATTATTTTCACTGAACTGAAATTAATTTTGTTGAACTTACCTTATGTTTAGTGAACTAAAACTATTTTTACTAAATATTTTTTTTCTTTAAAGTAAAGTGAACATGGTCTTACTATACCTGAAATGGAGGTTAAAAATTAGGAACATTTGTAAATTACTACCTCAAAAAGGGGGCTTTTGTGAATTACTACCTCTAGACACCTGATTGTGTCTCCCCAAAAACCAAAACCAGTGATGAGTACCTTTCACATCTTTGATTATCGAGTCAGGTGAAGAGTTAAAAAGTCTCGTGAATTTCCCTTTAGTCTTGACAATTTCTAACCTTTCTTTAAATGTTTGAACCCAAAATAGTTCATTTTGTGTCTTTGAAAATCATTCTTTATGTGTCCTTTTTTGTCCACAGTCTGGGTCCAATAACTGCGTAGTTGGATGGGGTTTGAAAAGAGTTTTCCAACGATATATTATAAGCCCAAACCCGAGTTATAACGAAGAAGTTATGGCCAAAATACTAAACTGGGTCCAAACCGAGCCTTATCTGTGGACCCAGGCCAATGATCATGTGGAGGGTCCATTTATCTTAACTCTATTTCTAAAATCATTAGGATTTATCATAAGCTTCTAGAATTATCTAGAAGGATGTTTTGATCCTAAATCCATTAGGATTGATTATTAGCTTCTAGAGTCCTCTAGAAGGTTCTAATTTAACCTCTTTTTGAAAAGATAAAGTTTAAGAATTTTACTTCGGATAAAACATGTGTTTTAATAGATTTAATTCTATTAAAATAAGGATAAGTACGGATATTCGACTAACCCAATTTGATTGGAAGTCGATTCCATACGGATCTTATCTTTTGAAAAGCATCGCGTAGCGACGGAATTATCACACAGCGATGCAAATATCGTGTAGCGATATAAGCATCGTGACGCGATGAAGCCATCGCCACGCGATGAAAGGCGTTATACTCCGAGTCGGATTTTGACTCTTTTTCTGATCTTTTTCCTCGTTTTTTCCTATATATAGAGACGTTTTCCTCCATTTTCATTCACCAACAATCATCTAATCTCCCTCTCTAAGATTTAATCTTCTCTCTCTCTTTCTAAGCCTAGCCTAAACACATCACACCATACGACCTTTGTGAGACTTGAATACTCCAAGCCCTTCCCATAGTTGCCTTCTACCTCGACGTGAAAGGTTGATATTTTTGAGGGTTTGGTCCCTAATCTCTATTTCAATTATTATTTGATTTATTTGGTTTGTTTGATTTTATATCTTTCTTGAAGTTACTAACGTGTTTATTGTTTTGATAGAAAGATATACGAGGCATCAAAGTGTAGATCTACTATCTTTATCCTTATTCCTTTGATATAGATATCATGCTTAGAATATTATTTTAATTCCTAGTATCATGATAGGATGCTTAATTAATATTTCTAATATTATCATGCTTGCTAGTATCATGTTAGGATATTATTTTGATTCCTAGTATCATGTTAGGGTGTTACATTAATATTCCTAATATCACGTTAGTTTCTAGTATCATGTTTAGGCTAATGCTTTGATCATGATTGTTATTAATGACATGCTTGGGTTTGTAATTAATTCGTTTAGTATCATGCCTAGGATCTAGCTAATTATGCTTTGAGGATATTATTATTATTATGATGATTGTTGTGTCAATTATAATTATATTGCTTGATTATTCATGATTTATTGTTATTGCTGAATCATGTCCTTTCTTGCAGGTCTAAGGGGAATTTGTGCTTGAAATCACGCCTAATAAGATAATTAATAATTTGTTTTAGGCTAATATGATTATAATTCAAGTGATCGCCAACAATAGATTTATTTGTGCATTAATAATCAACCAATATAGATTAAACAGGTTTAGGGTTAACTTGTTGTATGTATGTTGATCGGAAAGCGCACATGAATATAATAAGACTTAAGTAGAGGCCGATTTAGGGCGAGTTCAATCTCTTTTAGGTTGGATTAGTACCATCATCCCTGAATATCTAGTCATGGTTCTGGATCACTATGGAGATAGCGATCTCCGTGATCGTGAATGGGGTGTAACCTTCAAAACCCGTGAACGTTTTACAAGTTCCTAAAACTTGTTAGCGACTCTTTTGCTCTATCTTTTTTCCCTTCGGACGCCACCATTCTTAAGTGCATGATCACAGTGGGGCTCAAAGTTGAGTGTTGAAATATTCCCTACAAGTTTTTAGCGACTCCACTGGGGAGAATTTCTAATTTTGATTCCTAAAATTTATTTTGGCAATTGGCTTTTGAATGAGTGGATGAGACTTTGATAAAATCTAGATATTCATTGTGCGTAATTTTGATTAACATTGTGGCATAAGCATAAAAAGGTCCGCATTGGAAAGACCATCCGAAATGCTTCAAAAACATAGAATTTTTACACGTAGGAAAATTGGGAAATATTTTTCACAACTAGAATCGAAAAAATACTACGAAAAATCGGAAAATTCTGAGAACACAGAAAGCTGTCGCAAAGTGTAGGAACTGTCGCGAGACGACAGTGTCCATTGCCGTGCGATGGCTCTCTTTCTCGCGCCGAGTTCTTCCAACATCGAGTCAGAAACCTGCCTTCTTGTTTTGATCGATTTTAGTATTGTTTGGCCAATTCTACTTCCTGGTTGAGTTTTTCCTTCTTTTCTGAGCCTATATGTGTTCTACATATGGTTTTAGCCACTGGGAATTCACGTTCCATCTACCCAACCGAATGCTCCGTGCACCGACGGGTACATCTGAGTTTGTGAATTCACTAAACCATGGAAGCAAGTCTAACTTGCGGGGTCCCATCCATAGCGCCAACCCTTCCAAAGATAAGGCTTCCGCGCGATGCATCCAAACTCATAACCATGGACCGTCTTTGACTACCAAAATCCTTAAACTTTAGAGAACTAGAGCCATGGTTAGGTTGCAAACTCATTACATCATATTGTGACTACTTGACTACTTGTGCATCTTTTACTTGTGCATAATTATATGTGATTAAACTAACCGTTTGTGTTGACTTGTAGTTGTAATTAAGTTTTAACAAACTAATTAATGACTAAAAAGGACTTTGCTCAATTAATTAATTAATTAAATTGGATTAATCTGGTCTAAATATACTCGACTTATGAAGACTATAGGCTTCCCTTTTGAAAGAATTACCGAAAACAAGTTAAACTGACATTCCACTTCTGGCACGAAAGTTTGACTTGTAACGCAAGACTTTAGTTTTATCGCGACGCGATATAACCAACGCGATGCGATGTTTCTATCGTTTCGCGATGGTTCGGTTTTCGTTTCTGAGTCTCCACGTCGAGTCTACACTTTTTTAATTAATTAGTTTAACTAACCAAGGTCTTCGTTTGGTTTTTGATTGAGTCTAATCACATAGTCCCATGGTCATTAACCGAGTCTTAAGCATGTCACTTCTACTCACTAGTCAATGCACACACTTTGTATATGTCACGACCATGTGTGCGCTTTTCCGTCATTTTTTTAGGGGGGGTCAGTCGGATATTATCTTACACTACTAGAAATAGGCTTATTTCCGAGGAAAAGCTTCCGACGGACTTTAATTCCCTCGGAAAATTCAAAAGAGGGAAATTGACTTTGTAGGAATAATTCTTCGGAACTGTTCCCTTCCGACGGAATGTTCCGTCGAAATTTTTGCGACGGATTTGATTTCCCTCAGAATATTGATGTGTCGACGGAATATTCCCTCGGAGCAGCTTTCGACGGAAATTTCCGTCGGAACCTGTGATTTCCGAGGGAAATATTTCCGTCGGAAACTGCGATTAATTAAAAAAAAAAAAAGTAACGTTCTGCAGTCTGCACAAAAGCGAAATTAAAAAAAAACGAAAGAAGAAAGAGAAGGCGACATGAAGAGGAAGAAGAAAAAAGAGAAAGAGGAAGAGGGAGAAGGAGGAAGAGGGAGAAAGAGGAAGAGGGAGAAAGGGGAAAAGAGAGGAAGCGGAAGAGAGAGAAAGGGAGGAGGAAGTGAAAGAGAAAGGAAGAAGGAGAACGAGGAAGAGTGAGAAAGGGCTCCGCCCAGCCGCCGCCGCAGGCCCCCTCCGCTGCCGCCCCGCCGCCGCCACAGGGCACCCTCAGCTGCCGCCCCGCCGCCGGTAAGGGTTTGTTTATATTGTTTTTAATTTTTTTTTCCTTCAAACCCTAACCACCACCTTTGAACTAGGGTGTACGGGAGTGTTCACCTAGTGGTGAAGTTGCCGGCGAGTCAACCACGACCAGCCACCGTCGCCGCCGCCGCCACCAGCAGGTTGTTTGCTTTTTTCTTTGCTTTTTTGTTTTTTTTTTTTTTTTTTTTTTTTTTTTTTTTGTTTTTTTAGTTAATCATTCAAGCTTAAATCATAAATGTAGTTCATGCTTTTGTTTGGTGTTAATTATTTTTGTTAAATTTGAATATTTGTAGGTTTTGTGTGTTGAATTGTTTTTTTGGCAATTACAAACTCAGATCTACAGGTTAGACATTATTTTAAAGCTAAATTTATAAATTTAGTACATACTTGGCATGTTAAATCCTAATGGTGTGTAGATATGTGGTAGGTTATTATTGTTTTTAGTTATTGTATTTACAATTTGTTATATTTATATTTCAATTTGTTGAAATTTTTTAAATGAATGTGTTTGTGTTATAATATGTTAGATTAGTGTAGTTAATTTAAGTATAGTTTAGGGTAATATGTTAGTTTAGTGTAGTTGTATTATAATAGGTTAGTTTAGTTTGGTTTAGTTAAATATAATAATGTATGTTGGTTTAGTTTAGTTTAGCTTAATATGATGTATGTTAGCTTACTTTATTTTAATATAATGTTGTTTAGTTTTGTTTAATTTATTATAATGTAGGTTGGTTTGGTTTAGTTTAATATGATGTATGTTACATTACTTTAGTTTATTATATTGTAGCTTAGTTTAGTTTAATTTATATAATGTATCCTATTTTGGTTTAATATAATGAAATTTTAGTGTAGTTTGGTTTTGTTTGATTGGTTTATTTGAATATTATAATATTATGATATGTTAGTTGAATTTAATGCAAGTTAGTTTATATATATATATAAAATGAATCATTTGCATAATCATATGCCTAGATACCCGTTCAAGGCATACACATTAGGAGTATGTCTTGAATAATCACCGGTTGGGACTGTCCTTGTACGCTTATTCTCACTTAGGTGGTGAATGTAAGCCTTGTTTTTTATTCTAGGGAAAATCTTGCCTTTTCATGCACTTCTCTACCGTGTTCTCTGGGTACATATGTAGGTGTGTACATCATATAGGCCATAGTTAGCTCGATTTGGCTCCAAAATGCGTCCGAAACCTTAGGGAGTTGTATTTTTTAAGCATTTCAAGGCATGTACCCCTTAGACTACCTTTAATAGAGATGTTTAGAGAAAAAAATAGTTCATTTGGTCAAAAACATAGAAAATAGGCAACGAATAGGTCATATAGGCCATAGTTGGCTCAATTTGGCTCCAAAATGCGTCCCAAACCTTAGGGAGTTGTATTTTTTTGGCATTTCAAGGCATGTACCCCTTAGACTACTTGTAATAGAGATGTTTAGAGAAAAAAAATAGTTCATTTGGTCAAAAACATAGAAAATGGGCAAACAATAGGTCATATAGGCCATAGTTGGCTCGATTTGGCTCCAAAATGCGTCCCAAACCTTAGGGAGTTGTATTTTTTTGGCATTTCAAGGCATTTACCCCTTAAACTACCTGTAATAGAGATATTTAGAGAAAAAAATAGTTCATTTGGTCAAAAACATAGAAAATGGGCAAACAATAGGTCATATAGGCCATAGTTGGCTCGATTTGGCTCCAAAATGCGTCCCAAACCTTAGGGAGTTGTATTTTTTTGGCATTTCAAGGAATTTACCCCTTAGAATACCTGTAATAGAGATATTTAGAGAAAAAAATAGTTCATTTGGTCAAAAACATAGAAAATGGGCAATGAATAGGTCATATAGGCCATAGTTGGCTCAATTTGGCTCCAAAATGCGTCCCAAACCTTAGGGACTTGTAGTTTTTTGTGATTTCAAGGCCTGTACCCCTTACAATACCTAAAATATGCATGTTTAGAGAAAGAAATAGTTCATTTGGTCAAAAACATAGAAAATGGGCAAAGAATAAGTCATATAGGCCATAGTTGGCTTAATTTGGTTTAGCTTATTTGTATAACTTACTACCTCGTTTGTTCCCTTTTATATGTTTATCTTGTAGGAGGCCTACCAAAAGTGGGTTGAGGCGGATAGCACTCAAAGGATTCAGAAGAGTCCGAATGAGCTGTACTGGGAGACAGTGGGTGGTCGAAACAAAAAAGGACGTGTAAAGGGACTAGGCGAAAGTACAGACATGTACTATGCCAGCCAGATAGGTCGCCGACTTTCCACCTCTTCCATGCAGTACACGCCCTCCTTTGTTTCTCAGATGCAGGATCAGATGGAATCCAGGGTCCAGGCTATTCGGGAACAAATGAAAGCCGACATGGAAGCCCGAGTTCAAGCCCAAGTTCAAGCCCAAATGGAAGAAATGGAGAAGAGGCTGGAAGAAAGGATGATGGGTCGTTACGCCAATGACCCATGTTCCAACGTGCGACCTCCATTTCGAGATCCCAAGGACGACGACCCGGGTTTTGGTGGAGCTGGTCAGGGCTCTCGCGCTGTTGTATAGCATTGATGAACTTAGTATTTGTTAGTTGTAATTTTATATTAACTTAGTGTTTATTGTAAACATTGGAATTAGTATATATATATATATATATATACATATATATATATATACATATGTATATATATATACATATGTTTATACATATATATATATACATATATATATATATATATATATTTTTGCACAAATTTGTTCAGTGAGTAATATAATATAAGAAGCAGGAATTACAGGTTTGTCCCGGAGGAAAATATATAGCCAAAATAGAAATTCATTTCGTCGAAAAGAAGAAAAGTTCCGACGGAATTATAATCCCTCGGAAAAGGAGACCTTCCGACGGAATTATAATCCCTCGGAATAGGAGACCTTCCGACGGAATTATAATCCCTCGGAAAAGGGAACCTTCCGACGGAATAAAATCCCTCGTAACGTTCCCCACTTCCGACGGAAAATTCCCTCAGAAAGGTGGGGCCTTCCGACGGAAATTTTCGTCAAAAATGGGGAATATTCCGAGGGATTTTATTCCGTCGGAAGGTTGCGACGGACCTCCAATTCTGGTCAAACTAAGGTTCCGATAAACTTAAATCCTTCGGAATTTCTGTCGGTAAGTATGTTTCCGACGGATAATCCCTCGAGATAACCCAAATTTCCTACAAAGGGGTCTTCGACAGCGTGTTCCGACGGAATTCCGCGGAAACTGGACTTTCCGACGGATTTTTAAGGGTTACCGACAGAATATTTCCCTCGTAAATCAGCTGTTTTCTAGTAGTGTTACCAACATAAACCATGTTGCTTAAAAAATCCCCATACTTGATTTCCAAAATATGCACCCATTTTTTGCCTTTTCAACCGCAATAAAAATAAAATTCAATTCGAGTCAAGTCAAGTCATTAAAAGAGTCAATGATTTAATTTTATAGCACCTGGTCAAGGAGAGAAGGGCGTTTAATCAAAGATAACACCTTCGTTCAAGTACTACTCTTCGATAAACCGATCCGACACAGGAAAAAGTTCAGAACAATGGCCAATCAAGAAGAAGTTGACCAACTTAAACAAACCGTCAATGGACTCGCTGAGATGCTTAAAGGGTTCACTACTCAGGTTAACGATCCTAGCAAGCAAGTACCAGTCGAGACCATCAAACGCATAGGAGAAAGCTTGAGTCAAATGTCTAATGACTATAAGTACCATAGGATTAGCTCTAAAGGGGTCTTAGTGGATAAGGAACTTCTTCCGCAAAATTTCTCTGCCAATGACATCCCTAAGTTCAAGCCAACTAACAATTCTTACTTTCACTTAAGAGCTTTTGAAACAATCATGGACATCAAGGGAATTGATAGGAGAGTTTTCCCTTTACTCTTCCCGCTTTCTCTTGAAACAGTATGTCAGCAATGGTTCTTCTCTATAGATAAAGAGAAGATCGCTATTTGGAATCCATTACACATGCTTTTATTGATAGATACAAATGTAATATCCAAGTAGAAACTGATCATAGGGAATTTGAAATACTTAGAAAGAAAGAAAATGAAGGATTTTCTGCTTTCTATAATAAGTGGAGGGAAACTTCCGCTAAAATGATCAAAGTTCCAAGCAAGAAAGAATCTGTAAGGATGTTCATTAAGAACCTCCAAGACAAGTATCAAAAGCATTTAAAATATCAATGCAATTTAAACACTTTCAAAGCTGTCTATAACATAGGCATTAAAATTCAAGATGATCTTGCAAAAAAGAAAGCTACTAACAATAGCAACAACAATTGTTGGAAAGGAAAGAAGAACGACAAACCTTCTTCTTCCAAATCCACCCATTCTAATAACAATGTTAGCACCTTTAACTTAAATGATGTCCTCGCCATGAATAATCAAGGACAAAAGAAGCAGTTTAGGAGAGATTTTACTCCTATTGGGATGAGCTATGATACTGCTTTTGACCGTCTTCATGCCAAAGGACTCATTAATCCTATCGGACCTATGTAATATCTACCAGTCGAAAGGAGAACAGCTAGTTGGAATCCGAATGTACATTGTAATTATCACCAAGGTAGGGGCCACTCTACTGAGAATTGCTGGAAATTAAAAGAAGCTATTCAAGACCTAATTGATAACAACAAGCTCCCAATGCCTCCTGCTAGCAAGAAGCCAAGCATCAACACTTCTCCACTTTCGGATTCCTTAGCAATTTATGAAAAACAAGATCATATGGATCCATCGCTCCTCATTAAGCCAATAGAAGGGGTTTATGCCATTGAAGAGGAAGAGGAGACTTTCTTTGATACCATGAGCGACTTTCAAGAAGAAGCTAAGCCCTTAACTATTGGAGAACAGGCTGCCACTAGAGGATAAGTGTGTGCCCTTATCAACACATTAGAAGAAATAAGGCTTGAACTTCAAGCTATTCGCAGGAAAGCAGAAAAAGCTGAAATAAGCATGCTCTTGAAAAAGAGAACCATGCTTCTTCTTCAAACACCATTAAAAGAGAACCATTCACTTTCAACAGAGTTACAACACCCATGAAAAGAAATAACAAAGTTTATACACCTATTGGTGTCCCTTATGAGAATATGTTCAAAATGCTCTTCGAAATGGAAAAAATCAAACCTCTCGAGCCAAGACCATTTGAATCCCTCAAAAGAACAGTCCGGTTTTACTGCAAATACCATCAATCTGGAGGGCACACAATAGAAAATTGTTCAAGGATTCAAAGATAGTGGAAAACTTATCCCAACAAAAAGGGATATTTTGGATAAAGATGTCAGTATTAATGGGGTTTGGGACAGTGATGATGAGGACATCTACCTCAAAGATATGGAAAAACCACCACTTGCTGCACTTTACCCAGTTGATGATATTTGGGACGAGGAAGAAGAATCCCTAATTATTGTGCTTACAAGGTCCGGAAGGGTGCAACCACCAGTCACAAACGACCCTTACCCTACCACTCAACAAATTCCAGCACCTCTTATAGAGGACAATGATATTGTCAAGCAACTCAAGAAGACTGAAGTTGAAATGAATGTTTGGAAGCTTTTAGCTTCATCTCATGAACATAGAATTGCAGTGATGGGCGCATTAGTAAGGGTAGTGATAGATTCTAAGACCACTCCAGAGGGTTTAGCTAACTTCCTTACAAGTGATCTCCTCAATCCTATTAATTTTATCACCTTTTCTGACAAAAATTTACCCCCGGAAGGTGACAAACACAATAAAGCCTTAAACCTCACGGTGGTTTGCAAAAGAATGAATGTACCAATGACCCTTGTAGACAATGATTTAACAATCAACATATGGCCACTTCGAACTACAAGGATGCTGGGAATAAAGGATGAAGATTTGTCTCCATCCACACAAGGAATAAGGGCCTATGACAATACTCGTCGCCAAGCTCTTAGAACCGTCACCATGAATGTCACCGCAGGAGTCATTGAACATACCTTTTTTTTTCAAGTAGTAGACATCAAGGCTTCATTCAATCTATTGTTGGTACGCCCTTGACTTCATGACCTTAAGGCTGCCCCTTCATCTCTCCATCAACAAGTCAAGGCTATAGTTGGAGGAATTCCTGTCACAATCGATGCTTCCCCTATGAGAATCAAAGCAATGGATAAACCCATCTTTAATGTGCAGCACGATGAAAATGATGAAGATTTATGGGGCTTTATCGGCGAAGAGGTCTCTTTTATTGAGGGGGATGAAAACACCTTTCTTGACTATAATCCCCAATCAAATCTTGTAGTTAACGCTATCCTTAAAAGACAAGGACATTTTCCTGGAATGACTCTAGGAAAGAAGAAAGAGATAGCTAAACGTATGGGACTACTTGGCCTCCTTAAATTAGATACTTTTGGACTTGGTTTTGAACCAACTCTAGAAGATCTTAAGCGAGCCCGGGAAAGAACCAATGCACGAAAGACAGCTCGTACTCAGAAAAAGGCAATCTCAATGGATCACTACCCTCTCACTCTAAATGGAAAATTCATAAAAGAGGGAGAAGATTACCCATGCTACGAATTCCCAGAACCACTTGTCAGAAATGGGATACGACAACCAGGGTTTGAAATCTTCTTAGATTGCAATTTTCTAGACGAGATCCCAGCTCCTATTTACAAGGAACGAGTACCTCCATGCTTTGACTTTAATATCATGGGTCTCCTCTTTGGGTACGAGAAAAATGAGCCTAAGCGGGCCGACGACAATTCCGCGCTTATCCAAACAGTGTTACAAAGTGAAAACTTTGATCCCTCCAAGCTCATAACTCCAGCAGAAGGACTACTCAAGGGATGGCGCAAGACCGTGAAGGTGACTACACAAAGTGGAAGAAAGATATCCATAACCACTGGAGAAGGACCCATGTTTGATGAGTCTGAGTCGTCTGAGTTACAGTCAAAGTCTGAGTCCGAGTCCGAGTCTTCTATTGATAAGTCCCCTAAATCCTTAGCAGTTGCACCTTTTTCTATCCCACCTATTATAGCACCTACTCCTAGAACAATTAGTAGTCGAGTCCCGTCAGACCTATCTCTTTTTGATGTAATGATTCAAGAATTCAATAATATGTCTTCTTCCTCTTACTCCTCGTGCTTTTCCCTTACGCAAGATGACGAGTATTGCTTTGCTAAAAATGAAAATGATAAAGAAATAATTAAAGCAATGGAAACACTTGAGAATAAAATAGCAGTCATTGAAGAAACTGAAACAGTTAACATCTCAATGGATCCTACGTTAAAAGAGAAGTTAAAATTACCTTAACTCTAAGTCAAGAGGAAAGAACCCAACTAATTAATCTACTTAAAGAATTCATCGATGTTTTTGCCTGGTTATACAAAGATATGCCAGGAATAAATAGAGAAATTGCTCAACACACTATACCACAAATTCCGGGAATGAAACCAGTAAAACAAAAGTTGCGTCACATGAAACCCGACGTAGCTCTTAAAATAAAAGAAGAATTTCAAAAACAAATAACTGCAGGTTTTATCAAAGTATCCAAGTATCCAGAATGGGTCGCCAAAGTGGCACCAGTTCCCAAGAAGGATGGTAGAGTAAGAATGTGTGTCGACTACAGAGATCTCAATAAGGCAAGTCCAAAGGATGACTTCCCCTTACCACACATCGATATCCTAGTAGAAAATACAGCCAATCATGCACTTCTCTCGTTTATGTATGGGTACGCGTGTTACAATCAAATTCTCATGGAAAAAAAAGACATGGAGAAAACAACTTTCATAACACCATGGGGCACTTACTGTTATACGGTAATGCCATTCGGGTTGAAAAACGCTGGTGCCATGTATCAAAGAGCAGAAATTGCCTTACTTCATGACATGATGCACAAAGAGGTTAAAGTCCATGTAGACGACATGATTGTAAAGTCAAAGGATCGCCCCGAACACCAAACAACCTTAAGAAAATTCTTCAAAAGGCTTCGGAAATACAACATGAGGCTGAATCCTTCCAAGTGTGCATTTGGGATCACTTTAGGAAAGCTCTTAGGCTATGTCATTAGCTCTAGAGGAATAGAGGTAGATCCCACTAAAATCAAGGCAATCACGTCAATGCCACCGCCCAAGACCGAGAAGCAAATTTGAGGATTTATTGGTCGGTTGCAGCATATTAGCAGGTTTATATCAAAGCTCACCACGATATGCGAACCAATTTTCAAGAAACTCAAGAAAAATGTACCAATAATATGGGATAACGAATGTCAAGAAGCCTTTGATAAGATCAAAGCCTACCTTGCGAATTCTCTTGTATTAGCACAAGCATTGCTAGGCATTCCTCTTCGCCTCTACTTAACAGTTACCAAGGAAACAATGGGAGCTATGCTCGCACAAGAAGTAGAAGGAAAGGAAAACGCCATCTACTACCTAAGAAAAAAGATGCTCGAGTACGAAGTTCGCTACACACCACTTGAAAAGTTGTTCCTCGCACTTGTGGGCCACAACCAAACTAAGGCATTATATGCTCGTCCATACAGTCTTTGTAGTATCTCGAATAGATCCCCTTAAGTATCTCTTTAGAAATACACACTCAATGGAAGAATATCCAGATGGATAGTCAACTTAGCTCAATTCAAAGATTTATGCCCCAAAAAGCCATCAAAGGATCTGTGGTCTTGGATTTCTTAGCAGGCTTTCCCATTGAGGATTCAACACCAACACAAGGGGACGATTTCCCGGATGGAGAATTATAGGTCATTGAGGATGATACTTGGATATTATATTTCGACGACGCACCCAACCAGAAAGGGTATGGTGTAGGAGTCTTATTAATATCACCTAAGGAAGAACATGTCCCAATCTCGATCAAACTTGACTTCGACGTTACCAACAACGCTGCGGAATACGAAGCATGTGTGGTAGGCCTCGAAACAGCCTTGGCATTAGGAATGAAGAAGCTTTGAATATTTGGAGATTCATCCCTTATAATTAACCAGATTTCCAAAAGATGGAAGGTGAGGAGTGAAAGCCTATCTCCATACCAAACTTATTTAGAAACCCTCACCGATCAGCTTGAAAAAGTAGAATATACATATCTACCGAGAGAAGAAAACCAATTTGCTGATGCCTTGGCATGACTAGCCTCAATGGTTAGAATTGCTATGGAAATTGAGCAAATGCCTTTAACTATAGAGAAAAGGCACAAACCCGCTTATATTCAAGCTATTGAGGATGACGAAATAATTTAGGGAGAAGAAGAAGAAGAGCCCTGGTATACAGACATCCTCAATTATGTCACCAAAGGGGAATATCCACCTAATGCTGACAAAAGAACAAAGCATGCCTTAAGACTATTTGCATCACAATATGTACTTATAAACGACGAACTCCATAAAAGAGTACCTAGAGGCAGAGCTCTCCTATGTGTGGACAAGAAGGAATCTCAAAGGGGGATGAGAATCATCCGCGAAGGAGCATGTGGAACACACATGAAAGGCAAAATGCTAGTCCAGAAAGTTATGTGTCAAGGGTATTACTGGACTACCATGCAAAAACATTGCCATCAATATGTGAAAAGATGTGCAACGTGCCAAATATATGCTAACTTGCAACACGTTCCACCGTCTCTCCTCTACACTTATACATCCCCATGGCATTCTCAACTTGGGGAATAGACATCATTGGAAAAATCACTCCCCCTGGAACGGGAAGTCATGAATACATTCTCGTTGCCATTGATTATTTCACCAAATGGGTTGAAGTATCATCTTACGTAAAAATCACCGCAAAACATGTGGCACTCTTTATTGAAAGTAACATCATATGTAGATACGAAGTCCCACATGAAATGATAAGTGACAATGGAACCCACTTTCAAGTTGAATGTGAAGACCTACTTCAAAAGTATGGAATTCAACATCACCACTCCTGTCCATATAGGCCTCAAGCAAATGGTGAAGTTGAGGCAACCAATAAGTATCTAAAAACGATAATCGAAAAGATGACAGAAAACTACCAGGATTGGCCTGACAAACTCCACTTTGCTCTTTGGGGTTATCGTATGTCAATCCGATCATTCACAAGAACCACGTCGTTCTCTCTAGTTTACGGAATGGACGTCGTACAACTTGTAGAGTTAGAGATACCGTCTTTGCGCATAACACTAGAAAGTAAGCTTGATGAGGTCGAATGGACAAGGGCACGGTATGAAGAGTTGATTCTACTCGATGAAAAGCGACTAGAAGCCTTACATCATGCCCAATGTTATCAAACCCGCATAGCTAGACACTTCAATAAAAAGGTCAAGACAAGAAACATCAAGGAAGGAGACTTGGTGCTAAAAGCACTTAGAAAGAATGTTCTGGACCCAAGAGGCAAGTTTAGGCCTAATTAGTCTAGATCATACATTGTAAAGGCTATCCTAGCTAGAGGCGCAGCTAAACTCACAGACAGGGATGATAATGAATTTTCAAATATGTTAAACCTTGACCAACTCAAGAAGTTCTACCCATGATTTAATTGAGTTCTATACTCAAAAGAGCTACGTCTGGCCTGATTCCTTAACAAAGATACGTAGGCAACCCTTTTTAAAGGGTGCGGCCGCTTTAATTTTTCAAAATTTCACCTTTTTACGACTTAGCATCGAATAGTAAAAAATCGCAGCAAAACAAGAACCAACGCGCCGCGATGGATATATCGCGCCGCGACGGATATATCGCGCCGCAATGAATGTATCGCGCCGCGATGGAAGCAGGTCTTTGTCGCTTCAAAGATGTGATTAATCATAGCTGTTTCAGATTATTTCAGAGATTTTTCGACTTCCGTACTCGGATTATTTTCAAAAAACTGCTCAAGTTGTTTTCATTGCTAAAAAATTATTCCCAATAATAAAGGAATATTGAAAAGTAAGAGCTAATTATTGCATTAGTAATTGGAAATTACATTATTAATGAAATAAAAGCTTGAAAATATACTTGAAATTAAAATATTGTCTAATAAATTGAAGGCAAAGCAATGCTCTAATCTGTCTTCTCCTTCCTAGCCCTCTTCCAATTCTTGTGTGTATCCTCTTCATCTTCTAGCTCCTTTAACAAAAGGGAACCATTAGATGATCTAACCAAAACCTTAGAGGAAATAGTTTCCCTTTAGCAAAAACACCAACTTTCTTTTCAACCCAATCCTTTTTTTCCTTAGTGTCAGCTTTCCTTTTCCCTTTGTCCTTCATAAAACTTGTAACACCCCAATAATTCTCTCTACAAGAAAACCTGCAAAAACCTGTAATAACCTGTAAAACCTGTAAGAGAATCATTGGAGTGCTACTGCAACGTGTTCAAACGGTAAGGCTAGTTTTAGAAATCAGCAGCAGAAAACTAACTTAGTTTTTTTTTTTTAAAAGAAAAGGGATATAAGTTTTGAAACTAAAAACCAAAATCAGGCTTTAGACTTAAAAGTTGGAACCATAAAGGCCCTTATTCAAAATCCATATAAAATAGGAAGTAAGTAAAATTATAGTCAAAATAAACTCAGTCTATGAAGTGAAATAAGCTAAGTAATTAACCAACACTCCGCTCAAATCCCATCACCCTGATGCAAGACAGTTTATGCAATAACCTGTGATGAATCTGCTCCCCAATATTACAAGTGTAATAATTGGATCATTACAGGGTCGTTGAAGGCGAAGGCCATGACCAAAGAAAAACACACAAAAGCACGCAATCAGCAACGCTGAGTACATACAAGTTACGAAATATAGTAAAGAGTCTTAGCTAGGGGTGGCAATTCGGGTCAGCAGGTCAGGTTCGGGTCAGATTTCAGGTCGATTTCGGGTTATGCTTAGAAACTATTAAAAATAGTGTAAAACTTAATATTATTACGAAATATGAAATTTGGGTCAAATCGGGTCGAATTCGGGTTAATCGGGTTCGGTTCAGGTCGGGTTCGGGTCTCTCTCAGTAACTTTGGGTCGGGTTTGGGTCGGGTTTTCGTGTCGGGTCAGGGTTTGCCAGCCTTAGTCTTAGCATGATACTATCAAGCATTCCATACACTCGCAATATTATCATTGACTTGAACACATGACTCAATAGTTCCTCATTACTAAGTTTTTATTTAAGTAGCATTGATCACTTTATTAATTGATTGGATTAAGCAATAGACCAGGTTGTCCCCCTGTGCTCCATTCCAGAACATTAAATAAGAAAACCCTATGCCTCCTTTCGGAAGACATTAATAAACATCCAATGGCAGACGGGCGCGACTCCGTGGCCATAGCTAGTATGAGATATCATCTAACTCATTATAATTTTAAAAGAATTTAAAACAAGATACTCGTAGATCAGACGACCTCTGAAAAGTACACTGCTAATACCCCGTGAACCCCAACCCCTGTTTGTCATTACCCTAGATGTGCACAAATCTAGAGTTTTATTGCTCATCCTTCTTGCACTTTACGTGATTTACCAGTTTAAATTTGGTGATGACTCATATGCAATAAACACAACCAAATCATACATCAACTATTTTAAAATCATTCAAGTTTCCAATTCAACTCTTAATTTACCAGTGACTAACAACATTTATTAATGAATCCTTTAACTACCACGGTGTATAAACACCTTAAATGCATAAGGCACCTCATATCCACAATCTTGTCTTATAAGACTTTAATTCTTCCTTTACTCATTCCATTTCAATATAAATGAACAAGTAACCAAAATAATTCATTCCATATGTATACTTGTAGCTTTGCCCCTAAGCTCACTTTGCAAATTATTGCATAAATAATGCTCATAAGGAAAATCAATGAAAATTTTCTCATACATAAATTAAACTAATCATCACATTTATCATCAATCAACTCATTACCAAACAATTTCAACCAATCCACAAGTTCCCTAGCATGATTCTAGGTTTTTCCAAGTCTCTAAACATGCTCCTAAAATCAAGGTTTCTCGTATTCTTATACGTACCTTGAGTACACAAATTGGTTGGCCACTTTAAGGCTAGAAGTCACCTTTTACGAAGTCCCTTCCTAAACAAAACAACCATAGTTCAATTAATACCCAAGCAATATATTTTACAGCAATACCAAACTATTTTAAAAATCCTTTAAACCATTGAAATAATGCTCTTAAATTATTCCCAATAGCCAAAGTTAATAATTTAGTACTTCAACTATGGGTTTATATGCTAAAAAAATCATAAAAATATGGCTTATAGGAAAAAATTCAGAAACTTTAAAGTGGTGTTATAAATTTGAAAATTCGTTTTAAGCTTGTAAAACAATCCCATAAACATTTTTACTTGAAACAATCATTGTATATTACGTTAGTATGTTGAGAACTTGAAAATCCGACATAAAACCATGATTTAAAGCTATTTAAAGTTAAGGTTAAAATCTGAAATTTAGTTTATAATCAAGAAAATTGAATTTAAACTTAATTTTACACATACTACAATTAGATAATTCAATCTTCACGTTCTAAGCCCACAAATCATGAAAAATCAACATTTAAAACCCAAAATCAGCTTTTCTGAAAATCTGAAAATTTCATATAATCATCGAAAATTAAAGGTAGAACCATATTTAAATACAAAGTAATTAGTTAAATCAATTATTCATGGTTTAAGCCCAAAATATTGCGAAAATCACGATTTTTGAACCCTAATTTCGTAGCTAGTAAAATCTGAAATTAATCATATACTTAGTATATCATAAACTCAACAAATTCGCAACATAACTCAATAAATTTGCAATATTCATCATGTATATATGTATAATCAAATCAATAATTCATATGAAGGTTAAATCTTTAAAGAAATTAAACAAGAAAAGAGGAAGATAGAAGAAAAGGGAAATGAAAGGAAACCGGCTGGTGGTTCGAGCAGCAGCGACGGGTCGCCGGTGGCAGCAGCAGTGCAGCGGCGACACCAGCAACGCAGGCGACAGCAGCAACGAAGGGGCAGCAGCGAATTTTTTTTTTTTCTGTGAGTGTCGTGAATTGTGGATGGGGAAAGGAGGAAGCAGTAGAGGAGTAATAAGGAGAGGGCAGTAGGAGGGTTTTAGGAGAAGTTTACTTAATTAGAAAATGAGGGTTTGGGAGGTTTGGGCTTCTTTTATTTTTGTAGAATTGGAATGGTAATCATAGCCCAAAGTGAGTAAAATGGTATTAAAGTATAAGTTATTGTTTTTTTTTTTTTTTGAAATCTTCCCAAAGTATTTTTGTATAATTATAAAATTATTAAAATAACCGTATACATAAAAATATATATAATTATTATTTACTAAGAAAATATGGGGGATTACAAAACTTCTGTTCTTAGGCATGATAGGAGCCTTGAACTCAACTTTTGAACCCAGACGATCTGTAGGAGGAACCTTCTTGTCACCCAAGCGGTCCTTTATATTAGTCTTCTCCGCACCTTTAGAACTTGTGTTTTGAGCCTTGTTCTTATCCTTTTGGGTTCGGCCAAGAAACCACTGTTTAAACTCCCTAGAAAAGGGAGGAGGAACCCTATTAGAGATAACACTCCATAAGGGTCTAGCACACCAATAGTCATCAAATCTTTCAAAATTTTACAACACAGGGTATTCATATGGTCGACGAAGATCTCCAGAAGGAATAGCTTGAGCAAGACCATATTGTCTTCTTACCTTAGAAGGGTAATAAAAGGTCAACGTTGACAAGCTTGGAATACGACAGAAAGGTTGACTGTTGACTCCAACCATCTTCTCAATTCTCCACCAAGGAATAATCCACTTGATAGAGAAGTTGTGAGTTTCAAAGATTCTATTCCACTCCCAGCATCCCATCTTAAAATAAAAGCGTTTATTCCTCCTCACAAGACAGTTAGGAGTATACTTCTCAATATTGTCAGGAGGAATAATAAATTCATGTCTTTCCATTAGCCAAATCTGCAAGAATAGAGACAAATTGTTATTACTTTACAAAATTAAATATTTTTGATTTCTGTAATTAAAAGTATTAATTTTCTACCTGTAATAATATTGGAGATCCTAGAAGAGGCGCTTAGGATTTTTCTTTACTTCATCTAAACTTAGCACTGTTTCTCCAACAATTAATGCCATTGGGTTTCTCCGAACGTCAATTTGTTCCATCACAGATGCTAAATTAGCTTGCCCCACACGCATACTACCACTAGTAAGCAGAAATTGGCTAAACATACAAAAGAGGAAAGCTCTTCTTTTATATATATGGAATGACTCGGACTTAGGTCTATTAAAATAAAAAGATGCAAATTTTCTTAGATCAACTTCAATACCATCACCTATGGTTTTTAAATCATTTTCCCTCAGATTATAATAACGCTCAAAGTCTTTGTAGTAATATTCACACACCGTGGGAATTACTGCAAGGTCTATGGAGGAAAAACCAAGAATAGCACCAAATTCTTCTGGCAGGGGGCTAATTTCATCATTACCTAGCCTAAAGCAATGGGTGTTGGGGTCCCAATACTCTATGGCGGTATGAAAAAATTCACTATCAAGATCTACTCCTTTAATGCCAAATACACCTCCCTTATGAAGAAAGTCAAGCTCTTTTCTCTCCTTAGCGGTCAAAGACCGACACCACTCACGGGTTGTGTCACAAAAATTCCTAGACATGATTACTAATTTGATGCGACGAGAAGATTTAGAAGCTGATGACTCGATTAATGCTGATTATGGAGTATTCGGGGGCTTTTTATAAGCAAAAATCGAAGCAGGAATCGATTCGTTTGGACTCGGTTTTTCCAGATTCATCGCGCCGCGATAATTTCCAGCGCTAGCGATATAAAACGTGTCTTCTTTTTACATCAATTTGACTTTGACTCGGATTTTTACTTTAATCTTTACTGAATTTCGGATAATCCTAACCCTTCTTACCTTCATTATTTCATCATTTCCCACAAATATTCAACCCTTTTTCACTAAATCCTAATTGATTTAGGGAATTTCTGTAAGGAATTTCAAAAATTAATTAAACTTATTTTCCTCTTTTTCCTTTTTTTTCATTTTTTCTTTTTCGGGAGAAAGTCGGATACCCTCCAATGATAATAAAATGACGGAATTTTTGCACAAAATTTTTAAAACCACATACATGCACATAAATAAATGCAAAGGAAATAAAAGATTGCAAAAATGTACATAAAAGTCTAGTGTATACATAAGTTTAATAAAGAGTCAATAAAATATACAAAGCATGAGCAAAGTCCTACACAGTTAAATCAAAATAAATATAGGAACAACTACGGTGCCGAAGGACGAGGAATGTCGAAAATATCATAGAACTGTGAAGTTCGCGGGGTCAACCCTTGGCCAGCATCAGCACCACCAGTCGTCGGGATAGTGATTGTAGGACCAGTCCACTGAGCACCTCCGTGTGGCCTATACTTGAAACTCCCACCAGCAAAGTGAGTAGGCTCTGGCTGCTGCGACGACGAGCCAACCTCGTACATCCCACCACCGGGCCGAGATGATGGACCAGCTCCAAAAGCACTCGGGGACTCGTGAGGAAAGAGCACTGGAGTACCATAACCAGGTGGGCTCACATACCCTGACGATGAGCTACTCTCATCCTCAACCACTACCTTGCTGCGCGCCTCCTCTCTACCAGGGATCTCCAAAGAGGTATGCCGACGCCTCGATCCCTCGAGCTCTCTGGTCTTAAACGAGTGTGTGGCTGAGGAGCAGGCTGAAAAAAATAACAAAATAGCTCTGGCATATAAAAGCAAGAATGAAAAAAAAAAGCAAATGCACAAAGGCATACCGGCACAACGCCATCTGTACGTTGACACGACGCTAAGCGACTCTATCTCACCAGCTACTACCGGAAGGTGTCCATGGCCGCTGCCATTTGCATCACCGTTTCGCGAGAGAACTGCAAAACAAACAAAGTCAGCAAAACACAAAATATATACACCAAGCAAGTAGAAGAGTGAGAGCTCACCCAGGTCTGATGACGAGGAATAGACTAGGACACTAATCTCCACTCCTCAGGGGCTGGAGGGATTAGCTCCTCAATAGATCCATAGGTCCTCTGATAAGTGATGGACATTCGCAGAGGCACAAACTCCGCGAACTCCTCCGACTCTTGTAAAAAGTAAAGCGATAATACACCGTTGGGGGCTACCGAAAAAATGACATATAGATAGTCAGTAACGACAAACCTCCTCCTTGCGGTAAGGTGGCGGAGTAAGCCGAGGAAGTAACACCTCCGCATAAGGACGGTCAGGATAACTATATATCTTCCAGTCCTCACCAATCGTTCCGGTAGCAGCATGGATCCGGAGTCGCTCCTGACTCATCATTTCACCAGAAGGGTCAGTAGGAACTACATGAACAGTCGAGGAGTGGTGAATGGCCACCCTCTCGGCCAGGTACCATACTATGTCGTAGGTACCCTAGAAAAAACGCCTCTTAACAGTGCACTGAGAAGCCAACCTAAAATCTCCTAAATCGGTCCATGGGCAATGTCGAACATCAAGGCGTTACAACAAAAAAGAATGAGTCAAGGATTTGTGATGAAATCCTAAAAAAACAAGAAAACCAAAGCTTCACCTCAAGAATCGCAGCCCTAATAGAAGCAGTGGTAACTAAGCCAACATGGCGTCCCTGCCAGCTAGCGGGGATCGGGTGCCCTCTAGCTCGAGGCCTCGTTGGCGCCAAAGAAGGGAAGTACTCATAGAGCCAGACTTACAGAGAGATAGAAAACTTAAGACTCGATAGATATGGAGAGGAAAAATAAGACTCACCAAAAGGACACACACCTCTATGATCTTCCAGAAACTAGAAAGAGTGATCTCTGAACTACACTGTCACTAACGACAGGCCAACCGCAATCCCAAAAGCAAGTCAGCATAGCCAAGGCTGGCTCAGTTTTGTGTGCTGATTAGCTGAAGATCGCGCACAGAGGGGAGATAGTGTAGTAGGACACGGCTTACCCTGTTAGGAGAGAAAGTCCTCGATAGGAGAATAGGAACAAAGATGCGCACTAACTGATCTGGGGTGGTTGCATCGTCATCGAAAGCCTCAGCAAGTAGCAATCTGTGGGATGTCCTCATGCTGGAGTTTAAACTTTGAGCCTCAACAGCAGCTCGGTGAACAATTGAGCCTAGCAGCTCCCCAGTCTCGGGAGACACTAGACTATGCATCTCGTCTGCTGGGAGTGGAGTGGACCGGAACTCTAGGCCAGTAATGATAGTGAAGTCAAGAGGGGTGATGGTCATCTCACTCTATGGAAAGTGAAAAGTGTTCGTGGTGTCTTAGAAAAACTCCACGACACCCCGAACTATACAACGACTCTCCCGCCAAGGATGAACAGCCATAGCAACCCGCAGAAGTGGAGTCAACCTGTAAGACTCTCAGAGATCTCTCATTGCATCATTTCCCTCAAATGTAATGGTGATAGGTGTATGAAATGATGTCGTTGTCGGAATTGTGACAACGAACGTGCTCATCGGTAATACCCAGTCGAACGCCCAGGGAAATATGAAGGGCAGGCTGGAAAAACAAGGTGTGCCCGTCCACTTAGGGAACGACCATCCCTGGCTAGTAAAAGCGCCATCGCCATCGGCGACGGGCTCGTCCTCTCGACGGGACAAGCGGGAACGTGAGCTAGAGCCTCGACGGCGAGTCATACTATTGTTGACATACAAAAACAGTAAATTAAAGGTTCTATAATATCTAAGTTCGCCTAGCCGCATGATACTATGTTATTCAAAAACAGAGTACAAAGTACAAAAACAGGGCACGATTTTGATTCGCAACGCAACAAGAATTTTTGAGCACCTAAACAATTTCTTGCAAGTTTATGGTAAATTTTACAACAAATTAAGCACAAATAGCAAGCAAAATCATCAAGAACAGGCCACATTGTACTCATAAACTTAGAGTATTCAATAATGGTAAAATGCTCGTTTCTTCACCAGATCGAGTAATTCTAGTATCAAAATACTCATAAAGCAATATAAACATATGAAAGCAATTTCATGGCAAAGAATTCAACAAGACTTGAGTAATTAGCAAGAGCACATTCGAATTTTTCGAAAATTCGTGAAGAATATGCTTGAAAATTGTCCCAGATAAGAAAATTTCGAGCAAAACTTACATGGATCGATAAACTAGGATGAGAGTGCGTCGATTTGCAAGAGATTTAAGCGAATTTGGTTGAGAAATGGCCAAGAACGAGCGTTTCAAAGTTTTGAGCGAAAACAAAGAACACGAACAGCAACAGGGAATGAGGAAGAAGAAACGATTTAAATCCGGAAAAACGCAAAAATATCGCACAATGATGAAAATATCGCGACGCGATATACCCATCGCGACGCGATGAAACCTGGAGTTGCGCGATGCTTCTGCTCCTACCAGTGATGGATTTTGTGGGTCCCATAAATGGATTATGCGGACTACATTTAATGTTTGGGCTCCTTGGTGCGCCATTTAGCCTCTAAGCAATTGATTTGATTAGTAATCAGCCCGATTACAAGTTTTGTTGATGATCGGCCTGATGACGATCGTTTCAATGACTTAAGCGCCTAAGCACTAGCTCATTACAAAGCACAAGCGCCTAAGCTTCGGCTCGTTACACTTAAACATGCCGAAGCATTGGCAGAGCACACTTCAACGCACCGAAACAATGGTTAAGTCCTCCGAATCATTGGAGGAGCGCATATTCAGCATACCGAAGCATTGGATGATCCCGCTTGAACATTGACGAGATTTGGGGATCACTAAGCACTAAGGTCTTCGACAGCTTTCCCTAGGGTGTGAAGGTTATCAGTATTAATTGGTCACGTCGAAGCAATGGCGAGATTTTGGAGATGGCGATACACTGCGGTCTTCGACGATGTCTCGAAGCATGAAGGAGATTGTCAACAGCGGCGAAGCAATGTTGTGCGGAAGCACGGCCACAACATTAACAACAGCGGCGAAGCACTACCGTGGTGAAGCACTGCCACAACAACAACAATAGAGGCAAAGCACAGTCACCTTCGATGATGTTCCCAAGGGTGTGGAAGATCGTCACTGCAAATGAAGATAGCGAAGCACTAACACCTTCGACGGAGTTCACGAAGCATTGTGGAGGTTGTCAAACAAAGCAAAAGATGTAACCCTCAGGCGTGTACTTGACGGTGCAAGATACGCGTTTCCAACTCCCTTATTTTTATAGCTAATGCTAGTTTGTAGGTATCGGTGTTAAAAAGAATGATTTAGGATTGCAGAACGTTCTGAATCATTTTCCATCCCTATCGATACTTTGACTTTTGTTTTCGAAACTTACGTATCTCCAAACTCAGTCAAAGTGGGGGCTTCTGTAGACACCTGATTGTGTCTCCCCAAAAACCAAACCCAGTGATGAGTACCTTTCAAGTCTTTGATTATCGATTTAGGTGAAGAGTTGAAATGTCTCGTGAATTTCCCATTAGTCTTGACAATTTCTAACCTTTCTTTAAATGTTTTAACCCAAAATAGTTCATTTCGTGTCTTTGAAAATCATTCTTTTTGTGTCCTTTTTTGTCCATAATATAGGTCCAATAATTGTGTAGTTGGATGGGGTTTGAAAAGAGTTTTCCAACGATATAGTATAAGCTCAAACCCGAGTTATAACGAAAAAGTTATGGCCAAAATACTAAATTGGGTCCAAACCAAGCCTTATCTGTGGACCCAATGATCATGTGGAGGGTCCATTTATCTTAAATCTATTTCTAAAATCATTAGGATTTATTATAAGCTTCTAGAATTATCTAGAAGGATGTTTTATTAGGATTGATTATTAGCTTCTAGAGTCCTCTAGAAGGTTTTAATTTATCCTCTTTTTGAAAAGATAAAGTTTAAGAATTTTACTTCGGATAAAACATGTGTTTTAATAGATTTAATTCTATTAAAATAAGGATAAGTACGGATATTCGACTAACCCAATTTGATTGGAAGTCGGATTCCATACGGATCTTATCTTTTGAAAAGCATCGCGCAGCGACAAAATTATCACACAGCGATGCAAATATCGCGCAACGATATAAGCATCGTGACGCGATGAAGCCATCGCCACACGATGAAAGGCGTTATACTCCGAGTCGGATTTTGACTCTTTTTATGATCTTTTTCCTCGTTTTTTCCTATATATAGAGACGTTTTCCTCCATTTTCATTCACCAACAATCATCTAATCTCCCTCTCTAAGATTTAATCTTCTCTCTCTCTTTCTAAGCCTAGCCTAAACACATCGCACCATACAACCTTTGTGAGACTTGAATACTCCAAGCCCTTCTCATAGTTGCCTTCGACCTCGACGTGAAAGGTTGATATTTTTGAGGGTTTAGTCCCTAATCTCAATTTCAATTATTCTTATTTGATTTATTTGGTTTGTTTGATTTTATATCTTTTCTGAAGTTACTAACGTGTTTATTGTTTTGATAGAAAGAGATACAAGGCATCAAAGTGAGTAGATCAACTATCTTTATCCTTATTCATTTGATATAGAAATCATGCTTAGAATATTATTTTAATTCCTAGTATCATGTTAGGATGCTTAATTAATATTTCTAATATTATCATGCTTGCTAGTTGAAAGGAATGTTGTCCTTCCAACAAGTGTATTATTCTGATAGAGGGTTCATAATTATTACAGAGCTAATTCTTCAGTAAGGTCAAGTGATCCGAATGTCTAGGTGGAGGCCGCTTCCGATCAGTAATATTAAGGTATAATTAATATTACAACTTAATCTTAACTGAACCCTTCGGGTCTAACCCAATCGAACTACCGATCCGAGACGACAAATTAATCCGAAGGATTTAATGAGTCGACGGATTTTTACGAACATAGACGTCGGATATCGAGCCTAGGGCGTCGAGGCCGAGCGTCGCAAAATCACAAGCAACAAGTACGAGCATAGTCGTAGCTAGGCTAGGCCAGCTCATCGCAAGCCTAGGCGCACCATGGTGTGCTAGGCGCGCCATGCGTGCTAGGCGCACTAGGCTGCCCATCGCAGCACCACCTGCGTGTGTGCGTGCCTTCGCATGGCACAGCAGCACAGCAGCGTGCATGCATGGGTGCCTAGGCACTATCGCAGCCCATCGCACCATCGCAGCACAAGCACAACACTATCGCATGGTTGGGCCTGTGCGTGTGCTTGTGCCTAGGTCTGTCGCACCATCGCTGCACGCATCATAGCACCATCACGGTGCTGGGCACTTGCGTGTGTGTGCGTGTGCGTGTGCTTATGCCTAGGGCCATCGCAAGCCATCGTAGCATCACAGCACCAAGCTTCGCATGTTTGTGCGTGTGGCTAGCGAGGCGATGCCCAGCATGCGTGGCTCGCTAGCAGCACGCATGCTGGGAAGTGCGAGGGGCCTTGTGTGTGTGTGTGCGATGGCGAGAGAGGCAAGGGGCTAGCACTTGCTAGCAGCACCCAGCGCCTAGCTAGCAGCATCGTAGGCATCACCCAACACAACAGCATGCAGCGCACATGGCTGGCTGGGCTGATGCTTGCTGCCTTGTGCTGGCTGGCTGGGCTAGCTGGCAGTGCTAGCTGGCGTGCTAGCTGGCAGCAGCCCAGCAGCCCCTTGATGCCGGTTTTGTGAGGGGTGGGGACCAAGGCTTGGGCAAAGCCTTGGGGAGCAAGGCAATGGTCCCCCCCACCTATTCATGGTCCTCACCTAACCCTCTCTCTCCCCTTGACACTTGTTGCATTGTGATTGCATTTAATTAATTATTTAATTTAGAATTAAATAAATTAATGCTTTTGCACATGATCCCACATTGATCATGAAATGGGATTCAAGTTCCCATTCTCTATAAATACCCACTTGGTTGGGATTTTGAGGAGAACACTTGAGTGGAAAAGTAAAGGCAACTCCATTGTTGAGTATACCTTGAAATTCGTAAAACTCCAAGTTTATATTTGTCCGGGCCTCGAATAACCTTCGATGCTTAGGACTCTCGGGTCGGGTTCGAGGGTACGATCCCGTCGGAGACCTCGTATTTTCGGGGTTCAAGTAAGAGCTCATTGTTGAGCGACGCACGCGTCAAAGGTATAATCTTTTATCCTTTCTTGTGTTTTAATTATGTTTTGTTTGTTAATTGCATTTATTATGGGGGCGAGTCTTGGTGGGTTTCATTTTGCGTAGTGTAGGTCACTACGAAACCCTACACTAGTATCATGTTAGGATATTATTTTGATTCCTAGTATCATGTTAGAGTGTTACTTTAATATCCCTAATATCATGTTGGTTTCTAGTATCATGTTTAGGCTAATGCTTTGATCATGATTGTTATTAGTGACATGCTAGGCTTTGTTATTAATCCGTTTAGTATCATCCTATGGTCTTGCTAATTATGCTTTGAGGATATTATTATTATTATGATGATTGTTGTGTCAATTATAATTATATTTCTTGATTATTCATGATTTATTGGTATTGCTTGATTACGCCATTTCTTGCAGGTTTAAAAGGAATTTGTGCTTGAAATCACGCCTAATAAGATAATTAATAATTTGATTTTAGGCTAATATTATTTTAATTCAAGTGATCGCCAACAATAGATTTATTTGTGCATTAATAATCAACCAATATAGATCAAACAGGTTTAGGGTTAACTTGTAGTATGTATGTTGATCGGAAAGCGTACATGAATATCATAAGAATTAAGTAGAGGCCGATTTAGGGCGGATTCAATATCTTTTAGGTTGGATTCGTACCATCATTCCCGAATATCCAGTCATGGTTCCAGACCAGTATGGTGTTAAATTAGTGATCTCCATGATCGTGAATGGGGTGTAACCTTCACACCCGTGAACGGTTTACAAGTTCCTAAAACTTGTTTGCGACTTTTTTGCTCTATCTTTTTTCCCTTTGGACGCCACCATGCTTAAGTGCATGATCACAGTGGGGCTCAAAGTTGAGTGTTGAAATATTCCCTACACTACCCCTAAAAAACAAAGTTGTTAATTACTACCCCTAAAACTGATTACCTTTTTCCTTAATCAGGCTACTTAAACTCTTAATGACATCATTATTCATCTAAATTGTAATTAATAGATTTTAAATCTTAATTAATTAGATAAACCCTTGCACCACCTCCCAACCACCATTGCATAACCTCCAGCTTCCCCCCTTACCACCTCCGACAACTCCCCCACCTTGAAACCCACCAAGAAACCCACCCCTCCTATTCCCCCACCACAAAATCCACCCCCTCCTGTTCCTCCACCACGATTCCCACCTCTCTTCCGCTTCCCCGACGCAATTCCCACCCCCCTCCCCTTCCCCCACCACGAAACCCATCCCCCTCCCCTTCCCCACAATAAAACACAATCCCATCACTTGACTGAGCTGTTTTCGGGGACTGGGGGATGGGGAGGGACGATAATCGGGGTTGGGGAAAGGGGTGCGGATGTGTTTTAAGGGTTGGAGAAAGGGGAAGGGAAGTGATTGCGATGGGAGAATGGGTGGGGGTGAGTTTCATGGTGGATGACCAAGATGCGGATTTCGTGGTGGGGGAGCTGCCGGAGGTGGTAAAGGAGGGTTACCGGAGGTGGTGGGTAGCTGGTGTAAGGGTTTAACTAATTAATTTAGTTTTAAAAGCTATTAATTATAAATTAGACGAATAATGATGTCATTAAAAAATTAAGTAGGTTGATTAGGGAAAAAGGTAGTAGTTGCTAGAATTAATCAGTTTTAGGGGTAGTGATACTTTTTTTTTAGGGGTAGTAATTCACAAAGACCCCCTTTTTGAGGTAGTAATTAACAAAATTTTCTAAAAATTAATAAATTTGTTGTAGTGGATTGATGTTTAAAAAGCTACGAAAGTAACGCGTTTGGTTTAGGAACACAGCCCGTTAGGCCGCGCTTTAACAAAGACACTATATGTTTGGAGTTTGGACCAACCTCTTACATCAACGTTGGGATTATATACAACCATAAGGCCCAAATATTGATTTTTTTATTTTTTTATTTTTTATCTTGTTGAATTGGGCCTTGTTTGAAAGAGTGCTGTCTCTTAAACATTGCTTTTATTTATTTTTTTATTTTTTTTTTAATTTGATACAGACTTGAGACTTGTAGAATATGGGCTTACATAATGAGCATGATCATAGACTGGGCTGGGCCTTGACAAAAGTTAGGTCATTTCTACCCAGGGCCAAGCCTAAGTTTGGGCCAAATTATTTGTGCCCAAACCTGTTATTTTGGTCTTAAAATAGCGGCCTTTTCGCGAAATTATTGGATTAAGCAAAAAATGTAACTAGAAATCAAATTTTTAAGTTGTCCAAAGGTCCGATAAAAAGATGAGTAAGCTGGATCGAACTCAAATTCGACCCGAAATAAATCTTAGGCGGTTTTTTCGGCAATAAGTCTTAGCTGCACATTTGTGCAGCTATTTTAGCTGCATCACACCTATAAAATGAACATTTAGTAAAAAAATCTGAACACGTAAAAAGAAAAACATTCAATAATAAAAAATAAACACGTAAAAAAATGAACATTTAATACTTAAAATTGAATACGTTTAAAAAAATGATCATTTATATATAAAAAAAATTAACAAAATTATCTTACATAATCATAGAATTGCTAGACCACGGCCTAAAAAATGAACAATTAGTAGAAAAAAATTATGAACATATAAATTAAAAGACGAGCTGAGTATTTAAGTTTTGTGCATAAATGTGGGTATTTAATGGGTGGTGTAGCTATAGGGGTGCATCTAAGAATTTGACCTTTCTGGGGCCAGAAAAAAGAAGAGCCGAGTTGAAAGAGCACGAAATTTGATACCAAATAATTCTGCCCAATCATGGCGAATTTTCAATAAGTTTTACATAGTGATGGGATGATTATTCTTAGGTAGTTACTATCTCCGGCCAGTATTTTTGTCGCAAAGCTAGAATTATGTAGATTCAGAAATTTTTAAAAAAGGTGATGAGATGTGAAGTAATCTTTTCCTTCAGGCATCTTTAAATTAATTATATTCCCCATCTGATGTTGAACGGCTATATTTGTGAAATCTTAATTGAAAAAAAAATATATTGATCCATAGTTCCCGCGAGGCCGCGACGGATTTTGTCATGGGATTATGTCCTTTGTTTGTGGAAACATGACCCATTGTGGGATTAGTGAAAAGTTGATTGAGATTTTGTTGCACCATATAAAGTTGCACCTCTTTTATTTTTATACATCTTTACCTTATTTCCTTACCTTTTAAAAAATATGAGAAAACACTTACTATCTCCGTTTCATATTAGTTGTAATTTTGGGGGTATTATTTGTGAGATATAAAATATTCTAAAGTTGCAACTTTTATAAAACGGAGGTTGTATAAATAGTGTGAGGAAAATTATATAATTAAAATGTTTATTTAACTATATCCCTTGTGATCTGATGTTAATTGCATCTAAGCTTTTCTTGTGTGATTTGATAATTTAACACTTATGAATAGTATTTAGACAATTATACTCTCTAAAATGTTTATTTATTTATTTGTCTTCTATAATGTTAATTGCCTTTATTTTTTTTTTAGAACTCTTAGTAACAGGGTGCGGATATTTATACCCCTAAAAATATTTATTTACATGCTTTCACTCATCAATGTTGCAAATAACTAAAAGAGCTCTCTAAATATGGCTAGTTATGACGCACGCGTTAGCCACCCTAATTTTCTTTGACGACATTCTAGTATACAGTGAAGATGTTGAAACACACAAGGAACACATGAAAAGAGATTAAACAGAAACTGCTGGAGAATGAGCAGGTGCTATCCGAATTCTCCTTGAAAGGGCCGAGGGAAGGTTACTTTTTAAAGGGCGTGTAGTGCTTCTTAGAAAATCAGGGGTGATGAGAATTCCTTTTAAAGACTCCCATGACTCTGCTTATGGAGGTCACTTGGGCGAAGTTAAGACTTACTTGAAAGTTGCAGCGGAGTGGTTTTGTAGAGGGATGACGAAAAGTGTTGAGGATTACCTGAGAAATTTTGAGGTGTGCCAGAAGAATAAGAGTTCGCAGCTTAGCCCATCAAGACTCTTACATCCCCGGTCCATGCCCGAAGCAGTTTGGAGTGATATCTCGATGGATTTTGTGCAAGGCGTTCTCAAATGCTAGGATATGTTTATTTTTTGTGGTAGTTGATCGTCTATCAAATCATGCTAATTTCCTTGTGCTGAAACACCCCTTCACTACACAATCGGTGCAGTGGCTGAGAAATCTGTAAAAGTGATTGTTAGACTCCATGGGTTCCCTTCTTCGATTGTCTCTGATGGGGGTAGAGTATTCCTAAGTAATTTCTAGAAGGAACTTTTCAGGTTGCAGGGATTAGAATTAAGGAGAAGCACATCATAGCATCCGCAAACGAATGGTCAAACTGAAAACGTGAAAAGAATTCTCAAGGCATATTGAGGTGTTTTTCCAATGAGCAGCCACGGTTATGGGCCAAATGGCTGGATTGGGCTAAATTTTCTTATAATACTTCTTCACATTCATCTAATACATCCTGCTCGTTTTTTTGCCTTTTCACATTCTCCACAAGTGATGAATGTGGTCTAGCCTATTCATCAATCGTAGTAGCTTAGTTAGACAAAGAAAGTGTTAGAATATATTTATCATATATTCTGTTTTTGTATATATATCCTAGTTAAGTATATATTTTATGTATGTCTTTTCCTATTAAGTTACCTTAATTCTAGGCTTGTATATTGTATATAATTGATACATTGCTATGAGAAAGCCAAGCAATTACGTTCTTTCATGGTATCAGCCTAACCGATCCAAATTTCCCTAACAAACATCGTTCTTTGGCACAATCGCTTAGGTCATCCTTGTTTTGTTGTTCTTAGATCTCTTAGTAACAATAAGCTAAGTTCATTGATCATAATAAGGCTTGTAACTCTTTTTGTTCTTCTTGTCCTTTAGGGAAACTCTCTAAATTTCCTTTTTATGAAGCTATGTCACACACTGTATTTCCGTTTGATATAATCCATAGTGATCTTTTGACGTCTCTTGTCATGAGTTCTTTTGGTCATTGTTATTATGTTTTGTTTCTAGATAATTCCAACAAATTTTTATGGACTTTTCCCATTGCAAAGAAATCCCAAGTTAAACACTTGTTCAAGTCTTTTCATATGATTGTCCAAACTCAATTTGAACGTAACATTAAAACCTTTCAATGTGACAATGACATTGAGTATATTAATGACACTTTAAAGGAACTTTTTGATCACCATGGTATGTCATTCCGAATCTTTTGTCCTCATACTTCCCCTCAAAACGGTAAAGCCGAACGGTACATCAAATCCATATACAATATCATTCGGACCTTACTTGCTCATGCTTCATTACCTCTCTCTTTTTGGCATCATGCTTTAGAAATGGCTACATATAGCTTAAACATACTCCAAGCCAAAGTTCTAGGATTTAAGTCTTCCACTCAAATTCTATATCAACGTACGTAATCCAATCTACTCTGTCTTACGCATCTTTGGTTGTCTTTGTTTTCTTCTCTTCCTTTCCACTTCTATTCATAAATTGCAAGAAAGGTCCACTCTTTGTGTCTATTTTGGTTCTGCTTCAAACCATCGTGGTTCAAAGTGCTACGATATGTCGAATGGTAAAATTTATATTTGTAGTCATGTGAAATTTTTCGAAACCGAGTTTCCTTTCTCCAAACTTCACACACCTCAAAAAGAGGATTATAATTTTTTGGATTATTATCCGACTCTTACCCATTTGTAATCGCAGCTTTATTCTCTGTAAACCACTCAACCTCACGCTATAAGGGCTGCCTAACCCACAGCACACCCATCGGGCGTAGGGTTGAGGCACACTTGTCGTGCTGTTGCTTCTGCTTCAGCCGTTGGAAACCCAACGCACGTTGGGTCAGCTTCCGCGTCTGTAGCCCCGAGCTCTTCTCCTAGCTCGTCTCCCGCTGTCACTCTCTTTCCTGCCTCCTCTCTGCGGCCTTCTTCCAGCATACACACCCCTATTATGCAGCCTGCCAAGCCCGACACACATATCCCTTAGCCATCCCCCCACACAACCTTAGCAACACAAACACTCAGCTTGTTCCTATTTCCCATAGTATGATTACTAGAGCTAAAAACAGCATATATAAGCCAAATTCTAAATACTTTCAGAATTTAAACACCATGACTACCTCTAACATATCTCCCACCCTGTCAGCGCTATTCGTGACCTAAATTGGAAAAGTGCAATTTTAGATGAATATAATGCTCTTATTGCTAATAATACATGGGAATTGGTACCCCAGCCACTGAATGTTAATGTTATTAGGTCCATGTGGATTTTTCGTCATAAGAAAAATTCCGATGGTTCTTTTAAGTGGCACAAAGCTTGGCTTGTAGTTGATGGGAAAACTCAAAGGCAAAACATTGATTATGATGAGACTTTTAGTCCGATTGTAAAACCGGCTACTATACGCATAAATTAGCATTGCTTTATCAAAATCATGGACTATTCATCAATTAGATGTCAAGAATGCTTTCTTGCTTGGTTATCTCAATGAGATAGTCTATATGCATCAACCCATGAAGCAATTAATTTGCAAAAATGTGAAATTGCAAGTTTATGTGAAAAATGAACTCACCAAATTAAGCACCAAATATGACTTCATAAACATGCTTAATAAGGGTTATTATTGCAGTAGATTGATGGTGTAACCATACACATAATCTAACATTAACATGCCATAATTCATCAAGGTTTAAAGATTTAAAATTTTTCGTCAAAAATGAAAAATCTCTCGAAAAACATGTTTTTGGGTGGATTCTGGCTTCTGGACAGCGTTTGAAGAGGGTCAAAACTGATTTAGAACATCGATTCCACCCAAAATTCACTACTTTTGGGTCAAAATCTAGGTTCTTTAGCCAAAATTACTTTAAATACAAGATTAAAACTAATTAAAACGAGCTTCTAATCTAATTAGAAAGCAAAACCAAAAATTTAAATCCATTTAAATCACCTTAATTAATTATTAGTTACAATAATTAAATGAGCGCGCCTCCGATACCGCTATTGGGTTTCGTAGTATCCAACACTACGCGGAATGAAACCCTCCCAAAATCCGCACACAAATTAATGTAACTAAACATGCATATTAATTAACAATCACATAATTAATTAACAAATAGAGAGAAAAACAATCAAACCCTTGATGCGAGCTTCGCTCCTTTTAGAGCTTAAACTTGAAAGCGTAAAGCTCCACAAATGCGCAAGCCTCCAACGACTCTCACCCTCGAGACCCGACCCGAACGGCCCCTACCCCGAAGCTTAGTCAGGGCTATACCAAAAGAACTTAGAGTATTAGAACAAAGGTTTTCTCTTCTTGGAGATTCCTTAAAGTTCACAACTCAAGTGCCCTTTCCCAATGCCAAATGATTGGTATTTTTAGGGAAAGGTACCCTTAAATTCCAATCTCCCATAAATGTGGGAGAGTTGGTAAAATGAGAAAAAGAATGATTTAATTTAATTCTAAATTAAATTAAATATCCATGCAATTAGTAAACGACAAGTGGCACAAGAACAAGTGGTCCGCCCACCACGCGCCAGCTGGCAGCAGCTGCCTTGGGCAACAAGACGTGCTGTGGAAGCAGCCTTGTGCTCCAAGGTGTGCTGTCGCTAGGCTTTGGCGCAAGGCCTGGCTGGCTGCCAGCCTTGCTGTGCGGCATAGCCAGCCCACGCACAGGCCAACTTGCATGTTGGGCCTCATGCTGGGCGACTTTGCTACTTACATGGCCTAGCATGCTAGCTAGGGGCCTTGCTGCCCCATGAGCGACCTGCTGCCACACCCTTTGCTAGCCCAGCTATGCTGTCGGTGCGTGCTAGCGCTAGCTTGCGTGCGACCAGGTGCACCAGCCCTGCAAGCATGCTCGGCCAGCAATCATAGCACGCACATGCATGCTTAGCTTGCGGCAAGGAAATGCATTGCGGTTAGTGCCTTATGCTAGCCTAGCCTTCGCATGGCTAGGCCAATGCAAAGCTACGGCTTAGGTTAAACTTGTTGTTTGCTTGATTTCTCGTCTCGTCGAATCCTAAATTCGACTTGACTTACGACGCTTGGTTTCGACGCTCTAAGCTCGATATCCGACGTCTTTGTTCATAACTCTAATGAATCATTTAATCCTTCGGATTAATTCGTCGTTTCGGTTCGGTTATTCGATTGGGTGTGACTCGAAGGGTTCAGTCAAGATTAAGCTGTAATATTAATTATGCATTAATATCACTGATCGGAAGCGGCCTCCAGCTTGGCATTCCGATCACTTGACCTCATTGAATAATTAGCTTTCTAATAATTTCGAACCCTCTATCGGAATAATACACTTGTTCGATGGACATCATTCCTTTCAGAAAAAAGAGAGTCGAACGATCGGAAAAAGATCAGAAGTTCTGACTGTGATAAAACTTATTGTCGCATCGTGACAGGGTTATCGCGGCGCGATGAACTGTCGTTGTGCTATGGTTCATAAGATAGAAAATTTCGTATGGAGTTTTGTTTCTGATGGGTTTTCTCTGCAAAATATATCCGAATGTCTTCTGAAAAATTAAGGATTATCATAAGAGTTTTATTTCAACTCAAACTCTTGATCTTTATCATTTCGGGTAGGACAAATTAGAACCTTCTAGAAGATTCTAGTTGACTTGGGTTAGGAATATGATCATATGGGGCCTAAGTAAAATTTTTGGGCTCCATATAATCATTGGGTTGTACTAAAGGTGGGCCTAGGCTTGATTTAGTATTTTGGTCATATCTTATTCGTTTTGAGTCGGATTTGGGCTTATAATATATCGTTGGAAAGTTATTCTCATGTCCCATCCATACAAACAATTATTGGACTGAGAAAATGGACCAAAATAATCAAGATGGACGTTTTTATGGTTACTGGCACGAAATGAATGTTTTTAGGCTTAAGGGCACGAAATGGATCATTTTGGATTTAAGGACACAAAATGAATGTTTTTGGATTAAGAACATTTTGGGTAAGGTTAGAAAAATGGTCAAGGCTTAAGGATACTATGCGCAACATTTCAAATCTTTGCTAAACTCGTCAATCAAAACGCGAAAGGCACTCATCGCTGGGTTTGGCGTTTGGGGAGACACAATCAGGTGTCTACAATTATATGATGAAAGGAAGCGATTCACTACAATGAGCTGAGAAAAGTAAGTGGAAAAGTGAATGTACAAGAAAGAGGGTTTTTTTTTTACACACAAGAGGGGTTGTTAAAAGCATTAAACAAAAAGAGATTATTATCATAAACGAACGAAAAGATTACACCTCAGCTCCAAAAAGCTAAACTCATAATCCTTTTACCTAGAAGTCGACATAGTGACTTCATGAATATCTTCAAGAAAAAATAATATATATATATATATATATATATATATATATATATATATATATATATATATATATATATATATAATGAAAGGACACATTTAGGGCTAAATTTGAAACGAAGTTTCATACGTTTGAGAGTGAGAGAGAGAGAGAAAGGAAAAAAAGGGGGAGAAAAAAATTTACGTATTGTTTTTTTTTAACAGTTACCTTTTGATAAAACTAAGTTGTTCATATTCTAAGAGGTCCGTCCATTTGCAATTTGGGTTATGGGTTAAATGGTGTGTGTGAAATCTAGTTATCATTAGGCTTAAGTCAAGCCCTAGTGTTTAAGAGGGAGTTTTAGTGGTGAAACA
Organism: Chenopodium quinoa; assembly: GCF_001683475.1. NCBI lineage: Eukaryota > Viridiplantae > Streptophyta > Magnoliopsida > Caryophyllales > Amaranthaceae > Chenopodium > Chenopodium quinoa. The sequence goes on along the minus strand of NW_018744996.1, from coordinate 942,629 downwards.
AGTAAGCACTTGTTTGCAAAACGATTGTTGTGAACTTGAGTTGTAGAGGAACTAAAGCTGAGACCCAAGTTTAGTTGGTTTTTTTTTTTTGAAGGGCCTAGCCCGAAAGAATAATAAACAAACTATTGCCTTGTAAAGAGTTTCAGACTCTGTTTGGCAACACGTACTACCTGATATAGAGCTAAAATTGATAATGTACTAAAACTGATTAGGTAGTTGATTTCAATAACTATTTGATAAGACTAGTTGCATAAGTATTTGAATTTTTTTTTTGTTTTAATTAATAATTCATGCATTATACATTTAAATATTTTCGTAGTATGTTATAATTTAAAAAATACAAATACAAATTATTAAAATTTAAGTTGATGCTATGTGAATAAAAAAAAATGAAGAAAAAATCATCGAATCATATACTATTTCATTAATTGAACAACTAACATCACAATCAAAATAGAAAAATAAAAAGAATATTAAAATATCTTTTAAAAATGTCATTGTACAATATGTATTTTACCAGGTAGATAACACTACTTTCTCTTCCTTCCCTAACTCAAGGTCATGAATTCGATTCCTTACGACAAGATAAGGCATGCTAAAATCATTGAAATTTTTCTTAGGCTCGCAGCCATGGCACAGTAGGGCCCGACACGATGGCTGGTGGACTTGGACCATCCTTTTGAAAATTATGACACAACATGTAGCTTGTGGGTTGGCCGTGGGCTACGTATACCTACCCCAAAGCTCATGGGCTTAAAGCCACAAACCACTACTAGTTCAGTCTTATGTTTTAGACTCCCTTTTTCCTTAATAATACTATATTTTATTTTACGAAAAGTGCAAACCTTAAACAAAATTTTTTTTATGTAAGATGAAACCTTACTCTAATTTTCGACGTTGATCATCCTTTTCGGGTGTTGACCTGCGAAATGCACTTTTTTTCTTCTATTTGCACTCCTTTTCTCCTCCAAAGCTCCATTTTCATCTTCATATACTCTTACACCGTTATACCTCCAACCTTTTAATCTTCATTTTCATCTTCTTCATTTTTTCTAAAGTTTTAGCCATTAAAGTATGTATGTACTCTCTAAAATTCCTCTGCAACAATCTTTCTTTCCATTCCAACTCCTTTAACCATAAGTTTCCACAAACTCTAAAAATTTTGTTTCAAATTATGATATTTTCCCAATTAACCTTTAATACTGGCTTCCATTATATATAAGGATTGATTGTACACAAAGTATTGGGTATTTCGTGCGGCAACCATATTTCCTTCCCTGCTACAGTGCTACTACTCTCTCCTTCACCTTCAATTCCTCACTCTCTCTCTCTCCTCTCTCCTTTAACGGTGGTTGCTTTGGCTATCTCACTACACCACCCGCCACAACCATAGCTTATCTCTCCTCCTTCCATGGGTTTGTGGATATTGCATATGATGGAGAAATTTTGATTAATCCCGATCACAATCATCCCAACAACAACGAACAATCACAAGTTCTCCCTCTCTTTCTCTCTCATCCTGTTTAATTTATGCCGATTCCTCTTCAATTCAACTTTTCATGCTTATACTTTACAATTTATTAAAGCTTTTGTTCTGATTCTTGTAATCGTTTTGTGAGTGGGTTCGATTCGTCTTTTTCCCTACGAATTTCACTCATCTTCGATTTTTGTTCAAAAATCCTCTTTTATGGGCCGGGTTTCAATTCACAGTAGCTTTGTAAATTTTATGGATTGCTTGTGTTTTTGTCATTTAATTTTATGTTTTTGACTTTTTTTTTCTTTTAATTTTTAGAATTGCTAGGTTATTAAGTGGTTCGATTGCATTAATGTAATTGAATTATTACTATGTATAATCTAAGGTTTATATATTCCAATGGTTGAATAATGTATATTATGATAACAGTTGAAATGTAGTACCTTAAATTGTCAAGTATTGGGTTGATGAAGAACTTTGAAGCTGACGAATTGATAATGGCGTTTTTTTTCTTTTTCTAATGGATAATGGCGAGTACTGCAGACTTGCAGTTAAGATATGATAAGGTTTTGAGTACTTGGATGATATCTTTTAATTGGTTAAATGATGCCCTTTATATTTGTATGATATGATTAATTGTTTGGATAATATCGATTTATTGGTTAAATGATATTATTTATGATATGGTTAATTGTTTGAATGATATCATTTAATGTTTTATATATGTCCTCAATTGTTCTTATTATGTTCTCTATCGTTTTGAATATATCTTCTATTGCCCTTATTATGTTCTCTTTAAATTTTAATATATCATTTATATCCTCAAATAAACTGTACATATTCTCTATCAAATAATACATATGCTCCATTAAATAATATATATCCTCCAACAAATTGTACACATCCGCCATCAAATACTACATATCCTTCATCAAATAATACATATCCTTCAATTAACAAACTATACATATCCAAATTGTAAATATCCTCCATCAAACTGTACATATCCTCTATCAAATAATACATATCCTCTGATAAATTATACATATCCTCCAACAAATTATACATATCCTCTATCAAATAATACATATCTTCTAACAAACTGCTGATATTCTCCATCAAATAATACGTTTCCTCTAACAAATTGTACATATTCTCCATCAAATAATTCATATTCTCTATCAAATAATATATATCTTCCAACGATATGTACATACCCTCTAACAACAAATTGTACGTATCCTCTAACAAATAAAAAAATAAAATTAAAAAAATTAAAAATTAAAAAATTAAAAAATTAAATAAAGATAAAATAAAAATAAAAAAACAAAAATAAAAACAAAAATGAAAAAAAAAACATATCCTCTGCTTGTTGTTTTGAGGCTTGCCTCATGAAACTGTTGGTGAGGCTAGCCTCACGCAATAACTTATCTTGATTGTATCACAATGATTTAATTAGAACACTGAGAAGGGCTTTCAATTTCAAGGTATTATCCTCATAAACCTTGATTTTTCAAAAAAATTGAGAAGTATCATTAATGATGGGAATGTATTAATAGCTAACAAAGTTGAGCTTCCCATGAAAAAAAAAACATAAGAACACTCATCTAAATTTTCCTTAATTGCTTGACAATTGTGGTGAATTATAGGAAGATTTTATATCATATTAATGATGATGAACATGGCATTGTAGGAAGAGAGAAATTTGAGGTGAAATTGATAAAAGGGAGTGAAAATAGTGTATATAAAAGGTTGTTTGTTTGCATAAAAAATAAAAATAAATAAATAAATAAATAAATAAAAAAGAGAGGTTGTTTGTGACAAATTTTTTATTTTATTTGGATCAAACATGAAAATTTGTTACCACAGTTCTTGTTAATCAATAAGAAAAAAAATGTATCTATCATGTTAGATCTTTTAAGTGTCATTTTGATGTGTACTAACATCAAATCTATTAACTAATGCTAAAATAATACATGCTGATATCATCTTTCTCTAAATTTGTACACATGTCGCTTTCTCATAAAAAAATTTCCCGCCTAAATACTTTAATGACATCATCTTTATTTTGTATTTTTTTTAAAAAACTGAACTACTTTATTTTTATTAATTTGGAAACTATTTATGAAATTTGACTAAAAAATCAAATAGATGCTTCTACAAACTATTATACAAACTGTTTCGGGGTTTTCTGATGTCCTGCGGGAGAGTTACAATTCCGAGACTGGAACCGGACGCCTGTACCTGCAAAATAACGGAGACTCCTGAGAGCTCCGCCTCCAACGGTCAAGTTAGTACCTGATTAAGGAGTAATTAATACAGAAATTATAGTAATGAGATCTCTCTAGGTGAGAGTGCTTAGTGTTGGTAATCTGCGTCGTTAGCGAGATTAGCCGGTTGTTAATAACTCTGTTCTTCTCTGCTTGATCTCTTGATTATTCGATCCCATGATTAATGAGGATTAATCGAGTATTTATAGCCTTGAGAAGCGTGCAACTCTCTAGGTTTAAGGTAAACCTAGGGCTGATCGGGCCTCTAGACTGAATTGGGCCTTGATGGCCGGTTGTCCCATTTGGCATGGGTGGACACGTGGCGTGTCTATAGTGGTCCGTAGAGGACATATCTGTGATTGACACGTGGCAGGCTCCTGTTGGCCTTCGTGAAGGACACGTGGCGGAACCTGGTTGGTCCACTTGTCAGACGGTGATTGGTGGATAAAAATCCCCTAATCATTTGCCCCTCACAGGTGGCACGTGACTGGTCACGGGTCGCCTGTGACAGGTGTCGCACGGTGACAGGCGACGGCCTGTTACAGGTGTCACCTTGCAAACGGCCGAGAGATTTTCCCGCCCAAATTTTGAATTTGGAAGCGACCCTTCGCCTTCTCACTTTGCCTATAAAAGGAAGTGCTGACTTCGGTCATTTTCACATTTGAGAACTTTGCGAGAACATTCGGACCCCTGAACTTGCTCTGACATTTCGGACCTTTTCTGCCTACCGCCTGTTCTGACAAGCCGACTGACCCGAACTTCCAGGACTTCATCAACCGTCACTCGTTCAGGTAACTCAGTTCTCTTACTCTTAATTTTCTTTTTATTTTTTGAAATGGCACCATGGAAGCATACGACACGCCCTAAGTTAGTGATCAGCCGGTCACCGGGGACGGCTGAATCTAGGACTAGGAGTGCCGCCTGCCCTTTTCTGGACCCATCTTTGCCCTTTATACAAAGTCCGACTGTATCTGTGTCTATGCAGAACGTGATGGCCAGAACAAAAAAGACTGCTATGATATCAAACTCAGACGGCTCCTCCCAAAGGGTGCTCCTTAGTGAAACATCTGACCAGGCGCCAGATGTAGAACGAGGCGACTGTCAAGCCGACAGTTCTGAGAGAGGGGCCAAGGTGTTCCCTTCCCATCTTACTGTTGACATGTCTAATTTTCCTTCTGCTCCTTCTAAGGGAGAGGAGGCGGGCCCCTCTAGGAGAGGGGAGGAGTCGTCCTCCTCGGACTCGTCAGAGGACGAGTCTGAGTCCAGTTCTTCTGGCCACAGTTCTCCTGGCTCAGAAGAAAAACATAGCCGCCTACAAGAGGCGAGACGTTCTCATGCAGTTGAGAAGGGGGACAATTGGGCGGAGCCGTCCGCCTCTTACAGAGAGGAAAACGCCCCCTACTACTGCAGGGTACCCCGGGGCCGGATCGCAACCATGCAAGACAACGTGGAGAGCTTTATTGCTAACCACAAAATGGGCCCGGAATTTTTACTGTTTGTGCCGGATCCAGAAGATACTGTCGTCTGGCCGGCTGGTACCAGCTATGGTGACGGCTGCTTTGGCTGTTATGTGGCAGCCATCAAAGCTGGACTGCGCTTCCCATTACATCCGGCTGTTCAGCGGATTTTAGATGGGTATGATCTGGGGTTATGGCAGTTAGCCCCCAACTCTTGGGTAAACGTACTCGGCTATGTGGCCGGGTGCGAAATGTACGGGGTGGAGCCAAGCTTTGAGGCTTTCGCCCATATGAACTATCTCAGCCGGACCCCTAAGTCGGGAGGTACCGGCTGGTACCAACTAACAAGCCATAGGGGTTACCTTATGACAAAAGGTAAGGCGAACAAATGGAAGGATTGGCGGAACACCTTCCTTATTATCGAGGGTTCAGACACGGAGCTGAACAAACGCTTTAACAAGTGGAATAGGGATCCGCCTCTTCTCGCAGGCGGCCGCAGCATGCCGCCTGTTCCCCCAAAGGCTAAAAAAGAGATCCTAGACAAAGGACTCTTCAAAGTAGAGACTAGGGTGAACTCTACTTCAGGGGTACGAGAGCAAGTACCCCTAAACTGCGTCCCGAGCTTCAAGTGGCTCTATGACGAGTACTTCTTGGCCGCCTGTGGCCTCAGCAGTCGGTGCTCTAGAGGTAGCCGTCCTGACGAATACTCTGTTTTTTCACGCCTTGTTTACTTGGGATTTTTACTAACTTTGCTGTTTATTTCTTGCAGCTGACGCCATGAGTAAAATAACAGCATCCAAGACTGCAGCGACCATATTGCGGGCCTCGCTCATGAAACAGACGTATGCCGACTCCCCTAACAAGGAGGCACCCTTGGTAAGCTTTGAAAACTCTTCCTCTTTTAGTTGTCTTATGCATATACTAACTCTTTTTGTTTTCAGTCTGGCACTCCAAGGGCTTCTTCCTCGCAACAGCCGGACCCCAAGGCCCGGAGGACGACTGTTGCAAGCTCTCCTGGGTCTTCCAGGAAAACAGTGGCGGCTGAGAAGCAGCCGGCCACTTCTTCAAAAACCCAGGCGGGGCCGCCTAGATGTATGGACACTTGCTTGTAAAACTCACCCTTGCTTCCTTCTTGATTAGGTCTAACTTGTTTTTTCCTTTCGCTTAATGCAGCCGGCCCCCAGGGACTTGACTTGGTTGAGGTAGCCAAGTCTATGGTTAAAGTAGTTCCTCCATCTGACAGGGAGGCGGTCAAGGGTGCCGGCACCCTTGACCTTGATGGAATTTCAGGGGTCCTTGCTGAGGTATACTTAGTATATTTTTGAGCTTTTGAGTTCTAGGACGCCTGTTAACTTTTTATCTGGAAACTGACGCCTGTTTTTCTTTGTACTTAGGCCCTGCTCCGAGTCAACAGCCTACGCAAGCCGATTGATCGGAAAAGCAAAGAGGTAAAGGCCGCAAAGGCTATGGCCGCCTCCAGCTGTGATAAGGCAATGTTTCAAATTGCCCAAAATGAAGTACTGACCATTGATCTTCTTTATTATCAGGCGCAGGCGACCGCCGCTGTTCGGGCTCAGCTAGAGGCGGCCCAAAAGAAGGTTGACGAGCTGGAGGGGACCGTCACCAACCTTAAAGCCGAGCTGAAACCCCTTCGCCAAAAAATGCACTCTTACGAAGCCATGGAGAAATCTTTGGCCAACGTAAAAGAACGCCTGGTGAACCAGGAGAAGAGTCTTACCCAAGAGCTCTCGGATAAGGCCGAGCAAGAGAAACAAGAGCTCGTCCGGGAGATGGTAGAAGACTCCGCTCAAATCCAACGCATGACCTGGGAACGACTGTTCCCCAGTGCCGACTTTGCCTCATGGGAAAGAACGTACCGCCAGTGTTCGGAAATATATAATCAACAGATCCTGGCGGCTGCTGAAGAAGAGGCGTTGGATGGTGCGTTGGAGGAGGAAGAGCCGGTTGTGGCGCTTGTGCCACTTGGGGGTAAGGCATCAAAAGATGGTGCAGCTAAGGCCGAGTCCAGCAAGAAGAGTGCTGACCAGGCGGCTGCTGCTGATACTGAACTGCCCCCTTCTTAAGCTTCAAGTATTTTTTCTTTTCACGGCCTGCGTGCCGTTTGCTTTGTAATTACCCGGCCAGGGGGCCGGGGTTTTGAATATTCTGCTGGTCTTTTATGGCCGGCTCATTTTTAATCAAATTTTTGTTTTGGTTCAAATTTGTCTAAGTATTTTTAATTTGTTCACTAGACCGACTGTTGTGTATGGCCGAACGTTAAGACAGGTACAAATAGTAAGTATGCCGCCTATGCCCCTGGACGACTGGTTGTCTGTTTCCAGGATAGATGATCAGTCGGCCATTTAATCAATCGGTATTCAAACTCTTTATTCAATTTGACCAAGTAAATAGAATTACCTAGTAGCCAAGGAATTAAGTAGGAAAACAAGCGGCGGGTACCGGTTGTTTCCCTTTATTGCCAATGTTGGCTTTTAACTCGTTATTTGTTAACCTAGCAAGAGTATTGGTTGAGAGCCTTTGTTTATTAAAAACAAGTGGACGACTCATACCTTTTAGGCTCCATACTAAGTTTGAGTGACTATTAAGTTTGAGTTACTTAGTCTTCGTCACAATCTTGATTGAGTAGTAGAGGTATCAGGCGGCGTAGGCAGACTAGACCCCTTGATTCACCAATGTTTGTTGGCTATTAACTCAATAGGTTATCCAGTAGGAATAGGGGTTCGAGTGCCCTTGTTTGTTTAAAACAGGCGGACGACTCAAACTTTTTAGATTCCATACCAAATTTGAAGGAGTGACTATGAGTTAACTTTGGAGTTACTCAGTCGCCGTCACTTTTGTTTGAGAGGTAGAGGTACCAGGCGGCGTAGGCCGGCTAGACCCCTTGATTCGCCAATGTTTGTTGGCTATTAACTCAATAGGTACCCCCTGCATTTATCCCAAGTAATACAGGCGGTCATCTGACTCAGATGTCAACTGCTACCACTGGTTTGGTTAGTGATAGAGTTATCCTTGTCTCAGAAACGGCTACGTGGTTGTCCTTGGGGACAGTCGTATAGGTGCCGTGTAATTAGTTTATAGAACAATGTTCCACCCAAAAGGGAGCTGCTCTCTGCGACGAATTTCATCCGGAGGGATGCCGTCGGACGCCTGCTATGATGTTGGGACAGGTCGAATTAGTTTTGTAGATTTGATCAGGTGGCTTGGCGCCTGGTCTGATCATTCGGCCGGTGGCCTTGGTAAGTTCTTGGTGAACGTAGGTGCTAAGTAAAAGAAGGGTAGCCGCCTGTTAGTCACAGGATCGGCCAGGCCCTAATCTTTTTTAGCTAAGTATTGTGAGTAAAATACTCGATGGAGAGTAGCCGACTGTAAAGGAACAGACGGCATGCCCCTCTGTAGATAAAGAGTAAAACTCAATGGAGAGTAGCCGACTGTAAAGGTACAGACGGCATGCCCCTCGTAATACAAAATTGAATAGTAAGTGCAAACTTTATTAAGTAGCTCTTTACTTTACATCATTCAGAAGAAATATTTTTTAAGGTTATCTACATTCCAGGTTCGAGGCAACGGTTGTCCGTCTGGTGTTTCCAGACGGTAGGTACCGTCCCTGACTTCCTCATAGATTCGGTAGGGTCCTTCCCAGTTGGGAGTTAGTTTGCCAGACTCATTAGCCCTACCGACTGCTTCCATCTTTCTAAGTACAAAGTCCCCTACTTTGAGTGGACGCCTGTGTACTTTTTTGTTGTATGATCTAGTCATTCTCAGGCGATAGATCTCATGGCGCAAAACAGCATTGCCCCTCTTTTCAGGAAGTGAGTCTAATGCCAGGCGCATGGCTTCCCAGTTTGCCTCTTCGTCATATAGCATTACTCGAAGAGTCGGCTCGTAGTGTTCTATTGGAAGAACAGCTTCTGCACCATAAGTTAGGAGGAATGGAGTTTCTCCAGTCGCCCCTTTTTCAGTCGTCCTAATGGCCCAAAGAACATGTGGTAGTTCATCTGCCCATAGGCCGCCTGCTCGTTCAATCTTTTTCTTGAGACCGTCTGAGATGATTTTATTAAAGGCTTCTACCTGGCCGTTTGCTTGTGGACGGCCGACAGATGCAAAGTAATGTGCAATTCCTTGGTCTCCCAACCAGCTTTTGAGAACAGGCGTCTCAAATTGGGGACCATTATCAAAAACCATAGACATGGGAACCCCGAACCGAGTGATGACGTTTTTCCAAATGAATGAAATTACATCTTTCGTCTTGATTCCCTTTACAGCCTCCGCCTCTACCCATTTAGTGAAGTAGTCAACGGCAACAAGTATATACCTTCTGCCGCCTGTAGCAGGCGTATATGGACCCAGAATGTCCATGCCCCACTTAGCAAACGGCAGTGGGCTGTGAATGGTAGTGAGGTCAGTAGCTGGACGGTGAATTAATTTGCCAAACCTTTGGCATTTGTCACATTTTTTCACCATCTCCATTGCATCCGCTTCCAAAGTAGGCCAAAAGTAGCCCTGCCGCCTTGCCCTTTGAGCAAGCATCCTACCACCTATATGGGAAGCACAGAAACCAGAGTGAAGATCATCTAGTATCTCTCGTCCCTTTTCAGGAGTAACACACTTTAAGAAGGGTTGAAGGTACCCCCTCTTGTGAAGTTCTCCCTGTATCATTTCAAAACAGGAGGCTCGTTTTTTCAGTGCTGCCGCCTGTTGAGGATCATCCGGCAGTGTACCGTTTGTCAGATATGCCCTGATTGAATCCATCCAGGTTGAGCTTCTGTCTAGGATTCCAATAGGGTTTTCCTCGATGCTTCTCTTCTCCATTACTTCCCAAAAAACAGTTCGAGGAGTATCGGAGGAGGCGGATGATGCTAATTTCGAAAGTGCATCTGCCTGGTTGTTTTCTGATCTCGGCACTTGGATCAGATGGAAATCCTCAAGGGAGCCGACTGCTTGTCGGACCGCCTGTAAATACTTGATCATGGCCGGATGTGTTGCTTCGTATTCGCCATTGTACTGACTCACTATCAATTGTGAATCAGAACAGGCGTCTATTTTTCTTGCCCCTGCCGCCTTACACATGCGGATCCCGGCTAGTAAAGCTTCATATTCTGCCTCATTGTTTGAAGCCTGAAAACTGAAGCGTAGGGCATACTCAAACCTGTCGCCCTCTGGAGATTGACATACGACGCCTGCTCCACAACCATTTGAAGTAGAGCTTCCGTCCACATATACCTTCCAGACTTGGTCTGGAACTTGAGAGTCAGGAGGACGAGTCATCTCTACAATAAAATCAGCAAAGGCTTGCCCCTTCACTGCTTTTCTAGGCTCGAAAGTAATTTCGAGGCTCTGTATTTCTATGGCCCATTTGATCATTCGGCCTGACGACTCCATGATGGTAAGTGGCCGCTTGATAGGTTGGTCTGTATACACGACGACTGCATGTGCCAAAAAGTAGGGTTTTAATTTTTTAACAGCCATGAAGAGTGCAAGACCAAATTTCTCCACTAGGGGATACCTCAACTCGGCATTTTTCAGTACGTGACTGACAAAGTAGACCGGGAGTTGACAGCCGTCCCTTTCAGCAAGGAGCACAGCGCTTAACGCATGATCAGAGACGGCCAGGTACATGTAGAGATTTTCTTTGGGAAAAGGGCTGACCAGCCTCGGCAAGGAATGCAAGTGAACCTTTAATTTCTGGAAGGCGGCCTCAGCATCCGGCCCCCATTCGAACCTTGCCTTTTTCTTAATTGCCTGGAAAAAGTATAGGCATTTGTCGCCTGATCGGCTTAGGAATCTCCCCAAGGCCGCCAGACAACCCGTTAACTTCTGAACCTCTCGGACGGTACGAGGCGACTGCATGTCAATGACCGCCTGTACCTTCTCAGGGTTCGCCTCTATTCCTCTCTGGTTGATAAGGAATCCGAGAAATTTCCCAGACTCAACTCCAAATACACATTTCTTGGGATTGAGCATGACATGGTGCCGCCTGAGTGTGGCGAAAGTTTCTCGGAGGTCCGTCAGATGATCTTTCTGAAGTTTAGTCTTGAAAATCATATCATCAATATATGCCTCGACGTTTCTCCCAATCTGATCAAAGAACACTGTGTTTATCATTCGTTGGAAGGTAGCCGGGGCATTCTTAAGACCAAACGGCATGACCGTGTAACAGTATAATCCCTGATCTGTGACGAAGGCCGTCTTCTCCTGATCTTTCTTCCATAAAGGAATTTGATGGAAACCAGAATAAGCGTCCATAAAACTCATCAAGGCATGGCCGGCTGTTGAGTCGACCAGGTTATCAATTTTAGGCAGAGGGTAACTGTCTTTGGGGCACGCCTTGTTCAAGTCTGTGTAGTCTACACACATTCGCCAGGTGTCATTCGGCTTTTTAACAAGCACCACATTTGCAACCCAATCTGGGAAGTAACATTGCCGAATGAACCCTGCATCAAGTAATTTTTTGACTTCGGCGGCTGCCGCCTGACTTCTTTCTTCACCATGGTTCCGCTTCTTTTGCCGTACCGGCTTCTTTTTCGGATCCACAGCGAGTTTATGTACTGCCAGATCAGGACTAATGCCTGGCATTTCATGGACTTCAAATGCAAAGATGTCCTTGTACTCTTTCAACAGGTTGTGAAAGTCGTCACCAAGGTTTCTCAGAGCAGTCGTCCCAACTTTGACTGTTCGGTCAGGACGGGAGTCGTCTAATATCAGGTCCGCATGCTCACCAGCCGGCTGAGGGCGGAACTCATCCGGCCGCTCCTCTGCCAATGATTGCTATTTTCTTGCTTTTCTTGCGGACTCTGTTTGGGACGCCTTTCTTTTTCTGTCGCCTGTTTCTTGAACAGGCGCACTCTCCTTGACATTGTCAAGGTCTGTTTTTTCTCCACTTGACCTAGTGGTCATAACAGTAGGCTTGACATCCGAGAGATAGCACTCTCGGGCCATCCTCTGATCTCCCCTTAGGGAGCCGACTGTTCCATTATCCCTTTCAAACTTAAGCAGCATAAGTGACGGGATTATAACAGCCTTGGAATTATTCAGGGTTGGTCGACCCAGAATCATGTTGTAGGCCGAGAGTTCCTCTACCACTAGGAACCGGACTACCATGTGTCGTCCTTCCCCTTTTTCGCCCAGGCGAATGGGTAGATCTACTCGTCCCAGTGGGTGGACGACTCCTCCTCCAAAACCTATTAAAGGGTGGGAGGCCGGATGTATGCAGTTTGTCTGATATTTCAGTTTTGACAGACATTTGCTGCTGATGAGATCTGAAGAGCTCCCGGTATCTATGAGGATTCGGCCAACTCTCTGGTTGGCCACTTTACATTCAATAACGAGAGGGTCGTCATGCGGCCCCCTTATTCCTCCTAGATCCTCTTCAGTGATGACAATCTCAGGAAATGTATATTTGGACGGCTGTTCTTGGTGAACGGAATTTACATCTAACCGCCTTATATTATCTTTGTTGCCCCTAATAGTGGGGCCGCCTCCTGAGAAGCCGCCTGCAATGGTGTAGACGACTGCATCATCTGTATCGGAACTGTCGGCCTGTTGATTCTTTTTGGCCGACTGCTTTTTTGAGGAAGTATTCCCGTAGATTTCTTGACATAAGTGTCAAGATCACCTTGATCAGCCAAGCGGTCTAGGTACCGCATGAGACTGATGCAGTCATTGGTGTGATGACCAATGTCATCATGATAAGCACAGATTTTGTCTTGGTTCCGGTTGCTCGCGGAACCCTTCATGGGGAGCGGCTTCTCAATTGAGAGCCGTCCCTTTATTTCTTTTAGGATAAACTGGTTATCCTTGTTAAACACATACTTTGGGGAGTATGGTTTGAATTCTTTTTTCTTTTTCTGGGCCGGCTGTTTAGAGGAATCAGCCGCCCAGACCTCTTTTCTTTTTTCATCTTTGTTGGACGACTGTTTCTGTCGTCCCTCTCTTTTGTCGAACCTCTTCCCGTCCGACTGTTTCATCGTACACAGATCAGTCGCCTGTATATAGGCTTCTGCTTCAATCAAGGCCTCTTGAAGAGTCGCCACCCTTTTTCGAACTAAATCAAATTTGAAGGTAGACCCGTCTTTGAGACCTCTAAAAAAGTCAGTATAAGCTACCTCATCCGGTAACCCCTGAATCTGTATTCTCATCAGGTTGAACCGCCTGATGTAGGAACGAAGCCCCTCTTTCTCGCCCTGCTGAATTGTTCCCAAATCAAGGGTCGTTTTCTTCGCAGGGATGTTCATTGCGAAGTTGGAGGCAAATAAGTAAGCAAGCGTCCTGAAGCTGTTTACACAACCAGTCGGCAGGTTGCCGAACCATTGCTGTGCAATTCCCTTGAGAGTCGCTGGGAAACATTTGCACCAAGTGGGATCATCCAACCCTTGAAGGTACATCAGGTTGGTGAATGCCATCAGATGGTCTTCTGGGTTAGTAGTGCCGTCATAGGCGCCTACTAGAACATTTTTTACTTTGGCCGGCTGAGCGGCTTCAGTAATTTCCTTGGAGAAGGCCGACGGCTGTTCACCAAGTCTAAGCAGCCGTAGCTGCCAGTCCATAGGTTGGACGTTTTTTGCTGCAGGTCCACCAAATGGAGGTGGCTGCATAAAATACTGTTGCTGCGGCACAAATGGTAAGTTTGGTACCGCATGGGCACTATGAAAGCCGGACTGACGGGAGGTGCCGCCTGACTGACTCTCATGGTACGACTGAGTATGCCTCATCGAGGCATTTCGCAAACTGTCCTGAAGATTTGAAGTAGAAGCCGACTCTGATAATCGGTCACTCTTCTTCTGCTCTAGCAGGTGCCGAGCATCTGTGAACGTTTGCTTTGACCCGTCCGCCTGAATATGACGAACCGGTTTCCTATTTCCCGTAGGATAATGGAGTTTTGTGAAATCAAGAGCAGACGGCTCCCGCTTCTTGGATTTAGGATGGGGAGTCGCCTCTCGCCCTTGAACTGGCTTCCTCTTCAGTGAAGTGGAAGGTTTCTTGGCCGACTGCTCTTTGACTGAAGCAGGCGGTTTTTTGTTGATCAACTCTTGGATCTCTCCCTTGAAGTCCCTCATGAAGGTCATGAGTTCGTTCCTTGTGATGGGAGCAGACCCATCAGTCGGCTATTGCCGAGCAAGCGGTGCGCCTGCTGGCTCGCTTCCTGTTTGAGGATACTCCCGTTCCCTCATTTCGGTATGACGGGTACGTCGGGCCCTTAGGGTCCCGTCTGGAGCTGTATGAGTTTCAACTTCAAATTCACTTTCGGTATCATGGTCCGACTGAACTTGAGGGTCGTCTAGGGGACGCCTCTCTTCTGGAGTCGGTACAGACTTGGATGCCATCTCTGAAGTACTCTCCCACAGACGGCGCCAAATGTTTCGGGGTTTTCTGATGTCCTGCGGGAGAGTTACAATTCCGAGACTGGAACCGGACGCCTGTACCTGCAAAATAACGGAGACTCCTGAGAGCTCCGCCTCCAACGGTCAAGTTAGTACCTGATTAAGGAGTAATTAATACAGAAATTATAGTAATGAGATCTCTCTAGGTGAGAGTGCTTAGTGTTGGTAATCTGCGTCGTTAGCGAGATTAGCCGGTTGTTAATAACTCTGTTCTTCTCTGCTTGATCTCTTGATTATTCGATCCCATGATTAATGAGGATTAATCGAGTATTTATAGCCTTGAGAAGCGTGCAACTCTCTAGGTTTAAGGTAAACCTAGGGCTGATCGGGCCTCTAGACTGAATTGGGCCTTGATGGCCGGTTGTCCCATTTGGCATGGGTGGACACGTGGCGTGTCTATAGTGGTCCGTAGAGGACATATCTGTGATTGACACGTGGCAGGCTCCTGTTGGCCTTCGTGAAGGACACGTGGCGGAACCTGGTTGGTCCACTTGTCAGACGGTGATTGGTGGATAAAAATCCCCTAATCACAAACTGTTAATTGTTGGAAGCTCAAATAATAATTTTAATGACATTGGTTCTAATTATATTTTTTGAAGCATTGGTGCTAATTATATACTATGAATTTTTTTTTCTTCAGATTTCATTAATATGCATTCCTTAAATAATTTTCTTTTGACTATTTCAATTATTAATTGTAAGTAATTTGGTTCATATAGATCCTTAAATGTAAATTACTTTTATATTTAATTATAATCTTTATATACAATATAATGCAACAGAAGATAAATTACAAGAAAGATTAATTCTAACCGTGCATCGCACGGGGATAACCTAATATCTATAACAATTACAAACTTTAAAATATCTATAATGTTATTAATGTAAGACCTGTTTCAAAAACCATAAAAAATCAAATGAGACAAACAAATACGAACGGAGTGAATTCTAGGCAACAATCGCTCAAGTCTTCCGCGCTAGGTTGGAACAACGAAACCATTATTGTCTTCCAGTAATCATGCAACATATGAAGTACACTCATTAGTCGTACGCGTTAACTTTAAGTAATCAAAATTACATAAAAAATTCACCCACTCTAGTATTTAGCATTAGTACTAGTATTACCACTTGACCAATATAGCCTAATAGAGTAATAACTTGAATTCTTTAACCAACCTGACGGTTATCCCACCGTTCATCTGACGGCGACTGTTGTAAGACAGCTAAACCCCTTTGGCGGCCCTTGACCTCTTCCCTCATCTTTCCCACTTTCTCTTCTTTCTTTCCCCTTCATTTTTTTTTTGACTTTTTCTCCATTTTTCTTCCCTATTAAAATCCTTATTACAAATATTATTTCTTTCTTTCATACATCAAATCTTGTACTACTGTATTTTGTCTTTCTTTGCTGATTTTGTTATTCTTTTGTGTCACTTTCTGGGTTTAGTTGTCAATCATTCCCTATTTTCTGCTGGAATACTCTCATACACCACCAACTTCTATTACAAAACTTTTTAAGTTTTTATTAGATTTCCAACTATTTTTTGTTGTTTTTGAGCAGGAAATTTAAGGGTTCTTCAGCTTATCATCCAAATCTTTCAGCTTTATTCATTCAGAGCTCATTGGATCTAGTAAGCTGCAATTTACCTTTTTCCATTTCTGGTATTTCATTTCTTTTGTTACTTTCTACTTTTAGAATGTTACAGCACCAAAATCCCTCCAATTTTTGCTCCTTTTGAATGTGTATTATGCTGGGTTTTGATTGAATTTCATTGGGTTTCTGATAATTGGGTTTAGTTCAGTATCCTGTAAAACCCTCAATTTTGCTGTAGTTTATGAGCTAAATTGCTCTGCTTTAGGTTTTCCAGTTGTTGATTTGTATTTTTTCTTGATTCAATCTACTGGATGAATTATTGATCTGAAATCCCACCTGTTTTAGTTCATCTTCATTAAGATCCAAAATTTTGTTCAATCATGAAACTGTGTAAAATGGCTTACGATGTGGTCATACTTGTATCCTTTATGGTGTTTCTAGCCTCCTTTCTTGGGAGAGCTAATGCTGCTGCAACTAATTACCTCATAGATTGTGGATCCTCTCAAAATACCACGGTAGGGGACCGAGTTTTCATGGCTGATCGATACTCGACTCGATTTCTTTCCACTCCACAAAATGTTTTGGGGAGTATTTCTGCCAACTCTACCAATTCCTTCTCTAATTTGTCTATTTACCAATCTGCTAGAGTTTTCACTGGATTGTCAAAGTATTCACTGCCCATCACTCAGATGGGGAGATACTTTATTCGCCTTTATTTCTATCCGTTTGATCACGAGTCATACAAAATGAGCAAAGCTGAGTTCAGTGTTTCTGCTCAAGAGTTTACACTCCTCAGTGATTACACTCCTGAGAAATCTGCTGGTATGAAAGAATACTCGGTGAATGTGACATTGAACACCCTCGTTATCGCCCTCAGCCCCTCGGTGAACTCATTCGCTTTCCTGAGTGCATTGGAAGTTGTCTCAGTCCCAGATTTACTCATTGCAGATGATGCCAGCTTAGTCAATCCGACTGGAAGGTACAACGGCCTAGTGTCACAAGCATTAGAGACGGTTGCTAGGGTAAATATGGGTGGACCACTTGTCAATTACAATAATGACACCGTTTGGAGAACCTGGGTTACTGATGATAGTTTCTTGCTGAATAAGGGTTCTGCTGTAAATGCCAATAGTACTTCAGTTGTCAACTATGAGCCGGGCCATGCAGCGAGGTACAGTGCTCCAGTTAGTGTTTATGGCACAGCTAAAGAGATGAACTCGATGAGTAGTCCCACGGCTAATTTCAATGTTACATGGGAATTCACTGTGGATGTGGGATATCAGTATCTTGTGCGCTATCACTTCTGTGATATCGTGAGTACATCCTTGAATGAGTTGTATTTTAATGTTTTTCTTGACTCTTGGATTGTTTCTCGTGATACCGATCTTAGTACTATGACTGGTGCTTTGGCAACCCCAGTGTTTATGGATGCTGTTACACCATTGACAACCAGCAACAAGCTTCGGGTAGCTGTTGGTCCATCTCCTCTATCTAATACGTACCCTCAAGCGATCTTGAATGGTCTGGAGATTATGAAACTCAATAACTCCGAGGCCAGCCTCAGCGGGAAGGTTCTTGTCCAACCTCCATCTAAGAGAAGCTCGAAAGAGATAGGGCTGATAGTGGGTCTTGTTGGAGGTGTTTCCATCCTTTTACTGGCTGCTATCCTTATCTTCTGCTGTAGAAGAAGAAGCAAACTTAAGCGTCAAGGTCTTTCAAAAACATGGATTCCTCTATCCCTTACTGGAGGGACTTCCCACTCAATGGGAAGTAAATTCTCCCATACTACAGCTACAAGTGTTGATTACAACTTGAGTTATCGAATCCCTTTTGCAGTGGTTCAAGAAGTCACAAACAATTTTGATGAGAGTTTAGTTATTGGAATCGGTGGTTTCGGGAAAGTCTACAAAGCGGTTTTAGCTGATGGTACAAAAATTGCTGCTAAGAGGGGTAATCCTCGGTCCCAACAAGGTCTTGCAGAGTTCAGAACTGAAATCGAAATGCTTTCACAGTTCCGGCACAGACACTTGGTGTCCTTGATTGGATATTGTGATGAAAAAAATGAGATGATTCTGATCTATGAGTATATGGAAAATGGGACCCTGAAGAGTCACCTCTATGGCTCGGGTCTTCCTAGTATGAGTTGGAAGCAAAGGCTTGAGATATGCATTGGGGCAGCTAGAGGGCTCCATTACCTCCACACTGGCTATTCAAAAGCTGTAATCCATCGCGATGTAAAATCAGCTAACATTTTGCTCGATGAAAACTTCATGGCAAAAGTCGCTGATTTTGGCCTTTCAAAGACAGGACCTGAGATCGATCAGACCCATGTCAGTACAGCTGTCAAGGGTAGTTTCGGATACCTTGACCCCGAATATTTTAGGAGGCAACAACTTACTGAGAAGTCAGATGTATACTCATTTGGGGTTGTCTTATTTGAAGTGCTTTGTGCAAGGCCAGTTATAGACCCAACACTTCCAAGGGAGATGGTGAATTTAGCTGAATGGGCAATGAAATGGCACAAGAAAGGGCAACTGGATCAAGTTGTAGATCCCACTCTTGCAGGAAAGGTCAAACCCGAGTCCCTCAGAAAATTCGGAGAAACAGCTGAGAAATGTTTGGCTGATTACGGTGTTGACAGGCCTACAATGGGAGATGTGTTGTGGAACTTGGAGTATACTCTACAACTTCAAGAAGCCGTTATTCTAGATGATCCTGAAGATAACAGCACCAACATGATTGGTGTTCTGTCTCCTCAAATCCACAATTTTAGCGAGAATGATAACAGTGTTACTTCTGTAGCGGAGGAAATGACCGCTGTTGAGGATCATTCGGGTGTTTCAATGAGTAAGGTCTTCTCACAGATAGTAAAGAGTGAGGGTCGTTAAGGCGTTCACACTTTTTCGAAGTCTTGAGAGATACGATGCTTCTCTTTCGATTAGTAAGAACTGCAGGTCATACTTGAATTACCAGTTTCATATGAATTGGACTCAATAATTTTATTTCTGTACAAAAGTGATTGACTAAGGCATCAAAACTATATTCTGAGTTCTGAAACCTGTTGGTTAACATTCAGTATCATATCTTTTTTTGTTTTTTTGTTTTTTTGTTTTTGTAATGTTCCCCTTTGTATTCTTGTCCTCCCTGTAATGATCTGGTTCCTTGGTTC
The DNA here is from genome assembly GCF_001683475.1 of Chenopodium quinoa. Taxonomy (NCBI): domain Eukaryota; kingdom Viridiplantae; phylum Streptophyta; class Magnoliopsida; order Caryophyllales; family Amaranthaceae; genus Chenopodium; species Chenopodium quinoa. Next base: position 923,270 of record NW_018744996.1, on the reverse strand, counting down.
TTAGATTAGACTTCCAGGAAAAGTTAATGCTATTATCGATGATCATACCCTAATAATTGTATCCTTGTTGCAGAATGATTTGCACCAATTATATTCTTCATTATGAATTCTATGATTCTATAGTGTACTTTTTAATAAAGTCTGTTTGTTCCCTTGTGGTGTGTTAAATTCTCTATTGTTAGCATTAAATCTTTTTTTTTTTGACGAGGCATTAAATCTTCACAATATTGAATGTGACTTTGTTCATTTCGCCTTATAAAAAGTCTTAAGGAAATATTGATAGGTTCAAATATGGTGATCCTCCCGCACCATCAGCATGACCTTAATCAGTCGACAATCATTGAACCAACTCCAACTCGGCTTAGTCGCCTTCACCAACGGTCCAGCACCACCACCAAGATGACCGCAGATGCTCGTGAGTCGTGACTATATGATGCATTAATGATATACTCCGTGGTACAAACTCTCTGGATTTTTTTATTAGCCGATTTTTGAAGTTTTCAATCCTCCCGAATTCACATGTAGAATATAGATGACTTGATGGAGTGGGTTATGGGCACATGGTAGTTGCTAGCAACATTATTTGAAGCCTGAAATTCACATGTTAAAAGAGACCATCTTATCCAAGCAAGTGCGCGTGATTGCAGGAACAGCTTGATTAATACGACTAATCACAATTCTTTACAGTAACCTAATTTCCACAATTCCACACTCTTCCCATCACCACAAAGGCACAAAATACCAAATTATTTAGAGGGATGTATATACTTTGTAAGTGCATAATTGTGGAAGCCGGATGCACAAAGAAAATGTTAAGTAGCGTTTTTGTAAAAAAATCAACAAAAAAATTTCAGCTACCAAAAGTGATAGGCGTGACAAAAATAATACTTAAATAGATTTCCTAATTATGTAGTAGGCTAAGTCAAGGTCGATCCCACATAGAAAAGATTGTTTAATAAGCAACTTTTATCAATGACAAAACTGAAAAAGAAATAGAATAATGGATTAAATAACTACGACTACTCAAATATAAAATACGAATCAAATAATAATAAAAACATCTAGAATTAAGTATCACCACTAGCATAATCAATACAAGACAAATTATTACCCCAACCAATTAGTTATATGTTCACAAAGAAAGGTATGCCCTATAAAATACCAAAGATCACTCCCGAGTTATCATTGGCTTCCCTAATTAACAATCAAACCTACTTCCGTGGAATCATGCAAATTATAGACATTAAGTCCGGCACCCTAACTTCCTAATAATCCAGTCTACCTACTTTCGTAGAGAATTTCATATCCTTAATTGACATAATCAAATCGTCAAAACCCAACTCCCGTTGCGATCAAGACAATATAATAATAACAATACCAATTAAATCTAATCTAGTATATTGGCATAAGCACAATCAATTAAGCATGAACAATATAAACAATTAATTGAGAATTTAAAAGAATAAATCAAGTATAAATTATACTTTGTATTAGGGTTCAACCTAACCCAAGAATAAAATACTACTCAAGCATAATTAAAAAGACAAAATTCATAGAAACATAAGCAAGAATGAATAAAGGAAGAAATTTATTAATAAATCTAAAGTAACAAACTAAAAACTAACAAGTGAATTGCTGCTCCTAATATCTTGTATCAGGCGGCTAGCCCCCCTTTTTCTCTCTAATCTAATGATGATATATGCAAGCATGAGTATTAGGTAAGTTGAGTGGAATTAGGAGTCCCTAAAATTGGCCAAAAATCTATCCAAATCCCCTTTTAAACGTCATCCAACAGAAGGCCGCGGGTAGGTTGCAGAGTAGTGGTACGAGCCGTGGGTAGGCCGTGGACTAGGCTGCCATGCCTTCTCTAGATCTTCCTTGACGTGCTGGCCATGGGTAGGCCGCGGAGAAGTGTTGCAAGCCGCAACCGGGTTGCGGAGTAGGCTGTTATTTAGCTCTTTTAATGAAATTCCTTTCACTTTGTCACATAAAACCATCTCCAATTCGTAACTCAACTCGAACAACAACTTATTCCTACGAAACACAAAAAAGAACTCCAGGAAAGTAATATCGAAATATATAATAAAATGACACTTAAATAATTAAATGTAGGAAGAAAGCACGATAAATATCATATAAATATGGCATATAAAACGTGTATTTTATAATGTTATAAAAAATATTTATGTAATAAAAAAAAAAAACACTAGATAAACGGTTGTTGTTTATCATGATGATAAACTTGTATATTCTTGAATTGGAGTTTCCAACTAGGCTTCGCAATAAACATCGATTGTTTATCATGAAATCCTGATATACTTGTATTTTCTCGAATTGGATTTTCTAATAAGGCTTTGCATTGCAATTATTTAGTTTAATTTAGGATTTTCCAACTGGGCTTCACATTGATAATAACCATATAGTGTTCGTGTTGTTTTATTTTTGAATTTTTGACTTTTGGTACCTCGAAAATAACCTATGTTGACTTTTGATACACATTTAAAATTTTATTTTATTTTATTTTACTACCTATCAAATTCTAAAAATATAGCTTTTGGTATCAACTAACGGGGTTAGCTAATTATTTTTCTTCCTCGTATTGTGTGCCGAAAAATGTCATGTTAAGGTTTTGGGGTCATTTAAGCCCTTAAGGATTCAAATTGAACTCAAAATTGGCAAAAAAAAAAACATAAGTTCCTCGTTTTGCGTGCCATAAATTGTATTGTTTTGTGTGCCATTATTTTTTTACCGTGAAAATTATTCGGGTAAGGTTTTAGGGGTCATTTTAATTCTTAAGAATCAAATTGAGCTCGAAATTGGCTAAAAAATAATGTTAGTGTCTCGTTTTGCATGCCGAATTGACATTATTAGACACGCAACAAGAAATTTACAATTTTATTTGCCAATTCCGAACTCAATTTGATTCCTTGAGGAATAAAACGAACCCTAAAATCTTACTGCAACATTTTTTGCGGCAAAAAAAAATTAATGACACGCAAATTATTTGAAGCCTGAAATTCACATGTTAAAAGAGACCATCTTATCCAAGCAAGTGCGCGTGATTGCAGGAACAGCTCGATTAATATGACTAATCACAATTCTTTACAATAATCTAATTTCCACACTCTTCCCATTACCACAAAATACCAAATTTGCGTAGGTGGATCCGGGGATATATATAATTTGTAAATGCATAATTGCTTATACATTTATTTTAATTTCAAAAAGAGGTGAATTGGATTGAGGAGGCCCCTATTTATCATCATGATTAAAAAATAATAATAATAGTAATTAAAATTAAAAAAATAAAAATTAAAGTTGTCTAATGTGGTTTTTGTAAATAAATCAATAGAAAAAACTCAATTAGCATGACATTTCTGTAATAATATCAACATTTATGAAACAAAAAATCTCAGTCGATGTTTCTATTATAAAATCAACATTTGTAGAGTTCACATTTAATAAAAAGTTGTTGATTTATCTGTAAAGATGACACTAGATAAACGTTTTGTTGTTTATAATGAAGATAAACTTGTATTTTCTCAAATAGGTTTTTGCAACTAGGCTTCGCATTGCAATTATTTAGTTTAATTTTAGGATTTTCCAACTAGGCTTTATGTTTCGGGGTTTTTTGGAATCCCTCAGGATACATGTTGTGAATATGTCCAGACGGCCGCAGACACCTGCAAAACAACGAATATTCCGGTTGACGGAATATTAGCTCCAATGATCAAGTTAGTGATCGGAAAACGAAAATATTTAGAGTGAAAAAGTAGAGAAAAGTTAAAGCAATTTAATATGCCTTGAATGATATGTAAGTGTCTAATTTATTGCGTCGTGGTAGATGTGTTTGGTTAATTTGTTGGTTGTTAAAGAAATATAAAATTAAAGGTTGGGTAAGAGATTAGGGTTTGTGACTCCGTAACACACATTGTTGTAAGTATGAGTACATGTTGAGTGTTTATAATTGATTAATTATATTGGGTAATTGGTAGTGTAATTTAGTAATTATTGTGTATATTGCTTGAATGGTGATTGTTATGTGGGTATTGTAATGTGATTAAATGAGTGGTTTAATTTGGGATAAGTCAGTTTTTGTATCTTTAAATTTTGTTTAGTTGTCGTTTCTGATTGATGGTTGGTGAATTTAGTTTGACAACTGATGGACATTTTGGGGTCTATTTAGTAATGTCAGTGGTTTTCAAATATTGGCTTAATGGTCTGTGTAGTCATTGAAAATGGGCATAATAAATGTTATGATGTTGTTCTTTATATTGTGTTGTTATGTTGTGTTGTTTGTTATTGTTTGTGCTTGTTGTTGTTGGGATATAATGATCCACTGGATTGAGTTGTGGATGTATATGTGTTGTAGGTGGGTGTTGGTGAGGCACTTGGAGAAGATAGTGAGGTTGATGTATATGTTTATGAGGAGGGGTTAGAGAGTGGGGATGGATTTACAGAAGGAGATGAAGAGGAGGATGAAGAGGGAGAAGGAGATAAGGGAGAAATACAGGGGTTAGATTTTGAGGAAGTAGAAGTTGAGGGTGGTGTTGAAGATGAAGGGGCAGAGGCAGGAGGTTCCTCATTCATACCCTAAAGAAGAACACAGTAATGGTGAACACTGTGTTTGGTGTGGAAGAGGAAGTACCACCCCCAACTTTGGGCATGGTATTTGGGGGTTGGGATGAGTTGAATACCTATTTCTGGAATTATGCTAGACAAAAGGGTTTTAGTATAGTGAGGACTGCTTCTGGGTGGTGGATGTGAAGAAGGAATTGGAAAAGGGAAAGTGTTGTAAGGAGAGAAGGAATGTTAAGTGGACTTGTGATTGTTATGGTTATGCTTCAAGGAAGCGTAAACAGGATGCACTGAAGGAAGGGTTGTTGCAAGATGAGGAGACATTTCATAAACGGAAGACTAAAAAGTGCGGTTGTCTTGTGGAGTTGTATGCCAGTGTTGATGAGGAAGGGAACTGGGTTGTTCGAAGGCTGAATTTGGAGCACAAAGGTCACATTGTTACTCCGGGAAAGTCAAAGGATGTAGCGATGTACCAGAAGCACGAGTTAATGGTGAAAAACAATCACTTGGTCAAGCAGGTGCATATGGCGAAGAAGTCTAAGCTGAAGGTATCCCAAATGTACAGTTGTTATGCTCGGGAGCGTAATGGAGTGGAGGAGATGACATTTACGCAAAGAGACTTGGAGAATGCAGTGGCTCAGAAAACCAGACTTGAGCTTACTAAGGGTGATGCAAATGGCATGACATAATACTTCAACAAAATGAGTGCCGACAATCAGAATTTTTTCCATTTATGTCGGTTTGGGAAGGATGGCGCATTAAAAGATGTTGTGTGGGTAGACGCGAGGAGTAGAGCTGCGTATGAGGAGTTTGGAGATGTTGTGTGTTTTGACAGTACGTATTTGACAAACAAATTTCACCTTCCCTTTGATGTGTTTATCGGTGTGAACCATCATGGGCAGAGTATTTTGTTTGGGTGTGCATTGATCTCTCAAGAGACGGCGGAGACGTATGAGTGGGTGTTGAGGACTTGGCTACATTGCATGGGGGCTAAAGCTCCTATCTCAATCCTAACGAATCAAGATCCGACGATTAGGAAAGCTGTAAACTTGACTATGCTTGAGAGTTGCTATAGATGGTGCATATGGCACATACTTCAGAAGTTTGGGAGGTATGTTGGTAAGCATGAGGACTATGAAGCTGTAAAGGATAAGTTTGAAAATATCATTTATGGTAGTTTAGATGCTGATGAATTTGTAGATTGTTTGGTGGACGCAATTAATTATTACAAACTAGGAGATAATAGTTGGCTTGAAGGTACTACACTTCCATATGTTTTTTTTTTTTTTTTTTTTTTTTTTTTTTTTTGGTGATTGTTAGTGATTTTTGTTAGAGTATGCAGAGGTGGTGTAGCTGGCTGTGCGCAGGGGACTGGAAGCTATTTCCATTCTGACTTAGAGTAGGAACAGGTTTAGTGGTAGACTTTTGTACCACTGAATGTTTTTTTTTTCCAATTTTCTTATTTGTGGCACATTTCGGAGTGAATGTACCATTCATAGGAGTCTAGGTGTATGAGGTTTGTTTGGTTTTAGATAAGCCAATAATTGCAATTTTTTGAAATGTAGGGCTGTATGAGGAAAGGCACATGTGGATCCCAGCGTATTTGAAGCATTTATTCTGGGCCGGGATGAAAACGACCCAACGATCGGAAAGTTTCAATCACTTTTTCAAAGGTTATGTTGACAAGCATACAATGTTATTTGAATTTGTGCTTCGATACTGCGATGCAATGCAAATAAGGGCCGAGTCAGAAAGAATTGCGGACTCCAACACAATACGGTACGTCAGGCATTTAGCTACCGATTTCCAAGCGGAGGAAGTGTTTCGAAAGTGTTACACGGATGCCAAATTCAAAGAAGTTCAGCGGGAGTGCAAGAGGATGTTGTACGTGCGTCGCCTAGATGACTATGAAGTTGGTGAAAATCAAGTTGAGTTTGTTATTGAGGACCGAGTGTGGATCAAGCCAAAATATGCAAAGAAAGAATCTGTGACTAAGATACGGAGATGCTACAGGGTGTGCTATGACAGTAATACATATGAAGCAAGTTGTGACTGTAAACACTTTGAGTGCCATGGAATCATTTGTCGACATATAATCTTTGTGTATGACCATTGTGGTGTTTCCATTGTTCCTGAGAAGTATATTCTACGTCGTTGGAGGAAGGATATTCAAAGGAAACACACACGAGTGAAAGTAGCTTACCATGATCCACTTAAAACCGATGAAGCAAGGCAATATCACAAATTGATGGGGATATATGAACCTATTTGCTCAAAGGCTTCAGCTTGTAAGGAGGGTGTTGAGGCTATGGCAGAGTTGTTGCAATTGATGGACATCAGAGTCGATGAAGTGTTGGCAATGGTTTCCAAAAGACAAGAACAGGCAACTAAGGATAATGAAAACTATAGTGAGGATGATGGCGTACAAGGTGTTGTTCGGACGCCTTCTTCTGTGGCTTTGAACAAGGGGCTTGGTTGTACAAATACACCAGCCACACATGCATCTGGGTTGCGGAATACAATCCATACACCAGTTAGTGGCTTTGTGGGGAGTTGTGATGGATCCGTCCTGGCAGTGATTAAGGATCCACCGCTGCCTAAGAAGAAAGCCCATCGTACAACCAACGTGAGGTACCCATCTTGCACAGAGAAAAAGGGAAAAGAAAAGGCTGTTAGGGCGAAAAATGCAGCAAAGAAGCAAGCTTCGGCGGCACATAACAGTATGTCATTGTCAGCAAATGACTATGTACGATCGGTTGGAGGGATTCAAATGAGGGATGTGGATGGTTCCTTAGGGTACTTCACTTCTGTTAGGGGAACAAATTTTGGTGGTCTTTTTGCAAGTGTACTAGGTACTCATGGTACATCAGGTTCCAATCACTACTTGTAATGTAATCGATTCAATTGGTTGATTAATGCATTGGAATGTACTTGTTGTATTTGTTGTTTAAACATGTTGCAGTGGTACACTTATTGTGCATGAACTGTACCATTGGGCAGTTATCTTCATGTGTTGAAAATAGAGGTGGTTACATGAATAGTTTCCTGTGAAAGTGTACCTTATGATTCGCAGATTGCCACTGTAATCAGAGTGGTACATTTTTAGAATATGTAGAGTTTGAAGGTCAGAGTAGACGTTGTCAGAGTTCTAATCCATATTGATCTATTCTTTTATTATTGTTGTTGTAAACTTTTATTCTTGTTGTTCTGTTTATATGTCCTTAATATTTGCTTTTGATACAACGTAAACTAATATAGGTTTGTTTGATTATGAAGTAGCTGAGAACAATACAACCAATATTGTAAACTACTGTGTTTGTGTGTGTTGTTCTGAACTGTAAAACATATTATTATATACAACAGAAACACAAATGTAACAAATCATAATCTGTAAGTTAAAAAAAGAAATGTCATTATACAGATCATATTTATCATACATGATGGATGAGTAGACCATGTACTATTGTATAAAATACTCTTATTTCCCTAATGCAATTACAAGTTAAATAAGATATTGTATTTTTAGCATCCTCGTCATAAAGACCAGCCCATGCAGATAAGTTCTTCTCGTGTTGTAGTTTTAGTTTGCAAAATATTTGTGGCTGTGGCATATAATCTACAACCAACTTATTTCTCATCCAATTTGACATCGCATGTCACGTAACTTCCTTCTGCACTGGACGATTCCTGCAGATCCGATGCTGTTAATAGTGTTCTCCAAAAGCTTAACACCTTTTTCTTCTTCTCCGGTGTATATATATATACATGATGCTTACTATATATGTTGCCTCTGTATTTTGCAACGCAATTGCTCTTTCCAACCTCTTCAACCCTTCGTCTACCACCATAGTGTTGAAGTATTGTCGCTACAGTAACGTAAAATAGAAAAATTTTAACAATTATCAACAAGTTTTTTTTAATATTATAATGAATAAAATTCTCAAGTAATAAGAAATAAGACTTACAAATCCAAACTCAAGCAGAGCTTCAGGATGTTCATTCTCCACGCACATCATGAAGAATGTGTTTGCCTCTTCTCGGTGTAACCACCTTCGTGTTTCAATCCAAGGGAAGTGAATTTGTTGAAGGACCCTTTTTTCTTCGGCTATCCTTTGCAGGATCTTGCAACTTTTATCATGTCATACGCCATAAATTACATTATTAAAATCTCTATGTATAGGGGGATATGACACAGAGTATAAATTATAAATAAAATGAAATCCTACCTTAATTTGCTCCGAAATAAATCTGCAGGAGATGACATAGCAACGCAACACAAAATGGTTGCTAACACTTCCGACGGAAAGATGTCAACCATGGAAGTTGAAATTTTTCGCCTTTTTTCTACTACATCCATGTTTTTTTTTTTTTTTTTTTTTTTTTTTTGCGTTTTTATGGAATTTGACCTTTGTTTTTTGGAATAGAAGGAAGTGAGTTATTTTTAAATCTTTGTTTATCTTTGAAAATGTTTAAGATAAGTAACTTAGTCAGTGAAATGCCTTATATATAGACTGTAAAATGACGGTTCACATTCTGCAAGGGAGTGGATGTAGTGGGTGGGAGATGTAATGATGATGGTTAATCAATGTTAAGCGCAAATGATGATTTACTAGGGGAGATAAATAAATCCGGCATGCATAATTTGGGGAACTGCCATTTCCCTAACCCTTCATTTCAATATGTCATTTCAACGCATGCATATAATAATTAATGGTACATATCTTAAGCAATAAGTGCACCACTGCAATATGTTTGGGTTTATTACAAGCCAACTTTGTGTGATTTTATGTTTGTACTTGTAAGTGAAGTATACGTCATACTGATTACAGTTTTAGGTATGGGATAATAAAAATTGAATAATGTGCTAATTCGAACAACTAAACTTTAGTGTAGTACATAAAGTAGGCTTCAAGCTCCAAATGTAATACATCTAAGAAAATTAGGGTACCACTTTAGTCAGGGTGGTACAACTTAAATTATAAAAAGAACCACTGAAAAGAAAAATGCATGTTTCTTGTGCAGGGTGGTACAAAACCTTCGTAGGAGGACATTTTGTACTCACATTTATTGGTGTTACTAATAGCCTTCGTAGTGGGTTTCACATGTATCTTTGGTACAAATAACTATGTAATAGAGTTGACCACCGTAACCAATTCATTATCTCTTAGAGATTTGTTAGTCACAACCTTTGGGAAATTCACGGTCATAGTAGGACATTGTAGCACAATTTTTAATCACGATTCACGTTCTCACTAATATTTTGTTAAGAAGACGTACATGTAGGAATGCTAGAGTTTACCTCAATAACTAATTCGTAACCTTTTAACGATGTCGTAATCGCAGCCCCTTTCTGTACCTTAAGTTCATAATCACAACCTTCGGGATACTTACCTCATCAACGAATTCAGTTACTTTTAATACAATATATACGTCCATCTGATGTAATTCGTTGTTTGAGTCATTTAGGTATTGATTGGGTCGGTCATGTCCTTACTCGTCATCGACTGTTAAATGATTTAGGATACGTAGGGTTTCAAGGTTAAAGTAGGCGTTTTAATCTAATCAAGGGTACCTCCTAGAAAATTAGGGTACCACTATAATCAGGGTGGGACAAATGAACTCATAAAAAGAACCACTGAAAAGGAAAAGGACCTATGATGGCTCCAACCACTAGGAAATGAGTTACTTTTAACTCTTTGTTAATCTGTGAAAATGTTTGAGATAAGTAACTTACTCAATGATTTGCCGTATATATGGAGGAGTGTAAAATGACGGTTCAAATTCTAGATGAGTGGATGTAGTGGGGGAGATGTAATGATGACGGTTAATCAAGATCCAAAGACAGTTTATCTATCTTCTGCAAAAATGCTGATTTACTGGGGGAGATTAAAGAAATTAGGTATGCTAAATCTGGGGAACTGCAATTTGCGTCACCCGTCATTTCAATATGTCATTTAAACGCATGTAGATAAAATTAATGGTACAAGTCACGAACAATAAGTGTACCACTGGAATATGTTTAGGCTTATTTTAAGCCAACTTTGTGTGCTTTTATGTTTGTAGTTGTAATTCAAGTATACTTTATACTAATTACAATTTTTGGTATGGGATAATAATAATTGAATAATGAGCTAATTCAAACAACTTAACTTCAGTATAATACATCAAGCAAGTTTCAAGTTCCAAATGCAATACATCTACTCGTTATCGATTTTTAAATGATTTAGGATATGTAGGGTTTCAAGGTCGGATTAGACTTTGTCATCTGATCGAGGGTACCACTAAGACAATTAGGATACCACTGTAGTAAGGGTGGTAAAAATAACCTTATAAAAAGAACCACTGAAAAGGAAAAGGCATATTTCTTGTTCAGGGTGGTACAGAACCTTCATAGGAGGACACTGTTTAATCACAATTTTGGTATCACTAATATCATTCTTATTAGGTTTCACTAATATCTTTGGTCACAAATAACTAATTACTAGAGTTGACCTCATTAACCAATTCATAATCTGTCAATGAATTTGTTAATCACAACCTTTGGGAGATTTACGTTGATAATATAACACTGTAGAACATTATTTAATGACATGTTGTTGCTTCACCAGTATTTTGTTAATAAGACGTACATGTATCCACATGTATGAATATTGGAGTTTACCTCATTAACTAATTCGTAATCTTTTACTGAAGTTCTAATCACAACCCCTATATGTACCTTAAGTTTGTAATCACAACCTTTGGGATATTTACCTCATCAACTAATTCAGTTACTTTGTAATACAATATATACGTCCATCTGCTTTAATTCGTTCTTTGGGTCATTCATTTGTTGCTTGGTTCGTTCATGTCCTTACTCGTTATCGATTGTTAAATGATTTAAGATATGTAGGGTTTCAAGGTCAGAGTACACGTTGTCATCTGATCGAGGGTACCACTAAGACAATTAGGGTACCACTGCAGTCAGGGTGGTACAAATGACCTTATAAAAAGAACCACTGAAAAGGAAAAAGCATGTTTCTTGTTTAAGGTGGTATAAAACCTTCATAGGTGGACATTGTTTAATCACAATTTTGTGATATCACTAATATCCTTCTTCGTAGGTTTCACTAATATCTTTGGTACAAATAACTAATTACTAGAGTTGACCTCATTAACTAATTCTTAATCTTTTAATGATTTGTTAATCACAACCTTTGGGAGATTTACGTTGATAGTAGTACACTGTAGGACATTATTTAATGACAATCTTCGGTTTCACTAATATTTTGTTAATAAGACCTACATGTATAAATACTACAGGTTACCTCAGTAACTAGTTCATAATCTTTTAATGATTTCGTAAGCACAACCCTTACATGTACCTGAAATTCGTAATCACAACCTCTAGGATATTTACGTCATTAACGAATTTAGTTACTTATTTGTGTTATTCAGTTGTTACTTGGTTCGTTCATGGCCTTACTTGTTATCGACTGCTAAATGATTTAACCAGTTACACCCTGTAATGAACAGTGTTTTTTTTATGTAGTCCTCCTTCAGAAATTGGACTTACCACTTACTTCGTTAACCTAATGACAATGAAATTTGTAAAGGCCTTAGTACAGTGGTACCTTTTCACGTGTTGATTGTATCATTGTACACAGAGTGGTACATTTTATGGACTAGAGGGTACCATATATATGGTCACAAGCAAGGGTATCATTACACTGTACGCCATGAACTTGTCGTCTTTACAAATTCACACTTTATATAAAATGGGGCCCATGATGGAACACTGACGCCTAAACAAAGGAAGTTTCCCGCTCTTTGTGGTTTCACCATCAAACACTTTACTCCACTATATATGCTTGGGTTTGGAGTGAAAACAATCATTTGTCCAAAAACGTGACCCTCCTTCTCAAACACTTTCTTCACAAATTACTTACAATGTCAACCATGTCCTCTGCATCGACAGGAAGTCGAATAATTTGCCGGTCTTATGCATCTGAGGACATCTCATGGATATCAGCCAAAATTCGCAACTGCTTGGGAGATGACGCAACCCTCGTGAAATTTCAAATCACAATGTTGGAGAAGAATCTGAAGCGGCCGTACTACAAATGTCGCCACTGCGGGTACTGGGAGTGGGCTGTTCAGTCAGACCTCATTAAGGATGGTCAACCAACCAACATTGGTGGTGTTGTTCGACGGGTAAAGGTGTTAGAGCACCAACACATAAAGATCGTAAAATTTGGGCTAACTATTTTTGTAATTGTCGTTTTCGTTTAACTGTGGTTAGTAGTAGCGTAGTTCATTAATAGTTATCAAAACATTGTTTGCGCTTCTGTATGCTAAAATTCCATTTGTAGATCTTTGTAGTTCAACTAGTTCAATTTCATGTGAAAACAACATTTTTGCACTGGTACTAAACACAAAAGTCTGTGTGCCACTGTTAACAAAATTATAGCCAACTAGTAACAGGATTTAGTGCTGTGAATGTACCACCTATTACAATAGTGGTACATTAGACGATGAGTCTTGAAAAGAACACCCAAGCACTTTTTGATGACAAGAAACATAACCGAGTACCATTAAACAGGCCAGTGGTACATAAAACATAGTAAGACGTACCGTGGTAACGAGAATGGTATAGAATGATACCATTTAACTGGCCAGTGGTACGTAATACATACTAAGACTAATAAAGGTAATGCGTACAATTAACAAAGAAACTGTAATACAACACTACATAACTAGTAGAATACAAAATCATGGTTCCCTTCCCACGAATCCCCATATGGGTCACCATAATCAGGCTCATAACCATCCCAAAAGTCACCGAAATCAAGATTGGACTTGTTCTCAAACCTATCCTTCGCCTCGGTCAAATGACACACATACCAAGATGGGTAGTCGTTGTACTGAAATGGCTCCCTGGTGATAAGATCTAAGTGTTGCATCTCATCGTACCTGTTTTCAGCCAACATCTTGCTTCTAAAATACATGCATTGTTCTTCGCTCGTATGGATCATGTCAAAAGGATCCTTTGGAGAAATTCAGCCACTCTACCGTCACGTGAATCAAATCTTTTTCGTAGTCCGATGTGAAATCGTTACCAAGTAGTAGAAGACTAAACTTATCACCTTCCTCACAGTGGTTATTGAGCATGTACTCAACATTTTTATGGCAATCACACATAGGGAGGAAAAGCTCCCAAAATTTTATCAAGTGTCTGTAATAGTATGGATATTGCATCCAGTAGATCATGTTTTCAAGGAACTCACGGAGATTCACACTTATAACGATCTTGTAAGCATCAACAACGTAGTGCATGAAACAGAATGCTTCCATCCAAAAGTACCCGGGACCTCCTACTTTAAGGAGTTAGGAAAGGGTACTCCGGATGGAAATCTATCCCAGTGATGGGATTTTCAAGCCCTCCACGAGCAATTGTGACTGACTGGTGGACGAACATCATTTCTTTACCTCTTTTGGGGAGGTAAAAGTCTCGAACAACACCATTTGCGTCATGTTACCCATTTTTTTTTCATGAATTCCAACCGCTTATAAGGCGCCTTAGGCTCATATCACCAACCACTCCCTTATTAGCCACCACTCTCTTATTCCTTTGGCTACCCATTTTTTTTGGCAATTTCTGTTACTCCAAGGAAAGGAACCCAGCCATGAACTAATACTTTCCCCCCTTCTTATACTCGCAACTATGAGCATGCGTTAAGTTCACTCCCAACTACTTTGTGTTAGTTCCGTTACTTCCAGTGGTACAAAAAGTGTACCATTACGTTAAGTGTTCCTGTATGTTTGTGAATATAAATTGTTCCATTGGAATGAATGTGTGTTTCTTTTGAAACGACAGCTCTATCCCATAGTACTGGACCTAGGCCATGTAGACTGCAACAGGGTGTCAACATTCACCACCGTAACTGAAGGTAAAAATTAAAACAATACATTTAATTGAACCGAATACAAAATCAAATGTACCACCAGTGATTATCTTGTACCATTAGCCAGACTTTGTGCTTCTTTTGACAAGACAACTCCTTAGGAAACTGCCATTTTTGTCACCCGTCATTTCAATATGTCAGATCATAATGGTACATTTCGTGAACGATAAGTGTACCAGTGCCAGTTGTTTGGACTTATTTTAAGACAACTTTGTGTGATTTTATGTTTGTCCTTGTGAGTTAAGTTTACTTTAGAGCATCAATAGTGAGAAGCATCTTAAAATGGGGTTCTTAATCTCTCCAACTCCTACTAAGAGTCACCCTTTATATAATCTACGAAATGCACTAGTTCTTACTAAGAGTTAGTTTTGCAGATTGTGGACAAATTTTTAATTTTTTTATACGTACTCATATGCAAAATGTAGCAATAGTATTTCTTATTGTTGTCATTTCGTCCTTAGTCAGCAAAGCTCTTTTTTTTTTTTTTTTTTTTTTTTTTTTTTTTTTTAAGAGCTACTCCTTATTTCAGAAGCCCAAAGCCCAATTACCAAATAAGAAACTCCCATTTGCGTCCTGATACCCATTTTTTTTCCATGAATTCCAACCGCCTTATAAGCCGCTTAGGGGTCTTATCACCAACAACCCCCTTATCATCCACCACTCTCTTATTTCTTTGGCTACCCATTTTTTTTCTGGACAGCTTCTGTTATTTCGAGGAGACTTTCCTTCCGAGGAAACCGGATACCACCCATGAACTAATACTTGCCCCCTTTCTTATACTCGCAACTATGAACATGCAAACTCCTTTGTGTTAGTTCCGTTACGTCCAGTGGTACAAAAACTGTACCATTACATCTTTACATTAAGTGTGCCTTTATGTTTGTGACTATAAAGTGTTCACCTGGAATGAATGTGTATTTCTTTTGAAATGATAACTCTGTGCCATAGTACTGGACCTAGGCCATGTAGACTGCAACAGGGTGAACAGTCAACATTCACCACCGTAACTGAAGGTAAAAATTAAAACCAATACATACAATGGTACATTTAATTCAAGCGAATACAAAAGTCAAATGTACCACCCAGTGATTATCTTGTACCATTTATGTGCTTCATTTGACAAGAAAACTCCTTGGGGAACTTCTGCACCAGGTTAAAGAAATTGCAAAGCATTTCATCACAACAAAATTAAGTTTCCAATCCATATACTCTCCTTCCATTGCCTTCCATTTCTCATTTCATCTCATCTCCATCCCCTTCCCTGTTACAAAGTACCGAAAATGGCCGGAAATACCGTTGTCAAACACTCTAGCTCAGGTCACCAAATGTTACCCTACCCACATAAACCAATATTGTACTTTAAAAAAACCTGAGGGGGTGTCCGAAATAAACCTGAATTTAGTAAAGTATTTTAGGAACACCTACAACTTTTATAATGGGATATACCAGCCTGTGCAATCCATTAGAGCACATCTCCTCCAATCAATGTGTTGCCAAACTGATTGCATGCAATTACAAGATGACATGCCAATTTCGGGACACCTTCCTCTTTAGAGGACTTGGTGGGTTACTACGATGAGGGAGCTTGTTTCATGTTGTATTGGCTCATAGAGAGGTTCTATTCCTCGTCGTCCCCGCTTACAGTACCACCTGAGATAGAGGAAGCAATTGACTTGAAGCTCAATCTTAACACCAACTCCATAGTTGGTTACAGTTTCCCCACGCTTTTGCGCCACACATTTATTGGCTCTTTCACGAATACCCTCCACCTCATGACGGTCGATACTACTAACACCTACCTGAGGTTCCAGGTTGAAGGTTGTACCTCTAATCCGAGGCTTAACCATCGCTTGCCCATTCGTAAACGCTACCACAGTGTTAGCTATAAAGGAGAGCATATTTTCTCAACCGAAGAGTATGGCGTAGTCGATCGGGGGTCGCTCTTCTATTTTGGAACGCCCAAGGGTGCACAAGGCCCTCCTTTACAGAACACTTCGCGTCCCTACACGAAAAACTTAACCCCATGTTGGTTATCATTTTGGAAGCTCGTATTGGTAAACATGACGCGAACAATTGCGTTGTTCGTAACCTCCCAGGTGAATATCAAGCAGAGGTATGTGGTCCGGAGTCAAGGCCTGGTGGAGTTATGATGTTTAGGAAACCAAATATGCTAAGGGCCAATTTCTTGCATAGATCGAGTCAGCCAAATAGGTTGCTTGTTGATGTTGTTTTCCAGGTAATTTGTTTGTTTTATAATATTGTTTGGAATGTAAGTTATTTAGCTAACTAAATGTTGTTTGCAATTACAGGCTCCACCACCACCAACATGGCCTCTACAACAAGTTGAATTGAACAATGACCCGTTCAACTCGGACGAGGAGGCAGAGCCAGGTAGTTACTACTTCAATTCTGGTTTGGATTTTGATGGCTCTAATCACTACTGGGGATTTGTAAAAGACCTATGATGAAGATGCTAGGGATCAAATACTCCTCAATGCTCTGTGTCTTTGTTTAATTAGTACTGTAGTTTTATTTTCCTTTCCCTAACACTATTTTTCTGTATGCCTAAGACTATGTTTGATTATGCCTTCACTATGTTCGATTATGCCTTCACTATGTTCGATTATGCCTTGACTGTTTAATGCATGTATTAGCTCTGAAGTTATTACGAATAGGGGGAACCTTGAATATTCCACTTAACTTTGATAGTGGTACATTTAATTATCCGAAAATGCCCCACTGAAAGGAAATGACGTTGGTATATTTAATCATAGTGGTACATACCTATGTTGTGTATATGAATAATGACCCTTTCATATGCATTGTGTGTACATACTACGTAGCTATGCTGTGTACATGAAGTGAATATGCACAACGAACTGCAATCAAAGAGTACGTTTTGTACTTTTAATTGTACCACTAGAAAACCAGTGGTAGGAGAATACTGACCCTTTCATAAGGGGCAATCAGTCCAAAACTTGTCAGCTAAATGAAGGGGGTGAACTCTAAATAGTGGTTGGATTACTTTCCATGTTTTTTTTGTAGTTGGATTACTATTTGCGTTCCTTAGCATTATTCTATGAATTATGGATTGTAATGTTCAATTTCGTTGCTGTTATTTTAATGAATTGCACTTTTATTCTAATTCATGAATACATTGATGGATCAATGGTACAAACCACACCAATTTAATGTACCATTGCAAAGACAAGTGGCACTTGTACTATACCATTGTGAACTAAATTGTAAGAATATCATTTACATTC
This sequence comes from Chenopodium quinoa, assembly GCF_001683475.1. Lineage (NCBI taxonomy): Eukaryota > Viridiplantae > Streptophyta > Magnoliopsida > Caryophyllales > Amaranthaceae > Chenopodium > Chenopodium quinoa. Next base: position 905,482 of record NW_018744996.1, on the reverse strand, counting down.
CACCAGTGGCACTTGCAATGTACCTATGGCACTGTACGTTGAGTTTAAATTAGCCTGTTCGTGTAGATTGCAAAAAGTAATTAAAGTGCAGTTGCTGCATAATCTACAAAATGCAATAAAAAACCTAATGCAGACTTCACATCAAACACTTATCCATGAGTGGACAGACCACCTCCACAGCCAAAGCAGCTTAATAGTTACCCCTGAGTGGACAGACCACCTCAGGGAGGAGTACGTTTGCCAGCAAGTGTTTAAATGTTCAATACACAGTACTTAGAGCCACCACAATTCAACCCCAGAAAATAATTACACCATCGCCCAGACCATTAACATAACACATCACAGTTTTCTCGTTGTTTTCCTAGAACCTGTAATCAAATCCCCCAGACCATCTTTTAATTACACTGCACGTCGTCCAAGAACAAATTTGCCCGAGCACTAGGAATCTCCCCCTGTATATGTATGCACAAACACTATAGCCAACCACTTTAGATCTTAACACAAAACACAGATATATACACCACTTACCACACTGAACCTCGTGGTGAATCTTCTGGCGAAGAACTTAAAACACGCCAGCATAAGAACACCACAGTATGAGCTGCGCATTGGAGGACCACAATCATCATAAAAGTTCAACATATGTTCTTCTGACCTTAAAATGGTCAGCTAGGCTGAAAGTTATTGACACAGTAAGTAAATAAGGAAACAAGTGCTTACTTATCCCTTGGCTCTAAGATCTCAAAAGTGCATCTCGTTCAAGAATGTAGCTGACCAGTCTTCCATGCTGGGTCACAAAGTCGAAAAAGGACGTCGATACCACTAACCTGTAGTTTGACAAACACATTACACATAACCAAATGGGTCCTAGTAAATACCATGTTTATTTAGAATGAAAGGCATTAGAATTAGTACCAGAAGATCAAACTCTTTGGCATGTGTGGTGAACGGGTCAGGGTACATAGAATCTATCATCCACAATTGTCGAGCCTTCATGTCTAATGCTAAGCACCACCAGTGCGACTCGTCAGGGGAATCCTTAGGAACTTCTAGCACTGGGACAAAGACTTGATAAAATGACAATGTCAACGCCATAAGCACAATTTAGAGTAGTTACACGAAACACATTTAAACCTAGAGTATTGAACTATGAGAGTAAGTAGCTGACTGCTCGAATCCGCGATAGCTTAAATCTCAGAAGAAATTTGGCATACTTGTTACAAATATGTTCTTTTTTTTCCTTCGTTCAACAATAGTCGATTCTACTATCCAAACAGAAAAAATAACAAGCATGACCATCAATTGTGCACGTAAATGTGACACCCCAAAGCTGAAATGAACCACGAACCACTTACCGAAAAGCTTGGGTCAAGCAAAATACGCTTGCTTCTGTTCCCAAAGTCTTTGGTGGCCCACTACTTGGTGTATAGCACATTGGCCATTCTAACATAATCACTAGAAACCCACGATTTATGGTGCACCACTTCAAAGCAATCCCTCTGGTTGGCTTCCATGTGGTCACACTTTATCAACACAATACTAGGCCTATGAAGTGAAGCAACAACATAACACCAAGTATACACATAAACATATTAGAATTTACAATTAAAACCAAAAATTTACAAAAGGCATGCAAAAAACAGACTTTTCACTCAATTACACGTTTCTGAATTACCTAAGTGGATCCTTCAGGTCCTTCCAGCTTTACAAACTGTAGCAAACGTGCCTCGATCGTTGCATGGCATCGGGTGTTTGACACATTGGTGAACATGGCTGACAAGGCTGCCTTTGTAGGTTTCACCACCCTCTTATCCGCAGTTCCGTCCACCTTCCCATCAGACTCATCTTCCTCATTAGATGAAGATGAATTTGCCAAATTGCACTGAGCATCAACCGACATAGTAGTTCCCCTCGTCCCAACCAAGCCCACAACTATTTCAGGTCTAGGCTCTATGTTCTCATCTTCTCCTTCAGGATCAGAACAACAGCCATGGAACTCTGAGACAACACCTTCATCAACCCCATCCACCTTGGATTCATCCCCAACCACCTTGGCATCACCCCAGCCTCTGCAAACAGTGGATCAACCGAAATCTTTTCAACCACACGGTCCAGGTCATCTTCACCTGAAACTGTATCAGTAGAAGGATCTTCCCCACCAAATCCTTTCCCACCTTCTTTCAATTGTTCCTTCTCTAACAAACAACTACCGAAAGGCTGATCCGCACCATTCACAGCATCATGCTTTTCACCAGACAAGTTCTCATTCACAACAACTTCCTTCTCCATTGGCTCACTCTCTAGGCATTAGCTACGTCAACACACTGTGACATCAACTGATGCATTGATTTCATAACGTCACCTAATTTCAAGTCTATCACAGACATCAACTTTGGAGTAATTCTACCCAACACCTTCAAGAAAACATAAATACAAACTATTAACAACTGGCATAGGACATATCACTTATTTTATAAAATACAAAGCTACATCTAAAACTATTGCATTATACCTGCCGCGTAATATTTTCCACGTCTACCTCTTGCGTAGTCTGTTGCACGTCAACTATTTCCACCCTTTTCTTTAGAACCTCCCGAGGAGTCAACGAATGCTCCTCCCCATATGCTATATCTAGAGACTACAAAAGAATCAAACACAACAACTTCAGCAGTATTCACATAAAATGAAAGTCAAACTAATACTAACCGGCAATTTCCCAAAATCCCCAGATTCTTTTTTATCATCGCCAACCGCCTCATTAATATTTTCTTCGAACCATGCCTCAAGTCTCGGTCTGACACCCCACCTCATTGGGACGCGACTGAGGTGATCTAGATAAAAAATCTACAAAAATGCAGATGATTTAGTTCAACTAACCATTACAAACAATAAGATTGCAAAATTTAATAATATTACTCAAAGAGCATTTGGTGTACGGTGGCAAATACCCAATTTTAATCTCCAGAAAAAAAATGATACGACCCCCAGAACCTGCAACATATCCATCACGAGCAAATTTCTTTTGGAAACTCCTGGTTGATACAACCATCCAGTTAAATACATAAGTGCACCAGTCATACTCATTAGCTTCATCGTAAACCAATAACAACGGTACAAGCTTCACCCCAAGATAGCTTGTATTTGTCGTAGCACACAATAAGTAGCCCAGAGCTGCTATGAGAAAGACTGTCTTGAAATCAGGCTTCTCGTCATCCGACAGCGGCACCACATTACCTTCCTCATCCTTTCGAATCAGTGCCCCTAAAGCACTACTAATGAAATGCTATCATTTTTCCCAAACTTTTCTAAAATTCTACTATGCTCTGCCCGCTTATCCTCATGAATTGTACACGGCAATGCCTTCGACCCTATGGGAATCCCAAGTACGTACTCGACCTGAAGAGGACTCAAAGGAAGCACATAGTCATCTCCAAAAGTTATCAAACCATCACCCATCACCCTTGTCAACATCCAGTACACAAACTTCCGGGGTACAAAAGTTAGGGGTATACTTAACAACCCTCCAAAACCCATTTCTGTGACCAGCTTCTTCCTAGAGTCATCAAACTTCTTCACTGCAGTTGCAAAAGCCTTCACACCATGCAAATTTTGGGCCTACAACATTACATTCAAACACGACAGACTTCAATCAAATGACACCGGCCCAAGCCTCACAAAATAAGACCACTAACCGATTAAAATCCTTCTAGGTTACTCAATTTCTTCAATTCTAACTAATTCCTTTCTAGGTTACCTCAATTTTTTACATTTCCAACTAAGTTGCAACAAATTACAGCAACTGTCCTTCCATATAAACCAGCTAAAGAGACACTAATTATACAATCCCATTAAAATTACTTGTGAATATTCTATAAGGGATTTTAATCTTGCACATCCAATTAAGGACCCACAATATACCATACTTAACTTACAACTCAAGTACAATTTACAATTAATCTTTAGTAATTTAGTTTATTTTCCCAACTACCTACAAAGGCCCAACCACAGAAATCCCAACAAACATTTCCATGTCATGGATTTCAAATAATGTTCAGAGAGTAACTTCTGCGTACTTCTTGATTGGGTTTTAACGACAACCCCTTTCTCCTTCGCCACTTCTCCCTTCGTCTTCTCAACCTACACATGACATTACACATTTCATTTCGACATCCAAGTATTACACAACAAATAAGCTTTTATCATTTGCATCAAACATGACATACCTTTAGCTTGCCCCTCTTTCCTGTCCTTTTCTCAATATGACCTCGCTTGCGCTTCCCTTTCTCAATCTTTTCCCGCAATAACTTGATCAGGAGATCCTGGTAGCTCACTTTGTCCTGTTCAAATTCTTCCTTACTACCTTCACCGTCGTCCTCCACATCCTCATCTACCTCATACACCATCTGCAGAATCAGCATCATCATAACCAGATTCTTCATAACCACCATCATCAGAACCAGCTTCATCAGAGTCCTTTAAATACTCTTCCTCAATCACTGGATCAGATTTCAGTTTCTTCTTCCCTTTACTAGCTACTTTATTTTTTGGCGCCTCCTCATTCACGGATTTCGACCGCGCCTACACAAACACAGATATTTACCAGCAAAAAAAACTACAACACACAACAATCACTAAGCAAACACACAATCTTTTAATTTCAAAAAACAATAACTCACCAATCCTGATCCCTTGCTCTTCCTCGGCATTATTTCCTCCTGCCAAGTTCAAATGAGCGCTTGATAAATAGGATTTCCCAACTAAATAAAACCATTTCAACAAACCCTTAACTATTCACATATAATTTCTCCACTATATTCACATATACATACCACAACAATCATAATTCAATACGTCTACCACCCCATAAAACTCAAAATTAATCACTTATTTACATGGATTCAAATTAACTTAAGTACTTTAATTCAACACTCCTACCACCACCACACCCAAAACAATTTCGCTTGTTTATTACAATTAAAAAACAAAGGGTCGCAAATTTCAGCGGCTAGCAAAGCATTACATAATCTAACAACAAATTTATTCCAATTACGAGTTTCAAAACCTCAAATTAATTCCAAATATAAACATGAACAACAAAGGAAACCCTAATTTTCTAATTTCACTGGATAACCGTAAATCACATAAAGAAAAACATCATGACAACAAATTCATTCCAATTAAGGGTTTTAGAACCACGCCCACTAAAAATTTTCCCAATTAAACAAATGAACAACACAAGAAACCCTAAATCGCTAAATTCACCGGAAAACCCTAGATTACATAAACTAAAACTTCATAACGACAAACAAAAGTCACAAATACAACATTTACACATAAATTCATAATTCAAGAAGTGTTTTGCGCCCATACCTTCAATCAAACGACGAACCTAGTAGCAGCTACCTACAACTTACGCACCAACTACACCGCAGTAAACTTCTGCTCTTGCTCCGGCGATAACCACCGTCCTAGCGTCTTCGTTGGAACAGAGTACAAGACCTTTAGGGGGGAGAGAGAGTCGAGAGAAAACAAGAAACGGAGGAGAGAGAATAAGCTTTAAAGGTAATGCAATTGGTTTTCGAAAAATAACGGGATACCAAAACACAGTCACCCTTCCACTCCACTTTTTCATTTTAATGCCTGGTAAATGACGCTCATGCCCTCCTATACACTTGATATGCCCATAGCTGCTATGCGCTGATATGTACTCCTCAGGGTTGGTGCCCTAATAAGGAGTGCACTGATTGGTAGCACAATCAGGTTGAGACACGTGTCTTTTGGGGGTGACGTTATGGCGCTTTTCTCGGGAATTGAACCTCTTGATGTATGGAGGCCCTTTCTCATTCAGATTCTCTTATGCTTTGCCATGTGTCGTCATCCTATTGGGACACGTGTCGCCCTTTCAGTGGGCCACGTGTCACTATTGGATTTGTCCACGTGATGGGGTATTGTTTATTCTAAACATATGCCCCTCATAGGGGGTGGCTCATACCATATGTGCCGCCTCCTCTGATTTTTATTCTTCCGGAGACGTCCAGGTACTAGGCTTATTGAGCAATTTTTGTTGAGAGGGGCAAATTGTGCCGTCCGCCTGGATATGGGAAGTATCCCTTTGGGCTAGTTGCCTTTGGTTGTCCACCTGTTTTTAGTTTGGACTTAAGTCTTGAAATTAGACGGACAAATGGTGATGCCTGATATCAGGCGAAACACCAGTCCTCATCATTTTTCAGATCAACGGTTTAACTTCGTTAACCTGGCCGTTTGTTTTAACATGTCGTTTTAATAACCGTACACCTTCTCCGTCTTTATTGACGGAACGGTTTAATAACCGTTTGAGCTTCTTGGTTAAATTTCTCAAAAAGGACACGTTTGGTCTTCTAGGCGGGAAAGGTAAGTTTACCAATTTGCCCCCATAAATTTTCCTATAAATAGGACTTGTTTGACTTCATAAAATCACTTTGGAACCTTGCGTTTTCTAGAGAGAAGTCAGAGCTCTTTAGAGAGAGAAAGTGTTTTCCTTCCCAATCTTCGAGAGCTCCGCCACGTAGTTGAGTTTTCAGTTCGTGCACTTGAGTTTGCCGGTCAAATTGTGGGGTTGTGACTTGACTATTCAAGATCTTCGAAGTTTCCCAAGTTTTCTACTTGTAGAGAGGTAACCGTCTGCTTCTTCTTTGATTTTCCTTTTTCATATACTTGTTTTTATTTTTAAACACAAATTGGCAAATCACTCGGATTCATCCGTCTCTCCTCATGAGGTCGGCCGTTCTCCTAAGACTAAGGAGTCTAGAGTGGATGGGGTCGACTGCGTACCAACTCACCCCCACCTATTCTTCTCTGTCCCTGCAGTCGAACATGACGCGTATGATAGTGACATACGACCGAAATGCGATCAGGATTCCAAACGACACTCCTGCTGATTCTTTAGTACCTATGAACCCAAACGACACGGATGTGGATGACACAAACGTGGACTTTAGCGGGAGTGCCTGTTTGGTGGTGGAAGTAACTGCCACCTCGTCCAAGAAAAACACAAAACAAAACCCCCTTTCTCGGTCTTCAACTAGAGAGACCAGGGATAGAGAAACTAGGGCGTCCGACCAAAATCTGGAACAACGCCCTTCACGATACACCAGCTCGGTCTTGATGCCGTCCGAGCTGCTTTTTTCTGAGAGGCCTCATTCTTCAATTCAGGGGACTCTAGGTCTGGCCGAAGAGGGTAGTCTGGTAAAAATCCTTAACGACAATCAACCTAAAACACCAGCTTGGCCAGGCCGCCCGGGCTGCGTATTTATGAAAGGCCTTCAACAAATGTTCAGGCAGACGTTACTAACGTGTCCAACCTGCCTCCTCGTAGCAGTCCTCCTTCTAGAAATCAGGCGGACGCTTAGAAGAAGAGAAAGGATAATGGTAAGAGACCCTTGGTGCTAGAGGGCACTGTGGTTGTTGAGCCGGGTCAGGGTTCAAAGGGAGGAAGCTCAACCGAAGCTGCTCAATTGGACACAGTGTTGTCCTTTGAATTTGGTTCGGCCAGGAACCCTGAACCACATGCTGCCAAGTAAAAGGCAGAAAACCCGAATGCTAGACAAGCGGACAAGCAAGTTTATGCGGTCAGCTTCAATGAGCCTTATGCCTGCCCGGTCGGCAATGTAGCCCTCGCCTTCCTTCATGATAAATTTGAGAATTTCAAAGAATTTCTTAAACTTAGGAAGGGCTACCCCATTCATCCGCCGAGGCATTCTAACTCGGTGGCCTCCTACGAAAATGAGAGGCCTAGGAGTAGGAACTTCAGCATGTACCGCACTGCTTTGGAGGTGGGGCTCCGCCTTCCCCTTCATTCATTCGTTTAGGAGATGCTAGGCGAATATGACATTGCTTTATTTCAGCTGGTGCTGAACAGCTGGGCCAACATATTTGGCTACTTGGTGACATGCCTTAGGAATGGCTTCACCCCCACCTTCCCGGTCTTCTACGAGATGCAGTCGATGGTGCGGATAAATGCCTGTAGGCGTCATTTGAAGCGCGCCTACTTAAGCATGTTGTGAATATACTTGGCACTCATAGGAAGCGGGATTTGACATATACGATTAGGGACAAAACAAATTAAGGATCCGCCAACAAGTTTTTAAGGAACTTGTAAATCGTTCACGGATCAATTAAGGCAACCACGAAAAGGGACACTGATAGGCAACAACGATTGACTCGTGAAGGTTGCACCCCATTTATAATCCACGAGATTAGTAACTCCATATGGTTAAAAAACCACGAAAGGTGGATCGGAAATGATGGTACGAATTGAGTCATGGAGTTTGGCCTCTACTCGATTCTTATTGTGAAAAGTATTTCCTACAATCTCAAAGGCACACAAACAAAGATTCAATTTTCTCCAAACTAATATTAAGTTAAATTGGTTGAATGTTAATGCACACATATAATTCTAAATATCGTGACCACTTGATTAAACAATAAGATTAAAAAAGAACCTAAACCGGTCGTGTAAATTATCTTATTAAGCGTTATATTCAATTACATATTCCCTTTAAATATGTAATACGGTGATCAATAAATATAATAGAATGAACAATAATATAGGAAGCAATTTAACTATAATAATGTTAGTCAAGTCAAAGCATAATAATAAACCTAATCATGATACTAGCAATTGAATAATAATAAGAGTAATTAAGTGAATTAATTACTCACGTTCCACGCTTCTTTAAATTGCTACATCATGAACTAAACGTTAGTAACTTCAAAAAATAATAAATAAAATTGAAGCATGATTAAAGGAAAATAGAGTTGATTTGGTCCAAACCCTCAATCGGTTCTACCTTTCACGCCTTGGTTTAAGTATGGAACTTCGGGTGTTGATGGGCTCCTTGGAGTGCTTAATTAGGGAAGAAATGGGGTAATTAAGAGAATAAGTTTAAGGCTTAGAATGAGAGAGAGAGGAATTAGAATGTGTGTTGGTACCCAAAACTATAAAATCAGTCTCATATTTATAGAGAAAATGTGAGGGAAGAGGTACAAAACCCTAGAAACGAGGCACCACGCACGGAAAAATTTGCCGTGGTGCGGCAGAAACCGCTGTGGCGGGGTAATTTTCAATTTTTACTCGTTTTTAAAACCGTGATATCTTTTGATCCGTAAATCAGAATAAGGTGTATAATATATCGTTGGAAAGATCTTTAATTTTAATTTCCAACCCAATTAGAATCAGGTCAAAATATTTTGTATATTTTGATATATGGCCGTTTTAGTGAAAGGGTGTCGGTTTTGGGCCAAATTTTAGTGTTTTGTTCATATCTTCTTCATTTTAAATCGGAATTGGGCTTATGATATACCGTTGGAAAGCTTATTTCAAGGCCTATCCAAAAAATTAATGATTGGATCAAAATTATAGGGCCAAAAAATAAGTTTAGCTCGGTTTTTTGATGTGGACACGAAAAGAGGATAATAAGTTATGGTTTGGGGAAATGGGCTAAGAATTGGGTTGGTTTATTAAATGTATTAGATTGAATATGGATTTAAGCACTCCAAATATTAAATACTTAGCTCGACCAATAATGGCGGTGAAAGGTTGTTCATCATCGTGTTTGGTTTTGGGGAGACATTTTTAGGTGTCTACAGAAGCCCCCACTTTGACTGAGTTAGTAGAAATGTAAGTTTCAAAAACGATAGTCAAAGTAGATGATTGGGACTGAGAATGAGTTAAGACATTCTGCAATCTTAAGTCACTCTATATACGCCGATACCTGTAGAAAAATGTTAGTTCCACAGATAAAAGAGTAAGGGATAGAATGCGTATCCGACACAAGCGCATCGGTAACAAATATGTTTGGTAGGTTTCTACGCCTTAAGAAATCCACCGGATGATAGTCTTCCACACCTCGGGAATTCTATCGCGAATCACTGCGCCTCAAGTGATCCACTAGATAAAAGGTGACAAGCTTCCGCGCCTCGGGAAACATGTCGTAGACTTCTACGCTTCGATCAGCCTACTGAATGATGATCTTCCGCGCCCCGGGAAGACTGATATGAGATAGTATTCGCGCCTCAAGAATCCTATCGTGAGCTCCTAAGCCTCGAGTAACTCACAAGTGAAATTTCATACTCCGGAAATAACACTAAGTGTCCGCGCCTCAGGACACAATTACAGACCTCTATGCCTTGAGAAGTATGCAACAACTGACCATTTTTCGTGCCTCGGGAAAACATTCCTAATGATAAAAAATTACAAGTCTCTGCGCCTTGAGAAACTTGCAACGTGAATCGTCTGCGCCTCGGGATGATCACTAAGTGTTTGATAAATGATAATGGTTCGATTGTCCCCGAACATGGGTTGTAGATGATAATGGTTCGATTGTCCCCAAACGTGGGCTGTAGATGTTGATGGTTTGATTATTCAATTATTCCTTATCAGAGGTCGTAAATGATGAGACCTGTAAAATAGAATTTTCTAAGGGACTCACATAGACTGTGATTGACTTGACCAACTAACTTGACCAAGCTTGACTTGACATGACATGACATGACATGTGTATGAATTGTGATTGTGTGTGTATATGTATAATTTGAGTGTGTGCGCAGACACAAGCAACTGAAAATGCAAAAGCAAAAAATTTCCGTTATTTTTTGTCATGAGTGGAGGGTACCGACTTTCTTCCGAAAAGAAAGACATGAAAACGAAAGTTTTGAACTTTCCTCGACAAAAAATTCTAAATTTTTTTTTGAACTTCCCCAAAATAAAAAAGATTTACAAAATGGGAGGAAGTCTTGACCTTCCTTGTTCAGCAAAGCGAGGTGAATCGCATGGATTTTCTTCTTGTCAAATCGAATCACTCATCTTGAAAATAATGTATGTATGATGAATGTTCTTAGGCCTGGAGGCTGAGGAAAATTACATCATGTAACACGATCAATGAATGCACTCAGGTTAGGAAGCTAAGCACAGTATAATCGTAGTTTTTGTCGGTATATGTTGCTTCGGTCAAGGAGCTAAGCATCATGTACAATCTTGGATGGTGCTTACGTCTGGAAGCTAAGCACGTATACAATGGTGATTGCTGAGTATTGCTTAGGTCATGGAGCTAAGAAAGTGTACAATGATATATAACCATGATGATGTTTGCTGGATGTTGTTGTGAAGCATGCGCAGTACAAGATTTCATGATAAAGAGTACCTAAGGGGGAGAATGGAAATGTATATGTGAATAAAGTGTGTGAATGTGATACTAAGGTGAGGCTGCAAAGGCTATGGCGATGGAAATAGATGTGAGAAGAGTTAAAAAATGGTGACTCTTCAGGCTAGGTAGGCTAAGTAATGTGGGTTCAAGCCCCCCAAGTCTAGCTCTATATGGATAGAGATGAGCACTCGAAATTTTTTGACTCGATTATGCATGAATGTGAATATGGACGCACCTCAATGTGAGATTGCCTATGTATCCGTTAGGAATCAGGCCGAACGTAGCTCTAGCCGAACTTTGCACAAACGTATGTATACCTCAAAGAGGTCTTTCGAGGGCTGTAACGTGGTTAAGCTAGTGGTTTGAAGAAGAAAGGGTGAAAGGCTCAAGACCCGAGATAGCCCCCCCCCCCCCCCCTCAAGATGTGTAATTGTGTATTTGAAAAAATTTGAAATTTGCAAGTTTATTTTTCACATTTTTTTTGCTTTGAATTTTTTTTTTCTTTTTTTTCATTCTTTTGAATCAATGTGGGTAATCTCACATCATGCGGTCTATCACTCACTTAGAATTCATGTTTCTCAAGCACGGTACCAAGCACTCGATGAGAGATATCAAAGACATTGGAACACTTGCCCTTATACATTGTTTTATTTTTTTTTCTCTTTTGAACTTGCTTTTTAACGTTACACAAATCACACACCTTCCCATCCCAAGGTTAGGTGAATGTGGGTTGAATAAATGAGGCCAAACATTAGACGAGGCTCAAAGTGGTTAATGAAAGAATGGAATATGTGTTTGAATGGTATAAAAGGGAATAATGGGTTGCAAAGGGCGCCTCAAATCATTGGTGTACCTTGTGTTTGGTTCGACAATTGATTTTTATTTATTTTTTAACTAATGCATAAATGACATCATCGAGATGTAAAGGAAATATGGTCATTTTATTAATGGAAAAGGTGAATAAACATATAGAAATTCAGAATGGGAAACCTATGCTAGACAAAACTGGGGAAAAAGGAAATGAATAAAAGAAAGAAATCATGAGATCTTGCAGAAGGAATTGCCATGCGCCTTGTCTTCACTACTTCTTACTGCCTAGAGGGAAAGGAAGTTTGTTAGCATCAACCAAATCTTGACTGGTATCTTTCAGATTCCAGCATTGTTCAGTAGAGTGACCTCTTCCTTGGTCGAACTTGCAGTGAGCATTAGGGTTCCATTTGACACTCCTTTCTTCAGGTTTCGGCTCTGGAAATGGCCTAATAGGTGTGATCAAACCTTGACTGTAAAGGCGATCAAAAGCAACATAATAAGTCATTCCTAAAGGAGTGTAAGGTTTTTTTTTTTTGGGCAATGGAGCATCAAGAGCTAAGACTTCATTGAGATCAACCTGGCTTACATTGTTGATAGTATTTTCGAGCTTAGAAGACGAAGAAGAAGAAGAAAGGCCGTTCTTCTTGTTTTTCCAAGTGTTATTGCTGTTATTACTACCAGCAGTCTTTATTAGCTCGTCTTCAATATTGATGCTAATATTGTATACAGCTTCGAAAGTGTTTAATGGTAGGAATCAAATATGTTGCATGTACTCGTGGATCAGATTTTGGATAAAGAGACGAACCATCTCCTTTTCCCTTGGTGGCTTAACCATTTGCGCACCTGTTTCTCTCCACCTACTTAGATAGGCAGTGAACCCTTCATTTTGTTTCTGCTTAAAAATAGAAAGCTCACGTTCTGAAGTTCTGGTTTGAATGTTACACTTGTAACGATTCATGAAACTTTCAATGACATCTTACCAAGTTGCAGTGTACTTGGTATCTAGAGAATAAAACCATTATTGGTAAGCATGTTCTAAGGAGAGAGGGAACACCGTAGGGAAGAGTGCTACGTCCAATCCCTTGAGAGCCATGGTTACAGAGAAGGCCTTCAAATGGAACATTGGATTGTCAATAGGTTTGAACTTGGGTATGTGTGAAGTGGAAAACTTTTCAGGGAGCTTGTCCTTCAAAGCCAAACCAGTGGAAGTTTGTTCCACGTAGATGAACTTTTATAAATTTTGCTCACTTGTTCTTTGATCTTGTCAACTATAGCAACAGTGACTTTGGTTTGTTCCATGGTATTGACCTTGGTGGTAAGGGTTTGCATCTATCATGTCAGAAAGTGCCTCGATGGACTTGAGGATGTTCTCAATATCTTCCTTGCTAGCCTTTAGAGTGAAATGAAAGTAAACTGGAGATGGCGGAGATGAGCTTCGTGGAGACGATGGTGGTGGTTAAGAGGTTGTTGTGGTAGTGACTCGAACCGTACCAATCTACCCCTACTTCTTAACCAAGTACTGTGATATAAAAACAAATTCACTTAATGGTTTGACCCAACATTCCAAAAAGGAAAGAAATGGGAAAATACAGAACATTGAAAATAGGTGAGGAAAAAAACTCCATTCATTCCTATTATGATGGAAAACGACGCATGGTCCTAGTATACGATCATAAAAAATATGGTGCGTGACTCGAAGACAAAGCGTGTGCAACGACTCAACAATTGTGATTAGGTGAGTTTATTAAGACTCGTGATATGATTGCGTATCTAGACATGAGGACGTTGTGAAAAAACAAAGGACCAAATAGCACGGAAGATTAAAAGACAAACAAACTTTTGTCTAATTTTAATGTTTATGCTATTTACTAGGTGAAACGGTTCATTGGCAATCGTTAGTCATAAATAAGATCAACCACAATCAAAGAAAAAAAACACATGTTAAGGTTAGAACAATAATCACAAGAAACTAGGAAGAGGACTGGAATTCTAGAAGAGTTAAGACTCATGGGAAAAGAATAAAAATAAAATCAACAATCCTATGTTATACAAGTTCACATGCATTGGAGGACTAAGAGAAGTAGAATATTGGCTAAGACTATCTTGACATGAAAATATAAAAAAAAATAATAATAAAAAAATATAAATAAATAAAAATAAATAAATAAATAAATTAAAATAGGAAGATTGATTGGATGTTAAAAAGAACTCCTAAACTGGACAGGCTGTAGTATTTTGGTATAACTTTTTATTTGTGACTCTGACTGGGACGAAATTAACGCCAAATGAAAGATAAAACTTGGGTATATAGATCCATAGGTGGCACGACACGTTACTCTTTCTAGAACTCCAGATATGACCAAAATAAGTTGACGCTTGTGTAGGATACTGGAATAAAAATCCGGGTTGACTTAAAAAAAAAAAAAAAAAAAAAGGAGAACTATAACTCGACTCTAATAAAAAAGGAGGGTTAGATAAGAAATAAATAAATAAATAAATAAATAAATAAAACAATAAAAATATGCACATATAAGCACATTGTCACACATGATGCAATGAAATTCGCAACCTAGAGTCTTGTTCTATGTTCAACTATGGTCAAGCTTATTTGGGTGTCAAAAGGGTACCATGGTTAAAAGTTTGGACGCGTTAGCAAGGAAGCCTCCCTTGAGGGTGTATGCCAACGGGCGGCTCCGCAAGTTCGTGATGAAATCGAACTCGACTCCATGGTTTGGGTGGATTTAAAAACTCGGATGAACCCTTATTTCCATGAGCGTTTTCGGGTCTACAGAACTTAAATTCCCCGGGCTAGCCACATACGTAGAACACGTACTATTGTGGCAAAATAGGTGAGCTAAAATTTATATGCATATGTGACAATGCCAATTAAATTACAAGAATACAATTTAAGAATCTTTCAAGTCTCATCCACTTATATCAATTAAATACCGATCACTCAAATCGATAAATAACCAAGAATCCTCCCCAGCGGAGTCGCCAAATTGTAGGCGTCATTCAAAGTGCGCCTTCTTAAACATGTTGTGAATATGCTTGGCACTCATAGGAAGCGGAATTTGACATATACGATTAGGGACACTATTAGGGACAAAGCAAAGTAGGGAGCCGCCAACAAGTTTTTAAGGAACTTGTAAACCATTCACGGATCATTTAAGGCAACCACGAAAAGGGACAACGATAGGCAACAATGATTTACCCTTAAAGGTTACACCCATTCATAATCCATGAAATTGCGAACTCCATATCGTTCGGAACCACGAATGGAGGATCGAGGATGATGGTACGAAGTGAGTCATGGAGTCACATTCGCCCGTATTGGCCTCTACTCGATTCTTATAGTGAAAAGTATTTCCTGCAATCTCAAAGGCACACAAACAAAGATTCAATTTGCTCCAAACTAATATTAAGTTAAATTAATTGAATGTTAATGCACACATATAATTCTAAATATCGTGATCACTTGATTAAACAATAAGATTAAATAGGAACCTAAACCGGTCGTCTAAATTATCTTATTAAGCGCTATATTCAATTACATATTCCCTTTAAACATGCAATATGGTGATCAATAAATATAAGAGAATAAACAATAATATTAGACGCAATTTAACCATAACAACGTTAGTCAAGTCAAAGCATAATAATAAACCTAATCATGATACTAGCAATAAGAATAATAATAAGAGTAATTAAGTGAATTAATTACTCACGTTCTACGCTTCTTTAAATTGCTACATCATGAATTAAACCGTTAGTAACTTTAAAAAATAATAAATAAAATTGAAATAAGATTAAAGGAAAATAGAGTTGATTTAGTCCAAACCCTCAATCGGATCTACCTTTCACACCTTAGTTTAAGTATGGAACTTCGGGTGTAGTATGGACTCCTTGGAGTGCTTAGGGAAGAAATGGTGTAATTAGGAGAATAGGTTTCTTGGCAAAATTGTCGTGGCACAACAAAATTTACTGTGGTGCGGCAGAAACCGCCGTGGCGTGGTAATTTTCTGTTTTAACACGTCTTTAAAACTATGATAACTTTCGATCCGTAAATTGGAATAAGGCATATAATATATCGTTGGAAAGATATTCAAGTCTAATTTCCATCAAAATTGGAATCAGGTCAAAATTATTTTGTATATTTTGATATATGGCCGTTTTAGTGAAAGGGTGTCGGTTTTAGGCCGAGTTTTAGTGTTTTGCTCATATTTGCTTCATTTTAAATCGGAATAGGGCTTATGATGTACCGTTGGAAATATTATTTGAAGGCCTATCCAACAAAACAATATTTGGAAAAGTTATTGGGCCACGAAATCAGTTTAGCTCGGTGTTGTGATATGGACACGAAAAGAGGGTAATAAGTTATGGTTTGGAGAAATGGCTAAGAATTGGGTTGGTTTATGAAATGTATTAGATTGAATATGGATTTAAGCACTCCAAAGATTAAATACTCAACCCGACCAATAATGGCTGTGAAAGGTTGGTCATCATCGGATTTGGTTTTGGGGAGACATTTTTAGGTGTCTACAATGCCCAGACAGACGACTGATTCATCCTTAATACACGCCCCGAGTACTTAGTAGTCCTGCACAAGCCGTCTAAGTGGGGCGACTGGAAGCACAACTTTTATCACATCAAGATCAGTAATACGGAGCTGAACATGCGGATGAACAAGTTTAATGCCGAGCCACTTTAGCTCGGACGGGGGGGATCACTGGCCAACTAGGCTGCCTGTTCACCCGGACCATGCGCACTAGCTTGACTATTTCAAGGTCAAGAAATTGTTCAGAGACGGGAAGTTGGTGTCCGTGCCGTCCAACTGAATCCCATTGACTCACTGGCTCAGGGATCAAGTATTTATGTTAGCAGACGGCTTGTACTAGAAGTACCCCCAAGGTGGAACTTCGTGACTCAACCGTCCAAATAGTTTATCCTCGAAATATATTCTAACCCTTGGTTCTTATTCTTATCAAACGAAGACATGTCGAAGTTGGACCCACAAAAGGGGAAGACAAACATGTCCGACTTCAAGCTTGAATGTTATCGGCTCCTCAGGAAAAACTATGAGGCAGCCAAAAAAAAAAAGAAAAAAATTTGTGTCCGACCTGCTATGCATGGAAGGGCATCCTTCTAAATCTTACTCGGACGGGCTTGGTATCCCAAGCCTGCCGAGCTAGTATGTTAGGAAGGGTGTCCTTTTCTATTTTGCTCGAACAGCGGATCTAAATATCTTGTCTTTTCATTTTCAGACAGCTACTCCTAGGCCAGCGAGAAAGCTGTCAGCATCCGCTTCCAAGGATGACCAATCGTCCAAGTCTCACAAAACTTCTGCAGCCAAAACTCCTTCGGCGTTACAGGCGGCCAAGACCAAGTGGCGGACTGCCACAGAGCACTCTAAAGGAGATCAACCCCAACCGACATCTGGTGGGGCCTCCAAGTCTTTGAGCCACAAGAAACAGAGGTGACCCAAGAGAGTACCGCTTGCGAGGGCAAAGAGGGAGTGTCGTCCCTTCACCAAATGGCCGGAGAAAACGTAATGACTCCGCATGTCATGAATTTGACTTTTATTGGGGAGTAGCAGCAGGCTCCTCAGGCGGACAAAGGGTCGCAACCACAACCTCGGGAGACCGAGGAGCAATCCTAACCCTCTCGCTCTTCAGAGAGGGGTCCGCAACCGCCCCCATCTTTCTCGGAAGGTACCAAGGCTGATTTCTCACTTGGCTTTAACGTTCTAACTTTGTCAATTTTCTAACTTGTTTATATCTTGCATACATTGCCGAGGAGATTAATGTACGAGCGCCCGACCAATCATTGACCAAGACCGAGCGCAAGGCCATCTGAGAGGCCGTGATTAGGGTCGTCCCGGAAAAACTGCAAGACAAGTTTCGGGGAATCCACGAGGGGTTCCTGGGCCTAATGTTAAACAGCTGCGATGAGGTAATCTAGCTTTTCTCAAGCTTTGATACTTAGTTTATTTTTGCACTTGATTTTTCTTTTGTTGATTTAATTATGTTTGTCCGCATTTCTTCCTTAAGCTTAACGCCTTCCTCGATTGGCACTCCCATGAGTGGCAGCAGATCTAGTCGGCCTAGGATGACATCAAGAAAATACAAGATGCCAACATCGGGACGCTGACTATTCAGAAGGCCAAGCACTCGACCGCCATCAATGTGCTAAGTTAGAAGTCAGCCAGGCAAGCCGAGGACATAGTAAAGATGGGCAATGCCATTCATCAGGCGCAGCTTGCTTGCGATGCTATGCAAAAGAAGAGGGACGAGGTGGTCGGCAATGCCTCTCAATGGAAGGAGGGCTTTGAGGCCTCCGAGATGCTTAAAGCCAAGCTCAAAACGAGTCGTTAGGCCCTTGAAGCCGCTTTGAAGGGGATGGACAAACTTAATCTGGAGATTGAACGTCTCAAGAAGAACATTGAGGACCTGAATAAGCAACTCAAGGCGCCCAAACAGATCACTCTTCAAGAGATGGTATAAATTGAGGAATAGGCCGAGAATAAGCTCAAGGACCGGTTTAAAGAGACCTTCATTATGATGTTTGAAATCCATGAAGTGTCGTGCTACCACGAGCGTTTCGTTAGGCAGTTGAATCACATCTCCCTCAAGGAGGAGGCCGCCGATGTTGGGGAGGCCGCCCCCCAATTTATCGATACTTCCTCTCCTTCCCGAAGCGATGATGAAGATGATGAGGAAGGGGAGGAGGAAGAGTCGACTAAGGGAGGGGAGCTGACCAAGAAGGACGAGGCGGCCAAGGGTGATGGTGATAAGGGGTCGGCCGAATAAAGTTCTCAGTGTCTTCAGCTACAGTTGTTTTAAACTTTTTATTTTTTGTTTTGACTCATCCATTTCTACAACCATTTTGAGATGTTTTATAATATAACAATTTTTTATTGGCCGCCTATTTGAGCAGTCTTTATTTTTATGAAGTTTTCACTTTTCTTCATTCATACTTAGCATATTTTTCGCAATTTTCATGATTTTACTATGCACTTTATGTACGAATGAAATTATATTGGGGGTATGCCCCTTTATTCGACATTTTGTCTAGTCCATACTTAAAGAGGTTTGATTAACTTTGTAGATTTTATACCTTGAAGGGTATGATGACTAGTAAGTTAATCAAATCATAATAATGATTTCCCTTAGACTAGGCAAATGCCGAATGAATTTAAACATGCGGCTGTTTTATTTGATCTAACATTTGTCTGTGCCGAGTCGTCCTTTGATATTATCTCTTAGACGTACTCATGAAATTTCAGATATGGTCTCAACCTGATTAATTCTAATTATTTATGAGGCCTAATAGCTTAGGTATGCCCTTTCCCTTAGACTTAAAATGCCTAAGAAAATTTTGGGCTACCTAAGTTTAATTCGTCCGTCTAGAATTGTGGTCGGATGAATTGAGTAGCAACCTGACCATTGCGGCCGAGTTTCTTAGTTGGGAGAGACTTTGTTAGGCTTTTCTCTCATCTTTTCACACTTGTCCTATTTGAAGGCCGAAATACCTGGCTGGGAGAGACCTTGTTAGGTTTTTCTCCCGGCCTGTCATCCTTGCCCCGTTGAGGGGCCGAACGCCTACATTGCTAGCAACATTCGTTTTCATTTTGGGCGGCATTTCTGCTTAGTAGTAGCTAGTCAAAACACAACATAATTTGCAATAATATGAAAGTAAAAACTTAAATAACAATGTTTGACTTTTTCATTAATTGTCAAAATTGCATTATTTTGGCTGTACAACTTTAATTACATAGCTCGGTCGCTAGACCTAAATGTATTTACAAAACTTTATACATAATATTTCTTAAAATTGTCCATATTCCACGTACGAGGAATAGGATGGCCATCTAAGGCTTCAAAATGGTAAGTACCATCTCGTACTTCTTCACTGATTCGTTAGGGCCCTTCCTAATTAGAGGTTAGCTTGTCGTCTTCCTTTGCTTGGCCTACCACTTTCATCTTTCTTAATACTAGATGCCCCATTTTAAGTGGTCGCTTTGACACTTTTTGGTTATATGCCCTTGTCATTCTTAGACGATATATTTTGTGTCTTAGTGCCGCACTGCCCCTAGCTTCTAGAAGAAAGTCTAGGGCAATCTTAATGGCCTCCCAATTAGCCAATTCATCATATAGCATCACCCGAAGAATGGGCTTGCACATTTCAATTGGGAGCACGACCTAAGCACCATAGATAAGAAAGAATGGGGTTTCTCCTGTGGAACCTTTGACTGTTGTTCGGATGGACCATAACACATTAACCAACTCATCAGCCTAGAGGTCGCCTGCTTTCTCAAGATTCCGCTTGATGCCATTAGAAATTAACTTGTTATAGGCCTCAACCTGGTCGTTAGCTTTTGGCCAAGCGACCGAAGCAAAGCAATGTGCTATGCCCTGGTTGCTAAGCCAATCTCTGAGATTGTCGGTCTCGAACTGTGACCCATTGTCGAACACCAAAATGTGTGATTATGTCCTTCCAGATGAAGGCGGATACATCTTTCCATTTAATCCCTCGGACGGCCTCGGCCTCTACCCACTTCGTGAAGTAGTCAACTGCTATTAACACATACCGTCGCTACCCTGATGTAGGAGTGTACAGCCCTAAGATGTCCATGCCCCATTTGGAAAAAGAGAGTGAACTACTTATGGTAGTCAAGATATTTACCGGACAGTGTATGAGGGTTACGAATCTCTAAAACTTGTCACATTTTTTCACCATTTTCTTGGCGTTCGAATTCATGCTCGACCAGAAATACCCAAGATGGGCCACCTTTTGAGCTAAGGCTCGTCCGCCTATATGTGCCGCAATTCCCCTCATGAAGGTCATCTAGAACTTCATACCCCCGCTCGGGTGTTACAATTTAGATAGGGTTTAACAAATGATTATTTGAACAAGTCTTCCCCCTTGAGCTCAAACCATGCCACCTTTTTCTTCATCACCTAACCCTCCTTCGGATCGTCCAGAAGAACTCCATGTTTAAGATAGGATATTATTCCGTCTATCCTTGTGGAGCTTCGATCAATGGTTTGAACGGACTCGGCATCAATGCTCTGCTTCTCCTTAACTTGCCAAAATACAGATTTCGGAGTATGACATGATGGCGAGAGGACTAGTTTGGACAAGGCGTCCGCTTGATTGTTCTCGGACCGAGGTACTTGTTGCAACGTGAAATGATATAGGCCCTTGGCCTCTTCTTTTACCATCTGAAGGTACTTCATCATTGTCGGCTCCCTTGCCTTATAGTTGCTATTCATCTGGCTGACTATCAGCTGAGAGTCCGAACAAGTATCAATTTTTGTTGCCCCGGCCGCCTTACACAATCAAAGGCCGGCCAACAAGGCTTCATACTCGGCCTCATTGTTAGAGGCTTGGAAATAAAATCTTAAAGCATACTCAAACTTATCTCCCTCCGGAGATAGAAAAATAATGCCAGCACCACAATCGGTCACTGTTGCACTCCCATCAACAAACACTTTCCATATCCGATCCGTTGTCGACTGCTTATCCGGTCGCGTCATTTCAGCCAAAAATTCTGCAAAGGCTTAACCTTAATAATTTTTCTAGGTTCGAATGAAATATCAAACCCTCTCAATACTAAGGCACATTTAAGAATTTGGCCACTAGCCTCAAGTGTTGTCAACGACTTCTTCAACTGTTGGTCCATGTAGACCACAATTGTAACACCCTAGAAATTCCTTTCCTTTAAAATACCTATTTTGCTCTTTTAAAATATGCAATAGGAAAATCTAAGACATTACCGCCATCGTGAAAACGGCTAAGGAAATTATCAAAGACACGCGGCGGAAGACTCACTTTAAAAACCATTCAAAACAAGTCAGCTTAAAAAGTCAAACCAAACGAAAGTAAAGTCAAACCAAAGTCAAACAAAGTCAACTTACAACTTGGAACCATTATAGACCCTTATTAAAATCTAAAACAAATATTAAAACCTTTGTGTTAGTCTCACAAGCAAATATATAATAATCCAAGCAAATAAAACACATCATATTCCTATGGAAACTAAACAGGATTCGCTTTTCACTCATGCCCATCATGAATATGCTTCATCACTAGAAAAACTTCTCTTTACTTTGTCCCCCACTATTCGCCATTAGAAATGGGTCGTCGTAGGGAAAAGATAAAGAAAAGACCAAACAAACATACAAACACATAATCAGCAATGCTGAGTACATATGCGTAAACAGTACACAATAACATGCTTTCATCCTATCAACATATGGCTAACCTTGTTGCACCTGTTTACAAGCATACAACATACAACACAATCAACCAATAAATAAATAGATTGCTTATTTAGCTTGATTACGCATCGAACGGGTTTCCCCCTAACCTGCCCCAATAAAGAGGTATTACCACGGGAGTTAACCGTGCCAGAATAAAAGAACCACTCGTAAGTAGCAGAATTCCTACTCATAATTAAAAGGAAAATACAGTGTCCTGTACTCCCAATAGAAGTTATGGTCAAATATAAAGTCGCACAACTCCCCCATATGTTCATACTCGAGGTATATACGTTCCAAGAGTTTTAGTGTGTAATCTCTTTCACTTTACGTTATTTACATATTTTAGACATGGTGATGACTGTCAATCCATAAAACAATCAATCATCATAAATCATTCAAGCAATCAAACATACCAATTTAATTCTTGAATAATTAGCGACCACATTTAATTTAATGTTGAACCCTTTTTCAACTACCTCGGCGTTAAATAACACCTTAAGCGCATAAGGCACCACAAATCCTATCCCTTGGTGTTTAGAACACCTTAAGTGCACTTAGACACCGAAATATAAATTAATTCTTGTGTCCATAGACAGTTAAATAGCTCATTTCTCATGCTTATAGCATCAATAAAATTATATGAACCATAATAAAATTCCCTTTTAATATTCCAAACTAAATTAAACATTTAGTTTAATTAAACATGCTCTCAATCATGCCAATAATAAAAGTGTTGTTCATAATCAACATGCCAACATTAATAATACCAATCAATAATTCACCTCAAGTAATTCATACTTCACAAATTAATCACCAAAATTAATCCAATCAATAATTCCAACCAATACCTATCATGGTACTACCTTGGAATTAATTAAACAAAGCCTAGCATGCGTCTACACACTTAAATAATTACAGAGTACGCGAATATACCTCGAATATGATCTCAAAATCGCCACGACTTCACAAAATCACTCACTTGGAAGTTACCTACATTCCAAAATTATAAAGAGACATTAATACCTATTCATAATAAATTTTCAGCAATATATACACTCTTTAAAACACTTTTAAACCTTCTAAAACAAGTTGAAAATTAATTTAAACCACCTAGTTTTATTCACAATTAATGGGTAATTAAAAATCCTTTCAAGAAACATAATTCTAGCCTCTACATAAAAATTCCAGTATTATAAAAACTTATAGGAAAAATTGTCATAAATAATACCACCTTTCACCCGTCCGCTAAAAACAAGTCGATCTTTTAATTATCTCTAAATAATACCACCTTTAATTGGTATCCATTTTAAACAAGTTATTTTACCTACAACCTGAATGACCGGTTAACAATTTTTTTTTATTTTTATAAATTATTATTATGATTAATTTTAGATTTTTTTTTTTGTAAAAAAAAACAAAAAAATAACCCCTCTTAACCCCAACAACCACCACGGCATCCCCTTCCCCGGCGAACAAACCGTCCCAACCACATCAAATTGCAGCGGCACGCGCAGTCACATCAACCCGTTGCCACCAATCAGCACCCCAATTGCAACAATCAACAGCAGCTCGGAATCTTCAGCGGCGTCACATTACAGCAACTAGAACCACCATCGCCACCAATCCGCACATCACAGCCACCATCACCGCTGCAGCAACCACGTCACCGCAGCCCAGCTCTGCTTCTCTACCTCACAGCCCGCACACACCAAGCCGCAACCCACTCAATCGCCTCACGCTACCACCAACAACCACCCGCCATCTCCAATTCACAAGCCAGCAATTGCAGCGACAACCACCAATCATAATCGCACCAAAAACCGCTCAGCCACTGCAATTCAAACCACAGCAACCTGCCGCCATAAACGCACCTCAAGCAACCCTAATTCTAGCCAATTTTGACTCAGTTTGAAGAACTCATGGCAGCTATTCGGCCCCTTAATTAAGCCTCAATTGATTGGGTGCTGCTCGGTGTGCTGATTATCGATATCTGGGAAAAGAAAGGGGTGGGTTTCTTGGTGTTTCGATGGGTTTCATGGTGGCTGCGGGGGATTAGGGTAGGTTTCGTGGTGGTTGGGAAGGGAAGGAGGTTGGTTTCGTGTTGCTTAGGGGAGGTTTGTGGTGGGGAGCGGCGGTTATTAGGGTTTGGGAAATGAAATGGGTGAGTTACGGGGTGCTTTGGTGGTTTTTATGGTAGTTGCAAGTGTTATAATGTCGAGGTGGTGGTGGTTGACTGCATGCCATTGATGTGGAGAAAAAGGAGGAGAGAAGTTGAAAAAAAAACATTAAATAAATTTAAAAAAACAAATAAAATTTTCAAACCAATCAAATAATGACACGTGTTCATATAACATGTTAATCAAGTTACGAACAGGTTACAACTTGTTTAAAGCGGATACCAATTAAAGGTGGTATTATTTAGAGATAATTAAAAGGTCGACTTGTTTTTGGCGGACGGGTGAAAGGTGGTATTATTTATGACAATTTTTCCAAACTTATAAACTTGCTGTAATTTTGTTTAAAAACTTAAATTTCAATAGTTTTCATTAACTACAATCAATTTCCATCAATAATCATTAATTAGAAACCTAGGGTTGCAATTTGTGGCTTTTTAATTCAAAAATCAAATCTGAAAATTACATACATATTAATCATAATTAAAACATCATAAAATCATCACACACACACACCCAGAATCAATAATTATCAAGGTTGGATCAATTTAAAACAAAAGAAAGAGAGAGAGAGAGAGAGTTTGTGAGGGAGAGGGGATAAATTAAAACAAAATCAAGGTGGTCAGCCGGTGGGAAGTGGTGGTGGTGGCGGTGGCGGGCGGCCACTTTGGTGTGCGTGTGTGTGAGTGTTTGTGAGGGAAGGGGGAAAAATTAAAGGAGAAAGAAAAATAAGAGAGAGAAAAGATTTTACCTTTGGGTATTCTCCACCTTGGCAAAGTTTAATTTGCTCATATGATGGGTATTTATACACTTTCTCAAAACCCTCCTAATTTAAATTCCTTTTCTACCCTTAATGATTCCTTCTTTTCAAAATGACATTTGACTTTCTTTAAAACTCCATTGAATTTAAAATTTTCTTTTATAAATTAATTATGCTCCAAAGTTTTCTAAATAATAAAATAAAACATTTCTAAAGCAATTCCAACCAATACCTATCATGATACTACCTTGGAAATATTTAAACAAAGTCTAGCATGCTTCTACACACTTAAATAATTACCGAGTACGCGAACGTACCTCGAATATGATCTCAAAATCGCCACGACTACACAAATCACTCACTTGGAAGTCTCTTGCATTCCAAAATTACAAAGAGACATTAATACCTATTCATAATAAATTTCCAACAATATATACACCCTTTAAAACACTTTTAAACCTTCTAAAAAAGCTAAAAATTAATTTAAACCACCTACTTTTATTCCCAATTAATGGGTAATTAAAAATCCTTTCAAGAAACATAATTCTAGCCTCTACATAAAAGTTCCAGCATTATTAAAACTTATAAACTTGCTGTAATTTTGTTTAAAAACATAAATTTCAATAGTTTTCATCCACTACAATCAATTTCCATCAATAAACATTAATTTAGAAACCTAGAATTTTCAATTTGGGGCTTTTTAATTCAAAAACCAAATCAGAAAATTACATACATATAAATCATTATTAAAACATCATAAAATCATCACACATACACCCAAAATCAATAATTAATCAAGGTTGGATTAATTTAAAACAAAAGAGAGAGAGAGGGAGTTTTTTCAAAAAAAAAAAAAAAAAAAACACAACCGCACACACGGGGAGGGGGCTGCTGCTGCCCTACACGCCGGCGGCTGCTGCTGTCGGTTGCTGCTTGCGACGGTGGTCGACCGGTGGAAAGTGGTGGTGGTGGTGGCCGGCCATCTTGGTGTGCATATGCGTGAGTGTTTGTGAGGGAGGGGGGAAAAATTAAAGGAGAGAGAAAGAGATTTTACCTTTAGCTATTCTCCACCTTGGCAAAGTTTAATTTGTTCATATGATGGGTATTTATACCCTTTCTCAAAATCCTCCTAATTTAAATTATTTTTCTACCCTTAATGATTTCTACTCCTTTTCAAAATGATATTTGACTTTCTTTAAAAACTCCATTGACTTAAAAATTTCTTTTTATAAATTAATTATGCCCCAAAGTTTTCTAAATAATAAAATAAAATATTTTCAAAGCAATTAATAAACACAAATGGACTTTTAATTAAAATAAACCTTTATAAATTATTAAACTACCATAAATAATTCATTTCAAATTATTTAAATACTTAATAAAATAATGTAAATTAATATACGTATAAAATACGGGGTATTATAACAATTTAATGGGCAAGAAAGTATGGCCTTAGCTTCTCTTATTCCATAAATAATCACTACTAGAAAACAAGCTATTTTCGATGGAAAAATTCTGTCGGAAACACCCAGTTTTCCGTCAGAAAACCCATTTTCGACAGAATTTCCGTCTGAACCGGTTGTCGGAAAGGCTTTTGTAGAAAATTCGACCTTTTCCGACATAATTTCCGTCGGAAAGGATTTTCCGAAGGAATTTCCGATGGAATTCAGGCGCGGAAAAGTCCGTTGGAAAATTCCGTCGGAAAATCAAACCAAAATATAAAAAAAAACCTTACACCGTCACCACAAACCCAGATCCACCACCTCAACATCCCAGATCCGCCACCACCCACCACCATGACGACGTCAAACCCTCACTGCCCAAACCCCTCCTGACCCAAAAAAGCACTCCCAACCCCATAAACCCACCCTAACCTGCATCACAACCCACGATCCTAACCCGCATCCTAACCCACTTTCCTAACCCGTATCTCCATCTCGCCACCCCCACAACCCAGATCTACCAACCCCTTCCCACCACCACCACAAAAACCCACCACCGTAGCCCGTATCTCCACCTCGCCAACCCCCAAAAGCCGTACTCCAACAGCCACCACCCACCACCCACCACCACCATAAACAGCCAAAAAAATCCGAAAAAACAACAAACAAATTAAAATCAAAATTAAAAAAAGAGATACATACCTTGATTCCACCGTACAAAACCTCAAAATTGGGTTTACGAGGCCAAATTCGACCATGAAAACTCTAGATCTAGGGTTTTCATGGTCGAATTTGACCTGAAAACCTTCGTTTTAACCATGAAACTTCGAATTTCTCTCGCCAATTTAAGCTTTCTAGGCTCCGGCCATGAAAACTCTCTCTTACTTCTTCTGTATCAATGAACTTCAGATTCTGATATCTTCATCCTATTTTTTTTAATGTAAATTAAATATCAAGGGGAGAAGAGAAAAAAAGGGAGGAAGAAGAACAAAAAAGGAGGGCGGAGGAGAAAGAAAGTGGGCAGAAGAGAGAGAAGGAGGTAGAAAAAGGTTGTGAGAGGAAGGAGAAAGAGGTGGGCTGAGGAGAGAGAAAGACAAGGGGAAAGAGAACTACAAAGAGAAAGAAGGGAAGAAAGAAAAACGACAGAAAGAGAAAGGGTAAGTTTTAACCGTTTAAAGGGTTTGATTTTTTTTTTAAATATTTTCCGATGGAATATTCCGTGGAAATTTTACGACGGACGTAAAATCCATCGGAAACTTAAATTTCCGACGGAGTAAAGTACATAATTTCCAACGGATTTATATTCCGTCAGAAAATCCCGATGGAATTCCGATGAATTGTTTAAATTCTTCGGAAATATCCGACGGAATGTCAGAAATCGTGATTTTTCCGACGGAAATACGTGTCCGTCGGAAGCTGTCCGTCGGAAATCAGCCTATTTATTGTAGTGAATGACAAGCCGAACTTCTCAATGGGTGGATACCTAAGTTTGGATTTTGCAACACATGGCTCATGAAATACACAGATATAATGGCCATCCCTTTCAGCAAGTACGACGACACTTAAAGAATGATTAGAGATCGCAAGGTACATGTATAACTTTTCATCCTTGAGCGGACTGACAAGCCGAGGAGAGTATGCAAGTGATTCTTCAATTGAATAAAGGCTTTCTCAACCTCCTCAATCCACTCGAACATAGCATTTTTCTTAATTGGTTGGAAAAAAATATCACTTATCCCCTGATCTTGACATAAAACATTAGAGGGCTGCTAAGCAGCCGGTCAGCCTCTAGACTTCTTTTATGGTTCTGGGTGGTTTCATATCTAAGATCGCTTGAATCTTCTCAGGGTTAGCTTCGATGCCGTGCTAATCAATAAAAAATCCGAGAAATTTTCCGAACTCAACACCAAAGACACACTTCTTAGGATTTAACATCATCTTACGCCGCCTAAGTTCGGTAAATGTTTCTCGAAGGTCACTCAGATGGTCGATCGACTTCTTTGATATAACAATCATATCATCAATGTAAGCCTCCATATTCTGGCCGATCTGGTCTCTGAATATCTCATTCACAAGTCGCTGAAAGGTCGCTGGGGTGTTCTTCAAGCAGAACGACATTACATTGTAACAGTACAACCCTGCTCAGTCACAAAAGCTGTTTTCTCTTAATCTTTTTCCCACAAAGGGAATAGGTGAAATCCAGAATAGGCGTCCATGAAACTCATTAAAGCATGCCCATCCTTTAAATCGACTATGCAGTCAATTTTGGGCAAGGGAAAGTTGTCCTTTTGACATGCCTTATTGAGGTTAGTGTAATCAACACACATTCACCAAGTTCTATTCGGCTTCTTGACCAAAACTACATTAGCCACCCAATCATTGTAGTAACATTGCCGAATGAAACCTGTGTCTAGCAATTTCTTTACTTCGGTCGCGGCTGCCTGATTCCTTTATTCACCATGATTTCTCTTCTTTTGCCGGATAGGCTTAATGGCTGGGTTGACTGCCAGCTTGTATACGACACGGTTTGGGCTTATACCCGGCATCTAATGAACTTCAAAAGCAAACACATCCTTGAACTCTCTTAGAAAATTTACCAATTCATCCCCAAGCAAGTCTATGGCCATAGTGACAACCTTGACCGTTCGATCAGGCTGGCCCGGGTCCAACACTACATATTCACTGGTCGGCTGCGCCCTTAACTCTGTTGGCCGGCCGACAGTCATTAACTGCTATTCCAGCTCCTTCTTTATTGACTTGCGCTTTTTGCTGACCTGCTATGCTTGGAGTGACCCTTCTTTTGAGTTTTGCTCGGACGCCCTTCTATGTCCAAGAGATGTGGGCTTCACGGCCAGCTGGTTACATTCTTTTTCCATTACTTGGTCTCCCTGAATGGAGCCTATTTTCCCGTCCGACCGCTCAAAATTCATCAGCATTAAGTAAGGGACAATTACAACCTTTACTGAATTTAGAGTCGGACGGCCGATGATAACATTATAGCAGGTGAGCTCTTTAACAACTAGGAAGCGGACGACCATGTTCCTTCCTTCTTTTCTCGGACCAAAGCAGACAGGTAAGTCTATCCGTCCCACTGGATGGATAATGCTTCCTCCATAACCAACTAACGGATGGAAGATATCTTTCATAGCATCCTCTGAAAACTTCAAATTTTTCAAGCAAGCTAGGGTGATTATGTCGAACGAGCTATCTGTGTCTATCAACACTCGTCCAACCTTCAGGTTGGCAACTTTAAGGATGAACACCATGGGATCATCGTGAGGGGCTTAAATTTTGCCCCTGTCCGCATCGTAGACAATCATTTCTGGGAATGGCTCTACCTTGGCATTCTCAGCGTGCATCACTTTCCTAATTTGCCTAGAATCCTCCTTAATTCCCTTCATGGTTGGGCCACCTTCAGTGAAGCCGCTTGAGATGACGGCCACAAACCTTGAGTCCGTGCTATTCCCATCCTCGTCATCTTTTTTCTTCTTCTTCTTCTTCTTCTCGAATTTGTTGTTGGTCCGAGAGTAAGTGAACTTGGACTGCAAAACATACGAGTTGAGCATGCCCTTCTCGGCTTGCTTGTCCAATAATCGTTTCAGGTTATTGCTTTCATTCGTATCATGCCCCACGTCCTTGTGGTATTGGCAATACTTGTTCTTGTTCCGATACTAGGCCGGCCCCCTCAAAGGCTGGGGATTTTCAAACTTGAGCTTGTCCTTGATTTCCAACAAAATTGAGTAATAGTCTTCGTTGCACTCATAATGCGGTTCGTACATTTTAACTTTCTTGGACTTGGTCTATTGGTAGTCAGCCACCCAGACTTCTTTTCTTTTGTTGTTTCCTTCTTTCTTCTTGTCGGCCGAGTCTTGTTGAGAAGAAGGTTGTTTCTCGGTGCCCTTGGTCGACTCATCTGCTTTTTTAAGCGAACAAAAGTCAGCTGCCTCAATGTATGATTCGGCCCCCCGCAGAACACTTGTGTTTGTCCGAATCTTTTTTCTAATTCGGTCAAACTTAAAACCATTTTGCCTTAATCCTCGAAGAAACTCCAAGTAGGCCATTTCATCCGGCAAATTTTGAATTTGCGCCTTCTCCATGTTAAACCTCTGGACGTACGAATGCAGCCCCCTCCTTCTTTCCTTCGACAATGGTTTCCAGGTTCAGACAAGTTTTCTGGGGTGGTATGTTGTAGGAGAAATTTCCAACGAACAACAGACTAAGAGTTGTGAAACAATTTATGCATCCGGCCAGTAGATTGTTGAACTAGTCTTGAGCCTCACCTTTGAGAGTGGCCGGGAAACATTTGCACCAAGTGGCATCATCACATTTTGCAAGTACATCAAATTTCTGTACGAGGAGATATGCTTTTCAGGGTTGCTCGTACCATCATAGGCACCCAGAAGTACATTCTTCACCTTTGCTGGGTAGGGAAAGTTGAGAATTTCATGAGAAAATGGAGGCGGCTTGTCACTTAGAGTCAGCAAGCGCATTTTCAAATCAATAGGATGAGGTTGGGCGGCCGGTCTGGCCAGGTAAGCTACCTGGTCGTACGGCTGGCCATAGTTATGGGGAACTTGAAACTGAGTTGGTTGAAATAAAGGAATTGGATTTTGAGTATGATGAGCTTGACTCCTGTTGGTACTGGCCGAGCTAGTATGCTTGGAGAGGATATGGTGTGACAATTCATCCGACATGGTGGGGGTGGAAGCAGTGTCCGAGTAGTAGGACCGGGCCTACTCCTGCCGTTTCGAATGTAGTCTCTAGCATCCTTGAAGCGTTGGGACAACTCATTTGGCTGCCTGGTCTGCCCCCCAGTCAACTTCAATTTCTCAAGCAACTTCGACCAGTTCTCCCGAGGCACCCTTGGGGACCTCGGCTGCCTGCTGAACGTAGTAGCTCCCGCATCTTCAATAATGGTTGCCTTGGCATGGGGTTTCTTTTTGTACCCTCTCCAACTTTCCTGGGCGGCTGTCTAGAAGAAGAGGGTATCATCCTCTCAAACCCCTTGTGGAGCTTGGCCAAAGCAGCCTGCAAAGAGTTAGCCGTCACAGGAGGATCCTCGGCCTCATTGAACGAGACAGTCATAGGGTCGTTGTTGTTGACAGTAACCTCAATAGTCTCTTCATGTCCGTCTTGACCAGAACCAGGTGTCTGACTATCTTTAGTCATTTTAGACGCGTATCCCCACAGACGGCGTCAAATGTTTCGGGTTTTTTGGAATCCCTCGAGATACAGGTCGTGAATATGTCCAAACGGCTATAGACACTTGCAAAACAACGAATATTCAGGTTGACGGAATACTCGCCTCCGACGATCAAGTTAGTGATCGGAAAACAAAAATATTCAGAGAGAGAAAGTAGAGAGAAGTTAGAGCGATTTAATATGCCTTGAATGATATGTCTCAATCCACCCCTCCCATCATAAATGATTGGGGTATTTATAGGTGTAATACCCCGTATTTTTATACATATTTTAATTTAGATAAGTATTTCTTAAAGTATTTAAATAATTCGAAATGAATTATTTATGGTTTTATTAATTTAAAAAGAATTATTAAGTTTATTTTTAATTATTTAATAATCTTGAAAATATTTTATTTTATGATTTGGAAATATTGGGGCATATTATTTTATAAAAAAGATAATTTTTAAAGTCAATGATATTTAAGGAAAGTCAAAATACTAGTTTGACTAGGAAAAGGATCATTAAGGGTAGTAAAGGAATTTTAAGTAGGAGCGATATTGAGAGGGGGTAAAAATACCCATCATATGCCTAAGGTGGAGTAACTCTCTCTCTCCTCTTATTTTCTTTTCCCCTTATTTTTCCCCTTCCCCTTATATTTATTTTTGTTCAATCACCACCCACACACACCACCACACCGGTCGGCCACCACCACACGCCACCACCGGCCGGCGGCCACCACCACCAGCACTCGCTGGCAGCAGCAGCCACCAAGCAGGCGCGGCAGCAGCCAGCCTTGGTGGTTGTGCGCCGGTGGTGTTCGCGTACTTGGTAATTTCTTGAATATGTAGAAGCATGCTAGGCTTTGCTTAATTAATTCCAAGTAGTATCATGATAGGTATTGGTTGGGATTTGTTGATTGGTTTGACGTTGGTGATTAATTTGTGATGTATGAATTTGGTGATTGGAATTAATAATGATTAGCTTGTTGATGATGAACCACACTTTTATTATTGGCATGTTAGAGAGCATGTGTAATTAAACTAAATGTTTAATTTGGTTTGGAATATGAAAAGGGAATTTTATTATGGTTAATATAATTTTTATTGATGCTTTAAGCATGAGAATTGAGTTGTTAAGTGTCTTAGTACACAGGAATAAATTATATTGCGGTGCCTATGTGCACTTAAGGTGTTTATAACACCGAGGGATAGGATTTGCGACGCATTATGCGTTTAAGGTGTCTTTGACACCGAGGTAGTTTAAAAAGGATTCAACATTAAAAGTTATGTGGTCACTAATTATTCAAGAATTTAAATTGGTATGTTTGATTGCTTGAATGATTGTAATGTTTGATTGTGCTATAGTTTGAGAGTCATCACCAAGTCTAATAATATGTAAACAACGTAAAGTGAAAGAGGTTACACACCACAACTCTTGGAACGTATATGCCTTGAGTACGAACATATGGGGGGAGTTATGCGACTTTATATTTGACCATAACTTCTACTAGGAGTATAGGACGCTGTATTTTCCTTTTAATTATTTTATGCGCAGGACGTCCAGTCACTTCATGTGACATTTGCCTACCCGGTTAGCTCCTGGTGTAGTTTACCTCAATTTATTTGAGGCAAGGATTCGGTTGGAAACCCGTTTGATGTGTAATCAAAATTAAATGAACATTGGTCTTCGTATAGTTAAGTGTTGTATGTCTTGTATGCTTGTTTACAGGTGCAACACGGTAAGTTGTCTGATGATAGGATGAAAGCATGTTAGTGTGTTTTATTACGCTTATGTACTCAGCATTGCTGATTGTGTGTTTGTATGTTCGTTTGTCCTTGTCATTACCTGGCTCTACGACGATCCATCTCTAATGGCGAGTAGTGGGGACAAGTAGAGAGAAGCTTTTCAGGTGATGAAGCATATTCATGATGGGCATGAGTAAAGAGCGAAAATCATGCTTAGTTCTCATAGGAATATGATGTGTTTTAGTTGCTTTGAATATTATTTATTTTATTATGCTCATGAGACTAACGCAAAGGTTTTCGGTATTGTTTGGTTTTAAAGGCCTACAATGGTTCGAAGTTGTAGGTTGACTTTGTTTGACTTTACTTTCGTTGGGTTTGACTTTTAAAGTTAGCTTGTTTTTAAATGGTTTTTAAAGATAGTCTTCCGTTGTGTGTGTCTTTGATATTTGCCTTAGCCGTTTTCACGGTGGCGGTAATGTCTTAGATTTTCCTATTTCGTATTTTAAAAAGGGCAAAATAGGTATTTTAAAGGAAAGAAATTTCTAGGGTGTTACAATAGGTGTGGGAATGTGTGCATTCTAGGGTTGGAGCCCTAAAAAAGAGTGCACTGATTGGCGGCGCAATCAGGTTGAGACACGTGTCTCTTGGGGGGAGCCGTTATGGCACTTTTCTCGGGAATTGGGCCTCCTGATGTATGGAGTCCCTCTTTCACTCACATGCTCTTATGCTTTGCCACGTGTCGTCATCCTATTAGAACACGTGTCGCTCTTTCATTGGGCCACATGTCACTATTGGATTGGTCCACGTGATGGGGTGTTTTTTACCTTAAACACTTTTGTAATGCTCTATATTTTTATAATATTTTTATATATATAAATTATTTATTTTATAAATTAAAATGATTCATTTTATTTTAAAAGAAATAAATTATTTAAATATTATGTAAGTGTGTATAAATAATATGAGTCATTAATTGAGGCAATAAAAGTGTTTTGAATTGGGTCATCCTTATTTAAATAGTTGGATCAACTTGTTGAGAAATTGAGGACACTTAAGAGCCCAACAAGTTGGCCCCAAAGGAAGAAGTTAAGGGGGAGTATGATTTAGTAATGACAGTTTTGTAATTATGAATTTTTGTTTTAAAAGGGGAGTATAAATACTTTAAAACCCCAAGGCCTTCACTCAAAAATCATAATTGTCAGATTTCACAAAACCTCAAAAGTTTTCCTCTTATTTTCTCTTTCCTTTTTCTCTCTTCTTTTTCCTCTCTTTTTCCCTCTTCTCATCCCCTCACGGCCGACAGCCACCGGCGCCACCACCAGCCACCGACCACCCTCCTTCTCTATTCTTTTGTTTTTGGTTCGGTATTGTCATAAAAAAATTAAAAAAAATTAAAAAAAAAACCTATTTTCTCTTCCTAATTTAATTCTAGTTGTTTTTATTAATTTAAAGCATGATTTTGATTATGTTTTGGTATTGATTTTGGATATTTGACGTTGTTAAATTATCCCTATAATTTTTCAGATTTTTATTTAATCAAAAACCCTAATTTACGAACCCTAAATTTTGGGAATTTATTGTTTATGGTTAGGGTTTGATCCTAGGTTGTTGTTGTTGTTTAATTAATGATTT
The DNA here is from genome assembly GCF_001683475.1 of Chenopodium quinoa. Taxonomy (NCBI): domain Eukaryota; kingdom Viridiplantae; phylum Streptophyta; class Magnoliopsida; order Caryophyllales; family Amaranthaceae; genus Chenopodium; species Chenopodium quinoa. The sequence goes on along the minus strand of NW_018744996.1, from coordinate 870,287 downwards.
AAACATGTTTTTAATGAGTTTAAACCCCACAAATTAATGCTGGAATTTAATTATACATACTACTTTTTAATTATTTTGTTAGGGTTTGATTACCCATAAAAGGAGAAAAGGTTTTAATGATTCGAATATGATTTCCTAATCTATTAGTGATGTTTTATATTAAATAAGTGTGCTAGATTTTATTTAAGTCATTAAAACTAAGTCTTTTTGAAAGGATTTTAAGTACCCACTAAAAGAAAAGATTTTATGGCTTTTATGTCATTAAACTGGGATAATTAGTAAGGTTTAAAGTGTATTATAGTTGTTGGAAATTTGTGAGAATAGAGGATTAATGATAGTTATGTATTCTTATTTATAGGAAGTTTCGAGCTAAGTGATTTCTAGCGAGTATGGCCGAGTTTAGGCACTATTCAAGGTACGTATGTGCATAAAAATATTTGTGTATGCGTAGTATCAATGCTAGGATTGTAAAGTATGATTTAAGTGATGAATTAGTAGCATATTTGGTTGATTATATGCTTGGAATTGATGTTGGTTGAGCGTGAATTGTTATGCAAGCATGTGAATATACTATTTGAGGCATGATACACGTTGAATATGTATGAATCATGGAAGTATGTTTTATTTTCAAGTATCAAAAAAGCTTGAATTTAATAAGCAAGGCTTATGTATGTTTAAAAGAGCTAAAATTAGAATTATTGAGCATAATTTATGAATTTATTTCTCACCCATTTATTATTGGTGTTGAGTCAAGAAGTTAATTTTAATTTATTTTTTTACTCACTCATGTAAGTTGAGTTCGAGTCAAGGAAGTTTAGTACTGCATATTATGCACCAAGGTAGTAATCGTGCAATTTGGTGCACAAAACTAGGCAAGGAACCTTAATTAAAATAAATAGTATGTGCTCACTAATGAATTCAAGAATGAATTGGAAGTATGTGTTGATTGTTGCAATGTTTATTCTTGATTGATTGGTTGGAGTCATCACAAATTAAATTGGTAAATCACGTAAAGTGTAAGAGGATACGCACCAAAACTCTTAGAACGTATATACTTTGAGTATGAACATATAGGGGGATTTATGGGGTTTTATATTTAACCATAGCTTCTACAGGGGTATATGACGCTGTACTTTCTTTTATTATTATTAATGCGCTGGAATTCCGTCACAAGTGTGATGTAGTAGGTGCCAATAGGGGTAGCTCCCTAATTGGAAGCTCCATGTTTAATGGGCTATTTTTAAAGGAAAGGAAACATGTTCGATGCGTAATCCAAATTTGTTATTAATAATCAATATTGCTAGTTATGAGTCAAAGGTAAGTTGGCTTGTGATTGTATGGCAAGCATATTTTAATTATTTTATTTGATGCTAGGATATTCATGTTAGTATGGTGCATATGTACTCAGCTTTTGCTGATTCGTACTTTTGTGTTTGTGTTTGACTTTCCTTTGGATTGACCCTACTATGACCCATTTATATGGTGAGTAGAGGGGTTGAAATAAAGAGAAAGTGACAAGTACATGAAGCATGCAAAGCATGAAGGGATGAGAGCAGAGAGTTACTTGTTATGCTTTCTTAGTTTTGATATTTTGAATTATTGGTTATTGTTTATGGACTAACGTTATTGTGTTTATTTTTAATCGGATTTAAGAAGGGCCATGTTTGAATTGGTTCCAACTTGTGAATGTTTTATTCTACTTTTGTTTTGAGGTTGTGAACTCAAGTTTTATTTTGAAAGTTGGTTTTTATTTTTTAGACTTCCGCTGTGTTACTTTGAAAATTAGCCTTAGTCGTTATCACGGTGGCGATAATACTTTGGTTATCTCCTAAAAAGGGTTTTATTTAGAGTAAAATGAGTATTTTTAAAAGAAGGAAATTTCTAGGGTATTACAACTTTATATAGAAAATTTAAAGTATTCATGAATTTTTTTTTCTTTTTTTTTTATTTTTTTTTTTTGTAAAAGTATTTGACCATTTTATGGAGAACACATAAAATATATAGCATATACTTTCTTCGTTACTTTAATATCGCAACATTAACAAATTTAGAATGTTTCAAAAATATTATACTCATACTTCTTAATTCCATTTGTTAGAGAAAAAATATCTCCTTACACACAGCAAATACTCATTATATATTCTTACTCAATAATACTAGTTGCTTTAGTTAAATTTTGCAATCACATGGAGTACCAGTCAATTCAGATCAACGGGTCAGATTTGGGTCCCTTTGGTTCGAGTGGTTAGGATCATTTTGGTCATTACACAAACATGATAAATGGATCAAACTGGGTCGATTTTAGGTTGTTTGGGTCGAGTTCGAGTTTTCTCTCTATAACTCAAGTTTGGAATTAGGTCAAGTCGGATCGAGTTACTGCGTCAGTTAAGAAGTGATTGGTATACATGGACATGCTTGTACTATTGTGTCACTCTTTCTTCTCCTGCCCCCCCCCCCCCCCCCCCCCCCCCGCCTCCAACCCACCATGTTGCAATGTTAAAGGAACGAAGAAAGTATGACACGGCTCAACAATTTGTAATTAATAGTTAATTTAATCATAATAATTAAAGCCAGTCCAATAGCCCATAAAGTTAAAGATGAACTTTTATTCAAACTCATACTTCTTAAGAGTATTCAAATTAAGTTTTACTTATTACCTATCAAGTGCTCAATACTGACAATGGGGTACTTTAAAGGTGGAGATCCTCTATCCTTCTATCCACTCTCAAAGTGTCTACCTCGCTAATCGAATTAAGTGTTTAGACTAATCAATTGAATTATCTTGAAGATAAAAATTCTGGCTCAACTCATCATGAATTATTTTTTTTATTTTTTATTTTATTTTTATATTTTTACGGGATAGTTGGATATTATACTCAACTACTCATCATTTTTTCTTTTTAATGGGATACTTCTAGCATTTTAGTTACATCTAGCGCAACATTAGGAGAGGACAAAAGAGGATTATATGGTGGATTCCAATTGAGTAAGATTCTTGACAACCTTATTGCATTTAGCACCACAACATTTCACTAACACAAGATTCGTGTAGGTCCCTCACTCCCATATTCACCATATACACCATTTTAACATTCAAAATAACAGCAACATCAACAATAATAACATAAAATATCAAAAAAAAATAATTTTACTTCAAAAAAATCAAAAAAATTCCCCCAATTTGCAAAATTCTTAATCTTCCAATTATGTCTCCAATTTCTCTTAATCATACTCATAATTACAAACTTCCCCTTAAACCCACTTCCACTTTAACCTTCTCCTCCACTATTTCTCCTCGATCATCCTGCAAATTTAATAGAAAATACAGAGTACCAATTATATGTTCTTCGTCTTCTTTGAATTCCGATAAATTGGAGTCAAAAAGTGGCGTTGGTAAATGGGTATTTAATTTTGCAGCTGGGGCTGTTGCAGTTGCTTCGATTTTTCTGGATTTTGATTCACCGGCTTTTGCTGAGTCTCTCACTATTGCATTCCCAGTTTCTCGTTCTATTGAGGTTCCTTTTTAGTTTGTTTTAATCCCTTTTTATTTTAGGTCAAGTGGATGTTTGTTGATCGCTGCTCGTATTAGTCTTATATGTTCACTTCCTTATATCCATGCCACGAGGAAATGTTGCATTTAATATGAAACTGCGGTAGTGTTATATAGTGACTTGCTTAGCAGAGTTATATTATATGGGAGTAGTTTGATTAGGAATCATGTTGTTGATTTTGAGATAAATTATTTTTTATTAGATTCCATGCAATGTCAAGCTATTGGTTTTGAAAAAAATGGAAAATGAATAAGATGAGAATATAAGAAATTGTCATAAGGCCAACTTGTCAACCTATCTTACTTGCTCATTCTTGTGGATGAACTATGCAAATGGTTAATGGTGAAAAACAATTACATCAATTCTTTGCTATTGGACATGCAAAGTAATGGGATTTAGCCATTAATTTTAGATGTAGTTGCTCAAACATGTAGGTTCACTCATGATTTTTATGGATATTAACGCAAGGGTAGAAATTACACACGAATTCATTATCATTACCTCAATTTATAATCTTTTTACCAATAAACTTGTTGTGATCTTGTTAATGTTCATCAATTTATTACACTCTTCTTGTCTATGTCACAGTTACTTCATATTTATAGAAACAATACAAAATTATCCTTGTTGAAGGAAACAAATATGAGGCTAAGCTATGTGGTTGGTCTTGAGATTGTACATGGATTGATATTATATCAAGTAAAACTTCAACTATTTTATAGGTAAATAAAGTACAAAGGACCTTAATTGAGGTTTGGGGTTTGATTAGAGAATCCTTCATTGATCCCACTTTCAATCACCAAGACTGGGATTCGAAGCTGCAGCAAACAATGGTGGAAATGTTCCCTCTCAGGTCTGCTGATGCAGCTTATAACAAGATCAGTGGAATGGTCTCTAGTTTAGGAGATCCTTTTACCAGAATAATCAATCCTAAGGTATTTTCTTAATACTTAGCTGTTTCAAATCGCGCAATATTAGGACTGTTTTTCATGTTGATCTATGACATTTTTAAATTTACAATATGGCCAATGTTGTCAACCCCAAATCATTTTGGGACTAAGGATTTGTTGTTGTTCTTGATAACCAATGTTGCACTTGCTTTTACAGGAGTACCAAAACTTCAGAATTGGAAGTGATGGAAACTTGCAAGGTGTTGGGTTGTTTGTTAATGCAGAACCAACTACAGGACATCTGGTAAGCACTAGAAAATTAGGAATAATGTATCTGTTTTCCTCTCAAGTTCAAAATGAATATATAAGCCATTGAGCTGCTGCCTCTGTAAACCATCACAATTCGACAAGGTATGTGTAGTAGTTTCCTTTGAGATAGTAGCTTTTGACTGCTGGAAGTCACTCTCTTCAAGATTAGTATGATATTTTGCAAGCTTGTGCTCTGGTTTTATGTATCAGTTTGGTTTCTGTTGTCATTGTAGGTTGTTGTATCTTGTGTTGCTGATAGTCCAGCTGCACGTGCCGGTATACACGAAGGAGATGAGTTGGTTGAGATCAATGGTGAGTAATTAATCAACTTGTAACCTAACTAAGTTCTTCTGAGTTCTTGAGTAGACTGCTAGTCTTACACTTATGCCTGAACTCAATTAACCGAGATTCATAATGACTGCTAGAAAGGAATGACAAAATTACCATCCATGCACTTTTATAATACAATATAAGATTCACAGTATTTCCTGCTCCTCATTGTAGCTCAAAAATGGGGATATCTGTACCGCCCCTTTTTAACAGATATTGGTTTTGGTGAGCTAGAATGTATTCTCACATTGATGAATGTTTCAGACACTCATAACAGCATTTTTCCCTAGTCATTTTATTAGGAAACCTGGAAATCACACCTGTGGTTTATTTGATTAAACCTATTGCAAGGGAATGAGCTAAATAATTAACTTCCTACTTGTGTGTGTCAGACACTCTGGCTATTCATGCGATTTGTATTGTTGGCCATTATATTATGTAATGTCTTAGTCTCTCTCCACCACCAATTAATTGACTCCGATGGTGTTTTGGAGATTCAGGGGAAAAGCTCGATGGATATAGTAGTGAGACAGTAGCGCAGAAGCTCCGAGGGCGTGCTGGATCAACTGTCAAAGTGAAAGTCCACAGTGTACTTGCTCAACCCTGAAGTTTGTAGATCATTGTATCACTTTTATGATTATTTCCTGATTCATTGCTTGCTGCAGGAAAAAGATTCTGCTTTCAGCTCTAATACCAGAGAGGTATATATTATGCTTCTTGTTTCACACTCGCTAAACGATTGGACTTTTCAAGTACCATTGTTTAGTGAATGTTCCAGTTCTTTTATGAACTGCACATATCATAGTTTTCGTTTTGATTAATCTGGTAGCAATCTATAAATCCAACCTTGTATCATAGTGTTCTCTATTTTGGTTCATTGTGTTAAAGTGTCTTCTAACATAGCTTTTGCTTCTTGAAGGTCAACCTACCTCGAGAATACATTAAGTTGTCACCAATCTCCAGTGCTGTCATCCCCCATAAAACCCCTGATGGGCATCTGTCAAGAACAGGTTACGTAAAGCTATCAGTCTTCTCTCAGGTAATTATGTCAGTACATTATGGCCAGGCTTATGACTTCTCATTCTCCGTGATCTAATATATTTTACTCCACATTTTGATTTACTATTGCATGTATAATTGTGTTTTGAAATTGATAGACTGCTGCTTCTGATATGGAAAAAGTGATTCATCAACTAGAAGATCAGGGTGTTCAGTCATACATATTGGATTTGAGGAACAATCCGGTAAGCACCTTCTTTGAAATGTTGGCTTTGGGCCAATGCCAATACAACTAATTTATATTGCATCTCTTGTACATTTCTGCAGGGTGGTTTAGTAACAGCAGGACTTGATGTTGCTCAATTATGGCTAGATGGAGAGGAAACTCTAGTATATACTACTGATCGGGACAAACATATATTTCCCATCAATATGGTTGATGGACATGCTATAACACATGATCCTCTTGTAATACTTGTAAGTTTCTGAAATAATTTTATGTCCTGTGGCTAGAACATCAATCACACAATCTTTAAAACAACCTTCCTATATGGATCACCAAGGACCGAGGAAATGACGACTTCAAAGTTACAATGATTTGGCTATAACTAAACACTGTAAACTGCTCTAGTTTAAGAAAACATATCAAAAACAAAGTTTACACCATTAAATCAGATGTTGTAATTGACTCAAATGCCAAAATTTTCCCACATTTGTTTACTGCTTTTAGCCAGTAACATATCATATGCTAAACTCTCTTGATTGAAGTAGGTCAATGAGGGAAGTGCTAGTGCAAGCGAGATTCTAGCTGGTGCTCTACATGATAATGGCCGTGCTATCCTGGTAGGACACAGAACTTTCGGCAAAGGCAAAATTCAGGTATCATTATCACAAAGATAACTTTTTGTTTTTAAAATTTTTGAGTGCAGGGGATCAGACTGTTTTGTTTCATGGCATATAGATACTGCTTTTTTGCTTTTTAGTTACTCAAATACCGTGTTGTTTTTCTAGAGCGTCACAGAGCTGCATGATGGATCTGCCTTATTTGTCACAGTGGCCAAGTACTTGTCGCCATTGCGACATGAAATTGACAAAGTAGGTATAACCCCAGATGTTCAGTGCTCTGCTGATATGCTGAATGTACCCAAACCATCCGTAGTTAAGGACAAAAACGCAGGGTCTGCATTAGAAGCAGATTCTTGCATATTGGTGGCAGAGCACGAATTAGACGCGCAACAGTCAGAAGGAACTGCTTCCTGAACGGTACTATAAGTCAATCCTAGGTCTTCATTCGTCGTGTAAATAGTTCTGCCACCATTAGCTGGTGGCTCCATATAGCTTCGCTTATTATAGCAATATCAATATGTAAATCAAATGTAAAATCATTGTATATGTTAATCCAATGTACAATCGTTGTATATGTTGCACATTGTTTTAAAATAGCAAAACTGTACTGTCTGTCTGTCTTGCAAATTTGGGCAGCTAGGCAGCTAGCCCATGGTTTTGCACACCCCTAATTGTCACAATGTCACTAAAAAATTTTGGATATTAATGACAAAAGCGAGATTTGCGCCGATCATAAGCAAAGTTACAAAAATTGATTAGAGAAACTTATTTTTTTAACATCAAAATTTCTAGAACCGAGAAAAAAATTATACTTCCTCCGATCTTATTTACCTTTTGCACATAAAAGAAGAATTTTGTAAAACTCTTCCTTGATTCTTCATGATCATAATTAGCCTTATTTTTGTGTATTGAGAAAGCAAGAAAGAAGGGACAGAATTCAATCTCAAGTCTTAGGTTTTACCAACACACAACCTTTTCCATTTCCGAAATTACAATCACAATTCACAACAGAAAATAACATGACAAAAGAAAAATTGGGAACAAAAAAAAAGTAAAACCTCACAATCAAAATTTATTTAAAATAGATAGTACCAGTGATTACAAACATTAAACTTATCTCATGCATGACAAGCAAATTCTACCAGAAAACTCAACACCAAAGGAAAGAGATAGCCATAAAAGATAAACCACCTAGGAGAACAGCAGGAAGAGACGTCGAAGCGGCACCAGCTTGTTCCGGAGCAGGCGCAGGAGCAGGCGAAGGAGTGTTCAAGTGATGGACACTAGCCGGTGCAGGCGCGGGGCTGTGGCCGTGATGGATATTTGCCGGGGCAGGCGCAGGGGCATTATCATGATGCCGATGGTGGTGATGGCCGGCCATAACCGCCATGGCGAGGAAAGCGAAGGTGATCAACACTAACGTTTTGCCAAATTGCGCCATTGGAAATAGAGGTAATGTGAATGAACGTTATAGTGTTTGTGTGAGAGAAGTGAGAAGTGATGCACAAACTTAGGGGTGGTTTTATATAGTAAGAGTAGATGGAAGAGGGTTTGGGAAATGAGTAAATAGGGTTTTGTTGGAAATAGAAAAGTTTAATTTGAATAGGCATGCCCATTCAATTTATCTCTTAGGAATATGAAAATGGTAAATTAAGGGACAATTTTGTAATTTGAATTTCTCTAATGTGAGTACAGAATGCAACGCCTAATCTTTCTTTGTTTATTATCTTGTTATGATTATAATTACTTTATTTGATTGTTTGATGATTTTTTTCCCTTAAAATTTTTTGAAGCTTTTTTATTTAATCTATTATTCTTGAATCTTGCTAACGAGAGATCATGGGCGTTAGATAACAATTTGAGATAAACACTCCCTTTTTTTTTTATCATAATATTAGCCCCATTTATGTTTAACTATGTAAATTATTTATTACAAATATCTTTAATCTCACCCTAGCAAAATTTATAAAAATTAGATATTGATAATGTACTTATCAAGAAAAATAAAACTAAATCTCATATGGCTATATTTGAACTTATATATAGAGAGAAATTTAGAAGATTTCTTTAATTTTTAATAGTCAAAATATTCTAAATGTGACTAACAAACAGATAGAGGGAGTAATAATGTTTTGGATCAATGCGATGGTTTTGTCACACATTCTTATGTAAATATAGTCAAAAGATTCTAAATGTGACTATCAAACAAAAATGGAGGGAGTAATAATTTTTTGGATCAATACATAGTTTTGTCATACATTCTTATATAAGTAACAATGTAGCAAGATATGGATGCAGCTTTAAGTGTTAAACATATCATTATGCTTTTATATTTAAAAACTCAGATCATTGATTACATTAAGTAATTTGAATTTTGAATTTTCAAAATTTTTTACAAAGATCCAATGACAGTAATTGTAAGGATCATCAATTTATCACTAAATCATTTCTTATCGTTTTGCTAAAAAAATTATTGTTCATCCCTCCCTTTTCTTGGTTTCCCATACTTTGAAAGAAAGAATTCCCTCTGACTAGGGTTGGTAATCGAGTTGAGCAGCTCATGAGCAACTCGGACTCGACTCAGTCAAACCTCGATCAAACTCGGCTCAAGTTGGCTCAACTGGACTCGAGATGTTAACGAGCACTAGTTGAGCGAGCTCTAACTCGACTCGATAAGCTCGTGAGTAACTCGACAACATATTTTATTAATATAGAATTTACAAAGAAAGTTATTACCATGAACAAATTTGACACTTAATAAGAGGTAATTAATATTATAAAAAAAAAAGAGTAAATCTTTAATAATAAATGAAATAAATAAAATAAAACTATATAAAGTGAACAAAAACAATAAAGGCCTAAAATTTTAGAAGGGCCAAAACTTTAACGAGCAGATCATGAGCTACTCAACTCGAGTCGGAACTTTAACGAGCATGAGTCGATCAAGTTTTATTGACTCGAAACTTTAACGAGCACGAGTTGAGCACATGAAAAAAGTTTTCGAGTCGAGCACCCCTTAACTCGTGATCGACTCGCTCAATTACCACCCTACCTCTGACCATTTAAATAAAAAGCAATATTATTGAAGATTCTAAGTTCATTGGTATCATAATTTCTGCCACATACATATAGATATTTGGTATGGACTGAGTAATTCTCAACTTTGATGACCTAATATTGCACAATTGGTTCATTTAATCGGCTATACTTAATTTGAAACTTTACAAAATTTGTTAATCCATAAGATTTATGGCAATGACATCAAGAGTAATTCAAAGTGGAAAAAATGACTAAATGACCAAAGAGTGTATACTCGTTTACATAAAAAGTTTGGCATAATACGAGAATTTGCTTTATGTTCATTACGGTTATATATATATATATATATATATATATATATATATATATATATATATATATATATATATATATATATATATATATATATATATATATATATATATATATATTTTTTTTTTTTTTTTTATTTTTTTTTTTTTTTTTGGTGCGATGCTTTACATGTTAATATACTTATATTGTCTCTACACTTTCTTTATATATATATATATATATATATATATATATTTTTTTTTTTTTTTTTTTTGGTGCGATGCTTTACATGTTAATATACTTATATTGTCTCTACACTTTCTTTATTTGCAAACAATCTACAAATGCTAGTTGTTAAAGTTTGTATAGAGGTAAATTTAGCGTGTTCAGAACTACGAAGTAATATTTAGTAGGATCAAAATAGAATTGATAAAGTTATATTAGGTTCAATTGGCAAATTTCCAAAGGTAAGAAAAATATCAATTGGGGTCAAATGACCCTACAAATCAAAATGTAGCATTGTCAAAGTGTTTCATTCATCTAATTTTTCTTAAAAGAATTTGTATGACAACCTTTATACAAAAATTAAAAAATATGGACTATATTAAGCTATTATTTGGCTGCACACAAAAGATGGGGAAATTATATGAATTATGTGAGCTTAGAAACACAATTTCTGAACTTATTTTAACTTAGCTTATTTGAACTTAACAGAATTTATTAGATTTAAAATAAGTAAAAATAAGATAAATAGGACAAACCTTTGACAAAAAAAATATCTAGTGATACACATATGATATGGGCCAAAGACGGATCCTTTTTATGATTATTTACTCCTAGACCCTAGAGTATGTAGTACTCCCTAAACCCCCCATGAAACACAACGTTCCAATAACCCACTACACTCCACTACCTGCCAGTAACTTTCCCTACCCCACTTATATATACAAAAAACAAAAAAAAAAAAATCAAATAATTATTTTCAAATCATCTAAACATCTTCAAGCTCTCTCCATTTTCTCTCTCATCTAAAGCTTTGAAACTTCAAAATCAACAACAATGTCCGTTATTACAGACGAAATTGTTCAATCCTTGGAAAAATCACCAAAAGATCTTCGAAAATCAAAATTGTATGAATTTTGATTCATTTTTTGGAATGGAAAAAGGTATAAACCCTAATTTTTACTTGTTTTTTTCGAAAGGAAACATCAAAAATAAATTTGTTGTTTCAAGCATCCGTATAATTGTACATCTCTTTGTTGCAAGCCTCAATTTCATAGATAATTTTGTTATTCTAACTTCTAAGCATTTGTATAATCATATATCTCTTTTGTTGCTAACTTATGAGTACTTAATGTATTAATGTAATTAAGTACGAGTATTATAATATAGTTTTACTAGTTTTTGTTATAAGAAAATTATAAAATTGTTGGACACAAAAAATTGAAAACAGAGTTTAATTGTCATAATTTTCTGGAAAAATTGATCTATTTTGTATTAATATAGAAATGTAAATTAGTTCGTAGTGAAAAGTTATTTTTTTATAAATGTTCATTTTTAATTTGATAAATGCTCATTCATATATTAGTACAAAGTCAGTCACACACATATATATATATATATATATATATATATATATATACATTCACATATTAATTTTCATTTTTTTGATAATTACTTAAAGAGTGGAAAATTCTTTTAATGAATGTTCATTGTAATTTGGTAAATCTAGCTAGAGTATGATTTCTATAATATTCATTTTTAATAAATTATATGTTCATTTTTATATTAGTTGATAAACATCTTTATTGATTTCCATTTAAATGATTCTCATAAAATTCTTTAAAAGTTGGGCAAAAAGAAAACAATAAGCCAAAAATCTGAGTTTGTGACTTGAAATGTAAGTAAAATTCAATAAACAAGTGATATAATTTTTTATTTTTTTTGAACAAAATAAGTAATATTATTTAGTGTTCAATTATGTAGCACATAATGTTCATTTATATAACACTTAATATTCAGTTTATTAATAATTTGTTTTCATTAAACAGAAGGCTGATGATGCAATACATTGCTCAACTAATGCAAACTGAAGAAAATGATGAGTCTACAAATAATAGAAGAGCGGCAAGAATGAAGGCATATTATAATATGTTCAATTATGGATATATATGTTTATAGTTGAATTGGTTGATAAACTAAAACTTATAGATATTACTTGTTAACAAAATTACTCTACGTTGTTTAAGTTTAAATTATTTACGTTAAAGTTTGATAAATACTATTTATTTACAGAATTATTCTTACAATTTTATATGAAAATTTTGAGTTTTATGTAAAGTATTATGTTTATCAATTTTGATCATTTACAAAACTAAATGATCACTTTCAGAAACTTAAATATTCTCTTATAGAATATTAGTAAAACTAAATGATTCTTTACAAAAACTTAAAGATCACTTTTAAAAACTTAATGATCGGTTTTACAAACTTAAATATTCACTTACAAAAAATTTAAAAAAAAATTATTTCAATAAGAAAAATAGTACTTAATAGCAAAAGGATAAAGGTATTATTTTGAATATTAGGTGCCACTTGAGCATTTGTAGGAATTTGTACATTTTGAAAGTTCTTGGAGGAATTTTAGCACTCTTTTGAACACTAGGAGCAGCTTGATCATTGTTTTGAACACCTAAAATAATTGGAATTTGAACATTTCTAGGAACTCTAGGAGGAACTTGAGCATTCTTTTGAATACTAGGAGCATTTGTTGCAGCACTAGGAGGCTAGGAACTCTAGGAGGAACTTGAGCATTCTTTTGAATACTAAGAGGCTAGGAACTCTAGGAGGAACTTGAGCATTCTTTTGAATACTCGGAGCATTTGTTGCAGCACTAGGAGGAACTTGCTTCTTTTTAGAACAAATAAATCTTTTCATACATATTGAATCGTCTCTTCATCGCCTCTTACACTTCCCAACTCTAACTCCAAGACCTTTCATAAATGCGTATTTGTTATGCATTTCATAAGCTTTCTTCTTCAGATTTAAATTATTTCCCCACTAAATCAGACTTACTTGTTTCTTCAAGAATAATAACATTCTTTTTCGTCACTGCAATAATAAAACATGTAATAAATAAACATATATATCCAATAGCAACAATGTTCAATTATAATGACGCATTTGATCAATTAGAGTAAAGTTACCATAGAGTATATATAAATGAACATTTATCTTTACATAACTGAACATTATAATGACACGGTAGAATAACAAATAATAAAATATGTTCACTAGCTAAAAGCCTCAAATGTATATGAGCAACTACAAAACAATTATATTCATATACAACTACAATTAACATGTTATTTACTACTGAACACACATATAACACAAAAAATGAACATTTAATATTACAAAAGGGAGCATTGTTTTAACTATAATTGTTTATATATAGCACATAAAACTGGTAAAAACAATCGAATGATAAAATTATAAACAACTATAAAAGTTCATATAAGATGCACATAATTGGAAAAAAAAATAGAATATTAAAATGAAATTAAATAAGAGCGATAACTAGAATTGAACAATCTAATAACAAGATTACAATCAAACTATAAAATAAGAACAATAACACGAAATAACAATCGAATAGAAGAACAATTACGGCCAAAAGTATGAATCAAATCATCGTAATCATTACAATCAAACAATAACAATTGAAAAACAAAGAATTGTCAAAATTAAAAGCATTACAACCAATCCTATGAAATCAAATATTTGTAATCAAACAGTAACAATAAAAAAACAGAGCATTATCAAAATTAAAAATCAAAACAAAAAACCCGATTGATTAATTAGCATTAACGATAGGAATTACTCACATTAATCATTAAACGAATCGAGTAATCCAACTCTAGCAGAAATAAAATATTCACGATCATGATCAAAAGCAATTTAGCTAGAAATCTCCATGAAAGAAGAGAGAGAAAATTGAAAAAAAAAGGAGAGAGAATATGAAATCTATGTAAAAGAGAAGAGAGAAATTTTTTATGCAATGGCTTGAATGAAAAGTAAAGATGGAAAGAAGAGAATTTTTTTTAAAAAATAAAATAAAATAAAAAATGCCAAAGGGGCAAAGTAAAAACGACGTAGTTAGATGGGGTGTAGGGAAAGTTGCATAAACTAGAGTTCAAGGAAAAATTCAAATACACGAGATAGTCCATGGAACTAATGGGCTTAAATTTGTCTCCCGTTTTCAGCAAATTCTAACAATTGATACAGGTATAATAATATCTCTTGTCAAAACAGATGGATAATAATTAATAAAGTAAATATATATACAAGTATATAACTAATATGGCAAGGATTTAACCATACTCCTTAAAAAATCAACCGATTCACAATTGTCAATTAATTTTATTGTTGCAAATGACCCTTTTATTTTTTTTCACATTTCAAACTACTACATTTAAAGATCAGCCCTGTCTTATTTGTATTAAATTGTGGCAGGTAAACTGTAAATGAGAATTAATTTCATCTTGAGACATGTCAAAACTTTCATAAACAAATTATTTAGCTTGTCGCCGGTCATAAGTTGTTACTAAACAATAACACAATGGATTTTATAAGATTATACACAATTGTTAGAGAGGTAAGATATAAGAGGATTACAAAACGGAAAAGGAACAATTTCACTACTCGGGACGAGTAAAATAAAAAAGAATTATATAATGATACATGCCAAAAATATTATCCCAACAACAATATCAACACATATATATAGTACCGAGTACTAGTACAATAATAGTGCCATAGTGGAAAAGAATCGTCAATCTCAACTGGAGTAACAAAACACTCCTAGCTACAAATTGAACCAAATTACTACATACATACGTACACTAGTTATAATTGTAACCAAAAAAATAAAATTTAGTGCCTCAAGAACATAGCGAGGAAAATAGAGAAGGCAACAGCAACCGGAGAAATAGCCAAAGAAAACCCGGCTGAGGTTGGTGCCGGTGTTGGTGCCATCATAGGCGCCATTCCATCCATTTCACTCATTTGCCCATTGACGGCCACAACAATAGCTGCAACAACGAACAACATAATCAACGCTGTGAATTTGTTTGCCATTCTTCTTTTGTTGTAGAAAAGAAACAAAGTTTGGTTAAGAGCACAATAATATCGTAGATATGCTACAATAGTTTTAGAGGGAAATTTTTTAGTAGTTGTGGAATTACACAAATTATGTTGGACTATTTAAAGACGAGATTTTTCTCCAAAATAAAAAAAAAATTAAATACGAGATTTTAGGGGTGTGGGGACCACTTTAACGTTCTGTAAAATGACTGCCACGTTTTAAAGAAAAAGACCTAATTTAATATAAATATAAATTGTTTTTTAAAAAAAAAAAAAATATATATATATATATAAATAAATAAATTTGTTTTTTCTTAAAGACAACGGCTATATATGTGGTGATGGTTTCAAATAGGTTGCGGGAAGCACGTGCGAAGACAGCCAATTTACAGAGTAGGGGCAATGAGAATGCGACACGTATGGTAGTGGGGTTAGAAATGTAACGTCACAATTAAACGGTGATGTCGGCAACTTAACGGCCGTGTTAGGGTGTTTTTATCTGGTTTTACAGCTTGTGTTCACAAGTTTTGTAGGCCCATTTTGCATGTGTGTTCCTGGAAATTTTGTAAGGGTTTTGAAAATTCAATTTGTGCAATTTGGCATTTTTAGTAAATTCTCAAGGATTGTTTTTGTGGTTCAAAAAATACAACTTGAAAGATAAAGTTTTTTTTTTTTTTTTTTTTTTTTTTTGAGAGCAAGTATTCATTCTCTTTTATACTCAAAAAGCAATCACAAGCAAAGCAAGATATTCATAATGACAGGTCGGCGAAGTTAAAATTTATTAAATTAAAAATGAATTTGAGAATTTGCTATAATTGGTATCTGAAAACCAGACATGTGCAAATAGTACAATACAATTTAATGGTAGAAGTATTGTCATCACGGCATTCATGAAACAAATAGTTGAGAAGTCATCCATCTCAATTTAGAATCGGATGCATTGTAACTTTTTTATAATAAGTGAACCATGATTTTTGCTTTAATAAATTGCTATATTTGTTCTTTTCTTCCTCCTCTTGATCCTTAGCTAACACCATGGACCAATCCAACCACCTAAGGTCACCATTACAACCCCATTGGATACCTAGTCACACACTCTCAACATCTACCTTTGCCATGAATTATTCAAAAACTTTAGGAACTAGGGTATATAAATTGATTTATTGGACAATATTGTCAGCAATAAATATGAGACAAAATTGCAGAGAAAATAGGATTAATGTGGTTAAGTCGTCAATGGGAACTACCTCCGTTAATTATTATGTGCAACAAAAGAATATTTTATATCTCACAAATAATACCTCTTTGTTACATATAAAGAGGAAAAGTGGATGGATAAATAAATTACTTTGTATTTAAAAGTAAGATATGTAGGAGAAAGAAATAAATAATATAAAAATAAATAAAGAATGATTGGTTTTAAAATGTGATACACTTAAAAACTATAGATGAGGCATTACTATGATTGTTATGAATAAAGGATGTATTATATTATCTTTTTTTTAAAAAAATGAATTATGTTACAATGAACTTGCATTGAAAATTATCCTCCAATAGAGCTAAAGACGGGTATTCAAGCTAAGATACAACTAACATCGATAAACCTGAAAAATAATACACTTGCATTATCCTCCAAAAAACAATACAACTAACATCAGAGTCAACACAAATGTGTAAAGGCGAAGTAATGTAGAAGTCGTGAATCTTCGAATCTAAGAGGCTAAGTATCACGATTTGAGTATGTTGATATCGGTCCATGCGATGCACTATCGTCTAAGGGGCAACGAAGGTGCAACACAAGTGTTAGAAAAGGTGTGTGGCACGGATCAACACATGTAAGTTAGGCATCTAATGCATGGATACTCTTACCTATTGGCGGCTAGAGAAGCAACAAAGGTCAGTAAGGGCTTGTGGTGACCAATCAAGTCAAAGCGAGCACAAGCATGTCCGACAACAAATCGTATCTGTTTCGAGGGTCTCTAAGGGGTTACTTTGAGGCAAGTTCATTAATCACTCGCTCTCTAATATGCTTTAATTTGCATTCACAATATTTCTTCAACGAGCGTTGGACTACAATAACACAATAATTTTACATAGAACCTAGAATACTTAAATAATAGACCTAGAAAGCATTACATGAGACTTCATATATATATATATTTGGCACGAGTGTGTAGTGTCCAAAAAGGCAAAAATGATACAAATGTGAATGGCTATGGGCATTTAAAAATCGGTCTAGATGGGAAAAGTGGACCAGGCTGGATAAAAAAAAATGGTCCCATCTTCGGGTCGAGAAATTTAAAAAATCGATCTTCAGTTTGGTCTATCCAAAACCTCTTTAAACTGGTCTTAAATTGGACTGGCTTTTTGTTAAAAATTATAAATTTTACAAATATTTTTATATTATGAGTTATTGTTTCATTTAAGAAGTTTAAAATAGGCTTTAAATAATCATTTTCCTTAAATTTATTTTATCTTTTTTAAAATTTATTAATCATTTTCCTTAAATTTATTTTATCTTTTTTTTTTAAAATTTATTATAAACTATTAAAAGTATAAAAAATATTGAAAACCGGTGTCCGGTCTAGTTTCTGGTTCTTGAATTTAAAAAATTTGGTCTTTGACCCAATCTGGTTCAATTCGATCTGTCCAGCCTTGGACCGGTGAACAATTCTAGTATTACACGGGTTTGCTAAGTTGAAGATGTTGAATTAGTGTTTGATTATTTTTTAAATGCCCCACAAATCAATAACCCACGTACTTTGCAAATTTTTAGCTGGACTCGCGTGCAGCTATCACTAGCTGGTCCTGTTTCAAAATGACGTCGTTTTGCCTTGGAGAGCCCAGCTGTATTTTGTTTCTTCCTCTAAACGACGTCGTTCTTCCTAGCTCATAAATTCAATTTTGTTTCATAATTATTTTTGTTCCCATAATTGAGTATATAAATCATTTAATTTGTTTCCAATTAAAGCATTTAATTTCTTTCCATTTAATTCAGAATTTCTCTCTCTTTTCAATTTTACCGTAATTTTTTTTTCTCATTGTTCAAATTCGATTTTTGATTTTCGATTCTTTTGAATAAATCAATATTTTCGATTCTTTTGGTTGTGAATAACAATGGAGTTTACTACTGATTCTTCATCTGGAAATCTTCCTTCCTTAATGGATGAATGTAAGTTTATCTTAAAGCTTTTGTTTGATTTTTGATTGAATAATTTAGTGCATTTGATTGAATAATTTTTTGCTTTTTGATTCAATGGAATTTAGTTTTTAATGGATGATCATGAGTACCTTGTTTAATGCATGATTATGATGTTTAATTTTGTTAATTGATTATTTCATAGACTGAATAATTGCTTATTGTTAATTTCTTTTGATTGTATAATTTAAATTTGAATTTAATTTTTATTTTACTGTATTTCATATGTTTTTGCTTTGATTATACATGTTATAGATTTTTGGCTTATAATAATATTATAATGTTTTTAATTGAACATTTCATATTTTGATTATGAACAATATTTTAATAATGAATCACTTTTTTTTTTTTTTTTCATTTTCTTATTTTTCTAATATAAATGTATATTTTATGTTTTTGATATGAACATTTTTAATCAGACACAATATGACCCGATAATAATTGAACATTATGTGACTACATTATGTAAATTTTCAGTTTTCAGTGAGTAAAGATCCAATAATTGTTCACGAGTCAGACAAATCTGAATTAATGCTGAAGACTGTTAAGGGTGATGCAGAGGCTTACGATTTATATGATGAGTGTATGCATTTCGAAAAGGTTTTAGTGTTAGGAAGGCAATGACAAGGAGTAGTAAGAGCACTGGGAAATGGACTATGAGCGAGTTATTTTGTTCAAATTCTGGGTTTAAAAATAAGAAGAAACAGAACGCTAGAAAGTATGAAAAATTGGTGGAACGTACGGATTGTACAACATATGTTCAGTTTTCATCTGTTGGGAATGATGGTGTTTGGACAGTAGTTAAACATAATATGATCCATAATCATGAAATGATACCTCTTGGGAAAAGACATTTACTTAGATCTCAAAGAAAAGTTGCTGATGATCAGTTGAAATTTATGACTAACATGAAAAACTGCGGGATTAGAGTGCCTAATATATTACATGTAATCAGAAACAAAGTTGGAGGATCACCTAATATGGCGTTCACAACAGGAGATGCTTATAATGCTCTTTCTACTATAAAAGCCAATAAGCTTGAAGGCGGTGATTGCAATCAACTAATGAAGTATTTTGCTAAAAGGCAAGCAAGAGAGTCTGATTTCTATTATGAGTTTGAGGTTGATGGGTTTGGATCTCTTTGTAACATTTTTTGGTAAGATGGAAAGATGAAAAGGAATTATCAATTTTTTTGGAGATTTATTGTTTTTTGACGCTAAGCTATATATAGAACTAATAAATACGATATGATTTGTGCACCCTTTGTTGGAATGAACCACCATTGTAGTAGCGAGATGTTTGGAATGGGATTTGTTGTTAATGAGTGTACTATCTCTTTTGTGTGGTTGTTTGAGTCATTCATGCGTTCTGTTGGAGGTAAACATCTTGTTCCCGTGATGACTGACCAAGCATTAGGAATGGCAGCAACTATAAGAATTATTTTCCCTCAATCTAAGCATCATATCGTTTATGCACTTGGCACCTTGGTGAGAATTCAATTACCAATATTGGGCATTTGAGAGCTTTGAAAGGATTCAGAGATACATTCAACTATATTCTCAAATATTATGAAACTGTAGCTGAATTTAAGCACTATTGACCTCAGTAACACATTCTTGTCTCTCTTTAATATGTATATAATAATATTATCTTCATTCATATGTTATTTTAATATTTGATTTTTAATTGATTATTGTCTTATTGATTCACCTTTCTGGTTTTGAACAATCAGATTTCATAATTTGAACACCAATATTTGCATCAGTGGTTTTTTTTTTTTTTTTTTTATTTTTATTTTTATTTTTTTTTATTTTTTAATAAATGTTCATTTTTTGCAATCATTGTGTTCATTTCTTGTAGTCATTTTATTCATTGAAATTCACAGAATGATGGAGAAGTATAAATGTGAAGATAATGATTGGTTTAATGATTTGTACCAAATGAAAGAGAGGTGGTGCCCAGCATATTTGAAGGATTACTTTTCTAGCGGTGTTTTGCCTTCACAAAGAAGTGAATCAACAAATAATTCTTGATGTTATATGATTTCTATCATACATTTCTTGATGTTATATCAGACTGGAGGAACAAGGAAAAAGGTTTAGGCTTTCGGTTTTAAAGGGATAATAGACACTTAGCTGTTGTTAATGTGCCTATGCTTGTTGATCATGCTCGAGAGATTTTCATAATTCAGATTTATGTGTTGTTTGAAGAGCAATTTGCCAAAGGTATTGCATGCAATCAGTAACAAATTTTGGTAAATTATCCTTTTTTTTACCTACTTGGTGTGGAGGCCTACCATTGATCTTATAAGGCATGAGGTTAAGTTTAACAAAGACACATATTCTGTTCAATGTACATGTAAGTACTTTAGTGAAATGGGTTTACTATGTGCTCATTCACTTCGTATTTACAATGTGCATTGTGTGTGTAAGATTCATGAAGAGTATATCTTTAAAAGGTGGACAAAATCAGCTATGTGCAGCCAGCCTGTTGATGAAAAATATATGCAATCTAATAAAGGAGCACCATTATTATCAAAGTTAGTTTGTTTGGTTACTTCTTGTCAAGATTGTGCTCAAGCAAGGGTTCAAATTGACATGGCTTTTGATTTGGTTAAGAAACAGTTGAGTAAATGATAGGAGATATTGATTTTACCAACCTTGATGATGATATTTCAACATAAAAAATTCAAGATCGAAGAGGAAAAAGGGAGGTAGGAATGAGAGGCTGAAGAGTACTGTGGAAAAAGAGTGTAATAAAGCTAAGGGTTGGAAGAAGAGAATAGAGAAATATACTGAAATGGTTACGTTTAATTTTTAGACATATAGGTTTCTAAAGATGAACAATTTATGAATTCATATGATCAATTTTATTTTTGAACAAATTTTTTTTTGGATTTTATAGGATTTTGATAATAATGGTGCTCCTTTGATTTATTCAAATTCTAGCATTAAAGGATCAAGGTTGGTTGTTTTACACAAGGCTATTACTCAATCAAGTGAAGGAAACAAACTTTATAAGGATAAGGTAAGTATATGAACATTTCAAATTTCTATTATGAACATTTCATATTTTTAATATATAGGTTGGTGATGGAATTGCTACTCAGTCAAAAGATGCAACTCAGGATAAGAATAGTAAGGTAAATGTAATTAAACATTATAGATTTACTAATGTACATATATAGTATAGAATTTGACATTTTATTTATTTATTTATTTTATTTCTTGAAGCATTTTAAGACTGGAGGTGGTAAAGAAGCATATTTCAACGAAGTTCTATCAAAGTTTAATCAATGAATAATACTTTAGTAAGTTTATAGTAACTTTGCTATGTTTGATCGTCTTATTATTTCTTATTGAACATGTTATGATCTTTATTTGATTTTTTTTGAAGGGATTTCTGCCAATTATTGAAGTATACTATACTTGGTTTGAAGCATACTATACTTAATTTGAAGCATTACATTATCCTTCAAGATATTGGAATTTGTTTTGAGCATACAATAAATTTTTACTAGTGAAGAAAATATGTGACTAGAGTATACTTGATATTCATATTGATGTAAAGAACAAAGTTATAGATACAGTATTATAGCTTTTTTGGTATCATTTTTATTAATAATTTGATTTATCAATTCCATAACCTACATTGAAATTAGAAATTTATATCACAAAATGAACATATTGTGAAAAAAATGAACAATTATTCAAATATAAATGAACATCTTCAAAAACATGTGTTATTAGAATAGGTGATTTTGAAAATGAATATTTAATAATAATAAAATTAACTATTTTTTTTTGTTTAACAATTGAAGCAAAATAAACTGTAGAAGAAGACTAGTAGCAAGAGAGTGGCTGTAATAATTTTAAGCATTGATTTTACAGAACGATGCCAGATAATAATTAATATTTTGATCAATTTTTCTGAATTGGGAGAAAAAATTCATAAGTTTAATTTTGTAAATGTGTTTAATATTCTTTTAGTACTATCTAACATTTATATTAAAAAGAAAATGAACAATTTTTTGAAATGTGTTTAAATGTAATAGACTTTAGAATTGATAATGAGTATATTTACTAATTATAATGAATAATTTCAATATATAAATTGAACATTTTCATCATATAAAATGAACACCAATCCAAGTTATTGATTTGAATCTTATCTATTTTCATCATTGAATATTTTTAAGAAAAAATTAGAAATAATAATCCTAACTTTTATGAATTTTGCTAGAATAATCCCAACTTAAAATTATTGTGGAATAATTCAAATTTTGGGTGTAGTTCTTTTTCTTCAATCCCAAATACCGGTTACTGGTTGAATGGATTTTAAAAAAAAAATTGTTATAGTGCCACGTGTCGCAAATTAATTGGTTAAAAATATATAAAAAAAACCTAAATAAAAAAGTACCCTATCCAGCCAAAGCCCCAACCACCCAGCCAATCTGGCAACCTGCCAAGCCCAGCCACCTCCCTCACTGGACCGTCGTCCCTCCCCCACCAAAGTCGCCGCTCCGGCACTTCCCTCTAAACCACCGTCCCCCTCCCCGAAGCCCTAACGTAACCACCAATAAAACCCCTCCCCCATTTCGAAAACTTCTAACCACTTCCTTCTAGCCGTTAGGGTTTTCGACGATGAGGACGTGGCTGTTGAGGGTTTTTGGGAGTGAGGTAGGGGTTTCGAGGGTGTTTCGAATGGTTGGAGGGGTTTAAAGGGAATTTCGGTTGTGGAGGGTGGAAAATCGAATCGGAAATGGAGGGGATTAAGGGTGGAGGTGGGTCACAACACCATCATAGGGGGATGGGGGGGGGGGGAAAGCGGCGCAACATTGGGGCATGGGAAGGGAGGGGTAGGCGCGGCAGGTAGTGGTGGGGGTTACGGTGGTCAAGTAGAGGATAAGGGTTTTCTAGGTTTTTTTTTTAATATTTTTCTTTTTTTTGGACCAACTGTAGCTTGACACGTGACACATAATATTTTATAACAGGTCATTGACTTTTGTTGACTGGTTTGAGATTGAAGAAAAAGAACTACCCCCAAAGTTCGAATTATTCCAGAATAATCCAAAGTTGGGATTATTCTAGCAAAATTTATGAAAGTTGGGATTATTATTCCTAATTTTTCCTATTTTTAATAACTATTGTTTATTTTTAATAACTATGATTTACTTTCTTTAAAATTGTAAACTAAAAATGTATCAAATTCATCAAATATCAGAAAGATAATATTTATACACATTATCATTCAAAATAAATCGAAATACATTTTTTCTATAGAAATTTCATATTGTATAGTACATAAAAACATAAATTGTTTTGCAAATGAACATTTACTAATTAATCACTTTCTCTATGTCTTCTTTTTGCTGCCACTTTGTTTATTTGGTGGTTTATGTTTCCCTCAAAAAGCATCGGTTGTGCACAATAATAAAATACATAGAAGCAAAACATTTAACACAATAAAATACATTGAACCAAAACATTTAACACAATAATTAAAAAAAAGGATCACAATTTTAAAACTGAAAATATGAGTTAAAAGAAATGAACATAAAGAGTACATACATCATTCACTTTCAAGTCACAGTTCCATTTTTCCTTAGGGTCAGTTGTATACGTTTCCACGTGCTTCATAAGGTACAAACCACAATTTGTATGATTCAAATTGCTTCTCTAGCTCAACTGTACCAATTTTTTTTTTTTGTATTTGACAATTTCACCACTTTCATATCCATGTGATTTCAGAAATGCTGCATATGCTTTTGACTGTAAATAATGTATATAATTAGTAAATGATGTAACTACAAAACTTGTCTATTAAATTTCATTTATCAAAAATTATTTACCATAAGTTGTGGAAATTCTTTATACTTCTCTTTCTTCTTCATATTTTGTGGTAACTTTTGATTGTCTATTATATTGATTGTTCCATTGAAATGGTTGATGCAAAATGTAGTAATATTTGAAAACTGAAATAGGGAAGAATATCTGTTCCAAAATGATCATTTTTTTTTTAAATTCCAAAATGATCATTAGATAATATAAAACTGAACATTTTATAATAAACAAAAAAAAAATATTCTATTGAATTTTTATTTTACCTGTCTTAGTT
This sequence comes from Chenopodium quinoa, assembly GCF_001683475.1. NCBI lineage: Eukaryota > Viridiplantae > Streptophyta > Magnoliopsida > Caryophyllales > Amaranthaceae > Chenopodium > Chenopodium quinoa. Next base: position 845,571 of record NW_018744996.1, on the reverse strand, counting down.
GATTACTTTTTTGCACCTTACTGTCCTGAATTTCACCGTTCATCCTAATTATGAATGAGTTGATTCTTTCTTCCATGCCCACTGTTTTATCATAAACCTCATTTGTACACATTATAAGTTGCATAACATATAACATATTGTTATTATTTTGAATCTAATAAGCAAGTAATAAGTATTTCATTATTCAATGTTCAACCTACAAATGGAAAGGTTGAGAGGTATAAATTTGTCTCTATGCTTTTCATTCAGAATTCTTGACTAGGAATCAATTATGCAATTCACCACCTATGTATCCCCTTCAAGAGTTTTCATCTCCTTTCTATTGATGCCATTTGTCTCATCAAAGTATAAAGGATCACTACATAAAATCAGGTAAGAAATAATTTATGACCTTCTAATTCTCGTCATTTTTTGTCTTTAATTCAGGCATTGACGACGAAATTCGTGCTCCCTTATCCTACACAAAATGTACAAAAATGCAAATAAACCATTCAAAATTTAAAATGTTCAAAAATCTAAATAAATCAACCAAAATTGAACTAACAGTTAGTGAAATTGATGATTGGAGGGAGAAAATGGTGAATTAACAAAATCTAGGTTGTAATTGAACATAGTTTTACCTTTACAGTTATATTCGTTTCTCAAATTAGCAAAAAATTGAAAATCACCTTCTTTTTTTTTTATGCAGATTTCCGAAATTTGCTTTAACACCAGTAATTTCTTCTCTAATATCCATGATTACGGATAAATTTTTTTATTTATAAGCTTTTTGAGAATGTTTACAGAGGATTCTGAGAACTAGAGAGGAAGTGACGGTTAGAGAGAGAAAACGGGTATGGCGGTTTTGAAAATGAAAATTGAGGTTTTTTTCATTTAAAATAGGTATTTATACCTGATTTAAGCAATTAAACTCGTCGTTTTGTAGAGGGTTTATAAATAGATAGCTGGTCTCGAGTCCAGCTATTAGCTATTGCACGTACTTGGTGGATTGATGGGCCAAATCTGGTTAAGCTGAGCCCAATATAATTGTTTCATTACTCTCATTTCTAGGTAACCTAATTACTTCTAGGTGGACTAAATCAACTGCTTTTTTATGTATAACCCTATGTTTTTCATTACAAAAGATTAAAAAAAAAAAATCATTCCATAATCGTCAGCTCTCATCTTCATCCTCATCTCGATCTCCATCAATAGAATCAAATTTCTTTGACGCCTTGCCGGACAATCCACTACTAGAAAATAGGTCATTTCCGACGGAAAAATTCCGTCGGAAACACCCTGAATTCCGTCGGAACGTGTTGTCGAAACACCATTTGTAGGAAAAACGGCCATTTCCGTCGAAAATTCCGTTGGAACATTGTTTTTCGACGGAATTCTGGCGGAATTTTTTCGCCATAAGAGGTTTTCCGGTACCGGAAAGTCCGTCGAAAATTTCCGACGGAATTCAAATCCGCCGGAAAATTCCGACGGGAATTCCGTCGGAAAATTTAATAGAAAAAAAAAGCCCCACCCACCACCCCCACCCCCACCACTAGCCCACCCCCTGCCCCCACAACCCAGATCCCCACCCACCAGCCCACCCCCTGCCCCCACAACCCAGATCCTCATACCACCCACCACGTCCAACCCAGATCCAACCCCTGCTCACCACCGCCACCCCCTAACCCTTAACCCCCACCCACCAGAACCGTAACCCCTAACCCACCCACCACCTTAACCCCCACCCACCAGAACCGTAACCCCTAACCCACCCCACCCACCTTAAACCACCGCCACCCCCTAACCCTTAACCCCCACCCACCAGAACCGTAACCCCTAACCCACCCTACCACCTTAACCCCCACCCACCAAAACCTTAACCCCCATCCACCAGAACCGTAACCCCTAACCCACCCCACCACCTTAACCCCCACCCACCAGAACCTTAACCCCCACCCACCAGAACCGTAACCCCTAACCCACCCCACCCACCTTAAACCACCCACGACCCACCATCAATCACCTAAACCTACCCAAACAAAACCCAAAACCACCAACACCGAACTCCAGCAGCTACACCACCCAGCACAACCGTATATATATAAAAAAAAAAAAACTGATTAAATAACAAAATAAAATCCGAAAAAATAAGAAACATACCTTAATTCGACCTCACAAACCGCGAAATTGGGTTTACGAGGTCAAATTCGTCCATAAAAACTCTAGATCCAGAGTTTTCATGGTCGAATTTGACTTGAAAACCTTTGTTTTTAGCAAATTTGTTGTTGTTAGTGTCGGTATTAGTGATTTTTGGTGAGAAGGAGGACGAGGAGGGAGGAGTTGTTGTTGGTGGTTTTGGGTGAGAAGGAGAACGAGAGGACGAGGAGGGAGGAGTTGTTGTTGTTGGTGGCGGTTATGGTGGTTTTGTGTGAGAAGGAGAGGACGAGGAGGGAGAAGGAAAGAGCAGGGACGAGGAGGAAGAAGGAGGGCGAGGAGGGAGAAGAGAAGAGAGGAGAAGGAGGGAGAAGAGGATAGAGAAGAGAGGAGGACGGGGAGGGAGAACCGGAAGAAGGAGGGCGAGGAAGGAGAAGAGAATAGGAGAGGAGAGAGAAAGAGAAGGAGAAAAGGGAAAGAAAGAGGCGGAGAAAGAGAAAAGGAAAAGGGAAAGAAATTAGGGTTTCTTGTTTTTTTTTTTTAAATAAATTCCGACGGAAAATCCGTCGGAAATGTAGAATTCCGACGGATTTTATTTCCCTAGGAAAATTAATGTTCCAACGGATTAATCCGTCGAAAATTTCCGACGGATTTTATTTCCGTTGGTAATTTACTGTTCCTACGGAATATTCCGTCGGAACAACCTAAATTTTCCTGCGGATTTTATTTCCTACGGAATAAAAATCCGTCAGAATTTCTGATTTTTCCGACGGAAATACGTATCCGTCGGAAGAAGTCAATCAGTATTCAGCCTATTTCTAGTAGTGAATCGATTCTATCCATTCAAGCTTATTTCTACAACCTTTTTAGAAAGACAGTATTATAGTTCTGTGAAGCCAAAACGTTAAATTTAATCTGAATGTATTTGAGAATTTGACAAGCTTTGTGATCCCGCATGATTGTTTACAACGAATCAATTGTAGGTAGAAGACGATAGATTTTTTTTATATATATATTTTAATAAAAACCCTAATCCATAAGAATTCCTGAACAATAATGTACAACTTCACCATAGGGAGACTGATACATTTTCACTACTAGTGTACGTTTATCAAGAATAACAAATATAATTTAAAGAAAAACAAAGATTAAAGGTTGGAAAATGGGTCATAAGAAATTAGACTAAAAAAAAAAAATTAAACCCTAGAGGATACGAGGAGGAGAAGGGAAAGAGATAAAGCGGCTAGGTTTTTATGATAGCGTTTTTTGTTATTTTTGTTGTCCCCCCCACCCCACCCCACCCCACCCCACCCTTCCCTTTTTTTAGGGAATTGTTGTTGTTTTCAACTATTCTAAGAAATCAAATATTTTAAGCATGTAGAATATTACTCGTATTAGATATATTTCATACTCTCTTTTTATATAAACAATATATTACTTTGCACTAACAATTATTTTATTATTAGTTGATGATTAATTTATTAACGATTAAACTTGCACATTAACAAATGTAATCAATACACGAAAAAAAAAGCCAAACAAACAATCGGATCAGGGTAGAAGAATAATGAACTCATCAAAGAATATATATATATATATAATTTTATATTATATTATATCATGTTATAAGGAGTACATATTTCATACTTCAATATTTGTGTCAAAAATAATCAATAAATGAAGAACAAACATAAAACAAGAAGAAACACACAAGGCTTTCACATCATTATTGATGGAAGCCAAAAATAAACCCCGCCAAGCCTTTTGGGTCGATCTCCTAGTGCTTAAGGAAAGAAAAGACGAAAAGCAGAGAAGATGCAACCACAACGGTGGAGATAGGGAGAGAGAACCCCGCTCCGGTAGATGGTCCAGGTGCTGGAGCCATCTCTTGGGCATTCACGGCGGCAGCAACCGAAAGAACGGCAGCCACGAAGAAGGCGAATGAGTTCATGCTAATAGCTCTTGCCATTGATTTTCAATTGCTTAGACAAAAAGGAAGAAAAATTGTGTTTAGTAGTACTTGTGTGTTGAATTGAGTGAGATGGAAAGTTGTGAATTTGGAAGGAGTATATAAAGAGGGTTGATCATAGCTAGAATGCCAATTCTATTGAGATGGTGCATGGCATGTTAATTGAGGACGGAAAAGTATGTATGTGATGATGGATGTCACGTTGGACTATTGGGTTGCATGACATACAAGAACGGTTCTTGGAGAATACGTGAAAGATATATTTGGACGGCTTATTCTTGCTTACTCCCTTCGTTCATTAAAGATTGTCTAATGTTTTGTTTAGTTCAACTTATTTTTACTAATTTAAAAAAAAAAATCAGATAAGATCATCGTTTTATGTGCGGTTTTTTATCGCTAAATATCTTTTATTACGTAATGAAATTATAAAAATTACATATTAATAAAATACACATTAATGTGTTAAAAAAAAAAAATCATTAATGCGAATCTAATAGGACCCCACTTGATATATTTCTTCTTTATAGATTATCGTACACATAAGGTTAAAAATTGGTTAGAATAAATCAAATCATATCATGTCAAACTAGATCAGATCAGATAAGTAAAAATAAGATGAATTAAACAAACCATAATTTGTATTACTTTCCCTACGTTCATTACCGATTGTCTAGTTTATAGTTCATATCTTTTACTTTCTTAATAAAGAATTGTAATATGCGGGTAAGCACCTTTGCTTTTAAGTATGTGGTCAATATGCGATGATAAATAAAGTAGAGAGGGATTGTCAGACTATTTCAACCCGATCATGTTAACTAGAATAGAAAGGAGGCAATCTTTTGATTAATGACTAAAAAAGTAAACGGGCAATCTTTAACTCAAGGGACAGAGGGAGAAGTAGTCAATTATTAGGAGCACCGAACACATTGTAGTGCTTGATTAATTGAATGCGTTGTTCATTGGGGAGTCAAAGGAATTGGTGAGCTAATTCGTTATTACTAACTTAATTAATAAAGCTTAGGATGACAGTTAATACTTAAAAGTCAATTACATTAATTGAGTTTAGAACAATTTGTAAGTTGTAAGACTTGTAAATTATTAGAAGCACCGAACATTGTAGTGCTTGATTAATTGAATGCGTTGTTCATTGCGGAGTCAAAGGAATTGGTGAGCTAATTCATTACTACTAACTTAATTAATAAAGCTTAGGATGACAGTTAATACTTAAAAGTCAATTACATTAATAGAGTTTAGAACAATTTGTAAGTTGCAAGACTTGTAACTAGTAGTGTCATACAAGTTACAACTAACTTTCAATAAATGGTAATAACAACTAACAAGTTTTAAGAAATTGTTAGATCTATCCATATGAAACCCGAACTGAAAGCAAATCACTTGACCCGATTTTGACTTGACCTACCCATTCATCAATGTTACAGAGTACGAAAAAGGAATGTTTTAATAATAACGTAATATATTATTGGCATTAGAATTGAAATGACATAATTAACCCAATACATACCCAAAATCCACCTGAACAAGTCTTAATTATTAGAGATACTAGGTTAGTCCCGTGCCATGCACGGAAATTTCATTGCAATTAAACGATAAAAGAAAAAAAAAGACTTTTTATTAAAAATAACATAGATAAAATACAACTATAACAAAGAAAAGATACGTATAAAAGGTTTGAAATAATATTATGACAACTATATTATGCTAATATTCTCAATGAAGTTTTTGCAAAAAAGGGAAAGAGTGTTTTGGAGGGAAAATAACAGCACCAGGAAATGACACGTGTCATTCCTGGTGTCTGTTTTAGTATTATGTTATTTTTGATTAAGTGATATCTATCATATATTTTGATATCTTGATTATTAATATGATCTCTTTCCGTTTTTTTAAGTGAAAAATTTCTCTTGTATACGTAAGTTAATGTAAAACTTTGACTAATATAGAGTAGTAGCTTTAATTATGAATAAGTAAAAAATTATAATTAACAATAATAACAATTGAATATTAATAAATTATACATTAAGACAGTTCCAACAATTACCTACCAGACTAATTTTTTCCTCTTATTATAAAACACAAACATTAGTCTAAGTGAATTGAGAGAATAGTGCAAAAAGTCAAAACGTTTCACTTAAAAAAAATAAAGAGAACATCATATATTATTATTCGATATATGATATCTCTTAATATTTTTAATACGAGTCATACTTATTTGAAAATGACTCGAGAAAATTGATTCAATTCAAACAATTTAATTGTCACCTCTAGATATTTTACGAGAGTAACACTAGTAGAAAAAAGTAAATGGGAAGCGGTTATTAAAATCCGCTTCGAAATCCCTACGAAAACCCACCAAAAAAAAACATCAGACCTTAAATGGCAAGCGGTTTGGGTTGAACCGCTCCCAAAAATGTCATGGGAAGCGGTTCAAACCGCTGCCAATTTAAAAAAAAAAGCGGAATCTTAAAAATAAAACCCCTTCCCGGTTTTAATTCCCCGCTTCATCTGATCTTTCACAGTTTCACTCCTCCTTTTCATTTCGCACTCCCCTTTCACTCTCAAACACCGGCACTCCATCGCCACCACCATTGCTACTGATGTTGCTGCTTCACTTAACCCCCACCACCACCACCAAACCGTTGCTTCACACATCCCACCACCAACATACCTAACATTGCTACTAGTATTGCTGCTGCAGCATTGGGTATTGACACGGCGCGACCACCGCAACCACCATCGCCGCCTCCACCACAGTCGGCCACACCACAGGCACGTGTTGATGCTGCTACGTAGTCCCTGCTACCTCTCTCACCTCGCATTCTCTCGATCCCTTGCTGCAGCTACTTCACACGGCCCCACCACCACACCGCTCCCTCTCACCCCGCATTCCTTCTATTTCTCGCTCTCAAATTAGGGTGAGTTCATGCTGAATTTTACTTCCTTATCTATATGTTCTCAACAATTTCCCCAAACTTTAAAGTTAGGGACTCAAATTTATTTAACCCAATTTTATCTTAATTGTTTTATTAATTATTTGTTTCCATAATGTTAATTGTTATTTTAATTGTTTAAATTTTATATGTTGTTTGAATTTGAGTAGCCTTAAAGTGATTTTTTTGAATAGCATAGTTATTAGTTAACTAGTTAGTTTGTTAAATTTGGTTCGTAATTTATAATGTAGTGGGATTTTTGGTAATTTTAATGAATAAAATGGATAATTTAAATATTGGTAATGCATTATATGAATGAATGAATGGATTGTTAAGTAAGCTTAGTTTACTTGTAGGTGGTCTAATTAGCATTATATGAATCAATGAACTTGTGTATTGTTGAATGTTAAATAAATGCAAATTATTGCATGCTTGCATCGTCATTTGCCTAGATACCCGTTCAAGTCTTTCTCATAAGGAGAAAGTCTTAAATAATCCCTGGTTGGGACTGTTCTTGGACGTTTAATCTCACTTAGGTAGTGAATGTATGTCTCTTTTTCGATTTTAAGGAATATCTCGGCTTATCATTTTCTCACCATGTTCTCTGGGTGCATATGTAGGTAAGTAATTACCTACATTGTGTACTTGGACAACTGAGGGGAAATGCTGCCGGATATTCCTTAAAATTAGAAAGTTGACATACATTCACTAATGAGATTAGACGTTCAAGGATGGGTTAGGTTGGTGTGATAAGGACCTTTTGGGAGCATTTATTTTTACAGTATATGAATGATATGCTATGTACTTTGATTGACATAATATATGTTACATTTATACATTATTTGTAATGTGTTGGTAAGTTTAAAGGCAATTTAAAATATCGATGGATCGCTGTTGGATGTATGGTAGACGTGATACATTGGAATTCTTTAATGGGGTCCAAGAGTTTTGCAAGAGTGCTTCACAATATCAGCTCAGAACGGGTGTGAATTACCTTTATTGTCCTTGTGTCAATTTTAATAATGTCACAATGGTCGATAGTGTTGATACCATTAGGGACATGTGATATTTCATGGGTTTAGGCCTCAACAGCATGTGTGGGTTTGGCACGGTGAAAAGGGATCGTATAGAGAGAATGTTGTTGGGAATGATACGCATGATAAAAGTGCCAAGATTCGTGTGGAAGAGGAATATGAGACTGATGATGGTGGAGATGGGGATGAGGAGGGGGATGAGATCGAGGACGCTGGTGGTGATCACTTGGATGAGATGATGCATGATGTTGAAGGTGAATTTGGTGACCGATTTGATGTATTTGAGTCATTATCAGAGGCTCCCAAAAAGCCTTTGTATCCTGGGTCCAAATAATACACCAAACTCTCAGCCGTGCTAACACTTTTTAACATTAAGTCAAAGCATAATTGGAGCGACACTAGTTTTACTTCTTTGTTGACTGCGTTATGTGACATATTGCCAGATTGGAATGAACTTCCTAATTTGTACTATTATGCAAAGAAACTCATGGGTCCATTTGGTTTGGAGTATAAGAAGATACATGCATGTCCTAATGATTGTTTTCTTTATTAAAATGAATATGAAGAGTTGGAGGAGTGTCCATGTTGCGGTAAGTCGCATTACAAGCGAAAGAGCTGCAATGCTGGTATGAAGGGACCTTCTACCAAGGTGTTGTGGTATCTTCCATTATTCCAAGGTTAAAGCGTCTATTTTCAATACCAAAAGATGCTAAGAACTTGAGATGGCATGCAGAGGGAAGAAAGAAAAACGGTTTGCTGAAGCATCCGGCTGACTCTTCGGAATGGAAGAACACCGATATGAAGTTAGGTCATTTGGTGATGAAGTCAGAAATTTAAGGCTTGGGTTGGGCACGGACGATATGAATCTATTTGGCACTCTTAGTACCCAACATAGAACATGGCTAGTACCTTTAGTGATTACAACTTGCCTCCATGGTTGTGCATGAAACAAAAATACATAATGCTTTCACTTTTTATAACGGGGCCAAGGCAACCTGGAAACGACATAGATGTTTACCTTGAGCCCCTTGTTGTTGATTTGAGAAAGATGTGGGACGAAGGAGTTTCTGTTTTTGATGCCCATAAGAATGAGATATTCCTATTGCGTGAAGCCCTTATGTGGACCATTAATGATTTTCCCGCATATGGCAACCTGTCCAGGTACAAGAACAAAGGGCATAAAGCATGTCCCATTTGTATCGATTACACACCAAACGTGTACCTTGATCACTATGGCAAAGATGTGTACGTGAGGACCCGAAGATTGTTTAGGCGCAATCACCCATATCGTAGGCAGAAAAAGGTCTTCAATGGGAAAGTGGAAGAGGGGGCTGCCCCTAGGCCATTAAGTGAAAAGGATGTTTATGCTCAAGAGAAAGGTAAACCAACTATTTTTGGTAAAACATCAAAACCTGTAGACCCACATGCTCTCTTTAAAAAGGAATCAATATTTTGGAAGCTTGAGTACTAAAAAGAACATGATGTTAGACATTGTCTCGATGTGATGCATATAGAGAAGAATGTTTGTGATGCAATTGTTAGGACAATTATGAACATTCATGGCAAAACAAAGGATGGAAAGAGTGCACGATTAGATTTGGAAGCGTGGCGGGGTTCGTCCGGAATTGTGGGTCCAGCCAAAGGTAGGGAAGGCAAAGGTAATGGCAAAGGGAAGCGAAGATGGTGGCAAAAAATGTAAGGGGAAGCGCAAAGGAAAGGCCACCGGTGTATCAAAGAAGAAAGGTGATGGAAAAGGCAAGAATGAAAAGGTTTATTTACCTCCAGCTTGCTACACATTGTCAAAGGAAGAAAAACGAAAGTTTTGTGCTTGTTTGTATGACATTAAGGTTCCACCTGGGTTCTCGTCAAATATGAAAAGATTTGTTTCCTTAAAAGGAGAATTGAAGTTGACAAGTATGAAATCCCATGATTGTCACATGATGATGCAAGTATTCCTACCGATTGCAATTCGTGGTATTTTACCGAAGCACGCGATTGAAGCTATTACAAGCCTTTATTTGTTTTTCAATATTATATGTAGCAAAGTGCTTGATCCTTTTACACTTGATGCTCTCCAGGAAGAACTAGATCGTGTTAATTCGCCTCACCATATGGATGTCAAGGAAAATGAATCAATCAAGGTGGAGATACGCAAAGAGGTGCAAGAACAATTGCAAAGTCAATTCAATGCCATTTTGAAGCACATGAACTTGTCGAGCTTGCCGTTGCCCTTGATTACCCCAGTGGACTCATGTAGTCACCCAAAAGACGCCGGGGACGATCCACTTGTTGAGAGCGAGGTAATTTCATTACAATCAAATTTCAAAATATGAACTTGGTCAAACGAGGTCTTATGTAGCATAATTATTTTACTATTGCAGATTCCTAGTCCTACGCATGAAGACTCAAGGGAGATTGCAAATCCGACACATGATCCTTTTCCAGATGTTAAGGTAAACTTCAACAGCTAATCAAATGTGCTTCTATTAGGCTTACGTTGGTTAATTAGTTCATAACTTATGTTCTAATCAAATGTGTAAGAAGAGACGCCTTGTGAGCTTCTTCACCTCGGGGAAAACATGGATGGAGATTTGAAGTTGGTGGGGTATGGTAGCGCACAACCATTTGACAAGGTCCATTCCAAGTCTAATACTAGTACCCACTATATCACGGTCGGGATCAATTCTATAGTAGTTGGGTTTGAGGACTTACCACTACCGGTGCCTAGAGAGGAATATGACTTCTTTACGCTGCTTGATGCGAAAAGTAGCTTTGTACAATGTCCATGTGATCGAGAGAGGTTGATAGGAGGGGTAAGTATACACTACTTAGCTTGTTTTCAAAACATGTCGCAAATATCTAGTAATATGACCATGTGCTTTTATGTTACTAGATTACAAAGGAAAATCAGTCCTCTAAAAGGAAGAAGGTGGAGAAGCCAAAATCCAAGGATGTCCAACCTCAAAAGAACATGGAAAAAGGACAAGGGTCGAAGGGTGAACACCTGTTAAAGAAGAGTTCGAGAAGTTCTACAACGAGCTGTACTCCACTAGTAGAAGCCGATGTCCTTCGGTCGCTCTCTAAAGCTTGTACTTTTCTTCACAACCGTGTTAGTGAGTTGCCTAGGGGTAGATCTATTGAAGTGAATTTACCTAAGACATTGTTCCACTATGATGAGGATGCGATCAAATTTATTACAAGAGTGGATGTGAAGGAATTTCTTACCGTTTCCATGCTTAACATTTTCATCATTCAAACTTTCATGAGGTAATTCAATGCCACTATTCCTAATCATATTGTTGTTGCATTTTCAAATGTAAAAAATGCAATTAATAATTATTCCCCTCATTACTCTCATGAAGGTCACTACAGGAGCACCTTATTAGTGGATGCAATTCTGAGGCTGCAGTAAGGTGGTTTTGTCCCGAGCATACCTCCCTTACCAGATGCTTATGCAACCCTCGTGACGTGGAAGATTACCTTGAGCGGAGTATTAAAGAATCAACGTGTGCAAGAGATAAGTTCATATTAGCCCATGCTTTGAGGAGTACGTCTAAATATGTCATAATTCAGTTGTTTGTTTTTTTTTTTTTTAAATTCAGTTAACTGTTAAGTATATATGTTGACGTCTAACGACTAATGGTTTGTTTGTTGTAAATATATGTAGTGCTCATTAGAGCCTTTTGGTGATTTGCGTTTATAACACAATCTACCACTTTGATTCGGCTCGTGAGAATCCACCACGGAAGTTGCTAGTGAAGAACCTACTGAATAGGTACATATTGCTTCCTATTGTTGAATGTCCTCACCTGAATAGCTAAATTGTCGTTCTGTTGCGAGTCCTACGTGGAAATATGTAAAGGTAATGCCTTGATATAGTGATTTGTTTAATAAACTTGGCTTCGATTATGGCTATGCATGATTAGATTACCTTTGTGGCATGTCAGTGTGCGCAACAAGACAACGGAGTTGATTGTGCCCTATACGTGATGAGGTTTATGCTTGACATAGTCAATAGTTGCACGGAAGCTCAACACCTTGATGAGGTATGCTTTTATTTTCTTCCATCTATTACTTACTTCCATTATTGCACCGAACAAAACACAAGCATAACATAGCTAAAATGTACACCAAGCACCGAACCTATCCCATGCAGGTGCAGCAGCCAAGGAAGCTACCCAGGCAGGTGTAGCAGCCCATGCAGCAGCACAGGCAGCTGCAGCAGCCAAGGCCGGTGCAGCAGCCAAGGCAGTTGTAGTAGCCAAGGCAACAACCTACGTAGCTGAAGCAGCCAAGACAGCAGCCCAGGCAGCTGAAGCAACCAAGGCAGGTGCAGCGGCCCAGGCAGCTACAGCAGCCGCAAACAAGGTGAATTTTGATGAATTTGGTGAATTTTGGTGAATTTGGTGCCTAATTGTTTGTGAATTTTGATGCCTAAGTGTTTGCGAATTTTGGTGAGTAATTTTGAAATCTTTGACATATATTGTTTGAATTTTTTGTAATACGCATGAAAATGTTTGGTGTTTTTTTTTTCCAAAGGTTTGCAAGATTCAAAGGGAAGGCCTGTTAACAAGCAAATAATTTAAATTAATGAAATTCGCAACATGTGGGCTTTTTTCGTGACATTTGATGGCATATAGAATTGTCGGAGTGGGTGCACACACACCAAATTGATTAGTGAGCTTGAGTTTATCGGTTATTATAAACATTATTTTAGTTATGTTTTTTTTTATATATTAACATTAATTATAATTAGTACGTAGTATTTGTGAATGTTATCTTTATATATTTTGGTGTAATTACATATTATTGTTAATTAAATATATTAATGATGTTATTGATATATATAATTATTTCATGTTATATATTATTGTATTATTGTTTGTAATATTAATATTATTATTAATTAATAATATTAATATTATTGTGATAGGTCACTGATATTATTAGGATAGGTCACTATTAATATTATGACTGGTTACTACTACTACTATTATTATTATTATTATTATTATTATTATTGTTATTGTTATTATTATTATTATTATTATTATAATTAATGTGGAAAAAAAAGCCTAAATGGGAAGCGGTTTGGCGCCAAAACCGCTCCCCATTATACTTTACATATCATGTGTGAAATGCAAATGGGAAACGGTCTGGCGCCAAAACCGCTTGTCATTCACTACAAATGGGAAGCGGTTTGAATCGCTTGCAATTTAAATGGGCAATGGGAAGCCCCCCAAGCCGAAGCGGTTCAAAACCGCTTTCCATTAAGGGGTTTGAACCGCTTGCCATTTACTTTTTTCTACAAGTGTAAATATTATGTTAATGTTTGTACATTATTCTATATATCATGTTAAGTTGTATTTGTACATATTATGGTTGTACTTATTATATTTGTATTCTAAATCGATAATTAATGGGTCGAAAAATTATAGGAAACTTTAGAAGATAACACCACAATATTCTCAAAAAAATGGATTATAACACCACAAAATTTAAAAGTTTTATTATAACACCACAAAAAAAATCCATAAATTGGATTTCACCACCATGTAACGGATTTTTATTTATCTTTTTTTTTGTAAACCAATGTCGTATTGACCCATTCTGGACACGTGTCAATACTCCATTGGTTTAGAAAAAAAAAGATAAGTAAAAATAAAAAGGAAAAAAGCCCAAAACCCTAACCCAGCCCCACAACCACTTCTTGCAGTTGTACACTCCATCGCCGGCAACCCCTTCTTCACCGTCGAAATCACTGGCCTTCACCCACACTCACCAAAGCCCCTCACCAATCCCACCAATTGGCCTAGCTCCACCGCCTAGAAATTTAAATTCTGGGTGGCGAATTTCTAGGCGGTGGATTTCGATTTCTAGGCAGTTGAAAGGAGGTTTCGAGGAAGGGGAATGGGGGAAGGGTTCTAGTTGCCAATTTTGCGGGTGGTGGTGTGGTTGTTTTCGCCAGTTTTGGTGCGACAGGGAGTGCCGGCGACTGGAGATTGGCTGCCGGCAGTGGGGGTAAGGGTGGTCGGTGGTAGGCTAGTGGCTGACTTTGGGTTTAGTTTTTTTGTTTTATTTGTTTTATTTTTTTTAATTTTACTTTTTCTTTTTATTTATCTTTGTTTTTAAAAATACCTTATTGACAGTGTCCATAGTGGGTTCCACTAACGGATTTCATCAAAAAATCCATTTTTTGGGGGTGTTATAATAAAAGTTTGAGATTGTGTGGTGTTATAATCCATTTTTTGTGAAATTTATGGTATTATTTTCTAATTTTTCCAAAATTATAACCCAAATTTAACAACCCATATGTTTCAACACAGGAAGATACAGAAGAGACTAATTAAAGACATAGAGTAGCCACCTTCTAGGGAAAAGGGCTCCCGTCAAAGTCCATTATTAATTATAATAAAACGAACTAATAAACAAAGGGGTCGTTTGGTTCATTAGGAAAGTGAAAATTCCCATGAAATTTCAATTTGTAAGAATTAAATCTATAATATTATTAAAACTCAATGGGACATCATAGTATTGTCATGTGTCACATTCCCTCATCATGATTTGGCGCCACATGAGTAATGACATGTCAAGTCCATAAAACCATTCATTTAAGCTATATTATTATTGTGACTATTCAATAACTCTAATATTAATTAATGACTATTAAGCAATAATTAACTTATATGCATTAATACTTTACTTTTCGTTACAAGTATTACATGTTATTTCTTATAGTTTATTTTTCAATAAATCATATATGAAATATTTCTTTAGAGTTTGGTTTATACGATTGCTTGAATTTGTTAGGAAAAATTGTCAAGAATAAAATGACTTTTTAGCGGTTTTCCAAAAATAAAACGACCTTTTGATTGTTCTAAAATAAAACGACCTTTGACATACATCTGTCCAAAATAGAACAAAAAATTGGTAACCTGTTAAAAAGGTTAAAACTGGATACATGTCTCTTTGTAAATGATTGGAATTTTTTATTTTTATTTTACATTTTTCTTTTTATAAAAAAATGATTTTTGAATTAAAAAAAAAAACACCATCTCTCTCCTCCTCTTCCCTTCCCTGTCCTCCTTGTGAGCCACCTGAACGGCCTCCCTAGTCCTTACAACAACATAACAATAATTTCCCTCCCTTCCAAAACCCACCTACAGCCCCTCAACCACCCCACTCCCCTTGAAACAACCCCGAAACCACCCTAAAACCACTGCAAAGACGCCCGTAACCCCGGAATCCACCCTTTAACCAACTCGCTCCTTGAAACAACCCCTAAACCACCCTCAAATCTACCCACAACACTCGATACCACCCCCAAACCAACTAGCAACCTCCTAACTACCCCTCAGTAGGATCGTGATTCGGCATTATTCAAATTCTTCCGCAATAAAATTCAACCAAAAATCGCAATAAAATTCAACCGAAACTGAATTTTATGAACAAATTAGAGTCAAATTTTGTTGCATCAGTGTGAGGACGAAAATGTAGTAGCATTGAAAGTAATAGGAAGAGTAGAATTATTGGGTTTTCTTAAAAAAAAAAAGAAAAAAAGAGTAGAATGATTGGAGATTGGAATTGGATGTGGGTGAATGGGGGTGGTGGTGGTGTTGGTGACTGGGTGGGTGGTGGTTGGTGAAGGGGTGATGATTGGCTTTCCTTTTAAAAAAAAATAATTAAAATCATTTTTTGTAAAAAAAAAAGTAAAAATAAAAAACAACCAAGTACATTACGAAACATGTCACAATAACCTGTTCAACAGGTTACCAACTTGTTACATTCTATTTTGAGCAAATGTATGTCAAAGCTCGTTTTATTTTGGAATAATCAAAAGATCGTTTTATTTTTGGAAAATCGCTGAAAAGTAATTTTATTCTTGACAATTTTTCCAATTTGTTAATGTTTAGTATCAAACTATTATATTTTAAACCCATGCATTTAAAATAAATATTTATTGACTATTGTAAAGATATATTGAAATGACCCGGGACATCCTGGTCAAAAGCTAGTTCCTTTATAAAAAAAACTCAAAATCATGGGAATTCATCAAATTTATTGGTTAAAAGTAGAGGAAGTAAATTCCCATAGAAATTATAACTTACTTAGGGGGGGGGGGTTGGGTAAGTTACTTCCCATGTTTTGAGGGAAATCAAAATTCTCATGAACTGTCATTGCCCCCATTTTTACTTTTTTGTGTTCACCAAACAACAAGTCTAAAATAAAATTCATGGGAATTTAGAATGCCAATAAGAAATTGAGTCAATCAAACAACACCAAACAATACTTTAAAATTATATATACCCCTGAAGCTAAGGAGAATTCATGCAAGCACACACGTCAATTCTCTCTCAAATTTGCCTAGGGTTCTAGGGTTTTATACTTGTTCTTGGTTTTTTTTTATTTATTTTTTTTACTTTCAATCTTCCTTTTTCATTAATTTCTTGTTACTTCCTTCTTGTTTTTCGGGTAACTACTGATCAGTTGACGTTTTTTTTTTAAGCCAATCAATCCTTTAAAAGATTTTTTTAGTCACCAAAATCTCTCTCACAAACCTTTTCTTAGTGCTCAAGCCTTTGTTCTTGAGCTACCCCACTCTCAAGCTTGCTCACCCCTCCTTTCTCTGATTCTACACGTGGTGTTCATGCAAGGAAGATCAGTGTCTCCTTCTCCTTTTGAGGATTAATTTTGGGTTTTACCAACCCAAATTTCAACTTCCTCTTTTACTCCTCTTTACTCAAGGTTCTACTGCTCGTACTATTTCTCTTTCACTACCTTTCCTTTTAAATACAAAGCATTCAAAGATTCTGTCTTTTGTTACTCTTTATTAATGGCTCTCTTCAATTATTGGACCGGTTATCGAATGGGGGTGTATTTAAATCAACCTTTGGAGCAATATAATACTAAGATCGATTGGAACAAAGCGATTATTGGGCGATTCTTTGGGCCTAACCCTCCATCACGTGCGATTGTTCAACAAATGGTAGACACTCAATGGCTCACTTGAGGTTATTGTTGTCCATCGTACTGGTTGTTACTTTATTTTTGCATGCTCAAACTTGGCGGACGTAGAGGCTTTACTTGAGCAACACACCTTCGTTTTGGATGGTAGAATTTGCAATGTTCGTAGGTATAATAGGTACACTGTGCCTGCTAATGTTAATTTTGATATGACTCGATTGTGGATTCGTGTTTATGGCCTTCCTCTAGGGTTTCTTGATCCGGAATGGGCTGTTAAAACCTTAGATCTTGTAGGGTTGGTTGAAACTCTTGAATATGACGGGGATGGGCTTCCTGATGAACCTGAATTTCGTGGGCAGGTTTTAGTGGATCTTTCTAAACCCTTAATACCTGGGTGTTATGTTCCTGGTGAATTTTCTCCTACCTGGGTTTATTTCAGGTACGAGGGGGTGTTTAAGTACTGAAGAAATTTTCTCAAGGTTTAACTGTGCTGTATTGCCCACATAATCGGCCTTTATATACGAATATGGTGGAGGGAACTCAAGAAAATTTCAGAACTCGTAACACAAGGGTCAACCTTCTTATATTGGCTTAAGACTTTGAGTATAGTGAGGAAAATTCGGGTTCTGATGATGAGGCTGTTGCGGATGATAATGATTATATGGATAATGATGATGATAATAACCCTCATGAAAATAATCCCGAAGATAATGATGATAATGAAGATGATCAGGAACCTCCTGATGATGATCAAAATGGTGATGATAATCCAGATTCGGATGATGGCAACGAACCTGATAACTCAGATTCTGATTCTTCGGGAGCAGGGGATAATGGTTTGCCCAATGGTCATGTGCACGAAGCTGCTCCTTTTAGGGATAATAATGATAACATTGAACCTGAGTTTATTCCTATTAATGGGGTTTATCAAAATGGTTACTTATCTCACCCGAATCCCATGGTTTCTTCTTCTACTTCGGATAGTTGGGCATATGATTCTGCTTCTGAACAGGGGATTCAGAGTTCTGTGTCTTCTGAAACGGACCCAACAACCCCGGAGTCGTACCATAACCCGAATTCAACACGGTTCTTTGAAGAGAATCGGGCTGCTATTCCGCAAGGTGACCCGTATGCTCCCATTACTCAGGCCCGTACTCAAGTTAATTATGCTGGGGGGTTCCGCATTTCAGCAACACTTGAGGAGAGCTTCCTTACGGATAGCTCTGAATCGGAGGAGTTTGTTTTGCCTGCTATTGCTTGTTCAGCCGCAACTGATGTTGCTCCTGCTTTGCTCGAAAATTTGTCATTACATGACCAATCAGATGCTCAGCCTCACGCAAATATGCACCCTAATGTTCCTATCCAACTCTTAAATAAAAATAAGTACACTTGGCCGAAAAAAAGGAGTCATCATGGCCCCTTTCATCGATGATCAGGACCCTTTATTTGGGTATGATGGTTCAACTTGGTCTCAGAAACGATGCAAGATTAAGGCTCTTAATTTGCTGAGCAAGGGTGGGTTTACCTTGCCTGCTAATACCTCGAGCCATGCTGTAGCTAAGTGCTTCTCCGACGTGTCTAATGCCGCACACTTGGGTTTTCTTAGTAGTTCCTCGCATCCTTTTGGTGGCACGTCTACTGGCAGCACTTCTACCTGGTTCATGGGTTTTTCTGGTTGTAAATGGAAGGGGGAGGAGGCTAGCACCACTTCTGGCAAGATACTAAAACTCTCTGCTGATGGGGTTGCTTCAAAGCTTTTCGCAATGGTACAAGTGATTCTTCTGCTCACTTGTCTTCTACTATCTTTCACAACTTTGGTAAGGCAGCTGGCCCTTCACAGCTCCTCAAGGTTTTATGAAGATCACATCCTGGAATTGCCGAGGACTAAATGATCAAAGTTCTCCGAAGCTTCCTTATGTGTTTTGGTTACTACACTCTTTTGTTCCTAACTTTTTGTTTCTTTGTGAAACTAAAGTTTCTGTCTCAGATGTGACTAGCTTACTTAGTAGTTATAATCCTACCTCGGTTTTTGGGGTTGACTCGGATGGTAGTAGCGGGGGTTTAGTGGTTTTTGGGTTTGGTTCGGAAGATGTTTCTTGCGTCTTTTGTTGTTCAAACGTTGTACTTTGTAATATAAAAGCTCCTGATGAAATAAGTAGATGTGTGATGTTTGTTTACGGTGCTCTTGTTGTAGAAAATAGACCTCAAGTTTGAGGTTTGATTTTAGATTTACTTGCTTTTGCTCCTAATTGTTTGATTGTTGGTGATATTAATCAAATAGAGCATAATTATGATAGGTTGGGTGGTTGTAGTGTAATTAAGGGTTGGGATTCTTTTATTGATTTCAGATTAAAATCCAGTCGATCTACCTTCAACTCCTTTCAAAGGCCCCTCGTGCACTTGGACAAACAATCGGGAGACACAAAAACTTATTTTACAACGGCTGGATCGCTCCTATATAACCTCTTATTGGTTTCATAACTATCTAGATAGTCGTTTACTCAATCAATCGATCCTTGTTTCTGATCATGCTGCTATTGTGTTTGACGACTCTTCCATCCACCATACGTCAAACCGTCCTTATATTATCATTTGGACAATTGGTGCCTTAACTATGCACAGGTACATGACTTCGTTCGTCACACATGGCAAAGGAATACTATTGGCTCTCCAATGTTTACCCTTTCGAAAAATTTGGACCATGTTAAGACACTAATTCGGAAGTGGTGTCTTAACAATCAAAAATTTTGGGGCGTGGATTGGAAAATATTTTCAAAGGAGCTTGCACTCAAGGAGAGTCAATTCAGTCAGCTCTTGATGCGGCTCAGTATATGTCTAATATTGTTACTTCGAAGGACTGTATTTTATTACAACTTCAATTCTGGAGACAACGTTGTAAGAAAAGCTGGATACTCAAAGGGGATTTCCCTTCAAAGATTTTGTTCTCTAAAGTCAAAAGTTAGTAGAAGAAGAATGAAATCACTTCCTTACTTGATGATTAAGGTGTTCTTCAGCATGGTCAGCCGGACGTTCAACGTTTTGTCGTGATATCTCTTAAACAGACCTTTAAGAGTGATGTTATGCCTCCTTATGATCCGAAAATTGACATTATCTTACGGGAATTAGATCTTCTGTAGGGTTTGGTAGTGACCCGACACTACGAGGAAGGAAACTCCCCAAGACCCACCCCTTAATTAAAGCAATTAACAAGCATAATAAACTTAATCAAACAAGATTAAGAAACAAGAATTATACCTTTGTTACGTGTTTCGCTCCCGAAGAGCTCTTACTTCAAAATCCCGAAACTACGAGATCTCCGACGGATCGTACCCTCGACCCGACCCGAGCGTCCTAATATTGAAGGTTAGTCAAGACCCTGACAAAACAAAACGATGAGTTTTACGAATCAAAGGTTTACTCTAATTATAAGAGTTGCCTTTTAATTCCACTCAAGGTTGTGTATTTCCCAATACCATGCCTTTGGTATTTATAGGGAAATGCACCCTTGAACTTCATTCCCCAACTAATATGAGAGAATGAATAATTTGGCAATTAATTTATTTCTAAAATAAATTAATAATTAAATTCAATCACAATGCAACAAGTGTCAAGGGGAGAGAGAAGGTTAGGTGAGGACCATGGAGAGGTGGGGGGGACCATTGCCTTGCTCCCTAAGGCTTTTCCCAAGCCTTGGTCCCCACCCCTCACAAAACCGCCTCAACCAAAGGGCTGCTAGGCTGCTGCCAGCTAGCAGTGCCAGCTAGCCCAGCCAGCTAGCACCAGCCCACCCAGCTGCCTTCGCATCCCATCCAGGCAGTGCATGCTTGGTGCTGGGCGATGCTTGGCGCTGGTGCGTGCTAGTGCTAGGCGCTGGTGCATGCTGGCGCTGGCCCCAGCATCCCACGCACCACACGCATCCTCGCTGCACCTCTTGCACATGCTCGCATAGCCAGCATGCGTGCTACTAGCGAGCCACGCATGCTGGCCCCCCTTGCCTCGCACCATACGCATCAGTCTCGCAGCATATGCACTAGTCACGCACCATGCGCACTAGTCACGCACAGCATGCATCAACCTCGCACCACACGCACACCCACGCATCACCTAGCAACCTTGGTACGTAGTGATGTTGGGCTGCTGTGCGTGGCCTAGCAATGTGCTGGCGCCCAGGCCCTCGCACACGCATGGTGCGCTGCTTGGTGCTGCCATGCGAAGGCTAGCACGCAAGCCAGCGCGCATGCTACGATGGGCTGCCTGGTGCGCTTATTGCTTGCGATAGGGTGCCAGGTGCTCCTGGTGCGTCTAGTGCTTGCGATAGGCTGCCAGGTGCGCCTGGTGCGCCTATTGCTTGCGATAGGCCAGCAATGGTGCACCTAGGCTGTGATGGTGTGCCTAGTGCTTGCGCCTAGCCATGCTAGGTGCATGCTAGCTCGAACTAGCCTAGCATCCACATGGCTAGGCCAGTGTGGTGCTAGGGCTATGTTCGTACTTGTCGCTTTGTGATTTTGCGATGCTCGGTATCGACGCCCTAGGCTCGATATCCGAGGTCTGTATTCGTAAAACTCTGTCGACTCATTAAATCCTTTCGGATTAATTCGTCGTCTCGGATCGGTAATTCGATTGGGTTCGACCCGAAGGGTTCAGTTAAGATTAAGCTGTAATACCAATTGTACCTCGATATTACTGATCGGAAGCGGCCTCCACCTAGGCATTCCGATCACTTGATCTTACTGAAGAATTAACTCTGTAATAATTCTGAACCCTCTATCGGAAGAATACACTTGTTGGAAGGACACCATTCCTTTCATCTTCCACGATTCACTTCTTCTCAACTCAATAATTTGGAAAGAATTTTCTCAGCTAAGGAAATTAGGGAGAGCATGTTTGCTTTAGGTAACTGTAAGTCTCCTGGCCCGGATGGGATCACAGCTGAGTTTTTCAAAACACATTGGGACGTTGTTGGAGATTCGGTTATCACTGGCATTCAAAGTTTCTTTTAAACAGGGTTCCTTCTGAAAGAGTGGAATCAATCTCTCCTTGTTATGATCGCGAAGATTGGCACCCCAACGGAGATACGACATTTGCGACCAATTAGCCTCTGTAATACGATTTACAAATGCGCTTCCAAATTCTTGGTCGCCAGACTGCGTCGGTATCTATCTCTTCTTATCTAAGATTCTCAACATGCCTTTGTTCAAGGCAGAGTTATGACGGATAACATTTTGTTGAGTCATGAGTTAATGGAGAAAATTAACATTTCCAAATCTGGTTCTAACTGGTTAGCCTCGATCAAAATTAATATAAGCAAAGCTTATGATCGAGTTCATTGGAGTTTCCTTTTACATGTCTTGAAGGCCTACGGGTTTCCAACTCGTTGGTTGCAAATGATCCAACAATGTCTATCCACGGTCTCTTACAAGTCTCTAATCAATGGTACAACGTCGGCCCCCTTTAAACCGCTGTGTGGTCTTCGTTAAGGTGACCCTCTCTCACCGTACCTCTTCCTTTTTTGCATGGATATTTTCTCGAGGATGTTGCATCTAGGACGGGATTTGAAGTTATTTTAGGGAATCAAGTTATCTAGGACGAGTCCTTCTATCTCACATTTATTCTTTGCGGATGACGCAATCATCTTTTTCCGGGCAACTTCTGCATCCTGTACTAATATTATACAGATCATTCAACGGTTTACTAAGATTTTTGGTGAAGAGCTAAATCTGTCAAAATCATTGATCAAGTTTAGCCCGAATATTTGTACCTCTACTCAGGCTAGTTTAAAATCAATTTTCAAAATGGAGCAAGTTCAGGTGTTCGATCATCATCTGGGGGCTCCAATCGATTTCGTGGGGAAAAAGAAGGACCACTTTCAATTCATCATCGACAAAATAATCGGAAGAATTAATTGTTTAAATGTTATCCGGCTTTCTCAATCACAGAAGTTAATTTTTATTAACTCAATCCTTGTACCTATGGCTTCTCATGTTCTTGCTTGCTATGAGTTGCCGGTCTCTATTACAAGAAAAATTGATTCCTTACTCTTGCGCTTCTTCTGGGCGCATTCTGATACTAAAGGTATGCATTGGGTTAATAAGGATACCATGCATCTTCCTTGTGGCTTGGGCATTCGCTGCTTATCTTCTTTAAATAAGGCATTGCTTATGAAACAGGTTTGGCGACTCTTTAGTAACCCCCCAGTTGCTAGTGTCTAAAGTTATCGGCGCCCGAACGACATTTCTTTCCAACAACCCTCAGGGTCGCCCACGGTTTTCTGGTCGTCATTCGTATGGCCTTCGGGGGTTACTTAAAGCGGATACTCTTTGGCAACAAGTATGCAATTGGAAAATTGGTAAAGGACGATCAACTCTAGTTGGTTCGGCTGATTGGTCAATGGTAGCATTCCGGAGTTCAAACCTGGGATTTCTTTACTAAATACAGCAGCTTATCCTGTCAGTTTTTTCATTCACCCTCAAACTTTGGGGTGGGACACTGATAAAGTTGTTAATTGGTTTGTTCCTACGGATGCTTCAGCTATCTTAGCGATGGAGTTACCTGATACGACTCAGGAAGACTTATGTTATTGGTCAAGTACATCGTCGGGGAGGTACTCGGTGAAAACAGGTTATGCAATGCTACAACTAGGGCTGTCAAAAGCTGACCCGACCCGAAATACCGACCCGAACCCGATTATTAACCGACCCGTCTAAACCTGGAAAAATGGTGACCCGAACTCGATATGATCCGACCTGAAACCAACCTTAGACCCGAGTTAACCCGAGTATTTGAGACCCGAACCCGAACATGAACCGACCCGAATATAACCCGTAAAATATTAACCTGAATCGAACCCGACCTGAACTGAAATTGACCCAAACCCGTTTTAACCCGTCAAAACCCGAATTTAACCCGACCTGTTACTAACCCGACCTGAATTCAACCTGACCTATTTCTAACCCGACCCAAATTTAACCCAACATGTTACTAACCCGACTCGAAATTCAACCCGATCTGTTACAAACCCGACCCGAAATCAACACGACTTGTTATTGACTCGACCCAAATTCAACCCGACTTGTTATTGACCCGACCCGAAATCAACTCGACTTGTTATTAACTCGACCCGAAATCAACTCGACTTATTATTTTATACATCTTTATTATTGTAAATATTGACTAGCTAAATAAAAATATATGTTATATATATTCTAATCTACTTGTAAAGTCGTAACTTCGTAAGGCTAAAACTACTCTATGTTTATATTGATCAAGAGCCAAATTATATTGGCATAACCGCATAATCTTGTCTAATATCATTCTAAAATCAATATAATTCACATCCCATCAAGTTGCAAAATAGATTCCCCATTATTATTATTAATTATGATAACACTTAGGCTTATACGTACGTTTCTATCACAAACTACTCTATGTTAATAAAGGGCCCATTTCCGTACTACCATAATTAAGCTTTCTTATAATTTCACGTATTATATAATCTATTTTCTTATATGTCAAAAAAAACCTATAAAAATTTATGAATACCACTACTTTTTGGATGCATGTGCATTCTTTATTTAAATTTAGTAATTACGAATACTACTACTTTTTAGGTGCAAATTCATTCTATATTTCAATTAAGCAATTATGGTTTACGAATACTAATACTTTGTAGGTGCGTGTGCATTAATGTAGTCAATTACGGTTTACGATTACTATTTGACCTTAGGCTTGTTTGTTTTATCTTATATTTTATTAAAAAAAAATAATTTCAAATAAAAAAAAAGTTAAAAATAATAATAATTTCGGATACTGATTGAATTGAACGTGATAATGATTGAATGCGAGCATGAGTATATGACAATGACCCGATGATAATCTGAGAACCCGATCATGACTTGACTTGTTTGGACTCGAGAAAGTGGTGACCCGAATTAGAGCTGTTAAAAGGCTTTTATTGGTCTTTTACTTTTCTAATTTTATTATTCATTTGCCTATTTAATCTTATTTAAATGTTTTGAATAATGGCATTTAAATGTTTTAAAAAAAATATGCCATAAAAAAAAACGTGAACTCGGATATGAACTTATAAAAAATAAACAAATTTAGATAATTTCAAATAAAACAAGTTTAGAAAAAAAAAAATTATGGTATTTTAACTTATCTAAACTAAACCTATTTTATCCGAATTAATATGAACTTATTGTATTTTATCTAAACTTATTTGAACATGTCATCTTGAATATGAACTTATCTGAAATTGTTATCCCTAAAATGAGTGGAATCAATGTGAATAGATTATAACAGGGTTTGAACTTATCTTCTATAAATCTAAACTAAACCTATCTTAATGGAATTAATATGAACTTATTATGTAGATCTTATCTAAACTTATTAGAACTTATTACCTCAAATTTAAACATATTTGAAATTATTTCTCTTACAATAAATGAAGTAATTGATAATGATTAAACGTGAATGTCATTACATGAACTGTTAACAAACCGACCCAAAAAATGTACCCGAATCCGATATGACTCGACCTGAAATCAACCTGACACCTAGATTAACCCAATATTTGAGACATGAAACCAAACATGACCCAACTTGGAAATGACCCGACCTGATTATAACCTGCAATTTTTTTACTTGAACCAAACCTGACTTGAACCCGAACAAGACACGACTTGTAAATGACCCGACCTGATTGTAACCCAAAATTATTGACTTGAACCGAACCCGACTTGAACCCGAGAATGACCCGACTTGGAAATGACCCGACCTGATTATAACCCGCAAATTACTTACTTGAACTGAACCTGACTCAAACCCGAGAATGACTCGACCTGATTATAACCCGCAAATTATAGACTTGAACAAAACCCGACTCGAACCCGAGAATGACCCTAACCCGTTTTAACCTGTGAAAACCCGAATTAAACCCGACCTGTTATTCACTCGACCCGAATGTAACCCGACTTGTTATTAACCCGACCTAAACCCGACCCAAACCTGATAAGATGTATGACCCGACGTGACCCGACTCAAGCATGACCTAACCCGAACCCGACCCGTATAGGTTACGACATTAACCCGAAATGACCCGACCCGAGTTGACCCGACCTAAACCCAACCCGTTTACCCGAATTGACAGCTCTAGCTACAACAACAACTTTCTCCTGCTTCCACACATTATGGCAGCGGGTCCTTTTGGAAAGTTCTTTGGTCTCTCCAAATACAACCAAAATGGAAGCTGTTTTTATGGAAACTGCTACATAAAGGATTTACAACATCTCTTCAGAATGTACTTTAGTGCACGAACAGTTTGGAGGGGAGGATGCCTCGATATCCGCTCAGAATTTAATGAAGACCTTTCTCTCTGAGATTGGATCCAAGAGTATATCCGACTTTTTATTAGTCAGGATGGGCCTTCTAGTACTCGCTTAGGTACCATTGTTGGTACGCTTTGGAGTTTGTGGTTATGTCGGAATTCCAGAATCTTTAGGGATTCTACTACTTCCAGGCCGTTTGATTCACAGTTTTCGGAGGTTATGGACGCACATACAATATTTGTCAACACGGACGCTCCTGCGAACACCCCCTATGCTGCGCGGGGTGATGGTTGTGCCTCTCCTTCGCCTGGATTTTACATAGCTCAGCTTGGACTATGTACCCAAGGGCCAGCTTTACTTTCTCTTCAAATAGATGGATCTTGGTTCAAAGATTCTCAACAAGCTGAGATGGGTTGGTGCGTGGATAATGATGACCCGTTGGATAATCGGATCATTGGTTGAAGTAACTACGGGGTTTGTACCTCAGCTTTACATGCGAAGGCTTTGGCATACATGTATGGGTTACAGTGGGCTTTTGATTGAGGGTTTCATTCCATCACGGTTTTTATTGATTGCTATAATCTTGTTTCCCTTCTTCGGGGGGATGGTCGTGGTAACGTTGCTTACCTTTGGCTCATTTGCAAGATTAAACTTCTTGGCTCTACCTTTCAATATTGTAGCATACACAAGGCGGATCGTCAGCGCGTTCATCGAGCTCGTCTAATAGCTGGGTAAGCGGCAGTGAATTTTATTTGCTTTAATATTAATATGTAAAATGTTTGTATCCTTTGTCAAAAATAAAATAAAAAATAAAAAATAAAAAACATTTGTCTTTGATTAGTTTAACTACAACATTAAGCATTCAAAATTAAGCAACATTCCTGAAATGGTATCTTTCATGGTTCATACAACAAAATTCCAACCTAATTAATTTACCACTTAACTTCTTCTGACCTTCTAACTTTAATTAAATTGAATAATATTTTTATTACTCGACCAGCTAATACTCGTATATGCTAAGATCATTAATATCATAATATGGTTAAGTTAAGTATTCCCCCGTTCCTGAAAGTTCGACTCACTTTGCATTTGTGCGGTCTCCAATAAACATCTTTAATCATGAATATCTTTGGCTATGTATAAGTGAAAATTATATAAAATTGATATTTGAAAATTTTATAATAAGGGGAACCTAATAAGATCCCATATGCTAATTTATTTATATTGTATAAGTCATTAAATGTGGTTAAAGTTATTTTATTTTGACCCCATAAATAGTAAAACGTTTAAAATGGGAGATAGTACAAAATATTACACCAATATCATTGACTGAGTGAAATTGTACAAATTTCTACAGTTCGGATAAATTTCATGTTTTTGTAAGGCTATATTTGAGAGTATTGTAGTTGAAATTTCTTTGGATGCTAAATTGAAGATTATTTCTACACATTCAACCAAATAATAATTTTCACTTCTATAAATTTAACTATTCCATATAATTTCAGATATTGTCATAGGGACTGTAAATTTTGAATAATTGCACCAGATGTAGTAAAATCAATCTTTAAGAAAAGAGGATAAACTCATATAATCATATTCATTCAGAATTAATGGAAACGAATACCAAATATGGTACAAATAATCTGAAAAAAATACAATAAATCCGAACAAATACTACTCCATAAATATTGGTAATAAGATGTACCAACCGAAGCCTTTACATAAATAATCGAACCCCAAAATAGATGAAAATATTAAAAAATGAATGTGAATATATATTCTCTAGTGCTTGAAGATGAGAGAAAAGACGGAGAAAAGAAGAGAAAACCCAACAACGGCAGAAGAAATAGGGAGAGAGAACCCTGCTCCGGTAGCGGCATCGGGGGCTGGTGCTGGTGTCATCTCTTGGGCATTAATAGATGCTACGATGGCGAAGATGATCGTAACAAAGAAAGTTGATGAGTCCATGTTGGCCATTTAGGATGATACAAGACTTTTTGCTTGCTTCAATTACTAAACCAATAAAATGATGAAGGCTAAAGAATAAGTTATGAGTTACGTTGTTGGTTTATGTTTAGTTGAGATGATTGAGT
Organism: Chenopodium quinoa; assembly: GCF_001683475.1. Classification (NCBI taxonomy): domain Eukaryota; kingdom Viridiplantae; phylum Streptophyta; class Magnoliopsida; order Caryophyllales; family Amaranthaceae; genus Chenopodium; species Chenopodium quinoa. The sequence goes on along the minus strand of NW_018744996.1, from coordinate 817,107 downwards.
TATGAAAATATGAAGGGTATTTATAGGAGGAGTTAAGTAGGGTCAAAGAAAAGGAAGACAACGGCATAACGTTGTAAAGAGGTGGGGAGCTTATTTGGGGCGTAAGAAATGGGTTGGCTAGAGTTGGTAGAAAAGAAAAGCACATGACCTTACAATAAATCGAGTGGCGTCTATTTGGTGTTCAGTTTAGGTTGGGTTTAATTCAATCCAAATTGAATTGAAATTAGATTTAAAAAGTTAAGTCCAATCCGAAAATATATATTTCAAAATCTTATACTTATTATTTGCTTGATGTCGATCTAACTATGTTGGTTAGAGTAAGTTTTATTGATTTACTTGATCTTTAGCATCGGTAATTTTCTTATTATACTCTTAGTTTGTCGTTAACAATTTGCTTTCAATACTCAAACACAAATGGAAAACGTTAATTTTACTAGCTACTTCTTATTATCTTTGTTTAGGTGAAACAATTAAAAAGTGACTTTATCTTGTTATAAGCCTCTAACAGTTCCTATTAACAGATTTAGAGACATATAGTACACTACATGTGACGGTTTGTATATATTTAGGGTCAAATGAGAAGGGTTTTATAATGAGAAGGATGAGAAGTAATCTAGTGTGTTGAAATAAAATGATTTAATGGCCCTCATTAGTCATTACATGCTTCATTAATGACAAAACTGTAAATAATATTAAAACTTTTTCCCCCCAATTCCCTTTCTTTTTCCCATGTTCCTCTCCCTTTCTTTCGTCCATATTCTTCACTCTTCCCCCATTTCTCTCTCTGACCTCCCTGATAATCTCTTCTCCCCACCATTTCTCTCTCTCTCTCTCTCTCTCTCTCTCTCCTATGTTATCTTCTCCTCCCCCCCCCCCCCCCATTTCTCTCTCCCTCTCTATCTCCTCCCTCATCATCTCTTTCAAATTTTTTGTTTTCCTCGTTACAATTCTTGAATTTTCAATCTCTTCATTGTTCACTTTTTTGTGAACTCTAAATTTTGCAATTTAAGGTTATGATTTTGAGTGCAAGATGCATGGTTGATTGAAATTAAAGGACTGGGGGTAACGAAAATGCGCATGTTAAGGTGGATGTGCGGGTACACTCTAAGAGATGGAATCATGAGGTTATTCTCAAGAACGTAAGCATGGAAAGCATGTAGACAAACTAAGGGAAAATCGTCTACGTTGGTTTTGGCATGAAAGCGTAGAACCAAGGGTGCACCGGTACGAAGAGTGGAAGAGTGGGACCATGAAGGGAGAGAGGTCGAAAATGACTTGGTTAGGAGGACTTAGGATGGATACGAAAATATATGGATTTGCATGAGGATGAGACATTGGATCATAAGAGATGGAGAAGGAAGATTATTATCGATGACTATACGGATAACCACATTTGGTTCATGTAATTGACCCAACTTATGGGATTAAGGCTTGGATTGATTGATTTTATATTTCTCAATCCATGCATGCTACATACGGACTTTTTGCACTATTATATATGTTGGGTTTTGTGATGTCCAACACCACGCGGAAAGAAACCTGCCCAAAATCCGCACACAAATTAAAGTAACTAGGCATGCATTAAAACCATAATCACATGATTAACAAGAAGAGAGAGAAAAAATCATTACCCTTGAAGCGTGCTTCGCTCTTACTTAGAGCTCGAACTTGAAAGCGCAGAGTCCCGCAAATGCGCGAACCTCCGATGGCTAACACCCTCGCTCCCCGAACTGAGCCGGCCGTTACCCCGAAGCTTAGTCGGGGCTCAGCCAAAAATAACTTAGAGTATTAGAACAAAGATTTTCTCTTCTTGGAGATCCCTTAAAGTTCACCAACTCAAGTGCTCTTTCCCAATGCCAAATGATTGGTATTTATAGGGAAAGGAACCCTTGAAATCCCATCTCCCATCAATGTGGGAGAGTTGAAAAAATGCAAAAAGGAATTTAATTTAATTCTAAATTAAATTAAATATCAAAATGAATCACCTAACGACAAGTGGCATAAGGAGAGCAAGTGGTTAGGTGAGGACCACAAGGGGGGACCATCCTCCCCTTGCTCCCCAAGCAAACTCTCACAACAAAGAAAGCCAATAGGCACACGCTAGCTAGCGGCCTGCCTTGGCAGCTAAGGCAGCCTCGCTGACGCCTGGCGCCATGGCTGGGCCTACCAGCTAGCTCGCATGCACGCACGCACAGCCAGCAGGCCACGTACGCAATGCGGGTTGTTGTTGTGTTGCTTGTGCTAGCTGAGCCCAGCTAGCTGCTGCGACCATGTGCGAAGCTCAGCGAGCATTTTCTTGCTGCTGGCCTTGCGATGGTGCGGGGCTGGCTACTAGCTTACCTAGCAACTGCGACAAGCCATGTTGGCCTTGCGATGCACGCAAGGCATGCTCGGCCATGCTAGGCATGCTGAGCTTGCGGCTGAGCATTGCCTTGCAGCAATAGTCTTGGCTAGCCATGCTAGCCATCTTGCTCAAGCAATGTGATAATAGGTTGGGAGATAGGTCATTTACAATCTCCTCCTTATCAAATAATATTTATAATTCCTAAACTAACCTCTAAACGACTATAGGGGCAAGTTCCGGAGTCGAACCACAAGGACTAAGGGTACAAATTTGTGTTAATTAAACAACTAGGTCGGATGTGAATTTGGGAGAGATAATTAAATAACACAAGACGAATAAAATCAAGTGATAAAAACACTAAGGATAGGGGAATCGAGACATGGTGAATTCAAACAACCAAATGTGCATACATAATCAAGAGCTTAATTAGGAGAAATTAACACATTTAACTCACTTCCGCACAATCAAACATGCTAATTAACTCGACTAAATTAATTCACTCCCGAGCAATTAAACTGGCCTAAACATGGATAAGATTATACCCTCAATTAATTCACTCCCGCACAATTAATTAAGGGCATGATAAAAATCAAAGGGGCAATTAGCTAGAATGACCCTAAGCTATAAAGTTATCATCCATTTCCACAAATTAAGCCTCAATCACAATCTAAACACAATTAATCAATTAATAACATCAATATTCTTTCATCCCCTTCCCTAGATTATAAATCTAACCTAACATAATGAAATAGAAGATAGAAATCAAGCATAAACTAGTTAAATATGCAACTAAACTAAGTTTTAAAACAAATAAACAACCATTAAACTAAGATTAACAACTAATCAACAAAACAATAAACAACCAAACACAAATACTAAACTAATGAAAACAAATATATGAAAGCAATAAATGAAACAATAGATAGGGGAGAGAGAGTAAGAAATGCTCATTGATTAATGGATGAATCTTCCAATTGATTTTGTCACCAAACAATTATTTGAATCTTCTACCTTTCTTTGATTTTCCTCACTTTCTCTGTCTAAAAACCCTAAAACTAATCCTAAAAACCTAAGAGAGAGAAAATAAAAAGAGAGGCTAAAACTAATCTAATTTAGGGTAATGAAAGTTCATGACTATTGACAAATTAGGGTGAAGAGAGAATAGAATAGTCTATTTATTATTCATCAATAGGTGGAGTATTTATACAAAACCTAAACTCATAAGATAAGAAACAATATTCCTAAAAGATATACTACCATAATCATAAATCCTAAAGATATATTCTCTAAATAATATCTTAACATAAATAAATCTAAATATATTATCTCTTAATGATATCTATGGAAAATATATCACACATATATTTTCCGATATCTTATATCTCTAACACCCTCCAGCAATCGTAACGGCAGTAACACGAATGTTGCGATTGGAAATTCTTCACTTTGTTGAAGTCGATCGAGTTGCACTACTCTGTTGATGTCGCCTTCAATTTTTTCTTAAATGATGAGAACGTTTTGCTTTTCGAACCCATCAATCATCAACCAAGCAGGAACGTCATTCTTTTCGAACCTGCAAATAGAACAATTTTTAGTTTTTTCAGAGCAAAACCGGGCTCCAATCAGATATTGGTCTTTGAGAGTAACCACACTCAAATCTCTTATTGGTCTTTCAGAGTAAACCACACTCAAATCTCTTACTGGTCTTTCAGAGTAAACCACACTCAAATCTCTTATTGGTTTTGTTTTAGTGCAAAACCAAAGTCATACCCAAAGAGCAAAATTATGCTAGAATCATATCATAAACCCTGTCTCATGGCACAAGGAGAACCAACACATGAACCTTGTCTCACGGCACAAGGAGAGCCAATATATCTTTTCTCACGACATAAGAGAGCCGAATTTTTTTTTTTATTTATTTCTTTTTTAATAAAAAAATTGTGCCAAGTGTGGCTTTTCTTCATCTCCATGGAGATGTAGTACGGGAAAAGTTCACTCACATACTCCAAAAAAAATCACATGCCATCATATATGATGGATTAATCACGTATACAAAAAAAAAAAAAAAAAAAAAAAAAAAAAACAGTTGCACAACGGAATTTTTGGGTAAAATTTATGAATCCCGCTGGTGAGTTTAATTTTCTAACCCACCAGCAGGGAGAAATTTTTTATGAACGGTCCCAAGATTTAACCTGCTCTTGATACCATGACAAATTAGGGTGAAGAGAGAATAGAATAACTTGTTTATTATTCGTCAATAGGTAGAGTATTTATACAAAACCTAAGCTCATAAGATAAGAAACAATATTCCTAAAAGATATACTACCATAATCATAAATCCTAAAGATATATTCTCTAAATAATGTCTTAACATAAATAATCTAAATATATTATCTCTTAATGATATCTACGGAAAATATATCACACATATATTTTCCGATATCTTATATCTCTAACAACTATTAACCCCAAAAGGGGTATTTATATACACAAGCTAACTTAAGAGTAAGAAAATAAATAAAGAAAAGAAATAAATCAAAGAAAAAGTAAATACTAATAAAAAGGGAAAATAAATGAAATGAAAATAAAACAAAAATCCCCCAAAAACATCAGCTACCCCCGTTTCTTGATCCTCCTCATTCAAATATCATCATCACCGTCTTCTTCGTGCATCATCTTCAATCAGCAACGTCATTTACAAGCATCACATAACTCAGCCGTTGGATTAATTGCATCAATCGAAACCGTCCAATTTCATTAATTCCGTACAGCTAAGCACGTGAAAATGGAGCGGACGCTCAGGATCTCATAGCGACCACTCTGAACTTATTGCCTCAAAATCGAAATGTGAATTAAAATTGGAGCGACCGCTTCGATATTGCAGAGCGCCCGCTCTGAGCGTCTATCAAATTGGGGCTTTTTGTTAGTTATAAATTGCGGGGCTGCGAATTTCCGTTGATGGGTGGCTGTTGACAGTGGTTAGAGGGGCTGATATGTAGAGGGAATTGCTTCTGCTGGTGGTGAACGGTGGCGAGTGCAGCTGTGGGCAGTGTTGCTACGGTGTGCGGCGGTCTGGTGGCAGGCGAATGGAGATGAGGGTGCTGCTGCGGTTTAGGAGTTGCGGCAGCGGCTATTGGTGGTGCGCTTGCCTTAAGTAGCTGCTGGAACGGTGGCTGATTAATGTTGATGCTGCTGCTGCTGTTAATTGTGAAAAAGGGAGAAGGAAAGCAGGGGAGTTAGGGTGCTGAAGCAGGGTGTTTGTGTGGTGGAGGATAAGAAAATTGTGGAGTGCATGTTAAGGTGATAGCAGCAAGAAAAAGGGCAAGTAAATCAGGGGCAGCAGCAGGGGAGGAAAATGGTTGGTCCTTGCTTGCTGAGTCGTGCACCAAAACTCCGAAAATCACTTTGAACTTGAACCATACCTTGTCCCGAGCAATCACCTACACAAACAACCGAATTCGAGGGAGAACTGAAAGTAAAATAAAATAACACGACTTAAATCAAATGCTAAACTAAAATATATAAGAAAATGAGATAAGTGAGAAATTATTAATTAAAACTACGAAATTAAACTAAAAACTATTAAAATACTCAAATTAAGAGATAAAAGATGAGAATAAGCAAATAAAAGAAATATGGGTTAAAACGAGCTAATTATTGGAAAATAAGCCGGAAAAAGACTCTAAAAACACCCCTAAAAGTGACATAAAAGTCACTTATCAAACTCCCCCAAACTACTCTTTTGCTCGTCCTCGAGCAAAATGAAATGAAACACAAGAGGAGAATGAATTATCTAAGCAAGACAAACTATAAAGAGAAAGAATATACACTAACTCACTTTCGTAGGAATCACGGTCAATTTTAGCAACTAAAAACAAGTCATTTAAACCCCTAGATTGCCCTAGAGAACGAGTGTGCTCTTGTGAATGTTTCCTAAGAGCTTAACCCACAACTCTATTCAATGCTCAATTTCAATAACCTCCCTCTTGCATGGTTAACTATCCCTATAGACATTCAAGTAATTTTCGAGGCAACAAATTTCGACCTAGTCATGAATATAAATAGAGGGGACAAAGCTAGCTAATCTTAGATGCTCTTCGGTTCACCTCATTAGACAATGAAATCTCATTTCTCACCACAACAAAGGCCTTGTCAATACTTTGACTACACATGCCCTCTTCCATTTACAAGCTAGATTCACTCATCTTCCCCCGATAGCTCTATTTTACCTCGTCTTAGCTACTAGGTTACTACATGCTTGCATACAAAAGAACTTGTGGACATTGCCACTTATTAAGCTTTCCTTTACTCTTTTTGTTTTTTTTTTTTCAAAAATATTTTGCTTCCGCCTTTTTTAACTGTTGGAGCACTCTTTTTTGAATTTTTTTTTGGGTAGGGCTTGGCACTTTGCCTTGTGGTTGAACCACTTATTAACATTAAGGAGCGTAGAACTTTTGTATACAAAGCCATCATACACATTCACTAGAGGAGGCTTACTAGCACTATAGGGGTTTGATTCATGTAATTTGCAAGCTTATTTCCAAAAGCAAGGTATTCATTTCTATCAAGACCAAAGCATGGGACCGATAGAGTTTTCAAGTTTCATTTTGTTCACTTCAAGCATCTAAGTTTAACTCAACCTTAAACTTGCCCAAACTTATAATCACATCTAGGGCTAGAGAGTCCCCCTACTAATCACTAAATTATAAAGGGAAAAAGAATACTACACAAATTGTTATTGGGAGTCATTTCAAGGATAATTGAGCATTGAAAGATTTTTATTTAAGGAATATATACACAAACTCAAATATTTTTGGATTTTTCAAGCATTTTTCAATTCATTTTTTTTTTTCAAAAGAGAGGCAAAATAAAGAATGCATATACACATGTGCAAGAAGAAAGCATGATCCATCTGGCATAATATATCAAAAATCATTTCAAGGCACTCATGGCCGTCCAAAAATAGAACAACCTATCTCAATATATAATCTTTGGCATAAAAGGAAGAAAAATCAAGCAATCATAACATCATGAATCAAAAATCACATTGGATTCCCCCCAAGCTAGTGAATAGCTACTCCCCCCAAGCTAGAATAAAGCACTGTCCCTAATGCTCAAATAAAAGACATAAAAGGGTGGGAGGGAGGTAAAGAAAGAAACAACATCCAACTAATAAGGCATTTACCAATCAAATAACATGGATATAAGAGAGTAGAAGAGAAAAAAGGGAATAAGGAAAGAGTGGACCGAGCATGAGGTAGGTGTAGAAACCCGCTAATGAACTCGATTTTAATCGTTTCCATGAGATTCCACTTCTTTGGTGCTTCGACCTCCATATACATGCATCCTTGGTGCGTTTCTTCTCAAGTAACTTTAATCCAAGGTGTCCGTGCACAAGAGTATGTACATCATGCACCTATACAAAAAGAAACAAAAGAAAACAAAAATGAAATAAAGAAAAGAAAAAGAAAGCAATAAAACACAGGTTACTTCCCGAGAAAGGCTTTCTTAACGTCCAAGCGTGACCAATCTAGTAAATAATAAGTCAAAGATCGCAATAATTTGTCAAATGCACTAGAATACATTGCTTATGATAAAAGGTATGCAAATGACAAAATAGGGGCATGCAACAAGCTCAGTACACGCCTATAGATAAGAGGAGAGGATTTCTAAGAGAGGGGGATAGAGGGAGGAATAAGAATATAAGAGAAGGGAAAAGAATCAAAGGAAAAAGGCATATTCTCCTCAACAAAATAAATTTTGTTGGCACTTCCACCATTATCCTCAATAATCACAAATGAGATTCATCATGCAAATCATGGGCGTCTTGAGGCTTCTCATGGGGAGGGGAATTGAGAAAAGAAGGTAATGAGATGGGTAGGAAGGAATAAGGTCAAGTTTCCAAGAAAAAGGGATATGAGGTGGGGGAATAGAAACAATGGCATCATAAGTAGCCTCTCTCACATCACCTTGCTTCAAATCACAAGCTCTCTCAACCAAGGACCCTTGATCCAAGGTATTCACTTCCTCAAATTTCTCACCATCCTCACAAGTATCCTCAACCACCATAAAAGATGCCTCACTCACACCATAGGGTGGGGTTGCTCTTAAGGAAGGTGAAAATGGGGGAGAAGGGCAATGTAGCTTAATGGGAGAAAGAATGAGATCATCATTTTCATTGGAGGCACGAGAATCAACCATGGATACACTAGGTAAAAGCTCACGACTCTCATTATCCTCAAACACACAATCTCCACAAGTAGTCATCTCCTCACATTCACAACCTTGGCCTATATCATCCTCAAAAACACTCTCAAACTCCAAGTGAGGTGCTTCCCTATCATTAACATCATGCCACTCACTCATCACTTGGGCAAGTCTCACTTCTCTCAATTTTTGTTCTTTTTAAAGTTCATGGACTTGTTGGGTGAAAAGTTGTAATTGGGCAAGAATTTGGGCATCAATGTTATTGGGTTGAGGTTTATGATCAAAATCAAATTGCATATCATCAAAATTAGCACAAACCTCATTACAATGAGCATGTAAGGGGGAGGGGTTGACATGCATATTAGGTTCATCATAGGGAGCATTAGGCACATCATGGGAATTCATGCACAAGTTAGAAGAATTCACACAATTTGCATCAAAACTAGAAACATGAGAATCCCTATCATAGATATCCCTAGCAAACCACAGAAAGAAATTCCAAGCATCATCAAAGGACAAAGCACGAAATTTGCCATTGTACATATCTTCAACCATTCCCCTAGTGTACTCATTCATACCCCAATAAACAATATCACATGCATCCCAAAGAGAACACCCATGGTAGCTAAGGAAGCCATCAAGTCTATCAAAGTATTCCCAAAATGGTTCATTTTCATATTGAGGGAAAGATAAACTTGCCATTTTTCTATATAAGCAAAAACAAGAAAAACAATCCAATAAAAGGAAAGAAAATATACATAAAGAACCTAGCTAATCTAATCAACACAAATCAATGATCGCCTCAATCCCCGGCAACGGCGCCATTTTGATAATAGGTTGGGAGATAGGTCGTTTACAATCTCCTCCTTATCAAATAATATTTATAATTCCTAAACTAACCTCTAAACGAGTATAGGGGCAAGTTCCGGAGTCGAACCACAAGGACTAAGGGTACAAATTTGTGTTAATTAAACAACTAGGTCGGATGTGAATTTGGGAGAGATGATTAAATAACACAAGACGAATAAAATCAAGTGATAAAAACACTAGGGATAGGGGAATCAAGACATATCGGTGTATTCAAAAAACCAAATGTGCATACATTATCAAGAGCTTAATTAGGAGAAATTAACACATTTAACTCACTTCCGCACAATCAAACATGCTAATTAACTCGACTAAATTAATTCACTCCCAAGCAATTAAACTAGCTTAAACATGGATAAGATTATACCCTCAATTAACTCAATCCCACGCAATTAATTAAGAACATGATAAAAATCAAAGGGGCAATTAACTAGAATGACCCTAAGTAATAAAGTTATCATCCATATCCACAAATTAAGCCTCAATCACAATCTATATTTCAAATTTATATATGTACTAGTAACTCGAATATGATAGGTAGTACACTTACAGTATGAATTGGAAGAAAAAAAAATATCAAACTACACTGATTACCTCGACAGTTAAAGATTATTTCACCAAAATTTTAGAGTTAAGCCCACTTGAATCGCTACAAAAGGCATTAAGTGATCTAGGTGAGTAAGATTATTACTTTATTAGTTTGTTGTTTAGTTTTTTTATCAATTTGGATTATATATTTTTAAAGCAACTACATTTATTAATCCTTAATTAATTAAGCGTAATATACTTTTAATATATGTGTAATTTTACGTAATTTGTTAATATGTGTAGTTTTACGTAACTTGTTAATTTATGAATAATTTTAATTTAGATTATTAATTAACAAGATTTCTCTTTATAGTCAAGAAAAAAAAACCTAAAATTCTCTTTGTTCTCTCTCTTCTAACCTACTACCATAGGAAAACATAGGAGCTGCCATCGATTTTTATCGATGATAAGCCCCAAATTCTTCTATAATGTAATGTTTTTAGCCAATAAAGGTCACCAACAGTACGGTGATTATAGTCAGTCCCTCTATGTAGGGTTTAGTCAGTCCCTCCATGTAGGGTTTAGTATTGTTTGTTTGTTTGTTTTTAGTGTGTGCAAGGATACAAATTTGGAAGATTCGTCTTACAAATTTGTGGAATTGCAGATTTGTTGATATAGGGGTGCAGATTTAACAGATTCGTCTTGTAAATTTGCAGATCCTGATGACCAATCAAGTTTTATCACTTTTGCAACTATACATCAATGGAGCTCCGTCAAGAACGATGCAAAGACATCTAAAATTATCCAGGAGCAGTTCAGAAGCGATGCCATTAGTTTAGGGGTGTTTAATTCTTGTAATGAGAATTTAGATCTCTTAAGAGATTATCGTAAGTGTCGAATGGCTATTATTATTTAATGAAATCACCCCTCCCTATTCCATTAAAAAAAATGAATAATTTGAAATGTTAATTTTATATATTATTTGAACTCACTTATAAAAATGCTAAATATGCATTGATAATGCCCTCAAAGCCTACTTAGGTCTCATCGTCCTTCAATGCGGAATATTTACACAACTAAGCCAGCAACACAAGGTTTTGAAGCATGTGACGTTTGTATTGACTCAAATTTCAACAAAGTTTTTGTCAGATATGCAAATCAAACGCATACTTATACATGGAATCATGGAGTGAAAGAAGATGGAGTGATTTTTGTTTTCATGTTTATCTATCTAACAAAAAAAAAACATCAGGCGACATTTAGACCAAAAAATTTGTTGTTTTCTAGAAAACTCTTCAAAAGTTCTAATTAAATTGTTTTGTATTTTTTTTAAAAAAAATTTCATTTAAAATTTAAATTATTATGTCATCTCCTTTTTATTTTGCTAAATTTTGAATTACATAAATTTATTTCCAACCATCTTTTTAAAAAAATTGTTAATAATAGGTTGTTAAATTAAGTGAAAATTAGTATTTAAACCTTTTTTTCTGCAAATTTTTATTTCCTTATAAAGGGTTGGAAATTGAGGTGAATATATATATATATATATATATATATATATATATATATATATATATATATATATATATATATATATATATATATATAAACCACATAAGTAGTTTGTAGGAAATTTTGTATTTTTAGGCTTAATTGCTGCCTAAGATTATTTTTTTTACCAAATTGTCGCTTGAAGTTAGGTTTTTTTACCAATTTGTCGCTAAGGGTCTTTTTTTTTCACCAATCTAGTCAATTGGCTGCAACTTATGTAACTTTTGCAGCCTACCCTTAGCAACTTATGTAACTTTTACACATCATTGTTTATATGACTATTATGTACTGTCCATTGATAATACGATATTATACACGATTTATATGTTATATTTGATCATCTTTTATTGTTTTTTCTCCATTCTCTTACTCTTTTAGAGCTATTATTCTTTATATTTCGATACTGCTCTCTTTGGTATGTTTTGTTTTGTTTTTGAAGGAAATGGGCTCGGTTTGCTAGATGTTAGCCTTGATCGTGGTTTGATTTGTTAGAGGAAGAGTTTAGTGTGCAATGGGAGGTATGGAAACCTATTCCACAACCTACATGTGGCAAATTATTCCCCGCCACAACCCGTTTGTGGCCGTTCTTTTAGCTTTGCGTTTAGAGTCCTAATAAGATAGAATTTCCTAGTTTTGTACGAGGATATAAATAGGTTAATGGTAAGATAGAAAATGAGGCTTTTTCATATTACGTTATTTTCAATTCTACGTTATTTTTTATTCTCCCTTTAGTTCTTCCAAGTTTTGTTCATTGAAGATTTACTTTCAAGCTTCCATTAAATCAATTCAAGCATTTTCTCTTCTTTATTCTCTTATTATTATTGTTATTATGTTTTCTCTTATTGTTTATTCTATTTATTTAATTATCATGTTTGAGTAGTTTTATAATCTAGGGTGAGGTTGAACCCTAATATGGATTGATGTGTTAATTGATTCCCAATTCCCAATTTAATTAATTTATAATTCTTCTTTATTATGGTTGGTTTTATTATCAATAAACAACTAGAAATAGTATTATTGAAGTGATTAGGTTTACAACGAAACTTGATTCTTAATTGATTTAGAACCCTAATTAAAAGTAAGAGCCTTTATGCATGAAAATAGCTAAGTGTTCTTGCTAGGACTTATAGGATGTCATTCTCAATGTCTTTAATATGTATGATTCCATGAGAATAGGTATGATACTTATTAGGGAAGCTATTAGTTGATCGAAAGAAACTCTTAGTATTGTTACAGGGAGCATCTGTCCTGTGGAATATTGGTTGATTTAATTGAGGGAAGAGGGATTGTTTTGGTGCATTGATTTGTATTAGTGAGGATACTTAATCTTAGATGTCTTTTAGTTCTTGATTAATTCCGTTTTATTTCCGTTGCTTAATAGTTAATATTTGTTTTAGTATAGATTTCTCGATATTGATTGGTTACTTGCTTAATATTAATTTGAGTCAGTTTAATTAGTTATTCCTTAGTCACTTGGGATTCGACCCCTACTTGCTCAACTACATAGTTGAGTTAGTTCGGTTATTTTTGTTAGGTACGCGACACGCCTATCATTCATGGATCACGAGTTTCATGATGAGAGAAATATATTATCACGTCTAAGCTCTCGTGCAAATGTTATTAGATAAAAAAAAATAAAAAAATAAAAATCACACAATCTCCCATAATGCCTAAGGTAATTTAAGTATTACAGTACACCATCACTCATATTTGACCACCATTCAAATCTTAAGAATTAGCAAATGTAACAAGGAACCTAAACAAATTCTCCAACCATAGATCAAGTGAGCCTAAAAGAAGATAGGAAGCAAATCTGGAATCTTACAGGTGCCATCTTTTTTGTTCCAATTTAGAACTACGCGTGCAACATAATTATGAACTCTAAGGATCAGACCAATAGTGGTGATTTGACCCCTGAAGATGCCATTAGATCCTCATATACAGGATCCGATACCTGCTTCCTTTCAATCCCATCGTTGCTTTCGTGAGCCTGAGTGACAGAGATAGAATAAGGAGAAAGAGGATAAAAAACTTGTGGTCTACCAGATGCTAGGAAGCAGATTTGCACAAAATTTGCCTCCAGGCCTGGTTCAAGGAAGGTGCAGAATAGCTTTGCTGAAAGCCTGATATTGAACTAAATGTCCTATTCTTAATGGAAAAAGGCCACCAACATTTGGAACTTGAGGAACTGAAATCAAGTGTCTAGGACCCATGTGAGGATTTGTCTTGGAGGCCCATATTGGCCACTTAGACTAGGTGTGGACCCATCTGGTTGCCAATTGGCCTGCCAGCCCACAAAGTTTTGTCTTATAGGCTGTGGCATTGAATTTTGCACCACTATATGGAATGATGGCCCTTGAAGTGCATGAGACAACGATATTGGTACAGGCCTTTGTGATGCAAAATGCAAATCTAGTTTGGGAGGAGACTATGGTAACGCTCCTGGCGGTTATCTGACCCATATGTTTTTAGGAGAATGAAATTTGGTGCATGAGTTGTAGAGGATGGAGAGGATTGCATGTCAGCCTTAATGGGCTATTTGTAGATGGATCTAATAGTTGTTCTTGTGGTGTAAGTGCAACAACCTCAGCAAGCATGGGTGAGGAACTCACTAACACTGAGTAGCTAGTAATTTTATTAAGGCAGCTGCATCATCAACTTTCTCATGAATGCCACAAGATATTCAAACATTACCTCCTCACAAGAGTTTATCAATTCATTTCGACAGATGTAGTAATTTCAAACTCAATACAAGTACATAACAAGAAAGAGGGAAATGGAGAAAATTACCAAGGGGTTAACAATTCAAGATTTCAAGTACAAAGAGGATAGCAGTATAGAACACAAATTTCATGTGAAGAATCCAAGCATATCAAGAAAAAAAAATTTACTTAAGCTCCAGTTTCCTACATTTATTTGAAATCAACATTATGTTTGGATAGGGAGAAATGAAAGGAAAGGAAAGGAAGAGAAGAGAAAGGAAGGGAATCGTCATCCCTTATGTTTAGGGTAAAAATACCCCTAAACACGTGGCCCTATAAAGGCTTGCCACGTGTCAAGCTTGCAACGGTCAGCAAGGGCTCAATCCCTTTGCGACACGTGTCATTGTACCCTAATTGAGGTACAGCTCTCCCCTACTATAAATAGTAGGAGCAGACCTCATTTATGGGGATCGTCAACATTTCCAACAACCAACCAAACACAAAACCCATTGCAAAACGCTCTCCAATCGAGAAGCATTTATTGCTCTTTGTACCTCTTTTAAGAAAGATTCTAACTTAATCTTCGGAGGTGGAACTCCCACCCCCCAACTGGAGTCTCCGTTATTTGTGCAGGTACACGCGAAGGAAGGAGCATACTAGGAAATTGTAACTCTCCCATAGGACACATAAAAAACCCCCAAACACCTTATTTGGATAGCATATGGAAGGAGGGAAGAGAAGGGGAGGGAATTAGAAGGATCCGCAATTTTCCTTCCCCTTAACTAAATCCTTCCAATATTGAAAAAATTTGGAGAGAAAATATAAGCTCAATTTCTCCCTTCCTTTCCTTTCCTTCCCCTTCTTTTACCTCCCTCCCTTTTCTTTCGCTTCATAATTTTTATCCAAACATAGTGTAAATGAGAAAAGCATTTTACTAGAGTCACTATTAATAATAAAAAAGCAGAGTATATGTAAATAAATTTGCTAGAGAGGAGATAAGGTTAGAAGACGAAACATCACAAAGGTAACCTTTTCCAAACTTTCCAGAGTTTTACAATCGGAAACTTACTAAGCCAAGAGATTTGTAATCAGGATGCGCTTTTACCTAATACCTACAACCACAGTATAAATACAAAATTTATTAGGGACTTCTGCAGTTCTGCATAGTACATACCACCACAAAAAATAAAAATAAAAAAATAAAAAAAAAATAAAAAAAAAAGTAAGAAATGAGAGTTCACAATACAGGTTGATAATCAAATGGGACCTTATAACTTGGATTTAGCTTTAGTATCACCCCTGCAGATGAGCTCAAATCTAAGTACATGATGAAATCGAATAACAAAAGATAAAGAATGTCAAGCACTTAAAATACCTACACCTTCTCGTTTTTCAAGTTCCACAGTTTGCAATTTATTTGAACCACTAGACTCTACCCAAACTTTGTACCACCACGAGGCAGTACTATCACTTAATAGCACCTGGAACGAGAAGCTTCCAAGTAAGCAGTCATAAGGATAAGATGGACTTTATAGCACTAGTGAGGAAATGCAGATCCCTGTGGCGTCATAGGCTAGAATCCCTTCCCTCAAACAAGATGGTGATATAATTGTATCCAACCCATTTATAAAACTTGAGATTTTTGGTCATTATAATTTTAAGTATTCCCTTCGTGTTTTTTTTATAAGCTAGAGTTGGGATTTTCCACTACTCATATGTCATCATTGACTTAATTTTTTTTACCAATATACTATATAATATGATCATATAATATGTTGTTGGATTTGTCATAATGTCTACTTTTATAACTTAATTTCTTCATAATTTTTACTAACCTCTAAATAAATATGCAAATCCAACTTTAGCTTATAAAAAAACAAAGAATACATCAATATTATTCAAGTCGTTCAACGAAAATACAGAAATTAAAAATTTGTCCAAGTGCAAAGATTCAAATGGAAGACTTATCATTTGTTTTCTTTAAGGATCCAGAATGAAAGAAGAAAATTAGTACCAGAGTGAAAGCAGTTATAAAAGCCCAATTTTGTGCCTGATAAGCTAAAGCCTTTTCCCTCATAGAAGTGGCTCTTCCCATTGATGTGCTGCCCATTATGCAGCCTATTGTTGATCGAGCCAAAATCACCACCTATTGTCACCATCTCAACACCTCCCTCCTCGCATCCACGGCAATCATCAACAACTCCATCAACCACTCCTGTGTCACCCCTCCCCCTCCACTGCCACCTCCTCCACCCACTTGAACCATTATTACTCGTCCACAAAATAATACTCCCTCCGTCCCATTATTAAGTGTCAGTATTCAATTCCTAATCGGGTGTCCCAAAATTAAGTGCTTATTTAGAAAAATATCACATAACTTTATCATAATACACCTTTTTATCTTTCCCATACAAAATACCCCAACATTTCCCCAAATTTTTGTGTCATTAAATATTACCTCCGTTTTTTTATTAATTGCAACAATTAGACATTTTCTACTCATACTTTATGTCAAATTGTTGCAAATAATAAGAAACAGAGATAATATATTTTTACTTTTTCCATATAAATACCCCAATATCCAAAGCTTAATTAAATCCTATTATTTTTATTATTTTTTTTACCTTTCCCATATAAAATTACCCTACTTTCAAGAATATTACATGCTCCCTTCACTACCCTTAGTTCCCATAAAATATGAGAAACGGACACTTAATAATGGGACGAAGGGAGTATTGCTAAACCAACCCAACCCAAAGTTTGCCAATTTAACCACTACTCAAGCTCATATCAATCACTTGAACCCCATACCAATACTCAAGCCTACAAGCGTCAAAATATATGATGATTTGGTATGTATGCTATTTGGAAGCTTATTCCCTCTCATTTGTCACAAAATGTTGTTGGCAGCAAATGGTGTTTAGGGTTAAATACAAACCTATGGGGGAAATTTAGCACAAGACTCGGCTTGTTGCCAAAGGTTTCAATCAACTACCCGAGATAGGTTATTCAAAGACATTATGTCCAGTTATAAGCTCACAACAGTCAGACTCATGCTTTCTCTTGTCATCAAAAATAGGTGGACCACTCAACAATTTGACATTAAAAAACCCTTCCTTCAAGGCCATCTCTCTAATGAGCATGTTGTCATAGTGTCACGGTCCGGGAGTTTGGACCCCGAAACGTGCGGCGCGCTCTAGCCTTTTGGCGGCAAGAACGCTAGCCTTGAGCGGAAGAGGGGCTTGTGAGCACAAAGCAACACAAGCGGGCAATAGAATCCCAGGAGCACTCACGTCTATCTGGGCGACGGAGTGCGGGTGGTCGGGGCTTGTGACGGCCGATACTTCAAAGCGGGCACAAGCGGGTCCGAACCACGAGTCCTTAGCGCATCAAGTTGGGTTGGAGGGGAGCTAATATGCAAGTAAGACACAATATCTATAAAGGTCTAACAACAAACAAGCATAAAAGCAAGGCAACACTTGGTAGAAGGCTTTAAGATTTCATTAATCATTCGCCCTCTAAAGAGCTTTAAATGACATACAAGGAGAATCCCTAGTAAACACTGATCTGAGAGTAACACAATAATGGGACCTCAAGCTAAGAAAACATAACCTAAACTCTACGAAAGCACTTAAATGGAATCTAATACATCAAAAGGAGTTAGATTCTAACATCCTCCCCCACTTAAGCTTTCGACGACCTCGTCGACTTACAAAAGTTACAATCAAAATTAGAAAACCCTAAACTATCTCAATTTTCGGATGCGCCGTTGGTGCGGCTATCTTCTGGAATCTTATCTGACTCTTGAGCTGGATCTTCTTTGTTGACGAGGAGCTTGTCTCTGGAGTCGCTCGGCTCGAACATCTTGTTGAGAGCTTCATCTCTAAATTTCCTCCTAGGAGTGGAATCTGTTGAATTAAGGGGGACAGCTGCTTCCACCATCATCTGTTGGGGAGCTGCTTCCTTGAGACTGTGGTGGAGAGCTTCAAGTTGTGGCTGGTGCCTCTTGGGTGACCATTTTCTTTGTAATCCCTTGCATGCGCCCTGCGTTGTTTGCTCAACCACTGTTTTTCCTCCCTCTTGGGAGGTTCTTCTTTGGTGTCTCTTTGGTGTCTCTGGGCTCGTCGCTCTTTGCTTCGAACCTTGTGACTGATTCTGGTTTTGGCGGGTGTGTATCTGGGATGTTGCCAACTCCATGGGTTTCATCTCCCGCTTCTCTGGGTTTCTGGTGCGAGCTTGTTTCTTCGATGTTGCCTTCTTCTCAGGCTCCATCACTCGCATTGCCGAAAGATATCGGACTTCTGGTTCTTCTTGAGGTGCTATCATTCTCATAGCACTCAGGCGTCGTATGGAACCCATCCTATATGTGGGCTCCTCATCGCTGCTAGTCTCTTTTGTGGCCTCCTGAACGGACATGGATGACAATCTCTTTTGGATCTTGTCAAGTTCTTCTTTATGCTCGCAATCCCACCATTTGTGTGGACCTCGACAAAGTATGCAGTTTATTGCCCTTGTGTTTGCCGAGGATGCGCCGGCCCTCGAGTTTCCTGAGTTGTGGGAGGGGGTAGATGTTTGTCTCTGGGCATCACCTCCCCACTTCTTCTATGATATGTATTAATGGTGTTGGACGATACTCGTGAGCCGTTCTCTGTACCCTTTGGAGAGCTTGGAGACGAACTGTTAGAGCGTGTTGGCGTCCCACTTGAATCCTTCTCGAATTGACGAGCCTTCTCGACTGAGTAGTCCATCAATCTCTCAGCAGCACACATAGCAGCAGCGAGGGTATCAATATTCTGCCTCAAAATCTCTTGCTGCGCCCATTCCTTTAGCCCGTTGACAAAGTTGAACACACGATCTTTCTCATTCATGTCTGTGATGTCCAACATTATCGCCGAGTATTCCTTAACATAGTTGCGAAGAGAACCCTTCTGGCGGCACTCTTGCAACTTCATCCGTGCAACAAACGCTGTGTTGACGGGGTAGAATTGTTCTTTGAGTTCCTCTTTGAACTCCGCCCATGTATCAATCTTGATCCTTCCTGCTTCGATGTCTGCGTGCTTGGTGCGCCACCACAGCTTAGCATCTTCGGACAAGTACATGATGGCAGTATCCACCTTCTGATCGTCACTTAGTTGACATATTCGGAAGTACTGCTCCATGTCGAAGAGAAAGTTATCAACTTCTTTCGCATCTCTAGCGCCACTGTAGTCGCGAGGTTTGGGCGGCTTTATCTTCGCCGCACCAACACCCAGTGCGTCTCTGCCCACAGCGCGCGTTAAGGTAGCACATTTCTCAAGTGCTTCGTCGGCTTTTCCTTGAGCAAATTGCAATTGTTCGCGGAGGGCATCTCTGTCAGCCATCAATTTCACAATTTGCTCGGCTTGCTCGTGTACAATGACTTAGAGCTCGGCCCATTTGTCCGCCTTCTCCTCGAGCCAAGCGAGCCTTTCTTCTACGAATTCCATCTTCGTGTAGCCCTCCTTGGTGCCTACACGGGTTGCTTGCGACGAGGTTTGAGCCTCGGCTCTGATACCAACTGTCACGGTCCGGGAGTTTGGACCTCGAAACGTGCGGCGCGCTCTAGCCTTTTGGCGGCAAGAACGCTAGCCTTGAGCGGAAGAGGGGCTTGTGAGCACAAAGCAACACAAGCGGGCAATAGAATCCCAGGAGCACTCACGTCTATCTGGGCGACGGAGTGCGGGTGGTCGGGGCTTGTGACGGCCGATACTTCAAAGCGGGCACAAGCGGGTCCGAACCACGAGTCCTTAGCGCATCAAGTTGGGTTGGAGGGGAGCTAATATGCAAGTAAGACACAATATCTATAAAGGTCTAACAACAAACAAGCATAAAAGCAAGGCAACACTTGGTAGAAGGCTTTAAGATTTCATTAATCATTCGCCCTCTAAAGAGCTTTAAATGACATACAAGGAGAATCCCTAGTGAACACTGATCTGACAGTAACACAATAATGGGACCTCAAGCTAAGAAAACATAACCTAAACTCTACGAAAGCACTTAAATGGAATCTAATACATGAAAAGGAGTTGGATTCTAACACATAGCCTCCAATTTCTTGGATAAAGATAACCACATCACGTATGCAAACTTAAGAAGGCTATCTACAGTCTCAAATAAGCTCCAAGACCTTGGTATAAAGAGCTTCGCACTGGTCTTCCCTCTAATGGTTTCCGCAATTCCATTGATGATTTTCATTTTTTATCCACATCTATGTCAGTTTTTATCTACTAGTATATGTTAACGACGTTATTATCATGGGTCCTTCCTCTTCCTCTCTACAAGTGTTCATCCTAGCTCAGCGTCTCGCTTCTACCTCTTCTTATTTTCTTGGTGTTGAGGTGTAACCCCATGGCATGGGTTGTTCTTAAGCTAAAAGAAGTATGTTCAAGGTTTATTAGACCGTGCTAATATGTCTGATGCTAAGCCAGTGCCTACACCTATGGCTACCTATCCTACTCTTAACCTCACAGATGGCTCGCCTTTAGCTAATCACATGGATTATCATGCGCTAGTCGGCAGTCTACAATATCTCTCCTTGACGAGACCATATGTTGCCTTTGCAGTCAACAAGCTTTCTCAATACACGCACAAGCCTACTGATCTTCACTCTGCTGCACTAAAGAGGAGGCTGCTAGCATGCTACAATATCTAAATGGTACTGCTCATCATGGCTTAGTTGTACATCGCAACTCTCCCCTTCAACTCCATACGTTTTGGGATGCTAATTGGGCTGGAGATCATGACTCCTATGTGTCTACTTCTAGTTCCATTTTCTACTATCATTTTATGGAGCTTTAAGAAACAGAAAAACTTTCCATTTTGTTCATATTCAAGATGTTCCAAGCATATATATATATTGTGACAATTTGAGGGCAAAACAATACGCTGCAACCTAGTGTTTCATTTGCGTATGAAACATTTGGCTCTAGCTTTCCATTTTGTTCAAGAGGAGGTCCAAGATGGGTTAACGTGGCTCATTTAGAATCCAACTGTAATATCCTGAAAATTTCCTCCTTTTAAAATACTTTTTTTACTCTAAATAAAACTCATTTTAGGAAATAATCAAAATATTATCGCCCCGTGATAACGGCTAATATTTTCAAAGTCACACAGGGGAAGTCTAAGACTATAAATCAACTTTTCAAGTTAATTAACTTAAGTTCACAACCTCAAAACATAAGTAAAATAAATCATACACAATTTGAAACCAATATAAGTATGGCCCTTTTAAAAACCAACTTAAAATAAAACATAACAATGTTAGTCCATTAATAATAAATCAACAAATCATAAATATAGAACTAATAAAGCATAACAAGTAACTCTCTGCACTCATCCCTTCATGCTTTGCATGCTTTATGTACCTGACACTTTCTCTTTATTTCAAACCCTCCACTCACCATATAAATGGGTCATAGTAAGGTCAATCCAAAGGAAAGCCAAACACAAACACAAAAGTACGAATCAGCAAAATCTGAGTACATATGCACCACACTAACATAAATATCCTAGCAATATTAAATAAAATATGCTCGCCATACAATTCACAAGTCAACTTACCTTTGACTCATGACTAACAATATTAATTATTAATAAATAGCTTTGGATTATGCATCGAACGGATTTCCTTCCTTAAAAATAGCCCATTAAAATATTGAGCTTCCAATTAGGGAGCTACTCCAATTGGCACCTACTATGCCACCTTGTGATAGAATTCTATTGTATTAATAATAAAAGAAAATACAGCGTCCTGTACACCTGTAAAAGCTATGGTTAAATATAAAACCCCATAACTCCCCCTATATGTTCATACTCTACATGTATACGTTCCAAGAGTTTTGGTGCGTATCCTCTTACACTTTTACATGATTTATCAATTTAACTTGTGATGACTCGCTCCAACCAATCAATCAATAACAATACTCAACACAACCTTCCACTTCATTCTTGAATTAATTAGTGAGCACATACAATTAATTTTAATTAAGGTTCATTATCTAGTTTTGTGCACAAAATTGCACTATTATTACCTTAGCTTGGTGCATAAGATGCACTAATAAACTTCCTTGACACAAACTCAACTTATTTGAGTGAGTAAATAATATAAACTAGCTTCTTGACTCAACTCCAACCATATATGGGTGAGAATAAAATCGTGAATCATACTCAATAATTCTTACTTTAGCTATTTTCAATAAATATAAGCAAGACTTGTTAAATTCATGCTTCCTTGATACTTGAAAATAAAACATACTTCCATGATTCATACTTATTCAACTTGTATCATGCCTCAAATAACATGTTCACGTGCTTATATAATAATTCATGATCAACCAACATCAAATCCAAGCATATTGTCAACCAAATAAACATGCTATTAAATCATCACTTGAAACATACTTTATATTCCTAGCATGATACTATGAATACACAAATATTTTTATGTGCATAAGTACCTTGAATAATGGCTAAACTCGGCCACACTCGCTAGAAATCACCTAGCTCGAAACTTCCTACAATTAAAAATATATAACCATAATTAATCCACTATTCTCACAAATTTACAGCAACTGTAACATACTTTAAACCTCATTAATTAACCCAATTTAATGGTTTAAAAGCCTTAAAATCATTTCTTTAAGTGTGTACTTTAACTCCTCTAAAAAAGACTTAGTTTTCATGACTTAAATAAAATTTCAGCATACATATTTAATATAAAACATCACTAATAGACTAGGAAATCATATTTAAATCATCAAGAACCTTTTTCCTTTTATGGGTAATCAAACTCTAATATAATAATTAAAAAGTAGTGTGTATAATTAAATTTCAACATTAATTGAGGGCTTAAAACTCATTAAAAACATGTTCAAACCATTAATTTAACACCCACAACAACCTAGAATCAAACCCTAATCATAAACATTAATTTCCCAAATTTTAGGGTAGGGATGGCAATGGATCGGATTCGGATCGAGTGGAGCTTCACCCACATCCATCCATTTTTCCAATTGTTCCATCCACATCCATCCGTCATCCGCTTCAACCATCATCCATATTCGTCCGTCCATTATCCGCGGATGAAACGGGTTGAGCGGATGACTAATGATGAACATTTAAAGTGAAAAAAAATCCACATAAACTCTAATATTCGGTTATTTATTCAAATTTTTTTATTTTATTAATAAAAAAGAAAACAATAACAACATATTGTTTGAAAATTTTAATTTGCAACAAAAAAAAAAAAAGTAAATTTCATGCACAATTTTCATATTTTTTTTTAATTTTTAGAAAAAAAAATTTAATATATGTTAAACTGGTGGGTGGATGGTTAGCGAGTGAAGAATAGTAATCCATATCCTATCCGATCCATTATCCGCTTCATCTGTCACCCGCTTCTCATCCATTTATTTCGTGTTTTCGTCCATTTATTTAAAGCGGGTGGAGCGGATTAGCGGATATCTATTTAATATTGTCATCCCTATTCTAGGGTTTGTATATTGGGGTTTTTAATCAAATTAAAATCTGAAAATTATAGGAATAAATTAACCCTATCAACTATCCAAAAACAACACCAAAATATAATTAAAATCATGCTTTGAAATTAATTAAAACAAGCTTAGAAATAAAATTAGAAGAAAGAGAGTTTTTTTTTCTATAATACCAAAACCACAAGGAGGAGGAGAGAGAGATAGAGAAAAGGGACGCTCGTCGGTGCCGGTGGCTACTGCTCGTCGCCGGCGTGGCTGTTGGCCGGTGGTGGTCGTCATCCGTGAGGAAGAGTGGAGAGAGAGGCGTTTGAAAGAGGGAGAAAAAGAGAGGAAAAAAAGGAGAGAGAAAAATAGGAGGAAAATTTTGGAGTTTGTAAAATCTGACAATTTGATTTTTGAGTGTGAAATTCTTAAGTTTTGGGGGTATTTTTTTCCTGTAACACCCCAATAATTCTCCCTTTTTCAAATCACTTACTTTAAATAAAATAGAGGAGAACCATTGACATGTTACCGTCACGTGTTAAAACGTTAAGACTTTATCAAAATATCGCAGCGGAAAAACCAAACTTAAGTCTTTGAAATAATATAGTAAAGAAAACCAATAAGTCAAAGCTTACAAACTGGAATCATAAAGACCCTTGTTTAAAACCAAATCAGTATTCAAAACCCAAGTCATAAATGAAATAGTAACCTTTTTAGTTTGGGTATAAAGGTTGCACGAGAAAGGTTGTCATTAGGTTGTTCCAGTAATGGTGTTTGTCAATGCGACACGTTTTTATCCTTGTTGATTTGATAGTTATAGTCTTTAGTTGTGAGGTAGGATGAACGATGTTGAAACCGAACTAGAGCATAAAGTTGGGGCTCCAAGGCAGAAAGATTTCATGGAGGATGTAGGTTGTGGACCAAAATGCTTCTTTGTTATCCAAAACCTTTTTTAGGGGCTGACATTAGAATCTAAGGTTCTAAGAGAAGTGAGGTAGGCTATGGGGGAAAGAATAGATGTGACATTCTTGTGCAACTCCCATGTGCTGCTGTATCCAGTTTATCATAATTTGATGATTGATATCATGATTCTGCTTTCCCCATCCACAAATTAAATTAATAAATGGAAAAAAAAAATTGATTTCATCAGTAATATTATAGTATAAGAATTATATATATATATATATATTTTTTTTATAATTTTTGTAAAGGCATGGGCTAAAATAAATTTGTATTAAATTAATGTATACTGATAAATCTGTGCTCAGCAATGATGAAGTCATTTACGATGTGTAACAAGGCGTGTTTTTTTTTTTTTTTTTTTTTTTTGCTCTGAGAAATCTTGCCATTATTATACTGTCTAAAATTCACTGTTTAGCTTAAAATGGCAGAGACAAAAGTTTTGCTAGTTAAACCATCACTGTCAAGGGAGTGAGATTATTCAACTTTTACTTACTGTCGCTTTGCCTTAGATTATTGCCAACTTCAGTAATAGTGACCTAATTCTTTTGGGCATGGCTGCTAAACGCGACCCTCCTCTCCCCAACTAATTTACCTCGAAGGCTCGAACGAGCACCTAGTGGAAGAGGGTTGAGGGACGAAGAATAAATCTATCATTTGGGATCGGATTAATGAACATCTGTATTGGTCTAGAGGCGTGCATGGTAACGGACACAAATTGTACTCAGAATACTTAAGTGCGGCATACATAAAATCTATCTCCTCACAAATTATTCCATGCACCGTGTTGGGTCTATCACTTCCGCCTAGTCACACTTTGACGATTAAGTCACTTCCGGCCGGTCACTGGACTCATTAAGCTATAAAGCTAGCTGCGAGTTAGACCGGGAAGTGCGTTAGAGGAACGAGATCACCTTAGTATCTTCATATTAATAAACCAGCCGGGCGTGTGTTGTCAACTTTAGGCCCTTGAGACTATTCATTCTCATACTTGACAGTTGATAATCACTTAAACAGCACATTTATATCGACCCACTTACCATCACTACTGTCGGGTCACCCGACAATGACCCTTGGCCCTGGACCCAGGCCCATAGTTATCACCTGTTTAATTTCCTTGTGTTTTTCTTAAATTTATTATTATTTTTTTTTTTTATTATAACATTGCTTTCTGGGTCACCCATTCAGTAATGGGCCATGTTTTAAATGACTCGATCTTTTTAAATATCTACCACTCGAAAAGGTGATGGTGGATCCAAAATTCTGACCCGGTAATTTAGCAACATGTTGGGTCGCTTTCGGGCCCATTATAGACTGTCACTGTTCCTTTGTTTCCTATGTCCAAATGTGGAGCCCAAAACATATGAGCTGGACTTAACGGTTAAGGGGTCCAATCTTGTACTATTTGTTGGGCCCACAATCCACTTTGGGAGGACAATTTCTGATCGTTGTTTTTGTGATTGTTAGAACTTAATGATGGGAGTTTTTTTTTTTTTTTTTGAATAATAATGATGGGAGTTTAGTAGTACTACTTGTATTTTCTAAGGAGTTAGCTAACATGTCAAGTGTTGGTAGCTTGAGTTATAGCCTTTGCTTCAATTTGGGTAAAGTGAAAACATTGCTTTGTTTGCCTTCAAGCTTTAGGACTGTTTTTTTTTTTCTTACTAAATTTTGCCAAGGACAAGAACTACCTATTACAAATTCAATGGACTCTTTTTTCGTGTGTATTCCCGATTTGTACTAGTGGTTGTTCTTTCTTGCTTGGGGTCTTCCATGAATGTAGACATAATTACATTTTGTGTTATAACCATTGGGAATTCTCGAAAGGTATTTCGAAATGCAAACGTACAATGTTAAGAGCAACTTTGACGGACAGTATTTGCGGATTTTTTAAGGCTTTGACCCTACCATATCTTGAGATTAGACTTTAGATTTTTTTTTTACAATTGAGGTCTTGTTCAAGTTTGAATTAAGTCCTAGAACACAAGACTCCATTGCAAGGATGGAAATACTTCGCATGGACAAAATTATATGATTCTTATGAAGATCGTTGACGTATAGCTTTGAAAAGTTTTTTTAGATGAATTTGAGGGTTTAGGTTTAGAATTGGTTAAGGAATGTTAGTATAGAAACAAAACTTTGAAGATAGATAAGAATGAAGAAACATTAGTAAAAAAAAAGCTAATGTTTCATATAAATGAAGTCTTAAAACAAGGTCGTAATAAATTATATTCATGACTCACAATTATGAGTCATGAAATGGACCCTATAAAAAAAAGTTGCAATTATGATTTATATATTAAGCCCACTATGATTATGCGAAGTATTATCTTTAAGTCGCCGTGATCAAAACATGGTTTTAATTATTATATAATATAAATTATATGTTTGATTGTGTGATATTTAAAAAAAAAAACGTGTTAATCTAACCTTCAGTATTAAAATGCTTTTAATTAGAGAAAATGATTTATACTTGTATAAGGAATACACCCATTTGCAAGATAAAAATGATGATATTATTAAACATTTATTAGGTCAGTTTATGGGTTATTTTTCATGCATTATTAAATAGCACTGATTTGAGAAACGGATTTAGTGCTTATATATATGCATATTTAAAGACAGAGATAAAAAGAAGAAGAGCCTTTGTGTTCTTCGTGGAGCATAAAAAAGGATTAATTTGGACTAAGAAGGAAAATATCAATCGCATTGGTCACAAGTTCTTGCCATTTCACCTTTTAGATGACGGACTATCGTTAATCGTGGTTAAAATTTAACAACCCTTAACCAATAGTTCAAATCAATTTGTAAATAAAAGTAAATATGATAATAAGAAAAATAAAAAAAAAATAATAATAATGAAAAATTCATTTTAATAATCCCAACTTTGCTCAATTTACTTTGCATAATCTTAATTTTCAACTATTCTGCAATAATCCTTACTTTTACCCGAATTTCCTTCTAACAATCCCGAAAACTGGTAGCCTGCTGAAAAAGTAAAAAAAAAATAAAAATAAAAATGCCATGACATGTAAAAAATAAATAAAAAATAAAAAATAAATTGGAGACACCCAACCCCTGCCACTGGAAAAACATCCCCCTTCCCAACCCTTCCCCTCCGCCCAAGCCCCACCGAATACCACCCCCTCCCCTTTCCGCCTCCAAACCGACCTACCCTTAAATTTGGGAACCCTCCCCCTCCCCTTTTTTTCTCTCTCCCTTCCCCACCCCCGAATCTAGTGCAACCACTAAAACACCTGTGCATAGCTTAGTAGGCTAGGGTTGGATTTTCAAGGAGTGTAGGAAGGGTTTCTAATGGGGGAGGATTTCGGATGGGGAAAAAGGATGGGTTGAGTTTCAAGGGTGGGGTTTTACAGTAGTTTCGAGGTGGGGTATTTGAGTTATGGGAGGTTTGGGGGGTGGGGATGGGAGTGGTTTCAGGGCAAGAATTTGGGGTTTTAGAGAAGCGTGGGGCTGGGGAAGGGGGTCGTTTCCAGTTACGTGGTTGGGTAAGGGCTGGGTAGGGGAAAGGGGTGGCTGTTGGGGTTGACCCATGGGGAGAGGGTGGTTGCCGGCGGGCTGGGTAGGATGGGCATAATTTTTCATTTTTAATTTTTATTTTATTTTATTTGGACCACTCACATGTTGAAATGTGTTAAGTAACCTAGTATAACAGGTTATGGACTTTTGTTGATCAGTTGGGAATTGTAAGTAGAAAACACAGGTGAAAGTTGGGATTATTGCACAATAATCGGAAATAGGGATTATTCAAAGCTAAGTAATTGCGCAAAGTTGAGATTATTAAAATGATTTTTTTCTAATAATAATAATTGTACGAAGTAATAATTATAATAAAAAATCGTCAAAAATAAAACAACCTTTATGCGGTTATTTTTAAACCACACAACTTTTTTGATTATTATTCCTGAATATTACAATCTTTGGGGGTCTAAATTTTAAATAAGAAAAAATCGCACACAAAACACGCTATTATAAGTATAGCTAGCTAAAGTGTCGTGTCATGCACGGTTATCTTAAATTTTATATTGAATTACATTTTTTATGATGTATTATAAAAAATAAGAAAAAAAAAATATTTTTAACCAAATAACTTAACTGTAATCTATATCCAATACTAAATACATTAAAGTTATTACCCTTAATTTTTTTTTCCTATATACTTTGTATATGCAATCAAAATAATTTTTGTAATGATAGACAAAAAAATAAAGTTCGAGAAAAAAAGAATGATAATATTACTGTAATCATTGATAATAATATAATTCTAATTACCTTTTTCTTAATATAAATTCTAACTAACTTATATAATAGTATATATAAATATTTACATAGTTATTGCATACATGTACAAATATTCTAGTTAATTGTATGTAGATTGAATATGATTACTAAAATGAAAAGACAATAATATAGGTTATGTTATAAATTATTATTTGATACACTTTTGTATGTTTTATTGTAATATACTTCGTATGTATAAGTGAATCAATTGTAATTTAAAAGTATTTTCCTTAATTATACAGAAGACGTTGCATTTATAACAAAAAAAAAATTACAATATCCAGTGACCTAAATATATTTGTATAATATTTGGTAGTCAATAATATTTTGATTTGGTAAATATATGGTAAAAAATTTTATTTTTAAAGTTGTTAAATACCGCCCTCGAATCTCCAACTAACGCCCGCAAAATAAAATATATTTTACAAATTTACCCTCATATGTATAAAAAAATTTACCCCCCCCCCCAAAATCCCCACTCCCTCTTAAAAACATTTCTCTCTCTAAACCACCACCACCACCACCACCTCCTCTTTTAACCACCCACCACCACCTCCTTTTACCTCCGATTTCTCGATCTACATAACGAGGAAGGATAATAGGAAGGCGGTCGTCAGAGACAAGGTTTGTTTTTTTTTTTTTTTAGAATCGGGTTGAACCGCCCAAAATTTCGAACTACCGTCTGGTTGTTCGAAATTTCTTGGCGATTGAGATAAAACGCCTAGAAATTTCGAACAACCATATGGTGATTCGAAAGAACTAGGCGTTTCAGCTCAGGTGGTTCGAAAAATCTGTGCGGTTCCCCTTTTTTTTAAAATTCGTTTTTCTAAATGATTTTTACTGTTGTTGTTGTTTATTATTATTGTTATTATTATCCTTGTAGTTATTATTTAGAGTTTATTGTTGTTGTTGTAGTTGTTGTTGTTTATTATAACGGTCTTCCTGAGAGGACCAACGTTGATTACGTAAGTTTTGTTAGTTATTTTTAGTTAATTATTTTTTTCCTATTACTACTATTAATAACATATTAATGGTTTCTGCAGTGTGTAGGGCGATCCATGGTTACAGCACAACGATCACTTAGTGAGTACCCTGCGCCATCAAGGGACGCCAAAGCAATGTTGCAGCAATGCATGCAATAAATGGACTCAGAGATTAGTTGTAATATGTATTTTAGCTATGACTTTGTTATTTTTATTAGACTATGTTTTGGATGTTGTTAATGGACATTTATGTTTAGACATTTGTTGGGAATTATCAAGTTGACATTTATGTATTAGTTTTTTATTTTCTAATTACATAGTATTTATTTAGTAAATTTTAAAACGAATTGCTTCAAAAAAAAAAAACATGTTTAATAATAAAGTTACATAAAGTTTAATAAAAATCCATAACACTACTCAACGGTACTCAAGAGCTAACTAATGTCTGCCACAATTGAAGCCTTCTCTCGTACCTTGCCTCCCATCCGACTACACTTGCCTGACGAGCGTTAAACCACAATGGTGAAATTGGAGGAAGTGGGTGGTCACGATCCATATGCAAACGAATGATATGAGATCCACCGACATTTCCAATCACAAACTCTGCAATAAGCCTGTCTAAGCGTCCACGATTATTCAACGGTAAAACAAGGGTAGATGGATAGTAGCATGATTATTTATCTCCTACTCCATAACAAATCACCGCCACATTCCATATTGTGGCAATAGCAAAAAAATCCTGCTATGCTACCATCCAATGCTCCTGTCCACACGCATCACCGTCCCATTTGATCAAGTCTACTTCCCTTTACAGGCCTGAACCAACCTCCTGACCCCATATGTCGTAGTAAATCATGTTGTAGAGCCAAGGTTGAGAACCAACCTCATTTGCGATTTGATGTTGAACCAATCGCCACTCCTTATTTCCATAACATAAGTCTGCTACGTAACGAAATCCGCAGTTTCCATCTCCAATTACATCCTTAACACCTACGACATAAGGCCAAATGATGTTGGGAATCGCGTAGTCGTATCTGCATTGTCGCATGTCGAACTCGGTACCTACAAATGAAAAAAAAATGTGATGTTTAATTAAGTTATTACACAAAATAAATTAAAATATACGATGTATAAAAACATAATTTTAATCGATAATCACCTGTACCAGATGGGGGGTGGTCTACTTATAAATCGAGTATCTCGCCCATTACGTTGAACATGCTTGAAAAAACGAAGGATCCCGCCTATTCCTGCTCTCGGGAGGTCATCCCCTTACTCAGGGGTTGACTCGAGGCTCCTATAGGTCATCGTAGTTAGGATCCATCTCCCCCTCAATCACTTGAGACACGTGCCAAAGCATCACAGGGTCGCTGGCAATAACCTGATCAACAAGGGTGCGGAAATGTGCTTGATCCTCATCATTTTCATCAACTATATCAGGAATGTCGACACCCGCTCCAATGACAAGGGTCCTCCAATATGGATGAATGTTCTTCGTATACACCCCTTTCCTGCAGCAATCGAGTCATATATTTGGCACGCACAAGGTACCCCATGGGTATTACGTAGAGCACACCCACAACGTCAATGGACATTCGTACTCAACCCTCGCATCCTGTTCATCTCACCGAGAAGAATAGACAGACAATAGTGGGATACCTTTCCGTTCAGCTGATGCAAAGGCTTCTGCTTGTAATTCTGACCAGTAGTTGTTCCACATGCCTCCAAACCATTACTAATGGCTATGATCTAGTTCTCAATCGAGCAGTGCACCTGAGCCCAAACTGTGTCTAAAGAACCTGTCGAAATGCCGAACGCTGGCTCTCACACCTGCAGTTGTTAACATTGCAGAAGTGTAGTACTTGGTTCGTCTAAAACATCACAAACTTCTCCTTGTGTATGAGCCAAGTGTCCACAACATAGTTAATCATTTTCAGCCATCGACCCCACTTGGTTTATAGTTCTACAAGGGCTTTGTTATACGCCTCCTCAGACGTAGCATCAATCACATGCCTTTACCTCCCATTTTTAAACTTGGCACCAATCTCCTTCTTTTTGTCAAACATGGAAGTAACCTTCGCTCAACATCTTTGTTAATATGCCACACACACAACATGTGCCTTGTGTTTGGAAACACGCTCTTCAACGCTGCACAAAGGCCAAGATCCCTATCTATCAATAGTACCGGCGACTCTCTATGATGACCGATCAACAACCTCAAACACTGAAGCACCCACCGATAACTTTCTTCGGACTTTGACCTCATGAATGCGTATGCAACAAGAAAGTTCTGATTAGCCGGTGTAACCCCAACAATCTCAAAGAATGGCATGTCGTACCGATTTGTCTAATAAGTGGAATCCATACCTATCACGTACGAATATGTGCGTAGCAAATTTGTCATGATCGAGTGTGCCATGAAAGCATGTTGCAACACATTGTTGGTATCAATCATAACCCTAGTGTGGTATATGCTCTGTCTGGCCAAATGGAGCACTTGGTGAACTACCTCTCTTCCCTCGAATCGCTCCATTCTAATGTTACTTCTACAGTTGTAGACATGCCTGATGTTTGGATGGTCTCCGGGAAACTTATCTACAGAGCTCTCATGATATGCCGAGGCGGCACCTGTGCCTGAGTCATGTCACGCACTACTTGCTTAGCAGCAGGACTAAGACCGCTGAGTTGTCTATGTCCCTCGAGATACACAACCAAAGATGGTTGCGAATGCCGTTCAAGCAACTGAGCTTCCAACCACTTACTACTCTGACATACTCAACCTTGGGTTTGAAGGGACAACTGTTTGTCTTGATTTTCGTGTCTTTGCATACCGCGTTCATCAGGTCTCTTATCATGCTCTTTTTTCCACGATCACAAGTCACATATCGATACGGCCTACCACTCCGATCCTTCTTGTAAGAAGACTTCACTAACATAAATCCGAGCGGCCGATGAACATTTTGTGCCCATAGAACAACATCCTCAAAACTCGGAAACATACTGTCTGTCAAAAAATGTCCGCTGTAGTCCACACCATCACCATCCTCGGACTCAGAGTCCTATATAATAATAACAATAAAAACAAATTAAATATTAATAAAAGTTGAGAACCAACAAACACAGCTAATAATAATAATAATAATAATAATAATAATAATAATAATAATAATAATAACAATAACAATAACAATAACAATAACAATAACAATAACAATAACAATAACAATAACAATAACAATAACAATAACAATAACAATAACAATAACAATAACAATAACAATAACAATAACAATAACAATAACAATAACAATAACAATAATAATAATAATAATAATAATAATAACAGCAGCAGCAACAACAACAACAACAACAACAACAACAACAACAACAACAACAACAACAACAACACACAACTAATAATAATAACAACTAATAATATTAATAATGACAATTCTAACAACACAACTAATTATAAACAATTTAATTATTTTCAACAACACCCACAACTTTTTAACTCTATAATAATTCTAATAACAATATGAATATTATAATATATTTCTAATAACAATAATAATAAGGAATGCGTGAAATCCAAAACAAAATAAAAAATTAAAAACAAAAAAAAATATCGAAACCCAGGCAAACGCTGAGGATTTTCGAAAACCCCAGGCCAGGAAGTTTCGAAAAAACTAGGCGTTGCGGCCTAGGGTTTCGAACATCCTTGGCGTTTGCTTGGGTTTCGATTAAAAAAAAATTAAATTATCACCACGCGTACGGTTCGACGAGCCTCCGGCGAGCAGTGTAGGTTGTGTTTCCTGTCTTTCATCGTTGTCCATAAGATCCAACGAATTTGATTTGCAAAATTTAAATAATTTGTTTAATTTTGAAAATTACGGTGGTTGGTGGTTGACCGAAATTTGAAAAAACTAGGCGTTTTAGCCTAGGGTTTATGAAAATCCTAGGCGTTTGCCTGGGTTTCGATTTAAGAAAAAATTTATCACCACGTACCGAGTCTGTACGGTTCGACGAGCCTTCGGCGAGCAGAATAGGTTGTGTTTCCAGTCTTTCGTCGTCGTCTATAAGATCCAACGAATTTGATGTGCAAAATTTAAATAATTTGTTTGATTTTGAAAATCACGGTGGTTGGTGGTTGACCGATGATCGTTGGTGGCCGGTGACCACTAGAGAGAACGGTTAAAGTTTTTGTGTACGGTAAAGTGTTCAGTTGAGGTAAAATTAATTATTTTTATAATAAGGATAAGTATGTAATTTTACGTTATTTTGCGGACATTAGTTGGAGATTTGAGGGCGACGTTCAGCTTATGGACGATCTTTTATACGTAGTATAATCAATCAATGGATATTTTATAAAAAAGTTAGATTTTTTTTTAAAAAAAAAAAAAATTAGAGGGCACAAACAGCACCACACTTGTTATTTCGAGTGTCTGTTTTAGTATTATGTTAGTTATCGATTGATGATTACGAGCGTAAACGGTTTATTTTGTCTTAAAAAAAAGCAAAAACATTTTTTTTTATTAGGAAGAGCATAAACAATTTTTTTAAAAAAATAAAAATATCAAAATCATCCACATAAATGCAAAGAAAAAGACGGGTCACGTCCAGTTTCAATCATAAACTGATATCCTGGATTGCTCCGTACCCGTTACCCGACCCCCTTTTTCTTTCTCATCCCCACTTTATCCTTTACGTTCCTTTCACACTACCCCTTTATCCTTCTCTCTCCTCCTTCCTCTCTTTCCCCTTTCTCTCTCCTCAACAAATTCCTCCATTTTCACTACCTTCATTTCATCTTTCCTACTATAAATGTCACTCCCTTTTCAACGGCTACATTTTCCTGCATTTCAAACCTTATAATTCAACAATGGAGAATAACACCAGTTACCCATTTGGGGAAGAGTTTCAGAAGCTGATTATTGCGCCGGAAAATGGGAATTCCTTTACTGCCCTTCTTGGGTTACCCCCTAATCAAGCTATGGAGCTTCTCACCGACGATTCTTCTGCCGATGCCGGCGGCGGAGGTGGTGGTGGGGTTGGAGGGGATGTGGTGAAACGACATCGTATTAGTGCGTTTAGTCATTCTCTCTCTTCTTTACCTGCTTTGCCGTCGAATCGAGCTCTCATTGAGCGAGCTGCGAAGTATTCTGTGTTTGCGAATGAGGATTCTTCTTCGCCGGAGTTGAAGGTGAAAACTGAGCCGTTGGATGATGCTGGGTCAAACCCTAATTCGGGTTCTGATCCGACGGCTGGGAGTGAGAGTGACAAGGAGAAGCCATTAAAGCGAAAGGAGAGAGAAAAGAAGGTTGGATTTTATTACAAATTAGGGTTTTAGATGATTGAATATGTTGTAATTTGGGTTCAATTGATTTGGGAATTTTGTATTTTAGGGTAAGGGATCGAGTAAGAAGAACAAAACGACGTCGGAAGATGATGAGAAGCTTCCGTATGTTCATGTTCGAGCACGGCGAGGTCAAGCTACTGATAGCCATAGTTTAGCTGAACGAGTAATTAACTAATTAATTAACTCTATTACTTAAGCATTTTAATTTTAATTAAGCTGTTTAACTATTGATTAGGTGTTAATCTCGTAATTATTGTTTTCTGTGATTTTTTTTGCAGGCTAGGAGAGAGAAAATCAATGCTCGGATGAAGTTGTTGCAGGAATTGGTCCCAGGGTGCAACAAGGTATGGTGTTGTAACTTTTTGTTAAAATTACATTGTTTTTTTTATTAAATTGATACTCTTTTTTGATATGTCGAGTCAATCTATCATTGTACGATTTAATTAATTAGTTTACGCTTCGATTGATGGTGATTTTGTAAAGTTGATTAAGGTATAATGATTATGATTATGATTGTGATTAGGACTAACTCGCTAAATTGCCTGCCCATTAATTAAATTAAATATATAATTATATGTTTAAGGTTTTGTTATGCTTTTTGAGATGATTGTCACCTTTTTAAAAAAGATGTGAGTTGCTTTTTGGGCAAGGAAAGCGTCTTCTTTGGTAGTGTTGTGAATTTCTTTCTTTTCCTTTCAACTTTCACTTTGCCATTTGCAGAGGTTTGTTATGTGTCTCTTTACAGGACAAGCATATCATTGTCTTTTTCACTCTTGGTAGTACTCGAATATGTTTTTCCATTTTAACTTTTTTTTCATCATATATGTAACAATTTGGTAGAGCCGTGGAGTTTTCAACAACCTCAATGCTAGTTTCAACTGGTTAGGTTACTACCTAATTATGGTATAATATCAATTGGCAATAATATGAGGCAATGGGAAAAACAAGAGAAATTAAGTGAGAACTATAATTGGATCAGGCTTTGATCTATTTTAAGAGTTGTTTTTATTTTTGTGAATTATTAATAATTCCTTAGATTTTTTTAATCGAAACGTTGGGGATTTCACGCTTGTCAATGCACATTTTATAACATTAATATCTTAAATAATATTTTAGTAAAAATTACAAAAATTTTAAAAGTATATTTCGAGACAAATCTAACAATATCCTACATGATTGTTTTTCCAAGTACAAATCACAAAAGACAATTAAAGGTGTGTGTGAATATCGTACAATTCAAAATGTTGCGATTTTAAAAGAATGAAGTACTATAAAAACACTTATCATTCTTCCAATTTTCATTAACATATATTTTTAGAGAGAATGAAAATATGACACGGCGTACTTGATTTGGATCAAAATATCAAATGAGTATTAATTTCCTGAAAAATGATTGGCTTTTTCACTCCTGACCACCATGGGCTGATCAGAATATGATCTCAAAGTTGGAGGTACCCTTTCATTCATTTGAGTGGACAGATTGTGCCTCTTTAAGAATTTATGCACTGCTTAATAATTACTCCATATGTTTTTGTGATGGTTATATGTCTTTGTCAAGGAGAGAGGGAAAAAAAGAAAGAGGAAGAGAGGAGGGGAGGGGGGGGGGGTGGGCTGTTGAGGGCTTTCTGAATTTTTTGTGTTAACATGTTAGGTGCTCCTGAAGTTAAGAGGACTATTTAGAGGACAGCTCTGTCTATAATTCTCTGCTGAATGCCCAAGTTGAATAGAACACATCTATGATGGTAGGGTTGTCCTGGTGCTATATTAAATTGAAGAAGATCAGTGGGTTCAAATTAATTTTGTCTACACCCAGTCTCGCAGAAATGGACAATAGAGCTCTTCTGTTTTCTGGGACCATTAGTGCTGATTATTTACAGACTTCCATTATTTATAGAAATAAATTTAATAATTTGTATATTAAGGTTCAAACAAGTAACAACAGTGAAAAATCTTTGGATAGGGGTGACGCTGAATTTTCTCTGATGATATGATCTAGGCATAATAAGGGTCATTGGATTGATTGTCAATGTGCTTGTCTGTGTACCACATATGTTGTTGCTTTTATACCAAGAACTGAATCACTGTGGTGGAAGTGAGGTGGCTTATTATTTTCAGTTTATAAGTTTTTAGTCATTTGAATGCTATGCAGATTTCGGGTACTGCATTGGTGTTGGATGAGATAATCAATCATGTGCAGTACTTGCAACGCCAAGTAGAGGTACTTATCTTTGACTGTAACATTTCATCTTCTTACTCTATGAGGGACTACCAAAACAAATATGTACTAGAACAAAGGAAGATCTTGCAAGATTGGTCCTCTAATCTGCCACAAAGGGTTATTAAGATCCCCTCCTCCTGTTTTATTTTCCTTCTGGAAATCTTAAATGTGCTGAATTGAAACAATTAAAGTTGATCAAGGACTTGGATTAGCATCGTCCAATCTAAATCAACCAACCATATGCCACCTAAATTTGGACCTTGAACCATCGATGCGAACCAGGAATATGTGAAGAGCAACCCTAATTAATTCTAGGAATCATCAATAGCCACAACGAATTACTTTATTGCTTTGTTTTGTTTGACCTAACATAAAAACATCTAATATTTACTGTGTTGTTGCAGTATCTGTCAATGAGGCTTGCAGCAGTTAATCCAAGAATAGATTTCAATCTTGACAGCCTAATTTCAGGAGTGAGTGACTCTCATGTTTGAAGTTCTTATCTTCCGATTAAGTTTTCGGCTGATGTCTTTTGTATGGTATTTTGGTAGGAGAAATACGATAATTTTTCTATGAAGTAAATAGTAATTGTCTATGAATTGTTTTTCTGTGTGTGTTAAGTTTGCAGTGTGTCAGAATACAAATTACTTTTGAAGTTTATAGAAAATGGTTTTGGAGAGAGATTTGACCATTGCCCCAAAGCAACGAATCAAATTCGATTGCTCGACCCTGTGTCCAAATCCCTGCCATCCATAGAATACTTGAAATCATTTATAGAATACTTGAAATACTTCCCTCTGGGATTTTA
Organism: Chenopodium quinoa; assembly: GCF_001683475.1. Taxonomy (NCBI): domain Eukaryota; kingdom Viridiplantae; phylum Streptophyta; class Magnoliopsida; order Caryophyllales; family Amaranthaceae; genus Chenopodium; species Chenopodium quinoa. Next base: position 778,787 of record NW_018744996.1, on the reverse strand, counting down.
TTTTAGATGAGAGGACAATTTTTCAGTACCTATTGTCTTTATATTCAAGCCCACTTATGCTTTGTGTCTTCCAACTGGAAATATAACATTAACCTTGGTTAAGCATTATGGACATTCAAAAATTGATTGAAATATCCGTTTAACAGTCGAACAGGCCCTAAAAGGTCATCGACAGTTGGACTCTTTTCTTTATTTTGTTAATCTTTTTAACAGCTCAATTAATATTCAAAACTCAGACAATGTATTAATTGTATGCTGAACTATGAAAGAATCAACAAGAATGACCTTGAAGGATTCTGTTTTCTGGTTTTTACATTGTAGTATGCGGCTTTTGGATATTGGTTCCAATGGGTGCAGGCGTACAGCATTTGGCCTGATTCTATTGTGCCATGATTTCTCATGTGCCCTTAAATATCTGCAGACTGAATCTGTGATGGACTGCAATTTACCGAACATGACCATGCCACTAATGTGGCCAGAAATTCATGTCAATGGAGACAGACAACAATTTCAACAGCAATGGCACCACCTTGAGGCTCTAAGTCAGCCAGTTTGGGTCAAGGAAGAAAATCACCCTAATTTAGTTGCATCTGAGAACTCACTCATGACCTATGACTCAACTGCAAATTCAGGTAAAGTGCTTCAGAATCGTTAAGATCATTTGCAGTTGCTGTGTTGATTCACATATGATTTTAGCTTCTGGACAATAGTAACACAAAAATAATGTCACACACTCCAGTTATGCTGTGCCTATGATAACCTATCTCCTGTATAATTCTGAGGTCTACTTAGTTTTGTGTCAAGTACATGTACTTTTAATATCCTGTTAGAGACTCACTTTGTCATAAAAAATCTTTGAAGGACACTCTTTACTGCTGAAAATAAAAGTCAAATAAATGTATGTAATAGGTAGGATCTTTCTGAAGATTTACCTATATTTCTTGTTGAACATTAGAAATTTAAAATTTTGCTATGCTCTTTTAATGGTTTTTTCTGCAAGTGATCTTTGTCTTAGACCCATATCATTTTTCTATGAATCCATTGACCCGCTGGACGGAAAACTCAGCTAGGTTTAGCAATACAGAAGGGTGTGATACATTTTATAGTCTGGATACAAAAAGGTTCCACCTGACTCGTCATTCTTTGTCTGATGCAGCATCTTTGCACTCAAGCCAGCTGAAAATGGAAATGTGAAGGCAATAACAAAGCATGTGTTTGTAGCCAATCTGTGTATATATAGCAGAAAATATGATTATATATTAGAAGTTTAGCTGGGAAGTAGAAGAGAGTTTAGGCATCAAAAATTCAGGTTGGGGTTTCCATGTCTTCATCGTTATTCAAGAATGGACTGGAAACCCTTGGAGTAGATCTATTTCACCAGTTTTTCTACCGATTTCACCATAGTCTACATATATTTATATACAACATGATGAACGATTCAGTCCTAAGTCTCATGCGAGATGGCTGATTGATTCTGCTGTCAAAGGGGCATCTAAATGCATTCAGTTGTCTGAAAGATGAACCTGGTTTGCTTCAGATAAATGGAGTTGATCATCTGAATCTAAACTGGGTTGGTTCAGATGAATGCATCTTGTGAATAAAGTCAGTTGTAATGCATCAACCTTTTTTGCAAAATTTGTGTAATCGTGAACAGGAATGAAAAACAAGGTGAAGATACAGAGTATCAATTTATTGTGTTTAGTTCATTATCCTCTGATGTATCCTATATCTGATTGTTATTTTACTTCGTACTAACTCTGTCTGGAATCAGTGCCCTGTGCTATTGCTCACATTGTCCGACTGTGATCACTAACTTAGCATAATTTTATAAGGAGATTTCAGCTGATAATCTTTCTCATGGCCAGGTGTAAGCATGACCTGAGCCGAAAGCTATTTTGTCCGTCATCTTAGGCAAATCTGAAATCATTTACGAAGTACTGTATTAATCAAGCTGACTTCATAAACGAGATACTTATATCTACAAACTTTTCTTATGATCGAGCTTTGCGCTTTTGACCTTCAAAAGTCTCTTAATGAAGGCATAACAATCAAAATTTAATAATCAAGTCTAGCATTTTATTCAATAACTCAACTAATCTATATTAAAAAGTTTTAAATAAGATAAGTCAAGTAATGTTTATTACTCTGTATATGACCTTAGAACTTCATTTATAATCAAGCTAGTACATATAAATAAACAAATAAACGAGTTGTTCATGAGCTAACATGAACGAGCTATCTCAGCCATGCTCCAGCTTGAGTTGTTTGTCTTGACTTATTTGATCATCTTAAATAACACCGTTGCAGTATTCTAAGATTTGTGTGCTGCATTAGAGGAAGCAAGCATGTATGTCTTGCATTTGGTGAGTTGTGGGATCATCTGAAGAATTCGTAATGTGTACGTCTGTCTATTTTAAGATAAGTACTTTGTATTAGATATATGATTAGATTAAATCTTGTTTTAGGATAACATATTTAGATAAACTTAGTTTTATTTTAAATTTTTAATCTTATCATATATACTAACATTAACCCTAATCAAAGCAAAATTCTTGATGAATAAAACTGTAAAAGTGATTAAAAAAAAGTTCCTAGCTATAATTCATCCTTCGTTGAGGTAACAATATAAATTTACCACACATGGCATTCAAAGTACCTCTCTTCATCCTCGTAATTCTTTGTATTACCACCAGTTTTTGTCATGCCGGAAAAACTAGCTCTTATACGCGCTCAACGGATGCCTCGGTCGACATGCCTGCCACGGCTTTCCCTTCGCCGAAAGGCTCCAATGCCCCGGAGCAAGTTCATATCACGCAGGGGGACCGAGGAGGCCGAGGTGTGATCATCTCGTGGATGACGCCTAACGAACGCCATCCTAATGTAGTTAGGTACTGGAAAGCTTATGATCCTAGTGATGTTTACACAGCACATTCTCAAATCTTCACCTATCGTTACTACAACTATAGTTCTGGTTACATTCATCATGCTACCATCAAGAAATTAGAGGTTCATATACTATTTAATTTTATTGTTAAAACTACTTTGAATAGTAATACTCTGTATTATTTGTTTTGTACATGTGAGTGAGAGCATAAACTTCATTTTTGGTGGTTCTTTTGCAGTACAATACCAAGTATTTCTATGAACTTGGGAGAGGTGACGCAATTCGTCAATTTTCATTTACTACTCCTCCAAGACCTGGACCTGATGTCCCTTACACATTTGGTATCATAGGTTAGTATCAATTTGTTCTGATTATGACATTACAACGTGAATGTCAACTAACTTAGTTTATTTGTTGAATTTCGAGCAATTGGTGTTCAATAAGTTTGTTTGTTGAATGTATAGGTGACTTGGGACAAACATATGCATCAAATTCAACCCTAGGACATTACATGGCAAATCCTAAAGGTGAAGCAGTGTTATTTGTGGGGGATCTATCCTATGCTGATAATTATCCTCTTCATGACCAAAGCAAATGGGATATTTGGGGTCGTTTTGTGGAGAAAAGTACAGCTTACCAACCTTGGATTTGGACTGCTGGAAATCATGAACTTGATTTTGCTCCTGAAATTGTAAGTCACATATTTTATTGGATTTTATTCAAACTTCTATTATACTTTTTCAGTTGTTTTTGGTTGACACGTTTTGACTTTCACATATACTATTTTGACTATCCTTTATGGTTATTCTTAAAAGATTAAAGAAACTTGTCAACTAAAAAGAAAACCGAAGAAATATTTGAATATGTGTAAATTAATATCAAATAATTGTTTTTCAGGGTGAATATCTGCCGTTTAAGCCATTTTTGCATCGTTATCATGTCCCTTACAAACAAAGTGGAAGCACATCTCCTCTTTGGTACTCTATCAAGAGAGGACCAGCTTATATCATTGTCCTTTCTTCTTACTCCGCTTTTAGTAAGTAAACATAAACCATACTTAATTCAACCACTATTATGCACAAATTGTCGCGATTAATTTTCATCACTTTCAATTCTAATTGATTGAATTTCTATGTTTAATGCAGCCAAGTATTCGCCGCAATACCAATGGTTTGAAGCAGAGCTTAAGAAAGTGGATAGGCATGAGACTCCTTGGCTAATTCTTATGATGCATGCTCCATTGTACAATTCAAATAATTACCATTACATGGAAGGAGAAAGTATGAGAGTCATATTCGAACCTTGGATTGTTCAATATAAAGTTGACCTTGTTTTAGCTGGTCATGTTCATGCATATGAGCGCTCGGTTAGTACTATTATTATTACTTACTTTGTTTCAAAGTCGTTCCATTTTGTTTGTGCATGTTTGTCAATATACTTTTGATCGCTAATATCATTAATCTTGTGTATATGCTCTAAATGTTGTTATTAGGAGCGAATATCAAATATACGCTACAACATTACAAATGGACTAAGTACTCCCATCAAAGATAAATCAGCACCTGTTTACTTGACAATCGGTGATGGTGGAAACATAGAAGGACTTGCTAACAAGTAAGATTTCCATTGTTTTCAATTACTCCTCCTATCCAGACTTAATAATCACGTTGATTATGTGGCAATTCATTCCGAATGATGGGACTATATTATAACAATCTGACACTGTTTCCATTTTGTTCTTTGATACAGTTTCACTAATCCACAACCTTTCTACTCTGCTTATCGAGAGGCAAGTTTTGGGCATGCAATTTTGGAGATTAAAAACCGAACTCATGCTTATTATACTTGGCACCGTAACCAAGATGATGAAGCGGTGGCTTCTGATTCTACATGGTTCTTCAACAGATTTTGGTACCCAAAGGATGAAAGTAACTGAGTTCAATCTTTGATTTGCTGGTTTTGGTGATATTTAGACAACCCTTATATTAGCAATATTGGTTAGGTTTTGGTTGTTTGAACTTGATTCTTTTCTTATAGTAGCATGTTAGGTTGATGATGTAATATACATTTTGGTGCAAATATGCAGTTTGACATCATTGACAACCTTATACTTCGTATGATACTCCCTCTGTCTTTAAAATTTATAATATTACCTTTTTGTTTTTTTAACACTTTATACTTAAAAAAACTTATTAGTTTAAAAATATATGTAACTCATTTTTTGTGTGTGAGAATTGTTAATATCCCGTTTTAGATATATTCATGCGCATGTATGAACTACATATTTGTTTTGCGCACAAAGGTTGCTTTTCTTGTTGGGGATGAACTACCTTGAGGGGGCGCTGGCTTGGATGCTCCCAGGCATGAAAATCTAAAAAAAAAACCCTTGACGTTACTCACATCCAAAAAATGTTCTATGTTGCTAAAGGATCAAATTTTAGCTCATCCTAATTGAATGTCCGAGCTTTGTTGATTCTCTTAAAGACTATGATCGCAGCACTTAGGCTATCTCCAAATTTGATAAGGAGTAGTTCCCAAACCCTCTCTTTGTTATTAGGTTCTAGCTCCGATACTTTCATGAAATTCCCATAAGCCTTTGTAAAATTCCCCAATTTAATTGTAGCTATCCTTCTCCTATAATGATCCTTCACGCATCTTTCATCAATTCGGCCTCAAAAGTAAGATTTTTACAGTTCGTTGCTCTATTTGTATTTGGCATAAACGTTGTCATTGTAATGTGAATAATTCCTTTAGTAGATTAAAAAATGACTTTAACTAGTCTAAGTCTATCAAAGTTCTCGTACAACTCTTGAATCTCTATAAATTTAATCCGCATTGATAGATTGAGCAAAACTCAAGATCCTTCTCTAATTTGTCCGATTGAGTCATATTATGGATATTAACAAGACTTACAGACACTAAATAACCTTACACGACATTAAGCTATGAAAGACATAATAAGTTTAATTGAACTACACACTCACACTAACCAACATAAAAGAGAAAAAGAAGCTTAAATCACTTCAAATTTACTTTCTCCGTTCTTTTTTACTTGACCCGCTTTGACTTTTACATTATTCACCACTTCTCCTTTGACCTTCTTTTGTGAATAATATGTAAGGAAAAATATATTCACGTGAGATCTTTTTAAATTTGTTTCAATAAGTACTATCACAATATATAACTTTTATAATTTTACTTATGGAGAATTGAAATTATTGATCATTAAAGTTTTACATTGACAAGCGTGACAAAAGAAACAAGTCAAGTAAAATAGAAAGGAGGAAGTATTTGATTAGGGTATCATGAGCAATGTGCATCTAGGTGTACCAACAAGTTTAAAGACAAACATTGGGATTTAATGTTGATAACACACCGTAATTGGTAATAAGTTATTTGTACAACACCATACATTAGCTTTCAACAAATTTTGGGTTACTTATTAGGAAAATGATAAACTTAGTCGTTAGGGTTATGTATAAGAAACTAAAGAAAGAAATATTATGATAGATTAACATCAATTATACCGATTTGTGCGTGATTTTGTTATGAATTCCCAACTTAATTCCATTTTAAAAAGTATATTTATTGCTTATATATAACCTAAGGGTTACATATATCATTACCCTACTTATTATTATATGTGTTTTGATTAGTAAAGTCAATTTGATATTACGAAAATACAGATTTTTGCTAAACGAGAACTAACTAATTATATGTCCCTCCCAAAAGATCGAACAGGTTTCAGGTTTCAGGTTTCAAACTCATTGGAGGTAGTATCAATCAACTTATCCTAAATCCAAGATGCTCTCCTCCATTTCCACCTTAATCCTTCTCCTTTTCTCTCTCCTACACATCATCTCTCCCACCCAATCACACCCCACCACGTCATCATCCATCCAACTCCCCTCCAACCCACCAACCATCTCCGTCACAGACTTCGGCGCCGTCGGAAACAGCCATCAATACGACACAACCCCAATCCAATCAGCAATCAACGCGTGTCCATCACCAAGACCCTGCCACGTGGTATTCCCATCACCTGGGACCTACCTAACAAAAACGATCCACCTCCGATCCGGCGTCGTTTTGATCGTTGAAAAAGGTGCGGTAATTTTAGGGGGAACGAAGTTGGAAGATTATCCAAAGGAGTTTGAGAGATGGTATGTTGTGTTGGCGGAACAGGTGGTTAATGTGGGGATTAGAGGAGGTGGGGAAATCAACGGTCAAGGATTGGAGTTTGTCAAGAGATTTGATGAGAGGAAGAATGTCATGGTCAGTTGGAATCACACGGGTGCGTGTTTAGGGGATGAGTGTAGACCGAGGTTAGTTGGGTTTATTGGGTGTACAAATGTTACTGTCTCTAATGTTAAGCTCAACGAGCCTGCCTATTGGTGGTACGTTTTTATTTTCTCTCTCCTTGCTCGTGCTAAGTTCTAACTATTGTCTGTTTCTATTCAACTTATTTTGTCAATCTTATTTTATGATTGTTTCTAAATGTATATTCTAATTCATTTTATCCGAACATATTAGGGCTTTATAGCCTAGACATTTTTACAATTTTACCTTTAAGAAAAGTTTGGTTCTTAGTAGTTCCAGCTGATGAGTTCATATATTAGATATCGAGCATTCGAGCTCAATCAATGATTACAACTACGATAAGCTGAGATAGGGTCGAATGAGTATATATCAAGTGAAATTTTCACAATTAAGAGAGTAACATGATTTTATGAAAACATGCCTACATCACTACAACTTATTAAATAATGAGAAAAACAAAAATTCATACGTAGTATTTGCAAAGGAAAAGGTGACAATATGAGAATCATAGTGTACAATTGAAAATTTGTACTCTTTGCCGTTGGATATGCTCTAAGAACATTGTTTCTAGAGTACAGAGATGTCCTGTTGCAATTATAGTGAGGAAGGAAAGATTTCAATTGGTATTCGTACAAATGAGAGTGTTTGAAGAATGCTTAGGCTTAGGAAATCTTCCTTTTGTGAAGGTATTCCTTACATTGTACTAGACTAATAGTTTGTCGACATTCTTTGTTTGTTGTTTGATTACAGTTGATTTCGACTTTTTTTTTTTTAAAAAAAAAAACAAAAAAATACTATCCTGTCCAAATTTGGCTGTTACTATAAATTACTACGGAGTAGTTTGAATTACATCAGGCGTAATATATTTATTGGGACAGTGTGGTGAGACAAGATACTTTTGCATGCTTAATAGTTTCATTACACCAATCATTCAAATGTAATGAGAATTGTGAATTGCAGCTTGCACATAGTAGATTGTGATAACACTTCCATTCATGACATGTCCATCTATGGGAACTTCAACTCGCCAAACAATGATGGGATTGACATACAAGATTCTAATAACACATTCATCACCAGATGCAACATAGACACAGGCGACGATGCTATATGCCCAAAGACGTACAATAAACCTCTTTATAACTTAACTGCTACTGATTCTTGGATCAGAACGAAATCCTCAGCCATCAAGCTCGGTAGTGCTAGTTCATTCGATTTTGTGCATTTATTGTTTGATAACATAACCATCTTTGAGTCTCATAGAGGACTTGGACTTCAAATTCGTGATGGAGGTATTTTATGAAACTCTGGCCCTTGCTAACTGTTAAAATTTTTACATTCAGCAATTCATATGTTTAAATTAGAAAGTTTTGAGTGTGTTAATTGGTCATGACACTGATAGGAGTGTGCATTTTTGTAGGGAATGTCAAAGACATTACCTTCTCCAACATAAACATCAGCACGAGGTACTACGATCCATCATGGTGGGGAAGAGCAGAGCCAATTTACATAACAACATGTCCACGAAACTCAAATACGAAAGAAGGGTCAATCTCTGACATTCAGTTCATCAACATCACATCAGTTTCTGAAAATGGAGTATTTTTATCAGGTTCTAAAGGTGGGATAATAAGGGACTTGAAGTTCAGCAATGTCGATCTCACTTACAAAAGATGGACGAGTTATGATGGTGGGTTGGTAGATTACAGGCCTGGATGTTCAGGGCTTGTTAAGCATAATATGGCAGGAATCATCATGGAATATATAGATGGTTTCGAAGTGAGAAATATGAACATGAGATGGTCAGAAGAGAAATCAGTGGGATGGGATAATCCCTTGGATTTCAGACCATCCACTGTCAATAACATCTCCTTTGTCAACTTTCAGTCTAGTCTCTATAAAAAGAATTCATTACAAGATATTTAAATTCTGAAAGTTGAGGAGAAAAGTGCAGAAAATTTGTATAAAGTTAATAATGTTGCTTATGCTTCTATTTAATTTTTACAAATAGGTTTGTACAAAGCACAAATCCTGTATACTAATGATTACAGATAAGGAGGTTTATCATGATTGTGTGAGCCCATCATAATGCATATCTTGTAATATAGTCCGTATCTTATTAGCATCAATGTTTTTTAAGCATTCCCGGTAGACTTCCATCACCATGAACATAAGAATGAGATTTTTCTTTGGAAACTTTACACGCGAGCTCATTATCATTATTTATTTTTGTCAACCCGATTGACCGCCAAAATCTCTATTATTGAATTTTTGTTTTATCTACAAAGCATAATTGTTGTGTTGTCTATCATGAACACCTTTAGATGAGATGAATATAATGCCAATCTCTAAAGTAAATTGCCAAGAATTGAGTACATGAAGATATACTTTGTATGTAATTTGCTTTGAAATTGACCGCTTCGTACAATTTAGGAATTCTATAGAATTCATGAAAGTTTTAACGGTCGGTTTTATAGCTGGTGATAAATGAAGATAATTAAATGAATTTGAGTGTTACTAGGCAAAGAAAATACGTCATAATGTCCATGGTAATTTCATCTCATCCCCAAATTTCTATTTACCCCTAATATTCTATTTCAAGTGCTAAACTAGTAATGGATGGTAATAAATTCAAAAATGACGTATTTTATGTAAATGAAGAATACCATGAACTTTGATATACCACATAGTATGATTTTTCTAACCTATTCACCCACAAGGCCACAACATCTTCTCATTACTTCATTTATAACTGCCTACTAAATAGAGGCCGTTGAGGACGTTTTGAGGACACCTTTCCCAATAAGAGAACGGGTTTTAGACCCCGTTCACTTTACCTTATTTTTGCTGAACTGAAATTATTTTTACTCAACTGAAATTATTTTTGATGAAGTGAAATTATTTTTACTGACTTTTTGTTATATTTCTTATTTAAAGTTCCTGATTATTACTGAACTGAATTTATTTTTACTAAATTGATCTTATATTTGTTGAACTGAATTATTTTTACATAATATTAATTTTTAAAAGTGAAGTGAACATGGTACTCGGGGTGATACATTGCATACACATATCACATGTAATTCCAATCAAGGATTCCAACAAAACAGGCTTACTGATGTTCTGACTCTTTTGAGAATCTCAAATGCTAATAAAATTGAGGCAAACAGCCATTGTTGCTGAACACATACTTTCTCTCTCCTCCAAAAACCCATTCACCCGCCAATTATATCACACAACATTCCCGCCAGTCCAATCAAAACTAAGAGCCCTATGCTCCAACGGTCAACTGCAGGAAGCTCTGCTAGAAATGGCGGTTCAAGGTCTAGAAATGAAGTTTGAAGGGTATGATACCATCTTAAATGAGTGTGTCAACAGGAAATCTCTTAGAGAAGGTCAAAGAGTACATACCCACATGATCAAAACTCAGTATCTTCCACCATTGTACCTCAGAACTAGGCTTGTTATCTTGTATTGTAAATGTGATTGTTTGGTTGATGCACGCTATGTGTTCGATGAAATGCCTGAACGAAATGTGGTTTCTTGGACTGCTATGATTTCAGGGTATTCACAAAAGGGGTTTTCTTCGGAGGCTTTGAATCTCTTTGTACAGATGTTAAGATCAGGTACTCTTTTTGTTTTGAAGTTTGCATTACATGTTGATTGTTCAGTAAGGCAACAAATATAAATAATCTAAAATTGTGCTTTTATACATATTTGAATGTTACATTACCTATTTTAGGGAGTTTGAATTGGAAGTTAATGAGTGGGAGCAAGACACCGGCTGTCTTCCTCCCGAATAACAATGTAGTTGCATCACTAAAGACAACTTCTTTTGAACTGAACTGAATTGACCTGACCTAACTGATCCGAAATGATCTGAACTGAAGTTTTTGGTTCAATATCGCTTTAACTTTAAGATACAGTTTAAGACCTCATTGTTTGGTTAATGTTAATACTTTGTACTTTACTGATGCTCAAAGAAGCTTTTGAGTAACGACTGTCAAATAGATGTATTCATAGAATTCCTTTTATCCTGAATGGATATTTTTTGAAGCCATGACAAGTTTGATCTTTGATAATCTGTTCCTGCCTTTTGTTTTATTTTTGCATCTTGGTAAAAAAACTTGAATATGAAATTTGTCATCAATCATGAAAGCTATATGAAAATTTGCAATGCGGCGGCTTTCTAATTATTGGATTGGCGTTTTTATTAATTTTATTTGCTTTTCTGAGAGCTGATAAGATTGGAAGCTTTTTGCAGGCACAGAACCCAATGAGTTTACTTTCGCCACTGTTCTCCCTTCTTGTACAGGTGATTATGGGTTGGATTATGGAAGACAGATCCACTCTCTTATAGTAAGGTATAATTATGATTCTCACATATTTGTTGGGAGCTCGCTTCTTGATATGTATGCCAAGGCCAGAAGAATCCATGAGGCTCGAACAGTATTTGATAGTTTAATTCAGAGGGATGTTGTCTCCTGTACTGCGATGATTGCAGGGTATGCCCAATTAGGTTTTGATGAAGAGGCGGTTGAATTGTTTCGCAAGCTACTGAAGGAAGGGATGTGTTCAAATTATGTAACTTATGCTAGTCTCCTGACTGCATTATCTGGACTTGCTGCTCTTGATCAAGGAAAGCAAGTCCATAATCATATTTTGCGACATCAGCTTCCATCTTATGTGGGTCTGCTGAATTCAATTATTGATATGTATGCCAAATGTGGGAACCTTGTTTATGCAAGAAGAGTTTTTGATAGCATGCCTGAAAGAACTGTCATCTCATGGAATGCAATGCTTGTGGGGTATTGTAAACATGGGATGGGGTCAAAGGTGATTGAACTTTTCAAAATGATGAGAGCAGAAGGCAAAGTCAGACCTGACAGAGTGACTTTCTTGGCCGTTTTATCTGGTTGCAGCCATGGTGGAATGGAAGACACTGGACTAGAAATTTTTGATGAGATGGTAGCACAGAAAGATGCGCTTGAGCCGAATATAGAACATTATGGCTGTGTTGTTGATTTACTTGGTCGTTCTGGGCGATTAGAACAGGCTTTGAAGTTTATTGACGAGATGCCTTTTAAACCAACGGCTGCCATTTGGGGATCTCTATTAGGTGCATGCAAGGTTCACTCGAATTTAGATGTTGGAGAATATGTGGGTCGTCAACTTCTAGAAATAGAGCCTGAAAATGCTGGAAATTATGTCATTTTATCTAATTTATATGCCTCTGCAGGCAGATGGGAAGAGGTAAGAAATCTGAGGGAATTAATGAAAGAAAAGGCTGTGAGTAAGGAGCCAGGAAGGAGCTGGATTGAGCTTGATCAAACTCTTCACACTTTCCATGCTAGTGATCGGTCCCATCCTAGGAAAGATGAGGTTCACACGAAAGTAAAGGAATTGGCAGTTCGATTAAAGGAAGCTGGTTATGAACCTGATCTTAGCTGTGTCTTACATGATGTTGAAGATGAGCAAAAGGAGAAGATACTTCTGGGACATAGTGAAAAGCTGGCTTTAGCCTTTGGGCTTTTAAGTACTTCTGACGGAACCCCACTCAGAGTTATAAAGAACCTCAGAATCTGTGTTGATTGCCACAATTTTGCCAAAATCATCTCAAAGCTTTATGGAAGAACAGTCTCTTTACGGGATAAAAATCGCTTCCATCATATTAAAGGTGGCGTCTGTTCTTGTGGAGATTATTGGTGATGTCCTGAAAGCGCTCTTGGTAGATCTCAGTTTATCTCCCTGCTTGATGTCGTTGAAGGGCAACATTGTGCTGAGCTTCAATATTTCATAGATTGACACAATTCTTGACAGTGACATGGGAACCAGAACAATTTTTATCAGAAAAAATTTACTGGAAACAATTAGATTAACTAGAGGAAAAATACAGGTGATTTCTTCGGTAGAGTTAAGATCATCACTCGAGTATGTAGGAAGTGTAAAAATGCTTAGGGGTTTTTGGCAACCTTTTTCAATCAAATTTTAGGCAACTTAGCTCAATCTTTTTGTAGCATACAAGATACTTGTATAAATGATGATGAGTTTAGCATTAAGCCATGTACTAATGTACTATGTATTTTACACTTGATTGAATTTGCTTGTTCCCAGTTGCAAGCTGCAATTTTTAGCCTATAACGACGTGACAATTGTTGTATTTAGACTTGTACACTATGATGGTCTCCGCCATTTCTCTCTCTCGCTTTCCTTTACCATACACAACAAATCAACTCATTGAGCATATTGCCTATAAATTATGGACAACTTTACCCCCCCCCTAGAGATCTTTCCAGGTAAAAATTAGAACTTCAAAACCTTCTAATAATCATCTTAACTCTAACATCAATATTTAATCTTTTGATCTATGGGCGAGCCATAGTTACTCAAATCGTTCGCGTCTCAAATGACATTTTGGAACTTATGAGCAACTTGCGGAATATTTTACTCTTTTTACATGCTGACTCACCTTCTTTCTCCCGTCTTCTTCAACCTGCCTTCTTCCTTTTTCCTTTCTCATTATCAATGGTGGATGAATTCTAACACTACAACAAGCACCATGCCCAACACCACCTTCTTCGGCGGCTTGATGAATTTAATGGTGTTTCGGTTGAAAACAATGGGACCTTGCCGAAGGTCCACTGAAATGGAGAAGACTGGATTCGATCCAAGCTGTGTTGGGCCGAAGGTTTCCTGCACAGTGAACACACGTAAACTAGCCTCGGGGGTGTTTCCGAGGAAGGCCCCTCCGATGCTAAAGTCAGTACAATGTGTAAAAAGGAAGACACTATGCAAGAGAGTTTGTAGCTTGAGGCTTTTGTGGAGTATTTCTCAATGCAAGAATGAGCATATGAGTTGGAATAATCCGTGTATGAGATAATGTATGTGATGATGCATGTGTTGTTGTGTCTGATAGTGTATATGATGTTGAATGTGTCAATATGAGGGCTTTTATACCTCATCATGCTTGGAGAGGTTGGGCTTTAGCCCAATTGGCTTACTTTGTGGGCTGACTTTTGACTTTTGAGCAATTGGAGAGTTGAACCTTGACCTTGGGCTTTTAATTGGATCATTTAGTGCTCCGGCCCAATTTTGACTAAATTGGACCCAAACAACTTGCCCCCCAGACCCGATTTGGAAGAATGACGGGTCGGGTTTGATTTAACTCAGAAAAGGAGGGAAGTAAATGATTTAATTGATCCAAAAATTTGAATTTAAACCGTAATTAATGAGATAACAACGGTTAATGATTTGCGGAAGTTGGACGGATAATGGGCAGTTTAATCACAAGACATGTGTTTAATGGTTACTTAGTGGGTACTTAAGAGAAATTAAAGCACAGACTCTTCGTATCCCGTACCTGGAGATATAAACAGAGGCGCGTCATTCTCCTCACTTATTCACCAACACAAACCCAGAATTCTTCGAGAGAGAAACCAAGAACCCGCATCAAAACTTCGCAAATTCCCCCGAGCATTGAGCTTAGAAACTGAGACTTGCCACTACGAACTCGTAAATCGGCAACTTTCGCTTCAGATTAAGGTAAATTCCTTTGATTTCAGTTTATTTTTCTTCGAATTCGAACTCCTTCCCCCTTTCTTTCGACTTTTCACTTCGAAATAATCCATGGCAAGAGGAGTTAGAGGTAGAGCCCGTGCTCCAAGAAGAGCAAGGCCGATTCCCGATCCTAGGAATAGGATTGGGACCTGGAATGGTCAAAGGCCGGAGTCTGTCCCTGCTGAAGGGATTAGGGCGACTCCCCTTTCCTCGGCTCCTCCTCAAAGAACGGATGAGCCGAGTGCTTCTGGACGGGACGATGAAATTCCCGCTGTCCTTTGGGATATCCTCCCTGGGTTTTCAGAGTGGGAGAATGCCGAAGTCGCTTCGGCCATGATAAAGAACCGCCCCTACTCATGGTGGGTAGAGAACGCCGATCAATATCGATTTGCTGAGCAAATTGAGTTGCACTACGGCATTTTTGAAGCTGATGGATATTGGTGCCGAATGCCCTCAGCATCCGCTAGAATCCATCGTCCACCCCCGGGGTATGTGGGGGTGTACACGAGACAGCTTCAGTATGGGCTGAGGTTCCCTTTGGACGTTTTCGTCCGAGACTTGCTGATCCATTACAACATTTCCCTATGTCAGCTAACCCCCACCAGCATCCGAAGGGTGATGACATACTTATGGGTCTGCAAGTTCTTCAGATACGTGCCGAACCTGCACTGCTTCAGAAAGCTCCATCGGCTAGTGCCAAATATTCAGAGTGGGCACGGAAGCCATGGTTCTGGGTGGTATCGGATTGAGTCCCGGCCCCAATACTTGACCATGTGGCCAAATGACTCTTCAGACAAGGACTGGAGAGGTCAATGGATTTGGGTTAGGGCACCCATAGATCCGGGCCACCCTTGCGTCTTCAGCGCTCCCCGGTACTTAGCTGAGCCTGATCCCGAAATGGGAAGTTTAGGTCCCCCCGCAGATAACGGGGCGGATCCGAACCTGGATCAGCAACATATCTTCGGCAAGCTGCCGAACCCGGGGGGAGTGGTCGAATGCAGCATATCCCGGAGACTTGGCTCCCCGATACGCATTACGTTTTCCAAGAGAATATGCTAGCAGCTGTTGGCCTCAGCCGAAAGTTTAAGGATGGTAAGCTTCTTCGGCTGGGGCCGAGGCTTTTAACTACCTCTTTTTCTTCTCTCGCTTTGCTTTTTTATGCTGTGCCAACATATCTGAGCTAAACTTTTTCCCTTTCCTTTTTTCAGAGCGGGACGAGACCAACGTTGGTATTAACTACGCTCGTCTTGGTGTTAACCGAGAGCGAGTTGTAACTGAACGGGCCCCGTCTATCACTGAGCCGAGGCATAGGGAAGTTCATCTGGACTCTTCCCACTTCCAAATTGAGGCTGTTGCTCTGTATCAGAGGCAGAAGCCTTGGTGGAAGAAGAGAGACCCTTGGTTTCAGCTGCTGAACGAGGAAGCTGAAGCTGCCCGCACAGCCGAAGAGGTTGCACGGGTACTTGAGGCTTGTGAAGGAGGAGAAGGGTCCTCCAGAGCTGCTGAAGCCGAAGCTGCAGCTAGAGCAGCTGAAGAAGACGAGGCTTTGCTGAAAACCTCGGTGAGCTTTCAGACAACTTTTTTCTTTTCTTTTTTTTTTTTTTTTTTTTTTTTTTACTCACACTCTTCTTCCCCCCTGTCTGTTACAGTCTGAAGAGAGTAACAGACACAGAGAAGGCAAAGCTCCTGTTCGTCCCGAAGATCAAATACAAGAGTCTTCAGACTCAGATATGGACGAGCAGCCCCTTCTGAAAAGGCGCCGAAGGATGGCCATCATCGGCCCTCATGATTTTCAGCAGAGGCCGATGACCATCGGCGTCGCAATAAGGGAACCTGAGGAAGGCAATGGATCGCCGAGGGTTCCCCAGCCAACACCCCAATCTCCTCAAAAGACCCCTCCGCCACCTCCTGAGATGGAGGTGGATCAGAGAACTCCCGAACCTAAGGGAGGGGTCCAAGAAGAAACCAAGGAGAGTGCTGCTGAGCACGAAAATAAAGATGCCGTGATGTCAAGTGCTGAAGGCTTCACGGCAGATATCGCCAGAGAGGTTGAGGCTTTCGTCCTCACCCCTGAAGAAGAGGAGGTCATAGTACTTGACTCCTCTGAGAAGGATGATGCTGAGACAACCAAAGCTAATCAAGCTCCATCGTCGTCCTTCCCTTCTTTCCAGACTCTGCATTCTGGAGAAATGGGTTTCTCGGCCCCCCGAATTCCAATCCCAGATCACATCTGGGACCTCATATGGGGTCAAAACCGAGAAGGAGCTGCAGCCTACTTCGGCAATTTTGCTGGCATGTCCGAAGTTGACAGGGCAAGGATCTGGTCGCTGAAGGCCACTGCTGGGATGGGCGAATCCAGTAGATCAGTTCCTGACCCAGCCAGGTCTAACCAACTGCTGATGATGCAGGTAATTTTCCTTCATTTCCTCCGAAATTCAGCTCTATATTTTTTTTCTTATTACTTATTTATTCTTTTTTTTTTTGTCTTCCTGTTTTCAGTTCGTGCACAATCAGACTCTCACTGTAGAGCTGATTGATACCCTACAAGATAGGGTAGACGCTGCTGTGCACGAAAGGAAGGTGGCTGAAGAGGAAGTTAAGCTTGCTAAGCTGAAGCAAGCAGCAGCTGAAGAGAAGCAGCAGGAGGTTGAGGAGTACGGTAAAAAAGCTGCCGAAGCTCTGAAAACCTTCTGCGATGCTATGGAGATGGAGGTTTTTCCCCCACTGATGGAAGGGGAAAAATTCCTCCAGGAGCATATGGGAGTGGACGTCTCCAAATTCAAGGCTGCTATTGAAAGCCGAATTCAAGAAGGAACTGCTGCACAAGCTGAAGTGCAGCAGCGTCTAGAGGCTCTTGAAGCCAGCCGAATGGCTGCTGAAGAGTTGCTCTTGGCCAAAGACGTCCAACTCTCAGAGGCTGCTGCTGCTGCTGAAGCTCAAAGAGCTAAATTCCAAGAGGCTGAGGATCAACTGCTGATCCAGAAAGTTGAAGTGGCCCAAGCTCAGACAAAGGCTTTCCAAATTCAGCAAGAGCTGAATGAGCTGAAGGGTTCCTCCTCCAAAGTCGCTGATGAGCTGAAGAAATCCAAGGAAGACTTGGAGGAGACCCAGAAGAAGCTGGCTGATGCTGAGGCTTTACTCAAAGTCCGTGTTTACACCCAAGAGGAATATGAGATGGGTTTCAGAAACGGATTCCGAGTATGCCGAAGAGTCTGCCTTCATGCTGAGCCGAAGCTGGACTGGTCTAAATGTGCTGAGTGGGTCCAGAATCCCGAAGACCCTCACATGAAGTATGCAACTCCAGCTGAAGCTGAAATTCTTAAGGCTGAGGAAGCCGAAGAGGAAGCTGAAAGACTGGAGTTGGAAGCTGAGCAGAGGGAAAGGGAGGCTCGGCAAAGTGCAAAGCCCGCCTCTTCGGCTGCTGGGGCTGAGGCCACCATGGGACTCAACGCTGATCAGTCTGATCCCCCGGCTGAAGCATAGGAACTCGGGCAGTCGTCTTCAGAATCTTGCGGTTCATCATGTGCTTAACTTTAGACTTGCCGCTTTCTGAGTTTTTTGCCTTGTTTTTTGCTTCAGCTTGCCTTGTCGTACAGCAGTTTTATTTTTTTGCTTATGTACGTATTTCGGCAGCTGTTATTTTCCGCTTGTGGGCGGCTGCCGATACTGAATTATTGAACTTGTAGCTCAAAATTTTTTTTTTTTTTTTTTTAGTTGCTTTATTTTTGAATGCTTTACTGTTTCTTTTCTTCAACTCTGCCGAACATAGCTGCACTGCGTGCTTCTTGCCCCCACAGAAATTGAAGTATGACTTTAGTTGAATAAGCAATTTCTGAACTTCTTCAAAATAGATATCCGAAACACAGGGCCAACTTAAGGCAATGCTTCTGGGATACAAGTCTTACTGAAGATTGACTGTCTGAAAGTTGGATATCCGAAACACAGGGCCAACTGAAGGCAATGCTTGGGATATTAGCTTTCTGGGACTAACCTCTTTAGAACAAGTCTTACTGAAATTTGACTTCAGCTGAAAGACCAGCGTTCTTAAAGAAGACGCATATCCGAAACACAGGGCCAACTTAAGGCAATGTTTCGGATAATGGCTCTCTGGGATACAAGGCTCAGTTAAGGCAATATCCCAGAACTGTCCATGGACTCATGTCTTTGGAGAACAGGTCTTACTGATGTTTGATTTCAGCTGAAAGACCAGTGTTCTTTAAAAAGACTGAGTTTTGTAAGCCATCTGAAACCCAGTTACCCGAAGGCGAAGGTTTCAGACGAGGCTGATTTAAAAAGGCTGTTATCCTTGATTTTCTGTCTATCTTTGAAAAATGGATACCCGAAACACAGGGCCAACTTAAGGCAATGTTTCGGATAATGGCTCTCTGGGATACAAGGCTCAGTTAAGGCAATATCCCAGAATTGTCCATGGACTCATGTCTTTGGAGAACAAGTCTTACTGAAGTTTGACTTCAGCTGAAAGACCAGTGTTCTTTAAAAAGACTGAGTTTTGTAAGCCATCTGAAACCCAGTTACCCGAAGGCGAAGGTCTCAGACGAGGCTGATTTAAAAATTTTTCAACTGTTGCTGTTATCCTTGATTTTCTGGCTATCTTTGAAAAATGGATACCCGAAACACAGGGCCAACTTAAGGCAATGTTTCGGATAATGGCTCTCTGGGATACAAGGCTCAGTTAAGGCAATATCCCAGAATTGTCCATGGACTCATGTCTTTGGAGAACAAGTCTTACTGAAGTTTGACTTCAGCTGAAAGACCGGTGTTCTTTAAAAAGACAGGTTTTGTCAGCAATCTGAAACCCAGTTACCCGAAGGCGAAGGCTTCAGACGAGGCTGAATAAAAAACCCTCAAAGAGTAGATAGAACAAAGAAAATTTTGAAAGGATAAACAGTTGTAAATTTTTATATAAATGGCGGCTCCAAGGCCTGTCATTAGTTCAAAATGTACTTACAAAGATTGTTCTGCCCGAAGGGTTTACACATGGTATTTTTTCAGTACATCAGCATTCCAGTGATTCTTCAACTCAGTTCCATCCAACTGCCGAAGTCGGTATGTCCCTGGCTGAAGCTCATCATAATTTTCATAAGGTCCCTCCATGTAGCTGAGAGCTTCCCATGGATTCGGCCTTTCTGAACTGCAGCAGCATTCCGAAGGACAAGATCCCCAATTTTGAGAGGCCTTGCATGGACCTTCGGTTATAAAATTTGCTGACTCTCTGCTTATAGGCCGCCATTTTATCTCCGAGCTGAGTCTCTTACTTCGTCGAGGAAGTCGAGAGATTCCCTCATCAGTCGCTCATTCTCAGCCGAGAAATGGTGCACTCGAAGGCTCTCAGAGCCAATTTCCACTGGAAAGGACGGCTTCGGCACCATACACCAGTTCAAAAGGTGAGTGGCCCGTTGCCTCTTTTTCAGTTGTCCGAAGGGACCAAAGGGTTCCAGGGAGCTCCTCTAGCCATTTGGACTTTTGATCTTTCCACCCTCTTCTTGAGGGCACTTAAGATCTGTTTATTTGCTGCTTCGGCTTGTCCGTTACTCTGCGGGTGGCATACCGCTGAAAATGCCAGTTTTATGCCGAACTGATCTGTATATCGCTTCAGTGGTAAGTTGTCAAATTGCCTCCCATGATCGAAAACAAATACTCTCGGGATGCCAAAGCGAGTGATGATATTCTGCCAGATAAATTTTCTGACAGTTTGCTCTGTAATGTTCGAGGCTGCTTCGGCCTCGATCCATTTACTGAAGTAGTCGACACCAACTATCAGCCATTTTTTCTGGTACACAGCCTCTGGAAATGGTCCCAGTATATCCAGTCCCCATTGGGCAAACGGGAGTGGATTAAGGATCGGCTGAAGATCCCTTGCTGGCTGATGGATAACTGGAGCATATTTTTGACATTTTTCGCATTTCCGAACCAGCTCCTTAGCATCTGCGATCATGGTGGGCCAGTAATATCCGGCCCTCAATGCCTTGTGGGCTAAGGTTCTTCCCCCAATGTGGTTCCCACAGATGCCGAGGTGAATCTCCCGCAGGATATAATCTGCATCTGTTGGTCCCACGCATTTCAGC
Source organism: Chenopodium quinoa (assembly GCF_001683475.1). Lineage (NCBI taxonomy): Eukaryota > Viridiplantae > Streptophyta > Magnoliopsida > Caryophyllales > Amaranthaceae > Chenopodium > Chenopodium quinoa. The sequence continues at coordinate 757,940 of NW_018744996.1, read as the reverse complement.
AATGGGGCTGAGAAGGACTTTTTCAGAAGTTCCCCCTTGAAGACAATGAACCTAGAGCTGGTTCTCTTCATTTTGGAGGCCAAAGCTTTGTCCTCAGGAGTTTCTCCCCGAAGCTTAAAAGCTAAAATGGGTTCCATCCAACTAGGCTCTGGGTCGGCGCGCAGCACACTTCAGGTGCTTCGTCGACACTTCTTACTCGACGCACTTCTACATATACAGACCTGTTCAGCTCGGTAAAAGATGAACTAGCAAGTTTGGAGAGTGCATCGGCCTGAGTATTCTGACCCCTTGGGATCAGCTGAACCTCAAAAGTTTTCAGCTCTGCAATGACTGATTTGATCTTGGCAAGATAAGCTATCATGGAGGGCTCTTTGGCCTCATAGCTGCCACTGATCTGATATGCAACTAGCTGAGAGTCTGTTTTTAAGCAGACATGATCGGCTTCCAAGGAGATGCACAATTGTAGGCCGGCGATTGCTGCCTCATATTCGGCTTCATTGTTCGAGGCCTTAAAAGAAAATTTTAGTGCATACTCAAAGGATTTGCCTTCGGGAGAAGTTATCACTACTCCTGCCCCCGAACCGTTTTCGGTGGAAGACCCATCCGTAAACACGGTCCAGACTTTCTTGTCACTGTCCAGCACTTCTTGGTATGAGCATTCGGCCAAGAAATCCGCCAGGGCTTGAGCCTTGATGGCAGCCCTCGGACGGTAGCTGATGCTGAATTCGGTACTCAGATGAAGAGTCAACCTTTTCCCTTTCGGGACCTTTTTCTCTGGGCACTGATCCTTGGGCCGAAGCACTTAGGCCTTTCGGCTTTTTTGTGCTTGGCTCTCTTTCTTTTTCTTTCTCCTCCTCATCCTTGTCGTTATCTGGGCGACTACTGGATGGCTTGAGGTAGTTGCACCTTCGGGCGTCCTTCTGGTTGCCCTGTATCCTTTCGGGGAAGCCGGCGTCTGAGACGTAAATCATCAGCTGATGATAAGTTGAGACGACCCCTTGGATCTCGTGAATTATGGGTCTCCCCAAAATCACGTTGTACACTGAAGGAGCGTCGATGACCAAAAACTCAATCATGACGTTCCGGGCTGCCTCATCGCAACCGATGGTGACAGGAAGTGTCACCTTCCCATCTGGATAAGTTGAAGCCCCATTGAACCCGGATACCGGATAAGGTACCGGCGTAAGGTGCTTGGGCTTCAGCTTAATTTGGTTGTAGGCCTTTCGGAACAGAATGTTTGCTCCGCTGCCACCGTCAACAAGGACCTTACTGACGTCGTGGTTGGCCACCGTGGCGATGATCACCAACGGATCCTCGTGAGGGAACGTAATCCCCCGGCAGTCGGCGGCTGTGAACGTCATGTTCGGCACCGGCGACTGGGGAGATTGAATGTCCGCGTTGTTCACCTGGTGAGTCAAAGCTCTAAGGTGACGCTTGTGCTCCCTCCGAGAGTATATTCCTCCCGAGATAACATTGATCGGAGGGAATTTCCCCTCCGGTTTTTTACTGTTTTTCCGAGGGAAATCAAGGTCCTGCCGAGGGTCCTTTGCTAACCTTTCGGATTCTTTTTTCTCGCGGTGATCCGCGATGTATTTTTTCAAGTATCCCTTCCGGACCATGTCTTCTATCTGGTCCTTCAGCTGGATACACTCTTCAGTGTTGTGGCCCGAAGACTCGTGGAACTCACACCACTGATTTTTATTTTTTCGCTGATACCACTCTGGGAGTGGTCTCGGCTTTCGGTAACTCTGCTCCTCCTTCGTCACACTGTAAATTTTGGCGCGTGGAAGAGAGAGCGGAGTGTAGGACTCGTATCTGCCTGTGTATGAGGCAAACCTGTCCTTCTTTAGGTCGCTGGCCGAAGATGGCTCCGAGGCCTTTGATTTTCCCTTTGCCTTATGGCCTTGGCCTTCGGACAAGGGTATTTGCCTCTGTTTCCCTCCCCCGGATTGAGGTTGGGTTTTTGCTTTATTCCATTCTTCGGCTCGGATGAACTTATCCGAAGCACTAAGAGCTTCCTCCAAGGTCTGCGGGGTATGCATGACCATGAAGTCTAGGAATTTTCCTGGCTGAAGGCCATTCTGCATTGCAAAAACAGCTAGCCCCTGGTCCAGCTGAGAGACGCTTGATGACTCGTTACTGAAACGGGTCAGGTAGTCTCGGAGGCTTTCAGTTTCCCCCTGTTGCAGACCCATGAGCTCTGCGGTAGTCTTCTCTCGGCGGTTTGCCGTGGAAAACTTGCTTCTGAACTTGGAGGACAGATCATCCCAACCTGTTATGGAGCCTTGCCTTACTCCCTTGGAGATCCACGCTTGCGCGACCCCCTTGAGAGTGGTTGGAAAATATTTGCACCAAGTCGCCTCGGATCTGGGGCAAAGATGCATATGAGTCTCATACGAGGCCACGTGGTCCTTCGGATCCGTGGTCCCGTCATATGTGATATGCGACGGTATTTTAACCGTGGGTACGCGCTCTTCTAGTATCCATTGCTCGAATGGTGAACTAGCGGGAAGCATAATGGCCTTGCCCTTGTTCCTGGCCGAAGGGACCGCGCTCCGCCCTCTCAGAGAGGTAGGAGTGGTTTTCGTCCCTGGCTGGGAAGTCTGGGCCTCGGCTGCAGGGAACGTGAGGCGACTACGCACGCTCGGTTCCTGGCCGCCGAGTCGGTCAAGGACGCTTCTGCGAGCAGTCTCAGGTTCCCGGCGAGCAGATTCTGGCCGAGAAGCTGAGCTGCTGCTCTTATGCGCTGCTGGTCTTGAGGATGAGGATCCTTTAAATAATTGAGAGTTCTTCTTCCTCTGTTTTTCATTTTTCCAAGAATCCTCCTCCCACTCTTCCAGTTCCCGGAAGGAAGGAAGCTTCCCACCGTCATGGTCTAACTTCCTCCGCTGATGCCGGGTATGCGGAGGAGTTCGATCACGAGGCGGTGGCATATTCTGTGCCCTCATTGCCTCCATGAGTACCGCCAGCGCTCTTGCCACCTCTTCCGAACTGGGCCCCGTCAAAGGGGTCCCCGGCCGAGTGTGGTAATGAGGCCGTGCAGCCGATGGTTGGCTTTGGGACACTGAATATGTCCTATGATCAGACTGACCCCTGCTAGACCGAGAGTGGTCCGGCCTATATTGAGAGTCATGCATTATAGGAGATAGGGAATCCTCCTTGTGTGATCCTCCCCCCGAGCCGGCACCCTTGGGAGAGTTCCGGTCCGGCGAGGGCGATGGTGTAGGGGTTTTAGGCTTTTCGCCCGCTCCTTGACGGAGGCTTTTGCTCTTGCGGTTCTTAGCCATGGCTGCTAAGATAATTGCAAGATGATCTTGGTTAGGAATTTGGCTTAAAGATTTTTGAAAGTCTTCCCCACAGACGGCGCCAAATTGTTTCGGTTGAAAACAATGGGACCTTGCCGAAGGTCCACTGAAATGGAGAAGACTGGATTCGATCCAAGCTGTGTTGGGCCGAAGGTTTCCTGCACAGTGAACACACGTAAACTAGCCTCGGGGGTGTTTCCGAGGAAGGCCCCTCCGATGCTAAAGTCAGTACAATGTGTAAAAAGGAAGACACTATGCAAGAGAGTTTGTAGCTTGAGGCTTTTGTGGAGTATTTCTCAATGCAAGAATGAGCATATGAGTTGGAATAATCCGTGTATGAGATAATGTATGTGATGATGCATGTGTTGTTGTGTCTGATAGTGTATATGATGTTGAATGTGTCAATATGAGGGCTTTTATACCTCATCATGCTTGGAGAGGTTGGGCTTTAGCCCAATTGGCTTACTTTGTGGGCTGACTTTTGACTTTTGAGCAATTGGAGAGTTGAACCTTGACCTTGGGCTTTTAATTGGATCATTTAGTGCTCCGGCCCAATTTTGACTAAATTGGACCCAAACAAATGGTTTACTAAGTATTCTAGTTAGGGGCATGTTTGACCCCCCAAATGATAGGTGTTTGTCCTTGTTTGTGGGTTTTCCCTTCTCTATTGATTTCCTCAACCTTCGTTATTGCAAATTCTCAAACTCCATTGTTGAGGAGAGCGAACAATGGATTAACATTGTCAATCTTTCGTGTCCTAAAATACACAAATAACTCTATTTATTTGACCAAAATGATAAAAATACCCATTTAAAAAATGTACGGAGTACAATGTTTCTCAAATTGAGGTAATTGCGTTTTCTTCTAGATCTTATAAATTTTTAACTCTACTAATTTCCTTTATTTAGTTAGGCATTAGGAATTTTCCATGAGAAGAGGGTTTTCTAATGTTTTTTTTTTTTTTTTTTTTTTTTTTTACCATTGTCAAAAGAAAAAATAAAAATAAAAATTCCTTTATTTAGAACAAACGACGTCGTATAGAAATTTCAACAAACCAACGCCTCACTAAAATAAGAATATAGATCGATCTCACTCAACACTCACGCATTAGGAATTCTCCATGTGAAGAGGGTTTCCTAATGTTTTTTTTTTTTTTTTTACCATTGTCAAAAGAAAAAATAAAAATAAAAATTCCTTTATTTAGAACAAACGACGTCGTATAGAAATTTCAATAAACCAACGCCTCGCTAAAATAAGAATATAGATCGATCTCACTCAACACTCATCCTTCTCTTTCTCTCTCCTCAACACAACCATGGTGGCCACCAAATACCTAGCCACAGCCGCCGGGACCCTCCGATCCAGACTAACCCAAACCCTCCGAACCCGAGGCGGCGGAGGACTCGACCGATGGACCAGCCCAGGTCACCAAGACCGACCCAATGGCTACCTCTTCAACCGCCCTCCTCCACCACCCGGTCAATCTCGCAAATGGGAAGATTGGGAATTGCCCTGTTACGTCACCAGCTTCCTCACCATCGTCATCCTTGGCGTTGGGCTCAGTGCTAAGCCCGATCTTACTCTTGAGACTTGGGCCCATCAGAAAGCCCTTGAACGTCTTCAGGCCCAGCAAGTTTCTGAATCTTCTGAGTAATTTACGCCCCTTTTATTATCAATTTCGTTTGATTGTTGGATAATGTTTAGGGTTTCTTTTTTTTGGTTTGAATTTTGTTGTTGTTGATATATAATGGGGTTGTAGTTGATGAAGAAAAATAAGGGTTTTTGAACAATTGGCCCTTTTATAATTTTGGAGTTTTATCCAAAGTATATTTGGTTATATGATTTTCTTTCTTCTATATTTTGTTTTGTTTAATTTGGTGGATGTGTGTTTGAAATGCTTGTTTTTTGATTGATTGTTGCTGAGCTAGGGTGGGTATGTTGTAATTGTGCAAAATGTTAGATTCTTGCTAGGGCTAATCAGGTCCGAATGTTGTGAATTGTTATCTTGCCAGTTGATCATTCTCTATTATTAGTGAATTTAAGAATAAGAATGTGAATCAATGAAGTAGTGTTCGATATTTGTTCATGGGTTCACAAGATGATACCGGCTTGTTTAGATCATGTGGGTCTGTGTTTATGGAAGATGTATGCCTTTGCTGGTGAACTAGGACGAAACCTTTCTAGGATTTGTCATCCATGCTAATGTAATACACTATTATTTGGGTTATAGAAGTAGTTTATTATGTTAATTCTCCTATCCTTTTGCTTACTTTAGGTCTTTCAGCTCAGCTTGGTATAAAATTGCCTGCTTAGCCTGCTTTAATCAGGAGTGTATTCTTAGAATATTGATCAATTATATTGAATATTGATCAATTATATTGAATATTGATCAATTAAGGTTAGGTTGTGTGCTTATGGACCTTTATAAGCGGTTGTTTTCTTATTCATGCTATTGTGGTCTTTCCAGACACTTCTCAAATATGTATTGCTTTAGGAGGGTAAAGATGATGTGATACTCCGAAAATTCCATGCAATTGTTTTGTCTGGTTTTTGTTTTGTTTTTTTTTTTTTTTTAATTTTTATGTTGCTTCAAACTTTTTCATCTAGCAGGTGTTTGGTTCAAGTACCTTGCATGAAAGCACTGCCCATCTTCAATGTCTGCTTACTGTTAGGATGATTTTGGAAGGCTAAATAGATTAAAAAATTTCATTGAAACACAGCCGGGTAGATAAGGGAGTATAGTTTAGGATGGGTTTACTAATTTTTTCAGGGATGGTTTCTAGATTTTAGCTGAATCTGTTTTAAAGTTGTATCAATTAATTATAGGGTAAAGTTGAGGAATTCTAGCATGAATTTGGTTGCGATATATTTATGTTGGGATTACTTGAATATAGATGAAGTGGATGGTTAAATCATTGTGGAAAATTTACAGGAAAAGACAAAAAGGTCAAGGAAATCATTGAGCACTTTAGATTATTGGAGGATTTGAGGAATATTATTTTTCTGTTTCAAATCATTATAGGCTTGTAGAGGAGAGGTAGCTGGTCAAGTGGCTTTGTGTTTCTAGAGCTCAGTTTAGGTAAAGGGATGTACTTTTCTATGGATGAGGCTCACTATGGTTTAGTTACTTTAATACTTCGTAATAATTTTATGGGAGTTGTGTTTTAAGATAGAACTTGACTTTTTAAGTCTTGGACCTCTTGGTTCTTGAGGTCAGGTCTATCAAATTACCCAGGGCGGACTTCTTGTTTATGCAAGATGTATGCGTTGCTGATGAACTAGAACTATCATCGATGCTAATGTGGAGTCCACTATTTGTAGTTGTATTTGTGAATTTCTCCATCCTTTTGGTTGTGGGTATTTCAACTCAGCATTGCATAGGATGGCTTGCTTTAGTAGTTTAGTTAAGGGTGTTGTCTTATTTTGAACAATTGTGCTCGTCATTTTGTACTAATATCAAATATTTAAGGTTAGGCTGTGTTTTTCTGGACCTTCTTAAGCGGTTCTTTGCTAATGCCTGATATTGTTGTCTTTCCAGACACTTCTGAAATGTGTTTGGCTCATAGGAGGATTAAGCATTTTGTGATGTACTTTGAAATCCTTGTCATATATATATATATATATATTGTTTTTTTTTTTTTTGTCAGGCATTTTTTTTCTTGTCAATGTTATGTAGTTATTATCTTGTACTACTGTACTTGTAGGCTTTTCGGTTCAAACTTCAAAGTACCCTGCTAATAAATGGTTTTTGGAAGATCTGCCCATATTTAGTGTCTACATACTATTGGGATGATTTTAGAAGGCTGTGTAGATTAAGTGTTTCCGTTGACTTACATTTGGGTAGATGAGGAAGTGCAGGGTTTGCCAATTTGTTCTGAGATGGTTACTATTTTGTTGAATCTGTTTAAGGGTTGTAGTAACTAGTAACTGATAACTGGGTAAAGATGAAGGAATCTAGTGTTTATGGATGATGTATGCTGTTGCTGGTGAACTGCTACAAAATTATCTTGGAGTTGTCATTGATGTTAATGTGCAGTCAATTTGAAGTATCCTTTTGTTTGCTTTAGACCTTTCAACTCAGCTTGGCATAGAATTGCCTTCTTTAATCTAGTGTGTAGTCTAGATTTTGATCATTATATTAATCATCTTGTACTAGTGTCAAATAGTTTAGGTTAGGCCGTGTGCTTTTGAACTTTCTGAAGTGGTGCTTTGCTAATCTAATATATCATATCATATTACTAATAAATAAAGTCGGTCTCGCAGCCAGGCCACAATATAACGACACTTGGCATTCCAGTTTTGTCACGTAAGCGATAAATAGATATTATTGTGACACATATGACGGTAAGTAAGTCAATTTTAGATAGATTTTTTAAAATAAATATGTTGTATAGAGTTTTATTATGGATATACTTCTTATATTTTATATAATCAATATTAATAAAAATTATTAATACATATTCTATAACTCGATTTTATTTCCATCATAAAATTGTTTTAAATAGTTATTTAAAATAAGATCTATTTATAACATATTTAATTTATTTAATAAATAATAGAATTTGTTTATAACTCGATTCTATTTCCATTATAAAATTTGTTTTAAATAGTTATTTAAAATAATTTTAGTTTAATAAAAATAATTTCAGTTTAATAAAATATAATTTCAATTCGGTATGTCATATCTTGCATTATCAAAATGGAATATACGACTGTATATAACATTCAATCCTAAAAAATATACTAAACTTTTATCAACCAACTGGGCATCGCCCGCGCAGAAAACTAGTATATATATAAAGGGGAGTTTTTTCCCGAGTTTTTCAAAAACCACGTAAGATAAAATTTTCTTAACACGCCATGTAGGATTATAAATTTGAGTTATAGCCAATCAAATAAGAGATTTGTAATTTCTTCTAGAATTAAATAATTCAAATGCCACATAAGCAAAATTGGCGAATGAGATTTTAAAGTTAAAATTAATTTAAATATAATATATTATCTTTTGAAATTAGGAATTTTATCTAAATATATAACAAATGAGAGGAAATTCACAATTTATTTTAAAATAAAAATATTAAATGATATACTACGTACAACGAATAAAATAACAAATTTTATTATATAAATACAAAAATATTTGTTTTAAAAAACACAAATAAACTGTGCATCGCACGGGTTTCATCTAGTTTCTGCTACTGCGTTCTTTCAAGATACGTCTCAAGTGTGTAGGACGTATCGGAGGATTTTGATGCTATGGCATTTTCAAATTTCCTCACAATTTTTTTCTCTTGTATTTTTTAATGTTGTTTCTAACTTTTTCATCTAGTGCATTTGGTTCAAAGTACCCTGCTAAATATTTGTTTTCAGAAGCACCGCCCGGTTCTAATTTTTGTTTAATATCGGTATGATTTTTGAAGGCTAATTGATTAGCAGTAATAATATGTTGACTTACAATCTGGCAGATGTGGTAGAACGATGTACTATGGGTTTGCTAATTTATTTAGGGATGATTACTAAATTTTAGCTGGATCTGTTTAAAGCTTGTATTAACTTACTATGGGATAAAGATGAGGGGGTCAAGCATGAAGTGGGTTGCCAATATGCCTACTTTGGGATTACTTGATTATAGTTGAAGTGGATGGTTATATCATTATGGAAGATTTACAGGAAAAACAGAAGAGTTCTCTGGATTTGTTGAGCACTTTAGATGATTGGAGGATTTAAGGGATATTATCTTTATAGACTTGTAGAGGACAGGTAGCTGGTCAAGTGGCATTGTAATACAAGGGTTCAGCTCAGATAAGGGGACCGTTTTCGTATATTTTTCTAGGATGAGGCTCACTATGATAATATTTTGTGGGAGTTGTGTGTTTTAAGATAGAATTGACTTTTTAAGTCTTGATTCTTGAGGTCAGGTGCTCAGGTCTAACAAATTACCTGGTTTCAGCCTCCTTATAATGCAAAGACTGACCTTACATTCATATATTGACTATGATGTGAAGATAGGCAACTCCTGCCTTCTGATTTTGTTATCTCTTTTTCACTGTCAGGATTTGTTGTAGACAAGTATGTTCATGGAGTTTTTATCCTGCACTTTGTTGATCTATTTTCAATTTGCGGTTGTTGCTATGTATGCAGCCCTATGTCTAGTGTGTCCTTTCATCATTATGTTCAAAGGAGAGGTATGGTTTTCTATTGGAATAGTTTCAAGAGGTTTCTTATTAATTTTCTCCATGAATCATGCATAAAGGTGTGATAAGTTTGATTGGTACTTTCATTCTAACTTTAGTTGATACTTTCATTCTCTGTTGTGATCAATAACTTGAGCTTTTAAGCTTATGCTTTTAGCCCATTTTTTACCTTTTGGAAGGGTATGCAAGCAGCAGCGTATAATGTAGTCTTCAGGACTTCCTAGCTGCTTTATACAGTTGCTAGTAAAGAAACAAGAACAAATAGGCAGTTTGAAATGCTGTGCCAAACAGAGCCTTAGTGCTTAAATGTAGTATTTTAATCAAGTACTAAGGTTTTGTCCTGGTGAGGAAAGTGAGACTATATTTTGGAAGTTGTCCTTGAATGTAGGGCAGTTTTATTTTGTAAAATGTTCATGAATTTTGTTTTCCTCTCAATTTCTTTGACTTTGGGTGTTGCTAAGGAGTGGCGACCACTTGTAATTACTCTTTTCCCTACGTACATTGGGGTGAGAGAGATATATACAAGTAGAATCGAGAATTCATGATGCTAAATTGCTAATCAGCAAATGTTAAATTGCTAATCGAGAATTAATGCTAAATTGCTAAGGAGTGGCAACCGTGGTCAGCCACGTTGTTGGACTTCCCAAGCCCAAAAGCGCTGCCGTGGAGAAGTTAGATGATCATTTACCCACTAGCCTAACTTCTAACAACAATGAGGGTTCGAATATCGAGGAGGGGAACAAGTTACCTGGGAGAAATTTAACTACCATTGTATTCGACGAAGTGGAATCCGTAGGTTCTAACGAAGAAGACCCCATGACTATTGAATCCGATCATGTGCAGTCATCTCCACCACTCACTAGCTTCATGTTCTCCGCCACGTCAAGAAAAAATGGAAGGCCAATCAGGTCAAGGGTGAAGAACAAGAAAGGTAAAAGATATTTTACTTGGTTTTGCAGGATTAAGAAACGCAAGGGAACGAGTTTGGAGCAACTTAGGGCTAGTTCTGGCAATGGATATCCTCAACCCCCTTATTTGTATTGTCAAGCAGTCCTAGCGTTTGTAACCTCAATACCCTTTTTAGTGATTGTATTAGTTTGGTAAAGAGGTTTAAACTTTCTCGTTATTGTATTGAGTCAGTTAGGAGCTAGTCTCTTTTTTGGACCAATATATAAAAAAAAAAAAAAATAAATAAAAAAAAAAAAAAAATATCCTTATGCTGAAATACTATAGGATTATCAATTTTAGAAGCCAAGTTTATGGGAGTACTTAAACAATTGTCAGTTTTATTACTTGCAATTGCAAAACAGAATTCTGCTAGGTTTGTATTCTTGTCCAACCCTATTTTCCCTTGTTATTTTTGGAATCTTTTGCACAACCCTTAACTGAGTTTTTTTAAGGAGCGTAATATTTTAAGATTACGTTATCGTGGTATTAGGAGCTACATTCAATCCATACTCAAAAAAAAAAAAAAAAAAAAAAAAAAAAAAAAAATCAAAGGTGTTCTGTCCTTTATATAGTGTTTCTTAGCTTGGCCTGCTTTCAATCAGCTGTTTGTATCCTAATGTCCTTGGCTGGGACTTGTGTTTGGTTAGCTAATCAGCAGAATTCTAAGTGCTGCCTTTGCCTGATATTTTGTATTACGTTATTTATGCTTTGGGGGTACTCTTACTCTTTGAATCAGTATGCCATGTTGTAGACTTGTAGTTTAAAGAACCAAACTATACTTTGATTCTTAAATTTTGGGGGAAATCATGGAATAATAGCAAATAGTGGAGCATTGTAGTGAAATTTCGCAGGGTTACTTTTCTCTTTCTCTCCATCTTTAGCATTCGCGAAATTATCAGGCTAACTACCTTTTCCATGGCTGGATCTGGCCACAGGGAGGGTTGCACATAGATGCTGTAGCAGCACTTTGTTTCTCACATAGAGAGCTTACCTCCATCTCTTAGCAGGTAAGCTTTCTTTCAAATTCCCGACGCCGCTGCTCTAAGCAGCCTTTTGAGGATGGATGCGGCCAATGCTGTATGTTTTGGTGGTGGTTACACTATTGGCAATCGGGCAGTTGGGAATTAAGTAGAAATGGAGGGAGATTATAGTATGGAAAAAGTCCATCCAAGAGAAGTTATGATATGTTTGTTAGAGAGGGGAATAGTCTTAATATGATCAAAACCTATTTGACAATATACTTTGTTAGAGGATAAAGGCACCAACAAACTTTCAATGTACTACAAGTATTATTGCTCTTTCCGTCTCTCTAAAATTGCACTAGTGAAATATGATTACTTTTTAAAGTTTTGGTTGGATGGAGTTGATGATAGAGGGATTGATGAGACTTAAAATAGTGTATGTGAGAGTAAAATTGTGGTCCCTTATGAGTGGTATGGAAAACTTTCCATGATGCCCAATATATCAAGGCACAAGCGATGTAACAAGTTAGAAAGAAATCGATGTTGTCTTAAGAGTGGCGAAAGGAGTTTATTTTACTAACCTTATGCCAAACCACCCTAGCGTGTAGCGTCCCATAATCAACCCAACTGAAGAGAAACAAAGGTGAGTGTGTTGTATCATCAAGTCGAAGTTTTGTGGTAGCTAGCTGGAACAACTTGATTAAAGTGGAGTTGATAATCACTAGCTTAAAGAAGTTGGATATTGACAACCTGTACAATCATCATGAATTCTTGATCATTAAAACATATGTAGATGGCCTGTAAGCCTATGATAGTGTTGCCCAGAACAATTCTCTATTTGTATAGTAAATATCTAAATTTTAAGGCAAATTCAATGGTTATGCTACATGAAGTTGTGAACGTGCCATATACAAGGAGACCTATGCCATTCAAATAAACAATGATTATTTAACAGTAATAAAATTGAAGAAAAAAAAAAAAAAAAAAGGCAATGTGTCAAATTGATGCTTTTCTGGAAAGATAGAAAACTAGTGTCTTCAGGTCTTAATTGTATATACTCCATACAAAATACAACCTTGGTTTCGACTTTTGATGCATCTCACATCGAAACTACATCAACAATCATAGGACAACAATCGAATCTGAATCAATTCTAATGTCAATTCTAATGTCATTTTTTTTTTGGTTCATATGAGCCACTAGGGCGGGTATGAGAATCGATCCCAGGATCACCTGGAACCGGGAGGAAAGCTCTTACCAACTGAGTTATTCCTCACTCTCAATTCTAATGTCATTTTGATTGTACCTAGACATCTAAGTATGGAATATATATTCAGGTACATTCATTTGTATAATAAATGTGTTGCTACACTAGAATTCAATACATTAGTTTAAAAATACTTGTAACAATTTATCTCTTAACAGTAATCTACGAAGTATTTAACAAATATCTAACATGAAATTTAATAATATGCAAATACACATTACATTAGGAATTTAGGTAGTGAAAAATAGGGTTGTACACCGGTCTAAAACCGGACCGGGACCTGATAGGACCGAAACCGAAATCACTTGTTTTTGAAGACCAGAGACCGGACCTGAATCACCCGGTCCGGTCTGGTTTCGGACCTGATGGACCTGATTTGTTGCTTCTTTTATTTAAATGTTATTGCTACATAATATGAATTTAAATCTAAAATTATATAAAATAAATGTGAAATTGATGAATTACCTGCTACACTTATACATATACAATATGAAATTATGTATTTACAGATATATCAAAACACAAATGAAATTCACTAAAAAAAATAAAAGAAAATTAAAATCTAAAAAATTAAAATTAGAAAACTTCTCATATAAAACTGGAACCATTCGTTGATGAATCTAAAGCAATAAAATACAAAGAAAAACAAAGTGTTGTGAATCATTCGTAGCTGGGCTAGAACCGAAGGTTGTCGAGTCGGATTTTGCCGATTGCATTGCGTACAAAGCCGTAGTAGAAATTGTTGATTTTGCTAGGGTGATTCTCCCTACTAATGAGAAATATTTTGATTTCCAACCAACGAGCCTCCTATCTATTTTCTCACAAAGGTAAGAAAAGGTCTCTTTAGTGACCCTACTATTAGCGTAGGCATCCCTAAATAGACTCCAAAATCAGTTGTGGCTTTAATTCTAAGTACCTCACATATTCTAGCTTGATCATTGGAAGAAACATCTGTTGAGAAGTAAACCCTTGATTTAGGGAGACTTACTTTTTGTCCAGAGGCCCTGAAGAACCTTGCAAAGTCATTTATCACAAGGGCTTGTTCAACCGATGCTTCTCCAAATAGGACAATGTCACCGACAAAAAATAAATTAGAGAGTATGGGCCCATTTCTATTTGCTCGGATTGGCTTCTAGTTTCCATTGATGATTTCTTCTTCAATCACTTGATAAAATCTTTCCATGCACATTACAAATAGGTATGGAGAAAGCGGGTCACCTTGTCGTATTCCTCTCGTGGGAAAAAATTCCTATGTAGGCTCACCGTTCCATAGCACCCTCATGGAAGGCGTGGTAACACATTCCATAATAGCATGGATTAGGTGGATTGGAAGGTTCATTTGCACCAAAGTATCACGAATAAAATCCCATTTTAGCCTATCATAGGCCTTTTCAAAGTCTATCTTCAAGGCCATGAATCCTCTTCCTCCTTGCTTATTTTTCATAGCATGAATAACTTCCTGAACTATGACTATCCTAGCTTTTTTTTTGCACGCTATGCGTGCTTAAAAATTGCGAAAAAATTATTACTCCTAATCTGAATATGAAACTCTTTAAATTTTTGGTTTTGTAATTGTTTTAGTTATATCAAATCATCAATTGACTTTCAATCATAAATTATCAATTTATTTTTTAATTACCAAGTTGCTAACAAATTCGCCATTGAATTGACGTTGAAGTCGTTATGGTGTGAAGGTTTATTTGTGCAACTGTACATTTGAAATTTTTCACTTGTTTGAAAGAATTATTCAATTGTAAATTTAAAATTTTTCAATTGTTTGAAAGAATTGTGCAATTGTAAATTTAAAATTTTTCAATTGTTTGTAAGAATTATGCAATTGTAAAATTGGGTTGATTAGTATTTTAGGTTGTAAATATTTCTATCCGTGATTACTGTTTTAATTCAATTTTAGTTGACTTATTTGTGTTCATTGAATTTTTTTTTTTTTGGCAAATATTATTGTTCTGATTCAATTTTAATTGACTTATTTGTGTTGATTGATTTTTTTTATTTTGGAAAAGATTTGTTTAGTGAAGGGAAAGGGTCGGGTGGTAAATTCAAGTGGACACCACCACCACCTCCCCCCTTCCCTTATATAATAGAGATTATCGGTGATTTGACGTCCAGGTACAAAACTTGCTTGAGTGTTTGAGACAAGTGTAGGCAGAATGGGTTTTATTCGATTAACAATAGCTTTGGAAATGATTTTATAGGCCACGTTACAAAGACCAATTGGTTTGAATTGTGAGGGTTAATCTGGGTGGTCAGATGTTGAGGCATTCCTCTACCTTCAAGAACATTCATAACCATTTGATAGACTTGATCTTTATTAAAAAATTCCCAATTTTTATGGTAGAAAATGGCTTGAAATCCATCCGGCCCTGGAGCCTTTAACGCACCAATCCCATTAATTGCAACATCAATATCAGCTTGAGTCCATGGTCTAGTGATATCTGACCACAATTGAGGAGACAGCTCCGGAAAGATGTCACTAAGAACACAATCCATAACAGCTTCCCCATCTTCAGTGAAAAGATCTGCACAAAAATATTCTTCACCCTTTCTTTTTCATGCTACCAAACACCATCTTTGTCCTTCATAGCTGCAATTCTATTTCTCATCTGCGCATGATAGTGCTCAAATGAAAGTAACTTGTGTTCCTATCTCCATCATTAATCCAATCAACTCTTGCTTTTTGGTACCATAAAGTTTGTTATTGGTCTAAGACCTCATCAAGCTCATGCCTCAATTTAGATTCAAGCTTAATCAAGCTCCTATTAGAGCTAGTGGATAAAGCACGTTGGATGCCTGCAATTCTGGCCATGAGCTGCTTCTTTTTACGAAATGTTATGAATAAATCACGGTTCCATATTTGAAGATCCTCTGGCCATGAGCTGCTTCATTTTCCCAAGTGCTTGAATCAGATTGGAAGATATGTCCCAATTGGAGTCAACAAACCTCTTGAAATTTTCATGAGAAAGCCACGCCGCTTGAAATCGAGACAGTGGTCACTTTGGACAATAGGTAGATGCTTCATTTGGGCATTTTCAAAGCGAAGACTCCAATCCGTATTACAAAGGGCACGATTAAGTCTCGCACTTCTCCTTGTATTAACAGAGTTGCCTCATGCCCATGTATGAGCTACTCCAGAAAATTCTATTTCAATCAAGTTCATATCATCAATCCATTCGTTAAAACGAGCCGCCCTTCTCCAAGTATCATTTCAATATCTTCTTCTTTCTCACCCATATCTTGTCTCATTGAAGTCCCCAGCAATGAGCCAGGGTTTATTATGCTTTGAAGCATATTCTTTCAATTCCTCCCATAAAGTTTGACGTTTAAAGGGGCCTGGACTTGAATACACAGTAGTAAAAATCCATGGGATTTCACCAACACGATAGATTTCCAATGTAATATATTGGTTCCCATAAATTATTGGATTGATCGAAACTTGGTCAGGGTGCCAGTAGACCCAAATCCCACCAATGAAACCTTGCGCATCAACATGAGTGTGACCATTAAAACCAAGAGCAGAGGCGATTCTTACAGCACAATCACCCCCCATATGAGTTTTAACCAGGGTTAAAATTTTAGGCCTATGGATTTGCATTAGTTCTTTCAAGACTCGAAGAAATTCACGACTTCCAGCTCCTTGCACATTCCAAATCATATTGGATAAAGCCTCGGCATTATTGATGATATTTGGATTTTGAGAAACCATGGATAACAGGGAAGAAGGGATATGATATGTATGAATCAACAACTAAGCGATTGACTCGCATAAGTTCAATTGGAACTTGTACTGTTGTCACCAATTCTGATGGCTCTGGCATGGGTTCGAACCACGTCTGAAACTTCACCTCCATTATGTGAAATAGGGGGTGAAGAATGCAATGGTATAGGTGGTTCATGGGCCTCCCCAAACAAAGGGTTTTCTCTGGTGGAATGTGGAGGGGGGTCACATTCCATGGACTCAGAGACATGGGAATGTTCAAGTTGAGGGTCAAAAGTGTTTAGCTTGTTTATGGCAAGGTTTAGTGAATGAGGAATAATGGTGGCTTGGTGTGGTGGCTGTGTAAAATCGTGGCCTTGTTGAGATGGCTGGGAATAGGTGGCTTGAGCAATGAGCTTGGTAGGGCAGGTTGAAGATGGCTTCATATTGCTTGGATGAGTTCTCTTTTCCTTTGAGTGTATGGTTAATTTTTTACTTAGGGCTGTTAAGTTGAGCAAAATTGGTGACCTCAGTCAATGGTTGTTTCTGTTCCAGGGATCCAGCTTAAAAGGAAATTGAAATGCTGATCAAAAGGAACCACATCCACCTTCCTGATTCTTCTAGTTTCTTCTAGAAGTAGTTTGTTACACACCGCATCAGTTTGTTACAATGCTGATGTAATAAGCCTTATTTATGAGGTCATAATTATGTAATGTAGCTAAATGTACATAATGTATATATATAGCTTGCTCCTGTAATATTAAATGATGATTTTCATTCTCTCAATAATACAATACCTTAATCTACTTTCTCTCTTCTTTCTCTCCATTACATACTGCATTCTTCTTCTTGTTGTTTACTTCTGCAACTTAATCAAACTATTATCACAGTTTGTACATGGTATCAGAGCTAAACCAGGTATATTGCGTCTGTTTTCTCTTGATTTCTTCTTCTTTCCTTTGTTATTCTTCTCTTTTTCATCATCTTCATTATGTTTGAATCACCGACCTCAAGCTTCAGAGCAACAATCTTCTGTTCTTGCTTCTAACAATGCTGTCAACTATGATGATCCTTATTTCATCTCTAATTCTGATTCTAGCACACAAAATCTTGTTGTGCAACTTTTCAATGGTTCTAACTATGTTAATTGGAGTCGTGCTGTAACAATGGCTTTAGGATCCAAGAATAAGTTTGGTTTCCTTGAGGAAAGTATCTCTCAGCCTAATTCTTCTTCACCTGATTACAATAAATGGATCAGAAATGATTACTTGATCTATTGCTGGATTTTGAGGTCTATTGAACCCTCACTTGCTGAAGGTTTCATGTTTACTACATCAACTGCTGAGCTTTGGGATGAGATCAAGCACAGGCATGGCAAGTCTAATGCACCTCGTTTATTTGATCTTCTTAAGCAATTGATTTTTGTGCAACAAGGTGATAGTTGTGTTGCCGAATATTATAATAAGTTGAAGAAGGTTTGGGATCAACTCCAAGTGCTCGAGGAAATTCCTCAATGTAATTGTGGTGTCATGAAATCTTGTGCTTGCAACATTCTTAAGAAAATGTTTAAGTATCAACAACTCTGGAAATTGATTCAGTTTCTTTCTGGATTACATCGTAAATATGATCAGGTTACTGTGAATATACTAGTATGGATCCTCTGCCTACTGTTCTCAAGGCCTATCATATTCTGCAGCAGGTTGAGAGTCAGACTTCTTTGAATATTGTTTCACTTATACCTGAAGTTAGTGCTCTAATGAGCAACAGGTCTTTTGCTAACAAAGGCAATCAATCAATTTCTCCTGTAAAGAAGAATTTTAAGAAAGGCAGTTGAGTTAATTTCTTTCTGATCCAAGGATACCA
This sequence comes from Chenopodium quinoa, assembly GCF_001683475.1. NCBI lineage: Eukaryota > Viridiplantae > Streptophyta > Magnoliopsida > Caryophyllales > Amaranthaceae > Chenopodium > Chenopodium quinoa. The sequence goes on along the minus strand of NW_018744996.1, from coordinate 739,689 downwards.
CATCTTAATGCTGCAATGCATGTTCTTAGATATCTTAAAGGTACTCTGAACTATGGTTTATTCTATGCTGCTGATATACCTTTGAAGTTGACTGCTTTTTCTGATGCTGAAGGGGGCACTTGCGCCTTCTCTACTAAGTCTTTAACTGGCTTTTGTGTGTTTCTTGGTTCTTCTTTGATTCTTGGAAGACTAAGAAACAGAAGACTGTCTCTAAAAGTTTTACTCAGGCAGAATACAGGAGCATGAGCTACACTGCAAGTGAAATGGTCTAGATTCATGCTCTTCTGCATGACTTGCATGTTTCTATTCCTAAGATAATTGATTTGTTCTGCGATAATACAACTGCTCAACATATAGCTGAGAATCCTATTTTTCATGAAAGGACTAAATATTTAGATGTTGACTGTCATTATGTGAGAGATTAATATCTTGCTGGTTTTTTAAATCTTTTGGATGTTAGGTCAGCTCTTCAATTGGCTGACATTATGACCAAACCCCTTGGTGAAGATCAACATCATCTTCCGTCATCCAAGCTGGGTTTGTTGTCTACACACCCCTCTTCCAACTTGGATGAAAAAAACAGACCAAAGATTACATCTAATCATTAGTAGTTGGGTACCCTTGTGCCACAACCAAAGAGGATTTACAAAAACGTCAGTATGATATATGTGTAGTAGCAAGGTGGCAAACAACATAGAAAATATTTCGCAACATGATTGATTGGATTTAAATTAATTTGATGTACACGACATATATGAATATTTAATTTAACTCTCTTGTTTGATGTGCCCAACACATTAACAACAATATAAGTTTTATTAACTTAAATTTAATCTTTATTTATTTTATTTGACGCACTAGTTTGTTCTAGGTATTTCGATCATTAGGTATTATATATGAGGGAGCCCCACTTCCTCAGTATGAGGAACACTTTTGTTCCTCATAATGGCATTTTGGAAAATAATGTGATGTTTTTCACTTGTGGAGACCGCCTATGTGTAATGAGTGGAACCATCATATCTTGACACATACCCTATGAGGAACAAAACCTATTTCTCACAATTAAAGACAGGTAATTCCCCATTATATATAATTAATCTACTAAAAAGTTAGCGATTAGAAGATTATATATTATATAATTTCACTCAATGATGCACTAATAGAATCTTATTATGTAATCATATGACTGATATGAGTTTGCATGGCGGCAATGCAAACTGGCAACAATACATGAAAATGTATCATGGCTTATATATATGCCAACTTTGAAACCATTAGGCGGTTAGTCGGTAATGTACCTATCGATAATTAGTTCAGTAGGAAAGTCTCTCGTCAGTCTATGGCAGAAATTGAGAAGGAGAAGAAGGTGAAGGAAGGTCTGCTCTCTTCCCGAAGAACTAGAATGCCAAGGTATTATGACTCAAGCTCCATCAAGTTGGGGCCACCTGAAGAAGCTCGCAAGTTGTCCTTCTCTTCTCCATCACCTAAAGCTCTGGCTAAAACACCTCAAGCTACGGAGGCTGCTCTAATGAGGGTCATAGATGAAGCAAATTCCAGAGAAGTGCTTCGTCTTAAGAGGGTAGCATGGAGTGATACTTCTCAGCCTACGGGTGTGGAACTATTACATAAGGCGAGTAAAGAGCAGCTCAATCCTGATAGCGAGGTGGCTGAGATGGAACATGATCTTGTGCTAAAAACGAATGTAATTGTGAAGGGTAAGAAAAGAGTAAGGAGGAAGGGGGAGGAGTACTTGCTAATTGGGTGGACAGTTAAACAGCTCTAATGAGGTTTATTCACCTATTGGGACTGCTCAGAAAAGGTCTTTTGATTCTTTAGCTAGAGAAGATGGGGTGTTTGAGGAGTTACAGCAAAAAAAAACAAAAATTTGATCGTGACACAAGTGCCGGAGATGGGGTAAATCGAGTAGAGGGTGTTGGAAAATACCAACCCCTCAAACAGAAATGAAACTCTAGTGCTGGAACTGCCGGAGAGCCGGCAACCCCCGGAAAGTGCGTGCACTTCGTTACTGGAGTCGCACTTTGAGCCCCGATGTCGTTTTTCTTTCTGAAACGATGAATGATAGTAGAAGATCGGAGAAATTAAAATAAAGATTTGGTTTTGCTATGGCAAATGGAGTAGACAATAGGGAAAAATCTGGTGGATTATGTGTTTATTGAAGGGAGGGTGTTGATTTTTCTATGGTATCCTTTTCGGATCATCACATTTGTGGTGATGTGACTGAAGTTGGAGGTAGGAAGTAGAGGTTCGTGGGTATTTACAGGTGGGCTGATAAAGCACTCAAAGAGAATACTTGAAAGCTTATTCGTGAGTTATTTGTGGATTCTTCATATCCTATTGTTTTTTGTGGTGACTTTAACGAGATTGTTAGTGGGAATGAGAAGTCAGGAGGTGTAATTCGAGAGCAAAGAGCCATGGATGCTTTTCGAAGGGTTCTTGATGCATGTAGTCTCAAAGACTTGGGTCACGATGGGTCTTGGATGACTTGGGAGAAAGGCACTACTCCGGAATCTCTGGTGCGTGAGAGGTTAGACCGTTTCGTTGCTTGTGACAGTTGGGTTTCTTGGTTCAAAGAGACGCATGTTTAACATTTGACCAAGTACATGTCAGACCATGTGGCTATTTTATTGCATACTGAGGCTCGGGCAAAAGCAAAAAAGTCAAATCGTAAGCGCAGGTTTTATTTTGAGACCTGTTGGATGCTCAAAGAAGGAATTGAAGATGTTATCAAAGATGCGTGGGCCAGCTCTAGACACTTGATTATGCCCCAAAAGCTTGATACAGTAGCTACTAAACTCACTTTGTGGAGTAAGGGATGCCTTTGAGAACTTGGGAAAACAAATAGCTAATGTAGAATGGGCTCTCAAAATTGCTCAAAATGATAAGGGGGCTAGTCCGAATTTTTCTGAATGTAAGCGGCTTGAGGGTATTTTGGATGACCTTCACAAAAAAAATGAAGCATATTGGTACCTTCGCTCAAGAGTGTCGGAGATTAAAGATGGGGATCGAAATACGAAGTATTTTCACCACAAATCCTCTCATCGGAAGAAAAGAAACTACATCAAGGGCCTTACCGAGTCTGAGGGTGTAGGAGGGAAGAGACAAATCCAGTTGAAAAAATTATTCTGAGTTATTATGGCTCCTTATTTGCGGCAGGAGAATCCAATGAGTAGTTGGTGGATGAGGTTCTATCAAGTGTGCCGAGTTTAGTCTCGGAAGGTATGAATATTTCTCTTTGTCGTTCTTATTCAAAAGATGAAATTTTCGCAGCTTTATCTCAAATGAATCCTTGTAAAGCCTCGGGGCCGAATGGTTTACATGCTATTTTTTATCAGAAATATTGGCATATTGTTGGTGATGATGTGACAAATTTTGTGAACAATGTTATTTCTAGTAGAATCTCTTCCGATCATGTTAACAAGACCAATGTGGCTCTTATTCCGAAAGTGAAGAACCCTACTTGCATTTCCCAATTAAGACCTATTGCTCTCTGTAATGTGTTATATAGCTAGCCTCAAAATCTGTAGCAAATCACCTTAAACCTCTTTCTCAAGGGATTGTCACAGAAAATCAGAGTGCCTTCGTTCCGAAGAGATTAATCACAGATAATGCTCTAATTGCTCTTGAGGTTTTTCATACTATGAAAAGAAGATCTACAAGTCGTTGTGGCTCCATTGCGATGAAATTAGATATGAGCAAAGCTTACGATAGGGTGGAATGGGAATTTCTCCGGAGATTACTGACTAAGTTGGGTTTTGCCGGAGCTTGGGTTGATTACGATCATGATATTTGTAATGACTGTTCAATACTCTTTCATCATAAATGGCGAGCCCTCACAATAGAAATACTTGAGGGATCTTACTAAATTCCGATCCTCTTATTATAAATTTTTCAAATATCAACTTTTAACCGAAGATATTCATGGTCATATATGTTCATTGAAAACCGCACAACTGCAAAGTGAGTCGAACTTTCAAGAACGGATAGAGTACTTTTTTATGGGTTTTTTTTATTTTTATTTTTTGAATCGAACGGATAGAGTACTTAAATTAACAAAAGAAGTTAAATAGAAAAATGTAATAGCGCTTTTTTTGGCCCGTGCAATAAGTTCACACACATCAAAACACTAACCAGGTAACTCCTGAACGACCAAGTGACCTCTGACCAGCCAAGTGACCCCTGATCGGATAACTCCCGACTGATAGAATAATCCCTAATCGAGCAATCCCTAACCGATCGAAGAACTCCTAACCGAGTAACCTTGACCTCACTTTGTGATCAGCTACATATGAAAATTTATGAAAGCTTAAATAGTATCGTAATAATTTCAAAATATTGATTATTGAATTTAGAAGAAAACAAAATTCATATAGAGTATATAGAAATGGACGGATGGAGTAAAGCCGTCCAAAAATGGATTAACATCTCTCCTTTTCCGGATAACATTGTATGGGCTGTCAGGTAAAAATCACGTGATGTTGCACTTGATGGTGAGTGTTTGGGGTGCATTTCAAATTGTTTCATAAAAGATTTGCTAGTTGCTCGCACGTCCGGAGCATGTGAATCATATGATAGTGTAACATGAATATGAATGAATGAACTTGCTTGGAAATTGGAATTGACTTTGCTCTACTCTTTTACGTCAAGGGACTCCTACCCATTAAACTAATATTTCGTCATCACTTCAAAACTTTAGGCTTTGTTCTCTTTAGTTTATGTTCACTTGTTTTGGGCTAACTCTTATAAACTTAAATATCATTAAGTTAATTTGAAGGTAAACAAGATTTCGATAATGGGGTTGTTTGGCAATGGACGGTTAACTTTTGGTTGTCCGTTGATTTGCTTGGCTTGTTTGATCAGATTGAAATATTAGCTTGGCTTTTTAAGTTGAAGACAATTGTTTAAAAAAGTGTGGCAAAATTAGTTATAACTGTTAGTTGTATATTAGAGAAAAAGTGAGTCAACAAGCCAAAAATCAATAGAAAAAACTACTTTTATTGGTGTTTAACTTTTGGCTAAAAAGTCATCTTAAAAGCCACAAAAAAAAACCAACAATCAAACATATTTTATGGCTATTTGACCAAACTAAAAAGTCAAAAGTGGCAAAAAGTTATTTTGTCAAACACCCCCAATTTGAGTTCAAGGTCAAGTATTCAATTCAAATCACATCCACAAGTGAATTCGAGTTGCTCGAGTTTAGCAAGTTTAATAACTAACTTTTAAGGAGGACAAGATTATATAAGTCTATTAAAAAAAAAATTAAGTATGATAAGATCATATAAGATTTTCTTTTTAAGGATTTGTATGTCCACATTCGAACCGTGGATTTAGATATGAAATTATTGGATCCTTAGATCAAATTTCTAATCCAAGTTCAAAACATAGCATATGAATCTAAATGCATTAGAATCCGATCCACATCTAACCCGTTATCATTGAAATGTTTTTACCTCATTACTTGCATAGTTGCATTTCATTATAAGTCAAAACACACTTTAGTGTGGAATGGTTACACACATATTCGATGCATTATTTTTTACATAGGATTTCCATATCCAAAAGATTAGTACGGAATACAATGCAAGATGTAAATAAGAAAATTAGTAAACTATTAAGAAATTAGTAGTATCCAATGTGGGATTTGCATTGCCACCATGTAGTGGGACAATTGATCATGACAGCCAACACAACAAATCATGAACAATGTTTTTTTCGAGTAATTAATTTACTAAGCATAATTATCTAAATAATTCAACAATTATTTGTATTACTATTTCTTACTAACTTCGTCGGTGTGTAAGTGTGTCGGTGAATTTAATCTTCTCTCTTTATTTCTTGGATTTTCTTTAACATTTTGATTTCCCTTTTAAAGAGTTGACCAAGAATTTGGGAGAATAATGAGAGAATAATTGATTCGATGATTTTTGTCCCTGCCGTAGCAAGCAACAAGACAAAGTCTATATGCGTTTTCTGATTGAGAATATGTGCAATTTTCATTTGTTTCTACTATAATAACTAAGACTATATTTCATTAACCAAAATATAATAAGTTGCTTTAATCAAAATTAGTACAAGTATGGCACAAAATGATTATTTTTGAATTGATATGATCGTCTAATTTGTATATAATTACATTTGATTGAATATGGTTTTATATAAGAAGGTACAATAGCATTAAGTGTATCTTGCAAGTATCTAATATTATTAATTCAAAATTGAAGATATTTGACAATGAACAAACAATATGATCGGGTCTGAATTACTAGGCCTAACCTTACTTCAACCTCTTTTTAAATAACTTACCTTGACATTGGTGTTTAGTGTAATTTTTGTAATGTTAGACTTACAATACCTTTTATTTACAAATACAACTAGCTACCATGCTTACAAAGGCAACTTTGAGTAAAGGTATACCACTAATTTTACTTCGTTTTTTAGGTTTGGGCAGATTATTCCCTCCAATAATTAACATGTATATTGTATCTGTTTGGCTTGACTAACCTTCTTATTTTAATAAAATTTTGGGAAATTTTTTTAAGTTTGTAATACATATTTAGACAACTTTAACCTTCATGCGAATGATGCCCCGTCGTTATTGAATGTAGGGAATCTCCTCACTCAAAAATTAGATTTGAGTTAATATTTTTCCCCCTTGGTGAAAGAGTCATTTCTTATAGTGTAAGTCAACCTTTTGGCTGTATTTCAACCGTGATCATCTCTACATTAATGTAGTTAACATATCTTATACAACAAATTTTTTTTTTGTAGCCTCAACACCAATGTTCAAACCTATTCATTAATTGAAAACGTACTAGCTTAGGTTCCTTCATCAATACCATGAAGATCGAGACATGCATCTAAAGTCATTTAAGATATATACTTGTACGCAAGCACATATCTAAATTCTAAAATCATTACTACGTACAAGTGTATAACCTAAAGTTGTCAACGTACTTAATTTGGCGATAACCACCCAGTTGCTTATTAAATATATGATGACAATCTACAATTGCTACCAGCTCACTAAGAGGTTGGTGATTCAAGAAATTAAAACGACGTTGTAGTTGTTTTCAAAATATATATATATATATATATATATATATAATATATAAAAAAAAAAAAAATATATATATATATATATATATATATATATATATATATATAATATATATATTATATATATATATATATATATATATATATTATATATATATATATATTATATATATATATATATATTCTTATACACCTTATAATAATTTTCTCTTGTTCATTATTACACATAAAACAAAAGGATATTTTAAACATGTCCTTATGGATCTTACTTAAGTTTAAGTGAGTAAGTGATACATTAAACATTTCCATTGCTAAACATAAAAAGCAATTCTAATGAAGTACTACCTCCGTTAAATGTTATTTGCAACTGTGGAATATTTTATATCTCACAAATAATATTTTAAAGTTACACTAATATTTAACGGATGTAGTATATTACACTACGGTTGCGTGGAAATTCTTAATTTATTGCATACTTGTATAAATTTTCACTAATAACTCATAATATTTTACTTTTAAAGACTAACATGAAATAACTTGTCCAAAAAAAACATGAAATAAAAATAATGATCATTAAAGAAAGAGAGTCACGTAACACCAAAATGATATGAAGAACCCATGTACTCCGTAATAAATAATACGAAGTAAGGGCTAAGGATAAAGAGAATAGTTAGTACACGTTATTAAACAATCATGCAACAAATATTATGATAATTAATAATAGTTTAATATACGAAGTAACAATTAATATAATAAAGAGGAATTGAAGTACAAGTAGTATGAGATTTTCAAGCATATTAATAGGGTCTTAATTTGTGACGGTTCATTTAATTTACAGCAAGCCATGAGGTGAGGTGACAACTTGGATAATTGCGTTCATAGATTTTGCATCAATAAGGCACTTTATTATGATTTCTTGGAGCTTGGGTTCATAGATTGTGCATGGTTGATCCTTTGTTCATTTGTTATACAGGATCTATAGTTTTAAAATAAACTTGTTATTGTTATGATCAATGCCACGAATCGTTACATTCAATTTGTAAGTTAAATCATATTATATTATAATGATATTGTCAAACAATTGAATCTTATAAATCTAAATTATAAAGAAGAATGTAAGAGTATTAAGTTTTATAGAGAGTTCAAATCATTTGTATAGAATTATGCAAAAACTAGTGAAATTTGACTTAGACATGCCGCATGCAAGTTATAAGCATTACACGAGCACATTAATGTGCATACCGAGTTGTGGATCGAGCTCGGGCTGTCATTTTTTAGGAGAAGCATGATAAGTCATGGTTTAAACATGTCCTTGTCGATCTTACTTAAGTTTAAGTAAGTGATACACAAAACATTTCAGTTGCTAAAAATAAAAAGTAATACTAATGAAGTACATTATACTTACACGGTTTCGTGGAAACTCTAAATTTAACATAATTGCATATAAATTTTCACTAATTACTCATAATATTTTACTTTTAAAGAATAACATGAAATAACCTGTCCAAAAAAAATATGAAATAAAAATAATACTCATTAAATAAAGAGAGTCACGTAACCCCAAAATAATATGAAAAATTCATATAATAACAAGAGATAAGGATAAAGAGAATAGTCGGAACACGTTATTAAACAATCCTTCAGCAAATATTAGGAAATTCAAAAAATACCACCTACTATTGTACTCATTTTAATAATACCACCAAAACTTTTTCAAAACATCAAAAACTCCCACCACTTTTCTCAAACCCACTATAGTGATGTCACCCTATTCCATTTCCCTCCATTCCTCCTTTTCTTCTCTCGATTCTCAGTCTTCTCTTCTTCTTCTCTTCTTAAGCCTTCAATACGTACTATGCTCACCCACCAAAATTATTCCTCAAATAAACAAATTTTTCATTGTTTTCTCTCTCACTCTCCTCCTTCCTTCTCAAAATTGAGTCTTCATCATTGTTGTCTGAAATTTAGCTCAGGGGCAGGGGGGACGACCAACAGCAAAACACAACTACAACATTGGGTTCAACCTGGTCCATGAAGTGAGAAAGGAAATAAGATATGCACACTTACATATTTTCCAACCATATACCAGATCCTTGCAAAGCAAAAACCTAAGATCAAATTGCAACTTTAATTAGCAGTAAGTGGAAAAATAAGAACCAATCATTCATCTAACTAACCCCATAATCCAATCTCCAATTTTAATTTACAAACCCTAATTTCAATTGAAAAACTCGGCGCTCAAATTGATTTCATAAACCCTAATTAACATACCTTTTTGATGACATGATTTTGCCCACGGTTTTGCATTTTCGCTTGGGTTGAAGAAGAATTTGGCGAATTAAACCCTAAATTGGCTTAGGAGAATGGTAATTTGACAATAAGGAAGAGAGAGGGAAGTAGAAGGAAGAACAAGGGAGAGTATCATGAGAAGAGAGAGGGAAATTAAAGGGAAAGTAGTTAGTGGGGGGCCATAGGGACGTCGGAGAGTGGTGGGAGTTTTTGATGTTTTGAAAAAGTTTTGGTGATATTATTTATTTTTATTTTTAAAAAAAAAATATTAACAATTTATAGAATACAGATCGGGTTAAAGTACAAGTATTATAAGATTTTTCAAGTGTATTAACAGGGCCTTAATTTGAGACGGTTCATTTAATTTATAGCGAGCCATGAGGTGAGGTGACAACTTAGATAATTGGGTTCATAGATTTTGCATCAATGCATGGTTGGTCGTCCGGATCATTTTAAAGTGATTGACATTTGCTAATGAATTATTGTGTTTGATGAGGCACTTTATTATTCTTGGAGCTTAGGTTCATAAACTGTGCATGGTTGATCCTTCGTCATTTGTTGTAGAGGATCTATAGTTTTAAAATAAACTCGTTTTTGGTATGATCAATGCCACGAATCGTTATATTTAATTTGTAAGTTAAATTATATTATATTATAATGATATTGTCAAACATTTGAATCTTATAAATTTAAGTTATAAAGAAGAATGTAAGAGGATTAAGTTTTGTAGAGAGTTCAAATCATTAGTATAGAGTTATGCAAAAAATTTGACTTAGACATGTCGCACGCAAGTTATAAGCATTACACGGGCACGTTAATGTGCGTATCGAGTTGTGGATCGAACTTGGGCTGCCTTTTTTGAGAAGAAGCATGATAAGTCACGATTTAAAACAACTAAACACAATAAAATCAGTGAAATTTAACTTAGCTAGGCACGCCGCATACAAGTTTGGCATAGTGGCACATGAGCTTGGGCTTAAGATGGGCATGGGCTATGTCGTATAGGCCCATGTGTCGTGCTAGCGTGCCTAGTGTTCAAGTGGGTCGTGCCTAGAATGAGCTAAAAAATAAGTCTTGTCGTGCCAATCTTTCATAAATGGAGCCCATGCACAACCCGCCTTACAAGTCATGTGCAAGCAGAAGGCCACTTAACAATATATATTTTTTTGGTAAATTGGTAAAATATAACCAGGTCAAAATGCAAGCCGACCCATCATGCTCTCGCCGATTCGTGCCAAATTTTGAATATGAAGCACATGTACAACCTATGGTCTACCAGCGTGCCTCTCGTACCATAACGGACATGGGATAGGCTCGTGACGTGCCTAGCTGGTCTAGCCTTATGCCAGCCCATCTCATTTCCACCTTTAGCCTGGGCCTCTGGGCCAATCTTGACACGTCCTAGTCCGACACACAACTCTTGAAATCGAAACTAAATATTTTCAAAGCACGTGGACTTGACACAACGCCTGTTCTGACATAATTCACAACCATCTTTAGGCTGAAAAGATAGAGAAGAAGGGGGCAACAAAAGGGTGAGTAGACAATAATATATTCCAACACCGACACCCATTTCCCGGCCACACCTCCATCAATATCCAATTGTAACCTCCTCGGCCCCCACTAATTCTCTCTCTTAAAAATTCAGTTACACTTTTAATAATCCCACTACTTCCATTTTTACTGCCACCATTCATTCTTCTTCTTCTTCTACAGTCAAATTTAGTAACTTTCCTTCAAACCCAGAAGTTTCAAGGAAAACGTGCTCTCTTTCTTTCTTCTTTCTCACTCACTTCACTCAAATCGAGGTACTTAAAACCATAAATGCTGCTAATCCCAATTATTTCTCTTTCCTGTTTTTAGAAAGTGACCCCCCAAAATGAAATTTATACTGTAATTTTCTTCATCCTTTTATTTCTATCATTGTTGTATTGTCGCTTTTTCTATCTGTTCTTGATTTGACTACTCTTCAACTTGCTTCTATTTTCCTGGTTCTACATTTTTTTTAAAAAAAATATTCTTAATTCTTGAATTTTATGTTTTCTTCATTAGTTTATGCTTAATTATATGTCTTAATCTGATACCTTTCACTTTCATTTGTTGTTGTTGTTGGGTGTGTTTTTTTTGGTATAAATTTGTGTTTTTTTAGGTGAAACAAAAAAATTTTGGACAATTTGGGTTGATCCTCTTTGCTTTTCTCAGTTCTCATTTTATTTCTGGTAAATTGTTCATTCATTTATTTATTTTTTATTGTATGATTGTAATGTCTTTGATTTAATGTTTTTATGCTTGGGTTTCTTTGTTTCTTCTGCCTTTTTCACCTTCATCTTCTTTCTCTGTTACTACGTATATTTTTCAAATGGATCATGTATGTGTTACTTTCGAGTTTGCATTATCGGGTTAATAAGTTAAGTCAAAATAAGTCGAATAGAACAGAGTTCAAATGTTATTGTAAACTCAAAATTCATACATGATCTTAACAAATTGCAATGCATTTAATGAATTGTTCATCTGCTTAGTTACTAGATTAAGCAATTCTACATTCGAGTATGAAAACATTGAAAGTTTTTGGTTGTTGAAGTGTTAATTCAAACTGGTTAGTGTGATTTCATAGTCGTCGGTTGTTGTTGTCGTCATTGCTTTTTTTTTTTCCCCTGTATTTTTGGTGGTTCAATTGGCAATTAAAATATCAGTCTGCATCTAGAGACCAATCGCTTTCCAGATTTGATGAAGTTTCCTTTTTACTTTTGAAAATTATTTTTTTTATTAAAAATGAAATCATGTTCTTCATACTACAATCTTTTCCCTTTTTTGAATTAAATTAAAAATTAGGATTAATTGTTAGGAGAATTTTTATTGTACTTTTGCTTTTTCTTTGTTTTGATCTTTTTTTAGGTGAAATGATTGTTTAGAGGTTTTTTTATAGAGTAATTAGCAATTGCAACACAAATTCGAGGTGCAAGGGAGGTTTAGTCCAATGGTGCTAATATTTGCTTACATATTATCATTCATAAGCTATTTGAAAAGCATAGTAGTTCATCGAGTAGTCCCTTTTTCGAGTCATGATTTTGAAACTTGATAGTTACTTTTATTGCAATCTTTCTATGCACTCTGTAGGAAGTGAACCAAGGGGCTTGAATCATATGTAGTTTGTACTTCGTATATCTTATGACTTGTTTTGAATGTGTAAAAGTTTGATATTGTTTTGAAGAATACATTCCCTTTTGTGGGGGACTAGAGGAAGTTGTTCCATAAGACCACAAGTTTAGCATTTTTGATATATTTGTTCTTTTCCATTTTCCATCTTCTGTTATTGGATTCATTTGGTTTACCTCCACCTTTATCAAGTTCCTTTTTTGACAATGTAGCGTCCCGAACTTTGATGAGTATATTCTCTTTGCTCTCTTTAGAAATCGGTCATATATAATGCTCATTTTGAATATGCACAGTTTCACAGCTCTTTCACCGTGTTAAGAAATTTCTGGCTTACATGTATATTTTTTTTATGTGTGATTCTTTTGTCTTGATGGTATTATATGTCCTGTTTATTATGCATAATCGCGTCTATCAATAGATAGTATGTGAAATACTTATCTAGTTGGTGCATTTCATGCCTTTTTTCAATCGTCTGAGTTTATTGGCTGATCATAAGTTATTCCTCCTTTGCAGATTAAATATACACCTGACTTGTGCCAGAAGAATCAGCTGATAATCTACTATAAAGGTGCAAAACCTTCTTTTGTGTCTGGAATTTCCCTTCTTTTTCCAAGGATCTTTTAAGGCATATTTTGATTGCACAATTTTTCTGTGTATACTACTGAATAAGTGAGGTAAGGTGAATCAATATGAGGGAGGCAGAGAAGAAAAAAGTTCAAAAAAACATTCAAACTAAGCCATCTGTGAGAACACCCAGAAGAGAGAGTAAACCGGTTCAAGAGAATGTCCGCAAACCATCAAATGCAAAAGAATCTCAATCTAAGGCTTCACGTACCAAGCCAGCATCTAATAGTGTTTTAAGTGATACAAATGTGGGTGCAGAGGCCCCTGAAGTTTATAAAAATGTGGTTATACATTATGTGGATGATGCATACAGGTCAGGGGATGCAGGTCAAGGTCCGAAAGGGCAGGATACCATGACTGGAGACAAGGATGACGATCTAGAGGATTGTTCTAGTGAGTTGGGTAAGAAGGGAGATGATTCTGATTATGAATCTTTAAAAGGTTCAACATCTTCTCAGGATGATATCCAGGCTGCTGATGATGTTAAATTAGGAGCTCCAAATGTTTCCAAGAAAATTCCAAACAAGGGTTCATCAAAGGCGAGGGTTATTCATGAAAAGAGTAACTCGGGGATAAAACAATCCCGGTCCTCACCAAGAGAGGCTATGAAATCTGGTGGTTCTAAAGTATCTCCAAAAGATTCATCATCTGAATGTTCTGAAGGAACTGAGGATAAGCCTATTGAGGAAACAAACCAAGAGATATTTGATGAGGCCTCAAGTGACATAAAAAGTATAAGAAGTGATGATGATACTGTTGGACTTGAAGCTAATGCATACTCAGAGCCGCAACGAGCAGCCTTGAAACAGAAAGCTGATGTCATGGAAAATAGGATCGAGAAATTAGAGGATGAGCTTAGAGTGGTTGCTGCTCTTGAGGTATCACTCTATTCTGTGATACCAGAGCATGGGAGCTCCGCTCACAAAGTACATACACCTGCTCGACGACTTTCTAGGCTTTATATACATGCATGCAAACATTGGACACGAAGTAAGAGAGCAACAATTGCTAAAAATACTGTTTCAGGGCTTATATTGGTTAGCAGAACTTGCGGAAATGATGTTGCTAGGTGAGTGCTGAAATGTGGATTCTCTGCGTAATTGAGGATATTTTTGTTTGTCATTTATTTATTGTGTTAACTTGTATTCTGATGAAAAATTTCATTTATGATCAAGGTTAACCTTTTGGCTCTCAAACACTGTTGTTCTGAGGGAAATTATCTCACAAGTATTTGGCATCTCTAGCCAAACAAGCCCAGCAAGGTTTGGTGCATCAAATGGTAGTAGTAAAAGTAGTGAGGGAAATGCTTTCTCTTTGAAATTAAAAGGACATTCTAATGGGAATCAAGTAAATAAGATTACCCAGCTGTTTGAAGATTGGGAAGAGACCAGTACTTTCACTTCTGCTTTAGAAAAAATAGAGTCGTGGATCTTCTCCAGGGTCGTCGAGTCAGTGTGGTGGCAGGTAGTTAAATTATTGGTTTAGCTCTTTAAGTTTCTGGATTCACAAGTTTACTTCGCATGTGCAATAAATTTCAGAATTATATTTTCTTTTCTAGATAATGGGACAGTTTGCAGCAATGTAATGTTTATCCGAATTTCATTGTTTTTTTCTTCCTCTAGGCACTAACGCCAAATATGCAAACGCCTGTTGAGGACCTGATCAGCCAAAAGAAAACTGGAAAATTGTTAGGTCCCTCCTTGGGAGATCAGCAGCAAGGAACTTTCTCCATTGAACTGTGGAGAAATGCATTCCAGGGTGCTTTCGAGAGGCTTTGTCCTGTCCGTGCTGCAGGGCATGAATGTGGTTGTCTGCCAGTATTGGCAAGGATGGTATGTGATTAATGCAGCATCTTTGCTTGTTGCTTTGTTTCTCTCCTTTAGTGCACCTCATGATATACATTCTAGTGTTCTTATCTTTAATTGTTTTTGTTTGCTAAGCAAGATTTTGTTCTTGGATTCTTGAATAGGTGATGGAACAATGTGTTGGAAGGTTAGATGTGGCTATGTTCAATGCCATATTAAGGGAATCCGCACATCAGATTCCCACTGATCCAGTTTCAGATCCTATAGTAGACTCAAGAGTTCTACCAATTCCAGCAGGAGACTTCAGCTTCGGCGCTGGTGCACAACTAAAGAATACTGTATGCTTCACATTTAACTCTTATCTTTACTTCTACTAGTCGGTAAAAGTGATGTTATAGGATCATTTCCTGTGCTCAAAATAATTATTTTTTTAGCAATATGTATATGATCAAATGATTAATACTTTATTATAATCTCTAAGCACCAAAATATATTTTCTTCCTATGAAACTTATCTATCTAGAAAAAGACGAATGTGTCTGTTTATAATTTTTCTTTAATTTGGCCTAAAATTCTAACAGTACACTTATTTCCGAAATTGAGCATTACTTGTACTTGATATTGTATTATGGCTTAGAGATGATAACATTAGTTTCTGTTATTTTTCTAAACAAGTAAAATAGTTTAAGACAACTTGCTAGAATGTCAATTGCTCATCCTAGAAAGAGTTTGCACCTGCTTCGTATTATTTTTGAGAAAATTCTCAAGTTGTGGTAAATGTTTGGCTGATTTACTACTTTTTCAGGTTGGCAATTGGTCTCGGTGGTTTTCTAATCAGCTTGGCATGGAGACGGACTCCATCTCAAATGATGATGCTGAAACCTACAATGATGATCCCCAAACTACACAAACTAAGTGTTTTTTCCTTCTTAATGAATTGAGTGACCTCTTGATGCTTCCAAAAGATATGCTTATGGACCGCTCAATTAGGAATGAGGTACAATTTCAGTACACTTATGACATATTACACGACTTTCATACCACCTATCATTTGTTCATCAAACCTGATTTATCTTACATTTGCAGGTATGCCCTTCTATTAATCTGGGTGTGATTAAACGGATCTTGTGCTACTTCACTCCAGATGAATTCTGTCCAGATCCAGTTCCTGGAGAAGTCTTAGAGGCACTGAACGCTGAGGTAAAACTCCCTCAGTTTCTTAGTAATAAGTCGCATTGGATGATTTGGGATTTTTTAAGCAATCAACTCAAAATGCCCACATCATGCTTAAACTTGAAAGATAGTCTCTTCTAAAAAACGGATGGAGTGCCATCATAAGCTGTCTTATAAAAAACGTAGTATGTAAATCACCTATTACAATTTGTAATGTGCAGAGTTTCGTTGAGCGGAAAATAGCTGGAGATGCTTTTGGAAGCTTCCCATATGCAGCTCCTGTTGTTTCGTACTTCCCTCCATCATCGGGGGATGTTTCAGAGAAAGTAGCAGAAGCAGGAGGCAAACCTCAAATTGAAAGGAATGCATCTATGGTACAGAAGAAAGGTTATATGAGTGATGAAGAATTAGAAGATCTAGATTCCCCACTAACATCCTTCATCGAGCAATCATCACCTCGTACAATGCAAAATGGGAATGCAGGTCTGAAATCTTTGGAACCAACAGGCTGCGGAGGGAACTCAAGGTATGAGCTTCTCCGCGAAGTTTGGTCTTTGTAGATTCTGTTGGGGCTTTATGTCCACCCCTCCTTTTCTTTTCATTTTTAGTTATATACGTAATGTAATGTAATGAAATGAAATGATAGAAAGCTAAACAGTTCTGAATCTGCAACATATAATGTATGTTACATTGTAAGTTTAGAAGCATTCTAGCTTTACTTTCTTGTAAAGAAAATAAATTTTACGTGGGATCCGGTAAAGAGAAGTCGTTATATCGGAATCAGTTGGTTTTTCGTAGCTCGTCTAGGTATTATGATCATTATTAGAAGCTGCAACGCACATTCGTCTCTGAACACCATTTTGCCTTGTCTATTGAGAGCATATTGATTACAGAGAAATATCAGTTGCTCCGCCCGACAAGTTAAGGATTCAGAGTCTGCGACGTATTTTAGGAGGTGGATCTAAGCTTGAATTTCTAAGCCATATAGTTTTGGACACATAACTAGAGGAGAGGAGCGAAAAAAACCAATCCATTGTCGGGGAAAAGAAGGTGAAATGAGAGAGTGTGTTAAGTGATGGCCCCACTAACAATTTCATGGGTGGAATTTGTTGAGTGGTGGCAAAATCATTATTTATACAGCCTTCATTTCGTATTATCTATACCATACTTAGTTGCACAATCTCCAAGACAAAATTTCTTAAGCAAAGATTAGTAAAAAAAAAAAAAGGCATGTGATTAATTGGATGAAAGAGAAAGTAAACATCACCGGCACCCCACCTTGTAACCCACCCTCTCACCACCACTAAGATCCGAAACCCCACCACCCAAAACCCACCCAACCAACTCGCACCACCACCAGACCACCAACTCACACCACCAACGAACGAAGCCCCACGTCACCAGACCAACAATGAACGAAGCCCCACATAACCAGGCCAGCCACCACCAACGAACCGAAACAACCACCCTACCACCTACAACGGATTGAAACCCCAACAAACTACCACCAACGAACCAAAACCCCAACTCACCACCACCAACGAACCAAAACCCTAGCTTACCACCACCAACAAATTGAAAACCCCACCTCACCACCACTTAGATCTGAAACCCCATTTGGGTTAGGGTTTTAATTATGGATAAATTAATTTGGATTAAAGAGTTAATATGTTGTTTATTGAAGTTAAGTAAAATTTAGTAAGGGTATGCTGGTAATTTTACATAAAAAAATTTATTAAAACAGGAAACTTTTGGTTTGCTACACATAATATTTTTATTTTGGTAATTTTTGGTTTTTTTTTTTTTTTTTTTTTTTTTTGGGACAAATGTATTAATCATTTGATCATATACATATTTGCTCTTTTTAAAGGTGGTTAAAATCAATATTGCGGTATTTCCTTTAACAAGGTTATATGGTAATTCCTTTTCTTTATCATGAATTTGTTGAGTGGTACCATATACAAGGGTTAAAAATAAATTAGCTCTTTTTAAAGGTGGTTAAAAATCAATATTTCGGTATTTCCTTTTCTTTATTATGGAAATTGACCTAAAAAGTGTGTTACTAAATACATCTGCTTTATATTAGTTGAAATTTTTTATGCAGATTAAAAACATAATACAGATTTTTTGTTTCGAAGTAGAGCCAGGGCAGCAGCATACGTATAACTATTACTTGTATTTAAACCCATCAAAAAATCGCAAACCAGTATATACTACTATAGATACAAGCTTAGCAAGAAGTACTAAAGAAAGCAGCAAGTAAATCGAGGTCGATTTACATAATATTACTTAAAATTTGAAACTTCGTCATAGCTGCTGTTAATTTCTCAAACTGGAAGTGAACCATGATTAGAGGAGGATGAGGTAAATGGTAGACGTCGAGAGCTAGATTTCGAGCCAAGAGTTTGAAGGGCCCTTACAACATCAGCCATTGATGGCCTTTTTTCAGGCATTACACTAGTGCATTGTATACCAAGGTCCAGAGCTCCAAGCATCTCTTCTTTGGAGGTAACTGATATCCTAGGGTCAAGAACATGATCAGACCCGTTAGCAATGTTGATCTTCCTTCGAACCCACTTCACAATATCGAGTGATGATTCTTCTGAATCTATTAATCCTGCTGCTTGCCTTCCAGTCACTAGTTCTAACAGCACCACGCCGAAACTGTACACATCCATTTGTTCTGTCGCTTTCTTGCTGTATTTACATTCTGAAAGCCAAGCAGTATAATGAGCATAATGTGCAAAGTTAAATTAAGCAGCTCTCAAACAATCAATACTACAAAAATTTGCGAGTTTAAAACTAAGACAAATACTTGGAAACTAGTAAAAGAAAGTTCTCTGTTGTGAGTTTTTAAATCCAACATGATAAGTATAATTACCTGGTGCAACATGACAAGAAAATGGAGATTCAAAGGCCAAAGTAGACTGAAATAAAGAATCACCCACGATCCTGTCAAGAGCGAAGTCTGTAATCTTGGGCTCGAAATCAGCATCCAAAAGAATATTGGCTGATTTCACATCTCTGTGAAGTAGATGAGGAGAGTAATCATTGTGAAGATATGCTAATCCTTGAGCAACCCCAATGGCAATTCTCAACCTAACATTCCACTGCATCTGTAAGTTCGGCCTGCCAAGGATATCGCCTAAGCTTCCCTTTGACAAGTATTCATAAATGAGAAAGATTGAATCTTCTGTACAACAGAAACCAAGGATTTTGACAATGTTCTTGTTGTGCGACAGCGGAAGCAAAGGTCGAAAACAAACAAGAAAACAATAAAGAAATTCAATGCAAACAATAAGAACAACACCAAGAATTTACGTGGTTCACTATCGATGTGATAGCTACGTCCACGGGCACCGAGATCGAATGATTTCACTATAAACTGCAAAGATTACAAAGATGATTCTTGTATTTCTCAAGAACGGCTCTCACTCTCTCTCTTAACCCTAATACTGATATTAGGGAGGTTTTATATTAATCCCTAAAATAAAAGATACTTGGGCAAAAAGATAACATAAAAGATAACTTTAAATCGTAAAATCCGCGTCTCCGCATTTTTCCTTCTCCGCCCGGTCAGACCGGGCAAGGTCTGCCCGATCGGGCGCGAGAAGAAAACTCCATACGAATGCTTCAACGTATCCAACCCCCACCGCCCGGTCAGACCGGGCAAGGTCTGCCCGATCGGGCGAAGGCTCGCCCGGTCGGGCGAAGGCTCGCCCGGTCGGGCGCGAGAGCAGCTTCTTCAACGAATTTGCCAGGCACCTCTTCTTCTTCCGCCCGGTCAGACCGGGCAATGTCCGCCCGATCGGGCGGACAAAGCTACGAAGTACGAGTCACCTAATATACTTATCAACAATCTCCACCTTGACGAGAACTCGTAGTCAGCAAACGACCCCATCAAGACATAGTGAAAAAACATCTCAAGCCAAACCCGATGCAGGACTCATGCATAAGCCATACATCCCGATAAGTCTTCAACCAAGACCCATCACATACTCGTCTCCAAGTATAACAACTCATAATGCTCCACCTGCATCACAAGCCCCGGGCAAGCTCCACCTTAATGCCAACACACCTACACCAGGAGCTCCCCAACTTCGCCCCTCAGGGCCTACTACATCACGTAGTAATCAATATTTAGCAAGTCTAAGCAATGTTTAAACTTGCTAAACGGAACAGGCTTAGTGAAGAAATCAGCCGGGTTGTCAGCAGTCCCAATCTTCTTCACCTTAATCCTCTTGTCAGTACGTAAGAAATGATACCTGACATCAATGTGCTTCGTCCGATCATGGTGTACTTGATCTTTAGCTAAGCAAATCGCACTTAGACTATCACAATACACTGTAGCAAAATCCTGTGCAATACCCAGTTCACCTACTAGGCCTTTGAGCCAAATAGACTCCTTAGCTGCAGAAGTTAAAGCCATATACTCAGCTTCAGTAGTTGACAACGTAACAGATGACTGCAATGTAGACTTCCAACTAACCACAGAACCACCCAAAGTGAACACATAACCAGTCACAGACCTCCTGGTATCCACATCAGCTGCATAATCAGAATCACTGTACCCAGTGACCAAGCATTCCTTACCATTCCCGTACACAAGACCAATATCAGCTGTCCCTCTCAGGTAGCGAAAAATCCTTTTCACCCCTTGCCAGTGTTCCCTCCCAGGTCGAGCCATAAACCTGCTTACAACACTAACAGCATGCGCAATATCCGGCCTAGTACAGACCATAGCATACATCAAACAACCAACCGCGTTTGCATATGGAACTCTAGACATATAAGACAACTCCTCCTCTGATTGAGGTGACATAGACAAAGACAACTTACAACTAACAGTAGTTGGCGTACTTATAGGCTTCGATTTTTCCATCCCAAAACGAGACAGAATCTTTTCAATGTAGCTTTTCTGAGTCAAGAAAAGCTTACCTCTAGCCCGATCCCTGTAGATCTCCATACCCAAAATCTTCCTAGCTGCACCCAAGTCTTTCATGTCAAACTCCGAGTTAAGCATCTCCTTTAATCTAGCAATATCAGATTTATTCTTTGTGGCAACCAACATGTCATCAACATATAACAAAAGATAAATCATGGAACCATTATCCAGCTTACTATGATACACACAGCAATCATATGAATTCCTGTCAAAACCTTGTGAAACCATAAAAGAATCAAACCTTTTGTACCACTGTCGGGGGGATTGCTTAAGTCCATACAATGACTTTAGCAATCTGCAGGCATAGTGTTCCTTTCCAGGAGCTTCGAATCCTTCGGGCTGCTTCATCAGAATCTCCTCCTCCAAATCGCCATGAAGGAAGGCCGTTTTAACATCCAACTGCTCCAGCTCAAGATCAAAATGTGCTACAATTGACAATAACACACGGATAGAAGTATGTCGAACCACAGGTGAGAATATCTCAACAAAGTCAACCCCTTCTACCTGACTGAACCCCTTAGCAACTAGCCTAGCCTTAAAACGTATTTGCTCAGTTTCCGACAACCCTTCTTTCTTCTTGTAAATCCATTTACAACCCACAAGCTTCCTCCCTTCCGGTACCTTTACCAGTTCCCACACTCTGTTCTTGTAAAGGGACTGCATCTCTTCACCCATTGCGGCAAGCCATTGCGCAGACTCACTACAACTAATTGCTTGTTTATATGTGGCAGGTTCAAATGACTCTACATCATCAGCTACACTCAATGCATAAC
Organism: Chenopodium quinoa; assembly: GCF_001683475.1. NCBI lineage: Eukaryota > Viridiplantae > Streptophyta > Magnoliopsida > Caryophyllales > Amaranthaceae > Chenopodium > Chenopodium quinoa. The sequence goes on along the minus strand of NW_018744996.1, from coordinate 717,851 downwards.
CTGTCATCGCATCAACACAGCAATTTCTTCCCTCCATCTCTTCAATCAATCTAACAGGCTTCTTGATAACTCGTTTAGGCATCTCAAGAATGGTGTCAGGTTGACTAGATGACCCCTGATTAGATTGCTCCACCTCATCCCCAGAGTTAGAATGAGTAGGAGTAATCTCAGGTTCAGGAGTACCCGGCACTGGAACATCAGCATCATCATCAATATATTGTACCCGAGGTAAATCAGCAATGGTAGACTGATGTACCTCAAGTACCCCATCTGTCTGTAATAAATTGTCTCCTTCCCTTCTCAAATCTGAAATCTCTGCATTTTTAATTGAATACATGGTGTTTTCATCGAAAGTAACATCCCTACTAAGAATGACCCGACCCTCCGAAGGTGAAAAAATTCTAAACCCCTTCACACCATCCCCGTACCCAACAAAACACCCCTTCTTGGCTCGTGGATCCAGCTTACCCTCAATAACATGATAATAAGCAACACAACCAAAAATCTTCAAATTCGAAAAATTAGGCAACTTACCACTCCAGATCTCAAACGGAATCTTGGAATCAATTCCAGAATGAGGACCCCTATTAATGACATAACAAGCTGTTAACACAGCTTCACTCCAGTACCTCCTCCCAAGCCCTGCATTAGAGAGCATGCATCGGACTCTCTCTAGCAGTGTCTGATTAACCCGTTCTGCTACACCGTTCTGCTGTGGTGTCTTCCTGACAGTATGATGCCGACCTATACCCTCATCTGCACAGAACTGATTAAACTCGTCTTTGCAAAACTCTAGCCCATTGTCCGTTCGTAGCTTCTTGATCTTCCTTCCTTGTCGATTTTCCACCAAAGCTTTCCATTGCTTGAAAACTTTGAAGGCCTCATCCTTTGACTTAAGCAACCTAAGCCATGTGTATCGGGACTTGTCATCAACAAATGACACAAAATAGTGGTAACCTCCCATACCTTCAACTCTAGATGGACCCCAGCAATCTGAATGGATGTAATCGAGCACTGCATCAGTAATGTGAGCACCCTTGCTGAACTTTGACCTGTGTTTCTTACCAAACACACAATGCTCACAAAATTCAAGGTTGGCAACCTTGACCCCGGATAGAAGACCCCTCTTGGACAATAGCTGCATCCCCTTCTCCCCCATATGACCAAGCCTCATGTGCCAAATCTTAGTCATCTCCTGGTGAGATACAGATGCGCAAACCGCAGAACTAGGCAGTGTAACACCCTCAAAAACATAGAGGGTGTTCCTTTTGATACCCTTAAGTACCAACTCAGAACCTCTGAAAATACACAACTCCCCATCTGAAAACACACCATTGTACCCCAATTCATCCAGGGTACCCAATGAAATCAGATTCTTTCCTAAAGCAGGAACATGCCGTACATTAGTCAAAGTTAACCTCCGCCCATCAACAGTCCTCAACCTCATGGAACCAATACCTGTGACCTTACATGGAGCATTGTTACCGACTATAACCATACCCCCATTGCGAGGTTCATATGTATCAAACCAATCTCGACGTGGACACATATGGAACGAACACCCCGAATCTAGAACCCAGTTATCAGATAAATCATCAGACCTAGCAGAACTGACTAATGCTAAATCTTCCTCTGAATTATAGCTCTCATTCGGTTTCTCTTCAACTACAGCAGCCTGGGACTTGTTTTTCCTCACCGGACAATTATTCCTAAAGTGACCCGGTTCTTTACAGTAATAACATGTTTTAGTAGTAGTTTTACTAGATCCATCCTTGCCGTTTCCAGCACCCGACCCAGCATTGTTCCCCTTGTTAAACCCCTTATTCTTTTTAGACTTTCCGGACTTAACAAATAACCCACTACCATTATCCCCATTATCACTCGTAGCTTTCATTCTGAGTTCCCTAGTATGAAGTGCTGCCTTCACTTCTTCTAAGGTTATAGAATCCTTACCAACAACAAAAGACTCTACAAAATTCTCAAAGCTAGACGGTAGAGATACAAGTAAAATCAACGCAGCATCCTCATCATCAATTTTAACATCTAAATTACGTAAATCAAGCAAAATAGAGTTAAGTTTTTCTAGATGTTCCCGTAAGGAAGTACCTGACTGCATCCGGAGGCTAAACAACCGCTGTTTCAGTAATAATTTGTTGGTCAACGACTTAGTCATATACAATGACTCCAGCTTCAGCCACAATCCAGCCGCCGTTTCCTGATCAGCAACCTCCGTGATGATTTGATCATCAAGACTAAGTAATATGGTAGAGTGTGCCTTCTCTTCCATAACTTCTAACTGCGAGTCAGTCGGTCCGTCTCCTGACTCCGAAGTAGTACTCTTTGGAGCCAACGGACGCCATATCTGCTGTTGTTTTAACAGAGCCTTCATCTTAATTTGCCATAGCCCGAAACTATTTTTCCCGGTAAACTTCTCAATTCTTATTGTTGAATCTCCTGCCATTGTTATCTTCAAGAAACTCTCCAAGGATTGAACCTGAGCTCTTGATACCAATTGTTGTGCGACAGCGGAAGCAAAGGTCGAAAACAAACAAGAAAACAATAAAGAAATTCAATGCAAACAATAAGAACAACACCAAGAATTTACGTGGTTCACTATCGATGTGATAGCTACGTCCACGGGCACCGAGATCGAATGATTTCACTATAAACTGCAAAGATTACAAAGATGATTCTTGTATTTCTCAAGAACGGCTCTCACTCTCTCTCTTAACCCTAATACTGATATTAGGGAGGTTTTATATTAATCCCTAAAATAAAAGATACTTGGGCAAAAAGATAACATAAAAGATAACTTTAAATCGTAAAATCCGCGTCTCCGCATTTTTCCTTCTCCGCCCGGTCAGACCGGGCAAGGTCTGCCCGATCGGGCGCGAGAAGAAAACTCCATACGAATGCTTCAACGTATCCAACCCCCACCGCCCGGTCAGACCGGGCAAGGTCTGCCCGATCGGGCGAAGGCTCGCCCGGTCGGGCGAAGGCTCGCCCGGTCGGGCGCGAGAGCAGCTTCTTCAACGAATTTGCCAGGCACCTCTTCTTCTTCCGCCCGGTCAGACCGGGCAATGTCCGCCCGATCGGGCGGACAAAGCTACGAAGTACGAGTCACCTAATATACTTATCAACAGTTCTTATGTCTGATTTTCGCTAATGTTTTGATATCGCCTTTCAAAGATTTTGTCGATTGTTTTCCAGGATTCACTAGCTTTTTCACAGCAATAAGCTCACTACTTGGTAAGCTTATGATATGAACAGTCCCAAAAGTTCCACCACTGCCTACTGCAGTTTTCTCATTAATTGACATAACCAAATCCTGCTCAGAAATCCTCAAAGGATAGAAGAAAACTGAATGCCAAACACCCATTTCAGATTTGTTTTTAGCACGACGATGAATAAAGAAGAGTGCAAAAACAGCCATGATCATAGCAACTGCTAGAGCTATAGATACAAGAGCATAACCCATTCTAGTAAGACCAACATTGTGGTGCTTTTCCCCTTCATCTGAACAAGATTTAGGCAACCCCGGACCACAAAGACCTGGATTTCCTTGCAAATATGATGCAGGGAGGCCTGTTACTAACAAGAAAGGTACCCTCCCCGACAACCGATTATAGGATACATTGAACAATGCCAGCTTCAAGTTCTGAAGCTCTTCTGGTATCGAACCAGTGAGATTATTACCAGAAAGATCAAGGTAAGTTAACACAGGTAGTTCCCCAAGTGAATGTGGGATTTCGCCAACGAAACTGTTATCAGCAAGAGACAATGATACAAGCTTCCTACACTTCTTCACCTCAGGAATTTTACCAGAAAGCAAATTCTGAGAAAGGTTTATAATGCTCATAACAGGAGAATCACAAAAATTATGAGGAAGTCCACCATATAAATGATTATTTGAAGCAGAAAATCTGTACAAACTCTTTACTGACCCAAGACCCTTAGGTATACTACCAGTAAAACTGTTATTATCAATCTGAACTTGCTCTAATTTGACAGCAGTTGATATAATCTCAGGAATTTCACCAGAAAATCTATTATTTTCACCTCTAATTAGCATAATCTTAGGCAATGACCATAACCCATTTGGGAAATTCCCAGAAAACCTATTATTCTGCACTTGAAATCTTTCAAGATTAATGCATTGGTTGACACTTTCAGGCAATAACCCAGTAAAGTGATTAGTGTGAAGACTAAGGCTTGTTAGGGTTTTTCCACTGCATATCCCATTTGGAAATGGCCCACTAAGCTTATTTACTGAAACATCAAAAGACACCAAATTTACAAATGAAGCACCAAGTTTCTTGGGAAGCTCACCTGTAAGATTATTTTGAGAAAGATCAAGCACTTTTAAGTTACTCAATCCTAAAAAGGTTTCAGGAAAGTCCCCAAAAAAACCAGAATTTTGCAGAAAAATCTGTTCAAGCTTTTTCAGATTACCAATTTCACTAGGAATCTTACTCACTAAAAAGGGATTCTCAGACAAATCAAGAATAACAAGATTAGTGAAGTTCCCAAAAACATCAGGAAGATTACCAGAGAGTATATTGTTACCAAGGTTAAGAAGTTGCAACTTTTTTAACAACCCAATATTTTCTGGGATTTTACCCTCAATATGATTCTTGCTAAAATCAATCTCTTCCAAAGAGGAGAACTGTGAAATCTGTTCTGGGATAGTACCCCAAATGAGATTACTGCTAAGATTAAGGCTTACCAAAGAATCACAGTCAGAAAAGTGAAGTGGGATTGGTTGATTAAAGAGATTATCCGCAAGATTAAGGGAAGAAAGACTAGGAAGTTTACAGATTACAGGGGAAAGTTCACCAGAAAGATTGAAACTTTGAAGATTGATTGAAGTGACAGAGGGACTATTATTGGTGCAAATGATGCCAGTCCAGTTGCAGTAATGAGTAAGTGAAGTATTGGACCAAGAAGCAAGGAAATTGGAAGGATCTTTAATGGTGGATTTGAAAGAGAGAAGAATGTCGGATTCAGAGGATGTTGAAGAGGAGTAAATGATGGTATTGAGGAGAGAGAAAATGGTGATGAAGAGGTTGAAATTAGTGATGGAGTTGCAGAAGAAGGTAGCCATTGGAGGGTAGTGAGTGAAATGAGTGAGCTTGGCAGTAAGTGTTTGGTTTGGTTATAGTAGTACTAGAAGTAGGAGAGGTAGATAAAATGTTGAAATTTGCTTTAGGAGGGAGTGTAAAGTCAAGAGAGGTATTGATAGGTCTAATGTCTACTACTGTTTAACATATTTTTTAAGGACTTTGGAGAATGTATTGAGTAAATGACAAAATGCTAGCACATGTGACATGTTTAAAGAGCCAAAATATAGATTACTGTTGTTGAGTTGTTCCCCTTGTATTTACTTGCAACAAATAATTTTATGCATAGTTTTAAGAAGAATTGTAAGTAGGAGGGAATGAAGAACAATAAAATTAAAAATAAAATTAGTGTTAATGTGTTAGTGAAAGAGATAAATAATAAAATACAAAGCTATAGTGATCCAATGCTGCATGTTGCAAGTGGTAGAAGTGTTAAATGAAAATTTAAACTCTCTTTGTTTTTGAATACTTGCAATACTTTGACTTTTATACTATATAAGTTATTTATATATTAATTTCTAACGGCAATTAATTTCTTATAAATATAATCTAAAAGTTTTTGTATTATACTTGTATGTTATTAGATTAGTATCAATGCATGGAAACTCTCTCTCTCTTTCTCCTCTTTCCTCCTTTCTCTCTCCTAAACCCTAGCCTCCATTGTTGATTTTGAGGGGGCTTTCATCGGTTTTAATCGGTGAAAAACCCCAATCTTTGTTTAAATTTTTTCTAGGGTTTTAATATTCCTCTTTTTGGGAGGAACTTTTCTCCCTCGAAAAAAAGGGTTTGCAATCTACTTCGAAAGACAAGAGTTTTTCGATCTCCTTCGAAAGACAAGGTTTATCTTCTCTTTTCATGAGAGAATTTTCTTAGGTTTAAACCCATGATAATAGATCTAATGGATTATCGTGAAATTAATTCGTTGGTGGAAAACTATGCAAGATCGCAAAGGTTATCAATTTTTCGAATACAACAAGATGAATTAGAAGGAAAACACCCTCATGACTACAAAAGATCGTTATATTGTCTCTCCAACAAGGCTGTATTTTCTAGCGATATAAGCGGGGGATGTTCTATAGTTCAAGATCTACTCGACTAGTGTAGTTTTTATCAATCAAATTTTTATTTGATTCAATATCTTATGTATTTGTTAATTATAGTCAAATCTCCTTTGTAGATGTCGTATGACTTTTTATTAATGAATTATTTTTACTAGTAAAAAAAACAAAAAAAAAAGAAGAAGAAGATTAGTATCAATGCAATAATTTGACTTTTTACGCGTAAAAATCATATATGGTCAAACTTATGAATTGGAAAATGTGTCCGTCAAACTGTTACAAGTACAGAGTATTTAGAAATACAAAGTAATTAGTATACATGACCCCCAAGTTTTACATTACATTTAATGATTTTTTTTTTAACTATTACTTTCTCTTTTCCCTTTTTTTTACCCCATTTGTCTTTTTACAGTTTTCAAGACGCGTCTTAAAACGTATATAACTCTATTTTCATACGCGTAAAAATTATAAAAACTTGATAATAACTAGGGAGGCTAATGCGCGCGATGCACGCGTCATAGCTAGCCACATTCTGAAAGTTCTTTTAGGTTGGCATAATGTTATAACATTAATTGTTAGTAGAGTTACAATAGCAAGAACAAAGCCTTTAATTGTTAGTAGCGTTAATTAGCGAAAATATGTAAAGAAATATCTTTAGAGGTATAAATATCCACACACTTTTCTTAAAAGTTAAAAAAAAAAATAACATTAATGAGTGCAAATATGTAAATAAACATTTTACTCGTAATTAATTAGGGGCATAATCATCTCAACACTATTCATAAAAGTATGGTCATACTTTTAAAAGGGGTATATATGTAAATAAACATTTTTAGGGGCATAATTGTCTCACCACTATTCATAAGAGTTTACTCATAATTTTAAAAAGGTAAGGATATCTTATACAATGAGACAAATCTAACAAGACCCTATATAACTATACTATCTCTGATTAATTGATAGATTTTTGTGGTCAAATTTTTTAAAGTTTGACCCATTTATTTGCAATGGGGCAAAAAAATGAGGACAGAGAGAGTATACTTTGATCGGCACATTTCAACTCAACCTCCTAAACTATATGGAGTATATGGCTATCAAAGTGTAACACGTAAAAAAATATAAAGGGTGTATCTTATTTGTACTACTACTAGGTTATTCAAATCTCCTCTTGAAAACCCTTTGTTAGTATTCGTATACAGTATACTGATTCCATTTGCCAAGAAAGAGAGTGAACTACGGAGTAGTTGTAGACAAGACTCCATAAAACAGAAAATTTTGAGTTGGCTTTAGATTTTGTCCATGTTTGTTTCAAACAACTTAATCCTCCCGGGCCCCCGATGACTTTGTGTATTGTCGTACACCTTTATTTTTCCTTTCTTTTGCTTCATCATTACCGGAGAGACTTTACTAATTTTCATCTATAATTCTATGTCATGCATAAATGCTTCAATGCTTTGATTTTTGCATAAGAATCCTAAGTAACCGTGAACTAGCTAGTGCAGCCATATTGAGTTTGTATACTTGTATTGTAATATAATGATTTAAGTCAAACAAGTAGATAACCAAATATGAAGTAATTGTTGTATGAAAAAGGAAAAAAAAAAGAAGATTTTCACGGTATGTTCACTACAAGGAAAATGGCCTAAGGCAACGCAAAATTAGCATGCTGCTTACATGGTCGATAATGATATTAAGTTTGTACTTACATCATTTTTGTCATAGAATGATCTTATGATGACATGCTTGGCAATATCCAACTTTATTTTTATAACAATGTAACACGTTTTTAGGACCCTGGAAGATGTTTTACTTGTGCTATCACTCGACATCTTATTGCGATTACATGGTTGTTACTTTTTAATTACATAGTATCATCTGTTATCGCCAACAAAATAGTTCGATGGTGCTATTATTTAGAAGTGTGTAATGAAGTATTGTTGATAACTTAAACAATTCCACACTAGTATTCTTATTTTATTTTTTTGGAAAGGGTAATAAACTAAGAATACAGGTGTATTACGAGTAGTTTACAACATTGTATAATTCTTCCTTGTGCAATAGAGTGTATAAACAATGTGAAGTATGTATATCAGGACGAATTGAAAAGATTCCATCGGCTTTGTTGAAGACAAATCCGTGAGCAAACCTACTGGTAAATGACAAAGGAAATTGACTTGATTAAAGGCAAATAATATGTCTTCTTCTACAGGCCAGTTATTGATTTATATCGAAAATCGGTTGATTTGTTTTTAACTTCTCCCTGTTTCATATTATTTGTCGACTTCACTTATGGGATTAAGACTTTGATTGATTATTTCATATTAATTGTAACAAGTTGATATAAAGTGTGAGTAGAAAATGTCTAATCGTTGCAAATCATATGAAACGGAAGTAGTATAAAAAAACTAAATAGATTAAGATAATGATAAAAATTTGTTCCTTGGAGAGTTATAATATGCAATACTTTGTATACATTTATATCCTCAATTTATTAAATACATACTCATACCATGTAACTTTAAAGTTCATGATTTAGGGGTGGTTTGGACTCTGGAGTGAAATAAAAAGGGTTGTCAAGTTCAAAATGTGCACAAGTAATTTCAATAAGCATGTGTAATCCACGGATGACAAACAGATCGAGTTGAGCAATTGAAAGTGATAGATGGATGCGAGTGAAGATCCATCCAATCTAAATTTAAAGAATAAGAGAGGCTTTGTAATCACTTTTGATATTGTTACACTTGTTTGGTTCATTTTATATATTATTAACTGATCTCATGCTTTGCTTTGATTAGTACAGTACGAGTACATAACAAGTTCACATATTCAAACAAAATAAAATTAATTAGTTTGTATGAGGAAGGAAGGAGGAATGGGAGGATTAGTTTGGGAATTTACTCTCTAATTTCAACCTTAAACAACACGTGAAAGAGTTACTATGAAATCTGATTAATGCACAAAAAAAAACAGACAGCTGAAAAGGCATATTAACAGTCTGAGTGAGAGCAGCAAACTGATAGATGCTCCTCTTACCTTTCAGATATTCATCAGAGTAAAACCCTAAATTAAGAAAGTTTCTCTATACATTAGTTGACCTTCAATATTTAAACTTTTTAGTTTTTACTCACTTTTTCCCGTGTTTTTATTATTCTCCGTGTCCCTATTTTTTTTTACCTCTTTTAACTGTGTATAATCCATAAAATGTATCTGAAAATCTCTATATCTTTATTTCCATAAACGTAAAAATTATAAAAATTTAATACTAATAAAATATACAATGAGACGAATCTAAAAAATCACTCATTACTATACTATCTTTTATAGATTAACGGTAATTTATAATGAAAGTTTTTAAAATTTAACTAAAAAAAAAACAATAGGACAAAAATAAAAAAACATAGAAAGTATACAGTACTATACAATTATACAAGTACTAATTTATTTATTTTTATTTTTTTTAGAAAAAGAGAATTTATTTACTGACATTAAAGTACTCCTATTCAATTTCCCTCCGTCACGTCTTTCTACACGTATGCACGTATCTAAGTACTCTAATTAAGTAAACTAACAACTGAATCAACTTATGTCAGGTCGCTGTTAAAAATGCTGCTCCTATTCTAGGTCTTACATACTTCCTCCGTATTTTATTACTTGCTCTATTTTCTTTTTGCGGTCGTATTTTATTATTTGCTTCATTTTTTTTTAAACTTCTTACCATATTTTACTATTTCTTCTCATTAATTGGACCCCTCAACTACTCCCTCCATTTTGTATTAATCGCAACACTTTCCTTATACACTTGTAGGGAATTTTTCACTTCGCCCTACATGTGGATCATGTTTTTAAGCATGGCGGCGCTCCAAGGAAAAGAAGTTAGATAAAAAGAGTCGCCAAAAAGTAATAGGAACTTGTAAACCGTTCACGATTGTGAAGGTTACACCCCATCCACAATCACAGATATTGCTAACTCCATAGTGGTCTACAACCATGACTGGATGTTCGGGGATGATGGTACGAATTTGACCTAAGAGAAGTCAAACCCGCCCTAAATAGGCCTCTACTTGATTCTTATTGATATTATGCGCGCTTTTTGATCAACATACATATATACATCAAATTAACCCTAAACCTGTTTAATATACGTTGGTTGATTATTAATGCACAATCAAATCTAATATTGGTGATCAATTGAATTATTAAAATCATATTGATCTTGGATTTTGTTGTGTCCAACACCACGCGGAAACAAAACCCGAAAACCGGATTGCATGCATAATATTTACAACATAACAAAATAGCATGCAAACAAATAAAACAAAAACACATAAAGAGAAGAGAGAGAAAGAAGCTCACCCTTGACGCGTGCTTCGCTCACTAATTGAGGTCGGACTTGGAAAACTTCAAGCCCCGCAAATGCAAGACCTCCGACGTCTCACACCCTCGATTACCGAACCGACCCCTACCCCGTAGCTTAGACGAGGATAGACCAAAATTACTAGAGTTTTACGAACTTAAAGCTTTCTCACTTAATAGGAGATTCCTTGTGAGTTCTACTCAGGTGAGTTTTCCCATTACCCAAGGTGGGTATTTATAGGGAAAAGTTGTCATGAGTTTCCATCAACTTTCCATGTAGGAGAGTTGGTGAAATACTAAAAAGAATGAATTAATTTAATTCTAAATTAAATTTAAATAGCAATTCAATTAGTAAGCAACAAGTGTCACAAGGAGAGCAAGGGAGTAGGTGAGGGCCACAAGGTCTCCTTGCTCCCCAAGCAAGGCCCTCCCTAAAACCGGCTCCAACGGTACAAGGCCAGCTGGTGCCCAGCCTTGGGCACCAAGGTGCGCCTTGCTAGCGTCCTGGTGCTTGGCTAGGCCTGCCAGCCAGCCTGCACACACGTGCGGCCCAGCAAGCAAGCCTCGCACGCTAATGCGGGCTGCTACGCTGAGCGATGCACCTACCAACGAGGCCCAGCGAGCCTTACTGGCTGCGGGCGTGGCGCTGCCTTGCTGGCGCGCCACGCCCGCATGCATGCTCGCCTAGTTGGCCAGCCTTGCCTGCATGGTTTGCTCGGCCAGCTTGCGCAGCCTATGCATGCGATGCATGTAGAGCTTGCGACCAAGCCTCACCTTTCGGCAAGGACTTCGGCTAGCAAGGCTAGGATTTTCATGGCGTTGACTTGTTGTTTGACTAATTTTTCATCTCATCGATTCCTAAATTCGGCTCGACTTTCTACGCTCAGCTTCGACGTTCTAAGCTCGAAATCTGACATCTTAGTTCGTAAAATCTCTATCGACTTGTTTAATCCTTCGGATTAATTTCGTCCCTTTGGTTCGGTTACACGATTAGGTGTGACCCGAAGGGTTCAGTCAAGAGCAAGCTGTATTATTAATTATATTTAATATTACTGATCGAAAGCGGCCTCCAGATTTGCATTCCGATCACTTGACCTCATTGAATAATTAGCTTTCCTAATTAGTTCCGAACCCTCAATCGGAATAATACACTTGTTCGAAGGACACCATTCCTTTCAATCTCTCACTTGTCCTTCCGGACAAGTGTCTTGTTTGTGTATAGCCTATTTTCCTATGTCACTTAATGCCTCTTCATGAATTATAAGGTAAGATTCTTTGTCATCCTTATTACGTCCAGTAGTGTTTCTCGATTTTCGAGTTCGACTGTCAATAAGCAGATGATTTCTAAAATCCATCTGAGCACGACCATGCATTTTTACAGTCTTGCTCTTCGAGAGGCCTTGTAAACAACAAATATATATTCCCTACTGTTAATAGGGGGACATTCCCAGTTTTGCATTGTTAACTTCCCTTAGTAAGAGGCCCTAGCCGTCTGAGTGTTGCCTTTATAATCAACTTGTACGACACGTTTGAAAACATCAAAACGGACTAGTACTCAAACAAGAGAACTAACAATACTCATGTTCGAGGAAAGAGGTTCCGATAGCCATAATAAGTAATATACTTATGATGATTGTTAAATCTCTTAAAGTATTCTCATAGGTCGATCCGGTATAGTTTCAAAATAATACATGTGCAAATGATTTATAACAATCTTGTCCTTGTAACATAAGAAACGGTGCTATAAATCATATTACACACTAATCTCACATGGTCATTAGTCGTCCAACTTTCAAATGAACTCGATTAGGGATAGTTTCGATATGATATTCAACGTTCACTTAATAGGTGTTTCTTTATCCAAGACATTGTCTTAATTAAAACACACAAACTGGGAAATTATAGCCAATCTTCGATATGCTTAGTGTCCATTGCCTCAACATGCTTGTTGTGTTTCACTTGAGGCAAAGGTTTAGCGAGTGGATCGGCTACATTGTCGTCCGTTCCAATCTTGCAAATTCTGATTTCACCCTCGGATTTCCATTCCCTTATCATGTGAAATCACCTCATTACATGTTTGACTTTCTAGTGTTCCCTTGGCTCCCTGGCCTGAGCAATAGCTCCACTATTGTCACAATAGAGGTTTATTGGTCCCTTTGTTGAGGATACAACACCAAGTTCACCAACGAACTTACAAATCCAAACTGCCTCCTTAGCTGCTTCTGAAGCTGCCAAGTACTTAGCTTCAGTTGTAGAATCTGCAGTTGTGCTTTGCTTAACACTCTTCCAACTGAACGCTCATCCATTAAGACAGAACACGTATCCTGATTGCGACTTGAAGTCGTCTATGTCAGTTTGGATTATTGCGTCGGTATAACCTTCAACAACAACCAAATCTTTACTTCCACCATAGACCAGAAATTTATCCTTGTTCCTTTTCAGGTACGTTAGGATATTTTTTTGCCGTAGTCCAATGCGCCTCTCCTGGGTTTGATTGGTATCGGCTCGTACCACTCAAGGCATACGACACATCCAGCCTATCATGGCATACATGATCGATCCAATAAGCGAAGCATATGGAATCTGACTCATTCTCTCTCACTCATCACGTGTCTTCGGACACTGTTTCTTGCAGAGAGTTATGCCATGAAATATGGGTAGGTGGCCTCTCTTGGCTTCCACCATATTGAATCGTGTCAGTACCTTATCAATATAAGTACTTTGGCTCAATCCAATCATCCTCTTAGATCTTTTCCTATAGATCTTGATGCCTAATATGTACTGTGCCTCTCCCAAGTCCTTCATTGAAAAACAATTTTCAAGCCAAGTCTTTACAGACTCCAGCATTGGAATGCCGTTTCCAATGAGCAATATGTCATCGACATATAAGACAAGGAATGCGATGTCACTCCCACTGACCTTCTTATATACACAAGACTCATTTGAATTCTTGATAAAACCAAACTTACTGATAGCTTCATCGAAACGCAGATTCCAACTTCTGCTTGTCTACTTTAATCCATAAATGGACTTCTAAAGCTTGCATACCTTCCCAGCAATGTTTGGATTTACAAAACCTTCGGGTTGTGTCATGTACACATTTTCTTCCAAAATCCCATTAAGGAAGGCGGTTTTGACATCTATTTTCCATATCTCATAATCATAATATGCGACAATTGCTAAGAAAATTTGGACGGATTTAAGCATGGCGACTGGCGAAAAGGTTTCATCATAATCAACCCCGTGAATTTTCCTGTAACCTTTTGTCACCAGTCTAACTTTGTTTACGTATATAACTCCATCTTTATCGGTTTTTAATTTTGAAAATTCATTTGTAGCCGATAGGTGTATAACCTTTGGGAAAATCAACCAAGTCCCAGACTTGATTTTCAAACATGGAGTCCATCTCGGATTTCATGGCTTCTTGCCATTTTGTAGAGTCGGGACTCGTCATAGCTTATTTGTATGTCGCTGGCTCATCTTCATCCATAACTAGGATGTCTTGATTCTCGGTTAAGACGATACCGAGGTATCTATTCGATTGAGACCTTGGCCTTTGGGTAGTAGATTGAGCATTTGCATTGTTAGTTTGACTTTGAATATTGTCGGTTTGACTCTAAATTTGTTCAACAGCTGCTTCTAAAGCACTTTGATTGTCAGTTTTGTCAGTTTGACTTTGTTGCTAATCTTCTCGAACTTCATCAAGTTCGATTTCCCTCCCACTTGTCATTTAGGAAAGATGCTCCTTTTCCAAAAAGACACCATCTCGAGCAAAAAATACTTTGTTCTCAGATTAGTTGTAGAAGTAATACCCTTCTGCTTCTTTTAGATACCACACAAAGAAACATTTGTCAGATTTTGGTGCAAGCTTATCGGACATGAGTCTTTAGACATATGCTTCACAACCCCTAATCTTAAGAAAAGACAACCGTAGAGGTTTCTTCGTCCATAATTCATATGTAGTCTTTTCGACAACTTTTGACAGAGCACGGTAAAGTGTTAGTGCCGCGGTTTGAAGTGCTTGTCCCCAAAAAGAGATAGGAAGATCGGTAAGACCCATCATGGATCGAACCATGTCTAACATAGTTCGATTTCTCCTCTAGAACACTCCGTTCCATTGTGGAGTTCCGGGAGGCGTCAATTATGAGAGAATACCATGTTATTTCAAATGGTCATCGTTTTTTTAGCTCAAATACTCGCCACCTCGATCCGATCGAAGGGTTTTGATTTTCTTGCCGAGCTGATTTTCCACTTTACTCTGAAATTCTTTGAACTTCTTAAAGGATACAGATTTGTGCGACAATAGGTAGACATAGCCATATCTACTATAGTCGTCTGTGAATGTGATAAAATAACGATACCCATTTCTTGCGGTTGTGCTCATTAGTCCACATAGATCCGTGTGTATGAGACCCAATAAGTCACTAGCCCTTTCTCCTAACTTGGAGAATGGTTGTTTTATCATCTTTCCAAGTAAACATCCTTCGCAGTTTTCAAACAACTTTAAGTCGAATGAATCAAGAATTCCTTCTTGGAGGAGTTTCTTGATGCGCTTGATTTTTATATGGCCTAGAAGACAATGCCGCAAGTAGGTTTGATTCGACTCGCTGGTCTTAACCCTTTTGGTGGTATCATTAACATTATAAACCTGTTTGTCTATTCAAAGCACAAGTATGAATGTGAAATACCATAGAGCATTTAATCAAGACATGTGAAACAACCATTGACATTGTCTTGTGATCAAAACTACTCGGCGTCCAACGCCAAAAGACAAATATATTCAACGATAAAGCATTATAAGTTCTATTACATCTCAAAAGACAAATATTGTGCCTACAAACACGGCAGAAGGACCATCTTCATCGTCTAATTGCAGTCGCATTGTGAAGCCTCTCACTTGGTCCCTAAAATAGGAGCATAAAGTGAGTCATACATGGTATCCAATACCTATGATTTGCTTATACACAAGTGTTAATGAAGATACCCGAGGGGGATAGAGCAATCCTCTTTTCCTCATCTTCTCGGAAAATCTTGCACTCCCTTTTGTAGTGGCCTTGCCCACCACAATAGAAGCATCGCATCATCGTTTTGTTCTTGAACTTCTTCTACTTCACTCTCAAGGGCATCTTGGTAGCTCCATAGGACTTGGCCTTGTGAAGCACTTGTACCACCTCATTCAATGAGTGTGACTCCTTCCCGGCAGCTATATGCATCCTAAGTGCATCATAGTCCGAGTGGAGTGAGCCAAGCTAGATATGACCCGCCATCTCATCCTCTAATGGGAGTTCAAGAAGCTCCATACGCTTGAAGAGCCTAGTCATTATAAGCACATGAGGTTGGAGGGGCATACCGGGTCTCAGTTTGGTATTGTAGACCCTAGACCAAACTTGGTACCTTTCCTTGGCAGGGCAAACCTCTTCCAGTGGATTTATCTTTATGTTTGAGAGTGACCTAGTCACGTCAAACACAAGTCCATCATAGTTTCCATTGAGACTCTTGGTGACTCTCACATTGACAACGTCCTCAAGTGCTTGGAGGAACATGTCCAAAAGATAGGAGGAGAACTTTTCCTTCCATTCTTCCGGGATGGAATTAGCCATTAGTCGTGAGACTTTCTTGCAATCGGAGTAGAAGCTTGGAATGGGATTATCTAAAATATAATCCATGGAACAATTCCGTAGAGTTTTCCGGAGTTCCTCCTCCCATTCCTTGAAGTTGACCAAGTTTAGGCTAAAAGCCAACTTGTCAGAGAGTTCCGGGCACATGTTGTTAATTGCAAACATTTTACTACAAATGAAAGAATTTGCAATGAAAAAACCATTCATAAAACCAATAATAAAGAAATTTAAAGCATACATGCAAAATTTCAATCTTATTAAGCGTTTTATCCACACATTTAAAATTGTCCCTTTTAGGCGAGCTTAAAACGATTCCAAGACCCAAAAAATCAAAAAGTGATTAAGTATGCTTTGGCTTGTCTTAACACTTAATATTTTAAGGTAAACAATCCAATTGCTAATAGCTCTAAGCTATTCTTGGTTTGATAAAACGTTGCATCTAATGTTTTCTTGACGTTTATCTCCATTGCCACGACATCTAAGGACTCCTTACCGATATCATTAAGTTTAACCAAAACTAACATGTATACCTAGTATACCTTACTTCTCTAGGAGAGCGGTAATGCCTTTCTTTGACATAACCCATTACCTACTTTCAAAGTTTCGATAAGTGTTATTTTGGAATGACAGATTTTAACTCAATTTTATAGGGACCTAGGGTTTCTATGTTGGTTAATTTAAGTGAACTAAACTAATCATTCAACATTCGAAATCCTAAACATGCATTTAATATCGCAAGTATATATAAGCAAAATATATAAGGCATAAATAAAGATGCATTGGCAAACTAGCATGAGCCCCTTAAATTTGAATCTTCAAGGCCTTCATTACATCTTCTTGGCTTCGTCTTCTTAGAAACGTCGTCTTTGAGACATCACCACCAATTATGCAACTACTAGAAAAACTAGGACTAATCTAAATAATTAAAGTACAAAAATACTCAACGGTTTAGATTTACAAAAATACAAAATGAAACACAGTCCGTATTTACTATCCTAGTCGGGCCATACTAGTTGCCATTTTGTAAAACCTGCATTAGAACATCTACAATATCCCATTCATCCATTCACTTTTAGAATTAATGGCCCATAAATTTTACAAACAATACAAAACATTGTATCAAATAGAGCGCATGCTAGTTACTAACTTAGGTGGTTAATCCAATTAACAAGCCTAATTAAAACTAGTCAAGTTTTTTATCCGATTATGTGAACTAACGCAATAACAAAAGCGCAATCAAGGCTAATTTAAGCTCAAAACGATTAATGAAGCTCCCACTCAATTGCACATCCAACTTAATTAAAATTAATCTAATTAAAATTAATTAAGCCGGTTAACCAAAATTTTTGTCAAAAATAATTTTGCAAGTACATGGAAAAACCGAGGCCTAGCCTCGTTTTAATAAAATATGCAAAAACGCAAAATCGCGAAATAGCAAACCCCTCAAGGGCCAAGTGCCTAGCATCTAAGCCAAGGGGCAAGGGTTGCTAGGCACCCTAGCCAACAGCCGCGTGCAGGTGCTGGCACGCATAGCTTGCAGCGCATGGCGCGCCTACTGGCACCAGCAGCCTCGCGGCATGCTTCGCATGCACGCATGCTACTGGTACTGGTAGTGCATGGTTGTGCCTGCTAGCGCTCGCATTATGTGCTGTCTAGCAGTGCTTGCGGGCTGGCTACCGCACCCTATGCACATCTGTTCGCATCACCCGCACACACTTGCACGCATACTCCTACTAGGTCAGCAGCAACATGCGGGCTGCACAAGCAGCCCTGCTAGCCGAGCTAGGTGCTTTAAAGCTCGAGGCTTCGATTTGTGTGCTCATGCTTCGGAATTTCATTCCGATTTTGTGTGTGACTATAAAATTAATTCTAAATTAATTTTAGAACTAGTATTTGGCAATATTTAAAATAAAACAAGTCCAACTTAAATAATTTCAATTTTAGTGCACAAACCAAAATTAATTCAAGAACCATTCTTTAAATTATTTTTTGCTCAACTTGATGCGACAAAAATTGAGGGCTATTCTCACAATTAATTTAATTAAAATAAATTAATAATGAGATTTGACAAAAATCGTTGAATAAATAATCAATCATCTAATGAAATAATTTATCCAACACTTACTTATGCACATTTGAATATTACATCCTTCCAATATGAAGAACAATAATATTTCAAGGACAAGTATGAACATTTAAGATTTTAATCAACTTCGAAAATGATAAAAACAAAAATTTGTTCATTATGGATTTTTGCAAGTTAAGATTCAACCATTTAAACCATTAAAAATTGAATCTTTAACATTTTAAGGGCTTCAAAATCATATTCACCATAAACTTTCACACTACAAGCAATTTATTTGCAAGAATGTGAAATTTCAAGTTTATGTGAAATTAAGAGCTCACCAAATTAAGCAACCAATACGACTTCATAAACATGCTCAATAAGGAGTAAAATTGCTGAAGATTAATGGTATAATCAATCACATAATCCAACAATTGCATTCCATAATTAATCAAGGTTTAAAGATTTAAAATTTTTCGTTCCAAGCGAAAAAACCCCTCGAAAACCCACTTTGTGGGTGGATTTTTGCTTCTTAAATGTCATTTTAAATACTTTGTGGTAAAGAATGATTTAGAACATCGATTCCACCCAAAATTCACTATATTTGGGTCAAAATCGGGGTTCGTAGGCCAAATACAACATACATACAATTTTAATCTAATTAAAAACGAGGTCCTAATCTAATTAGGATGCTAAACCAGAAATTTAAATCCATTTAAATCACCTTAATTAATTTTTAGTTGTAAAAATTAACTGCAAGAGACTCTTATATGTTGGGTTTTGCGGTGTCCGACACCGCGCGGAAACAAAACCCGAAAACCAGATCGCATGCGTAATAATTACAACATAACAAAATAGCATGCAAACAAATAAAACACAAACATATAAAGAGAAGAGAGAGAAAGAAGCTCACCCTTGACGCGTGCTTCGCTCACTAATCAAGACCTCCGACGTCTCACACCCTCGATTACTGGACTGGCCCCTACCCTGTAGCTTAGACGGGGCTAGATGTAACACCCCAATAATTCTCCCTTTGAACCTATAAATACCTTTAATAAAATGTAATAGAATTACTGACGTGCTACCGCCACGTGTTCAAATGTTAAGGCTAATTTAGAATTTAGCAGCGGAAAACTAGCTCAATTAAAATAAAGTTTCAAAACCAATGATTAAATCAAATTAAGTCTTACAAGTTGGAACCATTAAGGCCCTTATTCAAAACCCAATTAATAAAGTAGCAAATAAATCAAACCAGAGTTTTAAAAAGTTTAATGTTTATGCGAGAAATAAAACACTAGTAGGAACCAACTCTCCACTCAATTTCCCATCACTTGATGCAAGTTCCACTATGCAAATACCTGTGATTAACCTGATCCCCAATATTACAAGTATAAAATTGGATCATTACAGGGTCATTGATAAGCGAAGGCCATGACCAGGAAAAGTCACACAAAAGCACGTCATCAGCAACGCTGAGTACATACACTACTACAAAAATAGGCAAAGAGACTTGTTATAATAGGCCTAAGAAACCTCATTAGAGGTGGTCTCTAGCTCACAAGTCTCTTTGGCAAAGAGACCTGCTCTATAGAACAGGTCTCTTTGCAATTAATAAGAGACCTTGTAAGTGAGATAACAGGTCTCGTTGGCCATAATAATATTTTGAATCTATGAAGGTAAAGAGACCTGTTATCTTTCCCAACAGGTCTATTGAACGCATTTAAGAGACCTGTTAGGAGAGATAACAGGTCTCTTATGTCTTTAATTTTTTTTTTTAAAAAAAAACCAAAATTCGATACCCTATACAGAATTTGTTTCTGTAGGGTACCTATATAGTATTCCTGTACCTGTATTTTGCAATTACTCCATAATCTCATTATGTTCATGGATAATATATTATTAAACTTCTATTAAAAAAATATATATATTATTAAACTTAAGTGGATAAACACTTTTACAAACATTAATTAATAAAAGTTCAAATGTAACCTTCAAAAATACTATACAAAAACATCTAAAAATACTCTAATTATCCCCCAAAAATATAAACCAAATTCATTAACCTATTAGAAGTAGTTAAATACTTCTTCTTAGAGCAATAGATGAAGTCGTGAAGGACTCAATCTTACTTGAATAGTAATGGCGTGTTATCTCTTTAATGTCTATTTGCAGACAGTTAATCCATGAATATGACATTGAATAACAATTGCTGCTTCTTTTCTCAATTTGTACTTCAAAACATTTTTCCACCATCTTTGCAGCCTCACAATTGCATCTAAAACTATGCTTAAGTTGTTTGACCTGTAGCCTAATGTAAGAGTAGTGTGACCTGAAGCAGCAACGCAAAGGGGGAAAGAATCTGCATAATCCAATTATCATACAATATTCAACATCAAAGTAAATCAGAGGAAACTTGTGAAAATTAATTGAAGGACATGGAGCTTAATAAAAGAGAGAATGTTATAAAAACCTAGAAGTCTATTTCGTGAAATCTTTCCCCTGACAAGGCATTGGATTTCAGTATCAGCATTCTTATGGTGAGCTTAAATAGCCATCAACACATGAATTTCCTGTATACTTCACTGCCTAATGATGATCTCAGTATGCAGGAGTAACCCTAACTCTCTAATATCAGGTATAGTGTAATCATTACTCCGCATTAAATAGTTCTGACAAGAAAGGACTTGATAAACTAACTAATTCATTTTGAAATCAATTATACTGTAACCATTATATGAGACTAATTGACATCATAGACCCTTGTTTCCAAATCCAAAATAATCACTACCGAGTATTTAACATGCAAGTTTCTGGACCATGTAATTAGCGTCTTAAATTGCAGTTATGAGTGAAGGGCAACAACCCGATGTACAATAACAATAAAACTAGTTACAGAACATCAGAAGTCACAAGTATAACTCAGCATAATCATGAGCAAAATTGAAGAACTACTACAAGTCATGACTTCATTATAGGCGTATGAAATAATAATTTTTAGAGGCTATCTCTGACCACTATAGCAGGAAAGTACACACTCACATATGATGAATTTTAGAAGGGATACCCAACTATGATTGGAGAAGCAGACTACATTATAGAAAATAATTATAATAGGAGGCAAATAACAGCAAATAAGCCTGACCTTGATTGACAGAGTGAAGATAACAGTCTTTGTTGACATGGCTCATACAAACCCAATATCACAAAGCTGAAAAACAAAAGTAAGAATAAGCTTTATATTATCATCTCAAGTAGGCTACAAAAAATTTAACCTTAACGCTGAATGAATTTAACCTTACTGCATAAATTTCAAATTACATATTTGTTTGAGAGAGGTGAGAAGACTAACAACAACTGGAACTAGATTAGTGCAAGCCAGATTGCCAAATTCTCAAGCCATTACACTCGTCAAATACAATCTTAGATTCCCATCATTGCTATTGGTCTTATTACCCTGTAAGGCTAACTTACAAGTTCCTGTGAACAATTTAGTTTTGATGCAAGTAGTGCAAATGCTTTCACTTGGATTTTCGGACAAAAAAAATTAGAGACATCTTAATCAAGAGGAAAGGACATGCCCAATGAACACTTGCCACACTATTTAAGATATATGCTAAGAAGCTTAGAGTCTTCAAAAGTAGACAAGATTACAGCTAAATTTAATTCCTACATCAACCTTTCTTTCTTAGAGTTGTAGTATTCAATTAATAAAGACTTTACTTTTAAGGATTCAAACAAACTGTGATCTCTTGCGTGCTACAAAAACAATTAAAAAATTCATTGCAAGAGCACATTTGATATTTCATGCTAGCCTCTGGAAAGTATAAGATCACAAAAAAAAAAAGAAGTTATCGGCATAGTTCATATAATGCTGCTTTAAATTGCAACCACACAGTAAAATTGCCTTGTGAGGTGAAGCCAGTGCTTTAGGCCGTAAAAGGGACAGTTAATCTTTAACCAAAAGATTCAAATTGCAATTCTAAACACCCAAATTCAAAGGAATATACATAGACTCTAAATCAAAGTTGTTTCAATATTTAACATCTAAGCTAGTTCATAGAAATGCTCATCACTTTCTCACTTCTATACACAAAAATCAACCAAAATTTAGCATTTTTTCATGATTAATACAACAAAATTTTCCTTCCAAATCGTAAACAAAATCACTAAAATACAATCATTCACAAAATTCAGTAAATAAAATCATACTTGTATATAAATCAAAATTTAATGACAACAAACAATTGAGAAAAAAATTGAAAAAAATTACCTATACCAAGATCTGAGTATGATGGCTATCTCCAACTTAAAGGATGGCAATCTTCAGGGTTATGTAGGAAAGCAATCTTCGGGGTTATGTAGGAAAGCAACTTCAGGTGAAGGGAGAACCGTACCGACACTAGAGAGGAACACCGAAGAGTAGCGGCGGTGAGAGTATGATGGCGGTAGTGTGGGCAACGACGGAGGGGGTAGTGAGTCGAGGTTGAGAGCCTGAGAGGCGACTTAGGCGAGAGTGGGGTGATAAAAAGGAGTTTTTTTTTTTGGTAAACAAGGTAGCCTGATTCTAATACTAGTTTTTTTTTTTTTTTTTTTTTTTTTTTTTTTTTTTGAAATATGATTCTAATATATTTTTAATAAATAGTAATAAAAAAAATACTATAAAAAAGAGACTTGTTAAAGATAGCAACATGTCACTTTATTTTTTTCCCACCATCAATTTCCATGTAAGAGACCTGTTACTAGTAATATTAGGTCTTATTGATCAAAGAAACCTGTTATATGATATAACAGGTCTCTTTTAATAGGTCACTTTCGGCATTTTTGTAGTAGTGATACAAGCTACGAAAATATTACAATAAATTCCTAGCATGCTTCTAAATATCAAACAACACACAAATAATTTAATTACTAACTTAAACACATAAATCAACTATCAACATCACTGAGACTTTACTTATTTAATAATAAATAATTCATTTCTTTTTATTCATAGGATTAAGAAATAGACAAGGTTGTCTCCCCATGATCCAATTTGGAATATCACTTAAAGAAAAACCCCATGCCTCCATTCGGAAACATCAATAAACATCCAATGACAGACGGGCGTGACTTTGTGGCCATAGCTAGTATGAGATCTTATCTAACTTCTTGTAGTTTTAAAAAGTATTTGAAAACAAGAGACTCGTAGATCAAACGGCCTCTAGAAAAGTGCACGGCTAATACCCCGTGTACCCCAACCCCTGTTTGTCAATACTCTAGATGTGCACAAATCCAGAGTTTTATTGCTTATCCATCTTGCATTTTACGTGATTTACATGTTTAAACTTGGTGATGACTCAAATGCAAAACAATACAACCAATCCAACATTAGTCATTCAAGCAATTCAAATTTTCAATTCAATTCTTGATTCATTAGTGACAATCAACTTTTAGTATTGAATACTTTAACTACCTCGGTGTATAAACACCTTAATTGAATAAGGCACCTCAAATCCTCAACCTCGTCATTTAAGACTTAAATTCTCCCTTTACTCATTCCATTTCAATAATCATGAACGAGTAATAAAAATAATTCATTCCACATAATCATGTACCTTTGCCTCTAAGCTCATCTTGCAAGTTAATGCATAAATAATACTTACAAGATAAATCAATATGCATATAAACATCCACATGATTACTTCTCATACATGAATCAAAATTAATCATCACATTAATCACCAATCAACTTGCTACCATACAATCTCAACCAATCCACAAGTTTCCTAACATGATCCTAAATTTTCCAAATCCTTAAACATGCTCCTAAAGTCAAGGTTTTTCGTATCCTTGTACGTAGCTTGAGTAAACGAATTGGTTGGCCACTTTACCAACTAGAAATCACCTTCTATAAAGTCCTCTCCTAAACCAAACAACAATAATTCAATAAATACCCAAGCAATTAGATTTACAACAATACTTATGTACTTTAAAAGCCTTGCCCGCATGGTTTGCTTGGCCAGCTCGCCAAGCCTATGCATGCGATGCATGCTGAGGGGCTTGCGGCCAAGCCTCACCTTGCGGCAAGGACTTCGGCTAGCCATGCTAGCCCACCTAGCCCTCGCATGGCTAGGCCATTGCAAGGATAGGATTTTCACACGCATTGACTTGTTGTTTGACTAATTTTTCGTCTCGTCGATTCCTAAATTCGGCTCGACTTTCGACGCTCCGCTTTGACGCTCTAAGCTCGGAATCCAATGTTTTAGTTCATAAAATCTCTATCGACTTGTTTAATCCTTCGAATTAATTTCGTCGCTTTGGTTCGGTTACACGATTGGGTGTGACCCAAAGGGTTTAGTCAAGAGCAAGTTGTAATATTAATTATACATTAATATTACTGATCGAAAGCGGCCTCCAGCTAGGCATTACGATCACTTGACCTCACTAAATAATTAGCTTTCCTAATTAGTTCTAAACCTGCTATCGGAATAATACACTTGTTCGAAGGACACCATTCCTTTCAATTGAACCTAAACTCAATTATTAACTATCTTATTAGGCGTGATTTCAAGTAAAAATCCCCTTTAAACCTGCAAGAAAGGGCATGATCAAGCAATAACAATAAATCATAAATAATCAAGCAAAATATGATTAATATCACAATCATCATCATAAGAACATCATCGAAACATCACAATCATCATCATAAAAATATTTTTAGTATTAAGATCCTAGGCATGATACTAAACGGATTGATAACAACTCCTAGCATGTCAAGAATAACAAAATCAAAGCGTTATCCTAAACATGATACTAGAAATCAAAATAAAATCTTAAACATGGTACTAGGAATTAACATAACATTGTACACATGATTACAACTCCAAAATTAAAGAATAATAATAAGGGTGATTGAATTACTCACTTTGATGCCTCAACCTTCTTGCTATTAAAACAATACACACGTTAGTAAACTTCAAGAAAGTTAAATCAATAAAGTAAATAAATCAAATATGAATTGAAATAGAGACTTGGGACTAAACCCTCAGAACTATCAACCTTTCACGTCGAGGTCGAAGGCAACGTCGATTATAACTTGGAGTATTCAAATCTCACGAAGGAGGTATTGTGACTGATTTTGGGTGTTTAGGCTAAGAGCATTGGTGTTAAGAATTCTAGAGAATTCTGGGATGGAAGGACTTTCGAGGTTAATTATCGATGATTGTTGCTGATTTGAAAACAGGGAAAACGACCTTTATTTATAGGGATAAAAGAGAGTCTGGACAATCAAACAAGATCAGAAGTTCTAAATAAATAGAACAACTTTTGACGCGACGTGACAGGGTTGTCGTGCCGCGCTGGGTGCTGACACGCCGCGTCAGAACTGTCGCTGTGCGATGGTCTTGGCGTTGCGCGCTGGTTCTAAAAGATGTTAAAGTCGTACGGAGTTTGATTTCTAACGGAAATATGTTTACAGAAGATATTCAAACGTCTACGTATTCGAATAGAACAAAGATTATTTTACGAAAGGTTTTATTCAATCTCGAACTTCTTTTATCTTTTTCTTTTCGAAAAGGTTAGATTAGAACCTTCTAGAGGATTCCAGATATTCCTAACTGATTTAGGATTAGGAATATAATCATATAGGGCCTAAATAAGATATTTGGACTCCATATAATCATTGGGTCGTAGCTAAGGGGGACCTAGGCTTGGTTTGGGCTCGGTTTAGTATTTTTGTCAAAAATTATTTGTTTTAAGTCGGATTTAGGCTTATAAAATATCGTTGGTAAGCTCTTTTCAAACCCATCTAACTAAGAAAAAATTTGATTGGGAACATGGACCAAAATAATTAGGTTTGGACATTTTTATGAATTGGACACGAAATGAATGATTTTAATAAGGACACAAAATCAATGATTTTGGGTATAAGGACACGAAATGAATGTTTTTAGATTAAAACATTTTAGGTAAGGTTAGGAATATAGTCAAGGCATAAGGAAACTTCGCGAGTGTCTTAGCCCTGTGTGTTGGAACGACATAAGCGAAACAATGATTTTAGAACCTCGAATGATTAAAGACACAGTCAAGCAAGTGAAGGAGATTCAATCTAAGAGTCAAGCGGTACAAGACCGTCAAAGAGTTATGAAAATTTGAAGAGAAGAGAAGAAGAGTTTGAAGTTGGTGATAAAATGTTATTGAAAGTGTCACCAGTGAAAGGTGTCATGAGATTTGGGAAGAAAGGGAAATTTAGCCCAAAGTATATTGGTCCATATGAGATATTGCAGAGAATAGGCAAAGTAGCTTATAGGTTGGCCTTACCTATGGAGTTGAGCAAGGTGCATAATGTATTCCATGTGTCTCAGTTAAGAAGGTATTAAGCTTGACAAATCACATGTGCTACAACCTAAAACAATTGAGTTAGATCAAAGCTTAACTTATGAAGAAAGACTTGTCAAGATTCTTGACAGTAAAGTGCGTAGTACACACAATAAGGAAGTTAAGATTATTAAGGTGTTATGGTCTAACCAAGAGTACGAGGAAGAAACTTGGGAAGCTGACGATGAGATGAAAAAGAAATACACTGAGTTGTTTAAGGTATGTTGAGTTACGAGGACGTAACTCGTTTTCTTTAAGGGGGTAGAACGCGGTAAAATTTCGCGCTTTTTCCTTGAATTTTCAGTAATTTTAGTGCTTTTGAACATTTTTAACGGTTAATTCGAGTATTTTTGGTTCTAAGAAGACATTAAAGATAAATGTATGTCGAAAGAGTACAGCAATATTACACAAAGTGAGGAAAAAGGTTTTCAAAAGTCTGTATTTTTTCACTCATTTGAGTATGGATTTTGTTTTTCGTTACCCAAGTTTCGGGGATGAAACTTATTTTAAGGGGGTAGACTATAATACCCCGTATCTTTATATGTATATTAATTAAAGTATTATTTTATGACGTATTTAAATAATTTGAAATGATTATTTATGGTATTTTAATAATTTAAAAGGTTTATATTAATTAAAAACTCATTTCGATTTATTTATTTGGTTTTGTAAATATTTTATTTCATTATTTAGAAACTTTGGGGTGTATTTAATTTATAAAGGAATTTTTAAAGTCAATGGAATTTAAAAAAAAATTAAATACCAATTTGAATGGGAATGAGAATCATTAAGGGTAAAAAAGGAAATTAAGTTAAGAGGGTTTTGGGAGGGAGTATAAATACCATCTTATGAGCAAATTTAGACTTTGCCCAAGGTGGAGAATACCCAAACGTAAACTCTCTTTCTCTCTCCTCATATTTTTCTTTCTCCTAATTTTTCCCTTCTCCCTCACAAACACCCACACACACCACACGGTAGCCGGCCACCACCACTGCAGCCACCCACTGGCCGGCCACTGCCACCAACGAGCACCGATAGCAGCTAGCCACCGGCAGGAGGCACGGCAGCAGGCCCCTATGCTGTGTGTGTGCGTGCGCAAGCCAAAAAAAAAAACTTGCTTCTTCCAATTTTAATTCAATCTAGCCTTGTTTAGTTATTGAATTTGGGTGTGTGTGATGATGCTATGATGTTTTTATAAATATTAATATGTATATAATTATCAGATTTGGTTTTGAATGAAAAAGCCCCAAATTGGTAAACTCTAGGTTTCTAAATTAATGTTTATTGATGGAATTTAATGGAGGTTGATTAAAATTATTAAAATTAGTGTTTTAAAACTAAATTACATCAAGTTTAAGAGTTTTATAATGCTGAAATTTTTATATAGAGGCTAGAATAAAGTTTTCTTGAAGGGATTTTAATTACCCATTAATTGGAAATAAAATTAGATGGTTGTAATTAATTTTCAGCATGCTTTAAAAGGTTTAAAAGTGTTTTAAAGAGTATATATATAGCTGAAAATTTAATATGAATAGATATTAATGTCTCTTTGAAATTGTGGGTTGTAAGAGACTTCCAAGTGAGTGATTTCGTGTAGTCATGGTGATTTTGAGATCATATTTGAGGTACGTACGCGTACTTGATATTATTTAAGCGTGAAGAAGCATGCTAAGATTTAATTTTTAATGATTCTAAATTAGTATCATGTTAGGAACTTGTTGGAATTGGTGACTTAGATTGAATTGATTGAATTGGAATGATTTTTGGTGAAATATTGGTGAAGCATGATTGGTTGAAATAATTATTTATTGGAATTGGTGATATTGGAATATTGTTATTAAACCATACTTTTATTGTCGGCATTTTTAAAGGCTCATTTGATTAAACTAAATGTTCAATTTGGATTGGAATATAAAAAGGGAATTTTTTTATGGTTCATATAATTTTTACTGATGCTATAAGCATGGGAATTGAGCTAGTAAGTGTCTTAGTACACAGGGGGAAAAAAAAAGAAAATGCGGTGCCTAAGTGCACTTAAGGAGTTTTAAACACCGAGGGATAGGATTTGCGGTGCTTTATGCGCTTAAGGTGTTATTTAACACCGAAGTAGTTTAAAAGGATTCAACATTTAATCATTTATGATCACTAATGATTCAAGAAATAAATTGGAATGTTTGATTACTTGAATGATTTATGGTGATTGATTGTGTTGCTGATTGAGAGTCATCACCAAGTCTAAAACATGTAAATAACATAAAGCGAAAGAAATTGCGCACCAAAACTCTTTGAACGTATATACCCTGAGTATGAATGTAGGCGTCATTCGATACGTGCCTACTTAAGCATGTTGTGAATATGATTGGCACTCATAGGAAGTGGGAAGTGACATACGATTAGGGACACGATTAGGGACAAAGCAAAGTAGGGAGCTGCCAACAAATTTTTAAGGAACTTGTAAATCGTTCACGGATCATTAAAAGACAACCACAAAAAGGGACAACGATAGGCAACAACGATTGACCTATGAAGGTTACACCCAATTCATAATCCATGAGATTACTAACTCCATATGGTTCGGAACCACGAAAGGAGGATTTGGGATGATGGTACGAAGTGAGTCATGGAGTCACATTCGCCCGTATTGGCCTCTACTCAATTCTTTTTATGAAAAGTAATTCCTGCGATATCAAAGGCACACAATACAAAGATTCAAATTGCTCCAAACTATTATTAAGCTAAATTGGTTGAATATTAATGCAACACATAATTCTAAAATATTAGTGATCACTTGATTAAACAATAAGATTAAAAAGGATCCTAATCGGTTGTCTAAATTATCTTATTAGTCGTTATATTCAATTACATATTTCCTTTTAAACATGCAATATAGTGATCAACAATAACAATAGAATAAACATCAACATTGGAAGTAATTTAAACATAATAACGTTAGTCAAATCAAAGCATAATAATAAACCTAATCATGATACTACCAATAAGAATAAAAATAAGAGTAATCAAGTGAATTAATTACTCACGTTCCTCGCTTCTTTAAATCGCTACATCATGAATAAAAGCGTTAGTAACTTCAATAAATATATAAATCAAATTGAAATTAAATTAAATAAAAGTAGAGTTGATTTGGGGCCAAACCCTTAATTGGTTTTACCTTTCACCCCTTGGTTTAAGTATGGAACTTCGGGTGTTGTATGGACTCCAGGGAGTGCTTAAGGGATGTATAGTGGAAAAATAGGGAAGGCTAGTGTTTAGGCTAAAGCATGTGAGAGAGAGAGAGAATTGTTTATGTGCCTCGAAACTGGTGAAATTAGCCTCGTATTTATAGAAAAAATATGAGGGGTGAGGTAAGGACCCTAGAATTGAAGCACCGCGAAGAATTTAAACCTAAAAATTTTCGTGTCACGGTTTGCCGTGACACGACACAACTTGCCGTGACGCAGCGCAATTTGCCGTGACGTGGAAAAATTTGCCATGACGCGACATTTTTGCCGTGGCGCGGCAAATTAGTTTTCCTGAATTCGGTCTACATTCACTTTATTTTTTTCTTAGGCGTTAAGTACGTGATAATTAGGTGTCGTTTCAGCTATTCCTGACTTATTTCAGGGTTAGGGTTTTATTATTTATCAATCGGGCTTAATTAATAAATAACACCAAATGAATTAAAAAGGGTTTGGGCTAAAATGTGAGTTGGACTGATTTGTTGACTGATTATGTAAGTTGTGTTTGACTGAATGTGGATTTTAAGCACTCCCAAGAATAAATACACCACCCGACCAAAAATGGCGATGAAAGGTTGTTCATCATCGGGTTTGTTTTAAGGAGACATTTTTTAGGTGTTTACAATGAACATATAGGGGGAGTTATGTGACTTTATATTTGATCATAACTTCTACTGGGAGTACAGGACGCTGTATTTTCCTTTTTTTTTTATGCGTAGGACGTCCAGTCACTTCATGTGACATTTTTGGCTACCCGGTTAGCTCCCGGTGTAGTTTACCTCAATTTATTTGAGGCAGGGATTTGGTAGGAAACCCGTTCGATGCGTAATCAATTTAAATAAGCAATTTAATTATTCATTTATTGTGTTGTATGCTTGAAAAACGGATGCAACAACGTAAGTTGTGTGATGCTAGGATGAAAGCATGTTAGCGTGATTCATTTACGCTTATGTACTCAGCATTGCTGATTGTGTTTGTATGTTTGTTTGGCCTTTTCTTTATGTTGGCCCTACGATGACCCATTGCTAATGGCGAGTAGTGGGGACAAAGTAAAGAGAAGCTTTTTAGGTGATGAAACATATTCATGATGGGCATGAGTGAAGAGCGAATCTTGTGTAGTTCCTATAAGGATATGATGTGTTTATTTGCTTTTTTTATTATATATGTTTGCTTGTGAGACAAACGTAATGGTTTTAAGTATTTGTTTGGATTTTAAAAGGGCCTAAAATGGTTCCAAGTTGTAGGTTTACTTTGTTTGACTTTACTTTCGTTTGGTTGACTTTTGAAGTTGGTTTTATTTTGAATAATTTTTAAAACAAGTCTTCCGCTATGTGTGTTTGATAATTGCCTTAGCCGTTTTCGTGGTGCCGGTAATGTCTTAGAATTTCCTAATTCATATTTTGAAAAGGGCAAAACAGGTATTTTAAAAGAAAGGATTTTCTAGGGTGTTACATATAACTCTAGAGAACAACTCTGACCTTTTACGCCCTTTTTCTAAAGATGAGATTTTTGCTGCTCTATCTCATATGCACCCTTGGAAGGCCCGGGGACCAGGCGGTATGCATGCTATATTTTTTCAGAAATTTTAGCATATTATTGGTGATGATATTACTAATATTTTACAGGGAAATGAGTCTATTGGTCCTGTTAATAATACTAACATTGTGCTAAGCCCGAAAGTGAAGTCCCCTACTCTGGTATCGGAATTTAGGCCTATTTGTTGCAGATGCTTTTTTTAGGCGTAATGCGGAAATCTTTGGTTGATGGTTTTATTCATGGGGCCCCGAGCTAGTCATAAAGGGACGGAAATTTCTCATCTTCTGTTTACAGATGATAGTCTTCTCGTTACAAGAGCCAATCGAAGGGAGTGTTAAAAAATTGTTGAAATTCTCAACATATGCGAGCAAGCTTCTGGGCAAAAAATTAACTATGACAAATCAGAGGTTTCTTTTAGCAAAGGTGTTAGTGTTCCAATGCAAGAGAAGTTGTGGTATATTAGCAATGCGGCAAGTTAACAAGCACGAGAAGTGCCTTGGAATCCCAACCATCATCGAAAAGTTAAAAAGATGGTCTTTTCGGCACTCAAGGATATGATATGGAAAAAGCTGTCAGGGTGGAAAGAAATTTTTTATTAAGAGCAGGGAAGGAGATTCTTCTCAAATCAATTAGTCAAGCCATTCCAACATACATTATGGGGGTATAAAATTCCAACAGGGGTGATTGATGATATTCATGCTATGATGGCTCGTTTCTGGTGGGGTCAAGAAGTGGACAAAAAGAGAGTTCATTGGAAGAGCTGAAAGGATCTTTCCACCCCTAAATGCCTCGGGGGTATGGGTTTTAGGGATTTGAAGGTGTTTTATGAGCCCTTCTCAGTCGGCAAGCCTAGAGACTCACGAGTAACCCAGACTCTCTGTTGAATAAGGTACTTAGTGCTAAGTATTATGCGGGGAAGAGGTTTATTGATGCCCATCTAAGCGTTGGGGGTAGTTATTCCTGGCAAAGCATCTGGTCATCGAAGGCTTTGTTTAAGGAGGGGTTACTTTGGAGAATAGGGAATGGGTCGTCTGTTAATATTTAGAGTGAGCCTTGGGTCAATAATGGGGACAACGAATTTATTAGCACTCCAAATACAAAAGAAGTCCAGGTAGTGAGCGACTTGATTGATCATAGTTCTTGCGAGTGGGATATGCAGCGTATCGAAAGTATTTTCAATGAAAAGGATGTCCGTAGCATCCTAGCTATCCCTTTGAGCTCGAAAGGTAGCCCAGATTTACTCGCTTGGGCGTTTTCTTTTGATGGTTGCTACTCCGTCAAATCCTCTTACATGCTCGGTAAGTCTTGCAACCTTGAGCTTTTTCACAAGTCTTGGTTGGATGTTTGGAGCTTGGATATCATCCCGAAGGTGCGGCACTTCCTATGGCGAGTGTGCACCGAGACTCTCCCCATAAGGGATTACCTCAAATACAGGCACATGACCGAGCACTCTGACTGCCCATGGTGTGTTGGCACCCCTGAAACTGTTCAGCACGCCTTCTTTGACTGCCCTACAGTCCGAGAGCTTTGGGTGGATTGCGAATGTACGGAGTAGATGTCTCTTTGGCCCAATGGTATGTCTTTCCTTGAATTATTTGAGTCATGGAGCAAGCTTGATGCAAAAAAGGTATGCAGGGGTGCTATCTTGATGTAAAATTTATGGAATAGAAGAAATGAGATGGGCAAAGAAGTTTACAATCCCATTATTGTAGAGCGAGTTTTCCGCCTTGCATCTGATTGTAACACCTATGCGAAGAAAATATATGGGGGTGTTAAGAAGAGTACATGTCACTGCCCGAAATCTTGGAAAGCCCCACCTGGCCTGAAGGTACTATCAAACTTAATTGTGACGCATCTCTTAGTGTTGAAAGGTGGGTGGGTTTAGGGGTCATTGCCAGAGATTGGAGAGGGGAGGTGCTGTTCGTAGCTACTCGTCGCACAAGAGCTCACTGGCCACTTTTCATAGCTGAAGGGAAAGTTGCTGCCATGGCAATTAAACTAGCTAGAAGCCATAGTCTGTCCGACATTCTAATTGAAGCCGACAGTCAGATGCTCATCAATCGATTATCCAAGGCTTCAATCTTCTTCACTGACCTTGATGTAGTCTTAGATGATATCTTATCCTCTTGTTCTTCTTTTAATTCCGTTAATTTGTGTGATGTTAAATGGGAAGGAAATGTAGTTCCTCATGATTTAGCCCATTTAACGCCTTTTGGTATAGAACAAATTTGGGAGAACCATTGCCCCTATGAGATTTCTCCGAATGTATTGATGGACAAATTATCAATATAAGGCACCTTTAACGTGTTTATTTTTTTATTTTTTTTTAAAAAAAGGTATAGTTGCAGACTTGCAGTGTTTTCCTACAAATGAAAATCACCTGCCAAGCCATCATGATTCATGAACCTTGAATTATTTTAAATTTTTGGTAGATTAGCTATCTATGTAATACAACAAACGTCTGTAGTTCTCTACTAAAGTTCTAATCCATTCCTGCTTTTAAAGGCTTGTACTCTATGTGTTCATTATGTCATGTTTTTACAATGTCAACTTAGTTCCGTGTTTTATGCATTAGAAGACCCTTTCCTGAGGAATAAGGAGGGTCTCCTAATATCTTTTATTATTTTGATATACAGTATCTTATATTTTAGTTATCTTGTAATCTTAGGGTGAGTTCTCCACCATCTCCATCAAGCAAGTTTGATTGGTAAAATATATTTTGAATATATCAACTTGATTCATAACCCCTTTACATGTACTACCTCCGATTTGCATTACTCGCAATATTTACTAAAAACGGATGGTTCACATTATTCGCAACAAATTGTTTTCTTTCTTTTTTAGTTAGTTTTTTGCTGCTAAATGACGAATTACCCTTATTTTTTTTAAAAAAAAAACAACCTTATTAAACTACAAATTTAATTTCATTAGATTAAACCCAAGGTTAATTAATTTCATCCTCATCCCCATTATTTTTCTCTCTCCTCCTCTAACCCATTCTCATGGTGGGTTCGTGGGTTTTGCTCGGTGAGTTCGTCGATGGTAGGTTTCAGATCGTGGGTTCGCCGGTGGTTTCAAATCGTAGGATTCGTCGGTGGTTTCAAATCGTGGGTGGAAGGTTCACATCGTGGGGTTCGTCGGTGGTAGGTTGGTGGTTGGTGGGTTGTGGGTTGTTTATTCCAGATATGTGGGTTAGCTGGGGTTGGTGGGTTGTTGCGGCTCGTGGGTTTGGTAGGTTGCTGCGGCTCGTGGCTTTGGTGGGTTGCTACGGCTCGTGGGTTCGTGGGTGCGGTGGGTCAAAAGGGTTCGGATTGGTGCTGCGGCTGGGTGGTTCTGGGTTCGGTTTTTGTAGTGTTGGATGGTGGTGCTGGGTTGTTTCAGTGCTACTGGGTTGTTTCGGTGCTGCTGGATGGTGGTGGTGTGCTAATGGTGGTGGGTTATTTAGTTTAATTTTGGTTGATTTTTGTGTTTTTTTTTTTTGGGGGGGGGTTGGGTTGAATTAATACTTAATTATATGCCCTTATTTTTCACTAACTATGCTTAAAATTTTTTGTCTAGGAGTTCGCAAAACTACTCTTTGTTGCGAGTAATGCGAAGTGGAGATAGTATTTTAACAGGATTAACAAGAAACAAGAGTAAGGATATTAATTAAAATCAAAATTACTACGCATTTACACTAATCAATCAATCCATTTTATACTTTCTTTAATTTATGAATGACCCAAAAAAAAAAAAAAAGGTTTGATCTTCATTAGTTGTGCATTTGTACTCTTAACCCCAAATAATGTTAACTCGATTGATGGCGTCAAACCTCTTCCTTTTAGCCGTCCAAACAGTAGCTTTTGCTGGTTTTGCGTAATTCCTCAAAAAATTATTGTATAGTAATACACTAATACTCTTAACAAACAATAATCTAATACGGAGTTCCTAATCCATTACATTAGCATAGTATGAAGGAATTTGTAAATGTCAAGAACGTACGTGTTCAATTCTCGAAACATGGTTTATCATCAAATTTTGGAATGTTAAGCATTATTTTATAAATAAGCTTTGTAATTCTAGTAGTATAGAAAAACGAGAAACCTCTATTGAAGAAATCGATATTAGCTGTTTCCATGCTCCAATGTGGTCAACTTCATGCTCTAATGTCTACCTTTTTATGGAAATTAGAATGTGCAACTTTGGGGTATTATTTGTGAAATATAAAATATTCTAAAGTTGCACATAACATTTAACGAAAGTAGTATAATAAATTAGAAAAAGAGATACTAGAAACTCCAAATCCCTAACATCCTTGCCTTAATTTTGAGAAATTCTTAAATTGTAACTTGTACTTTCAATGGGATTTTTAATTGTATTTTACTCCATTCGTCTCATATTGTGTGTCCATTTAACATAATTCACTTCACTAAAATTATGAATAATGAAAGGAATGTAATGTTCTTTTTATTAACAAATTCTACCTTCATATTTTATTACTTGCTCCACTTTTTTGTTGTGGTCGTATTTTATTACTTGATTTATTTTCTTTTATGAAAACCTTTCACAATATTTCACTAATTTCTTTTCTTTTAGTAGACCTCTCAACTATCATACTTTAGTATTTCCATATTCTTTCTCCTCCCAACTATTATACTTTATTCTTCCACCAATTCCACTTCCTTCATATTTTATTACTTTCTACTAATTCTCTTAAAACTCCGCGCGTAGAGAAATTGAGCAAGTAAGAGAGTATAGGACCAACATTAGTAAAGGAAGGAAATGAGAACTAGAGAAGGGAAAAGAAAGGAAGAAAAGGGGAAAGAAATAAACTCAAAACCTTTTATATACACCCGAGTGCACCGACCTATGGGTGATTTTTGCTCATTTAATAATATTTTGCTTATTTTAATATTTTAAAATGAGCAAAAAAAATATTTAATGAGTAGAAATACCTTTGGGTGCACCATGCACCTGGGTGTATATTATCCAATGTGTGGTTTGATGGAAAGTTTAGTATAATACTTGTTACTTTATTTATTTCCTCCCAAATTCATCCTCCAATTTTGGGATGAAAGTAAAGATTTTATTAATTACTAAAGTTTTTTTTTTTAACACAAATAAAGAAAAGACTTATTTATATTAATAGGCTATAGCCAAAATATTTACATCGCATCCTATAATTTATACAATGAAAATCGATGCAGTACCAAAATAAACCTATCACATAAGCTGTGAATACATCCTATAAGCACCTCAAAGTGAGTGTGCAATTAAGTTCATTAAGGAATCCAAAAACAGTAAACATCCATAGCTAAGAACCCCTGATTATTCATTTGTTTTGAGCAGCAGCCACCACTTGAGCAAGTTCTGCCTCATACAATTCACGCACGCAATCAGGAATCAAGTAATGAGTCTTGTAACCAACTGCCATCTCCCTTTCATAGACTGCCAGTTTGTGAGCCAACTCATTATGTTCCTTTGGAATATGAGTAACTATGGCAATCTCAAACTTGGATATTACAGTTAGACCTCTACAAAACTATTCGAGAATTCAAAAATCCGATAATCCGATTCGCAACCGATCCGAATTTTTGAATATCCGATCCGAGTTTTCATTTCCGATCGGTTATCCGATCTGAAAAAGCGGATATCGGATGCGAATTTGAATATTGATTCTCAAAACTTCGGATATCTGATATCCGAAATATAAAGGTTGAAGGATTTTTTACGAAACTAAGCCTTATTAGTAAACAATTTACGAATATAGACGTGTGGCCAAACTATTTACGAAACTAAGCTTCTGAGGTAAACCGTTGACTCGGTCAGCGTTTTACTCCTTTTATTTAAGTTTTTTTTTTTAATTTCGTATTTTGTGAAATACAAAATAAATAAAAATAGAAAATACACAAAACCGCTACCTCAGTCAGCGTTTTTGTGTAATGCTATAACAGACCTTAAAACGCTGACTGAGTCAGTGTTTCATTAATACTAGAAACACGTTGCCTCAGTCAGCGGTTTTCACTGGTAAATTGTTCCGGAAACACGCGACACAGTCACTCTTCCTCAAAACTCAAACTCACTCTCTCACTCTTCATCAACTGTCTACCCGCCGCCACCTAGTGCCTGCCGCGGTCGCCGCCGCCTACTGCCTGCTGCCGCCGCGCCGCGCCTCTCCTCTTCTTTTTAATCACATTGTTGGTACTTCTCACTCATTTGTTTTTAAAATCTAAAAATCTAGGTTAGTTTGATAATTATATACTACATTGTTTTAATTTGATAATGTTGTTGATTATTCTAAGTTAGTTTGATGTAAATTGATAATTATGTTGATAATTCTAAGTTAGTTTGTTGTAATTTGATAATAGTTTAGTATAAAAGCCCTAAATTGATGTTAGTTTAGTATGAAAGTTTTTGATGAAATTGTGGAAATGTTTGATAAAATTGTTGAAAATGTTGATGAAATTGTTGATAATGTTGATGAAATTGTTGTTTTAATTTGATAAAGTAGCCTACATTGTTGTTTAATTACGAAAAATATGTTATGTAGAATATGTTGGTTGTTATAGTGTGAATATGTTCGTTGTGTACTTTGTTTTGGTTGTTATGTGAATTGGAACAATGTTGGTTAATTATGTTTATAGTGTGAATATCTTGGTTGTTATAGTGCGAATTGGTGGAGATTGCATGCAATTAAGATGTGTTTTTTGGTTGTTGTATAGAATATGGCTGCACAAAGCGCAGCTTTGTTATGCCGATGGGGGGTGAATTTGTGTCTGATGGACCGAATGTCCAGTATAGTGGTGGAAATATGGAACCATTGCCATTTGGACCGGACATGACTTTCAACGATCTAATGAACGAGGTTTGTAGCATTATTGGCTTAAACCCAATGAATGTACCTTAACATTCAAATGAGGTTTGAGACTAATAATGTGGTTCAAGTGTTACCTTGTTCTAACGATAGACATTTGAAAGCTTTTAGGAGCGCTGTTTTAATGAGGGGTTATCCACATGAGATATATATAGAAATAGTGTCTACGTGTACGCAACAAAGTACTCGACCAGATCAACAAGCTACCTATTTTTCCGGATACACAGAGTCCTTCCAAATGCCCTCACAAGACATTCCATCAACTGAATATGGGATGGGGTCCTTCAGCACACTACTTCATGACGATTGGTTCCAGATGCCGTTGAGTTCACATATAGCTTCACCTGTATATGGTGGACCATCTACGACAATGTTAGGCCAATCTGGGCCTTCGACATTGAACACATTTATATCCTCTCCCATGCAACTCCAAAGTTATTCACCTACGCAGCATGATGATCATACATCTCCGTCTCAACCATTGATGAATCATCTTGAAAATCTACAACATATGGTGAATAACGAGTTGTCTCTTTATGATGCGCTCTGGGAAACAAATGATGAGGATGAGAGCGAAGAGGAGGAACATGGACTAGATAACATGGATGTTGATTCTGCAGACATGGAAGGTGGGGAGGCCATGGTTAGAACTCCTATTCCTTGGTTAAGTCAAGTAAATGAGAATTATGAGGTTGATTAATATTGGGCCGAATCAGGTAGTCATACAACATTTGTGATCGGGGGAGAGTTTAAGAAGGGTATGTTCTTTGAATCTAAGAAATTGCTTCAGAAAATGGTGAAGAAGTATTCTATACAAAGGAACCAATTCTACACCACATTGACCTCAAATGAGAAGGTCCTTCATCTGCGGTGCAAGAAGAATTGTGGTTGGTCGCTACGAGGTACTAAAAAAAGTGAGCACTCAGACAACTTTACCATAGTCACATACAAAGGCCCGCACCGGGAGACCTGTGTCACTGAAGTGTTATCTACAGATCATGCACACTTGGATTCATCTATAATTTCCAATTTTGTGAAGTCTTTTGTGCAGAAAGATCCATGCTTGAAAGTTGAATTTATACAGGAACTCATATCCAAGCATTTTCAGTTCGACGTTACTTATCGAAGAGCATGGTATGCTAGGGAGAAAGCCATAGCTGAAGTATTTGGAGATTGGGAGAGTTCTTATGGCAGACTTCCGCACTTCATGGAAGCACTCAAACAGTCAAACCTGGGAACCGTTGTTGTATGGAAACACAAAGCTCTAGTAGACGGTATTTATTACAGCAACATGGAAGTGTTTGAACGAGTATTTTGGGCCTTCGGCCCTTGTTTTGAAGGTTTTAAACATTGTATGTCTGTCATCTGTATCGATGGGACGCATTTGTACGGGAAATTTAAAGGAACATTGTTGGTTGCTACAAGTGTGGATGCAAACTTCCAAGTATTTCCGCTTGCATTTGCGTTAGTCGAAGGGGAAAACACTTCCAGCTGGTCTTGGTTTCTTGGCTGCATTCGGGTTCATGTCACTCAACGGGATGGCCTCTGTGTTATATCTGATCGACATGTTGGGATCATTGCAGCAATGAATGACCCTAACGTTGGATTCACTGAGCCGCGAGCCTATCACAGGTTTTGTGTTCGGCACTTGGCTTCTAACTTGAAGACTCACGTGCGAAGAAACGACATGAGAGATATGTTCAAGGCTGCTGCGTACCAAAGGCAAGAAAGAAAACTGCAAGCTAATTTGAGTTTGATCGGTCAGGCATGTACCAAGGCCATACAGTATATTGTCCAACTCCCCATGTCTATGTGGTCTTT
The DNA here is from genome assembly GCF_001683475.1 of Chenopodium quinoa. Taxonomy (NCBI): domain Eukaryota; kingdom Viridiplantae; phylum Streptophyta; class Magnoliopsida; order Caryophyllales; family Amaranthaceae; genus Chenopodium; species Chenopodium quinoa. The sequence continues at coordinate 677,836 of NW_018744996.1, read as the reverse complement.
GTTTCACGATGCTGGTCGCAGATATGGGATATGTACTACGAACTTCTCAGAAACATTTAACAATGTGTTGAAGGGTGCTCGATTTCTACCTATCATGTCCCTTGTTGAGTTAACATTCCACAGAGTGAATAAGTATTTCACTGATAGAAGTGAATTATCTCAGGCTAGATCTGAACATGGACTTGCATACCCCCCCCCCCTAAAGTCACTTCCACTATGGAGAAAAACATCGTAAAGGCTAGATATCACAAAGTGGAAGCGTATAACCGTCGACTGCATATATATCAAGTTGAAACAAAGAGGGGAGATAGAATTGGTAGAAAAGGAGGCCATAGACATACTGTTAACTTTCAGTTAAGAACGTGTACATGCAATAAACCACGGATCTTCCACCTCCCATGTTCTCATGTTCTAGCAGTTTGTGCGAAGTATTCGATATCAGAGCGGCCATGGGTGGACCGGGTACTGAAATCAGAGGCCTACGCAAACACATACGCTCCCCAATACTGGCCTATCCCTTGTGAGACGGCATGGAGAGAGTATGAGGCCCTAAACTCATTCCCGACAACAGCATGGTACGAGGACAAGGTCGCCCTAAGTCAAGGCACATACGCAATGAAATGGATGAGACCAACCGTCTAGCGAGCAAATGCGGCCTCTGTCACCAGCATGGTCACAACAAGAGATCGTGTCCATCTAGATCGACCGGGCACTAAGTCTAGCGATGTTTTATCGTAATCTGTGTAGAGCATCCCGTCGGGGTTCTCGTGAGATCAGCAGTCCGTTATTTTTGCTTCAGGTAACCTACCTATCTGTTATCAATTTAATTCGGAAAGTTCTTACTTAGTTTACAATTAACCTAGTTTTGTGTGTTTGATGTCCAGTATTGGTCTTGGGAGCACATCCATGTAAGCAGGCCAGGTAGGCCTGCTATACATCGTTAGGGAAAGCAGGATCAGGACCAGCAGTATGAGAGGTACATTCCTCCACCACGGCCTTCCGCTGACGAGGCGTACGGTTACAGATGGGCGGTCCCCAAACTGACATATGCGCATGAGGCGAGGGGCCTTCCGTACTACCGAGACGCCCTTGACCGACTCACCGAGTATCAGGTTATAACTTTAATTTATTTAGTAAACAGTTATTTATTTATACTATTAACATATTTAATATGCACTAACCTGTTTACTATATTACTTTGTATGTGTTATCGCAGATGACATGGGACCCGTATGAAGCTGATTTAGTTGCTGCCATGCCTCCACATCTGCTAGATCATTAGGCGCAGTGGCGTTCTAGGGTCCCCCTGATCTGTTTTGAGGTTGTGGAGGGTCACCTACCGGATCGAGTCATGCGACAGTTTGGACTACGCCAGCCTGTCCCCCAGCAGTGTGACACTAGTGCCCGGCTGCACCGCATTGACCGTCGGGGAAAGAGCGACAGGAACTAGCGGATGGAGCATGCCCAGTACATTGACTTGTGGCATCGACGGTTAGAGTTCGTCGTCACTGGTGACCCCATCCACGGCGTTATGGATCCATACGATCCATACATGGAGTGGTAGATGCGGATTACACGACGTTTCATCAACCCCAGCTACACGCCGCCATCCGCACATTACCATCCATCCTTTGACGTGATCATGGGATATGTAAGTGTATTTAATTTACTTATTTTTATCAATTTTTAATTTGTATATCATTTAACTAACTCATCCATAATTACTGCAGACGTTGGATATGACGGTGATGGTTGACGCACATGTCGGACGTCCTTCCAGGCATACCTGAGCCGCCCAAAGCACAGGTCGAGCGGGTGCGAAATATGGGCATGGCTACCTTGCAGAGATATGGTCACGCCTATCTCGTCCACCCCCGGGACAATCATGGCGGCCACTCTAGTTACTCACAGTTCGAGGCTGGCCAGAGTAGCTGTGGGGGTGATCCTGCGTCATTCACGGGCGTAGAGGAGTACGACATTCGCAGTTCCGCGCCCCTACGTCATCCTGATGACCCATCGTCCAGCCAGCTGACTCCGCCAGTACGCCCGAACCCATTTACCACGGTCCGTCACTACAGCCGTCGTCTCAGGCCGAGAGTGGACATACAGGATAGAGAGCCGTCACACCAAATTGATGAGTCAGAATAGGATAGAATTATCTGATTTATTTGTTGTAATGACCTTCTCTAGTTTGTTGTACATAACACTTACATTACATTATTATTTTAATAATTGGGTTTTGAATAAATTTATGTCTTGTTTGAACTTCAAATTCCTTATTTGTGCATATTTGACTCATTTCGTTCAAAATAAATTGTGGATGTGGTGGAGATGGTGGATGTGGAGGAGGAGGGTGGTGGAGGTGGTGGATGGGGATGAGGAGGGTGGTGAAGGTGGTGGATGTGGAGGAGGAAGGTGGTGGTGGTGGTGGTGGATGTAGAGGAGGAGGGTAGTGGAGGTGGTGGATGTGGAGGAGGAGGGTGGTGGTGGTGGTGGTGGTGGTGGTGGATGTAGAGGAGGAGGGTGGTGGTGGTGGTGGTGGTGGATGTGGAGGAGGAGGGTGGTGGAGGTGGTGGTGGTGGATGTGGAGGAGGAGGGTGGTGGAGGTGGTGGATGGGGATGAGGAGGGTGGTGGAGGTGGTGGATGTGGAGGAGGAGGGTGGTGGAGGTGGTGGATGTGGAGGAGGAGGGTGGTGGTGGTGGTGGATGTAGAGGAGGAGGGTGGTGGAGGTGGTGGATGTGGAGGAGGAGGGTGGTGGTGGTGGTGGATGTAGAGGAGGAGGGTGGTGGTGGAGGTGGTGGATGTGGAGGAGGAGGAGGAGGGTGGTGGTGGTGGATGTGGAGGAGGAGGGTGGTGGTGGAGGTGGTGGATGTGGAGGAGGAGGAGGGTGGTGGTGGTGGTGGATGTGGAGGAGGAGGGTGGTGGTGGAGGTGGTGGATGTGGAGGAGGAGGGTGGTGGTGGTGGTGGGTGTGGAGAAGAAAGGTGGTGGAGGTGGTGGGTGTGGAGGAGGAGGGTGATGGTGGTGGTGGATGTGGAGGAGGAGGGTGGTGGTGTTGGTGGATGTGGAAGGTGGTTGTTGGGGTTGTTGTTGCTGCCTTCAGCCTTTATACTAAGTTAGCGTTTTTTTTCCTGTTATGCCTATATAAAAAACGCTGACTGAGTCAGCATTTTTGTGTATTTTCATTTTTTTTTTTAAATTTGTATTTCACAAAATACGAATTTTTTTAAAAAAAATAATAATAACAGGGGTAAAACGCTGACTGAGTCAGCGTTTTACCTCAGAAGCTCAGTTTCGTAAATAGTTTGGCCACGCGTCTAGATTGGTAAATTGTTTGCCAATTAAGCTTAGTTTCGTAAAAAATCCAAGGTTGAAATAGTGAAAAATATATAAAAATTTTAAATTATTCATATAAAACTGACCCTGTATTATTAATTTATTATAATATTCCTTATATATTTGATGATAATTTTTATTACAAAAAGACTACTAATTTGTTAAAATATGTTGTACAACTTAACGATAAAAAGCAGTAATTAGTTAAATTTAGAAAGTAATTATAATCAATTTTACTTAATATATATTGGATAATGGATATCCGAACCATCTGATCCGAAAATTTTGGATATCCGAATATCGGATATCCGAAATTTTAGGATCGTATTTGAATATCAGTTTCTGATATCCGATCCATAAATAGGCCTAATTATAGTTGCAACATCACATACTGCCCATCAAGGTTAAATTCCATGGTTGCCTAAGACGTTCAAGAGTCACTTTATCAAAATGAACCGCCAAACTTGAATCTGGCCCTATTTCTTCGGCCTCTGACCACTCTGTAGAAGTGGCTACAATTTTCCTAACCTCCTCAAACCATTCAGAGGTGTTGTAAAATAGGTGTCTAAAACAAGAGCAACAATAAAATAAGAACAAAAATAAGAGAAGGAAATTCGGTGTGGCATGCCTTTGAAAACGAATTTCGGTGCAATCAGGGTGCTTAATTGTATTCACCAGATCGTTCCCTAAGGTTACACACCACTCTCACGCTAAGACACTTTAGAATGAGTGGTGGAGTCTACGCAAACTTATACCCAAAGAGAAATAGAGTTGTGTTTTAGCTTAATGTGTTTAGGATACTTGTGAATGAATTTTCCTTGTGTGTCACATCAGAAAATTTGATCACAAATATATAGAACAACAAGGGAAGATAGAAAATCAAGAGGAAGTGAAAAGGTAGAGAAAATAAGCAATAAAAACATGCGTTTTAATCATCATAAAACACCTCTTAAGTTAGGGGTTACAAGAGATTGAAGAAGAAAAGAATCCAAGGAAGCTAGGCAACCCAACAGCCGAACCCGCGCCCGGTGGGGCGGAGCTTCGCCCGATCGGGCGAGCATCAGCCAAAAGATTGGCTGCTCTCGCGCCCGGTCGGGCAGAGCTCGCCCGTTCGGGCAAACACATCTTCATTTTCCAAGCGTTCTCTCGCGCCCGGTCGGGCCCCCGGGTCAGGCTATTTTGGATTCCTTCCTTTATTCCAACAATCCCCCACTAAAGGAAAGAAGGAAAAATCAACAAAGAAGAGAATGAACAGCATATTGGGTATAAGAGGAGTTTAATACATAACACTTAGATATTACATAAGTAATTTGAAATCTTAGTGCTTAGTGAATTGAGACAATGAGCTACAAGTACAAGGGTAGATAAAACCTTGAAACCCTTAGACTCTTGATCATGGAGTGGATTAACCTTGAAACTCCAAGACTAACTCAAGAACCTCAAAACACATACATCACTCCAAAATTTACATAGACTCCGCGAAGAGATATGCTCTTTTATAGCCAAGCATATTCACCTTAGGTCTAGTGGAGGTACTAGAAAACCGACCAAGTTTTCATATAAGATGGCTAGTCTTCACAACCACATAGGTGAGTCCTTTAACCGTGCGTCTCAATATCACAAGGACCCATTAAGAGTTTAAACAACTCAACCTCACAAACCAACATGCATTACAAACACCATCACCATAGGAACTAGGACAATGTAATGCATCACATGGCCGTAAGTCCTATTCCCCTCGATGATTCTTCAACTTGTTTTCTTGCTAACCCTTTCGTCAAAGGATCCGCCAAGTTCTTTTCGAACCTTACATAGTCCAATGTAATGAATCCATTTTTGAGAAATTGCCTCACAACTTTGTGTCTCATACGCATATGTCTCTTTTTGCCGTTGTAGTTGTTGTTATTGGAAACTCCAATGGCCGCTTGAGAATCACAATGTATGGACACCGGAGATGAAGACTTCCTCCACAATGGAATGTCGGCTAGCAGGCTCCTAAGACACTCCGCTTCATGACCTGCCAATTCAAGAGCAATGAATTCAGACTCCATGGTGGAGCGAGCTAGACATGGTTGTTTTGAGGACTTCCATGAAATAGCTCCTCCACCCAAAAAAAAAAAACATACCCACTGGTAGAAACAACTTCATCATTATCGGTTACCCAATTAGCATCACAATAGCCTTCTAAGACATTAAGAAAGAGATTAAAATGCAAGCATACTTCCAAGGTACCTTTGAGATACCTTAGAAACCGATGAAGAGCAACCCAATGATCTTCACTTGGATTGTGAGTATATCTACTAAGTCTACTCACTGCGTAGGCAATGTCGAGTCGAGTAGAGTTCATCAAGAACATAACACTACCAATCACCTTTGCATAGAGCTCTTGAGACGCACTAGAACCCTTGTTCTTTGCTAATTTGGCGTTGACATCATATGACACCTTGCTAGGAACAACATCAAAAGAATCAAACTTCTTTAGAATCTTTTCTACATAGTGAGATTGACTCATGGAGAAACCATTCTCTGCTTCTTTAGGCGAATTCCAATAATAATATCGGCTTCTCCCATGTCCTTCATTTCAAACTGAGTAGAAAGCATAGCCTTGGTATCATTCACAACAACAAGGTTAGTACCAACAACAAGCATATCATCAACATATAAGCAAGTTATAACGCATGATGACCCAAACTCTTTAGAGTACAGGCATGAATCCGATGGATTAGCAACATAGCAACATAGCCACAACTCTTAGAGTACTATCAAACTTCTCAAACCATTGCTTAGGTGCTTGATTAAGACCATAAAGAGACTTTCTAAGTTTACACACTTTATGTTCTTGCCCTTTCACCACAAACCCTTCCGGTTGAGTCATATAAATTTCTTCATCAAGATCTCCAATAAGAAAAGCCGTTTTGACATCCATTTGGTGAACCACTAAGTCATGAATTTCCGCAAGGGCTACCAAGGTTCTAATGGTGGCAATCTTAGTCACGGGAGAGTAGGTGTCAAAGAAATCTATACCTTCCTTTTGGGTGAAACCTTCAATGACAAGTCTAGCCTTGAACTTATTTATGGTTCCATCCGGTCTAAGTTTCTTCTTGAAAATCCACTTACAACTTATAGGTTTAGAACCCTTAGGCAAGTCACAAAGGTCCCAAGTATGATTGGACATAATAGAATCAAGCTCACTCTTAATGGCCTCTTTCCAAAAGCTAGCATCTATAGACCTCATTGCCTCATGATAAGATTAAGGGTCTTCCCCCAAGAGAAACAAAGACACAACATGCTCATTCAAAAAATAATTCACATCAAAGTCTTCTACCACAAAAGAAGTCAAAAAATCCGGTCCAAAGGAAGACTCTACTCTAGGTCTCTTACTTCTCCTAGGTACAACTTCTACCACTTTGGTAGATGAAGAGGAGAGACTAGAACTAGACAAAGAATCAACCAAAGGCACATTCATACTTAATTCACTAGCATATATATCAACATTAGAAGACAAAGACTTGTTCATAGGAAAAATATGCTCAAAAAAACACCGCATCTCTAGCTTCACAAATCGATCTATCATTTAAAAGCATGAACCTATAGGCTACACTATTATGAGCATATCCAATGAACACACAATCAAAAGTTTTAGAGCTGATGGTGGATTTTTTAAAATCCGGAAAGGCCACCTTAGCCAAATACCCCCACACTTTCAAAAATTTTAAATTTGGACTATATCCCTTCCAAAGTTCATAGGGGGTTTTATCCAATTTTTTATGGGGCACTCTATTGAGAACATAACAAGCGGAAAGAACCGCCTCTCCCCATAAATTATCGGATAAACTGGAACTAAGAAGCATGGCATTCATAGTCTCTTTTAAAGATTTATTTTTCCTTTCGGCAATACCATTTGATTGGGATGTGTAAGGTGGACTTGTTTCATGTATGATGCCATTGGCTTCACAAAAATCTTTTAAAGAATCGTTACCATATTCACCACTTCTATCGTTCCTAACTCTTTTGATTTTTAAGTCCAATTGATTTTCAACTTCGGCTTTGTACTTTAAAAATGCACTTTCGGCTTCATCTTTTGTTTTAAGCAAATAAACTTCGGTATAGCGAGAAAAATCTTCAAAAAAGGTAATATAATAGTTTTTCCCACCCCTACTAGTGCAATTTTTAAAGTCCGCTAAATCCGAATGAATCAATTCAAGTAATTTTGTACTTCTTGAGACCACTTGCTTAAATGGTTTCTTAGTATGTTTGGCCTCAACACAAATTTGGCATTTGTCAAGTTTATCATCCATTGAAAAATTAATCAAATTCATGTCCTTTAACTTTTTCAAATAAGAATAATTTAAATGTCCCAAACGATTGTGCCAAACATCCAAAGACTCAACAATATAAGCAAAAGAAGTACTTCCGTTCTCATTCATGATATTCAAAACAAACAAACCATTATTGAGGTAACCTTTCCCAACAAAGTCTCCATTTTTAGACATTACAATCTTGTCGGCCTCAAATACAAGTTTTAGACTGGCTTTGTTGAGAAGGGCTCCTGAAACAAGATTTCTCCTAAAAGAGGGAACATACAACACATTATTCAAAAATAAAGTTTTTCCGAAGGTAAGTTTGAGATGGACCTTTCCTTTTCCAGGGACTCCGACGGTACTACTATTTCCCATGTAGACATGATCTCCGTCGGTGACATCTTCAAACTCAGTCATCAAAGCCTTGTTTGCACAAAAATGCCTCGATGCTCCGGTGTCCAAAATCCACTCAGTTTTGTTCTCCACCAAGTTGGCTTCAACCACCACTACTACAACGATGTCCTCTTTCTCAACAAGATTAGCTTGGGAGGTAGAGCCATCTTTCTTAGCTCCATGCCTACGAGTGCATAGGTAGGCTTTGTGACCTATGACTCCACACACGTAGCACGTTACCTTAGCCTTTTGGATTGTTATGAGTGAAATTGACTTTGGACTTGTTGCTTCCCTTTTTCTTGTAGATTTTCCTGTTTTTAGATACATTCAAAGAAGACTCAACAAGGTTAGCCTTGGAAGAATTAAGAGACAAAGTTTCAAACTTATCCTTGAAGCGATTGGCCTCTTCGGTTCTCATGTGGCTAATGAGTTCTTGGAGGGTCATGTCCTTCTTCTTGTGCTTCAATAGATTTCGGTAGTCATTCTAAGAAGGAGGAATTTCTCCAAGAGAACATTGGCTTGAAGAGTCTCACACATCTTCATGCCTTCACCAAGGATTTCAGTCACTAAATTCTCATAGTTATGGACTTGATACATGATCGGCTTTTCATCGTCCATCTTAAAATTGATCCACTTGCCCACCACGTGCTTCTTTTTATCGGCATCATCCGATCCATATTTCTTCTCCAAGGAGTCCCATATTATCTTGCTTGATCTGAAATTAACAAACAAATCAAACAAAGTATTATTCATGTGGTTGAGGAGATGGCCACGAACAAGCTTGTTGTCCTTCTCCTTCTTCTTCAAAGCTTTCGTTATGACTGCTGAGACTGCCTCAGTAGCGGTCTTGGAAGCTTCTTCCGCATTCTCGAGGGTCTCAACGACATCTTCATTCAACACATAGTCAACTTCCAACTGTTCAAAAAAGATTAGCAATTTTTGTGACCACCTCTTATAGTTGTTAGCATCAAGCGGTTCCAACTTAGAGAGGTCGGGAAGAGTCTTGTTCAAAATGCCACTTGAAATAGACATTTTCGTTTTCAAAATTGTTGTAAAATAGGTGTCTAAAACAAGAGCAACAATAAAATAAGAACAAAAATAAGAGAAGGAAATTCGATGTGGCGTGAATAATCACTGCCTTTGAAAAGAATTCCGGTGCAACCGAAGTGCTCAATTGTATTCACCGGATCGTTCCCCAAGGTTACACACCACTCTCACGCTAAAGGCACTTTAGAATGAGAGGTGGAGTCTACGCAAACTTATGCCCAAAGAGAAATAGAGTTGTGTTTTAGCTTAATGTGTTTAGGCTACTTGTGAATGATTTTTCCTTGTGTGTCACATCTGAAAATTTGATCACAAATATATAGAACAATAAGGGAAGATGGAAAATCAAGAGGAAGTGAAAAGGTAGAGAAAATAAGCAATAAAAACATGTGTTTTAATCATCATAAAACACCTCTTAAGTGAGGGGTTACAAGAGATTGAATAAGAAAAGAATCCAAGGAAGCTAGGCAACCCAACAACCGAACCCGCGCCCGGTCGGGCGGAGCTTCGCCCGATTGGGCGAGCATCAGCCAAAAGATTGGCTGCTCTCGCGCCCGGTCGAGCGGAGCTCTCCCGATCGGGCGAACACATCTTCATTTTCCAAGCGTCCTCTCGCGCCCGGTCGGGTGACGAAACTCAGAAACTACGACCCTTCTCGCGCGCGGTCGGACGCTCGGGTCAGGCTATTTTTGATTCATTCCTTTATTCCACAATAGGAACTGGCTAAAACTTCTCTAAAACTTACCACCGTAGAACTCCGCTGACCCGCCTCACTCATTACCTGATCAGGCAAGGGAGGAGGATCTGGGGGATGCATAGTATCCACCATCAAGAAAAGCTAAAAAGGCAACCTTCTTACTTTCAGAGAAAACTCCTAGAGAGAAACTCTAGAGAGAGAAAAAAAAAATTAATTACTAAAGTTAAATACTGTAATATACCCATTAGCAAACATGGCCTTAATTAAAAACATTTTTTTACAAAAAAAAAATTCAACCAAGTATCTCTTTTTTTTAACGGAAACCAAAGTATCTTAAGCTAAAGAAGAATATTGAGTTATTAGTAGGTAAATAAAAGAAATACATGTCTTCTCTCTATTTTTTCACTCTAGGATTCTTCGAAATAAGTCTTTTATAGACCGAAATAGTTAAATTTCTCCGAAAATTTGGCTATTTCCGACCTTTGCTCTTTAGTTTCTTTATGTTTTTGTTATTGAGCTCAATAAATCTACACTCTTTGAAGGTAGTAAGTACCCTATAGTGGGTTTGAGTGTAGAAAGTGCCACTATGGTGGGCTTTGTTCTAGTTTTGTTTTTGTTTTTGTTTTTTGAGTTTAGTATGGTACAAGTTGTTTCATGGGTAATGATTTGTGCGGGATCGAAAAAAAGGTTAATCATTCGATTACAATCAGATGAATCGGGCGATAATTTTCTTCACGACTATAACAGATTGATAGACCCCCTCGTCGAAAAAGGTTGTAAATCACATCGATATAAAAGAAGGTATGAAGAATGTACGATTTGCAACAACGATCGTAGCTCTGCTGAAAGGAAGCTTTTATTTGATTAAATTGTCATATATTTATAAAATTTAAATCTCTTTGTAAATGTCGTATGACTTTTTATCTATGAATCAATCTTTATTAAAAAAAAACAAAAAAAAGAAGAAGAAGTAGCTTATTGGTTCTAGAATTATTGGTCAATGAAATTATTTTAGCAAAATTCAAAAAAAATAATACTTGGAATCTCGAAGTTGTATGTCTTATAGTGAATTGTCTTTTTTTTTTATGTACCGGGTATTTTTACTCATTTAAAAATATTGAATGAGTAAAAAAATCACCCTTAGATGCACCTACCTCTATGTGTACCCAAGTGTATATAAAAGGTTTTGCTTTCATCATGATATTAAAAATTGGCCTGAAAAAAAAATGGATACAATTGGACCATATCAAAGAGAACTAATCTAGTTTACGTTCCGACACTACAAAACCCTTTAAAACTCAAACTTAGACCAAATAGGTGCTTTGTGTAAGATTAATCAAATTATAAATTTAAATTAGGGCAGGCAAAAGCTGATCTGACCGAAAAATAGCGGGTTAGTGTTGAGATTTTCGACCCGAAAACTTAAATGGGTTGACTCGAACCCGATCTAAAATTAAATGGATTAAGTTAAGGTTGAAAATTCCAATCCAAAAATGACCCGCATAACCCAAAAATATTTTCGAGTCAAAATCAGGTGGGGTCAACCCGAACCCGACCTGATAACCAAACTTGTATAATTTAAATAGCAAATATTTAAAATATATATATATATATATATATATATATATATATATAATAAATAAAAGAAAAACAAAAAAAACCAACCTAATGAAATCCGCCCAAGCCCGAATATAGCTCCATATAAAAACTAAATCCCTAAATCCTCTCACTCCTCTCAGCTGTAAAGATGGCAATGGGCGGGTCGGATGCGGAGGATGGTACCTCCACATCCATCCCCACCTAAAAATTTTGTTCCCATCCCTACCTCACCACCCATGGCAGATACAATATCTACATCCATACCCGCCTCGCCGGGTACAAGCTAATATCCATCTCCGCCCCACCACCCATTTGTATATCCATAAAACCCGCTCCAAACCCACTACCATAATGCTATATTATATCACAATAATATGAAGAATTATTATTTCTAACAAATCTCTTTTTTCATCTATTTAACAGGATCATACGGCGTTAATGTCATAAATTTAACCATTTTTTTTATTATTATATTATTATAGTATCAAGATTTTAGACTCTTCCAAGTTTGTTTCAACCTTAACAAAAATTAGTATAAGTCGGATATGAGGTGGGTGATGGGGCGGGTTTACTCTAAAATCAATACCCACCCCATTACCCGTGGCAGGTACACTTTTTATACCCATCCCCGTCCCATCACCCGCCAAACCTCCCTCTATCCCCGCTCCGCTGGGACGGATATGGGGCAGGTCTCCTATTTGACCCAACTCACTGTCATCCCTACTCAGCTGAACAAGCTCACTTTCTCTCTCATATTCCATTTTTTCTCTCAATTTTCTCTCTTTAACTCTCAAGAAATCAATTCCTAAAATCCTTTGCCTCTCTACGTCTTCCTCTCCTTCACGGACATCACACTTCAAGTTACAAGTGACAAGTGTTCTTCATCAATTTATAATGTACTTTTTGCGTTTCTGTATACTTGACCCATAGCCTTTGGCACAATATTTAAGGAGAGGAGAGAGAAATTGTAGTTTTTAGCCCTTGTTGCACATGACTTACTTTATTACCCCCCAAAAGTTGTCCTCATATGCACTTTATATGTGTAATTTACCACAATTTCTCTACCAAAAACTTATCAAATATAGTATGGGTCAAGTAATACTCCCTCCGTTTTTTCTTATTTGCATAACTTCCCTTTTATGAGTGTTTTTTTTAAATGCATCACTTCTATATTTGGTAACTTTATACCATATTTTATCATTTCTCTCTCTTACTTTAAACCCCACTTAAATTATTTTATCATTTCTCTTTCTTTCATGGACCCACTTAAATAATAAAAATATCTATCATCTCTCACATACTTTCTCTTTCATGGTCTCTATCTTACTTTTACTATAATAATTTATTCACCCACTCATAATATTATATTACTCTCCTAAAACTCCGTGCACTCCCAAGTGATGCAAATAAAAAAAAATTAAAAAAATAAAACAGAGGGAGTACGATATTTCCATTATAGGAATATTAGTCAAGTAAATAGAAACAGAGAAAATAGTTTGCTAATTTCGAATTTTTTTTTATGCGTTATTGTATTGTTTTGCTTTTAGATTTTTTGTTGTTGTTCATATTAAATTACAAGTTAAATACACTTAAAATTTATGTTATTAATATCTATTGTTGTTGTTTTGTTGATATAATTTATACGGTTTACCTAATTCTTGTTCATATAATTAATACTCCGATCCCTCCACATTTTATTACTTGCTCCATTTATCCATTCACGGAGTTTTAGGAGGAATAGTGAAAAGTAATAAAATATGGTGGAAGTGAGGTTGGTTGAAGAATAAAAAAATCAAAAAACCAAAAGTGAGTATAAGTGGGGAGGAGAAAGAATATGATAAATAAATAAGATATAAGGGGACCGATGGTGGGAGGGGGGGAAATAGTAAAATATTGTTTAAAGTTTTCAAAAAAGTAAATAGAGCAAGTAATAAAATACGGCCGCAAAAAGAAAGTGGAGCAAGTGATAAAATATGGAGGGAATATGATTTACCTAACTTATAAGGTTTACCTAATTGAACTACTGAACCTATGAACTTGTATGTTTGAAGAAATATCAGGTGAAAAAATTAGATTATTAAATGGAAAAAAAAATCAGGTCATGTTAAAGCAACCTGATTTAAACCCAAATAAAAATCCAGGTCAAATAAGGTCAATTTTGGGCTGAACCGAACTCGAAAATATCAGATTTGTGTTGAGGTTTTCAACCCAAAAAGTTAAATGGATCGAGTTCGGATTGGGAAGTAGCTGACCTGAAATCAATTAACCCGAACACGAACCCGACCTAATACGTTTGCCGGCCCTAATTTAAGTCTCTTAAGTGCTTAATTTCTCCTTCCTTGGAAGATTTTTTGTATTATAAGCTCTTATATTTAGACTTTCAAAAATAGATAACTACACTTGGTTTTTTTTTTTTTAATAGATTCGTATAAAATCAGCGTTCTTTGTGTGCGGCTAGCTACACCATGTGACCACTTGTGAAAGAAAAAAGTAATCCTTACAACACTAATAGAGTAACCCCTGTATTACATACTGAGTAACCCCTAAAACACTTACTGAGTAAACCTTATAACACTATCGAAGTAACCTTATAATGCTATGTCACACAGTGTGACCAGCCACATATAGAAATTTGTGTATAAAAATATATATAATTAGATACGAACCAATCTAAAAACTTTAACACTGGTTTTATTAATCCAGCCCTTGTAGGATTATCCTATTTTTTTATTTTTATTTTTTGTCTTTGATACAAAAACAAACATCAATAGGCAATGAATTTCAAATTCTATGTACAAGGTTTTTTAATTATTGTAAGAACCAGCACCTTTCATGAAATCCAAGCAAGTTCACAATAGCTTGATAATAAATGGGACATATGAGGAAATCTCCTACTCTAAAAAATATAGGTAAATGAAGAGACTTGAACCTGTGACTTTGATCTGAGGCCACCCCCATTAATCATCATAATGATAAACATATCTTGTTTATCTAATGGTCATTTTGTAAATAACTTGAACAGTATTACCTTACATATCATACTGTTGTTGCTCAAGTTAGTGTTTTAAAGCTGTATTTTCTAGTGACAATGTTAATGGCATCTTTCGTCCTCCGTCAAATGCTTCAGCCTCAATTAAAGCTATCTTCTTCTTCCTCCACCTTCTTCCTCCTTCCACCGACACCACAATTACCACCGTTTTTGACATTTTCAACACCATCTTCCACCGACATTGTCAACACCACCTTCCACCGACCGCCAAATTTAAACGAAAATTCTATGAAAAAGGGTAAATTAAGGGTATGGTCAACCCCAAAGGATAAGGGTGACCATGTCCTCTATTGAAGCTTTCATTGAGCTTGATTTTGTCCATTGAATTTTCTCCATTGTTGCTTCAGCTTTATCTTCGTTAATTACCGCCGTTTTGTTCAAGATTTAGTGTTAATATTTTTTTGCAGTTGAAATTACATAATTGTCCATACTTAAAGACATAAATTGACATTTATGCCCTTAAATAATCAAATTTTGATTACCATGAAAATAAACTCGTATTTTGTCCTTTGATTTAGTTTAGTTGTCTTTAGATTCATATTTACATCCAACAATTTACCATCGTAATTGTATAGTTGTACTCATTGGTATATCACATTGAAGACAAATATAAATACTACTTCCGTTTTATATTATGTACAACATTTACTAAAAGTAGTTACTCCCTCCGTCTCAGTTTATAGTTCCTATTTGTGTTTTTTTCACGGTATTTAAGAAATAAAAGGAGAAAATGGATGAAGTACATTTTTAAAAAAAAAAATAATAAATAAAAAATAAAAAAAAAGTACAATTATAGACAAAAGTTAGAGAGAAAGTGGAAAAAAAAATACAAGGCATGTGAAATATTTAAGGGTAATTTAGAAAGCTCAATGAATATAGTTTTACAAAAATAAAGGTATAATGATCTTTATATACTATCCAACAATAGAAATCAGAACAACATTTTAGGTCTCCAAAAAACAGGAAATATGATGTGAGAGGATGGAGTATACATTATGTGCAACAAATGTTTTATTTCCCTTTTAACCTGTCAATTCACTCTAGTTATCTCCTCATCACATACATTATTATCTTTATTCTTTTTCTCTCAATTCAACACTCAGAAACAAAATTGTCTAGGAGTTTATGCAAACTCATTTGTTACACATAATATGAAATAGATGTAATACATTAGAGGAGCAAGATAGTGAAATCTCCTACTCTCAAACACATGTAAATGCTTGAACTTTAAACCGCAAAGTCACGAAATGAGTTAGTTTAGTTGTCCTTGGATTCAAAGTTACATCCAGCAATAGTACTTCTATACTTGTATTCAATGGTACATCACATTGAAGACCAACAAAAAAATGTTTAGAGGTTATATTGTTCAGATAATTGTCCAATTTTAAGCTCAAAGGGTCTTGCCTTATCTTAGGTTGTAACCGCATTAGCTTGTTTCCAAACCAACAAGTAGTTTTATTTTTATTTTTTTAACGGTAAGATACGGGAAAGACTCCCACCCTATCACAAGAATGGGAGATGAGGAATCAAACCCCGATCACTTGGGGGAAGTCCCTCCATCACCTAGATCCTCCTACAAGTAGTTTTATAATGGCAATGCTTCTGATTTGAAAATTTGTATAGTTTTCAAACATAAATAGTCAAATCCTGATCCAACTAGGTCAGTCGGAAGGTCATTGAGCCGCGCTGTACACAAATGAATGGAACACACTGACCTCTTAATTTCATTACGCTTCTGCATACTACTGCATGAATCATATCTACATGTAACATACACCAAAACGTGCACACTACGGATATTTCGTCTCACCGTCCTGTGAATCACGATAACTCCACATCGATCGCTACAAAACTAGAACAGCATTGCTATGGTTTCCATTCTATGCTTCCCTAAACTACGACTGTAGCAAGAACAGAAAATATCAACCAGCTAACAAAGAAATACAGTATTGGGCAAATACAGTATAAAGAGAGAGAAGTTTTAGGTTTCACCCTGGTGATGAGCAGTGATCGTCAGTCAAGAAAAGATAAATGCAATAGAATACCAGACTGAAGATCTAGGTTTCACCCTTGTGGTGTTTAGCAGTGATCATTGGTCACAGGAAAAAAATAATAATAATAATATTTGCAATAGAATACCATATCAAAAAAAAAAAAAAAAAAAAAAAAAGAAAACAAGGCTACCAACTTACCAAATGCTAGACCCTACCCTTGCAGTATTAAAAATCATTAACATGTGAACACACGTGAAACACCGAGAGCAAAATGCTAAACGATCGCATAAACCACCACTAAAACAGGATCAACCTATTACCTACCTGTCACAGCCTCACATGAATTAATCCAACATAAGAGAAAAACACACGATCACTTAACTATGATACCCTGTAGTATTAAGAAACCCAGAAGCAACAGCATGGTATTTTCCCTCATCATCATCACAAACCAGTTAAGTCTTATAATCTCTCCACATCATTCTTAAATAATAACCATCTTCCTAAAGCTATGGGTGGTACTTCCTCTTCACCAACACCCAAACGACTTTCAATTTACAGCTTTCCTGCCCACAATAAGAATAACCTGGACAATTTTCTTAAAAAAAAATCAGCATTGTACGATTTCTACAACTCACATCACTCGTACCTCCTTTCACATCCATTTATATAGCCTCACCCTGATAGCATTATCAATTGTCAGCCTGCTCAGCACCTAATAATATGGCAAACCAAAAATCTTGGATAAATGGAGCTACAAGAGCTTAACCATCAAATCGTCAGACTTCAGCATAAGTGAAGTATTTCTAAAACTAAACCTCCACAAAAATAGATAAATGATACCCTCCTCCACGAACGATATCACAGATCAAAATCTGTCAACAGCTTTGAGGGAATCCTTAATCAATTGATTAATTACTTCTGCTCTTATGAACATAAAATGCAACAAGACAGAAGCCATACTAATTTAGGAGCTAAGCCCCTAGACCTCAATAGCAAGATCAAATGCAACTGTAAAATAACAGAATGAAGAAAGTAAACTGAATATTGTACAAGACAAAAAAAAGAGAGAAGGAAAACGCTATTGAAGGTTGTGTACACTGAATACCAGCACACCTGCAAATTATAAAAAAATAAAAAAAAAAAAAAAAAAAAACTTCTTTCTAAAATTACAGTTCCTGGCAAGGCTGGCATATTGACAGCTCCTTAACTAAGGGTTATTTTTATAAACAACTCATACCAAAAAATGAAAACACTTACGGCCTGTTTAGATGACTAGAGAACTAAATGAAAATAAGTGGCAGTAATGTAATTATTCTCTATGCAGTTTTGCAAGTACCATGACAATGTCTAAGGCGATGCTAACCTATGATCAATCCAAATATGGTAATGTGCTGCAATATAAACTTGTAATTTAAATTATATATCAGCACAAACTTGGAAATAGAGTAGCATTACGCCATTACCACAGGCATTGTTAGACATCCCCACAGATATAAAAATCAAACATTACTGCCAATTATATACACCCTGAAGCCAAACTGCCATAAAAGCTTGTCTCCTACATAAATTCTTTGGTTTTGTAAGCTATAAATATATATGGCTGTAAACTCCACCCCCTTCCAAACAAATCAGTTACCTTGTTTGAAATTTTGAGCCAAAAGGTATTGATCACGTTCTTCCTTTTGAATGGAACTTCAAATTTCTCTTCACCACAACACTTTCAAAACCAGCAATGATGGTGATCTTAAGTATTGAAATAAGAAAAGAAAAAAAAAATTCAATAACCCAGCAACACGTCAAATTTTGTGAAACCAAAAAATATGCAGAAGTGATCATAGAGATAATACCCAAACTCGCAAATTAATTATCAAAGTGCCACAAACCAGCAAATAAGTACTTACAAACTGGTGCAGAGGTGGCCAACCCAGTTGGCAAACAAGGTGAGTGCACCTCTGTGACTGCCCCCTGTCATACATTTATAGACATAATAGTTTCTAACAAGGAAAGCAGCAATACTAAAAGCGAAAAACAACGATAGAAAGAAACTGGTGACTTGTCATCATGCTTCTAGATTTTATCGAGCTTGTCTGCCTTGATGATTGGATTGGCTTTAGCTATGGCATTTTGAGCAGCAGACTGGTAATCGAAGGGACAATCATGCTTGTCAGAGTACCGGTGAGCGGCACAAAACAGGTTACCACACCTGCAACTAAAACCAGTCAAACCAACACGCTTACGGCAAGTTAAACATCTACTTGGACCCGCTTTCTTGTCCTCAGAAGGCTGTCCAACAATTGACTCGCTAGCAGCTTGAACATTTACAACTTTTGTCTCTACCTCTCCAGATTTTACATCAACAGAAGCAGCAGGCACAACAACAGCCTCTTTGCCCTTGTTGTTCCCATTCACTATGTTTTCAATGGAAGAGGCTGCAAACCTTGCCTGTTCATCCTTGAGCACTGTTTCTCGGTGACATTTGGAACACATATTCCTTGTGGCTGCATGACCAAAGAAGCCACAATTATTAATGCACAAAGTTGGGCGCTCTGGTGCTTGGCATCCTGTCTCATTATGATCCATCTTTTTAATTTTTCCTGTTGAGAAAGAATATTCAACATCCATCAAATTCAGAACACCCAGCAATCTTAAACCTGCCAGAATCTAACACCATCAATCAAACACCAGCAGCTAAATCAAAAAACTGGTGCTTAAGAAGCTGCATGAGCTTGATTGGGCTAATAAATACAGAGTATTAGAAACCAATCTACAAGCTCGACAGTATACCAATAAGCCACAAGGCATGTTCAAAACCAAAGAGCTTCTACATATAAGCATATATATTTTAACAACCATGAAAATTCCCGACCCTTAACAACCCTGGCTGCCGACTAAGCTTACAAAGTACGGAGTATATATTAAAATCTAAAGACTACAGCACATCACCATAAGAATCTTAATTAACAATGTAGATTCCTAGCTCTTGTCAAGCTTAGTAATAGCCAAGAAAGGTTACAAAGCATGTTTGAAAGCAAAGAAACTTCAACAACATCTCAGCATATGAATCTTTTTTTTAAGTATAGCTATAATAGCCACGAAAGTTTACAAAGCATGATCGAAACCAAAAAAAACTTCAGTACATCAACATAAGAATCTTATTTAGTGAGCCATAAAAATTATCAAAATTTGTAGCAAATGAGCTTACAAGTTACGTGGCATGTACTAGACCTAAAATCTTCAACATATGATTATATGAATCAAAATTAAGCCATGGAGATTCCAAGCTCTTAACAGCACCCAAAAAGTTTACTAAGCATGCTCTAAACTTAAGAACTTTAACAAATCAGCATATAAACATCAATTAACGCATAAAGATTACTCGCTTGCCAAAAAAAATTTACAAACAAAACTGAAGGAGCTTCAACATATCAGCATATGTATCTTAATAACTAAATTAAGACTATGAAGAGGGTTGCAGAACAACATCGCCAACAAATCAATCAATAACAGGTACAATATCAAAGCATTAACTTCCACTTCTGCGGATACACAAAATTCATAATTTCACTATAGGGAATAAAAATAAAAAATAAACTAATTAGAACCCCTGTTTCGAATACACAGAAAATTATAATTTCACTATTGAGAATAAAAATTTAAAACCAAAAAAAATAAAAATAAAAAAATCCCTCTTCTTCGAATACACAAGATAAATAATTTCACTATTTTAAATAAAAATAAAAATAAATTATAACCCCACTCCTAAAAAGAATAATAAATTACAAAGGGTTTCAGAAAACCCAGATCAACATACAGATGAATCGGAAGCATCAGCAGTTATTAAGCTTGAACCCATGATAAATCCAGTAAACTTCAACCTAACAAAAAATACATCAAATAATATTGAAAACACCACTAAAAATACCCAATCAAACAACACACAAATCAAAAAAATATAAAAATCTTAACACATCTAATAATACAATTATACAATACAAACAGTCCAGATTCGACTATAAAATCAAAACATCCCATCAAAATTAAACACAATCAACATAAATCCCAACAAATAATCAAATTAAAATTAAAAACATACCCAGAAAATAAAATTAAAATAAAAAAGATCAACCAACATATAGATCGGAGACTTATAAAATTAAAAAAGGGTAAAAGGATAAAAAGGGAGAATTAACCTGGTTATAAGATCTGGAAAAGGGGGAAAATAATTAGGGTTTGGTGACGATCTAGATAATCGAGGAAAACTAAGAATTTCAAAATTTGAAGAAAGAAAGAAAAATAAAGTAAATATTAATAACAATATTGGTAGTTATAATTAATAATAGAAATGGTATTAAAATTTGATGGAAAAAAAAAAGGTAGAATCCTTTACTATAATAAAACGTATAAATAAAAAGAAAAAGGTAGTTGAGGGTAGTATTATTAGTAGATGAAAATGGAAAAATCTAAGATAAACATAAGAAAAATCTCACAAGTGGAAGATGATTAAGAATGACAGGGACATTTCGGGAAAAAAAGAAAAAGGATGATGATAAGAGCAAAGTTGAGGACAGAGAAAATATTACTTCGTATATTGTTGTGTTTTATAAATGCATGGTTGGTTTTGGTGTCGAGTTAGCGTGAGCCTAGTGCTTGAGTTAGTCGGCAACTCGCCGACTCATTTGACCGATTTTTTTAAATTGGTGGGTGGTTTTCGTAAGGGGTACGATTCATAAGCCTTGGGATAGGCATTAGGCAGTTGGGGCCTTGTGAGTTGTGATTGTGATGATGTACATCATGTACCTTCTCGAATTACCCCCTCCTGCAGTCCCATTGTTCTGATAATCTTGATTTTTTATTATCGCATTTATTATATTATCCTTTGTGACTTTCATGTAATATTATGCATTGACCCTGTTTGGTAAATGGCTTTTTGGTTAGTTATTGGCTATTGGCTTATTTATGTGGTTAAATAGTCAAAAAATGTGCTTGATAATTGGCTTTTTAATTAGCGAAAAAGCTGACTTTTAAGCCAAAATGAAAAAGCTACTATGAGTAGCTTTTATTGTTGGCTTTTGGCTTGTTGACCCACAAATTATCTAATAAACAGTCAACAGCCAACAAATAAATTTACCAAACACCTTTATAAACAGCCAGCTTAAACAGCCAATTTCAAAAGCTCTTATAAATAGCCAAATATTCCAGCTAGTCAAACAAGCCAAGTGAACCAGCCAACCGCCAACAGCAATTTGCCAAACAAGGCCTTTATGTTCATGCGAGTTGTGTCTAACACGTGTTAATAAATTAAGTTGTGTTGTGTTGGGCTCATGTTGATTTTTATTAATAAAGCTTTTGCCCTCTAAGGCACGTGTTGTGTGTAATTGAAAGAACTTACCGGTGCAATTAATGGCAATTTCAAGAAACAATTTTCTAATATTTGTGCAGAATCCCGAGCATGTAATCATGTGACTCACGTAATAGGGTTAGAGGTATAACCTTTGATGTGTATACTCCCTTAGGCAATGGTAGCTTCACACACACACACATATATATATAAGGTAAGATAAAAAATTATTAGGAAGCCCTATTTAAAAAGTGGTGCAATATAAGGACTTCTTAGGAGGTCACCCATTCTAGTACTACTCTCGCCCAAGCACGCTTAATTGTGGAGTTCTGATGGGATCCGGTGTATTAGTGTTGGTATGATCGCACCCAATAGTAGCTCCTATATGTTGTGTATACTTTCCTAAACAATTGCAACTTCGATACTCAATCATGGCTCCTCTATGCTAATAAGAAAGAAGGAAAGGGTAAAGTTTCTCTAAACTTGATAAGTTTTGGATGAAGGTTAATAGTTTCTCGTCTTATTGAGTTAATCGTCGACCATTTATACAAAAGATAGTCTAGTTATAATCGATTATTAGGAAATGATCCTAACACCTTACAACATCCTAAAGAATTTTTTGTGAAATACTACCAAAAATCCTATACATAATTCCGTATTCTTTAAATTATCTCTTAGTGTAAAATATCTTTAAAATATTATTTACTTAATATCAATATAGAAAATATATCACACAAATATATTTTCCAGATGATTTAATATCATATATATGGTAGTTTTTCTCTCAAATTGTTATATCTCAAATACATAAACATAACTTCTATTACATGTTATAACTACATAAGATAAACATAATCTTAAAAGACCGTATGTTGGCCACCAATAGATAGTAATAGGTTTATGGAAAACACGACTAATACAACATACAAAGTGAATTTAGTAATTGTAGGAGGTCCTTAGTGTAGGGTTTTAGGTACTATAGGCGGAATTGCATAAATCATATTCATAAGCACCTAAACAGGATCTACAAACATAACACATAAAGAACGCACTATTGTACCTATGAAGCATGATTCCACAAGTGATCGAGCAAGAACAACGAGGAGATCTAGAACCCCAAACGTGATTCCTCTACTTGGTCCACGGGCACAGATTGAACTAATGCTAGTTAGTCGAGCACGAACATTTCGAGCCACCTTCTACGGAGAGGAAAGGAAACGATCAAGCCACGAACCACCACCACCACCACTACAAGCAACCACCTTGCTTGGGTGGTCCGTACGGTTGTACGGAGGAGGGGAGAGAGAGAAAGAGGCGTGTGAGAGAGGGATTGAGAGAGTTTGGTTGCTTACTTCACAATTTACTGCTTAGGTTAATTGTGACTTGTATTTCAACCCTAGGAATGGCCTCTATTTATATATCACATATATAATTAGAGTCCATGTGAAGTCCAAACTCCTAACCCAATTCTAACTATACTAGCCCTACTCCTTACATGGCTTGTCATTACCTCATGAGGCTCATTAATGGGCTTCATACTTGTTCAATTCAATACCCTTGTGTGTGACCTCATAGGATCCATTTTACTGGGCTTTGGACTATTTGACTAGCCCAAAGATCATTTATCATATCTAGCAACAGACAATGACGACCCAAAATAATGAACTAATTATCTCTATAATAGTGATCCTTGATATATCTAGTAATTGCACTTAATATCCTTTGTAGAGGTTGGTTCTAGAGGATTTTTTTATAAAGGTAAGGGAAAGGGCCCTATCAAGCTGGAACCTCTCACATCACTAGTATAAATTTTGACATAGGCACCCCGCCTTTAACACCGGTTCTTGAAAACCGGTGCCAAAAGAAATGGGCGGGATTGGAAAATTTAGAGTTGGCACCGGTTCCAACCAAAACCGGTGCCAACTAATCTAATTAGCACCGGTTGAAACCGGTGCCAACCAAAAAAAAAAAAAAAAAAAAAAACCGAAGAAAGCAATAGAGTTGGCACCGGTTCGTCTTAAACCGGTGCCAACTATAGTAGTTAGCACCGGTTTGAACCGGTGCCATTAAATAAACCGGGCTTCTAGTTCTTCTTCTTTTCTTTCCCCCTGATTTTTCAACACTTGTTTTTTCCCTCGTTCTCACCTTCTCTTCCAGGCCACTACCTCCGAATTCCCACCTTCTCCATTGAAGCCGTTTTTGAGCTCTCTATCTTCGTTGAAGCAGCTGCATGCACCTCCTTCTCTCTCCATATCTCTCCTCCATTGAACTCGTGCTCTCTATTCTCCATTGAAGCGCATTCTGAGTTTTCTCACCTCCATTGAAGCAGCTTCGAGGTAAGATTTGGGCCATTGTGGTCTTCTTAATCTACCGAATTTCTTCAGAACCTAGGGTTTGTCGTTGATTTGGTTTTCAATTTTGTAATTTTAGGGTTCTGGTTTTATTTTAGGGTTTTGGTTTTATTTCTAATTTTCATCATCGTCTCGTAAGTATTCCTTATTTAATTAAATTACTGCACATTATTTATTTAATATTAAGAGCATTTATACAAAATAAATGTAAGAGTAATATGTTTATTGAGAGCAGTAGTTTATATTGAAGTTTTTGTTGTGTAAAGATTAGGTATGGTGGTTATGACTTATGCTGTATGTCAAGGTAGGTAGTACACAATAGGTTTTATGATACGGAACTCCCATAATGACTGAAGTAAATTAAGTAGCTTTAAGGTGGCATTCCACACATGTATAGATCAGTTAGTTGGCAAATATTAGACTATATAGCTTTTCCTCTTGATCTCTAAGATGGCTTGCTGGTTGTTTGAAGCCTTCAAACTCCTTAACTTCTCTTTTCCTACCTATTTATTCTCTTATTTTCTACAGTTATGTTTGGTGAATTTGACATTGCATAAGCCATAAGGATTAAAAATATATAGAACAACTTTTTTTCTTTTCGAAAAGTTCTATGGGTGCTTTGGTAATGTATATAGGCCTCTAGACGTGTCTTAACTCTTAATTCTTTAGCTATGTGACGAGGTAGGGAGTGATTCTTCACTTGTTTTAAAATAACTACATCATTTACCAAACTTTATAGGGGGGTGAGACCTTTAGTTTTCCTTTGTTTAAGATCAGAGAACTTTTTTTCCTACTTATCAAAGAACCAGTAGAGTTTCATCGTCTATGATACAGGGGCTATAGTTGCTATACACATCACTTGTAAACAGCAATATAGAAACTCAAATTTTGTTTATGTGAAAACTTGCATGAATAAATAGATTTGCAAAATCAGTCAAACTTAGCTTACATTGTAGCTGCTATGAGGATTTGCAGAGATCGCTATTCATGCTTATTAGGTCAAGGTTTTTTTTAAGGGTTTATCAGTTATCACTATGACAGGGGTTTTTAATTAGATGCGTAAAAAAGTAACCCGACTCGACCTTAAAGTAATCCGATCAATATTTCGACATATATGGACAAAATAACTCACAGGTTTTACATGATGTAAGGAACCCTCATGTTAATGCTCATAATGGCTACATCTCTTTTCTTGCATTGTAATTGAATGCATATTTTATTCCTTCTGCAGGTTGTGGGGAAAGGCATGTTGGTTATCATTTCCGATTCTAGAAAGCTCTCTTTTCTAACATTTTGTAATGAAATGCACAGGTTCTACTCTCATCTAGAGCCTTCCTCTATGAATTCTCCTCTGCTTTTTAATAGAAAAATTGGATGTATTTATAGTTTCTCGTTGTGTGAACTAATTATGGTTTAGTTGGTGACTTGTATTTGTGCTTCCGCTGACTGATTAGGTTCTTTCCAGTGACTCATGTTCAACTTTCAATCCCTGGCAACTCAAGACACCAGATTGGTAGAATGCTTACTGTTGATGCCTTGTAAGTATAATAATCCGGATGTTTTGCCACTTTTATGTCATTGGTTTATAGAGTTTTTATCATGAAAACAAATTTGGGAGGGAACGCACAGGCTGACTATGAGAAATTGTGATATTTTTCTTGACTTTTGGTGTTGATTTTAACAGTATCTCATATCTAATTGGATGAGCATGAGTCTTTCTAATTCCATTGTTAGCTTTGTTTAGTGAAGGTTTTTAAGACAAATTTCTGTATCCATTTGCTTTTTTAATCAATTCATTTTGCCACTGTTTGTTTTCTTTTTCTTTAATTACCCTCAATATATTTCAAATGAGCTATAAAACATAGAATAGTTGAAAACTTATATTTCAGTAAACAGTAATTTTTGTTATACTCCGTAGCATTTAGCAAACTAGCAGTTCTCAAGTAGCATATAGCTTTCTGAATGTATCAAATGTCACATAGGCTAGATCTATGTTATTTGAATTGTAGTACAACATATATAACTGATATTTACTTGGTGCTTGTGTACTTATTAATTTGTTATTGACATAAATTTATTCTTGGATATATTCTCTAATTAGTTTACTGGAAAAGAGTGAGTACATGCTAATATGCACACCTCATTTTATTCTATACCAACCACCACTTGTTAGTAGATTTGTAGAAGCAATTAATCAGATTAGGAGTGCATGCATGTTTTACTCTATACTACCTCTGTCTTTGTTCTACTCACTTGCTATTTGTGTAGTGGCCAACATGCATGTTTGAGTGTTTGACCAATTTGAGCTTCGGTTCTCTAACTGTCTACAATCTGCATATTCTATAAACTATCAGAAAATATCTTGTAATCTTCTGGGACAGAATAGGGGACGGTTTCCAAGTTTATTGCTAATTCAGATCAGCTCTTGTGCTGTGGAACATTGACAAGGCTTATGAATTTTGTAATATAGAAACAACTGCTTGCCATAGGCGTTGACTTGCAAAATTTAATATATTATATCCATTTACTTACAGGGTTTAATATATTGTAATATTCTATCTATTTACTTGCAGGATAGGGAACTGTTTTTTATTAGATCAGTGTCTAAAATTGGAGCTTCTTCAAATTCTATCGTCATAAAAGACACTCGTGAGGTATGATCTATATATTAATTGAATTTTCATATGCAACATTGTATCACTATAATTAAAGGAAATACTTAATGCATCTCTGTCCTATAATAATGAAGACTTGTGAAAGTTCCACCAATAAAAAATGATTTTTTTTCTGGATATTAATTATGTATCAAGACCATCAATCCTCTTAGTATGAGGATGATAGTGTTGATTAGTCATAAAATTTTGTACTGGGATCCCTCTTGTGTTAATTATATTTATTGAAATATGATGTAGTTTGAAAATTTGTGGTTTATTGATTAAATTATTTCAGAATTCACCCTATCAAAGACCGTACAACATCTATGCCTTAAGTCCCAATATTTATGATTGCCTAAATCCAACCTACTACCTCTGTCTTTATTGATTAAAATGCACAATCTAAAGCACTAGAGCTAAAGTTTCTGTATGTTTCAGATATGAAGCTACTACTTAAAACTTATGTGACATTATTTACTTCTAAGTAGAGGAATAAAATAACCCCTCGTTGCTCCTTGTTTGTGTAGTGATGAATCTGTTTTGTTGATACGTCATTACATCGGGTCATATCTTCTTTATATGTCATGCTTCTATTTTCCTTTTGGCTTAAGCTAAGTGGTTACAGAGTATGAATTAGCAAATGTAATTTGCAATATAACCAGAATTAACATGTTTCACAAGGTCACTTTAGCAGAATGAATATAGGCTATTTTTTTTTTTTTAAAAAAAAGGCAAATTATTGCTTCTGATATCACAGGAGAGAAAAACCCAAACTGGTTTTAATTGTTAAGCGTTTTTTTTTTTTTTTTTTTTTTTTTTTTTTTTTGTGGTGGTGTTAGGTTGTTAACCGTGTTTCTAAATTAGAGTGTAAGATCACAAAGAATAATAGAATTCAAGTGAAAATCCAGATTATACATAGCTACTGAAGGCTTATATTATCAAACTTATCTCACAAGTGATAATTTTAGATCTGTACATCTGTAGCACGATCACAAGTGATAATTTTAGATTTGTACATCCTAAAACAATGTGAAGTATGATTTCAGGTAAAAAAAATTTGCTATAAAATCAGGCTGCCTATCTATCTAGATACCAATTTGGCTCTGTGCTAAAGCTTTTATATTTCCCCATTTCTATCACATCTACCTAGAATTCCTTGAACTGCAGGCCCCGACTTCTGTAGTGTTTGCCTTGCTGGTCATTGGATTTTAATTAAGGCACTATTATCTCTTCCATGCGCTCTGTCTTACTAGTAAACCAGAGTTACTTGTTCTTGTATTGTGATGAAATTGCTTCGTGTTCACAGGATCAGGAAGGCAAGGAAGCTACTACTGTAGACGAGACTTTTGTTAGAGCTCTGGAATACGGGCTTCCTCCATCTGCAGGCTAGGGGCTAGGCGTGGACAGACTTGTCATGCTGCTTACGGGCTCAGATTTCCAATGTACACAATATATATATAGTCCTATTATGTATATGTGTAATATTACAAGTTATTGAAGAAAACATATGTGTTTTATATATATTATGATTATATATAAGTATTTGGTACAATTTAAGTGCAAAAAAAAAAAAATATTTTTTTTGGGCATTTTTGGCACCGGTTTTAAAAAGAACCGGTGCTAAATTTTTTTTTCACCGGTTTTTGGGACTTTTGGCACCGGTTATAAGTAAAAACCGGTGCCTATTGGGCGACTTTTGGCACCGGTTCTAAGCCAAAACCGGTGCCTATTGTACTGAAATAAAAAAAGCGCGCCATGGGTAATTGGCACCGGTTAACCGGTGCCAAAGAGTGTATTTCGCACCGGTTTTGAACCGGTGCCAAATTTTCATGGATTTGACATCCCTCAAATCCCCAACGGTTCAAAACCGGTGCCAAAGGGGGGGTTTGAACTAGTGCCTTTTTACCTTTTTCGTCTAGTGCATGTGAACCCGCCTTGAGCTAGCGGACAACGCCGTTTGGAAGTGCGGAGGAAGGGCAAGGAATTTCCTGCCCTGAAGAAGATTCTTTAGCGGGGTTTTATCCCACAACCTTTTGGTAGTGAGATGGCAAACCTAACCATTAGACCAAACTTTGTTTGGTGGCTAATTTTAGAGAAATAGTAGAGTTTAGCTCTTCATAGTTACTTTTTTTTTTTGAAAGTTAATTACTTCGTATTTATTTTGCTCATTTGCTGTGTGTTTTTGTTTTTTAGTCTTCTTTGCAGTTTCTTACCCTCGGGGCTTGCCCTTTCTTGCTCTAAAAAACACTAGTCATTCATGCACGCAATGTATGATTGTATGAATACCAATATTGATAAAAGTGTTACTCCTTTCGTCCCATATTATAGTTTCTGTTTTTCTATTTTGGGAACCCAAAATGTTGTTCCTGTTTCTATTTTTGAATAGTATGTAAAGACTATTATACCATTAAAATTTTTAGCTTTACTCATTGTACTTCCTAAATTAGCCTTGAATTTTCCATTTGCCTTGTACTTTTTTCCACTTTCTCTCTCTAACTTTTGTCTATAATTGTACTTTTCACTTTTTTCAATTTACTTCATCCACTTTTTCCTCCCACTTCTTAAATACCGTGAAAAAACACAAACAGGCAATATAAACTAGAACGAATGGAGTATATTATTTCTATTACAATTCAAGATTTAACGTGTGTAATTTTTGGTAGAAGTTCCTAATAGATGAATACTACATGTAATTGTATGGTATTCAAGATTTAACGTGTGTTTCCAATTTTGGGTTAGGTCGGTCGATTTTGGGTTGTTGTTTTCAAGTCAAGTTCGGGTCAGGATTGCCATGTCTAGGCAAACGGGTCAATTTCGGGTCAACTAACATTAAGATCTAATACGCGTTGAGTCAATTTAGGTTTCGTGTATTTTTCGAGTCGGATATCGAGTCAAGTTTGGGTTAGGTCAATTTCGGGTCGGGTGTGTTTAGGGTAAAAATACCCCATCACGTAGTCCAATCCCATAGTGACACGTGGTCCAATCCCATAGTGACACGTGGCCCAATAAAAGGGCGACATGTGTCTCAATAGGAAGATGACACGTGCCCAACAAAAGAGCACCTGAAAGAGAGAAGGCCTCCTTACATCAGGAGGCCCAAATCTCGAGAAAAGCGTCATAGCAGCGCCCTCAAAGGACACATGTCCTGCACTGATTGTGCCGCCAATCAGGTTGCACCTATTTAGGGCACCGACCCTAAAGGGCACACATTCCCACCCCTATAAATACCCCAATAATTTATGATGGGAGGGGTGGATTGAGACATATCATTTATTGCATAAGCAAATCGCTCTAACTTCTCTCTACTTTCTCTCTCTAAAACACTTTCGTTTTCCGATCACTAACTTGACTGTCGGAGGCGAATATTTCGTCAATCGGAATATTCGTTGTTTTGCAGGTGTCTACGGTCGTCCGGCTATATTCAAGACCTATATCCCGAGAGATTCCAACAAACCTCGAAACATTTGGCGCCATCTGTGGGGATACCCGTCTAAAATCGCTAAAGATGGTCAGACACCTAGTCCTGTTCAGGACATACATGTAGAGAATATTGAAGTCAACATCAACAGTAATGATCCTCTGATCACCTCGTTCCATGAGGCCGAGGATCCTCCTGAGACGGTCGGCTCCTTGCAGGCTGCTTTGGCCAAGAGGGCAGGATACCCTCTTCCTCTAGGCAACCGCCCAGAAAAGAAGGAGAGGGTACCAAATAGAAGCCCCATGCCAAGTGTAGGCATCATTCGAAGCGCGCCTACGTTAAGCATGTTGTGAATATGCTTGGCACTCATAGGAAGTGGGAATTGATGATTAGGAACACGATTAAGGACAAAGAAAAGTAGGGAGCCACCAACCAGTTTTTAAGGAGCTTGTAAACCGTTCACGGATCATTAAAAGGCAACCATGAAAAGGGACAACGATAGGCAACAACGATTGACCCGTGAAGGTTACACCCCATTCATAATCCATGAGATTACTAACTCCATATGGTTCGGAACCATGAAAGGAGGATCGGGGATGATGGTACGAAATGAGTCATGGAGTCACATTCGCCCGTATTGGCCTCTACTCGATTCTTATTGTAAAAAGTGATTCCTGTGATCTCAAAGGCATACAAACAAAGATTCAATTTGCTCCAAACTAATATTAGGCTAAACTGGTTAAATGTTAATGCAACAAATAATTCTAATTGTTAGTGATCACTTGATTAAACAACAAGATTAAAAAGGAACCTAAACCGGTTGTCCAAATTATCTTATTAGGCATCATATTCAATTACGTATTCCCTTTAATATGCAATACGGTGATCAATACAATAACAATAGAACCATCATTAACATTGGAAGCAATTCATCCATAATAACGTTAGTAAAATCAAATCATAATAATAGGCCTAATCATGATACTAGCAATAAGAATAAAAATAAGAGTAATTAAGTGATTAATTACTCACGTTCCATGCTTCTTTAAATCACTACATCGTGAATAAATTGTTAGTAAATTCAAGGAAAATAATAAATAATAATGGAAATTAAATTAAATTAAACTAGAGTTGATTTGGGACCAAACCCTCAAACACTTCTACCTTTCACGCCTTGGTTTAAGTTTAGAACCTCGGGTAAAGTACGGACTCCGGAGAGTGCTTAGGGATGTATTGTGGAAGAATAGGGAAGGCTAGTGTTTAGGCTAGAGCATAAGAGAGAAAGAGAGAATGATTTGGTGCATAAGAGAGGATGATTTAGTGCCCTGAAACTGGTGAAATCAGCTTCGTATTTATAGAGAAAATACGAGGGGTGAAGCACGGAACCCTAGAATTGAAGGGCCGCGAAGAAATTAAACCTAAAAATTGCCGTGTCACGGCGCAAATTGTCGTGACAAGGTACTGCTTGCCGTGACGCGACGCAATTTGCCGTGACGCGACATTTTTGCCGTGGCGCGGCAAATCAGTTTTCCTAAATTCGGTCTAAATTCATTTTATCTTTTTTTTAAGCATTAAGCACGTGATAATTAGGCACCGTTTCAGCTATTCCAGACTTATTTCAGGCTTAGGGTTTTATTATTTATTAATCGGGCTTAATTAATAAATAAAACGAGATGAATTTAAAAGGGTTTGGGCTAAAATGTGAGTTGGACTGAGTTTGAATAAATGTTGGATCGACCTGTTGACTGATTTGTAAGTTGTGTTTGACTGAATGTGGATTTTTAAGCACTCCCAAGATTAAATACTCGATCCGACCAATAATGGCGGTGAAAGGTTGTTCATCATCGGGTTTGGCTTTGGGGAGACATTTTTAGGTGTCTACACCAAGGCGACCAATACTGAAGATGCGGGAGTTACTCTGTTTAGGAGGCAGCCAAGGTCCCCTAAGGTGCCTCGAACGAACTGGTCGAGGCTGCTTGAGAAATCGAAGTCGGTTGGGGGGCAGATGAGGTTGCCTCAAACGAGCCGTCCCAACACTTTAGTGATACTAGAGACTACCTTCGGCACAAGCGGCAGGAGTGGGCACAGTCCTACTACTCGGACACTGCTTCCACTCCCACCATGCCGGATGAAATGTCAAGCCATAGCCTCTCCTAGCATACCAGCTCGGCCAGGACCAGTAGAAGTCAAGCTCACTATACTCTAACTCTAGATCCTTTATCTGAACTAGCTCAGTTTCAAATGCCCCATAACTATGGTGCAATCCAGCCGCCTACTCCCCATATGTATGGGTAGTACGAGCAATATGGTCAGCCGTACGACCAGGCAACTTACCTGGTCAGAGCGGTCGCACAACCTCAACCTATTAATTGGCAAATGCACTTGTTGAATCTTAGTGACAAGCCGCCTCCGTTTTCTCAATAAATTCTTAACTCTTCCCACCCAGCCAAAGTGAAGAGTGTACTTATAGGTGCTTATGACGGTACAGGCAACCTAGAAGACATATTTCCTCGTACAAAAATTTGATGTACTTTCAAAGTGTAGATGATGCCACTTGGTGCAAATGCTTCCCGCCCACCCTCAAGGGTGTGGCTCAAGACTGGTTCAACAGTTTGCCGACCGGATATATCAATTGCTTTACAACTCTCAGCTTGTTTGTTGGAAACTTCTCCTACAATATACCACCCCGGAAGACTAGTCTTAACTTGGCGACCATCGTCCAAGGGAAGAAAGAGGGGTTGCGTTTGTACGTTCAAAGGTTTAACATGGAGAAAGCACAAATTTAGAATCTGCCGGATGAAATGGCTTACTTAGAGTTTTTTCGAGGCTTAAGGCATAATGGTTTCAAGTTTGACTTGATTAGAAAAAAGACTCGGACATACGCAAGTGTTCTGCGGGAGGCCAAATCATATATATAGAGGCAGTTGATTTCTGTTCGCTTACAAAAGTAGAGGAGCCGGCCAAGGGCGCCGAGAAGAAACCCTCTTCTCAGCAAGACTCGGCCGGTAAAAAGAAGGAAGGAGATAACAAAAGAAAACAAGTCTGGGTGGCTGATTGCCAACAGACCAAGTTCAAGAAAGCCAAGACGTGTGAACCACAGTATGAATACAACAAAGATTGTTACTCGATTTTGATGGAAATCAAGTATAAGTTTGAATTTGAGAAGCCCCAGCCTTTGAGAGGGTCGGCTCAGTAAGGGAACAAGAACAAGTACTGTCATTACCATAAGAATGTGGGGCATGATACGAATGAGTGCAATAACCTGAAAAGGTTGTTGGATAAACTAGCCGAGAAGGGCATGCTTAACTCGTACGTGCTGAAGTCTAAGTTCACTTACTCTCGGATGGACAACAAATCCGAGAAGAAGAAGGAAAAGAAAAAAAATGATGAAGAGGGAAATAGCACAGACTCAGGGTTTGTGGCCGTTATTTCAGGCGGCTTCGCTACAGACGACCCAACCATGAAGGGTATCAAGCAGGATGCTTGGAAATTGGGGAAAGTGATGCATACGGAAGAGGTCAAGGTTGAGCCTTTTCTAGAAGTGACCGCCTGGAAGGCAGATAGAGGCAAAATCAAAGCTCCCCACAATGACCCCATGGTGTTCATCTTCAAGGTTGCAAATATGAAGGTTGGACGAGTGTTGATTGATACCGGCAACTCGTCCGACATAATCAACTTAGCTTGTTTGAAAAACTTGAAGTTTCCCGAAGATGCTTTGAAGGATATCTCTCACCCATTAGTTGGGTTTGGTGGGAGCATTATCCATCCCATTGGACGGATAGACCTGCCTGCCAGATTTGGGAAGAAAGGAGAGGGAAGGGACATGGTCATCCGCTTCTTAGTCGTTAAAGAGCTCACTGGCTATAATGTCATTATCGGCCGTTTGACCTTGAACTCGGAAAAGGCTGTAATTGTCCCTCACTTAATGCTGATGAAGTTCGAGCAGTCAGACAGGAAGATAGGTTCAATTTAGGGGAACTAAGTAATGGCCAAAGAGTGTAATCAGCTGGCCGTGAAGCCAAATTCACTCGGACATGGCAGAGCGTCTGAGCAAAACTCAGAAGGAGGGTCACTCCAAGCAATGTAGGTCCGCAAAAAGCGCAAGTCAATTAAGAATGCCCCAACCACATTTTAGAGGCTTGTGAATACGACCTTCAAAGATCAGACCGGCCGGAACATGGAGGCATATATTGATGATATGATTGTTAAATCAAAGAAGTCGGCCGACCATTTGAGTGACCTCCGAGAAACATTTGCTGAACTCCGGCAGCATAAGATGATGTTAAATCCGAAAAAGTGTGTCTTTAGCGTTGAATCCGGTGATAGGCGTGTTGCGTACCTAACAAAAATAAACCTAACTATTCCTCCTAACTATGTAGTTGGGCAAGTAAGGGTCGAAACCCAAGAGACTAAGGTTCAACTAATTAAGTAGACTCAAGTAATCACCAAGCAAGTAACAAATCAATAGTGAAGAAATTAATAACTAGAATGCTAAATAGCATAAATAATCTAAATAAAATGATGAATCAATGAACTAAAGCATCCAAGATCAAACATTACCACGAATATAATCGATGCACTAATAAATCTACCCCCAATAACAAATCAAGAGGAAAAGCATTCCCTAAACAATACCAAAGGTCTCTTCCGAGTTATCAATGGCTTCCCAAATCAACTATCAAGCCTATTTCCATAGAATCAAGCAAATGAGGGACATTAACCACAATACTTAACTTCCTAATCATCCAATCATCTACTTCCGTGATGAACTTCAAACCCTTAATTGAAATACCCAAATCCCGTTAATGCCCAACTTCCGTTGCGATAAGAACAAAGGGATGATAACAATACTAATTATTCCTAATCTAGCATTGGCATAAACATAATCAATTAAGCATGTCAATTGGGATCATTATTGGAGAATTTAAAGATTCAATTCATGTATCAATCATATTCGGACTTTGCAAGATCCCAGATTACGGATCTACTCACACATAATAACGAAAACAAAAACAAGATTCAATGAAGAAAACATAATTAATGAGCAATGAAAAGTAAAGGAAATAGAATAGATAAATACCAATTACTTCAATCGAAAGAACTCGAATTGTTGATGAACAATAATCCAAACTAAAGAGTAAAAATTAAACTACATAAAGAGAGAAAACTAGGGTTTTAAAGAAGTTCTAATATTAGGGAAAATAAAAGATGTCCTCTAATTATGATTACAATGGGTATTTATACCCCTAAGAAAGATAAAATCCGAAAATAATTAAAATCGGGTAACTTCGAAGCTGTGCCCGACACACCCGGGCGAAGGATGCCCTGTCGGGCACATGGGGTAAGTCCATGTTTTGCAGTTTCTTCTTCCGCTCGGTCTGCCCGGGCTTCGAATGCCCGGTCGAGTGCGCGTAACAACGTCAAAATATAGCTTTGCACTGCATGTCCTCACCGCCCGGTCTGCCTGGGCTTTGTATGCTCGATCAGGCATACGGGATTTTTGATGATTCTTCATATTTAACTTATTCTTTCTTCGCCCTGGCAACTAGGGCATGGGGTGCCCGGTAGGGCATTGGGGAATTTTCCTCTTTTACTTAACAACCTCTTATTTAACCATCCAAAACAAGTTCGAAACATCCAAGAAATCTTCATTTTTCAGTGAAGCTCATTCAAATAGATATAACACACTAAAGAAGAGATTGTTAGCGAGAAATAGCTCCGTAGAGCTCAAAACCATGCAAAATACGTTGTGAAAATGGGATAACACATGGTATAAAACGCATATATCAAATTCCCCCAAGCTAAACCTTTGCTTGTCCTTAAGCAAAGCAATGAATAAATAAATCAATACTTCACCCCAAAAGCAATTCAAATCAATAAATACGATTCAAGGTAAATTTGACAAACATGTATTAAAGTCAATCAATCAAATCCACCTAACTACCAATCTTCCCTAACAATTTTCAAATAAAGCAAACTACAAGAGCATATAGAATTCAAGACTAGTGATCACACACTCAACTCTCATTTATGTGGCAAGAAAAAGATGTACTCGATCGCTCTCCAACCACCCCTTTATATGTGAACAATTCCCTCCCAACTCACGCACTCGTGTGTTTAAAAGACATACACTCAACCTAATAGCCGACTTGGAATATATCAAATCATTCTTCGCATTGATAGACAACTACTTTCACATCCATACAACTCCATGCACAAAAGTCGGAAGGTCTTTAAAGCTTGTAAAGTAAGGTTAGGGTAAAAGGTAGGAAACATTTGGGAAAATGTGAGAGTAAAGCCATGCATAAGGGAGCCAAATCCTGATAAAACCAAGGTAAAAAATACGTAATGACCAATCATCTCCAACACAACTCAACACTACAAAAATTCACCAAACAACCAATCCAATAATATCACATATTTTCAACTCTTACGATAAATCACTCATAAAAATAAACATTATAGAATTAGAGTGAATCAAACAAACTTTGAACATTTTTTATTTCCCAATCTTTCCTTGAAACTTATTTTTCTCTTTCTTTTCTTTTGAGCAACCTTCATTGGAACACTTGAACACTAAAACAATTTTTTCTCTATTGCTCTTCTTTTTTCTTTTTATCTCACATTGGAATTTTTTCAGCTTTTGAGCACCTTTTCAATTTTTTCAATCCACAAATATAAGAACAAACAAATTACTTCTCAAATCCACCCAAGTTGTGCAAATTATGTGCACACTACAACTTCCTCATCTCACTCACTATTAGCTCCCCCAAGCTAACCTTGGGACTAAACCCGGGCATCGTGTCATGCCGAGCCGCCGCGGGCCGTGCCTGGCGGGCCATGGTCACCGGCGTGCCCAGGTTTTCGTGCCGTTCCGTGCCGGCCAATTTCAAAGGCCAACCCATGGCCTGGCACGGCCCTCGTGCCTGGCGGGCTCGTGCCGTGCCGGCCTTCGTGCTGGCCTGCGTACTGGCCTGGCGGGCTGGCCTTGTGTAAATAATTTTTTATTTTTTTTTATTTAGTTTTTGTTAATGGTTAATAACTTATAAATTATAAAATTATAATTATAACTTATAAGTTATAATTTTATAACCTATAATTTATAAAATTATAATTATAACTTTTATAAGTTATAAATTTATAAGTTTATAACTTACAAGTTATAAAATTATAATTATAACTTATAACTTATAACTTATAAGTTATAAGTTATAAAATAAATTAAGTTGAACATTTATGTTTTATTATTTTTTATATTCAATATTTATATTTATATATTTAGTTTATACTATTACTTTAAAATTTGATGTTTATGATTTATTAAATATTTTTTTGTATTATTAATTGGTATAATTTTCTTTTTGTTATATTAATATACAAATTATAACAAACGGGGAAAAAAGGCAAATTGGACTTTGGATGTGAATAATGCATACTCCATATTATTATTACTTGAGTTGAGAAAATTGTACAATGATAACAATGAAAATTGGATAATGATAATATTGATAAACGATAATGATTAAAATCGTACAATATACAAAAATTGTCTATTCTTCTTGTTGCTCGTCTTCGTCTACGTTGTCAGCTTCGGCTTCGGCTTCATCGGCTAGTTGGATAGATTGGGAACTAGCCGAACCCGAACGGTCAGAAGCGGAGGTTCCTTCATCGTTGTCGTTTTCCTCGTAAGAACGGTCTTGTGAGAAATTTTCCGCATCCAACCAATCTTTGAAACACACGCACATTTCTAGTGTTTCGGGTTTTAGACTTGTTCTTCTATCGTCCAGAACCCTTCCGGATGTGCTGAAAGCTCGTTCGGAGGCAACAGAGGAGACTTGGATACCAAGAATGTCTCGTGCCATTGCCGCCAAAGTTGGATGCTTCCCGCTTTGTTGTTTCCACCATGCAAGGAGGTCAAGGCTATTTATTTCATCGTCGTCCATGCCTTTGGTGAAGTCGTAACTCAGGTACATCTGCAACTCCGAGACGTCGCTTTGCGTTCTCCTGATTGATGAATCACCTGAAAACCTTGAAATCAAGTTAGTAGCTTGTGAAAATAAATGTTTGGCCTTCTTACTTACGTTTTTGGATGGCTGGGAAGGGCCTGAGCGAGGAACGGTGCCATATTTGATTCATAGACTCTATATAAAGCAAAAAATTGATCCTTCACTTGAGTCTTATAGGTTTCTACATCATTGTCAAGATTCATGCATTGAAAATAAATGTCAACTAATATAAATGTGTTTTCATACTTTTGCCTGGGATCTAATATGGATGCAAAAATATTAATCAAAGGAATTTCACTATAATATTTTCGCCACTTTGTTTCCATTGCTGGAAGATACTGATCATAATCACTTTGGCTGCGATGATCAGCGAAAAGTTGGGCGAGTAAACATGCATTAGAAAGAAAGTTTTGAGCACAAGGATTGTAAACAGAAGAAAAACAAAATGTCATGTTATATAATAACTGTAAAAATTGCATATATCTTTCATAGTTATACCAATCATCATCATATAAAGCAGTTTGTGGAAATTTTTTGTTGTAAAATAGTGTTAACAGATTCTTGTACTCAATTGCCTTGGTTAACATGTCATAGGTGGAATTCCACCTAGTTGGGCAATCGGTTTTGATTTTTATTGCCCTTATCTTTTGTTGTCTTAGAAAACTCTTCCATTCTTGGTACCTCATGTTTGAGCTATTAATAGACATAATAGCATCTCTCATTTTGTTGTATTATGGGCCAATTGCTCGAACTCCATCCTGTACACATAAGTTAAGTACATGGCAAACACATCTAGTATGAAGAGCGTCACCGTCTAATATTACATCGGTTAAGTTTTGTTTGACAAGATTAGTTGTGTATGTCATAGAGGTTGCATTTTCAAAAGTCATAGACATCATTTTATCTCGAAGGTTGTATTCGTCTATTGCTTGCATTAAATGGTGAGCAATGTTAATGCCGGTGTGTGGGTATTCCATCATTTTGAAATGTATTATTCTTTTTTGTAACAACCATTGATCATCTACCCAATGGCAAGTCACACATAAATAGTGATATTTATAACCACTATCCCAAGAATCGGCTGTCAAAGACACTCTACAGTTAAGGTTACTCAATTCGGCTTGTAACCGCAATTTGTACTCTAGGAAGTTTTTCATGGCGGCGGAACGAACGGTTTTCCTAGAGATTCTTTTATGTTGGGGTTGTAGTGCTTTGTTAATGTAAGTGTTAAATGGGTCACTTTCCGAGAAAAGAAAAGGTTGTTTGGCGTGTACTATCATTTTCCCTAGTTCATCCCCATCCCTCTCATAGTTGTAGGTAAAGCCGTATGGATGGTACTGGGAAATTTTTGGCTAGGTTGGATCACTAGCTGGTTGTGCACAAGTTTTCATGTGTCTACTTAAGTGTCCCGTCCCGGATTTGGATAGTGCCGAGAATACACTATTACATGTTTTACATTTTGCATGTGTTCGGGGTTTATTTAGGAGGAAATGACGCCATACATCACTCTTTCGGTTTTTCAAAAGTAGCATCTCACTTTCAGTTAACCATTCATGATGTGTGTTTGGGTTAGTAGTAGTAGAAGGGGTAGAACCGGAGGGAATTTGGGTATCTTCTTGGCTACTTTGGATAAAATAATAGTTTTGTTGATCACCAAAATAATTAGGTGGGAATTGACCGAATTGTTGGAATTGTTGTGGTGGTTGAAATTGGTTTGGTGGTGGAAATCCCGACATATTATAGGGTTGAAAACCGGAAGTACCATCGTGCCTAAATGGCTCATAGCCCGGGGGGAAGTAACTGGGGTCATTGGTTGGACTCGGAATTTGGGGGCTCGTTGTATTAGGTGATTCCCTAGAACTACTACTACGACCAAGTCGGCCTTTCCCCCCCTAGATGATGGGTTGTTCGATGCCATAATTAACAATTAGATTTTTAATAAAAACTGATTAACAATAATAATAATTAATAACAACAATTTTAACAATAAAAATAACAATAATAATAATTAATAACAACAATTATAACAATAACAATAACAACAATAATAAATGATAACAATAATTGTAACAATAATAATAATTAATAACAACAATTATAACAATAACAATAACAATTAACAACAATAATAATTAAATAAGATTACTCTAATAATAATAATAAAAACAATAATAAATTAAAGATTAGTTTAGATCTTACAACCGTGCTTCAACGCTCCACTAATTATGATTACGAACTTTTTAATTTTTTCCGATATTAAGAAAATAATTAGAGAATTTAAGAGAATTATTATAGAATATAAGAGAATAAGAGATTAAGGATTATTAGAGAATATAAGAGATTAGAAGAAGAGATTGTGATTTTGTGATTTGGGAAGTGAATAGAGGTGGGTATTTATAGAAATTTTGGGGAGCAATTTGGCTAAAATATAGCCGTTAACTAGCCGTTAATGGCTGTTGTAAAACGGTAATATTACCGTTATTAACAGCAGGCACACGGGCCGTGCCGGGCCGGCACGAACTTCGTGCCCAGCTTTACTTGGGACTAGTAACCAATGGGGCTTGAATAGACTTGTAATGTAGCTAAATAAACAATAAAAGGGCACAAGCAACAACATGGGTAGCAAGAAGGGAACAAATGTATCTAGTATCGTCTGAAGGCCACCTAAGGAACAAATGCCTTCGTCCTCCTCAATGTGCATAATAATGAATCATAAAAACATTACTTAAAGTTATAAACCAATACTCAACTTCATTAACATACCAGAAACTAACACACATTTCTTACCAAATCAACTAGTCAAGCACTATATTCACAAGTAGTTGGGAAAAATTGACGCATATTAAGGTTTCAAAGCAATCAAATATCAAATCATGACCAACTAATCCACAAAATTTATCATCAATAACCAAGAAAAAAAAAACAATTTCGAAAAAAATTTCATCAAAGGGCATAGGGAAGCATAAAAACTAACCTATAAAGCAAATAATAATAATAATAAAAAAAACTAGTCTAAACACACCAAAAGAAATAAAAAAATAAATAAAAAGAGAGAGGGTGAAAGATATACCATGCGTACACGAGAACCTCCCCCCAAGCTAAATCAGACAATGTCCCCATTGTCTTAAAGGGAAGCTAGTAGTCAAGGTGACTACTCCTCATCATCATCACCACATCAATGTCACCAAAGCCTCGAGGATTGCAATGCATCTCTTTGGAACAAATTTGAACAAGAATGAAACAGAGTGTTAGTGGGAAAAAGATAAAAAAATTGAGTCATGTGCACTATTCTGATCATAAATTTTTATGTATAAATTATAATTCAGTGATTATAATTGCATTAGAAAGTAGACTTGAAGAGCTTTCTAACTATAGGTCACACGCAAAAATCCGATAAGTAACAAGAAAGTTATGGCGTTTCGAAGTTGGTTGAGTAGTTTCGCTGATCCGTACGCGCGCCCGATCGGGCCGAGCTCTGCCCGATCGAACCCGAAGGCAATCCAGCTTTCTTCTCCCTTTAAATCAACCTTCTTAGATCAAAACCTACACAAATAGAAACTCCCACTAGCATAAGATACACTCTCCTTACCTCTCTAAGAACCAAAAAAAACGAAAACACACAAAAATTAGAAAAGACTAAAATAAAAAAACAATAAAATACAGGTTGCCTCCCGCAAAGCGCTTGTTTAAGGTCTTAAGCTTGACCTTCTTTATTAGCTCAACCTGGGTCACCACACAAAGAAGAAACTCCGTGATGTTGCCCATGAAAATATTCCCCTCCAAATGATTCCATTTTATATTTGACATGCTTTGTATCCGAACTTACTTTCATGTAGCTAAACACATCATTTGGTGGAATATTGTCCTCGTTCCTCACAAGATTTCTATCAAATACACACTTATCAACCAAAGGGTTAGTAGCATCAATTCTTAAACAAGTACCACCATCAAATATAAAATTATGTTCATTAAAGAGCTTAAACACTACTTATTTATCCTGGGCACTAATGGTCACTTGTCTTTTAGGAACATCTATTAGAGCTTGACTTGTAGCAAGGAATGGATGACCAAATATAATTGGGATCTTATGGTCTTCTTTCATATCCATAACAACAAAATCAACAGGAAAAAAAAGTTCACCAACCTTAACTAATACATCTTCAACCACACCCTGAGGGAGTCTAGCAGTCCTATCAGCCATTTGAAGAGAAATAGGGGAAGGTTTAAGATTTTGCAAACCTAATTTTTCATATAATGAATAAGGCAT
Source organism: Chenopodium quinoa (assembly GCF_001683475.1). Taxonomy (NCBI): domain Eukaryota; kingdom Viridiplantae; phylum Streptophyta; class Magnoliopsida; order Caryophyllales; family Amaranthaceae; genus Chenopodium; species Chenopodium quinoa. Next base: position 635,386 of record NW_018744996.1, on the reverse strand, counting down.
TAAATTAACACTAGCACCTAAATCACACAAAACCATATCTAAATATATTTCGTTTATCATACAGGGAATAGTAAAACTACCAGGATCATGCAGCTTTGGTGGTAGGCTATCACGTAAAAGAGTATAGCATTTGTCATTTATCACTTCCTTATCATCATGTTGATCTTTAATTTCCTTCACAAATTTTGCAAATTGAGGCATTTGAATTAAAAGATCAGAAAAAGGAATGGAAGCATGTACCATCTCGAAGGGCCCTACCGAATCAGAGAAGAAGTGCGAGACGGTAAATACCGTCTCGAAGCCCTAGATGATCGTCCTATTCCTCATACTTGGAATACGGACAATCTCAAAAAATACTATGTATAAAGTTTTTTGTACTTAGCAAAAAATTGTATATACAACAAGGTCTAGCGATTGCGCGATGTAGTTAAAGTCGTACGACTAAACAATGAATTTTAACCAAATTAATGAAAAGTCAAACATTGTTAATTAAATTTTTGCATAAATATTGCCTACTAATATTAAGCAGGAATGCCGCCTAAAAACAAAAACAAAGGTTGCTAGCAACATAGCAGCTCGGCCCCTAAGAGGGGAGAGGTCGAACGACCGGGAGAAAAACCCAACAAGGTCTCTCCCAGCCTAGCAATTCAGCCCTTGAATAGGGGAAAATGTGAAAAGCCGGGAGAAAAGTCCATCGAAAGTCTCTCCCAGTAAAGCAACTCAGCCATAATGGTCAGATTGTTATCCATCCGGCCATGAACCTGGTCGGACGGATAAGAAATAAGAAATAAGTCCAAGGGCAAAGGCATACCTAAGATATTAAGCCATAAGAATACTTAGAAATTATCAGGTCGAGATCATATCTGAAATTTCATGAGTATGTCTAAGAGATAGCATCAAAGGACGACTCGGCACAGACTAAATATAAAGCCAATCAAACTGTCGCATATAGAAATTCATTCGGCATTTGCCTAGTCCAAGGGCAATCATTATTATAATTTAATTAACTTAATAGTCGTCATACCCTTCGAGGTATAAGATCTATCAAGTTAATCAAACCTCTTTAAATATGGACTAGACAAAATGCCGAATAAAGGGGCATACCTCCATATCCATTCGTACTCAAAATAAAGGCATAGGGCATGAAAAAATGCAAAAATATGCTAAGTATGAATAAAGAAAAAGGAGAGAACTTGCATGCATAAATCAGAGCCGCTCAAACAGGCGGCAAAATAAGGAAGTCATAATACAAGACAACTTAAACAGGCGGCAAAGATGGAAATTGGTTAGAAAAAAGAAATAAAAAGCTAAGTACAAAAAACTGATAAACTGCAGCAGAAGACTAGAGCCCTGCACTCAGCCGGCGCCTTGTCACCATCAACATTGGCAGCCCCATCCGTCTTGGTCGGCTCCTCTTCCTTGGCCGGCTTCTCTTCCTTCTCCTCCCCCTCGTCATCCTCTAATTCATCCTCATCATCGCTTGGAGGAGGAGAGGGAGTTTCAACGAACTCAGGAGGAGGTAGTCCGATAGCTTCGGCCTCCTCCTTGAGAGAGATATGGTTTAGCCGATGAGCAAAGCGCTCTTGATAGTAAGCCACCTCACTAATGGGAAACATTATGGAGAACGCTTCATAGAAACGGCTCTTCAGCCTCTCCTCAGCCGCATGCCCAAGTTAGACCACCTACTGAGGGTCGATCGGCCGTGGCGCTTTGAGCTGCTCGGTCAAGTCCGCAATAGACTTGTTATGCTGCTCAACCCTAAGATTGAGGGAGTCCACTTAGTCTAGAGTCGCTTGAAAAGCCTGGAGGCTGGAGTCCAACTCAGCCTTCAGCTTCTCAGAGGCTTCGAAGCCCTCTTTCCACTAAGAAGCGTTAGCGACCGCCTCGTCCCTTTCTTTTTGAAGGGCCTCTCGAGCAAGTTGCTCCTGCCTAATAGCATCGCCCATTATGACGACGTCCTCATTCTGTTTGGCTGACTTTTCAGACAGTGCGTTTAGAGCGGCTTTGTGTCGGATCTCTTGCATAGCCAACAGGCCGGTGTTCTCATCCTGGACTTTCTTGATCATGCTCCAAGCGACCTTGATCTTCTGATCTTGCTCATTAGAGCGCCAATCCAGGAAGGCGCTGAGTCTAAGGAAGAGCTGCATTCAGACAGGACCAAGTTAGTAAAAGCGAAAAAATGAAAATAAACTAAGTGTTAAACCTTAGTAATAATATATTTACGTCGGCGCTGCAGTTAAGCATGGGACCGAGGAAGCCCTCATCAATAAGGATGGCAATATTATGGATATCCGCTCCACCCGCTTTAAATAAATGGACAAAAACTCAAATTAAATGGATGAGAAGCGGGTGACGGATGAAGTGGGTGATGGATCGGATCGGATGTGGATGATATTTTACTTCACCCGCTAACCATCCACCCACCCGTTTAACATATATTAAATTTTTTTATCTAAGAATTTTAATAATAATAAAATATGAAATGTGCAAGAAAATTACTTGCTTTATTTTGTTGCAAATTAAATTTTTCAAACAATATGTTGTTATTATTTCCTTTTTTTAATTAATAAAATAAAAACATTATTGTATAAATAACCGAAAATTAGAGTTTATGTGAGTTTTTTTTTTTCACTTTAATACTCATCTATTATTCATTCGCTCCACCCGTTTCATCCGCGAATGGTGGACGAACGGATATGGATGATGGGTGAAGCGGGTGATAAATGGATGTGGATGGAGCGATTAGAATAATGGATGGATGCAGGTGAAGCTCCACCCGATCCAAATCCGATCCATTGCCATCTCTACTCCTCAATTCCGAGGAACTTTTTGTGCTGCTCCTAAGGGACATCCTGTAGCATGGCCTCCCTAATGGCCTTCCAATTAGCGCCAGTAAGCGACTGGCTGGTAGCAGCATGTTCATCTCTTCGGCAAAATCTGTACCAACCATGAAGGAAGTTATATTACTGAAATTGAAGTACAAGTACTAAACACGCAGATGCCATATAAACCTGCTATAGAGAATTTTTCAAACTCAACCTTTTGAGCCCCACTCTGATCATGTTTTTAAGCATAGTGGCGTCCAAAGGGAAGGAAGCTAGAGATAAAAGAGTCTCCAACAAGTATTAGGAACTTGTAAACCGTTCACGGGTGTGAAGGTTACACCCCAATCACGATCACGGAAATCGCTAACTCCATAGTAGTCTGGAACCATGACTGGATATTCGGGGATGATGGTACGAATACAACCTAAAAGATATTGAACCCGCCCTTAATCGGTCTCTACTTAATTCTTATGATATTCATGTTCGCTTTCCGATCAACATACATACATCAAGTTAGTCCGAAGCATATTTAATCTACGTTGGTTAATTATTAATGCACAATTAAATCTATTATTGGTGATCACTTAATTTAAAATCATATTAACCTAAAATCAAGCAAATTATTAATTATCTTATTAGGCGTGATTTCAAGTACAAATTCCCTTTAAACCTGCAAGAAGGGGCGTGATCAAGCAATAACAATCAATAATGAATAATCAAGCAACATATAATTAATTGACACAACAATCATCATCATAATCAAAATCATAAAAACATGATTAGTAAGATCCTAGGCATGATAATAAATGGATTAATAATAAACCCTAGAATGTCACTAATAAAAATCATAATCAAAGCGTTAACCTAAACATGATACTAGAAATCATAAAAACATGATAATAGGAATTATAAAGACATCCTAAACATGATACTAAAAATTATAAAGACATCCTAACATGATACTAGAAATCAAAATAATATTCTAAACATGATTTCTATATCAAAATCGAGGAATAAGGATAGTAGATCTACTCACTTTAATGTTCCTCCCTTCTTGCTATCAAAACAATAAACACGTTAGTAACTTCAAGAAAGATTAAATCAACAATGTAAATAAATCAAATAATAATTGAAATATAGATTTGGGACCAAACCCTTTGAACTATCAAGCTTTCACGTCGAGGTCGGATGCAACATCGAGGAGGGTAAGGAGTATTCGAATCTCGTGAAGGAAGTATGGTGTTTGATCGAGGAAAGTATCAAGGATGTGGGTTAGGGATGTGTTTAGGCTAGGCCGCTAAGAATATGAAGAAGAGAGAAAGAGAATATTAGAGAGGGTATTGATGATGATCGTTGGTGAATGAAAACGGGGTGATACGACCTCTATTTATGAAAAAAAGAGTCGAAACGATTAGAAAAGAGTCAGAATTCAAATCAAAGTAAAACAGGTTCCATCGCGGCGCGACAGATCCGTCGCGGCGCGATGGTGCTCTCACTCAGCGATGGTTTTGAAAAAGATAGATAGCATACGGATTTTGATTCCCAATTGGATTGGGTTAACAAAATACCTGTATGTATTCTATTTTGACCGGGATTAGGACATTTAAAAACAGATGCTTTATCCGATATAAAATTCTTAAATCTTTATCTTTTCGAAAACAAGATAAATTAGAACCTTCTAGAGGATTCTAGAAGCTTATAATAAATCCTAATGGGTTTAGGAATGGTATTAAGGTAAATGGACCCTCCTCATGATCATTGGGTCGCAGGCAAGGCTTGGTTCGGGCTTAGTTTAGTATTTTGGCGATAACTTTTTCGTTATAAGTCGAATTTGGGCTTATAGTATATCGTTAGAAAGTTCTTTTCAAGTCCCATCCAACTAAACAATAATTGGACGAGGATTATGAAAAAAAATCTAGTTTGGACATTTTTATGGACTAGACACGAAATGAATGATTTTGTCTTAATACATTTTAGGTAAGGTTAGAATATGGTGAAGGCTTAAGGGAACTTCACGAGACTTTTCAACTCTTCACTGAACTCGATAATCAAAGACATGAAAGGTACTCATCACTGGGTTTGGTTTTTGGGGAGACACAATCAGGTGTCTATACTTGCCGAAAAGGATGGAGAAGATGGTACACGAAGCTTGGCCAAATGAGTATGCGGCGGCTGTTCCCCAATTTCTTAGGGTTGACTTTGCTGCTCAGCGGCCGCCGGAGAGGGTTGTTGTCCCAGCCACTCAGACCTTGTGACGACCTCGACATGCGGAGTTGAGGCAATGTTGCCAGCCGTTTTGTGAGGGGACGACTTTCCCCCCTTCACCCATGCGGACGATCTCATCATGGACCGTTTCAGCTTGCGGGTCCATGGACTTGGAGCCCCCTCTTGGTATCAGCTTGGGTTGTTTTCCTTTAGACTACTTGGAAGCAGTCTGCAGCGTCGTCTTGGCCGCCTGGGGAGAAGATTTAGCCTTGGTGGCTACAATCTTCCGAGACTTGGACGTCTGGCCGTCCTTGGAAACAGTAGCCGGTTGTTTCCTCTTTGTCCTAGGAGTGGACGCTTGAAAAGGCAGAGAAATTGGTCGAGTAAGATATTATCTTCGAGTAAAATTATGAAGGATACCTCTCCTAACATACCAACTCGACAATTTATGAAAAGAAGCCTTGTCCGAGTAAAATTAGGAAGGAGACCTCTGCTGACATACCAACTCGGCAATTTATGAAAAGAAGCCATGTCCGAGTAAAATTAGTAGGATACCTCTCGTAACATATCAACTTAGCAATTTACGACAAGAAGCCCTGTCCGAGGAAAATTAGGAAGGATACTCCTCCTAACATACAAGCTCGGAAAAAAAAAATTACCTCCTTAGCCTGATCGTACTGTTGTTGGCGAAACTTGTAACGCTCCAGGCTGAAGTCGGACATGTCTGTTTCCCCCTTCTGCTCGGCATCCAACTTCAAGAAGGCTTCGTCTGATAAGAAAACAAAAATCAAGTGTCAGATTATTTTCAAGTTACAAAAACCTTTGAACGTGCAAGTCACAAGGTTCCACCTTGGGGATAGTTCAGGCACAGGCCACATGCCGACATGAACACCGGATCCCTTAGCCAGTCGGCCAGTGGAATCCAATGAGACAGAACGGACACGGAAATCCCATCCCTGACCACCTTTTGATCTTGAAATAGTCAAGTAGGAACTCATTGTCAAGATGGACGGGTGGCTTGGTGGGCTTATGATTCCCCCGTCCGAGCTGAATAGGCTCGGCATTGAAGCGATTCATTCGCAAATTGAATTCCACATATTTGGTTTTAATGCCGTAGAATTGGTGCTTCCAGTCACGCCACTTGGATGGCTTGTGCATAACTACCAGGTAGTCTTTGTGGGTGTTCAGAACTAGCCATCCATCCGTCTCTACATCTAGCCGCACCATAGAGTGCATCTCACAAAAGACCGAGTCATGCCTTGCCTAAGGCCCGTCACCAAGTAGCCGAATATGTTTACCCAGCTGTTCGACACCAGCTTAAAAATGGCAATATTATATTCATCCAGCAGATTCTGGACGAATGGATGCAACAGGAAACGGAGTCCCACCTACAAGGCCGCTGGGTAGACACTGAAACACCATCCTTTGTGACTTGCTTTCCCAGGCGGCCACCGAGTATGAATGCCTTGGGGCCACGATGTGGAAACCCTTTCCAAGTTTGAGGAATTCTTTGAACTCCTCGAATTTATTATTCAGAAAGCCCAGAGCCACACTACCAATAATACAGGCGTATGGGTCTTTGAAATTTACGGTGTTGGGCTCCTCGGCTACTTGATTAGCGTCCGGATTCTTAGCTTCCTGCTCAGCCGCTTGAGGTTTGGGGGTCTTGACCGAACCAAACACTGAAGACAGCACCGTGTCTAGAGTAGCGGCCTCGGCCTCGCTCCCCCCCCCCCCCCTCCATTTGGAGCCTTGGTCGGTCTTAATAACAATGGTTCCCTCAGGCACAAGGGTCAGCTTTTACCCTTATCTTTCTTCTCTCCTCCAACGACCACCCTTATCTTTCTTCTCTCCTCAGGCACAATGGCGCTACGATGGGTCAGGTCGGGCGGCTCAAAGATAAGGATCCCAGTCCATGGCCTGGCCGACCTGGTAGTTTGTTTTGAAGGTTGTTGGGGATTTTGATCGGACAACCCCCCTCGGCCGGACCTAGCGTCCGCCTGAATTGCGGAAGGATGCCTCTCAGAAGATAGCAGCTCGAACGGCATCAGGACCAAGCTAGTGTATTGTGAAAGGAATTGTGCCGAATTTGGATCGGACGCCACAGTTTCCCCTTCCCTCGTTGGTCTGGAAGAAGACTGGGAAGTTGTATTTGTTAAGCATGTTTCCCGGACGAGGAGGCAGTCACCTCCATTACCGAGCAGGCACTACCACTGAATGTGGCGTCTGTATTCTCATCGTCCGTATTATCGGGATTATAGGACTAGGGGGTCGACCATACTACTGTCCGGGTTTCTTTCTACATTATGCTCGTACGTTTATCTTGTAAGCGCCATGTTCTACTGTAGGGACAGAGAAGAATAGGTGGGGGTGAGTTGGTATGCATAGAAATGGACCCACTCCAAAGAGTGAAGGAGTCAGCTCCGTCCACTCTAGACTCCTCAGTCCCAGGCGAATGACCGACCTCATGAGGATAAACGGACGAATCCGAGTGTTGTGCCAATTCATGTTTAAAAATAAAAACAAGTGTGGAAAAGGAAAAAATAAAGAGAAGCAGACAATTACCTTTGTACAAGTAGAAAACTCGAGGAACTTTAAAGATCTTGATGAGCTGACCGGCAAATTCAAGATACTCGAACGGAAAACTCAAGTTCACGGTTGAGCTCTCGAAGATTTGGGAGGAAAAGTCACTTTCTATCTCTAAAAGCTCTGACTTCTATCTAGAAAACACAACATCCAAAGTGTTTTTATGAAGTCAGACAAGTTATATTTATAGGTAAAATTTATGGGGCAAAATGGTAAAATTACCTTTCCCGCCTAGAAGTTCAAACGACTCTTTTTGAAAAACCTAACCTAGAAGCTCAAACGGTTAATTAAACTGTTCCGTCAATAAAGACGGAGAAGATGTACGGTTACCCAAACAGCACATCAAAATAGACGGCTAAATCAGCGAATCCAAACCGTTACTCCAAAAAATGTGAAGGACAGGTGTCTCACCTGATTACAGGCGGCACCCCTCGTCCGTCTGATTTCAAGACTTAAGTCCAAAGGTGAAATCAAGCAGACGGCTCAAGGCAATTAGCCCAAAGGATCTTTCCAAAAACTAGGCGAACGATATAGTTTGCTACTTTTAACAAACAGCCCAATACTTGAACATGCCTGGACGAGTGAAAATCAGAGGAGGCGGCCCATATGGTACGAGCCCCCCCTCCTCTGAGTGGAAAATGTTTAGGGTAAAAATATCCCATCACGTGCTCCAATCCCATAGTGACACGTGACCTAATAAAGGGCGACACGTGTCCCAATAGGAAGATGACATGTGCCCAACTAAAGAGCACCTGAAAGAGAGAAGGCCTCCTTACATCAGGAGGCCCAAATCCCGAGAAAAGCATCATAGCGGCGCCCCCAAATGACACGTGTCCAACACCGATTGCGCCGCCAATCAGGTTGCACCTTTTTAGGGCACCGATCCTAAAGGGCACACATTCCCACCCCTATAAATACCCCAATTATTTATGATGGAAAGGGTGGATTGAGACATATCATTTATTGCATAAGTAAATTGCTCTAACTTCTCTCTACTTTCTCTCTCTAAAACACTTTCGTTTTCCGATCACTAACTTGATCGTCGGAAGCGAATATTCCGTCAATCGGAATATTTGTTGTTTTGCAGATGTCTGCAGCCATCCAGCTATATTCAAGACCTGTATCGCGAGGGATTCCAAAAAATCCCGAAGCAGGGTGTGTTCAGGTTAAGTTAGTTTGGTTGAGTATGTTCGGGTCATGTTCGGATCGGTTCAAAATCAGGACGGGTCATGTTCGGGTCGTTCTATTTTGTGTCAATACTGTGGATCGAGCTCAAATCGATAATTTTATATGTTGTTATTATTATAATAAGCACTTTCAATTCGATGTATAAGTTCTTTTATGGTAGGAGATGAAGTCGTTTGAGTAATTTTTGGCAACAGGCATTTTTAGTACGAGTATAAGGTAATTTTAGTTCGGGACATTTCAGATATCGAATCTATAGTCAAGTAATTCGGGTCAAAATCAAATCGCGGGTCAACTTTAGGTCGGGTCATTTCGGGTATCAGGTCAACTTCACTCTCGGGACGGGTCGATTTCAGGTTAAGTTCAGGTTAAGATTGTCAGGTCTGGCAAACAGGTCATTCGGGCTAGCTAATTTTGAGTAAGCTAACATTCGGGTCAGGTACGTGTTGCGTCAATTCAGATTTCAGGTATGTTTTGAGTTGGGTATCAGATCGAGTCGAGTATGTTTGGGGCGAGTCAATTTGGATTTTGGGTATTTTAGACACCTGATTGTGTCTCCCCAAAAAACCAAACCCAGTACCTTTCACGTCTTTGATTATCGAGTTAGGTGAAGTGTTGAAAAGTCTTATGAATTTGCTTTAGCCTTGACCATTTCTAACCTTTCCATAAATGTTTTAGACTAAAACCATTCATTTCGTGTCTTTAAAGCCAAAATCATTCATTTCGTGTCCTCAAAATCATTCATTTCGTGTCCTCTTTATAAAATCGTCCAAACCAATCTATTTTGGTCCATAATCCTGGTCCAATTATTGCTTAGTTGGATGGGGTTGAAAAGATCTTTCCAACGATATATCTTAAGCCCAAATTTGACTTAAAACGAATAAGTTATGGCCAAAATACTAAACTAAGCCCAAACAGAACCTAGGTCCACCTTACCTACGACCCAATGATCATGTGGAGGGTCCATTAACCTTAATCCCAATCCTAAACCAATTAGGATTCATTAGAAACTTCTATAAGCCTCTAGAAGTTTCTAATCTATCCTTTTTGAAAGATAAAGATCAAAGAGTTTGAAATTGAATAAAACTCCCCCTTTTGAAAGTCCTTGTTCTACTCGAATTCAAAGATGTTCAGATTCTTGCCTCATAATTTTTATCCAAATATTAAATGGTTGGATAGCCCCTGAAATTGTCTTTCCAATGATATCATATTCCCAATTTCGAGTTATAACGAAAAAAATATGAACGAAATACCAAACTTTATCCAAAACTGACACCGTTCCACTATTTCGGCTATATCTTTGATTCTACAAAAGATATTAACCTGATTATAATTGAGTTGGAAAAAAGACTTCTAGAGCTTTCCGACGATATATTATTTAAATTATTCCGTTTTCTGGATCAAAAGATATGATAAAAACAAAAACCGCAAAAACTGCTGCCTATCGCAAGAGTTTTATTCCGATTCGAATTCGAATCTTTTCTGATCCTTCGACCCTCTTTTTTCATTATAAATAGAGGTCGGTTTACCCCATTTTCAATCATCAACAAGCTTGATCATCAGCAGTCATCATCTATCCCTCTCTCTAAGTTAAAAGCTTTTCTCTCTCTTTCTTTTCTTAGCCTAGCCTAAACACATCCCAACACCTTCTTGATATCATACACCATACCTCCTTCACGAGTCTTGAATACTCCAAGCCCTTCTCGTAGTTGCCTTCAACCTCGACGTGAAAGGTTGATAGTTTTCACTACTAGAAAACACCTGATTTACGACGGAAAAATTCCGTCGGAAAACCCTGCAATTCCGTCGAAAACGCCCATTTCCGACGGAATTCCGTCGGAAGGCATTGTCGGAAGACCTTTTGTAGGTATTTTGCGATATTTCGTCGGAAATTCTGTCGTAAGAGACATTTACGACGGAATTTCCGACGGATTATGTTCTGTCGGCGCTTTTGTTGACTTTAGGTGAAAATCCGTCGCAAGGTTCCGACGGAAATTTCCGTCGGAGTGTGATAAGTTCCGACGGAATATTCCGTCGATAGGGGAGATATTCCGTCGGAAAAAGTAAATAAAAAAAAAAAAAAAAAAAATTCACCACCCAGCTCCACCCCCGCCACTAGCCCACACCACCCACCCAGACACCCCACCCAACCCAGACCAGACACCCCCACCCCACCCAACCCAGAACACCCCACTCCACCCCAGACAGCCCACCCCACCCAGATCCAAACAGCCCACCCCCCAGACGAGACACCCCACCCCACCCCACCCCACCCAGACCCCGACAGCCCACCCCACCCAGACCCCACCCAAACCCAGACCCACCAAACCTCCCCCACGCCACCTACACCACCACAATCCCACCCCATAACCACCGGCACCATCAAAACATCCCACCCACCCACCACCACCGAACCACCAGAACAGCCCACCCACCACCACCGACACCACCACACTACCACCGTTAACCCTTAAAACCGGAAAAAACCCCAAAAAACCAAAATTAAACAAGGAAAATTAATAGAAATGTACAAATATATAATTGTCTAATAAATTTTATAAATTAACATTACAATTACATATACAATTAACTAGATCTAAACATTTATTAAAAAAAAAAAAACTAGATCTAAACACAGATGAAACCGAGTCAACACCTCACAACACCACACCACCAGCAGAGGCGGACACCTCACACCACCACACCACCAACGAGAAGCCGCGAAACGCCGCATCAAAAGGAGGAACGAGCTGAGAAACCGAGAAAGGCAAGGACGACCGAAGGGGGAGTTTGAGAAGAGAGAGAAAGTGAATCTAGGATTGTAATGAAGAAGAGGAGAGAAGGAGGAGATAGAAAAGATAGAGGAGGAGAATGAGAGGAGAACCAGAAGAGAGGAGAGAGAAAGAGAAAAAGAGAGGCGGGGAGAGAGAAGAAATGAATAGGGATGGGGGAGGGGGTCCGTATGTTTAGGAGTTTAGTGTTTCGTTTTTTTTTTGTTTTTTTTTAAAATAACAACAAAATTCCGTCGAAAAAGGGTTAAATTCCGTCGGAAATTTCCGACGGATATAAAATCCGTAGGAAATTTATATGTTCCGACGGATTTAATTTCCCTCGGAATTTAAAGCTTCCGACGGAAATTTCCGTCGAAAGGTATTTTCCGAGGGAATATTCAGTCGGAAGAAGTAAATTCCGAGGGAAAAAAAATCCGTCGGAATATTTTCGAGGGATTTTCCGTCGCAACCTATCTTTTCCGACGGACTGTTCTGATAGACCCAAATTCCGTCGGAAATTTGGAATTTTCCGACGGAAATTAAGTCCGTCGGAACGATTCCCTCAGAAAACGGCCTAATTCTAGTAGTGTTTGAGGGTTTGGTCCCAAATCTATATTTCAATTATTCATATTTGAGTTATTTGTTTCTTTCTTGAAGTTACTAACGTGTGTATGGTTTTGATATAAAGAGATACGAGGCATCAAAGTGAGTAATTTGATCTCCCTAATACTTATTCTTTTGATATAGAAATCATGCTTAGAACATTATTTTAATTCCTAGTATCATGTTAGGATTATTCTTAATTCCTAGTATCATCCTAGGATGTTGATTTTGATTCCTAGTATCATGTTTAGGATGTTAATTAATATTTCTATTATCATGTTTCTAGTATCATGTTTAGGCAAAAGCTTTGAATTTTATTTAGTGACATGCTAGGGTTTGTTATTAATCCGTTTAGTATCATGCCTAGGATCTTGCTATTAATCATAATTTAATGATATTATGATGATGATTTGTTGTGTCAAATAATTATTGCATTGCTTGATTATTCATGATTTATTGTTATTGTTTGATCACGCCCTTTCTTGCAAGTTTGAAGGGAATTTATACTTGAATCACACCTAATAAGATAATTAATAATTTTGTTTTGGGCTTAATATGATTTTAATTTCAAGTGATCGCCAATAATAGATTTATCTGTGCATTAATAATCAACCAACGTAGATTAAACAAGTTTAGTGATAACTTGTTGTATGTATGTTGATCGGAAAGCGCACATGAATATCATAAGAATTAAGTAGAGACCGATTTAGGGCGGGTTCAATCTCTTTTAGGTTGGATTCGTACCATCATCCTCGAATATCTAGTCATGGTTCTGGACCACTATGGATTTAGCGATCTCTGTGATCGTGAATGGGGTGTAACCTTCACAACCGTGAACAGTTTACAAGTTCCTAAAACTTGTTGGCGACTCTTTTATCTGTAGCTTCTTTCCCTTTGGACGCCACCATGCCTAAATGCATGATCACAATGAGGCTCAAAGTTGATGAGTTTGAAATATTCCCTACAGGTATGTTTTGGGTCAGGTGCATGCGTGTCAAATAGAGTTCGAGTGGGTTCAATTTCGAGTTAATATCTTCAAGTTATGTTTAGGTTTGGTCATAATCGAGTCATGTCATAATCGGGTTGTTCTTTTCGGGTCAAGTTCAGGTCACAGGTCGGGTCATTTTGGGCAGCTAACATTCGGGTTAATTACGTGTCAGGTCTATTCGGGTTTCGGGCATGTTTCGAGTTAGGTACGGGTTAAGTTTGGTTTGTGAAATTTCGGGTTGATTATGTTTGGGTTGGGTTAATTTTGGGTCGTTGTTTTCTGGTTATGTTTGGGTCACGAGTGCTAGTTTAGGTAGATCTGGCAAACGGGTCATTTAGGTCGGGTACGTGCCGGGTCAATTCGGATTTCAGATATGTTTTGATTTAGATATAGGGTCATGTTCGGGTTCGGGTCATAATCAGGTCGGGTCATGTTAAGGTCATTCATTTTATGTCGATATTGTCTCAAATCGATAATTTTACTGGGGTTGTTAATTCAGTTACGGTTGGGATAAAACAATTTGAGTCATTTATGTAGGCTTGACGAACGGGTCATTTTGGCCAGGTCAATTCGGGCCAGCTAACATTCCGGTCGGGTATTAGCTCGGGTCAATATCGAGTCGGGTATGTTCGGGTTAGACCATTTTCGGGTTGTGAACGTTTGGGTCATATTCGGGTCAGGTCATGTTTGTGCTGTTCCATTTGCGGATCAAGTTTGAATCGATAATTATATTTTGTTATTGTTATAATAAGATTTATCAAGTTGGTTTATGCGCTTGGCTACAGTTGGAGAGGAACAATTTGAGTCACTTTGTATATCGGGTCTGTTCGGGTCAAACACTTTGAGTCAACTTTAGTTCGGGTCAATTTCGGGTTGGGTCAATCATTTCGGGTATCGGGTCAACTTCGAGGGGTCGGGTACAATCGGTTGTCGGGTCAACTCCATTTTCAAGTTGGGTAGATTTTGAATTTCAGGTCAATTTCGAGTCGATGTTTTTGGGTCAATTTCGGGTCATGGGTTGGGTCAGGATTGTCAGGACTACAATATGGCACCGGGCTGTTTTTAGTTTAGGTATTAAGTAATTTTAGTGTAAAATATTTCGGATATCAGGTCTGTTCAGGTCAAGCAATTCTAGTTAAAATAGATCGGGTCAATTTCGGGTTGGGTCATTTCAAATATTGGGTCAACTTCGGGTCGGCCATTTTGAATATTAGGTCAACTCCACTTTCGGGCCGGGTACAGGTTGCAAGAGTTGCATCAAGTAACTTCCAGATCATTTTTTTTTGGGTCAGGTCTTGGGTCACAAATTGGGTCATTCGGATTGGATTAAGATTGTCAAATCTAGGTCTAGGTAAGAAGAAGTCTTCCTACCGAACCAAAGCCTCATATTATGAGTACATTAAAATTGTCCTTCCATAAATGAGCACTTGCTGTATTTATGCCAAAAATTCTGAACACACGATCTCGGCGGGAAAATCCAAAAATTGGAACATCAAAGAGGAAATTGGCGGGAACAATTCCACTCCCCTATAAATTACCAATCCCTCTGTAACACTCTTCTTTCAAATTTCAACCTGCAAACTGTTAATTTATTCCATTCTTCACTTCCAGATTATTCTTTATCCCTCTTTTCAAAAACAAATTAATCTTCCATAAAAATGGCGAAGATAAAGAAAACTAGGGTTTCTGAGGAATCTACAGCCGAACAAGGTGAATCTGATCATCATCAAGAACACGCTAATATGGACGATGATAGCTCGCAGAAGAGTCTCTACGAGGTAAGTATTATTCTGTATTTTCCCTCATTTTTGGTCTATTATTACTAGGGTTTTGATATTTTGGTTATGATGTTTTGTCTGATTGATTGATTGAATAATTTGAGGTAAAAGTTTGATTGGAAGCCCTAATTTTAATTATTTTAGGGTTTGGTTGCTGTTCAGGAACGAATTTGCGATTCCTATTTTGAAGTCTATTTCTGATATTTGGGGATTTCCTTAGTTATAATTTTATCATTTACTCTCGCAGTAATTTATTTGATTAGATGATTGTTTTTTTATTGGGATTAAAGATATTATTTTGCTAAACCCTTTTCAATCTAAAACTGAAGTAGGTATTAATCTCGAAACTTTGATTGATTTACAAACCTTATAGGATGAACCAAATGCATATGTTGCACAAGGTAACAGTTAGGGATGTCAGTGGGGCGGGGCGGGTCAAATAGGAGACCCGCCCCAGTGGGGATAGGTCTTGGTTTGGCAGGCGATGTGTATAAAAACCATACCCGTCATGGGTGATGGGGCGGGGGTGGATTTTCGGTTGTACCCGCCACGCCCCGCCCGACCCACTTCGTACCTGCCCCATCCCCACCTATCTCACTTCGTATCCGCTCCATCTCTACGTCCATATATTTTTTAAAATAAAATTATATACTTTTATACTATTTTATAAAAAAAATTATGTAAAATACAATAGTAAATATAATACTTTGTAATACACTTATATTATAAACAAAAAAATGTGTAATATTAACAATAATTTTTCTCTTTTTACAATCTTTATTAATTATGAAGAATTGTGTATTTGGGAGGCAGGATTAGACGGGTCTTAGGTGGGGATTAGGTGGGGGTGGATATCCAAGATGGGGATGGGGATGGGAAGGCAAACATCCGCCCCGTTCCGTCCCGTCCCATTGACATCCCTAGTAACAGTCCATTAGACTATATACAAAGTACTTTTGTTGGTTCACAGCAGTATGGTATGAGCTAGTTCACATAACCAAGGTCGAATTCTTGAGAAATGAGAGTCATTTAAGTAAGTGAATGTCTTTGCGATAATTTTATATGATGGTCCAAGAAGATGGTAAGTGTTGGACTTCCCAGTTGTTGGGTATTATCCATGACCAGTTTTGGCGAAATGCTATTCGAGTTGATTACTGTTTTTTGGATTAGGGGTTCAATTTTGCTAAACCTTTTTAATTAAGAACTGAAATATAATCATGCCCGCAACATGATTTTTTTTGGATAAACCAAATGAATATGCTGCGCAACGAAACAACTAGTAAAAACATTTACAAAGTTTAGTAAATGGGAATAACTTTGTGGGATGGGGTGGGGTAGTTTAGTTGGTTACCTGGTTCACATCAGTCGGATCTGAGCTAGTTCACAGAACCATGATTTGAATTCTTGAGGAATGAATAGCCTTTAAGCAAATGAATGTTACTGTGAGAATTTCATCCGATGATCTAAGGAGATGGTGGGTGTTGGACGCCCTAATTGTTGGTTATATCCCTGACCAGCCTTTCGAATTGCTATCAGAGATATAGTGTAGATTATTAACTTTTGGATTAGGGGTTCAATTTTGCTAAAACTTTTTAATTGAGAATTGAAATTTGATCATGCATGCGACATTTTCTGATTAGGCAATTTATAGAACTATCAATCTTAATACTTCTTCTATTTAGTTGACACGTTCAATTTAGGCACATATATTAAGAAGATGAGAGAGAATGATAAACAAGTGGGGTATACTAATTAATGCAAGGTATAAAATTTACCCAAAAAGGAAATGTGTCAACTAAAAATAAACTTTCTAAAAAGCAATACGTGTCAACTAAAAAAAACGGAGGTAAGTATATTTTATGAAATGCTTTTATTTACTTCAAGCCCCTTACTAGATATATGTGCCTTTTTGGGAAGTTTATTTTTATGAAATGCTTTTATTTACTTCAAGCACCTTACTAGATCAAACACGTGCATTTGTTGTGTGATGGTGTTGTTTTGTCTGAGAGATTGAGGGTAATTTTTGGTTAGAAACCCTAATTAAAGGGCTTGATTGCTGCTGACGACAGAATTCCTATTTTATATTGACGTGTTTATTTAGTATAATCACCTGGATTTTGGGGATTTTTGTAAAATTATAAGTGATTTATGCAAAATGTGATATTGTTTACTTATAAGTGATTGGATGCTGTTGGCTTTTGCTGTTAATAAACTGTTCCGTAATAAGCAGTATGTATTAGAGTAGATGATTGCCATTCATTGGGATAAGAGGTTTTTTTTTTTTTTTTTTCTAAACCCTTTTCAATCTAAAATTGAAATATGATACAGAGTATATAGAATTTATCTGAACAATTCTTCTTTGATAAACCAAATGCATATGTTGCCAAACGCAACAATCAATAAGAATATATATGAATAAATGGGAAGAACTTTGTGGAACGGGGTGGAGTTGCTTGGTTCACAACAGTAGGGTCTGAACTAGTTCATATAACCATGATTGAATTCTTGAGAAATGAATAGCCCCTAAGCAAATGAATGTTTTTGCAGGAATTTTATATGATTGTCCAAAAAGATGGTAGGTGTTGAACGCCCTAATGGTTGGTTATATCCCTGACCAGCTTCACGAATTGCTATCAGAGATTCGGTGTAGATTATTACTTTTTGGATTAGGGGTTCAAATTTACTAAACCTTTTTAATTGAGAATTGAATCTTGATCATGCCTGCAACATTTTCTAATTAGGTAATTTATAGTATCAATCTAGATATAAAAAGTGCATTTATTGTGTGATGATTAATCATACAAATATATTACTTTAGCTGGGTCACAACAGTCAGCAGTATGGTCTGACTGCTCAAGCTAGTTCACATAACCATCAGTAAGTACATAGTTTTGCGAGAATTTTTTATGGCTCCCCAAAAATATATAACAGTATATACTTAAAGAAGATGGAAGGTCGTTAATGATTGCTAGCCTCCAAAGGAACCGCCTCACACCAAAACTCTTCTCTATGGCTCCTACATAATTTCTAGCTTAAGCTACCATATGAACACCGTATTGCGATCACGTGAAATATTAGAATTGGTCTCCAGTTGTTAGCTTAGCTGTATTCCTGATCTGCTTCAGCTTATTTTCTTTTGTTGGTTGTGATGGATGATCATAAATTTGTAGGTTCTTGGTGTGGAAAGAACTGCATCTCAACAGGAAATTCGAAAGGCGTACCACAAATTGGCTTTACGACTCCATCCTGATAAGAACCCTGATGATAAGGTTCATTCCTTTTCCAGGCTTGTTTGTTGGAGTCAATTTTTTATTTATTTATTTTTTTAAACCTTAAATCTTTATGGTTGGTCTTTCTTGCTCTTATCAAAGGAAGCAAATGAGAAGTTTCAACAGCTGCAGAAGGTGATGTCAATTCTTGGTGACGAGGAGAAAAGAGCTCTTTATGATCAGACTGGAGTTGTTGATGATGATGTGAGTTAAATTTTTAAAGCACTTGCTTTCGCATGTTAGGTGGATACGTAACATGTGACTTTGTTTGCACTTTGTTCCCATAATATGTCTGTGTGCATGCAAATGAATGAATGATATGTAATGGTTAGAACTCACCTAGCTGGAGAGTATACAAAATGATTGTTGCATTTTTGTAAACATGCCTGTTTATTGAGTTATGAGGCTAATTGTCATTTTGGTCTTGTCCTGGAACTTCATTTCTTATGTTCTTTAGATTACAAGGTGAGAAGTCATAAGTCTCACAACACTCATAAGTACAGGTGACAGGTTTGTAGGGTAGTGAGGATTAATGACTGATATTGTGTATTTTGTTCGCTATAATTGGTAGGATCTTGCAGGGGATATGGCTGAGAATTTGCAGAACTTTTTCAGAACAATGTACAAAGAGGTATATTTTTTAAGTGCAATTTAACATCCTTGAAAAGCCACTGCATTGCAAAATTGTAGATTTCAGTTTTCATTAGACAAGGAATTGAGGTTGTTGTGTGCGCTTTCAGGTCACAGTGGCCGATATTGAAGAGTTTGAAGCAAATTACAGGGGATCTGATTCTGAGAAAAACGATCTGATTGACCTCTACAAGAAGTACAAGGGCAATATGAAAAGGTATTATCCTTCCCTTTCTGCCTTCCTCCTCCACAGACACACGAGCTTGACATTGTAATTGCCTTGTAATCTAGGCTCTTTTGTTCGATGCTATGCTCAGACCCTAAGCTGGACTCTCATCGCTTCAAGGATATTCTTGACGAGGCTATAGCTTCAGGTAAGATAATTGATACTGTATAAGTGGGAAGTTTTTTAATTTGATTTTGGTGAATACGGATGGCTCGATATATCAATTTTGTTCCGCAGACCTTTGATTTCTATTTTATTAAAAGAGAATTTGTTGGATTTTTTTATTTTTTATTTTTATTATGAAAGTAATTTTATAATCTGAATCATGGCATGTAAATTGCTATGCAGGAGAGCTGAAGGAATTCAAATCGTACAAGAAATGGGCTAAGGAGGTATCTGAAATAAAACCACCTACAAGCCCTCTGAAGCGGAAAAAGAAGTAATTCCATTTTCCATTGCATTTAGTGTATATTGTTTTTCCTTATTTTTTTTTTTTTTAAAAAAAAAAAAAAAAAGTGCATGTTGTTAATTTGGAGCTGCAAAATACTTTTAAACCATGGCCTTACTGTTTCTTTTGTGTTTGCCTGCCCTCAGGTCAGAAAAGAAGTCAGATTCTGATCTGTATGCAATCATATCTCAGCGACGAACTGAGAGGAAGGACCGATTTGATTCCATGTTTAGCTCTATGGTGGAAAGGTATGGAGGACAAAGTTCTTCAGAACCAACAGAGGAAGAGTTTGAAGCTGCACAGAAAAAATTAGAGAAGAAATTGTCGTCAAAAAAATCTAGAAAGAAGTAGCTTAGCCACCTTTTGTCAAACAAAGATCAGGTTTTGTAAAATTGGTGTTTGCAGTTCTACTGATTTTCCCCTTGTTTTCAATGGAAATGTAATGGCTTTGGATCAGTGCCTTATCGCACAGAACCTCCAGGCCTGTCTAAATCCAAATCTACTTCTTTCCTTCCCTGTGCCTTGAACTTGAAGGACTTGGGATAAATGTATTTATTTTATCTACTGTTCTGTGAATGGAGTTTTAGTAACGCTTGTTCAAGACTTCGAGTGCGTCACCAATTGGGTCAGGAAATGCTAATATTAAACAGTGTATTCTAAATCCTATTGTGAACTTCATCATTTTAGTGGAGAATCTGAAAGTTCCTCACAACTAACAAGCAAGGTTGCTGATTAGGTTAGATGATCATGAGATTCATGACATACATTGGGTTGTGTTGTATGATACGTAAACACGCTCTTTGTGCAACTGATCTGAAAGTGGCGATTGGAAGATTAATTGAAGCATGAAATAAACTTTGTGCTTATTTTAAGGAAATGAAGATTTCTGGGAACCGGAAGAATGTAAAGTTGTTTAGTTGTCATATTAGCTAATCTTCCTAGGTGGTTCTATATCTCACCAAGGAGAGAGTTTTTTTTCCGAGGATTTCTCAACCTCTACTAAGTTGCGTCCTTTTGAACTCTACTAACCGACACTTTTGGTGGTATTCGTTTGGTATTGTTTTTAATGTCGCTATCAAAGCAAAGCTAGTTGGTATTCTTCTTTGATACTAACGAACTCCTAATGGTATTTCTATTGATACCAACGAACCCTTTATATAATACTAGCTTTTAATATTAACTAGCGTTCACTCGTTTTTTAATTAATGACTTTTATCGGTACTAGTTGTCACAACTCTACTACTTATGTATCGAAATAAATTAACTAAATAGTTTAATAGTCCACCGTGCTTCGCAATGATAATTATTTAACTAGAGAGTTTTGACCAATACCTGAACTTAGTCGACAATGGAACCTCCGGTGTTCTGAGCTTCCGGCTTTACCAAGGTAGCTAACCCCAACCCTATCTTCCTTAGATCAAGCACAGCACAGATCTAATTCGTTTCCTACTTTAGACCATAATCTCTAATCAAACAATTCTTATTGTGTTTATGATGGAACTTCTTAAACAGAAAGATAATTCATTTAATATATAAGGTTCAAGGGGATAACGTTCCCTTCTTGAAAAAAACTTTTATTTAATTTGAAAAGATTACAAGACTCATATATTACAACACACTGACTGAAAGCTTAAACAGACATAAACTGAACTAGAGTTTTCTCTACTTTAAGAGAGATGGAGAACCAATCTGTCTCTTAAGGTGAGTATTTTTCTCTAGAGGACTCTCTAATGCTTTCAAAGGAATTCTCTAGCTAACTCTTCCCTGCCTTCACTTCTTTGCCTAATGCCCTTTATATAGGGGAAGGCTTACACAGATTACAGACACTTTCTATGGCTTACAGCAAGCCATGACTCAGCCGGTGAATCTCGTTCATTGCTTTTCTAAAGACTCTTTAAACAAATAAAACGTGGCTACAACAATGAAAGTAGAATACATAATTGCTGGTGTGGGCTCAAGAATCCATTATCTCGTCCATCATCATATCTTGTAGATTACCCTCGCTATCCTTATTGTCTTCATAATGGACATACATTTGGTTGTCTTCTTCTATACCAAGATCCATCACACATTTGGCAGGATAGGATTGATCCCATGTGACAAAGATCTCCAATAAGTGCTATTTTCCCTCTAAGGATAAATATTTTCCAGCTTCAACTTGTTCAAGATAATCATACACTGATTCATCATGTAATACTCTTTCTTCTAAGTAATTTCTTAACCATTCTGGCGCTACTATTGTAGTATTCCCCACATGTATTATGACTAGTGGTTCTTCCTTTATTGCGATGAATTGGTTAAGATACTGAGCAATATAGAAAATCCCATAAGCTCTTGCCTCCGTAGGATCTTTTACTCGTTTCTACTGGATACAGATTAGATCTTTGACCTTGCGATGAACATCTTCAAACATGATTAGGAAATGTGGAGAGCTAACTTTTCTTTCAACCATTTTGATGTTTGCACTTTGCACTTGGACTTGTTCAACTCTTCCTTTGTATCTTGTTGCATCATAAATTCTTCTAAATACATACATCTGGAACTATGTGAGCTTCCAAAAGAAAGTCGTATTATTATCAGGAAATGGTACAATGCTATGAACCATTCTATAATCCCAAGCTCTGTAGTGCTCCGCCACATATGGTGCCCTCCATTCTAGAGTATGTGGATGAATTGACACAGTACCCACTCTGGAATTAGTGTTGAACATTATTCTACTTCCCCATAGATCGTAAACATCATACAACTTGTATGATCTTGATACAACTAAATTGTACCATAATTTAAAATCATTATCTTTTATTTTATTTAGTATTATATCCTGAATATTAAGAATGAGTCGCAGGATAATGACCATTACTTCGTACATTAAGAACCTTCAAACTGCTACATGACAACTTTTAATCAAACCATCTCGAGAACACTTTTTTGATGAAACAATCATGGCCTCCATCAAGGCCCAAGTGGAGGGTGAAACCCGCTCCATTGCTTTATCAGTTTCTTCAATAAGAGTTTTTCCTCTCTGCCGGCAGGAGGTTTTTCTGATGTCTTGTGCTTCTTCGTCATTGGCTATTCTCTAGTCAAGCTATCTGCCAAAGAATTCTTCGATCCCTGTATATGTTCAACAATAAAAGAGAATTGGTTAAGCCATAATTGCCAACGCAGGAGTCTCCCTTGCGCCTGCATATTAGACAAATTCTTTTTAACAAAACCAAGTATGCCTTTGCAATCTGTTCTTATTAAGAACTGTTTAGGGGCTAAGAAGATTAAGAACTTCTCGATCCCTCTAATTACTGCAAGGATTTCCTTTTGCATTGTAGGATAATTTAACTCAGCTTTATTAAAACTTCCACTGCTGTATCTACAGAGTCTTTCTCCTTCTTTGATTTTTAACACATCACTACAATGCTCATTACTAGCATATATTTCAAGGACTAAATCATCTTTACTAGTAGGTAGTGTTAAAACAGGCAGATTTTTACACATAGCTTTTAAATCTTGAACAATTTTGGAATCACTTTCCCTCCAATTCCAAGTTATTTCTTTCCTGAGTTTATGTTGCAATGGTTTTCTTAACAAAGCAAGATTTTCTATGAAATCAAAAGCATAGGTTAAACATCCTAGAAATCTTTCTAGTTGTTTTCTATCCTCAATTTTATCTGGGAATTTTTCAATTTTTTCCAGGATATGTTTTTGCAAGATTATTTGTCCTGCTTTAATTTCTAATCCAAGAAACTCAATTTCTTGTTTAGCATAAACACATTTATCTTTTCCAAGGATTATACCATGCTTAGCACATTTTTGAGTTACAGCTTTAAGATCATTCTTATGTTGTTCTAAATCTTTTGAGAATATTAGAATATCATCTATATAAACCAAACAACAATGATTAAGCTCTCTGAAAATATTATCCATTCTTCTTTGAAATATATGTGGAGCCTTTTTTAATCCAAAATACATTACTAACCATTCATAATGCCCTTGAGGGGCACTAAATGCAGTTAATGGAATGCTTTCATCTTCCATTTTAATTTGCCAGTATATATCCGCTCTTACAATCCATTTTAAAAAACCAAGTGGCTCCTTGTATTCTATTGAAGAACACAGTTTTATTAGGAATGTAATAGCCATCAAATACAGTATTATCATTTAGCTGTTTATAATTGATGACCATCCTAACTTTTCCTCTTTTTTCTTCTGCATGATTTCTTATCATGAATGTTGGACTATTATGAGGACTCTTATTGTTTCTAATTAATTTCTTATTCAACAATTCTTATATATATATATATATATTCCTTTTACTCTAATAATCTTATTCGGATTTGTTAGAGTTATCTTAGCAAATGCTTTATCCTTTTCCCAATGTTCTAATGGATTTGTTGAATATAATTTTTCACATAAATTTTCTTTCTGCTTATTTATCAGATCTATTAATGATGACTCACACTCAGAAATTCTAAGTGCAACCTCTCGTTGTGTAGGTGTAACCCTATCACCACGCTGGCTGCGCGTAAATTCCATAGTCTGATGAGTATAAGCCTTTGTTATTTTCTGTGTAGGAACAGAATGACCATTAATAATAAAAGATAATTTGATCAATGGTTTGAGTGCATGGAGAGTATAATCTTTGAAAATTATTTCTTATTATCATATCATGATTAGGTTGATCAGTTGCCCATAAAATAGGAGTAACACATTGAACTCCTCCAATTTCTATTGGTAATTCTTCAATTATTTCCGTATGCATCATGACACTATTATTAGCAATTCTAACGTGCATAGGATTTTTAGCCTTTTTCCATAAGAATTCTAGAAATAATCATCTTTTTCCTAAACATGTAGAACAACCACTATCAATATATGCACACAATTTATATTTATTATAGTTTTAATGCATATATCAATTGCATTATAAATGCTATTTGGATAGTACTAGTTATTTAATTACCAGCTTCCATTTGCATATTAACCTCATCTTCATATATTGGTTCACTCACAGTTTTGGTTTTATATTCAATTACCTTTCTTTTGTCAATAATAGGATTATTTAGATCCTCATTTATCTCTAAATTAGAATATGAACCAATATCAATACTATGTTTGGTTGGTTGTTTTAAAGCTTTCTTAGTTTCATATTTTTTATTTTGCTTCTTTATTAAAACTAGTATTTCCTTTTCTGGCCTTTCATTGCCTTGTTTTTTCATCTTTATTAAGGTTGAATTTTGTTTGCTTAGACTTCACTAGTAGAAAAAATGACATTCGCTACGGTTTGTTTAGTGGTATTTGCTACGGTTTTGAACCGTAGAACTAGTGAGTGTAGTGAATAAGGAAAACTATTTGCTACGGTTCAAAACTGTAGCAATTTTAAGTTTTTTGCTACGGTTTTTTCAAAAATACCGTAGCCTTTTGCTATTTTATGCTACGGTGTTCTGTCTAACCGTAGCAATAAGTGGCCCAAAATAAAATATAAAAAAATAATATTTTTTTTTTGCATTTTTAAAGCTTAATTAGTGCTTATAGTATAACATGTACACAAAAGAAACTATTTTCATAGAAATTATCTTAATAATACAATGTAAACTATTTACATATAAGAAAAATTTACAAATAAGAAACTCAAGTTACTCATATTGACGACAAGTTATAAATTGAAAGACACTAAGGATTATAGTTTTCAACCGAGGGGACTCACTTCTAAGCTTTGGCCCTCTCTGATCTCTCTCTTTTTCCTCCTGCTCATTTTCTTTTTTAAGTAAATTACTCTCTTCAGCATCATAGTCCTCTGCTTTAGCCCTCTCTGATCTCTCTTTTTCTACTGGAGCTAGCGGTGACGACCTGTTTGATTTCATCCACAATTGCTCTGACTTGACCTTCATCAAAGAAGAAATGAGATGGATTATAAGCGTTTGTACAGAACAGATGCAAAAGGAAAGTGCGGTATGATCTTAAGAAAATATTACTTCATAGGTACAATACTCATCCCAGTCTTTTATTTGTCTTGAGTTTACTTTTATCATAAATATACATATATAATCACTCTAATTGATGAGCATGGGCCTTCTTTCTATCAGAATGTGCCGAGTGATGAGGGTGAATTCACATATAATATCCATGATAAATATGATCCATATGCAGAATATTGTTGACAAGTTTAGGATAACTCATATTTAGTAAACTGTGCAAGAATGGTGAGTTGTATCTTAATCAGATTTTTGGGATACCAAAACCAAAGTTATATTCAGAACATAGCGTCATAGCTGCAGTTTTACTAAATTTCCATCTAGATGCAGGGCCAAGCACTAATAATCAAATTACGTCTTTTAAGGGACCAGTATTTGTAAAAACAATAGAGGGGGAAAAGTCACTAGTTACCATAAAGATTTAACTGTAAAATAAATAGACAAACTTCATTCGATAAGAGCAAGGTACTAAATCCATCTAGCATCAACACTCTTTCTCTCTCTCCCTCTCTCTCACACGCACACAAATACACACATTGACACACACACAAATTACCAAAAAAATTAAGGCAAAATACAAAAAGAAACATTTGGAGCAAGTGTATCTAACAAACAATCCAGTAAACTTGAAAGCCTGAGGTATATAGCCACAAAGCATGATAGGTACCTTTCATCATTCAGAATCTTCAATATCATTATCATTTCATAGAGGAGATGGTCACATCAGGTATAAGCTTAGCAAACTGAAGAAGAAGCAGCATAACAACACTCATATAAGGGGTAATTTTTCTTAGGGCCTCCTCCTTGCTCATATTTCTGAGCATCTACTATTTGTTTCTTGAAAGATGAATCTATAGTGTTAACCAACTTGTAGACTACCTTCTATCTTAATTGTATGGGTCGAGTTTCTTTATGCATGTTTACTCCATCAGTTAATAACTTGATTGCTAGAAACCTTGAAGCATATGAATCTTCTAAGCTCACATAATATCTAGGTTCATATATATAGCTTACAGTTCCTTGACTCAAGCTATAAGTGATACCACTAATAATCTGCTCATAGAACTCTTTATGTCTAATATCACAAACAAGCTTAAACATTTAACATTTTTACCAAAATCTTGTAAAGGAGTTATGTATACTTGCACTGCACCAATACAAATATAATTATAATTTCCTCTTTCTATATGATTCTTAATGCTTTTCCAGTTTATGATATTAATTTCTGCTGTTTTCTTTTCACAATCTTCGATTACTATACTTCCTTCCATTTCTTCACATACATATTTAGCTCTAGTTTTAAAGAAAGAAGTCTTAAATATTTTATCTTTAGTAATCTGGGGAAAATTCCAACTTTTTTTGTTCATTTGATCTAGGTCTTTATCTTCTATTGAATACTCAACTCTTTTTAGTTGATCTATAGTCATTTTACTTTTATCCTCATCATCATCTGAGTTTTCTAATACTTCCCCTTCCATCATATTATTTATCTCTTCATAACTTTCATCTTCAAACTCACTATCTTCAGGTTCTTCATTGTTTTCATTTTCTTCCTCTATTATCTCTACTATTCCTTTATTATTACTTCTGGTATTTCAATATAATCTCAACTACCTAAGGCTTCATTAGTTTATAATTAGCTTTCTTACATTCATTAGCATAACGTCCTAATTCTCCACAAGACCAAAACTTGTATGTTCGCTACTAGAATAACTTAAATGAGCACCGCAAAATGCGCATCGGTTTTTAAAAACCGGTGCGAAAAAAATAGACGGGATTGAGGGAAACAGTTTTCGCACCGGTTCAAACCAAACAGGTGCGAAAATAAGTTAATCGCACCGGTTCAAACCGGTGCGAATTGAATGTTAATGTGAAAAAAAAAACTCGCCCCTGCTCTTCTTTCCTCTTTCTATCTTCTTTCTTTCTCTTTCCTCCATCTCTTGTTCTCCTTCATCTCTCAATCAACTCTGATGAATTTTAGGGGTTTTAATTCTTGTGAATCAATCGTTTATTTGTTGTGTTGATATTCAAAAGTGTGAAGAGATTTCCTCACTAATGTTGTTGTTATTGTTCATCGTCTAGGGTTTGGCGATTTCATCGATTAACAGCTACCTACGGTTCTAAAATCGCACAACCTCTTTCTCTAATCTAAATGTTTGGGATATTCTAACCACTATTTCGAACAATAGGTAATTGATTAGTTTTAACTGATGTATGATTTGTTGTATGCGAATTAGTAAATTGTTAGGGTTCTTCAATTTATTGTGGGTTTTAATTTCTCTCCTCAATCAAACCCTAATTTCTCTTTTGATTTCCCCCTTTTTCAATAAAATGGAGGTGAATACTGTAACCCCAGATGCGATTTTGAAGATTATTGCAAACCCATCTCCTGATTCTTCTAAAGATCTTCCAGATCTTGTTGTTCAAGTCATTGATTTGAAAGCCGTCGACAATCGTTTCATGTTCATGTTTTTAAATCTCTTATATTAAGTTCTTTTGATTTGTTGTTTTGGTGTGATTTAGTCTGTTGTTTGAATTAGGGTTTTTGAGATTTATTTGCTAATTTCCAATTTTTTGTTCAATTTTTCATTTTAGGCTTTATTGGGTATGGTTATTACACATTCTAATAGTTTAATTTTTAATTTGCATACTTGAATTGAATTTGGAATTTTTTTTTAGGGTTTGATTTTGTAATGAATACTCCATCTGCTAAATGCATGGTAATGCAGTTGTTTAATTTGATGTTGTTGACTTAATTGTCATGATCTGTTCAAAAATTGGTGTTAGGGTTTAGTTGAAGTTTGCTTAATTGTTAGTTTTGAGATTTGGCTCAATTTTTCAAGGGATTGATTTAGTGTATTGTTACAAAAAATTGTTAGGTTTATTGCTAGTGATGGAAAACAGAAGCTAAAGGGTATTCAACAGTCAAGTTTTTCAGATATGGTATCCTCTGGATCCATTCAGTATTTGGGTCTTATTCGGGTTCTTGATTATACCCTCAACGACATTCTGAACAAACCCGAAAAGTAAGCCCTTTTTATTTTGTACTCAATTACAATTTACTACTAATGGACTTGGACTTGTATTGTGAACTTTTTACTGATCTATGATTAAAATTTCTGAATGGTTAATAGGGATGGGGTGTTGCTTTGTGGTCCTTTGCTAATTTTCTTACTCCCTAGGCAGCTGAAAAGTCTCTCTGGGCTCTGCTTGCCATGCGAGCTATGCTTGGCATTGCAGAAGGTGTAGATCTTCCTTCGATAAACAACATGATATCCAAGTATGTACACCATGTCTATTATTGGGAATTTAATGTTGACTGGTCATTTTGATCCAGCTTCTAACTTTATGATTTATATTTCTTGTTTGTCGTTTTGTGCACTCAGTTTTGCAATTGTGTAATGAGCTTCTCTGTTTGAACCCTTTTCTTTTCAGATGGTTTCCTAAAGCAGAACGAGCAAAAGCTATTGGAATAGCAATGGCTGGGTTTTAGCTTGGTAGTGTTATTGGACTAATACTTTCTGCAATCCTAATGTCTTATGCCAGTGTGTTTGGACCATTTGTGATATTCGGATTATTTGGATTTCTCTGGGTTGTTGTATGGCTGTCTACTACTTCTAGTAATCTAGAGAGAAGCCTCAAATCTCTGTGTATGAACTAAAATACATACTAACAAAGAGGCAAAAATCTGCTCCATCCAATGTTGGGAAGGCACACAAAGCTAGAGTGATCCCACCTTTCAAGCGGCTGCTGTCTAAGCTTCCTACTTGGTCACTTATGGTTGCCAATGCTATGCATAGTTGGGTAATGATCTTGATTTGATCCTCTATCTTGGCATTATATATGTCATTGACTGCTTTTCCTAATACAACAAAATTATGTTTTTCTCTTCTTGCTAAGGCAAGTATTTTTTTTTTCTTGTGCAATGCTTCTTTGTTATTCTTTCCTGGATGCCGTTGTATTTTAACAGTGTGCGTATTAAAGTTTGGGTTTCTGTGTGTGAAGTCACATATGTGATGTGATTTTTCTTCGAATGGTTATTTGAATGTGGTTGCAGGTATATCATGTCGATCTTAGACAAGAAGCATGGTTTAGTGCTGTTCCATGGAGTATGATGGCGCTTGTGGGATATTTTGGAGGTGCTTGGTCAGATACATTGATCCAGCGTGGTTTCAGTATCACTTTGACCAGAAAAAATCATGTAGGTTGGTGCTGATATATATCTGCATTTCAATCATTTTGTGTGATAGGCTTCCTTTCTCTTGTTGTACAGATATTTAGATTTGAGTGCCTATATTATCTTCTTCTCTAGTTGATTTAGTCCTTTGAAACCATTTTTTTTTTAACTTTGTATAATAGCCGTGTTTATCAAAGTAATTTCATACTTGTTTTGTAGTCGACTAGTTGTCAATTGAATACCTGTTAGGTTTCAGTACTCTTATGTATTTATCTGTTTGCTTCATCTTATACTTTTCATTTTATTTTAAATGGCCTCTCTAAAACTGTCTAAATTGAAATTGTTTGTTATGCAGTCAATAGGATTTATTGGCCCTGGCATTGCTCTTATTGGTCTGACTACCGCAACTAGCCCATCTATAGCTTCTGCTTGGCTCACATTAGCTGTTGGACTAAAGTTATTCAGTCATTCTGGTTTCCTTGTCAATATTCAGGTTTGTTGCTTCTAAAACTTAAAATTTTTAGTATCACAGTGCTATTCAGTTTATGTGCTGGTGAAATTGTCGAGGGCTTAGTTTTCTGGGTTTTTTTTTAACTTCTTTTTCCTAGTTAAGTGAGTATTGATGTTAACATTGTACTTGATGTTTAGGGTGTAACTCTGGTATGCTTACTTGTTGCATTGACTGCTTCACCAGGTCTCTCATGGTGCCATATAGTTCATTGCATATGAGGAATTGCGACAACTTGCTGATTTTAAATTAGAAAAAGCCAAAACTAAAGATGTTGAAGTGCTGGTTAATTACAGCCTCTTTTAATGAAAATATGTAACTTTATATATATGTTAGTGTTTCTATATCAATTTAAGTAAAAAAATGCAAAAAAAAAAATTATTTTTTTGGGGCATTAAGGGCACCGGTTTTGAAACTGAACCGTTGCCAAAAGTTTTATTTTTTATTTTTTTGGGTCATTATTCGCACCGGTTCACAGCAAGAACCGGTGCGAATTGTTTGAATTAGCACCGGTTTTGAACCGGTGCTGAACTGTTTTTTTTTTTTTTTTTTTTTTTTTTTTTTTTTTTTTTTTTTTTGCCATCCCTTAAATCTACACCGGTTCAAAATTAGTGCAAAAGGGGGTTTTTGAACTGGTGCTCATTTACATTTATCGCGTAGTGGTTTTCTTCTTTTCAGGACAATATGTTGCCTTTCTGAAAAACTTACTGGATTTTCTATATTTATGTTTATAGTACTTTTTCTTATAGGTTTCTCCTTTTGATCTGTCAAATTTATTTTTCTTACAGTTCTTTCTTTTATTATAGTTTTTTCTTTCGTTCACATCCATAGTTATTTGGGAAACCCCAACAAGTGAGAAGTTGTCTTATCATTTGTTGAGTTCCTGCAACCTCTCTACATTTCTTTTCAATCCATTTTCTTAGAAAAACAATTCTATTACTTAGGGCATCCCTAGCTAAGAATTTCTCTCTCCAATCTTGGTATTTTTCACTAATTTTTCATTAAGAGGACTTGGTAATTTATCATTAAGCATTCCAAGATTTGTTTCATTTTCACCGATTTTATAATAATATGTTTCAAACTCTATAATGTAGCTCTCGACATATTTCATATTGCAGATGGACAAATTACTTAACTTTCTTTGATAGTCCATTCATTTTTCATTAGGATCAACTCTAGAACCAATGAATTCTAACTCAATGTATTGACATAATTGTCTAAAAATAATAGTAGGAGATTCACTAGCTCTTAGTGTAGCTTTGACCTCTTCATCTATACCATCATACCAGTCTTTTACACAACCATAAAAGCTATGTTCAATAGAGTTTAAGAAATTTTCAGAATTCTATTCATTGTTTAAATTGAGTACACTACTCATGCTCTTTTTTCACCGATTTAAAACATCTTATCTATCCTTTACACCATCTAACTTAACCTTATAACCAGTTTGACTTATGGGTTCAAGAGTTACTTCTTCTTGTTTAATTAGGTATTTGATTAGGCATAACCTTGACACTAAACCGGGTAGTCTTCCCTAGTATGTATCTTGGTCGTGTACAACTCCCTTCTCTTTGATACCTAGGTCTTTGGATAACATTGATAACATTATTATTTTCACTGATAATTTCTTCTCCAACATCATTATATTATCCATTACTCTTTTACCTAGTTTGTTATCAATTTTTTGTTGAACAACTTCGATAGGTAGAAAGTCCAAATCATCTAACTTCATTAGTCTCATTTGTTGATATAAATCTTCTTCTAAAGAAACATAATTATTTTCTTCTATTTCACTATCAGAAGCAATCCCTTTTTCAGAAATTATTTTCATAATTTCGTTTAGCTTATCAGGGTCTTCTTCTTTATCAAATAAGATTTGTAATTTTTCAAGCGTTTTCTCCTGAAGATGATGGCTCATCTTTAGTTTCTTTGTTCTTTTCTTTTTCAGTAGTGGGTCTTTTAGGAAGTGATACAGTAAACATCTTATTTTTATCTAAATTTTGAAAAGGATATTTATATTTATAAGGGACGATAATTTCCTTATTAGGTGATACTTCTTTAATGGCTTGATGTCTAACTTCGTTTGTTAAAGCAAGTTGCACTTGTTTAACTTGTTCTTTTAGCTCACTTACTTTTTTTTTATTAATATCGGTTGTAGTTATTGATATTTTGTTTTCAATATTAATACAACGAGCATATATATTATCAACTTCTGATTTTAATTCACTAATTTGATCTACTATATACTTAAGGACTAGGCCAAAATTACTAGTATTTTCATGAATGTGATAGTAATGCTTAAAATCAGGTTTCTTACACTTAGTAGAAGTCTTAGTATTCTCCAGTTTTACTTTATTACTAATTTAATTATAAACTTAGCTTAATCGTATGACTCTGATACAAAATCGACGCAGCTAGGATACCAACGGATTCAAAATAGTTGTTCTTAGGATACCAACTGATTAAGGGATTTTTCCCACCAATCACCATCTGACAAGTGGACCAATCAGGTTCCGCCATGTGTCCGTCACATGGGCCAATAGGAGCCTGCCACGTGTCAATGATCCGTCCACTATGGACCAATTACGACACGACACGTGTCCTTCCCATACCACCTGGGATAACCGGTCATCTTGGCCCAACTTCCGAGGGAAGCCCAATCAGCCCAAGGTTAACCTAAACCTAGATTGGCACGTTTCCCGAGGTTATAAATACCTCCCTTAATCCTCATTAAGGGGGATGACGCAAAAAAAAACCCCGAAACATCTGGCGCCGTCTGTGGGGAGAGTACTTCTGAGATGGCATCCACGTTTGTACCGACTCCTGAAGAGAGACGTCCCCTGGACGACCCTCTAGTTCAGTCGGACCACGATACTGAGAATGAATTTGAAGTTGAAGCTCACACAGCTTCAGACGGGACCCTAAGGGCCCGACGTACCCGTCATACCGAAAGGAGGGAACGGGAACATCTTCAAACTGGAAGCGAGCCAACAGGCGCACCGCCTGTTCGGCAGCAGCCAACTGATGGGTCTGCTCCCATCACAAGGAACGAACTCATGACCTTCATGAGGGACTTCAAGGGAGAAATTCAAGAGTTGATCAACAAGAAGCCGCCTGCTCTGGACAAGGAGCAGTCGGCTAAGAAACCCTCTACTTCACAGAAGAGGAAGCCAGTTCAAGGGCGAGAGGCGACCCCTCATCCTAAATCTAGGAAGCGGGAGCCACCTGCCCTTGATTTCACAAAATACCGTTTTCCTACTCCAGGAAATAGGAAACCTGTTCGTCATATTCAGGCGGACGGGTCGAGGAAAACATACACAGACGCTCGGCTACTGCTAGAGCAGAAGAAGAGTGACCGATTGTCCGAGTCGGCCTCTACTTCAAACCTCCTAGACAGTCTGCGAAATACCTCGATGAGGCATACTCACTCGTATCATGAGAGTCAGTCAGGCGGCACCTCCCGTCAGTCCGGCTATCATAGCGACTAGGCGGTACCAAACTTACCGTTTGTACCGCAACAACAGTATTTTTTACAGCCACCTCCGTTTGGTGGACATGCAGCAAAAAACGTCCAACCTATGGACTGGCAGCTACGGTTGCTTAGACTTGGCGAACAGTCGTCGGCCTTCTCCAAGGAAATTACTGAAGCCGCTCAGCCGGCCAAAGTGAAAAATGTATTAGTAGGCGCCTATGACGGCACTACTAACCCAGAAGACCATATGATGGCATTCACCAACCTGATGTACCTTCAAGGGTTGGATGATCCCACTTGGTGCAAGTGTTTCCCAGCGACTCTCAAAGGAATCGCACAACAATGGTTTGGCAACCTGCCGACTGGTTGTGTAAATAGCTTCAAGACGCTTGCTTACTTATTCACCTCCAACTTCGCCATGAACATCCCTGCGAAGAAGACGACCCTTGATTTAGGAACAATTCAGCAGGGCGAGAAGGAGGGGCTTCGTTCTTACATCAGGCGGTTTAACCTGATGAAAATACAGATTCAAGGGTTACCGGATGAAGTAGCCTATACTGACTTTTTCAGAGGTCTCAAAGACGGGTCGACCTTCAAATTTGATTTGGTCCGAAAGAGGGTGGCGACTCTTCAAGAGGCCTTGATTGAAGCGGAAGCTTATATACAGGCGACTGATCTTTGTAGTACGGTAAAACAGTCAGACGGGAGAAGGTCCGACAAAAGAGAAGGACGACAGAAACAGTCGTCAAACAAAGACAAGAAGAGAAAAGAGGTCTGGGCGGCTGATTCCTCTAAACAGCCGGCCCAGAAAAAGAAAAAAGAATTCAAACCATACTCCCCAAAGTATGCGTTTAACAAGGATAGCCATTTCATCCTAAAGGAAATCAAGGGACGGATCTCAATTGAGAAGCCGGTCCCCATGAAGGGTTCTGCAAACAACCGGAACCAAGAAAAATTCTGTGATTATCATGAAGATGTTGGTCATCACACCAATGAATGCATCAGTCTCATGCGGTATCTGGACCGCCTGGCTGAGCAAGGTGATCTTGACACTTATGTCAAGAAATCTACGGGGAACACTTCCTCGAAAAAGCAGTCGGTCAAAAAGAATCAACAGGCCGACAGTTCCGATACAGATGATGCAGTCGTCTACACCATTGCAGGCGGCTTCTCAGGAGGCGGCCCCACTATTAGGGGCAACAAAGACAATATCAGACGGTTAGATGTAAATTCCGTTCACCAAGAACGGCCCTCCAAATATTCATTTCCTGAGATTGTCATCACTGAAGAAGATCTAGGAGGGGTAAGAGGGCCGCATGACGACCCTATCGTTATTGAATGTAAAGTGGCCAACCAGAGAGTTGGCCGAATCCTCATAGATACCGGAAGCTCCTCAGATCTCATCAGTCGCAAATGTCTGTCGAAACTAAAATATCAGACTGATTGCATACATCCGGCACCCCACCCTTTAGTAGGGTTTGGAGGAGGAGGAGTCCACCCAGTGGGACGAGTGGATTTACCCATTCGCCTGGGTGAAAAAGGGGAAGGACGACACATGGTAGTCCGGTTCCTGGTAGTAGAAGAACTCTCGGCCTACAACATGATTCTGGGACGACCAACCCTGAATAATTCCAAGGCTGTTATAATCCCATCTCTTATGTTGCTCAAGTTTGAGAGGGATAATGGAACAGTCGGGTCCCTAAGGGGAGATCAGAGGATGGCCCGAGAGTGCTATCTCTCGGATGTCAAGCCTACTGTTATGGCCACTATGTCGAGCGGTGAAAAAATAAACCTTGACAATGTCAAAGAGAGTGCGCCTGTTCAAGAGGCGGGCGGCAAGAAGAGAAAGGCATCCCAGACAGGGGCCGCAAGAAAAGACAGAAAATAGCAATCATTGGCAGAGGAGCGGTCGGATGAATTCCTCCCTCAGCCGGCTGGTGAGCATACGGACCTAATCTTAGATGACTCGCGTCCTGACAGAACAGTTAAAGTTGGGACGACTGCTCTAAAGGTCCTGGGTGACGATTTTCACAAACTATTGAAAGAATACAAGGACATCTTTGCCTTCGAAGTCCGTGAAATGCCAGGCATTAGTTCTGATCTGGAGGTACATAAACTGGCTGTGGATCCGAAAAAGAAGCCGGTACGGTAGAAGAAACGGAACCATGGCGAAGAAAGAAGTCAAGCGGCAGCCGCCGAAGTTAAAAAATTACTTGATGCAGGGTTCATTCGGCAATGTTACTTCCCAGACTGGGTTGCAAATGTGGTGCTTGTTA
Organism: Chenopodium quinoa; assembly: GCF_001683475.1. NCBI lineage: Eukaryota > Viridiplantae > Streptophyta > Magnoliopsida > Caryophyllales > Amaranthaceae > Chenopodium > Chenopodium quinoa. Next base: position 599,476 of record NW_018744996.1, on the reverse strand, counting down.
AAAAGCCGAATGGCACCTGGCGAATGTGTGTAGACTACACAGACTTAAACAAGGCGTGTCCTAAAGACAGTTACCCTCTGCCTAAAATTGATAACCTGGTCGACTCAACATCCGGCCATGCTTTGATGAGCTTTATGGACGCCTACTCTGGTTTCCATCAAATTCCTTTATGGAAGAAAGATCAGGAGAAGACGGCCTTCGTCACTGATCAAGGATTATACTGTTACACGGTCATGCCGTTTGGTCTTAAGAATGCCCCGGCCACTTTCCAGCGAATGATAAACACTGTGTTCTTTGATCAGATTGGGAGAAATGTCGAGGCATATATTGATGATATTATTGTCAAGTCTAAACTTCAGCAAGATCATCTGTCGAACCTCCGAGAAACTTTCGCCACACTCAGGCGGCACCATGTCATGCTCAATCCCAAGAAATGTGTCTTTGGAGTTAAGTCTGGGAAATTTCTCGGATTCCTTATCAATCAGAGAGGAATAGAGGCGAACCCTGAGAAGGTGCAGACGGTCATCGACATGCAGTCGCCTCGTACCATCCGAGAGGTTCAGAAGTTAACAGGTTGTCTGGCGGCCTTGGGAAGATTTCTAAGCCGATCAGGCGACAAATGCCTATACTTTTTCCAGGCAATTAAGAAAAAGGCAAGGTTTGAATGGGGGCCGGATGCTGAGGCGGCCTTCCAAAAATTGAAAGTTCACTTGCATTCCTTGCCGAGGCTGGTCAGCCCTTTGCCCAAAGAAGTACTCTACATGTACCTGGCCGTCTCTGATCATGCGTTAAGCGCTGTTCTCCTTGCTGAAAGAGACGGCTGTCAGCTCCCGGTCTACTTTGTCAGTCACGTACTGAAAAATGCCGAGTTGAGGTATCCCTTAGTGGAGAAATTTGGTCTTGCACTCTTCATGGCTGTTAAAAAATTGAAGCCCTACTTTTTGGCACATGCAGTCGTCGTGTATACAGACCAACCTATCAAGCGGCCACTGACCATCATGGAGTCGTCAGGCCGAATGATCAAATGGGCCATAGAAATACAGAGCCTCGAAGTTACCTTCGAGCCTAGAAAAGCAGTGAAGGGGCAAGCCTTTGCTGACTTTATTGTTGAGATGACTCGTCCTCCTGACTCTCAAGTTCCAGACCAAGTCTGGAAGGTATATGTGGACGGAAGCTCTACTTCAAATGGTTGTGGAGCAGGCGTCATATGTCAGTCGCCAGAGGGCGACAGGTACGAGTATGCTCTACGCTTCAGTTTTCAGGCCTCAAACAATGAGGCAGAATATGAAGCTTTACTAGCCGGAATCCGCATGTGCAAGGCGGCAGGGGCAAGAAAAATAGACGCCTGTTCCGATTCACAATTGATAGTGAGTCAGTACAATGGCGAATACGAAGCAACCCATCCGGCCATGATCAAGTATTTACAGGCGGTCCGACAAGCAGTCGGCTCCCTTGAGGATTTCCATCTGACCCAAGTGCCGAGATCAGAAAACAACCAGGCGGATGCACTGTCAAAATTAGCATCATCCGCCTCCTGTGATGCTCCACGAACTGTTTTTTGGGAAGTAATGGAGAGGAGATGCATCGAGGAAGACCCTATTGGAATCCTAGACAGAAGCTCAACCTGGATGGATCCAATCAGGGCATATCTGACAAACGGTACCCTGCCGGATGATCATCAACAGGCGGCAGCACTGAGAAAACGAGCAACCAGTTTTGAAATAATAAAGGGACAACTTCACAAAAGGGGGTACCTTCAACCCTTCTTAAAGTGTGTTACTCCAGAAAAGGGGCGAGAGATACTAGATGATCTTCACTCTGGTTACTGTGCTTCCCATATAGGCGGTAGGACGCTTGCTCAACGGGCAAGGCGGCAGGGCTACTTTTGGCCTACTTTAGAAGCAGATGCGATGGAGATGGTGAAAAAATGTGACAAGTGCCAAAGGTTTGGCAAACTAATTCACCGTCCGGCTACTGACCTCACTACCATTCATAGCCCACTACCGTTTGCTAAGTGGGGCATGGATATTCTGGGTCCATATACGCCTGCTACAGGCGGAAGGAGGTACATACTTGTTGCCGTCGACTACTTCACTAAATGGGTAGAGGCGGAGGCTGTAAAGGGAATCAAGACGAAGGATGTAATTTCATTCATTTGGAAAAATGTCATCACTCAGTTCGGGGTTCCCATGTCTATGGTTTTTGATAATGGTCCCCAATTTGAGACGCCTGTTCTCAAAAGCTGGTTGGGTGACCAAGGAATTGCACACTACTTTGCATCTGTCGGCCGTCCACAAGCAAACGGCCAGGTAGAAGCCTTTAATAAAATCATCTCAGACGTTCTCAAGAAAAAGATTGAACGAGCAGGCGGCCTATGGGCGGATGAATTACCACATGTTCTCTGGGCCATTAGGACGACTGAAAAAGGGGAGACTGGAGAAACTCCATTTCTCCTAACTTATGGTGCGGAAGCTGTTCTTCCAATAGAACACTACGAGCCGACTCTTCGAATAATGCTATATGACGAATAGGCAAACTGGGAAGCCATGCGCCTGGCATTAGACTCACTTCCTGAAAGGAGGGGCAATGCTGTCTTGCGCCATGAAATTTACCGCCTGAGAATGACTAGATCATACAACAAAAAAGTACACAGGCGTCCACTCAAAGTGGGGGACTTTGTGCTTAGAAAAATGGAAGCAGTTGGAAGGGCTAATGAGTCTGGCAAACTAACTCCCAACTGGGAAGGACCCTACCGAATCTGTGAAGAGGTCAGGGACGGTACCTACCGTCTAGAAACACCAGACGGCCAACCGTTGCCTCGAACTTGGAATGCAGATAATCTTAAGAAATATTTCTTTTGAATGATATAAATAGTCAAGGGCTACTTAATAAAAGTTTTCATACTTAATATTCAATTTTGTACTAAGAGGGGCACGCCTACAAACAAACAGTCGGCTACTCTCCATACTCAGTTTTCATTTTTACTTAAGAGGGGCATGCCTACTGACAAACAGTCGGCTACTCTCCATGTTTAATTTTTATTCTTACTTAAGAGGGGCATGCCGCCTGTACCTTTACAGTCGGCTACTCTCCATTGAGTATTTTACTCTATCACCATAGGGGCATGCCGTCTGGATATATAGTCGGCTACTCTCCATAGAAGAGGGCCGACTGGTTCCAAAGCACACAGCCACCCCCCTTATAATTAGCTAAAAATGATCAGGGTCTGGCCGACCCTGTGCCTAAACAGGCGGCTACCCTCCTCTTACTTAGCACCTACGTTCACCAAGAACTAACCAAGGCCACAAGCCGAATGATCAGTCCAGGCGCCAAGCCAACTGATTTAATCTTTAAACTAATACGACCTGTCCCAACATCATAGCAGGCGTCCGGCGGCATCCCTCCGGATGAAATTCGTCGCAGAGAGCAGCTCCCTTTTGGGTGGAACATTGCTCTATAAACTAATTACACGGCACCTATACGACTGTCCCCAAGGGCAACCACGTAGCCGTTTTTGAGACAAGGATAACTCTATCACTAACCAAACCAGTGGTAGCAGTTGACATCTGAGTCAGATGACCGCCTGTATTACTTGGGATAAATGCAGGGGGTACCTCTTGAGTTAATAGCCAACAAACATTGGCGAATCAAAAGGTTCAGCCGGCCTCCGCCGCCTGGTACCTTTACTACTCAAGCAGGAGTGACGGCGACTGAGTAACACAAAAGTTAACTCATAGTCACTCTCTCAAACTTAGTATGGAGCCTAAAAGGTATGACTTGTCCGCCTGTTTTTAGCAAACAGGGGCTCTCAACCACTACTCCTGCTAAGTTAACAACCTATGAGTTAAAAGCCAACAAACATTGGCGAATAAAGGGGAACAACCGGTACCCACCGCTTGATACCTCTACTACTCAGTTACTTGGCGACTAGGTAACAATCATGTTTACTTGGTCACTCCCTAAAAATTTTAGTTTGAAACTAAAAAGGTGTTCATACAGCACCTGTTCACACTAGATTAAATATGGCGGGGAACAGTCGGCCTAGACGGCCTAAAGTCTCTAGCCTAAAAACATGACAAGTAGGAAACCACTTTCCTACTTGGTTAATTTTACAAAGGACAGAACCGCCTGCTTAAAGGGGATCCAGTCTTTAAGATGGTTCGAATACTGATTGGATAAATGGCCGACTGATCGTCTAGCTTGGAAACAGACAACCAGTCGTCCAGGGGCATAGGCGGCGTGACTAACTATCCGTACCTGTCTGCAACTATTGGCCATGTAAAACAGTCGGTATAGTGTACAATTGGATATCAGAATATTCAATACTTAAACAAATTTGAAGCAAAACAAAAATATTCATTAAAAGGAAGCCGGTCATTAAAGACCGGCAAAATATTCAGAGCCCCGGCCCCCTGGCCAGGTAAATACAAACAAACGGCACGCAGGCCGTGGAAAGAAGACATAAAGCTTAAGAAGGGGGAAGATCTTCAATATTAGCATCTGCCGCCTGGTCAGCACTCTTCTTGCTGGACTCGGCTTCAGCTGCATCCTTCTTTGATGCATTACCCCCAAGCGGCACAAGCGCCACTATCGGCTCCTCCGCCTCCTCCAACGCCTCTTCCTCAGCAGCCGCCAGGATCTCTTGATTATATCTATCAGAACACTGGCGGTACGTTTTTTCCCATGAGGCAAAGTCGGCATTGGGGAAGAGGCGGCCCCAAGTCATGCGCTGGATTTGAGCAGAGTCTTCCATCATCTCCCGGACCAGCTCTTTCTTTTCTTGCTCGGCCTTTTCCGAGAGCTCCTGAGTAAGACTCTTCTCCTGGGTCACCAGGCGTACCTTTACGCTCGCCAAGGATTTCTCCAAGGTTTCGTATGAGGACATCTTTTGGCGAAGAGGTCTCAGCTCGGCCTTGAGGTTGTTGATGGTCGCCTCCAGCTCGCTATTCCTCTTCTGGGCCGCCTCTAACTGAGCCCGGATAGCGGCGGTAGCCTGCGCCTGATAATAAAGAATATCAATGGTCAGAACTTCATTTTGGGCAATTTGAAACATTGCCTTATCACAGTCAGAGGTGGTCATAGCTTTTGCAGCCTTTACCTCTTTGTTCTTCCGGTCAAGCGGCTTGCGAAGGCCGTTCACTCGGAGCAGGGCCTTAGTAAAAAGGGGAACAGGCGTCAGTTTCCAAACAAAAAAGAAAACAGGCGTCCTGGAATTCAAATACTCAAAAATATGCTAAGTATACCTCAGCAAGGACCCCTGCAATCCCGTCTAGGTCAAGGGTGCCGACACCCCTGACCGCCTCCCTTTCAGCTGGAGGAACGGCCTTGATCATAGACTTGGCCACCTCGACCAAGTCAGGCTCCTGAGGGCCGGCTGCATCAAGCATAAACAAACGGATTAGACCTAGTAAAGAAGGGAGCAAGTCTAAAATTTACAAGGATAATTTCATACTTCTAGGTGGCCCAGCTGGAATTTTAGAAGAAGTGGTCGGCTGTTTCTCAGCCGCCACATGTTTCCTGGCAGAACCAGGAGAGCTCGCAACAGTCGTCCTCCGGGCCTTGGGGTCCGGCTGTTGGGAAGAAGAAGCTTTTGGAGCGCCCGCCTAAAAAAGAAGAAAACAGTCAGTATATGCATAAACACAACTCCAAAAAGAGGGTGAAAGGTTCGAAGCCCACCAAGGGTGCCCCCTTGTTGGGGGAGTCGGTTGAAGACTGTTGCATGATGGAGGCCCGCAACATGGCCGCCGCAGTCTTGGAGGCGGTAATTTTGCTCATGGCGTCCGCTGCAAAAACAAATAGCAAAGTTAATAAAAGTCATAACAGAAATGCATGGAACAACAGAGTATTCGACAGGCCGGCTACCTCTTGAGCACCGACTGCTGAGGCCACAGGCGTCCAAAAAGTACTCGTCGTAGAGCCATTTGAAGCTCGGGACGCAGTGCAGGGGTACTTGCTCTCGTACCCCTGAAGTAGAGTTCACTTCGACTCTACTTTGAAGAGTCCTTTTTCTAGGATCTCTTTCTTAGCCTTGGGGGGAACAGGCGGCATGCTGCGGCCGCCTGAAAGAAGGGGCGGATTCCTGTTCCACCTGTTGAAGCGCTTGTTCAGCTCTGTGTCTGAACTCTCAATGATAAGGAAGGTGCTCCGCCAGTCCTTCCATTTGTTTGCTTTACCTCTCGTCATGAGGTAGCCCTTGTGGCTCGTCAATTGATACCAGCCGGTACCGCCTGCCTTAGGGGTCCGGCTGAGGTAGTTCATGTGGGCGAAAGCCTCGAAGTTCGGCTCCACCCCGTGCAGTTCGCACCCGACCACATAGCCGAGTACGTTGACCCAGGAGTTCGGGGCTAACTGCCATAACCCCAACTCATACCCATCCAAGATCCGCTGAACAACCGGATGTAGTGGGAAGCGCAGCCCAGCCTTGATGGCCGCCTCGTAGCAGCCAAAGCAGGCGCCATCATAACTGGTACCAGCCGGCCAGACGACTGTGTCTTCTGGATCCGGCACGAACACTAAAAAGTCGGGGCCCATTGTGTGGTTTGCGATAAAGCTCTCCACTTTCTCTTGCATGGCTGTGATCCGGCCCCGAGGTACCGTGCAGTAGTAGGGGGTATTTTGCTCTCGGTGAGAGGCGGATGGCTCCGCCCAATCGTCCCCCTTCTCAACTGCGTGAGAAAGCCTCGCCTCTTGCAGGCGACTGTTTTTCTCTTCTGTGTCCAGAGAAGCATGGCCAGAAGAGTTAGACTCGGAATCGTCCTCTGACGAGTCCGAAGAGGACGACTCCTCCCCTCTCCCGGAGGGGCCCGCCTCCTCTCCTTTAAAAGGAGCAGGAGAGAATGTAGAATTGTCAACTGTAAAATGGGAAGGGGTCACTTCGTCTCCTCCCTCAGAACTGCCGGATTTCAAGCCGCTTTGTTTCACTTCCACATCTGGCGCCTGGTCAGATGTTTCACTAATCGGCACCCTGTGGGAGGAGCCGTCTGAGTTTGAGATCCTGGCAGTCTTTTTTGTTCTGGCCATCATGCTCTGCATAGACACAGATACAGTCGGACTTTGTATAAAGGGCAAAGATGGGTCCAGAAAGGGCAGGCGACACTCCTAGTCCTAGATTCAGCCGTCCCCGGTGACCGGTTGATCACTAACCTAGGTCGTGTCGTGTGCTTCCGTGGTGCCATTTTAAAAAAAAAAAAAAAGAATAAAGTAAAGAGAAAATTAAGAGTAAGAGAACCGACGGTTACCTGAACGAATGACGATTGATGAAGTTCAGAAAATCCTTTGCAGTCGGCTTGTCAGAGCAGGCGGTAGGCAGAAAGGGTCCAAAATGTCAGAGCAAGTTCAGGGGTCCGAATGTTCTCTCACAAAGTTTTCAAGTGTGAAAATGACCGAAGTCAACACTCCTTTATATAGGCGAAGTGAGAAGGCGAAGGGTCACTTCCAGAATTCAAAATTTTGGCGGGAGAATCTCCCGGCCTTTCGCCGAGTGACACCTGTAGCAGGCCGTCGCCTGTTACAGGGCGATACCTGTCACAAGTAACACGTGACCAGTCACGTGCCACCTGTGAGGGGCAAATGATTAGGGGATTTTTCCCACCAATCACCATCTGACAAGTGGACCAATCAGGTTCCGCCATGTGTCCGTCACATGGGCCAATAGGAGCCTGCCACGTGTCAATGATCCGTCCACTATGGACCAATTACGACACGACACGTGTCCTTCCCATACCACCTGGGATAACCGGTCATCTTGGCCCAACTTCCGAGGGAAGCCCAATCAGCCCAAGGTTAACCTAAACCTAGATTGGCACGTTTCCCGAGGTTATAAATACCTCCCTTAATCCTCATTAAGGGGGATGACGCAAAAAAAAAACCCCGAAACACCAACAATATATCAATAGATACCAACAACAATACTTGTTAAATATGATACCAACTGCAGTACTAGAATGATACTAATTAAAGTAAATTATCGTAGGATGGTATTTAGATACTATTAAGGATGATATTACCTATATATCTCGTTGGTACTAAATTAGAGTACTCTTTATATTTTTTATTTTTTTTTGTCAATTTACGAAATTAACCTTAGTTGAGTCCTTATTGGACTATAGCTAGTTGAGGCTTAGAATTTCCCTTTTTTTACCAAGGTCAAGCCAGGGAACTAGGGAAGTGACACTTCTTGTAATCACTCAAACAACATTTTGTAATTTTTAGAATATTAAAATTTTCTGAAGACCAAATAACCTTGGGATTTAAGTTGTCAAGCATGGGTATGATAGTTTGTGCTCGAGAAATAAAGGTTATTTAGAATATTCACAATTAACATAGATGTAGCTTGGAATAAGAATACTCATGGAATGACTGAATGAGGATAGGATGGTACCTCCTTTTCGAATTTTGACCGATAAAAATGTGTTTCAAGGTGCATGTTCCTCTGGTCTAGCGAGCTCATCCGTCCTAGTAGAAGCCTTGGCTCGTCATCATAGTATGAGTTGAGTCTGGGCTGCCGGACTTGCAGAAATCAGTGTATATAGGTTCATTTCTGTCTGGAATTACATGATACAAACCAAATACGACTCAATATGAATTATATTCTGAATCCAAACCGAATTACTGTATATAGTGTGGTAATCAACAACGGACTGAGTATCAGATTTATGCTAACCACTTATCGATTGTTTTAACGTTCAGTATTCTTTGATAGATTCAGTCTACACTCACATGCACACAGGCAAATTAATACGTAGTACATTTGTTTCGAAATAAGTTTACCATCTTGATTTTTTTGCACTATTTCTGTTCATTCTAACTTTTACCACTTATATGTATAATATGTAATGAAATAAATGTGATATAGAGAGATTATAATAATCAAAATTGTGTATTGCAAACATTAAAGTTATTTAATTGATTAACATTTGGTTGGTGATAGTCTCATAAAAAAAGTCAAAACAAAAAGAACTTTTAGAGACAAAGGAAGTGTATAGTATCACGATTCACGACTTAGGCTTTAACATTGATCACTATTTTTTTCTCAAAAGGATAACATTTATAACATTGCTAATATAAATTGGATACAAATCATACAGTATAGTCTACATGTTATATACAAAGTATATCATTGGATTAAATTAATGGTATGAGATTTCGTAAAAATAAAATAAAATAAAATAAAATAAAAATTAATGATATGAGATGGAGTAACTTTTAAAAGTGTCCTATTTTGACAAAGTATATTTATACTCCGTAGTATTTTATATTTTTATTTAGTTTTGATGTTTTTATGTGGCAGCACAACCAAACATCTTTTTTTTTTAACTATGAATAACCTAAAATTTTGTTTTTTTATTTAAAAAAAAAAAAGTATGAGTAGCTTTATACAAATAACTGTGGACTATACTATAATCCAATAGGTTGGTTATTTTGTGTACACTTACGACTAAGGTGGTGCTTAACAGTTAACACCCAAACAATTAAACAACCATTTGAACCATCAAAATAACTGGTCGGTTAAAAAATACAAGTGAAACAAAACAACCATTAGAACCATCAAAATAACCAGTCGGTTAAAAAATACAAGTGAAATAACTTTTTTTTATTTTTAAGGAGTACTCTGACTAGACCTTAACCCTTATGGGTTTTTTGGTTCAATAATTGCGGGCCAAGCACTTGGGAGTAGAGGGGGAAAGTAAGAGAATTCCTACTCTCATGCACCCTCACTCGGTAGGATTCGAACTCCAAACCTCTAATATCTAAGGTAAGAAACTTACCAAGTGAACCAACACTTTATTGGCAATGAAACAACCAATTGACTCTTATACTTGTACTCCCTCTATCCCATATTATAGTTCTTGTTTTCCTATTTTGGAGGTTCAAAATGTTGGATAGTATATAAAAACCATTATACCCTCATTTTTTTAACTTTATTTATTGAAATTTCTAATTTACCCTTAAATTATTCACTTGCCTTGTATTTTTTTTCCACTTTCTCTCTCTAACTTTTGTCTATAATGAGGAAGTAGAAATGGAGGAATGTTATGTATTTGTCTGTACATAACATGACAATTCGTAAATATTGTAAAAATTAACATTATTACCACTGAGTTGTGAAATGTATTATTATTACAATAGTACTATAAATGGTTAAAATTACACTAAAGATTGTTACAATAGTATACTTTTGAAGCTAATATATGTACCACTAGATTGTAAAATTATGTCATTGGAGTGTAATGGTATAATGGTAGTTGTAATGGTATTAAAATGATTATAGTGGTACAACTAAAACCTGAAAATTAAAGTGATAATATGTAGTCTCATCACCTTTTTGTTGTACTAAGTTACCATTATGCCCCTGTTATGTACCAATAGGTAAATAACTTTCCTCCATTTAAAATGTCTCGTCTGTAATTGTACTTTTCACTTTTTTTTCTCTTAAATTATCCACTTGTCTTCACTTTTTTCTAGCTTTTTTCCACTTTTAATGTACTTCTTCCACTTCTCCTCCCATTTCTTAAATACCGTGAAAAAAACACAATAGGAACTATATTATGAGACGGAGGGAGTATATAATAAGAGGTCGAGAACACAAGATTATTCATTATTGTACAGCGTATTTTGTAGTTGAGGATGTAGCTTTATTTGATTATATTTTTGTTGAAAAAGTCTGCAATAAAACGTTGAACAACTCGACCTAGGGACCAAAATCAATACGGAGTACGTAGTAGAAGTCACAATCACAATTATTCCAATTTATTGGAGTTAAGAGCATCTCTCCAAATTTTACATGGAAAATTATGTACCGTACGACTAAGGAGGAAGATACTGGATATCATAACATCTTTTTTTGGTGTTGATTGATTTTAGAGTACATATTTTAAAGAGTTGGCACATCGTGTAATTGACTATGACACCACAACTACATTCTTGGAATTTTCCTGTATCAATTTAAAGTTTTCCTACACTTTAAGATTCCACCAATTTAACCAACCAAAGAAATTTTTGTTTCTTTCTTGGACTAATGGTTTAATGCGATATACTTATCCGTTTTAATTTAGTTTGTTTTCTTATCAAGGCAGATATTGTATACTCGTAATTTTTATTTTTATTTTGATAAGAAGATATTGCATAGTAGTAGCCTATTAGGTGGAGTTTAGAAGAAGTGTAGTCAGTAGTACTGTCAAAACGGTTTGACAGTTCGGTTTCGGTTCGGTTTGAAATCGGTTCGGTTTAAAATCTGGTCGGTTTGAAATCGGTTCAAATGTCTTACGGGTTGGTTTCAGTTCGGTTTAAATAATTATCGGTTCGATTCGGTTTCGGTTTATTCTTGAACGGTTTAAATTCGGTTCGGGTTGTAAACGGTTCGGGTAGTAAACGGTCCGGTGCAAACGGGTTGCGGTTTGTTAACAGTTCGGTGTAAACGGTTTTTATCCCGGTTTAAATTCGGTCCGGGTTGTAAACGGTTCGGGTAGTAAACGGTACAGGTTGCGGTTTGTTAACGGTTTTTGTCTTGTTACAACACTTTGGTTCTTTTTTGGTTCAGTTTTATTTTAGTTCGATTTATAACTAGTTCGGTTCGTTAACGGGTACGGTTCTTCTACGATTTAACATTATTTGGATCGGTTTTATTTCAGGTTTACTAAATTACGGTTCGGGTCTGTTTTTTATTTCAAAAAATCGGTTTTTTATCGAGTCGTTCAAAAAACCCCTTATAGGAAGTGGTTTGTAACAGTTCGAATTATAAGCAATTCAGTTCATAAACGGTTCGGTTTATAAGCGGTTCAGTTTATAATCAGTTCGGTTTATAAACGGTTTGGTGTAAACGGGTTGCAGTTTGTTAACGGTTCGGTGTAAACGGTTTTTATGCCAGTTTAAACGGTTTCGGGTTAGAAACGGTTCGGTTCATTTTCGGTTTGGTTTTCCTTTCAGTTCGGTTTAGATTTGGTTCGGTTCTTAAACGGTTTAACGTTTACTCGGATCGGTTCGGTTTCGGTTTTACTAACATGCGGTTCGGGTCGGTTTTCGGTTTCATAAAATCGGTTTTTAATCGGTTCGGTTCTCATTCGGATCGGTTGAAACGATTCGGTTTCACCGGTTCGGTTTGGTTTTTGACAGTGCTAGTAGTCAGTATTCATTATTTAACAAAAATACTAGATTTAATGAGAGATATTGGAATAATTTTTTTACTAGTTGAATGAGAAAGAACATGAAACTAACTTTTATATTAGTGAAAAGTAAGTTTTTTTTTTTAATTTATTTTTTTAATATAATACGAAGTAGGTCATAGCTAAAGAATTGCAAATTACATTTTGAAACAAACGGATGAAAGAAAAAAATAGTGGATAACCTAAATTGAGACAAATTAAAGAGAGTAATTTCTCACTCATAATTTCATTTTAAGTTAAGAAAAATAAAATAGTAGAGAGATACAAGAAGTTTGGGTTTCATCATGTGAAATATATATATATATATATATATATATATATATATATATATATATATATATATATATATATATATATATATATATATATATAAACGGTAATACTGCAATCGATTTAAGACAACTTGAAATGAGAAATATGACACTTAATTTAAAACGAATAAATTATTTTTTAATTTTGCACCAAAAAAAATTTCATACTCCCTCCATCTCTAAAGTTCTTTGAACTTTTTTGTTGATGAGATGATTATTGTATAAATTAAAAGAACTTTTAGAGACAAATAAAGTACAAATTTAATGAAAAATTTAGTATTTTGACCATTGTCCATAAAAATTATACCCATAAAAATATAATAGAAGTATGAAAACTTTCTTGTGTATTGTGTTCTTATTCTAATTTTTTTTTCTTTTTTGTATAGTTCTTTACATCTTGTTAATAATATTACATTATTACGTTACATTATTTCTTAAATTTATACGAAGTATATAAGTACCTCTGTATAAATTAGGATAAGTTGCAACATCATCTTTTTGTAACTTTCACCTTGTGATAAAAATAGGTATCATTAAGGTTCATTAATGGTTGTTACTTCTTGTCTTCTCCTACTTGAAAACAATCTATATCCCTAAAGGATAGAGCAAACTTTCATTTTAATTGCAGTTGGAAGTAGGTGAAATAAGTAAACATTAGTACTAACGACATTTTAGCATCACAAAGACATTTGTTAGGTGTTAGGACAAGTTTCAATAATGCATGCCTTTTAAATTATTTTACATATGGGCCAATTCAAGCATAGAAAAGTCAAGGTACATTTTATTAATATGAACATAAATATAAACCTTAGTACAAAATTCTAAAAGCATCAATAATTCATAATTGTCGGTTAGATGTTATAAGTCCCCACCAAATGATAATTTGTTATTTCTACAGCTTCCACTAATGACTAATTAATCTTTTTAGGTACACCATTTTTGTTCCTTTTTCTTTTTTTTTTTTCTTATTTGTTCAGATTATCATTTACACTAATTTCAATCTGATCATTATGCTTAATGCGCCATGTCCCTTGCTTTAATTAGGAGGAATTTTTTGCCACCTCTTTCTTGATGTATTTTTCTTCATAGGTCCTACCAATTTGGGATAGTACTACTAATAAATTTCAATTAAGCTGTGCGTGCAAACTACAAAGTACACCTTATACTATTCACTATGTATAAAACAAAGTACAAGTGTAATTTATATATATATCCTATATTCCCACTGATCTAATTTGATTTAGCTAAAATTTTGTCTTGCAATATGATTTGTCTGTTCTATTCACCTCGTTTTCATTTGTTTTTTTAAAAAAAAATAAGTTTAGTTAAGGAAATTTAGGAAAAAATAAGGTCTAGTTACCTAAACTTAATTTACCACTAAAATTATTTCTAATAAGTTTTGATAAGTTCAGATAAGATAAAATAAATTTAGATAAATAGAGATCAGGTGAATTTGACACACCGTTATTGAAGCTTCTGTTAAGAGTTTCTTTTAATTTTAAATTGAATTAAATAGTATTTATTAATCATTAGAGCACTACCAATGGTGAGCTAAAAATTTGCTCATGGGCATTTTGGGTGGGCATAAAATTTGATCATGCAATACAATGGTGAGAAAATGAGAAAAAGCCAAAAAATACTCATGAGCATTTCTGAAAATGCCCAAAACTTGAGCATTTTTTAAGATGAATCGTATTTTTGTGGGCCCCGCAACGTGCAGCCAGAAGCAAAAACATTTCGCTGACCAATAGTCAAAAGGCGTCGTTTGGCGTAGTGGGGTAGAAGAAAACTCCTCAAAACGCGTCGTTTTGAGGCCAGAATTTTGAAAAAAAAATTCAAAAACTGACTGACGCGCGTCAGTCAGTGGACAAATCGGTGGACGCCATGTGTCACTTGCAGGTTGTTGACCAATCAGAATATTGTAGCTATTATACAACGGTTATTTTTTTTGTAATTCGATTTCTGAAAAATATATTTATTAAAAAAAAAAAAAATACCAACGGTCATAAAAAAAATTTCTCTATAAATAGACATGCATTTTGGTATATTTTGGTATAATTTCATAAAAATCATAAATCCTCCATATTCTTATTTTTTAAAATATTTTAAAATTGTAGAAGAATATTATTGTTGTATTTCACCCATTTTCAGGTAAATATGTTTTTTTTTATTATATAAATTCAGTTATTTATTAAAATTAGTATATATGTGATTTTTTTGCAAATAAAAAAACGTAGGTCATGTAATGTAATTGCAATTATATATATTATTGAAGAAAGTTGTTGATATTTTGTCCATACATTACTAAATTTGTAGTTAATTTAATTTGAAATTAGTTGGTAATTTTTTATGGAAAATGGGTTTTTGTTTTGTATATGGGAAGTAATTTGTTATGATAAATTATATTGTACATGTTATTTTTGTGTAGGTAGTTAATGTCGTTACATTAAATTATGTATTATATGTTTTGTTTATATGTTGTTCAACGTGAATGTTGTATATTTAATAAATTAATTGGTATTAGATTATATTTTTTCATTTGTTGTCATGTAAATTTGTTTTTTAAATTAATCTTTGTAACAAAATGCAATTTTTGGTTTTTTGATGCAGAATCTTTTAATGGATCCAAACAACCCAAATTTCCGTCAACAATTTACGGGTTTTAGTGATGATTTCCTAACTAATCCTGAGTTTCAATTGTTCTTGCAAAGAATGGGCAATACGTCTTTGCAACCACCTCCACAGCATCAGACACCCACCGAGTTTTCCCTACAAAACCATGTTAATGAAGAACGTACACATGAAACCGATCATGATAGCAACACACAATTCGATGAGAGAGAAGAGGAAAACGTACCAGAGACGCCGCAGTATCCTCCACCAGTTCGCAGACTGGAACCCAACCAGGTTGCTGCACGAGCGACTCGTATTTGGTCTGTTGCAAAAGATGAAGCTCTGATTGGGTTGTACTTGCAGATCAGCGAGGATGCTATTAAAAGTACGAGCCAGAAAGCAACTTGCCTATGGCGCAATGCACAGCAGCATATCAAACTGCTCATGCGGAGAAGCCGCATATAATTCCGCCAAGACCTATTAAGAGTCTGACGTCGACTGGAGAAGGTTGGCAGCAGACACACTACAGTGGATATCTTGCTATGATGAAGCAGGTAGACTTCCGGAGGGAGGGAGTGGTTACAACGAAGCTGGCCGTATAAAAAGTGCGGCGAAGCTTTTTCATCTCGCTCAAGGTCGCAATTTCACTTTTCCTCACGCAATTGAAATGCTTAATAAAGATCCAAAGTGGAGGCCAAAGCTGAGATGGTCCTTGTCAAAGAAGGAAAGAAAAGCCGCTTGTGATGCTGAAGAGCAAGGCAGTGCTGGAAGTGGGAAGAGGTCCAGAGATGATGTAGGGGATGAAACCCCTATGGATGGTTTTTCATCTGGAGGTTTACAACGACCCGAGGGTGTGAAGAAAGCAAAGGCGAAGCGTAAAGGGAAAGCAGTAGCAACAGAAAGTGGTTCGTCTGACCTTAGCGAACGAATGAAGGAATTCGCTACAATTCGCGAAAGGGAGGCCATTCTAAAGGAAGAGAGGATCAAAATTGAAAAGGATAAGGAACAGAGGAAACGGGAGGAACTTGACATTCATAAGATGAGAACCATGTTTGATATGCTGCAAACTCTGAAAAATTCGCCTACGCCACTCACTCCTCAAGAAGAGGCGTACAAGAATTTTTTACTGGGTAAATTACAAGGCTTTTAAGCATGTTTGGTTGTTTTAGGTCTACGCTTGTATTAGTTAAGTTTAACATTATGCGCAATGTAGTCTTTTATTTTTAACTTGTATTAGTGGTGTGTTTAATTTCAATGTAAGATGTAAAATTGTATTCTGATTTTCCAATATTGAATGACATGTTGTTTAACAAGTTGATTTCAGTTGTCATTGATACCGACATAATTGCTTTAAATCTTTGTCATTGTGTAGTCACATTTTTCTGAATTCACTTTGTCATAATGCTTTAACTTTGGGTCATTGGTACCTACATAATTGCAATAAGTCTTTGTCATTGTGTAGTCACATTTTTCTGAATTTACTTTATTAGAGTGCTTTAACTTTGGGTCATTGATACCGACATAATTGCACTCAAGATTTGTCACTGTCAACTAGCATAGTATACCTATTCCGTGGCTGAAAATTTGATTCCTTTAGTTGGTGTGGTCATTCAGATTTGTAACCACATTTTCATTTGATATATTTGCTATATATAGTAGGCATGGCACATATCCACAACCACACCAATTCATAAACTTACAATATTAATACATGATGTATTCCAGACCATCATCAAGTTCAAGTTTAAGTTCATCTTCTTCAAATACTGAAAAATATGATCAACTCGTTGATGAACTCTTCACATACCAACCCCCATCTTTCCTCATGCCCCAAACACAATCTCAACATACTTCAAAAACACCTAGAGGGGGTACGAATAGAAGAGATAGGGAAATTGGATATGCCAGGCTGTTTAATGATTACTTTTCCGATAATCCTGTGTACAACACCACCCAATTTAGAAGAAGATTTCGTATGCAACGACCTTTGTTTTTACGTATAATGAACAAGGTCGTTGAAGGTGATGTTTACTTCTAGCAGCATAGGGATGCAGCTGGAAGGTTAGGTTTATCACCTCTGCAAAAATGTACAGCCGCGATAAGAATGTTAGCCTACGACATGGCTGCGGACGCCGTGGATGAATACGTTCGAATCAGTCAGTCAACCGCTCGAGTTGCTCTTTAACGTTTTTGTGCCGGGGTTATTGATCAGTTCGGAACCGAGTATATGCGAAACCCTACAACTGATGAATTGGCCCGAATACTGCATCAAAATGAACTGCATGGTTTTCTAGGCATGATAGGCAACATTGATTGCATGTATTGGAAATGGAAGAACTGTCCAACGGCTTGGAAAGCGCAGTACGCCAGTAGGAACAAGAAAGCAACGCTAATACTGGAAGCCGTTGCGGATCAGGATTTATGGATATGGCATTCCTTCTTTGGTATTCCCGAATCTTGTAATGACCTTAATGTGTTGTACCGTTCACCAGTGTTCGATGAGGTTCTGCATGGTCGAGCTCCTCCGGTAAATTTTACAGTTAACGGCCATGAATACAACATGGCATATTACTTAGCCGACGACATTTATCCGAAGTGGGCAACTTTTGTTCATTGTATCACATCCCCTCAACTTCAGAAAGATAAAATGTTCGCTGACCACCAGGCTACTGCTCGGAAGGATGTTGAAAGAGCTTTCGGTGTTTTGCAAGCTCGATTTGCAATAATACGAAAACCGTCACT
The DNA here is from genome assembly GCF_001683475.1 of Chenopodium quinoa. Classification (NCBI taxonomy): domain Eukaryota; kingdom Viridiplantae; phylum Streptophyta; class Magnoliopsida; order Caryophyllales; family Amaranthaceae; genus Chenopodium; species Chenopodium quinoa. The sequence continues at coordinate 581,649 of NW_018744996.1, read as the reverse complement.
AGCGTACGATGAGGACATACTGCGGGACATAATGAAAGCATGTATCATTATGCACAACATGATTGTTGAAGATGAGCGCCACAACTACACTCGAGCCGAAGTTCTAAGAGCCTTCTACGAAGAAGATCAACAAGAATTAACACCGGCATCAACGTCTACAACGCCACCGTTTGAATTCAACGTAGGACGACCTACCAACTTTGACTTTGACGCATTTCTACAGCGAAAAGCTTCCCTCCGTGATAGAGAAATTCATCTATCTCTGAAACGTGATTTAGTCGAACATATTTGGCTACGATACGGGCCACGTAATTAGGGAAAAATTAGCACGACTTAAATAAGGCCAAGTACTATGGCCTACCTACTTTTCCGTACAGAGTCGGGTTATTTTTTTATTGTTTTTTTTATGTTATTCACTAAGTTTAATTACGCATGACGTTGCAAATGTAATTGGTTTCTAGTAATGTACCGCTTTTTAAAATAAATAAAAACATTTACGAAATTTTGAGCTTTTTTTACAATTATGTCATCTAACGTACATAATTCCACGACAAATTTTAACGAAAAAAACGACACAAATAAAAAAAATAAGTTACACAAATTTAAACTAGTTTTTATTTATTTGGAGTAATATTGTTAAAAATATAAATGAAATTAATAAATAAAGAAGTGTTGTGTAGGAGTGAGAAAGTAATTGTGGGGTATTGAAAAAGTAAGAGAGATAGAGTGGTGGGCAAACATTTTTTTGCTCACTATTGGGAGAGAAATTGTGAAAAAAATTTGCCCATGGACAAAACTGATTTGTTGAGAGAGAAAGTGGGTGGGCATTTTTTTTGCTCACCATTGAGAGTGGTCTTATAAAAACTTATTTAAATTATTTTCCTGTACTTATATCTTATTGAACTTTATTTTAATAATGAAATAAAACAAAAGAAGTTGACCTTTATGTTATAAAGTTCTTCTAAAATCACTAGAAATTTTTTGTTTTGTTCATGTAAAGGCTACCAAACAAAGCTTGGTCTACCAAATAAAGGTTGTGAAATCAAATCCCACTAGAGGCACTTTGGGGTGGGGATTCCCTTAGTCTTCCCCCCACTTCCATAGTGTCTAGCCCGCTAATCCGGGCCGGGAGGACCGGCCTTATTCTTACAAAAAAAAAAAGAAAAAAAAAAAAAAAAAACCGTTCATGTTAAGTTTCAATTTGGTCAATAGGTGTCATTGGTTAGAAGATAATTTCCTTGGAAATGGAATTTTCTAGGAAGTATTAAAATGAAGGTGTGTTTTATTGGAGGGAAATAAGCTAAACATGGGAAATAGCAATTCCAAGGGAAATACAAATTCCCACAACCCTTGAAATTACTCACCAACTCCCCCCTTGGTGAGTTGAATTTCCTAGGAAATGCAATTTCCTATTATGTCAACCAAACAATTTAGCTAAATTCCTAGAAAAATCATAAGGGGAAAAATTTCCCATGAAATATAAATTCCTATGGGAAGTTAATTCCTATGTTAACCAAACGAGCACTTAAGTTCAATTCTAATGTGTAAGTGGGTGATGTTGAGAATTAAATATGTTGATACGGAGTAATGTGTTTTATTCTTACGTAGGGAGTCTAGGGACGATGGAAGTTGGGAAGAGAGAAAAATGATACGAGTGCTCTGTAATGAATAACAAGTGGGGTTAGTAGGAGGAAAGAGAAATAATAAAATAAATAGAGATATTTCCATATAATGAAGTGATGTATTTATTCAAAGTGATGCACTCATTCAGATACGAAGGGATTGAGGGTCTCAGGCAGCATTATAAAATGATTGATCCAAATAAATTTAGAAAATAGAGCACGCATTGCGTGCATATAAAATACTCCCATCGTTTTTCTTTTTTCTTTTTTTTTTTAAAAAAAAAATTATTATTTGCATCACTTGGAATGCACGGATTTTTAAGAGAGTAATATAATATTATGAGTGGGTGAATAAATTATTATAGTAAAATTAAGATGGGGACCATGAAAGAGAAATTATGTAAGAGAGGATAAATATTTTTATTATTTAAGTAGGGAACATGGAAGAGAGAGAAATGATATAATAATTTGAGTGGAGTTTAAAGTAAGAAAAAGAAATGATAAAATATAGTATAAAGTTACCAAATATAGAAGTGATGCATTAAAAAAAACACCCATAAAAAGAAAGTGATGTAAATAAAAAAAAAAACAGAGGGAGTACTTCGTAAATCTAGTGTAGACAACGTGTGTAATTGTCAAATGCGACTATATTTGAGAATAGAGGAAGTAGCTGTTCACATGAACGGAAATAGTTAACCAAAAGTATACTTATTACAGTACGATTTAGGGAGTAGTTAAGTTGATACTAATACTTAATTAAGGAGTAATACAGACGACTCTGCAAATCACCTTTGTAATTAAATAGTCATAATACTCCTGTTTTAACACTTTTTGTATTCCAGTCTGCTACTTGCTGCTGCTCCTGCTTTACTTCAACAGTTTGAACTTGTGGGTGTTCTTTCTCTCTCTCTCTCTCTTGTCTAATAAACAGACCTTCTTTCTCCATTTTACAATCTTGTGCTGCTTTCCCTTTCTTCTTTGCGAAATTCTTACTATTGTATAATTTCAATTTCTGGGTATTTTCGTTAAATCCTGTTCTTTGATGAATTAGTTTAAAGGTAAGGCGAAAAGGTGTAATTTTTAGTTCATTTATATTTAACTTTTTATGCTTTTTGCTAAAAATTTGTGGGTTGCATACCAGGTATTCGCTGAAATTTCCCAGAGAAGAGTAGATCCTGAAAAGGGTTTTTGGGGGTTTATAATTTTCTGGGATTTCAAAATGGAGGCTGAAAATGGAGAATTTAAATCTAAAATGGAGGATTATGAAGTGATTGAGCAAATTGGAAGAGGCGCATTTGGGGTTGCTTTTCTTGTCCTCCACAAAGCTGAGCAAAAGAAGTGAATTTCCTTTTCCTTCAAGATTAAATCTTGTTAATTACTTTGTTTGAATGATTAACACATAGATTAGCTGATAGGATCAATTGGTTGAATTTGATTCAATTTTATATAATTTTTTCAAAGTTTTGTGGGGTTTAAGGAAGGAAAACAATTATAGGGTGTTGAAAACAGGTCAACGATTTCAAACCAAATAATAGAGTATTGTATTTTTAAAATTTTGTTGATTGCTAATGATTTGTTTGTCGGTGTTATATGGGTTGCTACCCATATTTCTTATGGTTGCTAATTATTCATGTATTTTTTAGGTATGTATTGAAGAAGATACGCTTAGCTAAACAAACTGAGAAATTTAAGAGAACAGCTCTTCAGGAGGTTAGTCTCTTTAATCTTTAATTTGTAGAATTTCAATTGAACATGTTGGTAGTCAAGATCTTAGTAATTTAATTTGGTGGATTAAAAATGTTAATTATGTTTACTTCGTCTTATCACAGCTTTAACATACGCAGCCTTATGGTTATGAATATAATATAAATATCCTAAACTGACATTAGTTTTGGAATGTATGGCAAAATCACGCATCGACTAGTATTGTTGTATTTTGATGTTTCATACCTCCACTTTTAGGCGTTTTAGTTCATGAATCTATGACAAAATCATGTATTGATCACTGTTACGTAGTATTTTAGTTTAGTTTAGTTATCTCTTTGTATTGCCTCCCTGTGCTTCTTTATGTTTGTTCCATTTCGAATATTCCATTTGAAGGGAGAAAAACTATGACCATGACTATTTATAGATATATTATTCATTGATGTATGTGAGAGATAAGATTCTTATGTGGGATCTTGTTAGATTTGTTTCGATGTGTTAGTTCAAAATATTAACTTTTCATAATTTTTAATCATAAACAATTTAAAGATATTGTTGTTCAAAGATGTACATTGAAGATGTGATAAATGACAAATAGGACAAGCATTGAGGACTGGACGAAGTATGTCTTATGTACCTTTTACATGTGTAACTGTGGTTATTAGGTCTTATTACCTTTTGCTGCATTCTTTGATCTTGGTATGTCTTAATGTCTCATTGTCCAAATGTTGCATTTTGCTGAACTTGTTTGCTTTCTCTTTTGTAAAGGACTAGAGCTTTATATTCTCAGTACTTACCATTTTTACTTTTGCCCTGGCTCTTGTTGTTTTGTTCAGATGGAGCTGATTTCCAAGCTAAACAATCCATACATTGTTGAATATAAAGATTCTTGGGTGGACAAGGTAAATATAGACATCACATACCGAGTATATATTAGTGCCATTGATGCCATATTGGCTATTACTGTTCGCTATGTATCTTGGTTTAACATAGTATGGCTTTGAAATTTGAACGCTACTGCATCAATATGAACTCAACTTCTCAATTAGGAGGTAGCATGGCCATTACATGTGCTGATTTTGTTGAAAATGATCTGTTTGAAACTATGAAATTCCTTAATGACATTGCTATGGTTTTACTACTACAGCTTCATACTATCGTTTTTTTCTCTCTACTGTAGGAATGCTGCGTATGCATTGTAACCAGCTATTGCGAAGGAGGTGATATGTAAGCAGCTAGCATCCTTGATTATTATCATTTATGTACTTATCTCTTATAAAAGTATTGTAGGATTTCAAATTGTATGACTAGCATGAGAGTTGCATTAGGCACTCATCTTAAAATAATTGCGGGGTGATCACATCATTCATCACACATTGCCTTAAAAGGATCTTTCATCTTTGTGATCACAAGAGGCAATGCGTGGATGTGAATGGTTCTATCCATTTAGATTGAAGAAACTTTTTTTTTTTTCTAATTATATTTTATTTCAAAAGAAATTATGCAGTTTCCATTATTTTTGGATGCAATTAACTAATGACTAAATGGGATAATATTCTGGATGATCAGGGCTGAGATCGTTAGGAAGGCTAGAGGATCACATATCTCCGAGGAGGTAGCAATAGATAATCATTTACCAATTCTCGTTATATTACTTGCATGAGTATTTAGAAACCTATTTAAATTCTTGTTATCTACAGAAAATCTGCAAATGGATGACTCAGTTGTTGGTAGCTGTGGATTACCTGCACTCCAACCGCATACTTCACAGAGATTTGAAGGTTTGTAAATCTGCATGTGCTTGCAAAATCGGTACTGGTTTTGTTTTTCAAGGATATGGCCCACTAATGTCAATTGTAATGTAACTATGTTTATTTCAGTGTTCCAACATCTTCTTGACAAAGGAAAATGACATTCGGCTTGGTAAGGGACTTTCTGCCTAGGCTTTTTTTCTTAAAAAATATATCCATTGACATATAAAAATTGTACCCTCTTGTGTGTTAGAGGTTGAATTGAGCTGGATTAGGGCTTACAAAAAAAATTTGTGTGGAGGTTATAGGTGACTTTGGACTTGCAAAACTTCTCAAGCCTGATGATCTTGCTTCATCGGTATTGACTTCTGAGCATTTCCTCTATTGATATGCATTTGCAAACAATAAAATTATTTTGCTGATGAAAGGGTTTTTCTGTTGATGACTTACTGTAATTAGGTTGTTGGTACACCCAATTATATGTGTCCTGAGCTCCTTGCAGATATACCTTATGGCTACAAATCAGATATATGGTCACTTGGTAAGTAACAAAGAGTATTATGGTGTCACTTTAAACTCTGTTATCTTGTTTTGTGCTGAATTATTTTGTTCCTTTAGGATGTTGTATATTTGAGATTGCTGCACATCAACCAGCATTTAGAGCTAATGTAAGTCCCATGCTGAATTACCTCCGTACTAAATTATCTATTGGACACCGAGAAGTTTTAGTTTGATTTTTGTATGATTTGTTACTAATTCTTCTGGTGAAATGAAACAGGACATGGCTAGTCTGATCAACAAAATTAACCGATCAATCATGACCCCACTTCCAATTGTCTACTCATCCACTTTGTAAGTGCCACAAAATCCAAGAAATGGACTTGGTGCTTTAGAGTTAGATTTCACCACATCTATATCTCCATTTACTTTCAGTTGCATGTTTTTCTATTCCATTAATCCATTATAGAATAAAGTCGCATTATCTTTATTCACAATTTGTGCTTCTGCTATCCAGGAAACAAATTATAAAGACCATGTTACGAAAAAGCCCAGAGTATAGGCCAACTGTGAGTTTCAGTGCCTTTTGCACCTGCCTTTAAATTCTAGACTAGATTGCAGCTCTTGGATCCTCTCTGATGCATGTTCTGTAATATTTTCATTACTTACCAGGCTGCAGAAATTTTAAGACATCCTCACCTGCAGCCATTTCTAGTCAGATGTCGTGCTACATCCCCATCCTATCTTCCCGTCAAGTCGCCAAACTCAAAGGAAAAGGCAGAAAAGACAGCTAGGAGACTTTCATCTGGTAAAACTAATAGGGGAAAGGATGGAAGAGAGAGTGAACATAGAGCAGTGAAGCTAATTGGAAATTTTGATCAATGTGACAAGGATGGAAGCGAGAGAGAACATAGAGCAGTAAAACCTATTGGAAATTTTGATCAATGTGACAAGGATGGAAGAGAGAGAGAACAAAGAGCAGTAAAGCCAATTGGAAATTTTGATCAATGTGAAAAGATTAGTGATGCTGTGCCCATCAATCAGCAGAATTGTTGTGACAAATCATCCACATCTGCTACCTCTGAGGAAAACCTTGAAACGAAGAGAGTTGATCTGGTGAGCTACTTTAAGGATAGATGTGATGCCAGTGAAAGTTCCAAATGTGAGTCTTCAGGCTGTCATACGATTATGTGCGGCTCAGATGAGCTAAGTGGCTTAAATGCTTCCAAGGAAAGCAGTGTGGAAGAAACTACAGCCACAAATACATTTAATAATGATTCCCTTCAACAATGGGTAGATGTTAATGTTGAGAATGCAAACAAACTAGATTTATTGGAGCTTTATGACGTACAAGACCTTACTGACGAAAGTGAAAATGTCAATCAAGTCATGCCACAGAACAATGGAAACACAACGATTTCCTGTGAAGAGCATCTTTCTGCTAATAGCTCTCCTGATGATGGACCAACGCCATTGCCAGTTACGCAAAATGAGCATGTTGAACCAAGCTCTCAAAGGGAAACAAAAAGTCATGATATTTGTATAGAAAATCAACCAACAGAGAAGTCTATGCCTTCTGAGAATGGTAATTTGCTCCCATCCAACTGTGAAGTTGGAGTAGAGACTCTCAACACTAGTTGCACCTTACAGTCAAGTAGTGGTGGTGATGAAACAATTAACCCAACACCAGCTGAATTGTCTTTACTGAGGAGGACCCTAACAGCAATGAGTGGTGGTCAAACTAAAGGTGGGGCTGAAGTTCCAACCCACCAAAGAGCTGATGCTTTGGAATCTCTCCTTGAGTTATGTGCACGGCTTCTTAGAGAGGATAAGCTTGACGAACTTTCTGGTATTCTGAGACCCTTTGGTGAAGAAACTGTGTCGTCCCGGGAAACTGCAATATGGCTGACAAAAAGCCTGATTGCAGCACATAAATCAGCCAAAGCTACCTCAGCTTGATGTTCTAGAGCATTTGATATGGATTTGCCTTGTTCATGACATTGTGATATGTAAAAATTTTGTGTGCGTGTGTGTGAGATTCGGAGGGCTGGGTACATTCAATGAATTTGTGAATTTTCTTAAAAAAATGTTGCTGTTTTGAACTCTCTAGTTGTAAACCACTGGATGCTTATTATTAATTGGAAGTGGCCTTCAACGATAGGAAATTAATTTGTCAAATTTGCTGAAATGAACTTTATCAATGCGTTAATTTCATTTATTTTTAAAGCTGGTGATGATTTCAAAGGATTATATAAGAATTGTACCAAAAGATTCTGCAAAAGCAATCTTTGTACAGAAAATCTGCTGCTTTGTATTCTTGGTTCTCCTATAGTGTCGAATGAGATCTTGAGCATGTTTGAGAAATACTAAGTTGAACAACACCGGAAATTCTGAGCAGTTATGCTGTCCATCTTTAGTAGAATCTACAAGCTCACATGATGCTGTCCTTAGAGGTGATGTGTGTCTTGTATCTGATGTAGTGCAATACTCTGTAGTCGAAAAATGAAGAATGCTATGGAGGGCTATAGTTGTATGGAAACTCATAACTGGCAAGGTTGCAAAGGAACCATTAATGTGGGCTGGGAGCTTGAGTTGTATGGGTGGAGCATTCGTTCTCACCCCTATGTCAGCCACACCGCAACAGTTGTCGCTGGTGTTGCAATGTTGCATGATAAGAACTCTGCCAATAATGATACAGCCTTGCTGGTTATATTTTGAGAATTTGTATTTAGTTAACTTGGGTTGTAACTCTGTAATAGCTTTATTAGTAATGTAGGCTTAAACCTTATTTAGCATGTACACAATTACACAGGCAAGGACATATAATATCAAAGATATCTACGATCAAGATACCAAAAGACATACGAAGTGATTATTATTTTTCATAATTTCTCAAATATCGGTCCAAAACAAACTGTTATTGAACCTGCAACATACATTATTTCATCACACCGGAAGAGGCGGAGGTGGAGCAGGCGGAAGGTTACAGGATATACCAGCATGAAAGACGGTAAAGTCATAAGCAGTAGGACTGTAGGAAAGATAAGTGAAGCTGTAATTAGCATTAGAGGGTATATAACATATACCACCTTCATTCACATAGCATGTATCGTTTACGATTGTGAGTACTTTTGGATCTAACGGCCGATAAGGCACAAATCCAGTACAATTCAATCGGACATCAATGAATACACAATCTTTACAAGTATTGATGATTGATACTTTCCATCCTCTTGGTTGCTCATCTGTTCTGTCCTGCCTGAGTCTTATGTTCTTATACATGTTGCAGTCATCCCAATTGCTTATTCCTGTTTACAAGTATGTGCATGTTATCGATTTTTAGGGTACATATGGGGAAAAACATACACGAGTAATTAAGAAATTGAGTTAAAGTGTTAAGACTATCCTTCACTATTTGAATGTTGCAAAGAAATTTATTACGAGGTGGTAAAAAGATTTGAAAGGTTACAACTTTATAAAGCGAGTCATCCAAAAAAAAAAAAAAAAAAGGAGGTTCTTGGGGTGATAAAAGTTTTACAATGATGCAAAAAACTCAATTAATTAGACCATGTCATTTGAATGATTTGATCTAATTTTTTGTTAATGGAGAAGTTCTTTTTAATGAAATGATTATAAAATGATGGAAGTGCTCGAAAATCTTTATGGGTAAAAAATAATACAAGTTTCCGACTTATTTGAAAGCTGAAAAAAACTTGATTATAAACAATTCTAATTTAAAAAGCTAATTTCAAATTTAAAGAGAAAACTTAGATGGCATAATTTTTAAATATTAATGTTTAATTGGTAGCTAAAATAAAATCAAATAGGTAAAATGTAAGAAACATTTACAATAAAAATTAAGTTTAGTGATGCGAATAAATAACGTACCTTGATGAACAAAAGAGATAAGCAAAAGTAGAGACAGAAAATTGAGAATGGAAGCCATTTCAGTGCTTGTGGTTGTAATGTTTTTGGACAAATAAAATTTTATGTCATGAATTCAATACTTTGTATTTATAATCATAAACAAAAACTTGAATAGTTTCTTCTTTTTTGAATAGTTTCTTCTTCTTATATTTTGTCTTTTTTTTTTTTTTTTTTTTTTTGGGTTGTCCTATGTGTAACAAACTCTATGAGTTTTCTCAATTCATTGACTTTGCATGTAACAGACCCTTAATATCCTCTTCAATTAAATGACAACTCATATTATGTGAGATATAACATCTTAAAATTGATAACTCACATTGTGATATTGATACGAAATGAGGCTATGTTCAATTCAAGTTACTTAAGCAAATAATTTGTTAACTTTAGAAATGATTGGACCAAAATTAGATCACATAAGATTAGATTAGATTTGATCTTTTTATTTGTGTTTATTTAATTGTGTTTATTTAATGCTAAATATTTTTAATTCCGTAATAGAAATTATGGAAATTTCATCATTTGAAAATACACATTTATAGGAAAACTAGTTTAAATCCCGTGCCATGCACGATTTTACTAAATTTTATAGTGAATTATATTGCAACAATTATGTACCAAAAAAAATCACGAAGTATATTTTTTAAAGGAAATAAAATAGCTAGAATTTCAATTTATACTCATGCCAAAGATATCAAAATTATTGATGCAAAAGAATTAACAAATCAAATAAAATGAAAGAAATTTGTGGACTATGAGGTTTTATACTACTCCTTATAAAAATGTAAAGTTTTGATTAGTAACCGTATAATACACACACATGGATATACCCTTCGTCCCTAATTTGTTAACATACTTATTCGACACAATGTTTTATGCAAATTTATTTGATTTTATTTTACTTTGTGATAATTAGTAACCATTTTTTTTATTACATAATATATGAGTAGTACATATACATTTTTATTTATATAATAAAATTTGTTTGATTAAATTTTTTTATAGGTTATTATTGCAAATTAAACATTATTATGTTGAAGTAGAGAAGGAATAATTGTATCCCCAACAAATTATATATATTTTTTTATCGATTAGTTATAGAATTTGTTATATACACCTGGGTGTACAGTACACTCGGGGGCATTTGCTCATTTAATCAACAAATGAGCAAATAGTATTTTTACTCATTTGTTGGTTGAATGAGCAAATGACCCTTGGTGTACAATACACCCGGATGTACATAATAGGCTGTCGATTAGTTAAGATTGAGTACGTATTGTATTATTATAATTTTCTTAGTTGAAAATATTTTTGCACAAAATATTGACACATTATGATATTATTTATATGAAGAGTAGAAAATTATAGAATATATAGTTATATATGTTATTAAAATATTATCTTCTCTAATTGAAATAGACTTTATTGCCAAAAATAATAAAGTTGGAGGAAAAAAAAATACTACCTCCGTTTCATATTTTTTTGCAACTTTAGAATATTTTTTTATCTCACAAATAATACATCAAAGCTGCAAAAAATATGAAACGAAGGTAGTAGAATGATTATACATAGTCCTTGGCTAAAATACTATTCTAATAATATAATACCTTAAATATGCAAAGAAAATATTATTGTTATTGGGGTTTGACCAAAAGAAAAAGAAAAAAAAAAAGGCGGGAAAATATTTAATCAGGAGATGACACGTTTCATTCCTGATTCGCCTTTAGTATAGAGTTATAGATGATGACATCATTTTACTTTAAGAATTATTGTACAAATATGATCAAAGTTTAGTCAAATCTAAAAAATAGATCAAATTAGAAAAATTAAAATGCTTAACCTGTTCTTTTGAGCTGCTCTACTTTGCTCTACTTAAAAATAATAATTAATAATAATAATAATTAATATTTAATAATTAACTAATATTTATAGATGATAATAATTAGCATTTAATAATTATAATAATTAATATTTTATAATAATAATACTAATTAATGTATAATATTAATTGATAATAATAACTAATATTTATTGATAATAATTATTATTTTATATTATTTAACACATTTTCTAATGTTAAAAAAAGAGTAATCTAAAAAAAACCAAATAATAATAATAATAATAATAATAATAATAATAATCTGCTCTGCTCTGCCTAGAAGCTCAAAAGAACAGGGCTTTCGGGTGAACTAATAAACGTAAGAGCTGTCAATTCGAGTTATTGGATCGGGTGTAATTGATTCAGATTTAGTCAAGTATATTTCAAATTTAATTTATGCTAAATCATTGTACAAATACAAGTTAAAATAATTTAGGTTAGGTTAACCAATTGAATAGCTAACATCCACTTCTATTCCAAAAAAAAGGCTGGCATCCAGTTAATAGTTACAAATTAGTGTGAAATATCGTTTGGAAAATCTTAGTAAATTGGAAACAAATCATAAGGATAGTTTATTAATCAAATAATGATGCTTCAAAAAAAAAAAAGAATTGATAAACCCAACTTTGACTCTTTGAGGACTGTTTACTTTCAAAAGGTAGAAAATCTTCAAAATCCCATGTTTACATTATCTATTGTTACAAAATAGGAATGAATAATTATTAGGAAAAAATTGATATTTTTAAACCCAACTTTGCGCTTTTTTTTTTTTTTTTTTTTTTTGTGAACTTCATTTAATAAACCCAACTTTGACTCTTTGAGGGCTGTTTACTTTCTTTTAGGGGTGAAAGTAATACAATTTAAAACCGAAAACCGATCCAAATCGAACCGAATTAACAATTTGGTTTGGATTTTTTCGGTTTAGATCGGTTCCAAAAATCCAAAACCGAATTATTTCGGTTTGGGGCTTCAAAAAACCGAACATCGAAATTCCAAACCGAATTTTAAGCCCAGACCATTTCCCCTCCATATATAAACCTAAACCCTAATTTTCTTTCCCTCTTTTCCATTTCCTTTTTCCTTTCTTGTGAACTTTAGATCTTCGCATCTCCCTGCCTCTCTCACCAAGTCACCACCTCCCTAAATTCTCCCCCTTTTCTCACCATTCACCACCTTGCGCGAACACCACCACCTCACGACCTCCCTTTACACTTCCCTCACCACCTTGCGTGAACTATGAGTTGCGAATTCTGAGTTGCGAGTTCAGATCTTGCGAATTCTAGGTTGCGAGTTCAGATCTTGCGAGTTGCGAGTTGCGGCTCCTTCACCACCTTGCGCGAACACCTTTTGCGGCTCCTTGTGCGCGCTCCCTCACCAACACCTCCGTCACTTTCGCTCAAAGGTAACAAATCTACTCCGTTGTTATGTTTGAATTAATTCCATTGATGTTGGTTGTTTATTTTCTGGTTTTTTCCCCAATTGTGTTGGTTGTTATGTTCGAAATCTTCGAATTAATTCCATTGATTGTTGCTCTTAGTTAGTCACTTGTTTTTTAGATTATACATCATACTTTAATTTGATTGTTTTAGTTTGGTTGTTTTGTATTTTAAGCTTGGAACTTTAAGTTAGATTATATGTTTTTATGTTGTTCTGAATTTTAAGTTTGTTGTATTATATGTTGTTCTGAGGTGTTTATATGTTGTTCTGAATTTTAAGTTTGTTGTATTATATGTATTTAAGCTCTTTTACTTCTCTATATATGGCTATGCATGGTAAATCATTCAATTATTAATGCCTTAGTGTATGTACTATGCGATATGAACACTGAAGGTTTGAAGAGTTGAAGGTGTCGAAGCTGCTGCCATCATGTTGAATTTGTTGCTATGTTGAAGCAGCCATGTTGAATTTATTAATTAAATCTTGAATAAAGACTTTTATTGCATTTTTAAGACTTTTGTAATGTGAAATTTTATTCTAATGGCTGGACTTTTTTTTTTTTATTATGCTATCTCCTAATTTTGGCAAATATTAGGCTATTTTAAGGGCCAAAATAATAGGTCCAATAATAACAGGCCCAACTTTTTAGGCCCAAAACAACAGCCTAACAAAATTTCGGTTTGGATTCGTTTCTGAAAACCGAATTATTTCGGTTTGGATTGGATTGGATCCAATCCAAATTCGGTTTGGATTCGGTTCCAAAAATCCGAAACCGAAATAATTCGGTTCGGACTCGGTTTGGCCAATAATCCAAACCAAAATCCGAACTTTCACCCCTACTTTCTTTAATCCCAATGAAAAGGTTAATTTTTATTTTATTTTTATAAATGCCACTTGTTTAGAGCTAATTAGCCAAAAAATTAAATAAAAGAACAAAAAAATTAAAAAAAATCTTTTAGAAAACCCAGCCCACCCTTTCCAAGACTACCCCAGCCCCACCACCCACCGAAACCCAGCCACCCCAATCCCTCCCCGTACTGGAAAACCCACCCCTCCTCTCGCTGGCCAGCCGCCCCTCCTCCCGTCCCGTCGCCCCTCCTCCTTCCCCCTTGAACCACCACCACCACCCCTAATCCCCGTAACCATCCTCTCTCCCCTCAAAACACCCATGAAACTCCTCCCCTTACCCTTGAAAAACCTCCTAATTTTCTCGAGGGTGGGGGGAGGGGTTTCGTGGGTGTTTGGAGGGGTGGGCCGTGGAGGACTTTCGTGGGTGTTTCGAGGGGAGAGAAGGGGGGAGTTACGGGGACTGGGGGTGGTGGTTCAAGCGGGAAGGGGGAGGGGCGACGGGATGGGAGGAGGGGGTGGGTTTTGCGATACGAGAGGGGATTGGGGTGTTGGGATTCCGGTGGGCGATGGGGAAGGGGGGAGGTGCTGGGCGGGGGGTTACAGTTTTTTTTTTTTTTTTTTTTTTTCTGGACCAATTACAACTTGACACATGTTACATAACTTGTGATAACAGGTCATTGATTTTTATTGACCGGTTTGGGATTGAAGAAAGTAAACAACCTCTAAAGTTGGGATTATTCCAAAATAATTCAAATTTGGGAATATTAAAAGAAAATGGAGCAAAGTTGGGATAATTAATATCAATTTTTCCTAATTATTATGACCGTGGGCTAACAAAAGGCCATCCCGAAGAAAATGGCTTCTGGTTAAAAAGACGAGCAAGTCCCTACATCATACTACCAAGTATGAAGTATATTTTATGCTAGCTATATGGTTTCCCATATGATCCCTAATAACTAATCCTGCAATAGCAACATTATTTATAGAAGAACCATCAATTAATTAACTTTTAAAGTAGATTTCCTGAGACTAGAAGAAAAAGAGCAATTTAAAAGATAATTGTTGTTTAGTTTCATAGTGAGAATACATAGGGGATAAATAGTACAAATATCAAGTTGATGATGAGCAAGATTGGCTCTAGAGTGAAGACTATAATGCAACATTAACCATATGAAAATCTTTATTATTTTGGGAGGGACATCTAGTTTCCTAATCCAATAAAATTTCCATTTAGAATTTAGAGAGATAATACCATGGGCAAGCCAAGTAGCAGATTTAACTATAAATTGATCTAACCAAAAAAAAAAAAAAAAAACCCCTAAAGTTATCTGTAATTGGAGAAGAAGAGAGGGAAAAAACCTCAAATAATATTAACCAAATATGAAGGAAGAAACTTGGAAAGTTTCACATTACATTCCAAGAGTTATCTTCTTGTATAAAATAGTTACAATTAAGTTAATATTTTGATCTAGGATCCATTGACGTTAGTATCGGCACACCAAATATCAACACAAAAACAGAAAATTAACTATAAATCATTACCAATTTTCCACCAAAGGCTTTATTTGTAATTTTTTTTACATATTCAAGAGTCTTTGGTTTGAGGAGTGCATTCTAAAAATGTAATATGATGAAATATAAAGTGTATTTGGTTGTAACAAATTGTACCTTTAAATTGGAATGATCACAAAGGATTTCCCATTCTAATTTTGCCTACAAAGCAGAATTAATTGCTTTTGTTTTACATAAGGCCAAATTAAACCTCCTTAATTGGTTTTTAGGCTGAAAGATGTGAAACCAGGGAAAGCCTTTTATATTGACAATTGATTGCAAAAAAAAAAATTCTTTTTAATTTGATTTGAAATAGTAGTCACAAAACCTAATAGTCTAGTCGTAGACGTAGTTTAAGATCGAAGGAATAACTTCTAGATGACGTTGTACCAATAATGACTTTCCATTGTGTGTCTTGTGTGTGTGACGGTTGGGAGCTAGTCTCCTTTATCTCCTTGTATAGTAATCAAAAAAAAAAAAGGAAAAAAAAATATCCAGCTTTAGAAACCAGGTTTGGTGAGCAGGTTTCAATTTTTTTGTTCGGCTTTTTTTTTCAAATGTTGAAAATTTTATTTGTTATATCTACTTGAATTGAGGAATACTTCCGAATAACAGTCAAAAAATATTTATGGGTCATATGAAAGTAAGTAGCGAGTTAGCATTATTTCTTACATATGGACTTTAAAGGATAGTTAAATAAAATTTCATACTACGTATGTTTGTATAGATATAATTTGCATGTATGCTGTGTAATACTTCTTATGTGCTTAACTTGCAACAATGACCCTACGTGGATCTAAATTTGAGGTAGTTTCAGTCTAAGTTGATGCCATTTTCCATTCAAATTACTAGTTACTACGTTAGTATGTTAAATGAACTAATAAAATTAGAGCCAAACCTATTCAGTTAGATGTCACTTGTTCTTCCAATTTTCCAAGGTCAATCGAGCATTGAATATGTAATATGTAGTCTTTTTTTATTATTCAAATTGGGAAGAAAGGGCATATATAATTTAGACACTAAATTTTTATATTGTAGGTAAGTGATGTGTTAATGTCACCTTTACTGATAATTAAATTATAAAGTTAAGTTTTAATCGCCCGTGTAACTTTTGAATTCCCTATCTAGGTTAGCCTTTCCCATATGAGCAATAAGCATTATAAACCACTATAAAGTGAAGATAATAAAACGCAATGACAATATATAACTTGCACTGTAGCATGCATATGCATCAATATAAGCACACCAATATGGATGTTGCCTCTGTTCAAAATAAGAAAGCAAAAATGCTGAAATTTACTAAAGAAAATAATGTTGCATTCTTACTCAATCGATAACAATGAAATTGCCTTTATATATAGGCTTAATAAAACTAACAAAATCGAAATGTAGCCCATTAATTCCTTGCTTCATAGAAAACTAAACCCACTAACAAAGATGACTAAACAAAGCACTAAACCCACAACTTATTAAAAAATAGCAACTCAATATAGAAAAGTTAGGAATGTTCCATTACTTTGAAGCATATAATTTAACAGCCTCATATGGGACTTGTTGTACCTGGACACCGGGAAAACTAAAATCGCATACTAAAATTGCATGACAATAGGCTAATAAATCGTTGGATAATTAAAGGAGTATATTTTGGATCTAATTGACGAATTGGCACAAATCCAATAGACTTCAATTTGATATCAAAGAATGAACAATCTTTACAACTATTGTGGTGCTAGTGTTGCATGGTTTGCCGTCAAAAATAAACCACCCAAAAAATATAACAACTAAACAATGTTGTTCTTACAGTAAAAACTCATGATCTCATTGCAAAATTCATCGTCCAAGATTATTGCTAGATCGAGCACACAACGTGCTTAGTCTAAAATAGATACGTAGTACAAAATTTCGCCGTGTGGCTGATTTGAGAGATGGTGATAGACCACTTTGTGTATAAGCTTTCCTTGGCTTAGAAGAAATGCAAACCATATAAAAAAGAAACACCAACTATGTAGTAGCTTCTCAAGTTTGGTGCACCACATAAAATGTTGCTGTCGATTTCTTCACTTTATTTGGTGTGTGTGACAACACAAGCCTTAAACTTTAAGGTAAATAATTACTTCAATTAACATGTTATAATGTCATTTTATAAATGTTACGTACCAAACCTTTAAGTACTATATATATTTGGGTTCTTCATCTCTACTACATTACCATCTCCAATTGTTTTTTCTTATAGTTTTCGGAATTTCAACAAAATATTCACTAAATTTAAGAAATGGCATGCCAATTAGCTACAGTTCGATCAATGATGTTAGCACTAGTAATGGTGGCCTTATACTTTGTTACCGTTACAGGTCAAGAAACCGGGCTTTCCCCACTGCCTGCCGCGGTTGCTGGAGATGGTGTTACATTGCCGGTTTCTGGAACATTGATGGTCTCATCTGTGTTGATCTCTATGATTGCATTTTTGTTAAACTGAATGTATTTTTGTCACTGGATTATGGCTTTGTGTATTTCTTTACGTGATTTTCCTATATGTTTCTATAATGGTCACTTTAGTCCAATATACATACATTATTCTTGGTTTTTTTTTTTATTGTATTTTATTAGTTTACTATGTATTCTACTGATAATTTGTGGGAATTATATTGACATTTAATGTTTTGTATATTAATTGTTGGTTTACATGAATAATAAGGCTGCCTTGTAGTTGATTGGGAATGAATTTTGGTGTTCAATGTAGTCCTTGGACTTTTTTGTTTGCTTCATATAAAAGCAATGTACTACAACGTCTACAAGACTACAAGTGTATAGCCCAAATGAGCTACTTCTCTTATTATCAATTGATTTTAGGATGAGCTCTAATTAGTGGACTTCTTTCTCTCGTGTTCTCCCCCACTTGTTATAACAAACTAGTATTATTTAATATCACCTTCGATATAACATGTAGGCAGAGAAATAATTCATGGAGTTTGGCCCGGCCCAAAGATAATCGGGCGAAATGTAATTACAAAATTGGGCCTTCGATCCATATTTCTGAAGAGATAACTATTATTTAGAAAATTAAATAAAATAAAATTATTGTTAAACAAAAATTGAACTTGAGCATCTCAACTTTCCCTAAACTTAATTAACTTATTTGAACTAATATGGCATGAACTTTTACTAAAATGAGTGAAAATACTGACTACTGAGCAAACATGAACTACTAAGTTTAGCAAATATCCTTTATTCTACTCTTTCCGTCCTCGAATGATTGTCTTATTTGGTGAAAAATCACGGGAATTAAGGTGAAGAAGATGGAGTAATAAAATGGGAAAGAGAAATTCTTAATTATTTAAAAAAAAATGAGAGGGAGAGAGAGAAAGTCACTTTATGGGTAAAATATTAATTTAGTCAAAAGTGGGCACAACTTTTATTGCAAATGTGAGGGTATAATAGGAATAGCATATAATAAGGACAAAAAATGAGGATAAAGCAGTCATTTTAGGGTCCCAAAATTAGTACAAATGTGAAATTGGTAGAACATATAGGGTTATAAAAAATGTCAAATGAGACAAACATTTGGGGACGAAAGGAGTATTGAAAATGAGGAGTGCATTCGATAAAGACTAGCTAAGAAAAACATAGCCTAAATATTTACACATAAAAATGTAGAATAGTGTAATTCTCCTTAGCAGGGCCGACTATTAGGCTTTGCAAACAACCCAATAGCACAGGGCCTCACAATTTTTGTGGCTCCAGAAGTCTGACAAAGTAGATCGCTATAATTATAAATCAACGCCAATAAAAATATGATGTTGAACCTGGCATAGTTGGTATAAAGATCTTTGACGGGCAGGGATCGAATCCCGCTGCCTGTACAGAAATTCCCAAAAAATAACTCAGCTTCCCCAAGTCAGACATGGAGAATTCGGACTTAAGAAGACCAATAATATCACACTTGAGTTTTTCTAAGGAAGCTGTAAGAATAATGTCATCGACATAAAGCAAGAGATATGCAACATTAGCACCATGTCGCAAAATAAAGAGGGAATTATCACTTTTTCAGCATACAAAACCAATCTTCAAGAGATAATTAGCAAATCGTTGATACCAAGCCTGGGGGGGCTTGTTTAAGACCATAAAGAGATTTGCGGAGCCGACAAACATGAGCAGGGGCATCAAGATTTACAAATCCTGGGGGTTGATGCATAAATACTGTTTCCTTGAGGTCACCATGAAAAAAGGCATTTTTGACATCTAACTGATGAATAGGCCAATCTCTACCCACAACAATACTCAACACAGTCCAAATAGTAGCCGGCTTCACCACGGGACTAAAAGTCTCATCACAATCAACAACAACCTGTTGAGACTTGCCATTGACAACAAGTCTCACCTTATGTCTCTTCAAATCACCATTTTTCCTGTACTTATGTTTAAATAACCACATACAACGAATAATGTTCACCCCTTTCGGCCTTGGAATAAGATCTCAAGTTTGTTGTTTAGTAAGAGCATTAAATTCCTCATTCATGGCAATATTCCAATTATGGTCAAGCATGACTAATTCCATATTTTTGGGTAAAGGAGAAATAGCTTGAACTGTAATATATGCTTGATATTTCAGGTTTGGCTTGAAAATGCCACTCTTGGCACGTGTGGCCATCGAGTGAGTGGATTGGAGTGTTTGCCTTGAATGAGTGGGATGGACTGGGCTTCGATGGCAATGATCCAAATTGGATCAATGGGGATGAATTGGAGGGAGTGGCGTGAGTAATTGGTGAAAGAGGTGGGCTGGTCAGTGGAGTCCGCAAGGGGGTTGCGGATGGGCTTGAAGTACCGCAGCCCACCTGCGGAGTCTTCTGGTTGGGTGTGTGTTGAGTGGGAGAAAGGGGAGTTGGAGATTGTGGGGCCTGTGTGTTTAGTGGGGCAATGATGGGAGTTGGGCCAGCAATGCCGTTGGGTTGCATCAACATGGGGTTAATGGCAGGAGTGTTATGATCTAAGAAATCATAATCAATTTCTCTAAATTTTCGTATATTTGAGAATGGGAATATGTCCTCAACGAAAGTCACATTTCTAGAGATATTTGTTTTGTTGGAAGACAAAACGAAACACAAATAACCCCGATGATTAGATGGAAACCCCAAAAAGACCCAAGGTTTAGACCTTGGAGCAAGTTTATGTGGTGCAATAACACTCATGTTTGGGTAGCAAAGACAACCAAAGATACGAAGATGATCATATGTGGATGCTCTACGATACAAAACTTTGGTTGGAGTCTTGTTTTGTATGGTTGTAGAAGGTAGAATGTTGAGAATGTAAGCAACAATATTTATTGAATAAACCTAAAATGAAGGGGGAAGAGAGGCATGAAAGAGTATAGTACGAGACATATTGTAATAGTGCGAATAATTCTTTCGGTTTTGCCGTTTTCATAAGAAGTCTTTGGGCAAGAAAAGCGAAAGACCATGCCATTAGTCGCACAAAATTTGTGAAATGGAGAATTATCAAATTCGCGGCCATTGTCACTTTGAAAGGTTTTAATATCCCTTTCGAATTGAGTTTTAACATATGCTTGAAAATTTAGAAAAATATCATAGACTTGTATTTGTGACCCAATTTGCTAAAAATATCAAATTCGCGGCCATGTCTCCTTTTTAACATATGCTCGAAAATTTTGAAAAATAGGAAACACCCAAATAAAATGAGAGAAATCATCAAGCAACACTAGATAGTATTTGTGACCCAATTTGCTAGAAATAGGAGATGTTCATAGATCCGCATGAACAATATCAAACGGTGAAAAAGTGATAGAAGTAGAGGGCTTAAAAGGAAGTCGTACATGTTTTCCTAATGGACAAGAATAGCAAAAATGAGTACTATTTCTCTTATTACAACAAATTAAATTGTTTTTCCTAAGAAAATCAAAAACAGGATCGTCGGGGTGTCCAAGTCTATGATGCCAAGTTGAAGGAGAAATTGCAACTAGAGATAGATGACTATTGCCATACGTAGCGGAAGATGTTGAGAATGGATATAAGTCCCCCACACTATTACACCTCGCTAGAGTTGTCCCCGAATGAAGGTCCTTCACAGAAAAATCAAGAGGGTCAAACTCAATAGACACAGAATTATCACAAGCAAATTTTCTAATAGAAATTAAATTTTTAATTATTTTAGGAACATAGAGGACATTCTTGAGATGGAAGGGTGGATTAGGTGAGGGGGTGGTAGAATTGCCATAACCCGAAATCGGAATACGTTTGCCATCACCAACAACAATATATTTAGGAATGCTCAAATTAAACAGTTTAGAAATATTACTCGAAGCACGAGTCGTGTGGGAAGTGGCCCCTGTGTCCATGTACCATCCGTTGTCCGGCGGTTGAAGACTCATGGAACTATATGCTTTTCCCAAATCCGTAGGTGACATGAGTGGACCGTAACCCTGCTGGGTCGGATTTGCATAGTAGGCCTGTTGGGATAGACGGCCCAAAACTGTAATGCTCCATATTTTTATAATATTTTTATATATATAAATTATTTACTTTATTTATTTTTATAAATCAAATAATTCATTTCATTTAAAAAGAAATTAATTATTTATATATTATGTAAGTGTGTATAAAATAATATGAGTCACTAATTGAGGCAATAAAAGTGTTTTGAATTGGGTCATTCTTATTTAAATGGTTGGATCAACTTGTTGGGAAATTGAGGACACTTAAGAGCCCAACAAGTTGGCCCCAAAGGAAAAGTTAAGGGGGAGTAGGATTTAGTAATGACAATCTTATAATTATGAGTTTTTGTTTTAGAAGGGGAGTATAAATACTTCAAACCCCAAAAATTTTCTCTTTATTTTCTCTCTCCTTTTTCTCTTTCTTTTTCCTCTCTTTTTCTCTCTTTTCCCACGCCTCTCTCTCCCTCTTCTCCTCCCCTCACGGCCGACAGCCACCAGCCACCAGCGCCACCACCAGCCACCGGTGACCACCAGCAGCAGTCGGCAATCACCGCCGGCCACCCTCCTTCTCTCTCCTTTTTGATTTTGGTTCGGTATTGCTATTAAAAAAAAATTCTTTTCTCTTCCTAATTTAATTCTAGTTGTTTTTGTTAATTTAAAGTATGATTTTTATTATGTTTTGGTATTGATTTTGGATATTTGATGTTGTTAAATTATTCCTATAATTTTCAGATTTTTATTTAATAAAAAACCCTACTTTATAAACCCTAGAATTTGTGAATTTATTGTTTATGGTTAGGGTTTGATCCTAGGTTGTTGTTGTTCAATTAATGGTTTAAACATGTTTTTTTTAATAAGTTTAAAGCCCTCAAATTAATGCTGGAATCTAATTATACTCACTACTTTTTAATTATTGTGTTAGGGTTTGATTACCCATAAAAGGGGAAAAGGTTTTAATGATTTAAATATTATTTCCTAGTTTATTAGTGATGTTTTTTAGTAAATAAGTGTGCTGGAATTTTATTTAAGTCATAAAAACTAAGTCTTTTTGAAAGGATTTAAAGTACCCACTTAAAGAAAATGTTTTATGGCTTTTATGTCATTAAATTGGGATAATTAGTAAGGTTTAAAGTGTATTATAGTTGCTGGAAAAATTTGCAGAATAGTGGATTAATTATAGTTATGTATTCTTATTTGTAGAAAGGTTCGAGCTAGGTGATTTTAGCGAGTGTGGCCAAGTTTAGGCATTATTAAGGTACGTATGTGCACAAGAATATTTGTGTATGCGTAGTATCATGCTAGGATTGTAAAGTATGATTTAAGTGATGAATTAGTAGTATGTTTGGTTGATTATATGCTTGGAATTGATGTTGGATGAGCACGAATTGTTATGCAAGCATGTGAATATGTTATTTGAGGCATGATACAAGTTGAATATGTATGAATCATGGAAGTATGTTTTATTTTCAAGTATCAAGGAAGCATGAATTTAATAAGCAAGGCTTATGTATGTTTAAAGGAGCTAAAATTAGAATTATTGAGTGTGATTCATGAATTTATTTCTCACCCATTTATTATTGGTGTTGAGTCAAGAAGTTAATTTATTTATTTACTCGCTCGTGTAAGTTGAGTTCGAGTCAAGGAAGTTTAGTAGTGCATTTTATGCACCAAGGTAGTAATCGTGCAATTTTGTGCACAAAACTAGGCAAGGAACCTTAATTAAAATAAATAGTATGTGCTCACTAATTAATTCAAGAATGAATTAGAAGTATGTGTTGATTGTTGTCATGTTTATTCTTGATTGATTGGTTGGAGTCATCACAAGTTAAATTGGTAAATCACGTAAAGTGTAAGAGGATACACATCAAAACTCTTGAAACGTATATATACCTGAAGTATGAACATATGGGGGGAGTTATGGGGTTTTATATTTAACCATAGCCTTTACAGGGGTACAAGGCGTTGCACTTTCTTTTATTATTAATATGCTGGAATTCCGTCACAAGTGTGACATAGTAGATGTCAATTGGGGTAGCTCCCTAATTGGAAGCTCCATGTTTCATGGGATATTTTTCTGGGAAGGAAACCCGTTCGATGCGTAATCCAAAATTATTATTTAATAATTAATATTGCTAGTTATGAGTCAAAGGTAAGTTGACTTGTGATTGTATGTCGAGCATATTTTAAATTATTTTATTTTGATGCTAGGATATTCATGTTAGTGTGGTACATATGTACTCACCTTTTACTGATTCATACTTTTGTGTTTGTGTTTGGTTTTCCTTTGGTTGGCCTTACTATAACCCATTTATATGGTGAGTAGAGAGTTGAAATAAAGAGGAAGTAACAAGTACTTGAAGCATGAAAAGCATGATGGGAAAGAGTGCAGAAAGTTACTTGTTATGTTTCTTAGTTTTGATATTTTGAATTATTGGTTATTGTTTATGGACTAGCAATATTATGTTTATTTTAATTGGTTTTTTAAAAAAGGGCCATGTTTGAATTGGTTCCAACTTATGAATGTTTTATTCCACTTTTGTTTTGAAGTTGTAAACTTAAGTTTTACTTTGAAAGTTGGTTTTTATTTTTAGACTTTCGCTGTGTGACTTTGAAAATTAGCCTTAGTCGTTATCACGGTGGTGGTAATATTTTGGTTATTTCCTAAAAACGGTTTTATTTAAAGAAAATGAGTATTTTTAAAAGAAAGAAATTTCCAGGGTATTACAAAAACCAAAGGAGCAGACCTTGATTTGGGCAATGGGAAATAGGCAGGGTGGTGAAGCCCACTGCCCGGTCTGCTACTGCTAGTGTGCTTGGGCTCCCTACTGAGGGGCCTGTTGCTGGGCCTGCCACTGTTGTGGTCCAGACGAATTTTGTTGCTGCTGTTGGTTATTGTTGTTGTTACCACGACCTTTTCCACGACCTTTAGGCTTACTGGTGTTCCCACGACCTCGTCCTCAACCTCAGCCGCCGCCACCACCACCACGCTGATCAGCCGCAAATTGCTGGTTGTTCTGTGATGGTGCTGACGCGGATTGGGCTTCAAAGGATTGGGCCACTAGGGCTTGTTGGCCCGATTCCTCTTGCTTCTTTTGCCGTGTTTCTTCTAGGAGAAACATGGAGCGTGCCTTGTTGAAGCTTGGAGTAGGTTCGGTTTGGGAGACGATAGCCGCCACGGTGTCATATTCACCCTTGGTGAAACCTGCAATGAGTTGCATAACCATCTTACAATCGGAGACCGGACAATCAACGTTAGCAAGTTGATCCACAAGGAACTTGATTTGCTTACAATAATCTGACATATTAGCATAGTGTTCAAGTTTTGTATTTGCAAACTGTTCCTCTAAATAAACTGCCCTAGTATGCTTATTATCATGAAAAATCTCCTCAAGCCAGGTCCATAACTCTAAAGCCGAGGCACCCGGTTTCATGATTGTATGAGCAAGGTCTCTTGAAATGGTTCCATAGATCCATTGTTTCACAATAGCATCCAATCTCTTCCATGTATGTAGCATCATCAATCTCTGTCGGCCTTGAAACAATAGCATTGATGTGGTCGAGAACGTTAAACGCACAAGCTTGGATTTGAAAAAGTTCAATCCAAGTAGCATATTGAGCATCCTCATGATCAAGAGTAACACTCATGAGGTTTTTGATGTTTGATACGGCAAAAGTCGGATGGAAGGTATTGTTTGAGCTGAGGGAGGTGAAGGAGGGGGAGTATCATCACCGACCATGGTGGAGGTTGAATGAGGTTGGCCAAGAGTGAAGGTGGACAACTAGAGGAAGGCCTAGGATCGGTTTTAGGGTTTGAAAGAGAGAAAAGAGAGAAAAACCCTAAGCTGAATCTGATACCATGTAGAATAGTGTAATTCTCCTTAGTTGGAGCATTCTCATTAATCAATATATATAAGTATTTATAAACCTAATTATGAGAACTCTAATTACACAAGATATATCTTTACAGAATATTAACAAGATAATATTAACCTATAATCTATCAACGAATATCCTCCATCCGATTTATTTTACTTGCAACACTTTTATGTTCTTTTTGCTTACTCTACTCTGACCATAGTAAAAGAAATATATAGTCATTTGAGATCTTATTAAATTCACTTTAATTTATTTTTTTAACACCACACTTTAATTTATATTTAATAATATCGATTTTTTTAATATAATTTTTATCTACTGATAATTAAAGATATTAGCTTAGTGCTTAAAATAACTTACGGAGTATTAACAAATGTAAAATAAGAAGTGTTGCAAGGTAATAAAAAAGTAATACCATTGGAAACTCTTTAGGTTATACTGAAAATCTGGTTGAACACGATTCCAGACTAAAGGTGTAGTTCCTAGACTAAAGATGTAGGAGATCCATAATGTAAAAGGACATAAAGTATAAAGGTAACCATATGACCCTTAAAAAAATTACCTTTGAAAAATCCCATAAGAATAATACAAAGTATTAAAATAATTGAGATATGTTAGAACTTAAAAGTCACCTTAAATTTTGTTAACAGTTGTCCTACTATAGAGTAGAGGTTAAAAAACTTCACCCGACCAACTTGAAAAAAATCTGATTAGATTTTAACTCAAATGGACTTTATAATTTAACATGCTCAAGTTTAATATTAGATCCGATTTAACTTCAAAGCCTAATCTGAATATCCGATTTAACACCTCTCTTCTTCTTCTTTGAATTAACACCTCTAAAGTGGTCTAAGTATGGGCACATTATACAAAAAATTGTCGTACACCCGAGGGCTGATACGCACAAAATTTGTAGATTCTTAACGTAATATGGAAAATTGAAGCGGGACTTTATCTTTGGGCCAAAATAAGAATTACTGTAATACGTTCCATATGGTTATGAAAATGGGCCTAACCCAATACGTTTTAACACACATTTTCTTGAATTTTTCCTTAGAACCCAATTAGTCATGTTACTCCCTAAGCCCAATACTTACATATCACAAATTCACAATTCTCAAATACTTCGTATACTTAATCATCTTTCCTTTTCCACGTTTCAGGTTACAAGACTTGCAACGTTCCCTTTTTTTTTTTTATTTTTTTTTTCTTCCAACAAGTATAATTTTATATTAGTAAAAAAATATAAAAAATTAATATTTTGAAAGTATAGATCCCGTGAAACACAATAAGGTTTCACAAGATTATATTTGTACTTAAGTATAAACATTAAAAATAATCAATATTAAAACGTGTGAATAATGTAAAAGCTAAAATGTCGTTAATAAAACATTGGAAGTACATTTCAACACCCAAAGTTGTATTGATAACTTCTTAGACATACAGATTCACGTGTTCCACACAAACTAGTTTGATTTGAAAATTATTCTTATGCAAAAGAGCTACATCTTTATGTTAAAAGATGAAACAAGACTTTTATGGAGACGAAAGTCCAACACTAATATGTTTGGCCAATCAATCTATTTCATCGTGACATTCGTTTTTTTAATTCCTATATCTCTCACCTCTTTTACCATGTTAGAATTTTAAAAAAAATTGTCAATTACAACTAGTAAAAATACCCAGTTTAAGGGTTACAATCATCAAAGTTTTTCTTGTTTGCAAATTACAACAAAAAAGTCACCAAACATTTTAAGCTTCAACCAAAATCCGATATTGGACCACTATTATCGGAATATGACGTCATTAATCATTTATTGATATAAAAAATAACTCCCCAACCAATACTAGCTTGGAATCATTTATTAATATAATAACCTTATACTTTGGTAAAAGTGACTAAAAATCGATTTTTGGTTGTAATTTAAAATGATTAGTGATTTTTTGGTTGTAAATTACAAATATAAACTTCAATGGTGGTAACATGCATAATGGATACTTTTGTCGGAAGATTACAATTACAATTTACAAGATTTCGGCTAAGATGTGAACACAATTATGAGAACATGTAAACACGATAAAAATGGAAAACGCCAAATGGATCCGCGTTTCATGAATTAG
Organism: Chenopodium quinoa; assembly: GCF_001683475.1. Classification (NCBI taxonomy): domain Eukaryota; kingdom Viridiplantae; phylum Streptophyta; class Magnoliopsida; order Caryophyllales; family Amaranthaceae; genus Chenopodium; species Chenopodium quinoa. The sequence continues at coordinate 553,992 of NW_018744996.1, read as the reverse complement.
CCCACCTAAGCCATTACACATACAAACCTAACCAAAACACAATCTCCGCAGCTGGTCTTACGCGGTTTTAACCTTTAACGACCGACCGTTTCTTCATATTCATAGCCGTTTGAGTAACGCTTTTGTCATTACATCTTACACGTGGGCCATTTTACAACGTGCTATACCATCATTACTAATAGTCTAATACACGCCGCCCAATTTTGCCTGAGCTTTAATCCTAAATTTTTTAATTTCTTCCAGAACATTTCCAGTATTATTTTTATAATTTCATGATATTTTTCCAGTACATTTCTATCTTTATTTTTTATTTTTGATGACGTTTTTCCAGAACATTATTGACTGTCACACCCCATGTTATTTCACAACAGACTAAATCATAAGCTAACCAATTATTTCCTGATTCTCTAAATCTTCCTTTCCTTTTCCACTACGTGTCACTATCTCACTGGCTTGTGAGTCTATTAATAAAGGACCCACACACTCCTATTTTCCCTATAAATACTCTTTAACGTTCTCATTATTTCTTCATCTTTTCAAGTATCAATTCTCTCAAACTCTAAACACAAGTAAAAGAGTATTTTCTTGCATACACTTTTACGCAGGCAATGAACTCATTTACCTTCTTTGTTGCCATCATCTTCGCCATCGTTGCGTCGATTAATGCTCAAGAGATGGCACCAGCACCGGCCCCCGATGCCGCTACCGGAGCAGGATTCTCTCTTTCTACTTCTACTGCCGTCGTTGGATTGTCTCTACTCTTCTCAGTTGTCTCTTTGATCTTCAAGCATTAAGAGATGCAATTTAGTTTTTTTTTTTTTTTTTGGAGTGTATATTTATACTTAGTATTTAATTTTGATTGGTACGATTATTTTATTTGTACCACATTTGTTATTCGTTTGGTATCAATTCTGAATAAAAATCATTCATTGGTTTGTTTTATAACTTTTTGTTAAGTGTTTCATTTATTCATTCATATTATATTTGGACAATTGCTTCGCGTCAATTAATTTATAATTTAGAATTTGTCAAAAAATTAGTATAAATCGCCGTCTGTGGGGATCGAACCCACGACCACGTGGTTAAAAGCCACGCGCTCTACCACTGAGCTAAGAAGGCATTCTGTTTATTAATCACCTGAAGTGTCTTATATTTTTAAGCAAAATATGCCATAACAGTTTCTACCAACTCTATTCCTTAATACTTACGTATAAGTTGAAGTTATATTATCCAAATTAATTTATGTATTGTTAGAAATTATCATCAGTAAGTTATATATATATATTTTTATTTTTGTTATTTTGTGGTAACCTTTAAATAATTTTAGCAAGTTTAGGTTTTTCCATGTATTTTGTAAAAAAGTAATGGAGTAAGGTGAAAAGTTGATAAATGATAATTGAGTACCCGAGTATATAGTACAAGTATGATTTATAAAAGTATAGTTATTTTAGAACTTATTTATATTTTTACGTCGGAATGAAATTTAATTACGGAACTATTATTCACGTAGGCTCAGATAAGGTTTTTTTTTTTTTTTTTCCAGAGTAATTTTACCCTTTATAAATTGCTACTCCGTATCTTTACTTGGAGTACTAAAGACAAACTGCTACCTTAAGTAGCGGTTTTAGATTATAACCGCTACCTAAGGTAGCGGTTTGTCTCTAAAGAAAATATTACCCCAAATGTATTACCGAGCCTACGTGGACTGTATTTTCGTAAATAAGTTTCATTCCAACGCAAAATCGTAATAAGTTTTTTAAAAGATATATTTTTGTAAATCATCCCAAGTATATACCAATAGCAATAAATGATATTTGACTTAAAATAAGAAAAAATAGCTAGCATATCCAAGCTAAGGGCAGGGCTAAACACTATCTAATACCGTCATAATTAAATACTACTTCCATATCCTTCGTTTCTTTTTAGTTGACACGTTTTTTTAGTCACGTTTGTCAATGCACAAATTCAACCGTTAATATCTTTAATTACCAATAAGCAAAAGTTATACAAAGTTGATAATTTGAACATATATACCGTGACAAATCTAACAAGACCGACCCCACATGACTATATTTTTCATTACGTATAAATCACATAATACAGTAAAAAACGTGTCAACTCAAAAAAAAAAAAAAAGGGAGGTAGTATCTAATCTCGTATATTTATACTCGTCCCCTCATATTATAATATCTTACTCCATATTACTTATTTGATTTTCCAACAAACAATTTTGATCATTAAATCAAACATAATTAATTTTTTTGTGTTTTTGTTTATCAAATACAAGTATATAGTATAGTACCAAAATAAGATCGATAATGACGCAAAAGTCGAACAAAGCTGTCAAGAGATGAAATTTTTTTTACAGTAAGGTTTTTAAAATCAACTGGATTCGTCACAACTCAAATGTACGCATAATCGATGGTTCTAATTTAAATTTTTTTTAACAATAAGATTAATGAATTCTAATACATAAAAAATTTAAATTCCTTTTTTAAAAGGTACATGCTCGATTCTTTGATTTAAGTTCGTTAAGATCCTGTTTAGGAAATTCCATTTGGTTTGAATTTGAGAAACAACGATCAGGTTTACCGATTAGGCTCGAACAACCAAAATTCTTATTTACAAGTCAAGCTAAGATCAAGGATTCAAGGTTTGTTCGAGCTCAAATTCAAGCTAGCTTGAAAAACAAGGAGGGAAAAAAAAATGGGACTTAATAATAGGAATCTAGTTGTTACATTAACAAATAAATTTATTAGGTAGTTTAAGATAATTTTTGTTATTAAATGTGTTAGTGTTTTTAATTGAAAAGCATAAAAGATGGTTGTTGGCAAAAATATTTAAAAATTCTAAATAATCTGTCATGAATGCAATGATCCTCGACTAGGATTCCATGTACCTGCTAACGATATTCTGGCAAAACTTATGGCATTTAACTGTCAGATTGACAAATGCAAATAATAATGTTTGATGCTTATGTTTTCTAATAAAGATGTAATATATTTGGTGGCCGAGAATCAAATCTATGGCCGAATTATACCCATTATTGCAACTAGATTAATTATTGTAAGTTGATTAATTGAAGGTGTCTTGTTTGATGACATGTTACATAAAAATTTGAAGGGGAAATGATTATGAAGTGAGAGAAGACGACCTATATTTTAACAATTAAAAAATTCTAATTTATATATTTAGAATGAAGTTGTGTTAGCAGGCGTGACAGTTTAATTTACTATTTGAGATATGGAAGTAAAACTATCTATTTCCCGTATCACCTGATAATTTAATGTTATTCTATATTTGCAATTATATCACCCACACGCTATTCAAAATCAATTGTGATTTCAATCAATTCCAATGTTTGGATAATTTTGAATTTAAATTTTATCAGACGCTCAATCTTACTCACCCTGTTCCTTCCACCACTACCTGTAAAATGACTCATAAATAATGTATGGATCTTGCCAACAAACGTTCCAGAGCGTTAGATAAGCATTTAAAACACTTCCTAAAATGTGTTGGCGGGAATGTATGTCAAAATCACCCATCGATCGGTGTAATTAATGTTCATTTATATTTCTAATTTTAGATGTCTTATCCAACACCCCGGAGCATTCGTTAGCTTTTGTCATAATAATGTATATCCCTTTTAATTATGTAGTATTATGATAACTTTAAAATTCTTACTTCCTCCATTTCTTATAAAATACTTGTAAAATAACTTGGCTAGCATATATGCCAAATAATAATAATGACCATCAATTTATTCAAATTTACTATGATATAAAATTTATGAGGGAGTACACAAGATTAATTTTATTTTATTTTATTTAAAAAAAAAAAAAAAAAAAAAAAAAAAAAAAAAAAAACCTATTAGATGTAAGAAAAGTAGAAAACTAGTATTCTCTATGTACCCTTTAATTTATAATACGAGAACTTAATTAGTCGTATCTGAAACTAATGTATTACTTACCCATTTTGTATCTATACTCGATTTCGTACACATTATTGTGCAACTTGATAAAAGTCTCATTTACCTTGTTACTTTGTTAGAGATGATTGAGGGAGTACAAAAAACATTTAAAAAAATCGGATGTTCAATAAAATGTTGTACAACCGCTTTAAAGTTACCTTAAAATAAGCAAAAATTACCGTATAATGAATGAAAGTTACCCTGATATAATAAAAGTTATTTAAGCTTTAAGGATAAGGTTACTCTAAATTCAACAAAAGTTACCTCAATGTACAGTAATACAGTAATATTAATATTACTATAAATTAGATGTATACAAAAGATTTTTTTAAAAAATTTAGCGGTAAGAATCTCTAAATTTCTAAACTAGTCCACTAAACTAAGGAATTAAAGCAATAACGACTAACTCAAGCAACCCAATTAGAATAGCGCGTATGTCAGGCTTTAAGTTAACGACTATGTCGATATAGTCGACATCGACATAGACGTTAAACTTATACTAATTTTACACTTGTTCAACATGCCATGGTTCTATCACATTTTCCGGCGCACCAACCCATAAATTAAGTTGCCAGTTTATCATTAACTGTCTTATACTGCACATACAAATACATGTGCTTTCCTTTTCCACCAAATATCTTCTCCACCCCCTTTACAACCTTATACCGTTGTCTTTGACCCTACTTCTTAAACTCCTATAAATACCCCCAAATATTTTCATAACTCATTCATCAACTCAACATAGCATAAACCAACTCTTACAACTTCTATAACATTCTTATTCTTTTCCTATATCTTTCCTTCTAAAGCTATCAAAGTTAAGCATCATTTGAAATGGCCAGCTTTAACTCATCTACCTTCTTTGTTGCCATCATCTTCGCCATCGTCGCCGCCGTTAATGCTCAAGAGATGGCGCCAGCACCAGCCCCCGATGCCGCTACCGGAGCTGGGTTCTCTCTTTCTACTTCTACTGCCGTTGTTGGGGTTTCTCTTCTATTCTCCGTATTTTCTCTAGTCTTCAAGCACTAGAGTAAATTTATCTAGGCCATTTTTTCGTCTATTTTTGGTTTCGATTATTTATGTCAAGGCTTCGGTTGGTACCTGTTATTACCAATATTTACGGAGTAGTATTTATTCCGATTGTATTTTATTTTTTTTTCAGAATTATTTGTACCACATTTGTAAATTTGTTATTCGTTCCATTAATTAATACTGAATAAGTATGAGTTCATCCTCTTCTATTGGGGGAATTGATTTTACTAAATATTGACATTTGGTGCAATTTTTCAAAGTTTACGACTCCATAATTTAAAATAATCAATTTGAAAGTATACTCTATATTGATGTTAGCTAATTTAGTTGCTCTATCAAAAAACTGACTCTAATAAATAAAATGACTCAAATCAAATTTTAAAGTAGTTAAAATATAAAAAAAAATAAAATTATTGTTTACCTAAATATGTATATATAAATATATAATCTTCAATTGAGTGCGGTTTTCTAAAAAAAAAAAAAAAATCTTCAATTGAGTGTGAAAAAAAATACAACAAGAAGACTCTCATCAAATACAGCCAAAAATTGAAATTAATTAGAACTATGAAAATTTGTACGATAATTTCACCCAATAAATGTTGTGAATTGCTAAATTACGTCCGGTATTTATCGGGTAACGCCCGTATTTTAACACGATATTACAAACATGCCCCTTTTAATTTTACCCTAATTTACTCTTATCCTAATTTACTTTTACCCCTTATAAATTTAACCTATTTTATTTTTACTCCAACAGCCACCAATCAACCATCGCCACCACACAACCACCATCCACCACTCCACGTCATAATTTCAAAAAAAAAAAAAAAAAAAATCTTTATCAAAAACGATTTACACAAGCGGTGAATGGACGAGTTTGCGGAATTGAGGACGCCACCGGAGAGGTCGCCTGTGCGTACGGATGAATTTTTGTCTTTTTTGTCTTTTTTTTTTTCCGTAATTGCCAGAAAAATGCATGAAAATTTAGAATCTAACATGAAACATTCTAAAATTTCAGGCGTGCCTACCATGGATCGCCTGATATTTTAGTATGTCTCATGGTAGATTCAAAAATACCAGGTGTTTCTCACATTGTATTTTCAAATGTTCATGGGAATGCTTGAAAATTTAGAATCTACTATGGGACATACTAAAATATCAGGCGAACTATGGTAGGAACGCCTGAAATTTTAGAATGTTCCATTGTAGATTCTAAATTTTCAGGCGTTTCTTCCATGGTACATTCAAACATTTCAGACGTTTCTACTTATTATTATTATTATTATTATTATTATTATTATTATTATTATGGGGATTCATTCGAAAATTCCAAGCGTTCGTGGTTCGCCTGGGATTTTCGAATGAACCCCCGGAGATCCGAAACTTCCGGGCGTTCGTAGCCTGGAGATTCCAGATCTCCAGGTGTTCCTCAAAATCGACGGAAAATATATAAAAAAAAAAAAAGTCGACTCACCTGCTCGCCAGTGACGACTCCCTTGTCTTTGCGATTTCCCGACATCTACGCCTCCCTTATAGCGTCGACGCCAAAATTAAAAAAAAAAAAAAAAGTTTTCTTGGTGGTTGAATTTGGTGGTACCGGTGGTGGTGGTTGATTTTGGGGGTTGAATTTGGGTGAAAGAGAATGGTAGGTGAAAAGGGTGAAGAGAGAGAAAGGTAAAAGTAAAAAAAAAGTTTTGATGGGTTATATAAGGGAGGGGTATATTAGTATGTTTATTTTAAAATACGGGCGTTATCCGGTAAATACCGGACGTGATTTAGTACCCCCATGATTAGAGTAGTATTTTGTATAAGCCTTAATTTGCAACATATGATCTTAGGATTTTTAGGAGGAAGTTGTAATGCATAACAGTTATGCACAACTAGTTTTACATAACAAACGTTTTCACCTCTCAGTAGTACTACCGATCGAAACAGTTGTACTACTAACAGGTGTTCAGTACTACTGGGAGCATGAAAAGTACTACTGAAAATGTTTATTAGTACTTTTTTATCTTCCAGTGGTACTTTCAATTTGTTATTATTTACGAAATGCCACTGATATATATTGTTTGTGCATATTGTTATGCCTTTAAATACCCTCGATTCTTAGCAATATTTAGCTGGTAAAGTAATCAAATTCTTATTTACTTTTTTGTTTTTGGGTGTTCTATTGGTTCACCCCTTAGGCTAATCTGAATTCAGGGCTCATGATTAGGTTCCATTCCCCTCCCAATTATTGTTGCAGGAGATCAAACACTTTTATAACCTTATTCTAAAGAAATCAAGCAGTAATTTAATTGGATTGATACTTTGTTGTATGAAAGTATGAAACTGTGAATGATGTCATTACAAGCATGTTGCTTAAACAGTTAAACTGTGTGTTGTTGTTAATTTAACCAAGAAAACCGATTATAATCAACTTTGAAAGGAGTTCTTTTCCTTAGGTGGCTACCCCGTTGAAGGTTGTACGTATGGTTTTTCAGATTATGGTTTATGGTAACAAATTAACAATTTAACTAGCTAACCAAGCTAATTTAACATGTCCACCCATTTATTATCCACTCAAATACCATACAAACACAATTCAACGTGATATACAGAACATATATATACTCCCTCCGTTCCTGAAATTTCGACTCACTTTGGATTTGCACGGTCTCCAATGAACATCTTTGACCATTAATAACTTCAGATATGTATAAGTAAAATTTTTAAAAAGTTGATAGTTGAAAAATTTATCATAAGGGGAATCTAATAAGATCAAACTTGTTAATTTATTTTGATTATAAATCATAAAATCTGGTCAAAGTTATTTTATTTTGACCAAATAGTAAGTGAATCAAACTTTTAGGAACGGAGGTAGTATATGATAGACAAAATATATATACAAACTAATAACAAACGGTAACAATTTCTTTACCATCTCCTGATTAGGAAAATTCTACAATAGTCATCTTTAAAATGATCATCACTATTCTTAATTCTTATTGGCTAATTTTTTTTTTTTTTTTTTTGGGTTTGGTCAAACCTGTTTTTTTCTTTTTTAATTGATTTTCTTATTTTTGAAAATTATTATTTTATTTATCAAAAATCTATTTTTTTTATTTTCATAATTATTTTTACTAATATCAGTTTTTGATAAAATGAAAAATAAAGATTGAATTAACAAAATTAAAAAATCAAAATATATTCTTCATTGTTCTAATCTTCTTAAATGTTCTTCTTCCATAGATGAAATAACTACCAATATCACAATCTTTATCCCTTAAAGACACTCACACATCGACAAAGATTGAAAATATGCATCGATCTATATAGTATATATGAAATTTGAGTTCGCTCGAAATTGGGGTTCGTACGAATTTGGGTTCAATTAAAATTCTAAAACAATACATGTATGCTAATTTGACAATCACAATCAAGGCCAGGGATGCATAAATCATTAATCACCAATTATGTTTTTGCAAAAATAAAAAAAAAATTCAATTTTTCGATAGTCTGGGTTCGTGAGGCAAATTAGGGAAGAAACCATATTTTTTTTTCGAAAGCTGTTTGATAAAAAAAAAAACGAAGTTGAAATTTTAAAACTTGTTTGTGTATATGGTATTCACTAATTATGCTAATAGGTCATTACCTATAACAAATAGTTTTATTTTTTATTCGTCTTTGACCATAAGAAGTTTTTTAATCATATTGAATGCTATGATTAGGACGCCTTTTGTGATTATATTTCTGTAATCATCAAACAATTTTCATTAGATTATCAATGCAAATTCAATTTAACTATTAATAATTGATCTGAATTACAATGAAAACTTTAACATGTTTATAATAAACAGAAGGTTATGATCGTATACATTATAGTTCATTACATTATGAAACAATATGTCAAGCTTATGTCATGAAGTGTTTATTTAGAAATTTGATTCAACTAATTAAGTATCAACGCTAAACGACCTATGAATTATTTAATTTATTTAATTTGTTATTCTAGGTAGCGCTCTTATGGAGCTTCGTAGGATTTTTAGTGAGGATGTGCAAGGTGTGGCTTCCCCACATTTTGTGCCTCCTTGATAGATTATTTGGTTGTTTTGTTTTGCTTGTTTTCGTGTTTTTCTTGGTTTAATCCTTGCAAAAAAAAAATAAAAAAAAAATTGGTGTGACTTTTGATAATTAAAAAAAAAAAAAAGAAAAAGAAACTGTAACATTGTTTCCCAAATAAAAGTTATATATGGTCAACTGAACAATTGAAGTCTAAATGCCTTTTAATATTTGACAAAAGATTGTCAAACTTATGTTACAAATCTTACAATATTCCAATTTAAAAGATCACGTCTTCAATAAATTGAGTTATTATAGTTAATTACTTATTATCATCATAAATTGTATTCCATATATTGATATTATCCTAACAAATTGATAGAATGGAATATTTAATGATCCTAAATTAGGTTCATATAAAAGAGATATTAATTAATATTTGTCCAAAAATAAAATATGTTAATATAAATTTATTTTTAAAATTTAACTTTCAAAAAATAAATAATACAAGGAATATACAAGTATTAATATATTGATATTATTAAATTTACATACAAATTAAAGAAATAAATGTTCTGAATTTTATTATTTAAGTTGACAAAAGTATTATTAAAAACATGTATATTATCATGTATAGGGTAAGTTTTTTAAAAAAAAAAAAATTAAAGCAAGAGTATCATTGAAAACATGTAAAGTAAAGTTGATAAAAGTATCATATAAACCATAAGGGAATGTGAAAAATTAAGAAAACTAAGAGTAATTACCATACAGATTCTTTTGACAAAACCAAGTTAGAAACATAAAGTAAACTTATTAATAGGAGAAAAAAAAACCCCAAGTTTAGAGCCACATTTCTAATACAAAGTCAACTGAGGTCCTACTAAAGTTATCGTACTAATAAAGTTGTAACATCACAATTAAGTTAACACAAAAGCATAAAGTCTAATTATCATTGAAGATTCATTTCCAAAACCTTTATTTTCTTTGTCCAAATCATTAAAATTCTCATCTTCATACAAAAATAACCTAATTAAAATTTATATTTTAAAGATTCCTAAAAAATTTGAAAATTATCTTTTCAAATATTAAAAGATAATTTTTGACAAAAACAAAAAGAAGAAGATATTGAAGTCATTATATTCTTTAGAATAATACGATAAGAAATTAGGAAAATATCATGATTATAATTGATGTTTTAAAAGGTTCCTAAAAATTAAATAATCTTTCTATTAAAAGATATTAAGTTCATACTTTTTTTTTTTAAAAAAAATAATTATATAAGATTCGTATAAATCTTTGTCCAACGAATTGGCAATCGTAGTATAGTGCGGTACATTCTAATAATTGGAAATGTCCAAAATAACCTATGGTCGTCGCAAACAAATAAACAGTAAAATTGTTTGTTAGTTATAGGTAATGTCCTATTGGCATATTAGTGAATACCTTATACACAAACAAGTTTTAAAATTCCATCTTTGCTTTTTGGATCAAACATGCTTTCGAAAAAATAATATGCTTTCTTCTTCATCACTTTGCCTCACAAACCCATACTTTCAAAAAATTAATTTTATTTTATTTTTCCCCATAGATATAATTGGCGATTATGCATCCCTTAATTGAGATTCTCCAATTAACATGTATTTTTTAGGATTTAAATCGAACCCAAATTGGTACATACGAACCCCGATTTCGAACTCACTCAAATTTTGCATATACTATGTAGATCGAGACCTATTTTCAATCCGCATTTATGTGTGAGTTTACTTATGGGACAAAGATTCTAATGATGGTGGTTATTTTCATCTAAGGACGAACAAAGATTCTAATGATGGTGGTGTGAGGAGGGTAGCCCGTCGTTGGGGATCCCACTTCCTCTATGCCCATGACCCTTTAAAAGCCTAGGTTTTTACACTTTTGAAGGTGTGTTAGGATTTGAATTCCCGACTGTTTGGGGGACCTTAAATTAGAATTGATTCTATCATTATGCTTTTTTGTAAGAAACTAATAGGGAGTCGCCAATGAGTTTTTGGAAAACTCATAAACCTCGTTCATGCCTTTCTCCCAAGTAGAGTTCAAGGGATATTTAACATGAATCATAAGTTTACCCATGTCCAAATTGGTCTACTTGTACTAGAAATGAGTTTGGGAGCGAAGGTACTAAAATAACGTTCCCTTTAGGGAGGAATTGCTATCTTAGCCAAAGTGCAGCCTCTACTAGCTCTTCCTTTTTTCACAATTTCATCACCAAACAATATATGCAACGTGATACCTAAAAGTAAGTTAGTTTATTTTATTTACACGCGTCAATCACATAAAGATTACATTGCAATGAATGTCGTTAGTCTTATTTATTCCAAATTCCTGAAAAGAACAATAAATAAACAAGATTCGCCTTGACTTAGGTGATAAAACAACAATTAATTATTCAATTCTAGTCTTTAATTAACGCAAGAATACTATGTAAAATTAATTAATTAAAGTTAATTTAAAGTGATCAATCAACACTAATTAATCAATTAAAGTTATTTAAATAAGAAAAGAAAAGTGATTTATCTAAGTGCTCAGGGAACTAACTATTCTCCTTTGTTTGCTAGATCTTTGTTTTGGATGTTTATGGACTTCCTTCTTCTTCGTACCTCCAAGGATTTAATGGAATCAATTAGGTTTGGAGAGTATTTGGGAAGAGAGGAGAAAAATAGTATGATAGTAAGAGGGTTTGAGAGATTAGGGATTTCACAATCCTAAAGTTTTAATTCTGATTTTTATGTTGTGATTAGGGCTAACGAAGACCCCTATTTATAGGAGTAGGAATCTATTTTTAGGGTTTTATAGCCACGGCGTTAGGTGGCGCGCGCAACTCTTAGAGTTATGCTAGAGTGCCAAGAGAGTTGCGCGCGGTGCCTTTTGCCTTATACGAAAATGCGTTTTTAAAACTCCCATAACTTTTGATTGCAAAGTCTTATTAAGGCAACTAAGATATCATTGTAAAGCTCTGAATTTATACTTTCCAATCCATTAGAATTAGGTTAAAATCTGTTATGGGTCAATAGATATGGCCATTTGAGTGCAAGGGTGTCGGTTTTAGGGTCTGGTTAGGTATTTTGATGATAACTTCTTCGTTTTAACTCGAAATTGGGGTTATAATATACCGTTGGAAAGATCTTTGAAAGGGCTATCCAACTGTATATGATTTGAATAGATATTGGGTGGTTTAATATTCTGGTTGGCTCGGTTTTCAACAATGTAAGATTTATTTGATCCAATCATTGCATATGACGCATTTAGGTCCGTTAATAATCAATATTAAACATGTATGAGCATGTTTTAGGCCTAATTAGTAATCATACTAGTCTCTAAGATAATTTGATCTCAAATACAGGTTTTAACTTACTTCATAATGCATTTCGGAGTCCATAAACGCTTTAACTTTGATCTAGCATTAAGAACGGGTTTTTTTTAACACCATCGCACTTCCCGTCCGAACAAGAGGCCAAAAGTAGGTGTCTACAGTTAGCCCCCACTTTGATCAAGTCTAGAATAGACTATGATCAAAGTAGTCAAGGAATTAAATCCGAGACTCATTCTGCGAAGTTCCTTAAGGATGAGGAATCTTTCAGTAGTGTTGAGAATGTCAAAACTATTCTCTATTCGCTAAGTGTTCAAGTAGCTGCTAATACCTGAAAAGGTATTTTCTGGTTTTAGTGCGCTAAAGAATCTAGATTGACCCTTTGCTAATGTAGAACGCTTATACAAGTAAAGGCTGTCCTGGGTGATGTCATGTCATGAGAAGGTATCGGGTTTTAAAAAGATGAAAAGGGGATGATACCCTCTCAATATGTCATCGGCAGTCTAAAGTCCCTCGATTTGTCATTGAAACTCTAGTCCATGATTTTAACAAAGTAAAAGATAATAAATGGGGGGTGGTTCGGCATTCGTAGCCTAACACTTGAATAAAAGATTGACATACGCTGCTAAAACAAATACTCGATGTCAACAAGATAGAAATACATGTCTTAGGACTGGAGGCACATATCCAAATCTAGTGAGAGAGAAGAAAATCGGCAACTCTCTAAGTAGTTTTGTTGGGGGCACGTGTCTAAATGGGTGCGGCTTCAGCAGGGGCCGCTCTTTATACAGGGGGTGGACGGACACCCTAACTGTCCGGTAAATCTAGATTGCTTCCTAGCTAACTGTTTTTGCTTCCAACGAGGGGCGTCTGACCCCGATGGTTCGGCACACTCGTCAACTCGTTTAAGCGAACGCCTTAACAGAAACAAAAGTTCTACCTTTTTTGACGGGAGGCTAATCACGTTGCTAGTGCAATTTTACACAGCACATACACCATACGATTTTACGCTATACAATACGCCATACAATTTTATGATGTACAATACGCAGTATTTTTGTTATGGACGCCAAATACAAAAAACATGACATTTCTAACAGGGCAGTACAGGAAAATGCCAAACTGTCTATGGGAGCTTTTACGTAAAGCACTACTACGGGATATTTTAAGACGCTTCACGAAAAACATCCAAAACGTATGCTTGGAGCAGGCAAAAGGCACGGTGTGCATGCAGGACGATGCACTATCAAAGAATAAAAGAAACTAATGGATGCAAAGTAATAAAACGTTTTTAAGGTTTAAAAACTTCGTGAGAAAGCCAGTCGAGGCGCGAATTCAACGAGCTAGAACGTTTGGTTTGGAAGACAAAACAAAAACCGGGAAAATGGGGGTATTCGATTTGTTTTCATGAATTTGTTTGTTCTATGTCTTTGTGACATGTTTAAGGAATATATTGCCACAAATTTCATGTGAAGTGGTCAAGTATTGAGTCATGTATGAGCATACACAAGCAGATATGTTTTTTCTTCATTTGATTTCCGAATTCGTGCTTGAGCTTATTTCTTTTTCTCTTTGCTCATATGGACTATACTCGTCAATTTTAATGTAAATTGAAGTGTTGGAACGACAATTAGCATTAAAATTAGGATTGAAACTTTGAACTTTGATAATGGCATGAAATTGTTCTTGCGGCTCATGCTTAAGTTGCAAAATTGGTTTTATCAATGATAACAATAATCGATAGTTATTATTATTCACTTATAAAACTATGATTTCAAGATTTGCATAAAACTAGTTAGTTTAGAAAATTCTTGAAGACATCATGGAACTGGTGTAATTTGGTTACATTTCAGGCTTTCGAGCCCCCATTTTATATTTTCGAGTGTCGTAGCCCCCAATATTGGGTTGCTTAGATGACTTGTTTATTTTTAAGAATTATACCCTTTCATTTTGCTTGAAATGGGTCTAGAAATCTCGTGTTTCATCTCATTATGATAACAACTAGGATCTTGGAAATGATTAAACGAGTGTGTTTAAATCGTTTTCGACCATTCATATGTTAACAAAGGAAATTTTCTAAGTCTAGTAATATTGGTCGTTCATTAGAACAAGTAAGAGGAAAAATGAAATGTTGTTCAACTTTTTCCTCTATTCTTGTTACTTTCGAATTCTTTCCTTTGAGCTTAAATTTTGTTACTTATTGAAGCTCGAGAAAATAGATATCATCCTCTTTGCAAAATTCCAATGTTTTCAATTTTGTCATTCGCGCAACGATAAAGAATTTAAAATGAAGACCCTTTAATTTTGAGCTTAGAGTCTCTTTTTTTTTTTCAGGAAATTGTTTGTCTTATGTTATTGAAGCGTCTTGATACAATTTTCATGATGAACAATTGAGTATTAAACTTTCGTATGAGAAGGCATGTTGTATGCGTTTGAATTCTATTTTGATACTCATGATTTTGTTTCTTTCACTCTATACTAGTCATACTCTCTACTCTTTAGAGTAAAATGAAGTATTGAAACAACAATTATGCACAAGATTAGTTATTGAAATTGAACTTGAAAATGGCTTGAATATGTGATATGTTTGTTCCATGGCCAAGTTCAGTTGCAAACTTAGTTTTCAAATGAACATATTGATTATTGAATCATTGTGATGCATTTGAAAATTGTAAGGCTCGAGATCTACGTAAACTACTTATAGTTTAGGCTATTCTCGAAAGTAGCTCGAATGGCATGAATATAATATCTCATTTTGTTTATTGTAAACATTGGAGCCCCCATGTGTTGGGTTATACGCATTTTTGCTATTTCTCAAGTGTTGGAGCCCTGAAATTGGGGTAATTCCAAAGACTTGCTATTGTTTAGGCTATATATATAATCACGATGTTGGAATAGACCTATGTATCCCATGTTTTGTGTCTTAGGAACATTTAGGATTGTAACATGACTTACGCATTTTTTGCTAAAGTCCTGTTTAGAAAAGCAAGTTAGTTCTTTGCTTGTTTATAAACTTTACCTAATTGTTGTTAAGGTTTAGTAAAATTTACCTAATGTCCAAACGTGGTAGAGATTATCGAGGTAAGATTTTTCTCAGAATTGACTTATAACAATGTCTCAAATATATATTTTCTTTATTCTCATCAATCTTTGATTTTAATCTTGTAGGTGGTTCGTTAACCATCCCTAAGCCAATACTCACACGATGACTAAGTGAGAACAAGTTCTAGTTAAGAAGAAGTCGAATCTTAGTTCATTCCTTTTGGAAATATTTATGTATACGCATGTATTGTCCAAAAGGTTATGGAAAATCTGTAAATTTATTTATTTTGAGAAAATGAAACCAAATTCAAAAAGGGAATTTTGAAAACTATTTTTTGAGAGGGTAGGAAACATGTTATTTCGAACGAAAATTCAAAATTCGGAGAGGGTCCAGTTTGTTTTGAAAATAAAGTAAAGCTACTATTTCTAGTACGTAAAATACATAAACATGTTATTTTCGAAACTGGGCCAAAATGGAAAGAAAAGTCTAGCTCGTAATTGAGTTTGACTTTTTTGTCCAAAATTGATGAAAGCAAGTTGTAATTTGCAACTTATCTCGAAAAGATAAGAAAATGTGAGCAAACTCTTGTATATTCAATCTTGTTGTCTCTTTTTGTGTTTGTCATCATTGTCATATTTTGTTAATTGAAAGTAAAGTTCTTCCCATTAAGCAGGCACCATGGTTTTAACATGAATATTTATCAAATTTAGGTTTGATGGATCGTTAGAATTATTTGTAAAATCATTCGAATCACTTTCCAAAATATGATCTTAATTCAAAAACGAAAGTTAGGGTAGATCTATATTTTTGTAGCCCTCAAGTGTAGACTTAGGTGTCTTTTGCAATTCATGTGTACATATGCTAGGGGATGTTTCTCATATTCGAAGCCCTAGAATTTGCGTTTCCAATTTGTGAGATTTTGCATATGTTTAGCATGAGTTGTTTGATCAAGTAGGAAGTAATGTTCTTCCCTTTGTCATTTAAAGTTGTTAAGATGATTTGTAATAAGCTTTGCATGGCATTGATTTTTTATATAATTAGCGTGTTCAAATATGTAAATAGAGAGAAGTGAGGATGTCTTGGCTTTTTGAGCCCCTATTGAAGCAAAGAGCAAAAAAATTTACCATTTTTGGAGTTTATAGTTGCTTATGGGAGGGATTATCCCGACTTATCCCCTAAAAAAAGAAATGAACAAAAAAGATGGATTTGCATAAAAAAGGAAGGGGAATCCAACTTTCCTAAGAAAAATAAAGAAAGAGAATTAAAGATGTTTTCGAAAATCAAGGATTATTGACTTAATAGTTATATCATTGTGATAACTTGGCAGTGAGGTATACGTGTAATAGCGATAACGATCATTTTTTCATGTAGCGATCATGTTCAATCAATGTTCCTTGCTTAGAGAGGATGAAGATATCCCATGCAAGCGGACATATTAATTTCTTATGATAAGTAAGATGGCCAATGCTCAAGAGTTGTAAAAGACATCTAAAGTTGACGTCAAGGCTGTCGATATATCAAATCAATTTACTGTATTCACTCGTTTTATTTCTAAGCAACGTATATAGAACATGAATTACCTTGGTAATAAATAGCCCTATTATTAAAAGAAAATAAGATGATTGTTTTTTAAAGTGATAGTCACCTCATTTTTCTTGGCAAAAGATATGGAAAACATCGAATTTAATTTGATTCGATTGCTTTACTAAAACGATGTAATCAAGCCAATGGCTATCAAATCATCCAAATTATTTGATTCTTTATATATATATATATATATATATATATTTATTTTCTAATCATTGCTCTTCATGCACTTTATGTATGGGTATAACTACTCAATAGTAGGTCCATATATGCAAAGGCCTAAGGTGGGCCATATTTTCGTAAAATGATGATTTTTGTGGTACATGGTTATGGTCTATCTCAAGGAGGACCTTTCCAGGGTTGTAACCTAGCTAGGATTAAGGTTATAAAAAAAAAATGGACAGACTCAAGTATACTCCCTTAATCCCTTACTTCTGGTGCTTCCCAAATTAAAACTTTTTCTAGCTTGTTTTACAACTCCTACATTAGGTGCCTTTCTCTTGCTTTTTTTTTTTCTCTTTCTTCTCTCTTTTTTGGAAAGTTTGGTTTTGGGTTTAGAACGATTTTTAGCTTTTGCATTGGATTTTCCCTTTTGGGTTTAGACTAACTTTGTGTCCCCCTCAATTTTTCATTTGTATCTCTTTGCACCATCTCCATCCCAAGGTTTGAAATAATGTAAGTTGAATAAGTAAGGCTCAATTGATGAGGCTTAGAAGGGCTGCCAAAAAGATGGGTTTGATCTAAGATTAAAAAACATGGGATCATCTTCGTGGAGTTTCATGTTGCCTTCTATGTTGGTGTAATCATCATATCCTTTATTTGTGGGCCAAAGATGGGCCTCTTTTCAGTCGATAAATCTTGTAAGCCAAAGCTTATCAAGATTCTTAAAGTGTTGAGTATGTATGCTTGTTTTGATATTACCTGTTTGTATGTATATGTTTCATTTAATTCGAGCCAATAACAATAAAGAGACTGAAAAGAGAACAAGATAGACGTACTTGAAAATATAATTTTTTATTCATAATTTATGAGATTACATAATAAGTAGATTCGACAGCATGAATCTCTTAGTCTATCATAAAGAAAACAAAAAAGGAAAGAAACAAAACAAAACCTAGGGTTCTACATTTTGAATTGTTGACAACTTCTTGAGATTGCGTCTTCGAGTTTTGTCCGTTTCCAACGTAGGTGAAATATTCTCTAAAAATCTAGTCCATCTATATGATTCATGGTTTTATTTATCAAACAATTAATGTGCCCACCGTATAGACTTTACGAAATGTGTCTAAACCAAGGTATTGTAAATGACACTTGTTTGGTGGAGTCATATTGTCTATGAACTTTGGGACACATTCATGATCCGGAGGTCTTTGTGGAAGAAGAGAAACCTTTGATCGCCACCTGGAAAAGAAGTCAATAAAGATATCTTCTTCCCCTTGTGTGAGCAATTCAAAATCATGCAAGGTTAGTTGTGAGCTCGACGTTATCTCCATATTGGGCTAAAAATGCTTTTACAACATCACCCCAAGTGGAAGTTTGTTTTGCATCGAGGTTATAAAACCATGATCTAGCAGCTAGGTCCAATGAAAGAGGAAAAGCAAATGTATACAAGCTATGCTCAACCCCTTTCAATGCCATAATTCCAAGAAAGCTCATTAAGTGAGTCCTAGGATTGTCGAAGTATTTTACTTTAAGTGAACTGTTTTCGAAAAAAGTTAGAAGAGAAAGAAAAAGAAAGTTGGATTGAAAATGCTCATCAAATTTTTAGAAATATTAATCAACCTTAATACACTCCTTAAAATGATCAATATACTAGAATGTGGTTTTGTTGATCATTTAGATTACACTAGAGATCTTTATTTTTTAGATTCCCATATTGTTCATCTTTAAAGGATAATTACTATAAGTTTAAATAGAATGATTTCCTCCCAACGTAAAACCCAAGAAATAATTAAATCATTTTCTCGAATTTATCATTCATTATTCTCTCTCTCTTTTTTTTTTTGAGAATAATATTTTTTTTTGAGTTTTCTCTTTTTGTATCATACTTTTTTTTTAAGAACGATTTCTTGATTTTTTTCCGCTCTATTTCTCTTTTTTTTTGTGAGGCAATTATCCCAAGTAAGATCCTCGAGATTTTCTTTTTAAACCATAGAAGAGGTAAATTAATTATATTCTTAAATCAAGGTTGATTGATTACAACTAAAAGATGACAACCACGAAATAGGCACGTTTAAGAATGGGAATATTGATGACGTCCTATTAAGAGATCGAACATCTAATGACAAACGTTATAAGGAGTAGTGTCATTAGTTCGATTAAAAAGTAGATAAACGAATCATCATAATCGAAAACAGTATCGCATGCAATGTTCAATCTTGCGCTAAGGTGGAGAGTGCAACTTCGAGAGTAGCGCCTGCCACATGCATTTTTTTTAAAAAAATTTTGCGAAAACGCAAAAATACAAGAACGATAAAAGACATGTTTTTGGACTTTTTTGTTTTAAAAGAAAAGACGAACAAAGTAAAAGCAACTAAGTTAGACAACCTTGTTAGCCAAAGAGATATTATTAGCACCTACTTAACAATTAACCTTGAAGCGGTAATATCGTTCTCTTCGTATAACATTACTCGTAATGAGTCAAAATTAACATTGAAAATTGGGCGCACATAAGAACCAGAGTTGCGTGGAAGAGCCACTCGCAACTTTTGAACTTGCGCTTAGAGGGCGCGCGCAACATTGATAGTTGCGCGCGCCACTTGGCAGGTTCGACATTTTGGATTATTATTTTTTTTTTTTTTTTTTTTTTTGGTGGAACCACATTTTTTTCGAATTTTTTAATATCTCTAAGTAACAAGTTGGAATTAATTAGATTAGACACGAAGCATATGAGCACATATTCATGTAGTCACATAAGCACATAAAAGGAATTGTCAAAGCATACAATGCCATTCTATGGTCAAGGCTTGGGTGTCCAAAGGTACCATATCTTAAGAACGATGCACGAATCAATCATTTAATGTGTTGACCCATGTTATGATTCTCCCAACATTTTGTTGGCGATATGGGTGGGATGATTGTTATTGATTTCGGGATAGAAGCCTAGTGTTGACGACCCCTAGTCAATGAGCCAATCCCCAATGGTTAAAGTGTGCTATGATTATGCATGATGAAATGTTGCTTATTTGGTTTATACTTTTGTGAAGTCTCGCTCTCTAACTAGAGATTATCCAAGTTAGCCTTCGTTACAACTCATAGGTAACCTAAGTTGGAAACCTCGAGACATAACCAAAAGCTAATCTTGTAATCTCTAAGTCCCCAGTGGAGTCGCCACTGTGAGGAAGGTAGCCCGTCGTTGGGGATCCCACTTCCTCTATGCCCATGGCCCTTTAAAAGCCTAGGACTTTACACTTTTGAAGGTGTGTTAGGATTTGAATTCCTAACTGTTTGGGGGACCTTAAATTAGAATTGTATCTATCATTACGCTTTTTTGTAAGAAACTAATAGGGAGTCGTAAATGAGTTTTAGGAAAACTCATAAAACCTCGTTCATGCCTTTCTCCCAAGTAGAGTTCAAGGGATATTTAGCATGAAGCATAAGTTTACCCATGCCCAAATTGGTCTACTTGTACCAGAAATAAGTTCGGGAGCGTGGGTACTAAAATAATGGTCCCTTTAGGGGAGAACCACTATCTTAGCCCAAGTGTGGTCTCTACTAGCTCTTCCTTTTTTCACAATTTCATCACCAAACAATATATGCAACGTGATACCAAAAACTAAGTTAGTTTATTTTATTTACACGCATCAATCACATAAAGATTACATTGCAACGAATGTCGTTAGTCTTATTTATTCCAAATTCGTGAAAAGAACAATAAATAAACAAGATTTGCCTTGACTTAGGTGATAAAACAACAATTAATTATTCAATTCTAGTCTTTAATTAATGCAAGGATACTATGTGAAATTAATTAATTAAAGTTTATTTAAAGTGATCAATCAACACTAATTAATCAATTAAAGTTATTTAAACAAGAAAAGAAAAGTGATTTATCTAAGTGCTCAGGAAACTAACTATTCTCCTTTGTTTGCTAGATCTTTGTTTTGGATGTTTATGGAATTCCTTCTTCTTTGTACCTCCAACGCTTTAATGGAATCAATTAGGGTTGGAGAGTATTTGGGAAGAGAGGAGAAAAGTAGTATGATAGTAAGAGGGTTTGAGAGATTAGGGATTTCACAAAGCTAGAGTTTTAATTCTGATTTTTCTGTTGTGATTAGGGCTAACAAAGACCCCTATTTATAGGCGTAGGAATCTAGGTTTAGGGTTTTAGAGCCGCGACGTCAGGTGGCGCGTGCAACTCTCAAAGTCGTGCTGGAGTGCCGAGCGCAACTCTAAGACTTGTGCGCGACGGGTGCAGTGTGGTTTGCCTTATACGAAAACGCGTTTTTAAAACTTCCATAACTTTTGATTGAAAAGTCGGATTGAGACAAATAAGATATCATTGGAAAGCTCTGAATGTATACTTTCCAATGCCGTTAGAATTAGGTTAAAATCTATTATGGATCAAAATATATGGCCGTTTGAGTGCAAAGGTGTCGGTTTTAGGGCCTGGTTTAGTATTTTGTTGATAATTTTTTTGTTTTAACTCAGAATTGGGCTTATAAAATACCGTTGGAAAGCATTTGAAAAGGCTATCCAACTGTATAGGCCTTGAATGGATATTGGGTGGTTAAATATTTCGGTTGGCTCGGTTTTCAACAATGTAAGATTCATTTGATCCAATCATTGCATATGACGCATTTAGATCCGTTAATAATCAAGATTAAACATATATGAGCATGTTTTAGGCCTAATTAGATCTGACTAGGCTCGAAGAAAATTTAGTCTCAAATATAGGTTTTAACTTACTTCATAATGCATTTCGGAGTCCATAAACGCTTCAACTTTGATCTAGCATGAAGAACGGGTTTTTGTAATATCATTGCACTTCCCGTTGGAACAAGAGGCTAAAAGTAGATGTCTACAGGTGATTTTTTTCATCTAAGGATGAACAAAGATTCTAATGATGGTGGTTATTTTCATCAATGGAAAGAAATTGAAATTTTAAAATAAAAAACCAAAAAAGAGGTTTTACCAAGCAAAAAAAAAAAAAAAAAAAAGAGAAAAATTAGCCAATAAGAATTAAGAATAGTGGTGGTTGTTTTAAGGATGACATTGTAGAAACAGAGGAAGTACTAATGTAGGTTTGATATGTATGTGCAAATACATATCAAACATTAAAATATTGAAAAGTATTGTAAAGCACATGGGGGTGGGAGAAAAGGAGGAGAGAGATGGGCATGTGGGACCAGTTTTAAATGTACCACTGAAAGCTTATATAATATCATTGACTATGTAGTGATTCTATTTTTACACGTAGTTAGTACCACTGAATGAATATACAGTATCATTGAATAAATATATAGTACCACTGAATGTTCAATGATACTATTTGATCATCTAGTGATACTATTAATCACCCAGTGGTACACTTAAATTCAGCACATGGGGGTGAGAGAAAGGAGGAGATAAATGGGTAAATTTCATGTGAAATGTCTCTTATGCCCCTTGATATGTATGTCCAGGTACCTATCAAACCTCCCTTTGGAAGGCCTCGTAGAAACATCCCTCCTGATTGATATATACGTGACAATGTGGAATAATTGTAGGTGGTAATTGGGTCGTTTTCGAGTAGATATTGAGTTCTGATTGGGTCGGATAATTTTTATTTCCATTACACCAATATGGTAATAATATAATCATTATTAAAACCATTGAAGTTTATCTCCAAGGGTAATGTTTACCCATGCATCGTGCTATGATAGATCCTTTAATCATTAAATCTGGAAAATTTTAAACCTCCATTTGAGTGTAACCAGATAACTCAAATACAGTAATTTCTTATCCTCATTGAATCATATTGTGAACAAATTAATCAATTAGGGAAATAAAATAGACCAACTGACCAGATTGGTAAATAAAAAGGACACTTAGCGACAATTTGGTAAAAAAAGCTAACCCCAAACGACAATTTGGTTAAAAAAATAATCTCAAGTGACATTTAGACCAAAGAATACAAAAATTTCCGATAAACTACTCGCGAATGCTTAATTTAGTTCGTTTTTCATGGTTTTCTTTTTTTTGTAAAAAATGTAATTGCCAACTAATTTTCTAACCCCTTTTTAAGGAAATTATAATTTCAAGAATTTTTTTTTAAAAAATACTTTTAATTTTCACTTAATTTTGCTACCCCTTATTAATGAAAATTCAAAAAAGGGGGTTGAAAATAAATTTGGTATCAAGATTTAGCAAAACAAAAAGGGGATGACATATTAATTCAACATTTTAAATGGGAAATTTTTTTTTTTTTAAAAAAACAATAACGAATTAAGTGAGGCTTTTGAAGAGTTTGTCAAAAAAAAAAAATTATATTTTTTGGTCTAAATGTCGCCTGAGATTATTTTTTTTTTTTACCAAATTGTCGCTTGAGGTTAACTTTTTTTACCAAATTGTCGCTGGAGTTATTTTTTTTTTACCAAATTGTCGCTTAAGGTCTTTTTTATATACCAATTTGGTTAATTGACCAAATACAATATAAAACTAGATAATGTTTTCTATTTGTGTTTGAGTATTGAAAGCAAATTATTAACTGAATACTAAGAGTCTAATTAGAAAATTACCGAAGATAAAGAACAAGTAAAATTAATGTAACTTGCTGTAACCAACGAAGCTAGATCGGCAACAAGCTAAGCAAATTATAAGTAATATTAGATTTTTTGAAAATTTTATGTTTGGATTAGACTTAGATTTTTAAGGAGATATTGCCAGGAATTTCACGACCTTTGCCTGGCGTGTCATAAATAAAACCACCTATAGATAATTCCTAACAAAACAACCTTTCACATGATCTTCTAAAAATAAGATAAAAAATCGGTAACCTGTTTAATAGGTTAAGGAAGGACACGTGTCACATTATGATTGGTTAGATTTTTTTTTACACATGTCTTATAAAAAAATAATTTATTTTAAAAATAATCAATTAATAATAATAATAATAAAAAATAAAAAAAATAAAAATCCTCCCCTTCAACCACCTTCCCTGTAGAGCCTATCACACCCTCCCCCTTCTTTCCGGCCACCTCTTCTCCTCCCACCGTACCCCCTAATTCGGGTAGCCCCTCCCAAATCTAGCAGTCCCACATTCCACTCCCAAATTCGACCACCTATTCCCTTCCCCTACAAAATACGACCACCGCATCTCCTTCCCCTCCAAAATCCGACAACCGCACCTCCTTCCCCTCTCACATTCGATAACTCCATCACCTTCCCCTCTAAAATTCGGCAGCCCCACCACATTTCCCTCCCAAATTCGACCACCCCACCCCTAAAATCCGACCGGTGGATTTGAAGGAGATGTACTGTTGAAGCCGAAGGGGGTGGTGATGAGGAGAGAGAAAGTGAGGTTGGAGTTTGAGTGCGTGGAGAGTACTGACGGGCATGCTTAGATTGAGGGCAGCCCCACCACTTTTTAAATAATAACGGTTGTTTTCCTGGTTCTCACAAATAATGGCATGCTTGAATTGACGGTAATAAATTAAAGGAGTAATAATAGTCAAACCAAGAAAAATTAATGTAATTCAAGTTGATACTAAGGAAAGATGCTAGTAATGGTATGAGGGAGAGAGAGAGATGGGGAGATTATTACTTCATAATGGGGGTAATAGTTACCCGCCATCACACTAGGATGACAATTACCCCCAAAATGAGAGTAATAGTTTCCCCTCCCTCCTGTATCATCACTCCATCACTACCTCATTTACTGTGCAATCACACTATCACTATCTAAATTCATCTTCATTTTCTTTTGTATGACTATTACTACCCCTTAATACATTACCCCCATTCCATGCATGCCCTTAGTGTATACTGAATACAAGGGGTAATAAATACTAAGTACATGAGATAAATATGGAGTATTGACCAATATTTAACAAACTAATACGAGTAACAAAGAGATAAATACAAGAGAGTTAAACTAGGAATGAACAAACTATCTTAGGTAACAACTTTAACTATTGATTCTATATGGTATTATCTTTCTACACGCCCCCGCAAGATGCCTCTGGGCAAGACCGATCTTAGCAAACAGAATCATGAAAGCATTTGACTCTACAAATTGGACCTCCTCAAGTTGATCTTTGCAAGATATATGTTGGTTTAATACTCCATATTTTTATAATATTTTATAAACATAAATTATTTATTTTATTTATAAATTAAAATGATTTATTTCATTTTAAAAGAATTAATTACTTTTTTTTTTTTTGAGGGGAAAAAGAATTAATTACTTAAATGTAAAATAAGTGTATATAAAATAATATGAGCTAGTAATAGGGGCAATAAAGTGTTTAATTTGGGTCAACATCATAAAAGTGTTGGACTAACTTGTTGGGCCCAGCGGGCGAACATGCCGGGCTCCGGCTCCGCGCACCTGCTGACACCTTTCGAAGAACTATGGAAGTGGGAATCCTCCTTCTCCAGGGGGGTCACAATGGTGAAAAATTCGGAAAAGGATTCCTCTATGAATGGGCTGAGAGATCCGGCATAACCACTCACGAAAGCGATCGCTTTCGGCTTGAGCTTCCTGTGTGCGATGGTTCTTACTTTTGCCTTCGGGAAAATCCTTCTTCAACATATAGATTTCTATCAGTGCCATGTGTTTAAGGGCCCAACAAGTTAGCCCCAAAGGAGATTTCAAGTAGGAATAGGATTAGTAATGACAATTTTGTAAATAAGTGTTTTTGTTTTTAAAAAGGGATATCTAATCCCCCGTATTTTTAAATAATTTATAAATGATAATTATTTTATTTATAATATATATTTATATTTTTCCGAAATTTAATTTCAAAAGTTGCAAATTATTAATTCGGGTTGATAAACTATTTTATTACCAAAGAAATTTTATGTGTTCATTCTACAATTCATGACCATAAAAACAAAGCCTAACCCATTTTATTTATTTAGTTGGCCTATTATTTTCATGAACTCCAATTCTACCCGACAATTTTTCCTCCTATAAATACCCCATGAATCCCCAAATTTTTCCCACACAAAAAGGTTAGTCTTATTTTATTTCTCCTTTATTTTTCTTTTTCTTTTTCTTTTTCCTTTTTCTTTATTTTCTTTTCTTTCTTTCTTTTTCC
This sequence comes from Chenopodium quinoa, assembly GCF_001683475.1. Lineage (NCBI taxonomy): Eukaryota > Viridiplantae > Streptophyta > Magnoliopsida > Caryophyllales > Amaranthaceae > Chenopodium > Chenopodium quinoa. The sequence continues at coordinate 527,728 of NW_018744996.1, read as the reverse complement.
CTTCTTACGTGAGAAAAACTCACGTTGCTTCCCCTTCTCATTGTTGCTGCCTGTTGCCGCCGCCTGTTCTCGCCGGAAACCGGTGCCGGTGTCCCCTAACCACCGGCGACCAACCACCAGCCCAGCCTCCCACCGTGGCTGGCCTTCTTCTTTTTCTTTCTCCCTTATTTCTATTTCTATTTGCATAATTATATAAGTATTGGGTTATTGATTTAATTGTTTGAAATTAGTTTTCTAACTATGAAAAATTATATTTTGGTTGTTTAAAGTCATACTTTCAGACTTTATACATGTTATAAATTTTTAGATTTTGTGATTTTAAAACCTAGGGTTTTAATTTATTGAAATTGGGATTTTAGGATTCTAATGAGCAATTTTAATTGGGGCTTTTGTTCCTATTGTATTTCTAATGATTAATTAAGCATAAAAACATGTTTTGAAGGAAGTTTTAAAGAGTTTTAATCAAATTTATATTGCTGGAAATTAATTTGGGAATTAATTTATGGTTGTTGGTTGTTTTTTAGAAGGTGATTATTCCCTAGGAGACTTTTAAGTGATTAAAAGTAGCGCAAAGGATTGTTTACACAAGATACGTACATGTATACTTCGTTGGAAGTAGTATCATGTTTAGGTACCTAAAGGAAATAACTTAGTTTCTTGTTTAGAGAACTCTTGGATGGAAATTGTTTAGTTAAACATTAAATTAATTCATGTGCTTATATTTATGAGACATGTTTGGTGAATTAATTATGTTTGTATGGAATTATGGATGTAAGAATGTTGAATTGGTTTACTTGTTTGTATGGAATGTTGATACAAGCATATTTTTATTGGATTGGTTTATTAGCCATATTTGGAATATTGAAGGATTGGAATTGAATGGTTTAAGTGGAATGAATTTATTAATTATTCAATGAGGTTATTATTATTTTATTTATTACTCAAGCATGATTTGTTAGTATGTTGAGTAAAGGTGGATTAAGTCGAAATGGCTAGGTGGGTTAACTATGTTCAACAATTTGAATATCTTGGAAGTTTAATGCAGTTAAAGGTCAATTTATGGTGTGATCATCATTGTCCTAAATAAGAATAAAAGTGAATTATATGTATGATTATTGTGTATGGTTACTTGAATGAGTCGACTATTATTATTTAAATTTATAATCACATAAAGTGAAACATGGATGACAATAAAACTCTAGAGAGTGCAATTTTAGAGTATTGACAATTATGAGTTAAGGTACACGGTGGTAGCCCGTGGCTTTCCGAGACTTGTTTGATCGACATGTCCTCTTTTCTTTTGGTATTTACATTTTTATTTTATAATGAAAGTTAAATAGGAACGTAGACTAACTTTGTGAGAATGGAGTCGCGCCCATTCTTACATCGTGCTATATTTTTAATTTAAATGGTCATTTGGGATTAAAATGATTTGGTGGGTTGGACAACCTCATCTATTGCTTACTCCAAATTAATTAAATTAAATATAAAGAGTAAAGTGATTGAAATTTGTTAGTAAGTATGTTTAGTTGATTAAATTATTTAAGTGAGGAGTCTTGTTTAATGAATTCGTAATGTATGTTTATTTACTTTAATTAGTTGTGCATGCTAGGTTGGTGCGATGTAGCTTGTATATACTCAGCTTTGCTGATTGCATGCTTTTGTGTGTGTTTTCTTTTGATCATGACCTTCGCCTTTCAATGACTCTGTGATGATTCAATTATTACACTTGTATTATTGGGGAGCAGTATTGCACAGGTTAGCTTGATGATGTGAAGTTCGGGAATTTGACAAATGCATTGTCTAAGGGCATGGTGTGGTTGAGAGTATTCGTTCCTTGTATTGAATTTATTTATCTTGGGTATCTTAGACAACATAAGCAACTTTGATGCCAGATTCCAATTCCACAAATAGTGTAATCATCTTTGCAACATGACATGTAAAGGCATCATCACTTAGACAGTTTCAGTGGCCATGATCAATGACACGCTCCTTCTTCACTAGTCCCTTCACTTACTGAGAATGATGGGGCCCAAAATTGATGGTTTTACAGCCCAAGGTCAAAACTGTTAAAGAAAATGCACTTTAAGTCACTTTCTTTTCTTTACATGTACGTCTGTAATGGAAGTTGATTATTCATGTTGACAAAAATTCAAAGATAAACAGCACTTACAAGGGAAAACAGTTAATAGGAGATTAAACCTTGGTGATCTAGAACACCCAAAATCCATGTAATGCTTCATCTTCATCCGCTAAAGAATTATATATAGCTATCACAAGCCTGCATAAATGTAGTGCATCATTGATAAAGACAGGGTGATCATTAACACACAATGTATACCTCCAAACCCCATGCACACCAACATCACAGAATCACTTTTAAAAGAGTTTTTTATTTATTATTATTATTATTTTTTTTTTAAAAAAAAGGGCCACTAAGGGCAACTTCCAACAAAGCATTTACACCTAGCTGTTTTGCTGCATAGTTCAACCTCCCCTGATGTGGTGTGAAGTGAACAGACAGTAAATTCATAGGATAATGGCAGAAGCACATAAAGAACAAAAAGAGATGCATTAACCAACAATGCAACCGATCCGCCTTCTTAAATATAACTTGACCTGGATAGGTTGTTTAGCACTTTACTGATTTTCACACTTAAGCTCACAGTTAAAATGACAAGGCAAAGTTTGACAGTATCATCATCTTCAGAAGTCAAAAAAAAAAAAAATGTGTCCTAATATATTTGTCATCCATTGTTTGCAATAGACAAGTCAAATGACAAAAAAAAAAAAAAAAAGTAGCTTATAGTTCCTAACAAACAGAGAGGGGAGGTTGAAAAAGATCCTCAGGATGGGACAAACAATAGAATTTACAAAGCTCTACATTGGCTAATGTTAAACAGCTCATATCTAGAATTCAAGAAAAGAGGAACGGATATCTAAGTCTCCATGCTCGGATGAGAATACTGGTAAACTGGAAAAGGAGCCTGCCGGAAATCTATGAGCATATAGCAAGAAAAGGCATTCAGAATTAATCTAAAGCTGCTAAAAATAGATATTAGAGACACACTCTCTCTCTCTCTCACACACACACACACGACATTTAAATAAAAATCAATTACCTGAAAATAACCAAGAAGAAAAACAATAGGTAAACACATAGCTTGATCAACCGGTGTTTCTTCTCAACACTAAGTGCTCTGAAAATCTCTGTCACGTCTACAAGATGCTCTCCCCTAGTAAACCTGCATATGAGTAAGGACAAATGAGTTAACATATTGCGACACTTGCATACCACAAGCTTTCAAATTTTCTGTTTAAACCTTTCCACAGTTCATTTTTCATTTAATTGAAAGGGAGCAAGCCCTACAATCTTCATATCAGGCTTACAGAATCACAGATTTAGATGAGCTTAGAAGACAGCTTTTTCAAACCCACATGTATAATGTCATTTCTATACTTCCCTCTATCCAAGACATATGTGGCATCTCTAGACTTCTTTTGAAATATACATTACCCCAACCTCCCACCTCAGGTCAACATACAATTCCATTCCTCACAGATGTTCCCACACATCCATCTCAACATATATAATTCTATGCTACAATCAACTTACTTTATTTATTTATTTATTTATTTATTTATATATATATATATTTTAATTCTTTTTTTTTTTTAAAAGGTAAGATAAATTAAAACATTAGAAAGCCTTCCTCACGAGGGGAATTCCTAATGTATCAGAAGAAAGTATAGAAAACAAACTAGAGTTATTACAAACATCAATATCCATACTACCACAAACTAAATGGCCCACATTAGTTATCCACTCCGCTGCGCAATTTGCCTTCGGATAGACGTGCTGGATAGTCTAATTGCAAAACTGAGAGCTTCGATAATATGCTCGATCTGCCAAGGTACTGCCCAAATACCTTTCATTGAGTTGACGACTAATAAGTTATCACCTTCAATTTCAATGTTTTGAATGCCACATTGAAGAGCTAGTTGGACTCCTTTATTAAGAGACGTAGCTTCCGCTATAAATACTTTCGTGTTGCCGAGGTTGAATGTAGATGCCTTGATGAATGCTCCGCTACTATCTCTGATGATGATTCTTGCTGCTACTGAGTTGTTATGAACCGAACCATTGAAGTTGAGCTTGAAGAAGTTGTTAGGAGGCGTCTTCCATGATATAAAAATGGATGATGGGGATTGAGTATGAGAAGAATGATTATGGGATCTCGAAATGGGAGATCCCATGGAGGTGAAGGTATTAATGAAACTTCTTTGGTGCCACTCATTGCATACAAATTATGCTTGGTGGTAAATCCTAAAGATGTCAAAGGTTTCATTACAGAAGATAATAGCATTCCGTTCTTTCCAAATACTCCAAATGAGGAAGATAAATTTCCTTAAAGTGTTTGGGTGTTTTCTTAAGTACATTAGAGTTTCTGGTAGTTTTAGAAACGAGGTTGAACAATCTAACCACTTTTTTGATAAGAGGAGGTTCCAAACTTCTTTGGTCTTAGTGCAGTTGAGAAAAAGATGATCAACTGTTTCATTTTGCTAATTGCATAAAGGGCATATGTTGAATGGGATTATGTTTCTTTTGTGAAGAGTGTCTCGAACACCTACACTGTTATAAAATATTTGCCAAAGGAAAATTTGGAGTTTAGGAGGGATGTCTATTTTCCAAATCCATCTATGGAGCCAATTGTTATCTTTGAGATTATAAGAAAGCCAACTGAAGTTTCCATGCGTAGTTAGTCCCCAAATAGGTTTGTCCATCATATCATTGAGGGGTAGTGGAATGCCCATAGTTTGGGCTGTAACGTTTTCAGAAAGAAGAGCCCTTAATTTTTGTCTTTTCCATTGTTTATTTGGTAGAACAAAGTCTGATACTTTAGTGTCGAGATTAACCTGATTGACATCTATATGGATGAGCTCTAAAAGGCTTTGGTTAGCCACCCAATTATCGATCCATAAAAAAATATCCTTGCCATCACCTATTTTCCAACGGATACTTTTTCTCAAGAGTTCACGTTGAGCGAGAATTTTTATCCATATATGGAAAACTTTCACACCGTGTTTGCACTCAAAAAAGGATGAATTGTCCAGATATTTTTCCTTAATGACTTTCACCCAAAAATTATTTGGGTCTGTAATAATTTTCCAGCCTAATTTAGTGATAGAAGCTTTGTTAAGTGGTAAGGTTTGACGAAGGCCAAGGCCTCCCGCGCTCTTTGGTTTACAGATTTTATCCCATGCTACAAGGGGGATACTATTTTTATCCTTTTGTTGTCTCCAAAAGAAGTTTCGATGTAGGGAATCTAACTTCGTTGTAATGTCATTTGGCAAAAGAGAGGATGAGCACAAGTAAGAGGGTAAAGCCTCTAAATTGCTTTGAATTAGGGTATGTTGTCCAACTTTTGATAGAAAACCAGATTCCCAATGCTGAATTCTTTTTTCAGTTTTTTGGAGAATAAGCTTGTAGTCTTCTTTCTTAGGAAAATAGGAATTGAAATGCACTCCAAGGTAACGACCCAAACATGACTTTAGGGTCATGTTAAATTGGCTTGCTAACTCGATTCGCCTTGAATTTGGAATTTTCTTCGAGAAAATAATTGACAATTTGTGAAAATTAATCAATTAACTTGAAATTTTGCAAAAATCCTCGAGAATAGCTATTAATCTATTGCAAGAGCTCGTCGTGGCCTTACAAAAAACTAGGCTATCATCTGCAAATAAGAGACAAGGGATATTAAAGGATCTTGGGCAAATTTTAAAGCCTATTCCGACTTTGGTTTTAAGACTTCCAATAGAAAGTTTCCTTATTAAAACTTCCATGCAAAGAATAAAGAGGTAGGGAGATAGTGGGTCTCCTTGTCATAGGCCTCTTAATGGTTTAAACCATTCAGTGGAAGTGCCATTAATCTTTAAAGAGTATGAGACTTTGGTTACACACTCAATAATCCAATCAATCCGTTTTTGAGGAAATCCAAAAGCTTTTAATCAACTTTTTAATATGATCTATTCTAAAAGAATATTATTTTGACCTGAACAGTAACATCATTCTAGAAATTCATCTTTTCAACGGTTCAACCTTAAAAGCACGATACGGTTGCACAACAACCCACTCGGCGCTGCTCCCTATTTGAGCCACACAAAACAAAAATTATGTAACATCATGATTGATATTCCCATATCTTAGTAATACCAGATTGATACACTTAAAATATTCCCATTAGGTAACTCCTTACCATTTTAAGCCAAGACATCCTCTCTTAACCCCCTCCCTATACTAGAATGACCCTCTTTGTGCTTAGTTATTCTGACATAGCCTAGACTCCCAAGATTCTTACTTTTGTCACTGTCGCTCCAATTTATCATTTACCAACTACAAATACCATAGTATCTCATCTTGGATAAACCTAATTGTATTTTTTTAATGTTGCATAGAGGAAAGGGACTAATAAAAATCTTTTGCGACTTAATTGTAACATTATTCCTCAACTAAGTACTCAGTTCTATATGGTGTACAAATGATTACAAATGTTTACAAAATGCTCAAGTCGATGCAGTGGAAACTTCTGGCAGAAATAAATCATAAGCGCATACACTAGATGAGTAGATGATCATCATCCAGAAATATCAAAACTAAAAAGGGAAAGGGTCATAACTCATAAGTGGAAACTCCATACTAAGTACTCCCTTAGATCTCTGAATAAATCGATTGAAAAAAAAAATCTTTTGCAACTCAAGAATGAAACCAAGACAATGCCGGATTGGCCAATATAAAAATCAGAGAAGACTAAAGAAATAAAATAATCAGACAGAAAAATGTGGGCCATAGTTACAAGTTTGAAGAAAAGTAAAAAAAAAACTTCAAATATAAGATGGTTAAGTGCAAAAACAGGACCTATTCAGAAATCCGAACACTGACTTTATACTTGATTTTGATGGCTAACATAAAGCCATACACAACAAAAACTAATTAACAAACAATTCAATTATATTCCTCATCACCATCAACATTCATAAACAGATGCAATAATGTAACTGTAACAAACTATCCATGAACCAAATCAAGCAAGCCAATAATAGCAGAAATTCACAAAATGCATAAGAAGATAATTCCTACTTGCTATTTGAATACTAAAGTAATCAATCACAGGCTTCAGGCCATCAGTAGCTATTTGAAACTGCAACAACAATAAAACAAAAACCTAATACCAATCCCCAGCTCAGCCAAACAGGGAAAAGGAAGATTAAAGAAATCTGGAAAAGGAGTAGTAATAATAAACATCTAACAATTCATAACAATCTTTCACATAAGGAAGACATTAATTGTAAAACCAATAGAAAATCTATCAGCTTACAGCCAACCCACCCTAGCCATTGCTCCACAAGGACCACAACCAAAATAAAAATTAGCCCATATTTTTCCAAAAAGAAAATGCCCTTCAAGATATGAAACAATAAATTTCTGCACTATCAAGTATCAACACTTGATTCTCCCAATTATAGCTGCATCGCTCGATCCTGGACCATTACCAGTCATTCAGTCCATCACTGAATCAAGCTCGTCATACACAACTTCCTACTAATTTCTCTGACTCTTTATTACGACAGCTCTCTCATCTCAAGATTTGCAACTCTTGTATCTGAATCACATGATCTTATATTAGGAGCCTACGAGTAAGATTTAGATGGTCACTGAATTCTAGTGAAACTTAAGGCACTGTAAGAATTGTACAAGTAAATAGGAGACTCAATCTAATTATTAACCTTCATCAAAAATTGCAACTTGGCTTCACTACCATTTCAGACAAACCTGAAAACAGTTGTTCCTAGAAAAAAAAATAATAAAATAAATTAATGTGCCTCAGAAAAAGTGGCACAACTGTGTTTATCTGATGGCTATAGCTATAGCTAGAGTAAAACAAGGCTAAATTTAATTATTGAATCCTTATATAAGTTCCTATTAAATTGAAAGACACTTTTCCTAAAGTAAATGACACACTAGTGCTTCCCAAAAATATGCATGTGACACAGAAACTTTTTCCAGGTGGATGAAGTCCTACAAGACATCAATAAACATCAACAGAAATAGGCATATCTGAACTTGAACTCTACACAGACATCTGATCCTGGTCCTGTTATAAAAACAACAAGGCAGCACAAACCCTAGAAGTGTTTATCCTTAAAGTTCATGTGTGCAACTATTATTTTCCCAGTGCTCAAGCACTTGTTCCGCATTCATGATGCAATAAATATTTACTACACTAACTTCTTGCTAAATAGAATTCATATTGAGCTTTTGGAATCGGCTTCTTCTTAGTTTTAAGAGACCACAACTTTTTTTCCGGGTGACATTTCTAAGACAAATAGATTCCTTATGACGATTCATGTTAGCCAACCTCAAATGATTTTGGACTAAGGCTTTGGAATCGGCTTCTTCTTAGTTTTAAGAGACCACAACTTTTTTTCCGTGTGACATTTCTAAGACAAATAGATTCCTTATGACGATTCATGTTAGCCGACCTCAAATCATTTTGGATTAAGGCTTTGTTGTTGTTGTTGTTATTGTTGTTGTTGTTGTATTTCTAAGACAAAAATAATCTATGAAGTACATGTAACTAATCTCAAAATCTTGTCACTAGGGGAAGTAGTGGCAAGTGCTTTGCCGATTCATAGTCCTAGAGATGGTATAATTGACAAATAAGTCGACCATTGACAGAGAATTACATGCATAGTTGAAAAAGATGCAGGTCCAAAATTTCCTTCCCATTGCATGAATGGGCACATATAATTGCCAATAAGTCTATGCCACATAGAATTGCCCAGCTCTCGATCCACAGATGAATCTTAAACATTATAGCCACTTTTTACAACATAAACTAGATAGGCCTAATTGGTCTCTAAAAGGTTAAATTTACCACTGATGTTAAATTTATCCAACATTTTCATTCAAACAAAAGCTTTAGCTTTTCTCACTTTTTTGGGACCTTAGATGTCAGTAGAAATTTAGGGTGGGGGGGGGGGGAGGTAAAATTTACCACTGCTGTTAAATTTATCCAACATTTTCATTCAAACAAAAGCTTTAGCTTTTCTCACTTTATTGGGACCTTAAATGTCAGTAGAAATTTAGAGGGTGGAGGGGGGGGGGGGGAACTAAAGCCTTTCCTCAAAATTACCCAAGAATATAGAAAGATCTAAGGGACTAACAACTCTTTTTCCTACAACCATGTCTGATTTTGAAAGTTCAAATATAGCTACTGAAGCTAATCGATACATCACGGCAAGAAGCAAGCAACTTGACAAAAATTTGGACTTAAGTTAGCACCAAGCTCAATCTTGTCTAAAACACTGAATTTTATTGTGCAAGCTTGCTTAATCAATCAAGCCATCCTCATTCATCCTTTCCCTAATCTGTCTAAAACACTGAATTTCATCTTTAAGAGAATAAACAAGGAGCTCAATGTTCAATCATATCTACCACTAACTCTTACATCAGCTCTAAAAGGCCATATTTGATTTTAAAAGATAGTCCATCATAGATGCATTCTATTTTTTTTAATTGTTCTAGGCAGCACCACATGTTTACGCGGCATACATCTGAAACAACCCTACCCACCCACCAAAAAACCTCCATCAGAAGCAAAGTTCAATCATGGAACCATAATTTGACATAGTTGCGAGAATATATACTATTACTTGTACAGTCTTTAATCAAAACCTCATGCAACTCAACTCAGACTTAACTTAAGCCTCACTTTCTACACAGATGGCAAAACCCATCTCATCAATTCTGTAGCAATTATTCAGCAATTCTGCACTACCCACTATCAATTCTGCTCTCACAAACCCCTTTCGACGATTCAACCCTCGCCCCTGACCTCCTGTAGGATTTTAATCTCCCACCATTATCACTATCACACAAGACTACCAATACTACACATACATAGCATATCATTTACGAAATAATAAATTAAAATCCGAAATTAATAATAAGGTACCCAATTTAAAAACTACTTACAATCTAGCATGATAAATGGCAACAGGAAGAGTGACAAGAAACATCAAGAAATGCCCAGTAACAAGAAAAAGAGCAGAAAAGGCTGCCTGCAATCCAAACTCTGGTAAAACCAAAGAATTGATATTCGATGCCGTCTCATATGGATTCAAATAATCAGCCTCCAAATCCGACAAACAAATCAACTGCAACAATCATAACAATAAAAAATGTTAAACACATAATCTAGTAAAAGTGGGGAAGAACATAAAAAATTAGAGAAATAGGTTTTGGAAAGATTGAAACTAACCTGGTAAATGAGGAGAATGAGGAGGGCGATGTTGGAGGCTAGGGCAATTAGCCATAAGATTAAGTCCCAATGCATTGTTTTAGGGAAGATTTGATAACCTAAATTGAGTTAAATCTAGAGTTGCAGAATTGAAGAGATAGTGAAGAGAGAGAAAAGTAGCAGAAAAGAAAGAAGAAAAAGGGAAGAAAGAGATGTAGTGGGAGATAGAGTGTTTGCCCGCTGCAATTGTTTGGAAATGGCATCATAAATTCATGTCGAAAAGCTCGGCTACCCGGTACAAAAGCTACCGTGTATTTGTGCGGGCCTGCGGGGTATTTGGTTCAACTAGTATGACACTACGGCCCTATTCTTTTGAGTTGTTTTACTCTACTCTGCTCTGCTGAAATGTCCTACTCTGCTTAAAAATAATAATTAATATTTAATAAAAATAATAATAATTATTATTAATATTTAATAATAATAACTAATATTTATAGATAATAATAATAATTAATATTTTATTATTATAATAATAATTAGTATATAATATTAATTGATAATAATAACTAATATTTAATGATAATAATTAATACTACCTCTGTTTCTGAAAATTCGACTCACTTACTATTCATGGGTCAAAATAAAATAACTTTGACCATATTTAATGACTTATACAAAAAAAATAAATTAGCATATGAGATCTTATAATATTCCCATTATTATAAATTTTTCAAATATCAACTTTTTATAATTTTTACTTATACATAGCTGAAAATATTCATGGTCAAAGATGTTCATTAGAGACCGCGCAAATGCAAAGTGAGTCAAACTTTCAGGAACGGAGGGAGTATTTTATATTATTTAACACATTTTTAATGTTATAATAAGAGTAAAAAAAATCTTTAAAAAAATCAAATAATAATAATAATAATAACATATGGATATTTGCTACAGATCTGGTATTTCAGCGAGAAAGGAGGTTGACGTAGGATTGGCTGGAGGAAATGGCGGGGTCCTCAGACCTGCCGATGTGTTACTTTACTCATGGGATCGTGGTCGTGATGTATGTGTTGACTTCACAAGTTCTTCCCCTTTGACGCAGTCAGGGCTAGCTGACTTTGTCCATGGACGGATTGTGGCTGAAGCGGCTCATTGGAAGTGGGCTAAGTACGAAGCTCGTTGTCAGGCAAATGGATACGGTTTCATTCCCTTCTCCTTTTCTTCTCTTGGGGAATTAGAAAAGGATGTTGTTACGTTACTGGAGCGGGTTTAGAGGTTCTCGACGGCGCAAGACATTGGGGCTCTTGCGGCAACTTTTATCTTCACTAGGGTAGATTTTTCTATAGCTAAAGGAGTGGGAGCCCAGATTGTATCTCGGCTTCCCACTAATTTATTGTAGATTGTATGACTTTTTGTTTTTGAGATAATAATAATAATAATAATAATAATAATAATAATAATAATTATAATATAAATAATAATAATAAATAAACGTTTTTTCTCTCGTGGGGGGGGGGCGATTAGGGCGTCAGTTTCCGGCGAGGTTTCAAGCAGCAACTACGGCGAAAGGACGATCAGGCGAGGTCAGGTGGTCGGCTTCTCAGGACAAGTGATTCTCAGGTCCTTTTCCGGTGGTTTTCCAGGCGTTTTGTGTTCGTTTTGCAGTCTTCTTTCCGCGCGTCGTGCAGGCAGTTTCGGGGTCGTTTTTTGATCGGTTTTCAGGGGCGTATGTGGGTTCATTCAGGTGTCTTACGCGGTGGTTTTCTGGCTGCTTTCCGGCGACTTTTAAAGGTACGTTTTTGGTGGTTGTTTTGGTGCGTTTTTGCTGTGGTTTTGGTGCGCTTTTGGCTGTGAGTTTTGGTCCATATTTGGTGCGTTATTGGCTGTGAGTTTAAGTGCGTTTTTGGTGCGGTTTTTGCTTCGTTTTTGCTGTGGTTTCTGTGCGGTTTTGCTGTGAGCTTTGGTGCGGTTTTATCTGCAGTTTATGGTGCGTTTTGCTGTGGTTTTTGGTGCCGTCTTTGGGTGTTGTTTTGCAGGTTTGTGGACCTTTTGTGTGCAGCTTTGGTGGTGTTTTTGGTGCAGCCTTGAGGCAGTTTTGGGTGTTTATTTGAGGGTTCTTTGTAGCAGTTTTGGGTTCATTTTGGGTGTTATTTGTTGGTGTTTTTGGGGTGTTTTTTTTACTGTAGTTTATGGTGGTGGCGTGTAGCCATGTCGGTGAAGTTTCATTGCCCCTTTGTGGGTCTTAGTGGCTGTCAGGATGGACGTGGTAATGGCCTTACTAGTAATTATCTTCTCAAGCACCTTAGTGATCGTCATTTTTGTATGGGTGCTCGTGATATCACACGACATTCTCTTACTTCTAATTTGGCGGTCTATACTGAAGCTGAGGCTACTTTGTCGCGTATGGGGCATTGGTTATGTGGGGTTTGCTTCAAAACGCATACACACCGTACTAAGTGTCGTCATAGTACGAGTGAGTATGTGTCACCCCCGGATGAAGGAGATGGTGTTGTTCGTTTTGTGCTCCATGGTTTCTCCAAGCCCCAAGCTCCCTCTTCTCCGACTTCGCTTGGGCGCATGGGTGGTTTGGTGCAAGATCAATGTTGTTTTGATGTGGCTCTTCTTGATCGTCTGTTCTCCAAGGGGCTTCGCACTGTGAAGTCTATACCTCCCAAGTGTCGGTTGGGTTTCTCTCGGGTTCTGAAAGGTGCTCTTGATAAGGTGATCTTTAGGCCTAATGATATTTCTAGTTGGGTCTCTTTGTTGGTGCTACCTCTTTGCATCCTTAAAACCTTTCGCCCTCGGAGCAGCTCTGAGTCTAGGTCTTCGGCAAAGCGTCGACTTCAAGAAGAGAGTATTTCGCGCGCTATTTGTTCCTGGAGTGCACCGGGTGGTATTTTGCAGCTTGTGAGAGATACTTTGGCAGAGGATTCTCCTACTTTCTCAGTGGATGAGGACTTTGATTTGGAGGAGCGTAATATCAAGCAATGTCGTAGGAAGATTTGTGATGGCCATTACACTGCTGCAGTCCGGGTTCTTTCTTCTTCTGGAGTTGCTCCTTATAATGACGCCACTCTCTTGGGTTTACAGTCTAAACATCCTTCTTTTCCTGCTCCATCCTTGCCTGATATAGATATTGATGGTCATCATCTCGTTACTTCCTCCGCTGTTGTTTTGGATCGGATTAAGAGTTTTCCCCGTGGCACATCATGTGGTAGGGATGGTTTTCGTGCTCAACATCTATTGGATTGCTTGGGTGGTGCTGCTGTGGCTGTTTCAGATGAGTTAGTGGAGTCTATTTCAGCGGTAGTTAATCTTTTTCTTGCTGGTAAGTGTCCTATGGAACTTGGAGAGTATATTGCAAGTGCTCCTCTTACACCGCTTGTCAAGTCCGATGGTGGTATTCGTCCTATAGCGGTGGGTACTATTTGGCGGCGCCTGGTCTCGAAGGTGGGCGCTGTTATGGTTGGCCAGTCTTTAGGGAGCTGCTTTGATGGTCTACAGTTTGGCGTTGGGGTTCCTTCTGGTGGTGAGGCCATTGTTCATGCTGTGAATCGGTTGATTGAGGATCGTGGTTCTGAAGTTGGTCTTTCTATGTTGTTGGTGGATTTCCAAAATGCCTTCAATCTTGTTGATCGCGTGGTCATGTTGCGTGAGGTTCGACGTCGTTGTCCGGGCATTTCGCGTTGGGTTGAATTCTGCTATTCCAGTCCAGCCAGATTGTATTATGGAGACCAAACCTTATGGTCGTGTCAGGGGCTGCAGCAGGGTGACCCCCTCGGTCCTCTTCTTTTTCCTTTGGTTTTACAGCCCCTGGTTTGTGAAATTAGAGATGCTTTTAACTTATGTCTTCAGGCGTGGTATTTAGACGACGACACTATTGTTGGTGACACTTTGGAGGTGGGGAAGGTTCTGCAGTTGATCATGGAGAAAGGGCCTCGTTTTGGGTTAAATCTGAATGTGGAAAAGACTGAATTATTAAGGCCTTCAGAGGACCCCCGTAGCAGGCTTGTGGGTGTCTTTCCACCTACTATTGCTCGACCTTCACGTGGTGTTAAGTTGCTTGGTGGTCCAACTAGTTCTGATCCCGGTTATGGAGGTGACCTGGTGATGCAGAGGGTAACCAAGACCGTTGCTCTTATGGATAAGGTGGCTTCGCTTGATGATCCCCAGTGTGAGTTGTTGTTACTTAGGGCCTGTACCGGAGTTTCTAAGCTCTACTTTGCTTTGCATACTTGTCCCCCTAGTACTTTTGAGGTGGCTCAGCGCGCTTTCGACGAGGCTCTTCGATCTTCCTTGGAGCGTATCGTTACTGCTTCCGGGCCTGGGTTTGGTGATTGGCAGTGTCGGCTTGCCACCTTACCGTTTGCGTTTGGCGGACTTGGTGTTTATTCTGCAGGTGATGTTCGTCATTATGCCTTTCTTGCCTCTCGGTTGCAGTCTGCTGGATTGCAGACTAAGATTCTACAACATGCTGGTGTTGTTGGCCTTGGTCGAGCCTTCAAGGATGTGTTGCTCCTTTATAATGGAGTGGTTGAGTCTGACATTTTGAGTAATCCTAGTGAGGTCGCTGCCCTTTAACTCATGAAGAAATTAGAAGATATATATTTCACAAAGATTACCGCATCTGCAGAGTCTACCTTCTCTTTATCTCCTCGCCAGTTAGCTTTGTGGAAATCGCAGCAAGGGGTTCACACCTCTGCTTGGCTACGGGCTGTCCCTATTTCTGGGTTGGGTCAGACGATGAACACGAAGACATACCGATGTGTGTTGTGCTACCGACTGGGTGTTCCATTGTTCTCTATCTCGACGTCGTGCTCTGCTTGTTCTCGGGTTTTTTCAGGGGATTTTTTCGGCGACCACGCTGTGTCGTGTGCTGGTATTGTGGGTGTTAAACATCGGCATAATGTTGTTCGGGATACCTTTGTGGATATTTGCTACAAATCTGGTATTTCAGTAAGAAAGGAGGTTGACGTAGGATTGGCTGGAGGAAATGGCGGGGTCCTCAGACCTGCCGATGTGTTACTTTACTCATGGGATCGTGGTCGTGATGTATGTGTTGACTTCATAGGTTCTTCCCCTTTGATGCAGTCAGGGCTAGCTGACTTTGTCCATGGACGAGTTGTGGCTGAAGCGGCTCATCAGAAGCGGGCTAAGTATGAAGCTCGTTGTCAGGCAAATGGATACGGTTTCATTCCCTTCTCCTTTTCTTCTCTTGGGGAATTAGAAAAGGATGATGTTACGTTACTGAAGCGGGTTCAGAGGTTCTCGACGGCGCAAGACATTGGGGCTCGTGCGGCAGCTTTTATCTTCACTAGGGTAGGCTTTTCTATAGCTAGAGGAGTGGGAGCCCATATTGTATCTCGGCTTCCCACTAATTTATTGTAGGTTGTATGACTTTTTGTTTTTGAGATAATAATAATAATAATAATAATAATAATAATAATAATAATAATAATAATAATAATAATAATAATAATAATAATAATAGTTGTATAGGGTAGATCCTGCTAAGCTGCCCTATGCCTTTAGCGCTGCCCAAGGGGTGTGCTCTCATCCCAGCCCAGTTCTCCGGGCTCAGACTCAGGGCAGAGGCTCTGGGAAGAAGCACGATAAGTCGCCCACAGGCTAACCCGGGCTCAGACTTAGGGGGAAGAGGCTCAGGTGGGCAGAAGCATGATAAGTCGGCCACAGGCTGACCGCCTAGGCTAGGGTTATGATACACTATAAATACCTCCAGACTCACCATAAGAAAAGGTTGTTGAATAATCTCTCTCTCTCTCTCTCTCTCTAAAAAGCATATTAAGCTTATTATTCCCACAAAAGGCAAACATTTACTTAACCATCAAAGGGGGGTTCCTCGAAACCACCGCCGAGGCCAGTTTACGTTCTCCCTCTTGCAGGTCTGCCAGTAGGTGCTAGCCAGAGGTTCCGACCACCTGCTGGAGACCCCAGCAAGGCAGCCCAAGACCCAGTCGCACCGTCAGTGGTTCGGCGACTCCCTCCGGAACCACACCCGACAGTAGTAGTAGTGGTGGTGGTGGTAGTAGTGGTAGCAGTAGTAGCAGTAGTAGTGGTAGCAGTAGTAGCAGTAGTAGTGGTAGTAGTAGTAGCAGTAGTAGTGGTAGTAGTAGTAGCAGCAGTAGTAGCAGCAGCAGCAGCAGTAGCAGTAGCAGTAGTAATAATAATGCGATAATAATAATAATAATAATAATAATAATAATAATATTATTATTATTATTATTATTATTATTGTTCCGGATGTAGTTCGAGAGCCTAGCTGGTGGCTAGACCTGGGTGCTGACTGGGATTACCTGCACAATGAACAGTGATTATGCCCTCGGGGGTGGTTTCGAGGAACCCCCTCTGATGCTTAAGCCAATAAGGTATTGGATAATAATGGGTAAATGATGAAAAATGAATGTGTCTAACCTCCTTTTCGTTGTACTTGGGTTACTATTTATAGTTGTTCTATTCTTGGTGCTGCAGGCTGAAGCCTACTGAGGCCAGCCCTGGTGCTAAGCCCCTGGGAGATTATCATTAATTCTGAGATAGAGCCCTCTGGGGTCAACTGTAAGGCTAAGCCCCTGGGAAGGTTTTCCCTTGCTTTGGACTAGACTGGCACGAGTGTGCACCCCTCAAGTAATGCTAGGAGCGTAGGCAGCTCAATGGGAGCTACCCTATGCAACTAGCCCCTAAAGAGGTGGTCTGAGGCACTCAGGACAATTCATGTTGTGAGGTTAGGAGCATGGGAAGAGCTCTGCCAAAGCTATCCCATACAACTAGAGTCCCCCAAGAGGTGGTACGAGGGACCCGTGCCTGCTCTTCCAAGAATTTGACTACTTGGCTGGATTTGCTGACCAAAATCCTTCTCATACAACTAGCCTCCTTGAGTCTCACATCTGCACTCAGCTGATTTGAGGCTCATAGAGTTCCGCTAGTGGGGTGCGTTATGCGAACTATCTAGGTGAGGAGCTTTGATTACTCCTGCTGAAGTTATTTCAAAGCGACGAGCTGAGGCTGGGCGAGGAGATTTGATTACTCCTACTAAAGTTAATTTCAGAGAGACGAGTTGAAGCTAGGTGAGGAGATTTGATTACTCGTGCTGAAGTTATTTCAAAGTGACGAGCTGAGGCTGAGCGAGGAGCTTTGATTACTCACGCTGAAGTTATTTCAAAGTGACGAGCTGAGGCTAAGCGAGGAGCTTTGATTACTTCCGTTAAAGTTATTTCTAAGTGATGAGATGAGGCTGAGCGAGGAGCTTTTGATTTTGTCAGACCGATTTTTTTATTTTTTGTTTATTTTTTTTACGACGTGGCTATGTTTAGTGGGTGGTTATCTCCCTTTGTTGGGTAGGTAACTGCCATTTAATGCCATTATTCCGTTTCCCCTCTCCTCTCTTCATATTCCGCGTTTTCACCAAACCAGTTTTCATCTTAATTTTGAAATCATTGTTCTTCCTTCTTTTCTCATTCACTCACTTGCTTTTTTCCAATTACTCTCTCCTCGCTCTAGCTTCTCACTTCCTTCTCTTTTACTATTCTTCTTGCTTTGAGTCTCGCAATTTTCTTGGGTGTTGCTCGCCGCAAGTTCGCCGTGAACTAGCCTGTGTTTGCTACACATTTGTTGTTCGTTCCTCACAAGGTGCCGCCCTTAAACCTTCTTCCACCATTTTTGTACTTTCATTTGTAAAATTGAGTATGCTTTTTTTTCAAAGGATCATCCTTTTTCCCTTTGTTGTGTTGTTAATTAGCCCCTATATACTTCCTTTCTTATTCAAAGACCGATTCTTGCCTTGTTGTTGTCATTTTTGTCGCCATTGTATTTGTACTGTTCATTCTTTTATTGGTTATTTTTGTTACCTCTTTAGTGGAAATTTTTGCTCTTTTTTCTCTTTCCAAGTTTCGATCTTTTTTGCCATGTCGGACGCTTCTAATAGTCAAAATGAATCTGCCCTCTCTTATGACGATGGTGGTGAGTCCGAGTATGCTTCTTCTTCTGAGTCGACTCGCTCAGGTGATCCTTCTTGGCCATTTGTCCCTTTTTCTTCTCCAAGTTGTGTTTCCTTCCAACTACAATGTTCAAGTTTGGCCATCTGTCCCTTTTTCTGCTCACGTCACTAAGCCCAGCGGCGGACACTCTGATCCTAGTGCGTTCCATCCTTACCTTCGTGGTAGGGTGCGCAGCGATACTTTCGACCCTTATTGTGAGAGGGTCTTGATGACTAAGGGGGTTGCGCTGCCTCACTTGTTGCGTCTGCGGCTATGTGCTGCTTGCCATGCACAACTGGCAGCCGAGGTCAGGGGTAATTCTCCTGTCAATGCCCCTAGGAGCCCCTTTCCTGATGTACTTCCTTTGCGTGAATTTGCTTGGTTGGATGATATATCTGATGTGCACCGTTTTGACCATTATGTAGAGAACAGCTCCACTCATGTTGATACTTCAATGGCTGCTCCTCAACCCCAGTCTCCTGGAGATGCTGCCTTGAACGCTTGTCAGCCCTGGTATGTAGATGAGGTGGTCCCTCCAGGTGATTCCACCTTCTATTTGAATGACAAGGCTGACGGTCCTCGTCTTTGCTCCCTAAGTTCTGAATGGCGGATGCTGGCTGCCTGCTTAAAGTTAGCAGAGTGTGGTAATACTTTTTAAGGGATGGGAGAAGGTTACGAGTTAGTGCTGCCCAAAGCTGGGTCCAGCCTTGCCGACCCTCTAGCGGGCCACATTGCCGTTTTTGCTTCCTAGTTAGATGTAGGACTAAGGTTTCCTTTGGATCCAACTCTAGACAAGCTACTGCGTGCCTTCAACATTCCTCTCTCCTTGATTTTGCCCGTGTCTCTACATACGCTGATCTGTTTGCCTTGGACGGTGCATTTCAAACGCTTTCCAAAGTCTCTCTCTCTGTTTCATCAGTTGTTTAGCTTTAAATGGAGTGCTTCAGGTGTTGAATTTAGCTGGTTCTATCTTGCACCAAAACCTAAAAGAGTTTTGTCTTACCCCAAACTAGGCCGCTTTAGGGATTGGCAGGGAAAATTCTTTTGGCTGCGTGTTCTGGATGACTTTGGGTGCCCTCGCTCTTTTTGTTGTGTTAGATCAAATATGGGTGGCATCACTGTGCAGGCAGCCGACGCTGCCAAAGAAGCTCAGGCCTTTGATAATTTTGAAGGTGAGTCCTATTCTCCCAAAACATGGCTTCCCAATGGGTTATATGTTATAGGGAATGCTCAACTCTCTGCCATGCGTTTATGCTCGACTCATGAGTCTGGTAAGATTCTGCTCGCCTCGCAATCATTTTTTTTTTCCTTCTGTCTATTTTTCTTTCAGTGATAGTATGACTGACTTGCTTTTCTCCTTTCTAAGTTATGACAAATTGGACAAGGCTTTGCTGGGTGTGGATGATACTTGGAAGCTGATTGTCAGGACTCCAGGATATCCTCCTTTTTCCCTTGAAGTATTAGAAGTTTATGCTGTTGCCTGCTTGGGTGAATCACGTCCACTCCCTCCTGAGTTCAAACATGGTTCCACCACCGTTGGGGCTTCTGCTTGTTTTACTCATACTGTCCGAGTAGAGACTGAGCCTGAAGTTTCTATTGCTGCCAGTGATCAACTTAGGGGGAATGTTGAGTCCCCTCAAAAGTCTAGGTTGTTGATGGCGCCGAGTTCTTCGGCTGCGGTCTCCGGTCGGTGGAAAACCCAGATTGTCAATGAGAATAAGGATAGATGAGGTATATAATCGCGAAGTCCCCGATGCTGCAGATGAGGCTTTGTAATTTAATTTTCTGTACTTTTTTTAATTTTTGGCCTTCTTCTTATCTTTTGGTTGTACATTCTTATTGCGTACTTCTGTTTGATGTGTGTTGGGTTCAGTTGGCAGAAGAAGAAGGCACTCCTCTTTTCACTGTTTGGAGTTCTCCCCCTTTCTAGCTGACATTGTTGTTCCCTCGACTGCGCTGCTAGCTACCTTTGCCTAATAGCACTCTCAGCCTCGGTTAACTTAGGCAAATTGTTACTTCAGGCGTCCCCGTTGTAACAATTTCCCCTTCCAAGGCCGAGAACACTTTCAGGGCAGGATTATGGCCTTCTTTTTTACGTTTTCTTGCCCGTCCTCTGCCTCTTGGGCAAGGCTTTGGGTTTTTGTGCCGCTACTTATTTTAGTGCGGTTTAATTGTTATGCCACTTTTTCTATGAACAGGGTTTCTACCTTGGCTTTATTGTAGCGAGGCTTAATGAGGCGAAAACGTTGTACTCTGTTTTGCTTAGCTCATGCTGGGCTTTGCTTTATTGCTGCAACCCCTCCTTCTCCCTGGTCGATCTGGCATGAACATATAATTTTTTGCAAACAAACAACTAAGTAATGCAATATTATATCATGTTTAAGGAAAGGCCTCACGTAGAAGTTAAATATTCCATTCATAATGTGAAACGCCTCACGCAGATGTTAATGTTCCACTTCTTTAAAATTACAACTTAGCTACAATAAAACTTAGACTTTTTCTTCATTTATAGCTGAATAAGTTGTTAAAGTAAGACATTAAATTACACGAAAAACCTCTTTAGGACTTCAGCGTTGAAACCGTTCCTTAGGATACAGCCATCCTGGTCAGAAAGTAGATAGACCCCTCTCCCTGCCTGCTTGTGTATTATAAAGGGTCCTTCCCAATTTGCGCTAAGCTTTCCATGTAGCTTTCCTCTGCCCACAGCAGTTGTTCTTCTCAGTATCAGGTCTCCTTCGCTGAGTTCTCTGTGCTTCACTTTTCTGTTGTAAACTTTAGCCATTCTGCTTTTCTGAGCAGCCAATCTCAGAGCAGCTTTCAGCCTGACTTCTAGCATAAGATCTAACTCTTCCTTCATCCTGTCTTCGTTTTTCTGGTTGTCATAGTGATGCACCCTTAAACTTGGGAGTTGTACTTTAATGGGGACTAATGCCTCAGCCCCATATGCCAGAGAAAAAGGACTTTTACCTATTGCTTCTTTCTCTGTAGTTCTGTTAACCCACAATACCTCTGGGACCAAATCAGCCCACAGGCCTTTGTGCTCCTCCAGTTTCTTTAAAAAGGCATAGAGTATTTGCTTATTGGCTGCCTCTGCCTGCCTATTACTCTGCGGGTGACAAACAGAAGCGCTAGCATACTTCGTTCCCATTTCCTCAAGGTAGTTTCTAATGGTGTCACAGACGAACTGGCAGCCATGGTAAAAAACTATACGCTACAGAATCCCAAATCTGGTAATGATAGTTTTCCATATAAATGTTCTTACCTAAGAGGCCTTGATTTACTTTGTGGGTTCTATCTCTATCCACTTTATGAAGTAGTCCACGGCCACGATCAAGAACTTCCAGCGCCCTAAGCCAGTGGTGAATGGTCCTAAGATGTCCATTCTCTACTATGCAAACGGGATAGGATTGAGAATCGGTATGAGGTTGTTAGCAAGCTAATTTATCACTAGGGAGTACTTCTGGAATTGTTCACACTTCCTAACGTAGTTCATGGCATCTTGGGTCAAGGTTAGCCAATATGCCCCTCGTCTGATGATCTCTACTGCCAGGGCTTTCCCTCCTATATGATTTGCACATATCCCTTCATGCGCTTCCTTCATGATTGCTTGCTGCTCCCAGTCTGGGACACATCTGAGGACAGGTTTTGAATACCCTATTCTGCACAGCTCTCCATATAATACTACATCTCTGTATGATTCCTTTTTCACTGTTTTTGCTTGTTCTTCATTGTCAGGTAGCATTTCATGCAGTTTGTATGCCAATATATCTGAGTACCATGATCTTTGCTGGCTAGCGCAGTTCACCTGCCTCTGCCCCTCAACACTTTTTCCTTCTAAAACTTCCACCATTACAATTCTACTTAGATTCTGCGAAGTCGAACTTGCTAGCTTGGAGAGTGCGTCTGCTTGAGCATTTTCAGCCCTAAGGGCTCGATATCAAAGCTAACCAACTGGGCTATCAACTCCTTCACCGCGGCTACATATTTTTGCATTAACGGCTCTCTGGCCTCATACTCCCTCCTGAATTGGATCGCAACTAGCTGTGAGTCAGTCTGGAGTTTTACTTTTCTGGCACCTATTGCTAACTTCATTTCAAACCTGCCAATGTAGCCTCATACTCAGCTTCATTGTTGGAGGCTTGGAATTTGAACTTGATTGCATATTGAAAGACATTGCCTTCTGGTGATACTATAAATATTCCAACTCCGTTGCCCATGTGGGCAGCTGAGCCATCCACAACCACCTTCCATGTTAACATCTCTTCCTGTACTTCTTCCTAGCTTGCCTCTACTATGAAGTCTGCTAAAGCTTGAGCTTTTATTGCCGTCCTAGGCTTGATTTGCAGCTCGTACTTAGTCAATTCTATTGCCCACTTTAGTAACATGCCTGAGGCATCCATTCTCTACAAAGCTTTTTCCAGCGGGTAATTTGTTAATATCTGTATTACATGAGCATCGAAGTACGGTTTTAGTTTTCTTCCAGTTGTGATAACGACCAAGGCCATTTTCTCTACCAATGAGTATCTCTGCTCCGCCTGGGTCAGAACATGGCTGATAAAGTAAACTGGGTGTTTAGTTTTTCCTCTCTCCACTAGCAGGGTTGATCCTATTGTTTGCTGCGACGCATACACATATAATTGTAGCTTCTCTCCTACCCCTGGACTTGTCATTGTTGGTAGGCTGACCAAGTGTTCTTTTACTCTGGCAAATGCCTCCTTTTCTGCTTGCACCCACTTGAATGTACGATTGCCCTTCAGGAGCTGAAAAAATGGCAGAGCTTTATCTGTTGACTTGCTGATGAATCTGGTGAAGGCTGCCATCCTGCCTGTCAACCTCATAACGTCTTTGACGCTCTTAGGCTTTGGGAAACTTAAGACAGCTTGTATTTTCTCTGGGTTCGCATCGATCTCCCTTTTACTCACCAAGAAACCTAAGAACTTACTTGTTGTCACTCAAAATACGCATTTCTTTGGGTTCAACTTTATTTGGTATTTGTTCAACGTGCTAAATGTTTCTTCCAAGTCAGAGATGTGGTTATGCGTTGTCAAGCTTTTTACTATGGAATCGTCTACATATACTTCCACATTCCTCCCTCTCTGGTGAGCGAAGACCTTTTCCATGGTTTTTTGGAACGTTGCCCCTGTATTCTTTAGGCCAAAAGGCATTGAGACATAGTTGAATACTCCCCCGTCAGTGATGAAGGCCGCTTTCTTTCTGTCTGGTTCGTACAGGCTGATCTGGTGGTAACCCGAGAAGGCATCCATAAAACTAAGGAGTGCGTGCCCGCTCGTCGAGTCTACCATCTAATCTATTTTGGGCAGAGGATAAAAGTCTTTTGGGAAGGCTCGATTCAGGTCTGTGAAGTTTACGCACATCCTCCATTGCCCATTGGCTTTTTTAACCATTACCACATTTGCTAGCCATTCTAGGTAGTCACAAGGTTCTATGAATTTCGCAGCCAAGAGCTTGTCCACTTTCTCCTAGATGGCCTTATTTTTTTCTGCAAAAAAATTTCTCAGCTTCTGCTTCACTGTCCTCGATTCCTCTCTGACATTCAAGCGGTGTTCCATGATCTTTGGATCGATACCTGACATTTCGT
Source organism: Chenopodium quinoa (assembly GCF_001683475.1). Classification (NCBI taxonomy): domain Eukaryota; kingdom Viridiplantae; phylum Streptophyta; class Magnoliopsida; order Caryophyllales; family Amaranthaceae; genus Chenopodium; species Chenopodium quinoa. The sequence goes on along the minus strand of NW_018744996.1, from coordinate 503,837 downwards.
CCGTTGAGAATGCGAACACATCTGCGTTCTTCCTGAGCAACGCTATCAAGTTCACTCTAACATTAGGCTCAATGTCTTTCCAATCTTTACTGTCCTGTACTCATTTCCTTCGACTAATGCAACTACCTCATGATCCCCCTCTAGGGTTGGACGGGCTACATTTTCCCTCTCAGGCCCAAAATTTTCCATAGCCAGCCTATGCTTTTCCTTTTCTTCTTTATACTCCTGCCTTTTCCTCTTTCTGAAGACTTTTTCCTCTCTTTCGGTCTTTTCTGGGACTTTGGGCAGAGAACCATATTTCACTGGGTTTCTCAGAGCAGTAATGTAACACTGCCTTGCCGTTTTCTGGTAGCCCCTCAATTTGGCTAAGCAGCCTCTATTGTTATCATATGCTAATGCTAAATGCAGTGTGGACACCACTCCACTTATCTTGTGGATGAGGGGTCTACCCATTATCATGTTGAACGAAGATTGGGAGTTAATGACAAGAAACTCTGCTCTCACGTTCCTTGCCCGAGCTCCTTCTCTCACTTGGACTGACAATTCTATTATCCCCTCTGGTATCATTCTTGAGCCATCAAACCCTGTGACTTCATAGTTCACCCTTTTGAGGTCTCAACTGTCTAGATGCATTTTGTGGAAAGCTTCTATGAACATGATGTTGGCTAAGCTTCCTCCATCTACTAGAACTCTCTTGACTTTCCAGTTTGCAATTGTTATTGCGACTACCAGAGGGTCGTCATGTGGGTATATGACTCTGTATTGATCCTGCTCGTCAAACACTACCTTTGTCTAAAGAGGTGGTGGTGGCCACTTTCTGCGCTCATTGTAGTTTACCTAATGGACCATGTCTCTAAGGTCAGCTCTAGCTCTGCTGATTGTTCCTCCATGCACAGGCCCACCGCTAATCACCAACATGTATCCCAGCTCTCTCTTTTCTTTGTCTTTCTCTTCCTGTTTACTCTTGTCACCCCTACTATCCTTCCACCGATCATCTCTTGGTCTATCATTACCCCGGTTCCTGTCCTGCCCAGAGTATTGTTTAAATTGATTCAGATACCCCCTTATGATGAGGTCTTCAATATTATCTTTGAGGTAAATGCATTCCTCGGTCGTATGACCCTTATCTCTATGAAAGTCGCACCATTTCTTTGGGTCTAGGTTACTGGTAGTCATCTGTGGTGGTCTCTGCCACTTATCATCATACTTGTTCACCTTGAAGATGTGAGATCGGCTGTGAGTTAGCGGGGTGTATTGTTCATACCTGCCCTGCAATCTTCCTCTGCCCTATCTCCTCTGGCCTGAAGACCTTTCATTGTCTCTCCTCTGCTGGTCCGCCCTTCCGTACCCAACAGAGTTGGGTTCTGCTTTGCCAGCTGCCTCTGCCCTACCGGGCTCTTCCCTTCTGCCTGATTTGGCAGAGGCAGACCTTTTGGCCAGCATGGCTCTGTCTGTTTTGTCCCCCTTAATGAATTCATGGGCCTTACTCAGGGCCACTGCTAGTGTTTTCAGATTCTTCCTGCCCATGTACTCTTTGAATGCTGACCCTAGGAGTAGGCCGCTCTACATTGCTAACAACGCCCTTTCTTGGCTCATGTTGGGAATCGACGTTGCCACTTTTATTGAACCGAGTGATGAAATCTCTGAGTGATTCAGTCTCGCCCAGCTCTAGCGACATTAGTTCTGTTGTCATTTTGGTACGGTCTACCAGTGTGACAAAATGATTCATGAATAGCCTCTTCAAGCCATTGTACGAGTAAACTGACCCTTTCTCTAGCGAACGATACCATTCCGCAGCCAATCCCTCCAGGGTTGGAGGAAATTCTTTACACCAGACTGAGTCAGTTCTGGTGTATAAGACCATATGACTTTTAAAGACAGATAAATGGTTCTTAGGGGTTGTTGTGCCATTGTATTTGCATGAAGGCATCTTGATTTTCTCCATCGGTTCCTCTAGAATTTCCTTGCAGAAGAGTGAGTCCTTAGGGATCACCATGATCTTTGCCTTCTTGAAGCACGTGGGGCTCAGAGACTGGCTGTGGGTAGGGGATCTGCTGCGCGGGTTGCCAGCGGGGACTTCGCCTGACTCCCCTGAGCTCCATTCTCTATTTAAGTTTCTAGCCTCCAACTCTTTCACTATCTTCCTTAGGGCTACCAGCTCCTTCTACTCCAATCCCCTGACCTTGTTGTTTTGGTTCGTGTACGGCATTCCGAATCGAACTGTTTGAGCTGGTCCGATTGGTTATGAGCTCCATTTGTGTTTTTGGTATTTCCAGAAGAAGCTCCAGCATGATTTGGGTTATGGATATTGATTGGAGTTGATTTTACGGTTATTTTTGCAAGATCGGATTTATTTTGTGGTGTTTGGGTACTATTAGTTGTAGGTGTTTTAATCGCCAGATCTAGTTTTTCCCCCGTCATGGCAGCTTTCCCAGCCTCGAACAAGCTTACTAGTTGAGCTAAGGTGTTGGAACTACCCCCTCCTTCTAGCGCCAATTGTTCCGGGTGTAGTTTCGGAGCCTAGCTGGTGGCTGGACCTGGGTGCTGGCTGGGATTACCTGCACAATGAGCAGTGGTTATGCCCTCGAAGGTGGTTTCGAGGAACCCCCTCCAATGCTTAAGTCGGTAAGGTTTTGGATGAATAATAATGGGTAAGTGGTGAAAAATGAATGTGTGTCTAACCTCTTTTTCGTTGTACTTGGGTTACTATTTATATTTGCTCTATTCTAGGTGCTGCAGGTTGAAGCCTGCTGAGGCTAGCCCTAGTGCTGAGCCCCTAGGAGATTATCCTTGACTTTGAGATGGAGCCCTCTGGGGTCAGCCGTGAGGCTGAGCCCCTTGCCTTGGACTGGAGTAGCACGAGTGCGTACCCTTTAAGTAATGTTAGGAGAGCGAAGCAGCTCAGCAGGAGCTACCCTATACAACTAGCCCCTCAAGTGGTGGTCTGAGGCACTCAGGCCAGCTCTTGCTGACTGGAGACGGGAGGTTAGGAGCATGGGAAGAGCTCTGCCGAAGCTATCCCATACAATAAGAAATGATGCACAATTTTTTATCTAAGGATATAATCATCATTTTACATATGTAAATATGAGTAAGGCTCCATTCACTTCACCTTATTGCTGAACTAAAATTATTTTTACTGAACTAAAATTATTTTTGCTGAACTGAAATTAATTTTACTAAACTGAAATTATTTTTGCTGAATTGAAATTATTTTTACTGGTTTTCTATTATATTTCTTCTTTAAGTTTACTGATTTTTACTAAATTGAAATTATTTTTACTGAAGTGAATTTAATTAACTAAACTAAAATTATTTTTACTGAATATTTTTTTTTTTCAGGTGAAGTAAACAAGGCCTAACTTTGTAATTTTAACGATAAGAGAAAGTTAACACGCACAAAATATAGAGACACTCATATATATTAGGGTTAAGATAATACAACTTTGTATTTATTAAGCTTTAAAAGGTAGAGTTCTACCAATAATAAAATAGGGTTTATACCTTCAAAATCAAAAAAGTAGACAAAGCATATTTAAGAGTCACTTAATAATGAAAATAAATTGGTTTTATAAGATTTTTATATTTTTATAAGAAGTAGAATATTTTGATAACTATCTAATATGACTGCAATGTAATTACGATGAATGCCAACAAAGTGTTGGCTTACTTGATAAGACTCTTACCTCAAATCTTAGAGGTATGGGATTCGAATCCTATTAAGGGGGTGTTTAGTTCATCATATTGGAATGAATTTGTATGGAATCTCATACTATAGAAGTATGAATTCTAAAACTAAAAACCTCAACCAAACAAAAAGCTAGATGGAATAGATTTTAACTTCATTCCAACCCATTCTAACTCATTTGCACACTCGGGGATAGGGATTTTCCCTCCCCTCTACTCCCAAGTACCTGATTAGGGTCCTCCTTACCATTAAAAAAAATATAATTACGGTGAATAGTAGATTATCTACAATTATGCTTTTATTTGTGACATTTATTTGAGATCTCATGTATAATCTGTATCCAATGAAATGCATATGCTCTTATCTAGATATTCGCTAGTGTGCGAAAATGGACTTTGTGTTCTTTAAAACTATAGTTCGAAAATGGACTAAGCTAAGGGTGTATACAACATTAGCTTTAAGTAGGTTTAATTTTAGTCCATAGTGCAATTTTTGTATGGTGGGCCATACTGTGTGGTTGGGGTTACTTTTTCAGGAGTTACTCAATCGGTAGGGGGTTACTTATTTTGAGGTTATTCAGTCGGTTAGCGCGTTTTCTATGTGGTTGGCCACACCTTGTGGCCAGCTAGCACACGCCAAAACAATTAACGGGTAACCCCTAACCGATTGAGTAACCTCTGACCGAGTAACCCGCGACCGACCGGCCGAGTAACCCCTGTATAAGTAACCTCTGAATAGATAACCCCTGCCACACGAGGTGATCAGCCACATATAAAATTTAATCACTACTTATAAACAAATTTGAGTGTTTGGCAATATAGTGGTAAGGGTAGCTTTTAGTGGTGGTGGTAGTTTTTGGCAATATAGCGGCAATATAGCTTCTGAAAATCAAATGTAGTTGTTGATGTTTAATCTATACTCTTAAGAAGAAAGAAAAAATTAATATTTATATGTAACAGCTAGCTTAGGCCTTGTCTGGTTTACCTTATTTTTACAGATCTGATCTGGTCTGGTCTGATCTGATCTGATTGTCTGATTTGACCAAACTTTGACCTTAAGTGTACGATAATCTATAAGGAAAAAATATATCAAGTGGAACCTTGTTAGATTCGTAATAATGTGTAGTTTATTAATATCTAATTTTCAAAAAAAAAAATCATTACGAAATTAAGAATATTTAGCGATAAAAAACCGCACATAAAACGATGTTCTGATCTGAACTTATTTTTTCTGAAATAAGTAAAAATAAGTTGAACTAAACAAGGCCTTAGTCATCGACTTATCAAGCACTTATACTTTAATAATTTATCTTTACAACTAACAGCTTGTTGACATTTAAAAGCTATTTATTGCACATCTAAGAGCTAATACTACAATTATATTTTGTCAAACACATCCTAAAACAAGAAAAATTGAAGTGGGCTAAAGTTTCTTCGGATGTGAAGAAGCTAAGTGATGTCATGTTATTGTTAATATATACGTACCACCTTACATCAGCAACATTTGAGTTGGAATTAATTATTGTCTCATTGGAGAAAAAAGTTTGGTGATCTATTCCAGTTATGCCAATTTGGCTTATAATATGATATCTTGTTGAATTTGTATATGGTCATGCAAATGTGCAATCTTAGCTCACTATGTATCAAAATTATTAAACGAGAACTAAGTGGAAATAAGGTTTATAGATCATTACATACAGTGGCGAATCCAGGATTTTGGAGGAGGGGTAGCACAACCGACAACGTATACTAAAGTTCAAAAATGTGCTAAGGCAAATTAGTTAATATAACAAGGAATAAAAAGTACATACTAATGTATGCAATTACATTTTAAAAAAAATTACAAATGTTCATGACGAGTTTGCATATTAATCAATAAATTAGCCACATTAACTCAATAAATCCAACAGCTGAATTACTCAACAAGACCATCAACAAATTAATCAATTAATCAACTAGATTACTATCCAAGTAACAATAAATCAGCCACTTTAACTCAATAAATCTGCCACTTTAACTCAATTATGATTATCAAACAAAATTTTCTAACCCTGGGGAATTATTTTAATCAACTATGGCTTGATAATCATTTAAAAAACACGGACAACTCAATTACAACACCATTTCATTGAAAATTATTTAATTTAGCAAAACACAGTACAAAAATATTTGATTAAAAAAACTAAATACTTGAACCAATTCTCCGACATATTTTTCTTTGGATTCGTAGGAAAAATTATGTTTCTTTTTTTCTTTTTTTTTTACAGGATGTTTAGATGTTCTTGTATCTATATATAATATAATGTACGAAAACAAAGTACTAGTATATTAATCAAATCATTATCATACATACCAAACTTGCAAGCCAACTAGCACCACAAAAACACGGAAGGACAAATAATAGAGAGAATGTATGATGCAGCACTTAAGGGAGACGTACCATCCTTGCTCAACTTGCTAGACGAGGATCCGCTAATCCTTGATCGATGCAATATCCAAAATTCAGGTCGTTTCATGCAATCTCCTTTACATGTAGCTGCTAATTTGGGACATATAAATTTCATAATTGAGATTCTATGTCGAAAACCAGCACTAGTTGAGGATCTTGATCATTACTCAAAAGGACCGTCACCACTACATTTGGCCTCGGTGAAAGGGCACTTGGAAGTTGTTAGACATTTGCTTGCAGTGAAGCCTAACTTATGTTTTTCGCGTGATCAGGACGGAAGGAACCCGATCCATGTCGCCGCAATGTGTGGACAAGTTCATGTGCTTGATGTGCTTCTTCAGGCCTACTCACAGGCAGCATGGGAGCGAACCAATAACGGTGATTCTGTTTTACATTTGTGCATCAAACATAGACAACCTGAGGCTCTTAAGTTTTTATCGACGTTTCTAGATGATCATCAGTTGATTAATTCAAAGGATAGTGATGGTAATACCATCTTGCACTTAGTAGTGATTGCAAAACAACCAGAGGTGAGATTTCCATGCATCAACTTAAATTAAGGGACTTTTTTTTCGTTCTTTTCGTATTAAATTTGATTTGCAAAACTTTCATCAAATGAGTAGGTTTTAATTTTAAAATTGTGTTAAACAACAATATCGTGTATTGTACCTCTTGTTTTAAGTAGAAAAATGCCATGCTACTCCGAGTTATACCCATATGCAGGACTTCTACTTAAACTACACGCTCACTACTTCGTACTTGTCCCATATAATTTTTTACGGTCTTTAAGATATGTCCTATAATATAATATCTCTAAGGAGTATTTTTATTTTTTTTGAAACAAATCAATTCATTAATAAAAAGTCATTCGACGTCTACAAATGAAATCTAAAAATTAACAAATACATAAAATTGAATCAAATTAGGGTTTTCTTCATCAAAGCTACAATCGTTGAAAAGATTTTGCACTATAGTACATCTCTCGCACACATCGCTGGAATATACAACCTTTTCGGAGAGACGGTCTGACGATTTGTTGTAGTCGTAAGGATGATTTTCATCTGATTCGCTTGAACGCATTTGAAAACTTGACAACCGTTGCGATTCCTAACAAATCTTTACCAACAAACTAACAATAGGGCAAAAGATGATTACCTTTTTGATAAACCCTAACACACAAACAAACCCTAAACATAAACAAACAACTAAACTAATAAAAACTAACGACTCCACCATAGGGAGACACTCCACCATAGGAAGATGGACGAATATCTACAGTATCGTGTAGATTTATTGAAACCTAAATTGCAAAACTAAGGAAAATTAAGGAAAAAGGGTCGGAAATAGTCTAATTTCTTTGGAGAAACCCTAGAAGAGAGGAGGAGAGGAGAGGCGAGAGACTTTTTGTATCTGCCTCTTCAAATGATAACTTATCTCTAAGGATTATTACCCTAGACCCTAAACCCTAAACCATGTGTGCGTAAAAATTATAAAAATTTAATAACCTTAAAGTAGCTTTTGAAACGAATTCAATAAGATCTCACATGGCTTATGGATGAAAATTGTAGTCAAAGTATGTAAGGTTTAACCCCTAAATTAAAAAAGACAATAGAACAATCTTTAAAGGATGGAGGGAGTACATTATAGCTAAGTTCCAATATTTCGGACATATACCTAGATCTACGTGCATGCATGAGATATTGCATTGATAAGAAAGCAATAATTTATCCTTTCAATTATGATTTTATTTGACATTGCAGATTGTAACATTTTTACTAAAAGCCACGTCCATTGAAGTAAATGCCATTAACACAAATGACTTCACAGCAATAGATACTCACATTCGAAGCAAGATGGATTTGAGGGACGAGGATATTTTGCAATCTCTCAAGCATTTCAAAGTCTTACAGTCAAAGAATATGCTCAAATCACGAAGAATAACGAGTGATCAAGATTGGTTGGAGAAAAAACGCAACACGTTGATGGTGGTAGCATCCCTGATAGCAACCATGGCTTTTCAAGTCGGAATCAACCCTCCCGGGGGCACTTGGCAAGATGATCAAAATAATCGAAACGCATGCTTTTCTTCCAAAATGACTATGGCAAATGGTAATAACAATCTAGACCATGTTGCGGGTTCTATAATGGCCATAAAAACTCGAGGTCTATACAACACACTATTAGTCAGTAATACCATAGGACTAATTTCGTCTCTAAGTGTTATTCTTCTCCTTATAAGCGGGCTTCCCTTCAAGAAACTTCTGGTAGGAATTTTGATGATAACCATGTGGATTGCAGTGTCAGCTACAATTATGACTTACTTGTTCTCGATATGTTTTTTGTCACTCTATATACATGGCTCCGGACGAGACCGTACAACATGGGTTACATGGAAAGTCATGTTTATTTCCTGGGCTTTGTTGATGGCAATTTTGCTCCTCGGACATGGCATTCGCTTCATAGCAAAGTTGATTAGAGACAGGTGCAGTCAAGGATAAAAGCATGAAAGATATAATCGAGTTGTATTCCACATAATACAATTATGTAACAAATATTCATCTTTATTATAAATTAGTTGGGCCGTCGCGTGACGTATCAACCAACTTTCAATGCAAAATAAATTACTTTATTTCATTAGTAACTGACCGAATTTGTAATTGTAGTCTATAAAAAAAATTGTAATTGTGTGTAAACAGGAAAAAAAAAAAAAAAAAAAAAAAAAAAAAAAAAAGTAAGGTTCTATTCTGTTCATCTTATTCAAGTAACATTACGTAAAAACAATTTATATTTTATAAAATTAGTTTTAGTTCCTATTATTTCACTAAATATTTAGTATGTAATTACTTGTACTTATACATTAATATACTTCCTATTATTTTTAAATTGACACATATTTTTCATGTTTGCAAATAATGCATATATTCAATTCATAATATTCTCAACTATGAATAAATTAAAATTTATAAAAATTCGACACACATTAAAGCAAAGCTAGCAAGATTACACAAGAATTTAAAACTATTTTGTATGTATATTTAAGAAAATATAATTAAGTGGATTGTAAGAATAGCGTTAAAAGTAAACATTTGTGAGCTTAAAAGGAGGTAGTAGCTAGAGCAACATATATATATTGTAAAACAAAGGGAGTATTTGTAAGCGCATGGTATTTTTATGTAGTAATACATTTATTGGCACAAATAAAAAAAGATTGGTTTTACATTGATTACTATGATGAATCATTTACACTGATATCACTTCAAATCCTGAATGGATCAATTGTATGCATTTTCTCTTAAACTAATTCTTTCCCTTTTTAGGGAAAAATTATTGTGTGATATCTCTTTAATTTTAATTAAATTTTGAGAAGGTATTGGGTGCGGACTAAGCACGCAAATTATGCGTGCGACAGGTTGGCTAATATATTTTACTTGGCTAATATATTTTACTTGGCTAATATATTTTACTTGGCTGATATGATTTTTATGTTGGCTAATATATTCCTTTTGTTGGCTGATTTTTTTTTATATATTTTTGATATGTTCCTTGTTGGCTGCTATCAGACATCAGTTGGCTGATATATTTATTTTGTTGGCTGATATGTATATTTTAATTGTTGTCTTATATGTTTCAATTTGTTGGCTAATGTGTTCATTTTGTTGGCTTACCTGTTGCTTTAGTCTGTTGATTTCATCCTTTTGTTGGCTGATATGCTTCATTTGTTGGTTGATATGTTCCTTCTATTGACTGATATGTTCCTTTTGTTGGCTGATATGTTCCTTGTATTGACTAATACGTTTTTATTAATGTCTAATATGTCCCTAATGTTTATTGATATCAGACATAAATTAGCTAATATGATCATTTTAATGGTTTATATACATCATTTGTTGGCTAATATAAACATCTCCACGTCACATAATATAAACCCAATTACAAGTACGAAGTACCTGTTTTCTAAAACCTTCTCTCCCCAAGGAGCCCACCTTCCTTGTTTCTCTCTCTTCTTCCCCCCAAAAAATGGCAGCCCACCTTTCTTGTTTCTCTCACCTCCTCCCCAAAAAAAATGAACACTTCCGTCCTCCGACTCGACCATAACTCGGTCTCATTCACCGCGTCAACTCACTACAACCTCAACAAAACACCCTATCTTTCTAGACCTTCTCGTCTTTCTGGAACCTTTTGGAAGTCTGCCGCCGTCGTCCGATGTGTAACTGAACCGACTCATGAGGCAGTGAGTCCAACCATGCAACCACCGAACCCACCAACCCACAAACCCCTTGTCTTTCCTCGCTCAAGCCGACGCCGCACCATTAGCACCTCTAATTGTAAGTTTTTTTTTTTTGCTTTTTTTCGATTTAGGGTTATTTATTAGTTTTAATTTGTGATTTGTTTTTATTTTGGGGATTTTGGGGATGTAGATCTAGATTGTGGTTCAATGTGTTTGATTTTGCAGGTGGGTAAAAGGATGGAGTTTCGCAACCGCTGCGGCTACACCTTCTCCTCGCACGAACTATTGGGTGTGGACTGCCGCACCCAATACTATGTGTTAAATTTTTTATCAAATTATTCATGGTAAAAATAAAGTCATATAGTCCTTTTACATTTTTTCGATTTAAGGATCATTAGATATAATTGTTTTTTTTTTTTTAACATGATCAAGTATATATTTTGGTATTACCATGGGTAGTATATTTTGAAATAATATGGAAGCTAGATTCCCGCAAATAATTGTAAGTACTTGTAAAAATTCTAAACATGGATATTAAAAAATGTGGAGAAGATTGATCTTAACATACTTCCTCTCTATTATCTTTTAGTTAACACGATTTCACTTATACACTATTTATAAGTTTTAGTAATTTTGTATTGGTTTTGGACTTTTGGTCTATTCTACTCTAGTTGTAAGGTGATCAACATAAAATCTTAATATTAATAGGGTATACATGTGCTAATGCGTGACAAATTTCTACATTTAGAAAAAAAAATAGTACAATTTCCATGAATCTATTATCGTAGAAGTAGAAGCTAAGTTATGTAAAAATTATTTGTTTGTCTGAACTTATGTTGGAGTGGGAAAAAAGAGTGCTTAAATTTTGAAAATAAAAGACTTTGATAGTGTGATTGAAATTTAGAAAACTAATTCCTTCATGTTGTGTCAAAAAAAACACGATAAAGTCAAAATGTGTTAATTATTAGGCAATATAAAATATTCATTAGCAAGCATTAAATATCTAACATCACATTATTCTTTCACAAAAAAAATAAAAATAAAAAAATCATTAGCAAGCATTAAATATCTAACATCACATTATTCTTTCACAAAAAAAAAAAAAAAAAAAAAAAAAAAAAAACCTAACATCACATTATAAAAGAGAATAGAGGAAGTACAAAACTTTCAAATACTTACCTCAAACACGGAAAATATGTGTATTTCTAACTTGTGATCTTTTACGGAGTACTTAATACATATCATAATTAATGCAAAGATGGGGGAGGACATAGAGGGTAAGTAATAAGGAAATCCAAAAGATTCAAATTAAAGAGTTGAAAGGGATGAAGAGAAAAAAGGAACAAGGACATGGAGAGTATATACGTATTATTGTGGAAAATTTGTATATACAAGGTATGGGTATTTTTTTTGCTCATTTTAAAATATTAAAATAAGAAAAATAATATTAATAAGAGAAAAACCACCTTGGGTGAACCACTACACGAAAAAGGGAATATGGCACCGGTTCAAACCCCCCCAAAGGCACCGGTTTTGAACCGTTGGGGATTTGAGGGGTGCCAAATCCCCAAATATTTGGCACCGGTTCAAAACTGGTGCCAACTCAAGCAATTGGCACCAGTTCTTGCCTAAAACCGGTGCTAATAGTCTCAAAAAAAAATTTAAAAAAACTTTTGGCACCGGTTCTGGTCAAAACCGGTGCCAAAAATTCCCCAAAAAAAAAAAAAAAAAAAATTGCATTTTTTTCTACTTAAATTGATATGTAAACATCAACATATATATAAAGTTACATTTTTTCTGTTAACTTTCAAAACAAAATAGGAAAACAGCAGCTTGAATTAAGAAATACTCCAATTCACAGAAATCGTCAATGAGCTAGCAAACGTTCAATGAGCTGAGCTTGCTTTTGCCTCCTTACGGTTTCTCTCAACAATACTCTGAAACTCTTTCTCACTTGCAGAAGTTACAAGGAGTATATTCATCATGTGTCAAAGAAGGCTAGTGGCAGTAGTGAGTAACCAAGCTGGACATTGCACCAGGGAACCAAGTTCAGCAGCTTTGTTGCGACTTGATTGTTAGAATGACTTCGATGATCAGGCCTGGTTATTATGTCAACTTTTAAGCTTGGTTCTTGCTGTGATGATCAGTTTCAGTAATCGGGAATTATACCCACCATGAAATAGGGCCTAAACCATCAGAGTTAAGTAATCCCTATGACAAAGGAATGCTCGAATTATACAGCCGTTTGTCAAACCAGAACAAAAGGGAAGATATATAGCAGAATATATAAAGCAAGTTATTAAAAAAATGAAAGACCTTAGTTTATTTAAGTGATTAATAATGAACTGAGCTGAATTTTTCTGATTAATAATGAATACTTCCCTTTTGCGCTTAGAGACACTAATTTAATTGTCGGCAATAGACCGGCAAGGAGGTAACTAGGCAGAGAATCCAAAGAGCTTCATTACAATTAAAAAAGACAGATCAAGGTAAAGGTAATTTCACTTAATCATAATACAGACCGTAACACGTGTGATTAAATTCGTAACAAGTCGTTAATCTGTAGTTTCCTTCCTAATGTGGAAATATTCAACACATTAAATCCAAGCATCCAGCATTCCTAAATATGTTAAGCAAAAAATGACAAATAGCTAATTCATCTGCCTTTGCCTATCAATTAAGAGCTTAAGGAACAAATTGTATCCTTTATTAGTGCACGATTATCAAGGTTAGCATAGCTACAAAAGCTTACTGTACATGCAATAGCCATCAGCTGAAATGGAGAGTATGTTCTCAAAAGACCTCAGCTAAGTTCTCATTGGAAAACATAGAAGGACAAAGGAAACTGAGAGAAAATACTCTGCTACAGAAACAGATGGCACCAGCAAAAGAAACTTGATAATACATATGAACATATCTACATGAGGAATTACCCCCAGAAATAGAAAATATTTGTAGAAAAAAAAAAGGCAAAAACCTGGGAAATTCTTGGAACCAGGACCAAAGCTAACTTTCATTTTTTCTCTTTAGCTCCTTAACTTGCTCTACTACTCTTTCTAGGAGAGCTGCCTTGTCCATCTGTTTTACCAAGTTAGAAAATGTGATGATTTTTTTTTTAATATTGCAAAAACTAATTCTAAATGCACATGATATGTACTATAAGACACATAGACAACTCGTCTAAGAGATTACTGAAAAGATAAGGGCAATTTGGTAATTTAAGACAGATTAAATTGCAAAAGAGTTGGCTTGTAAGATAGAGATTCTACCCAATAGGCCAATATCATTCGAATTTTAGATAGTATAACATCTCGTTATATTTTCCCTTATTATTCTATATGGTAGATATTGTGTTTAACGCATTTAATGAAGAAGCAACACACATCAAAAAACAGCACTCAAGGCCCCAGCACAGAGACAGAAACACGAACAGAAATCAGCATATCCAGATAAGAACACGAGCAGGGATCAGCATGTCCAGCTAAGGCAGCAGGCAGACAAACATCAGAAGATCAGCAAGCTTACCAGACAGCTTCAGAGACCATTTAAACACAAACAAAAACAGGACCAGAATTCCAGCAACAACCAGAACATCAAACACCAGGCATATTACACTTTAACACTCTCTGATTAATTAGCAACTTGAAATTAGACGGTAGGATTTTGATGAAGAACGCTGGAAGAGATAGAGACGCGGTAACTAACTTTATTATAGTTTGTAATCTTTTATTCAGTTAATTAAGCTCATGTCAACAAAAAAAAAAATCTTTACCAAAAATGACTTTCACCGAAGGAAAGAAACTAACTTTACCTCGATCGAGCAACATTTTAAAAATGTGCTACCCTTTCTATCTTGGACCAAAATGTGCTACATATTACACTTTAACACTCTCTGATTAATTTAGATGAAATGAGATAGCTCAAAAATAAACAACCCCTCATAATAACAACTAATTTAGATTTGTATGAGATGGCTCAAAATATTTTAACCCCTCAAAATTTCTGCAAAACTTGAAAAATCTAGCTTTAAAACCAAAATCATAGAACTTACTTTGAGTGCTTGAATTGAGAATGAAAGCTGTACAGTTTCTTTGTACAAAAAAAGGGAGAGAAGAGAAGAGTCTGCAAAGTGTTTCCGTACAAATTAAGGTTGTAAAATTGTAAACTAGGGAGTAATTACTAATTAGTGGACCATAGAAATTTTAACTTAAAAGGAAATTTTGAAAAAAAAAAACACGGCAAATATGAAAAGAAAACAAAAAAAAATGCAAAGTAATAATGGTCAACGGAAGAATGCCTGAAATTCAATGTCTGCTCATCATAGTAGGAGAAAGTATGGAAGACAAGTGTGATTAATAATATATGTTTCTTTTCAACGAATTGACCAGGCAAGATAAAGCTGGTAGAACTAGGAGATAAATTCTTAAAAAGTAATCTCCTAGATGCTAATCATTTAGCTCCCATGTGATCATAATGAATGGATAAGTGTAAAGCTTAAAACATTTAAGAAAAGAGTTAGGCAGCAGGACAAACCAGTATTAAACTGTTCGGAAAGTGCATCGAAGTAGAATTTGTACTTCGAGTCAATGTTGTGCCTCTCCCTCATACTCCCCACAACAACAACATAGTTTCAGCGGAAATGCCATCTATCTTTTCCAAAATATGAATCTGATTAGAAAAAGAATACAAAGTTATTATTATTATTTTCCCTCATAAATATAACAACATAATGTATCCAACTGTTTGGGAAATCACGTAATTCAGAAGGTGCTGAAGGATGGAGCACTTTGAGTCATAGTACATGTATTGATGTATATAGTTTATGCATATGTAATCCTTTCGCCAAATGAAGCAATAACTAAAATATTAACCCAAACCTAATTATAAATCAAAATAGATAATTACCAATTCAAACTACAATTAGCTCAGACTAGATTGCAAACACTCTCTGATTAATTAGCAACAATAACTAATCGATCATAAGCAAAACCAGAATACCCCAATTAAGCTACAATTAGACCATAGCAAACTGCAACCACTAACTCAAATTGCTTACCTCTGCTTATCCGAGTTTATAGTTGCTGTCAATTGAAAACCCACACCTCGAAACGCCATTGGAGCTATCAATTAACGCAAAGGCGCCGCTGAGCAGTCGGAGGTGACGGACTGAGAGAGGAATTCAGAAAAACTTGAAGAATCTAGCTCTAAATAATTTGAACCCCTCATATTCTGCACAACTTGAAGAATCTAGCTCTAAATAATACTAAACCCCTCAAAATTTCTGCACAACCGAAGAATCAGGATTTTAGTTCACCTTTTTATTACTAAAACAATCTCAAACAAAACATAGCTTTAATCAGAATGGAGAAGGTGAAAATTCAGGATGGTGGAAGTAAGAGAATTGAAACTCCAATCAATACCAACCATTACAATTAGAAAAACAAACAAAAATAAAACAAATTCGCCGCTTGGAAACCCTAATAAATAAAAACTACGCAATTAACAGCCAAAAAAACCTAAATTAACAACAAAAATCAATGACGAAAATAAACCCCAATCAATCAAAAATCAGTAAAAACACAAACAAATTAAAAACACATGAAAATCATCAAAGTAGAATCAAACCAATAACGAAGTAGAAAATGCAGTTGAATCCGAAAACAGTAGAGTCAAATCTAAGCTAAACCAAACAAAGAGGAAGAAGAATATGAGGAAAAGACGATCCTTAAAAAGGGGGAAAGAGAAAAAACGAAGAAACCCTAATTTGTATTTTTGAAAGAATAGATCAGGATCTGTGAGAAAGAAGATGGAAAAAACGGGGGGGGGGGGGAAGAAAGAAAGAAAGAAAAGCGAGCCCGGTTTTTTTTTTAATAAGTTGGCACCGGTTTGAACCGGTGCTAATGAAACGATTGGCACCGGTTTTGGTTGGAACCGGTGCCAACACTGATTTTTCCAATTCCGCCCATTTTTTTTTGGCACCAGTTTTCAAGAATCGGTCCTAAAAGGGGGTGTCTATTTCATTTTTTCTACTAGTGAACCTACTATACTATGTGCACGTGGTTACATATAAGAGGCATTGTATTATCCCAAAAGAATGTACTATGCACATACCTATAATTGATAAACGGAGTAACTACAAAATGATACTCCGTAAAATTTATCTAAAAAAAAAACATTAACTGGTACTCCCCTGGTTCCTTCATTTCACAATGGTATTATTTGTCTTTGAAATCTTTAAAATGTCACTTGATTGATGAAAAAAAAAATCATGGAAAGTTGAAATTCCTGAGAACTTATGAAACATGGAGAGTAATGATAAAAGATTAAAAAAAATGTTGTTTAAGTTGTAACTGTAGATAACTATAATAACTACCGTATATATAAAAAAAAAAAGGCTAAAAACAAAAAATACTTCCTCCGTTCTCAAATACAATTTTCATTTCCTTTTTAGGTGCTCTATAATGTTGTTCTCATATCAATTTTTTTTTTTTATCTGGATACTATGAAAATACTAAATTATCCTCACTTTTTTTTTGTTTTTATTATTCACTCAACTACCTAAGATACCCTTATATTTTCTCTAAATATTTGTGTCCCACACCCTAGTAGTGCTATTTCATATATTTATTATTTGTTATCCACGGACCTTTTTTGTACTTTGCTTTTTTTTTTTTAAGTACTTTATGTAATTCCTCCTCCCATTTTTGAATAAAAAAAGGACTCAAGTGTATGTGACATAGCTGTAGATAATTATAGCTATGACAAACACTAAAAATAAAGTTAAAAACACAATTGAAAAAAAAGAAAAAATACTCCTTCCGTGTTTAAATAATTGAAACGTTTTGACTTTTTCCACTATTCATCTAATTGATCACTTTGACTATGTGATTTATAAATAAGAATAAATATAGTATTGTGGGTACTTGTTGGAATTGTCTCAATGAATAATTTATTATATTCAATTGTTATAGTTTTTACTTATTGATAATTGAAAATATTATCAGTTAAAGTGTTGCAATGACATACGTGCACAAGTGAAACGTTTCATTTATTTACGGAGGGAGTATTAAACAAAAAAAGATTCAAATGTGTCGTAGCTTAAGATGATTACCTCTTAAAAGGCCCTAAATTTTAAGACTTTGCATGACATCATCATTAATTGGTTTTCAATAGTCTTAAGATACGATTTCATAAGTTTTTTACATTGATGTTGTTTTGTCTTAACAAAGTGTGAAATGGAGTCTTGATTTTTCAAGACCCAAGGTAAGACTTGAAAAAGGAACATGAGTGATGTCAGCATACAATAATGATGATGTTGGCAATATATAGTTGTATAGGTTTTGAGAAGTCTTATATAAGTTGAGGGTTGATGAAGAGTTAAAAAACATTAAGTCTGAAGAAATTTTAAAATATTATAAAACATTAAAAAAAAAAAAAAAAAACTATTTAAAATTTAGAGAAAAGTCTCAAGATAAGACAAGGCTAATTTTTCTGGACAAATATTTAAAAAAAAGTTAAAAACAAAATTAAAGTTTTAAAAAATAGTAATAGAAAAAAAAATTTAAAAAGTGGAGTCGTTAATCTTTGACACAACACGACAATACGACAGAAATTGACAAGACAAGAACACGAAATTACTAAAAGAAGTCGACATGATACAACACCAAACCAACCTAAACGCGACTTGTGTCAGATAAAGTAGTCAAATTATGCAATTATCTTATGTTTTACATAGTTTTTGATAGATTTAGTGAACAAGAAGAAATTGTCACGAGTCTAAACGAGAACATGACACGAATTTTCGTTAGCTTTACTCAAAAGCAAAAGGTTAATTTTTTCTTATAAAATACATTAAAAAAAAAAGGTGTACATAGTTTTTGATAGAATTAGTGAATAATACGAAATTGATATGAGACCAAATACGAACACGACACGAATTCTTGCCTAGCCTACTCTAAAGCAAAATGTTGATATTAAAAAAAAATGTTAAAATTCTTGCCTAGCCTACTCTAAAGCAAAATGTTGATATTAAAAAAAATGGTAAAAGGGATAAAGTTAAAAAAAAATGAAAAACAAATTGATGGCCTTGGGACTTGGATGGAATTTATAGTAAACAATTCACTGTAGAATTTTCCTTTTGTACCAAACCTATGATTCTCTTTTTATTAGTTATAGATACATACACTACTCCCTCTGTTCCTTATTGTTTGCACCATTTAACTTAAAAAGCTCTCACATAAAGTGGACCCATGGTGCAAACAAAAGAGGAATAAGGAAGTATAATGCAAGCTAAGACACCCAATTAAGTAGAGCTTTCAATTTGGGTAAACGAGTCACGTTAGTGTGGGTCAGGCCAACTCGGGTCGGGTCAATTTGGGTTAATGTCGTAACATATGCGGGTCGAGTTCAGGTTGGTTCATGCTTGAGTCGGGTCACGTAAGGTCATACATCTTATCGGGTTTGGGTTGGGTTTAGGTCGGGTCAATAATAGGTCGGGTTTAATTCGGGTTTTAACGGGTTAAAACGAGTTAGGATCATTCTCGGGTTTGAGTCGGGATTGGTTCAAGTTAATAATTTGCGGGTTATAATTAGGTCGGGTCATGTTCGGGTCTCAAATATTGGGTTAATTTGGGTCTCGGATTGATCTCAGGTTGGGTCATATCGGGTTCGGGTACATTTTTTGAGTCGATTTGTTAACAATTCATGTATTGACGTTCACGTTAACCAGTATCAGTTTCAGATAAGTTTATATTCGAGATGACATGTTCAAATAAGTTTGGATAAAATACAATAAGTTCATAACTTCGGATAAAATAGGTTTAGTTTAGATAAGTTACAATAAGTTCAGTCCCGATTCTATTCACAATGCTTCTACTCATTTTAGGGAAAACAATTTTAAATAAGTTCATATTTTAGTTAATAAGTTCAAATAAGTTTAGTTAAAACAAAACAAGCTTAAATAAGCTATATCTGAGTTATTTTATTTGAAATTATCTAAACCTTTTTTTTTTCTAAACTTATTTTAATTGAAATTATCTAAACTTTTTTATTTTTTTAAAGTTTGTATCCAAGTTAACTTTTTTTTTTAATGGAAATTTATTTTTTTTTGAAACATTTGAATGGCATTATTTAAAACGTTTAAATAAGATTTAATAGGCTAATGAGTAATAAAATTAGAAAAAATAATAGACCAATAGGCATTATATGGAAGTTGAAAATAAATTTAGAAAAAAAAATACATGTGTTATGAAATTAAAGAGAAAGAGAAAGTAGAGGAGAGAATAGATCTATATATTTAGTGGATTGCTAAACATCGCCCGTAAATCTCCACATAAAGCCCGCAAACTTATATTGAAGTTACAATATTGCCCTTGACCTTAAAAAAAAACACAACCTAAAAAAAAATCAAAGTATGAGGATGTCAAGGCGGCAAGGCAAAGAGTTGGCGGCGGCTGCGGAGGAGGGAGGGTTGGCTCGTGGCGGCAAGGTGGTGGTGGCGCCAGGTCCGGCAGCCACGTCCACCGGCCTGGCGTCTGGGCAGGACGCCCAGCCACGGTAAGTGGCGTTTGGGACAGGCGCCAGTCACTGTGGCTGGGCGTCCTGCCCAGACGCCAGGCCGGTGGACGTGGCTACCGGACCTGGCGCCACCACCAGCCATCGGCCGTCCTGGCCAGGCGCCCCACCACCAGCCTGTTTTGTTTTTTTTTTTTTGTTTTTTTGTATAATATTTTTTTGTTGTTGGAAATTGAGATTTTTTTTTTCTATTTTTGTAATATCATGTTTTTTTTTTTGTTGGAAATTGATAATTTTTTGTTTTTTTTTTTTGTGTAATATTGTGTTTTTTTTTGTTGGAAATTGAGAAATTTTTTTTTTTTTAATATTTTGTTTTTTTTTTGTTGGTAACTGAGAAAATTTTTTATTTTGAATTTTAAGCAAGTCAAATGTAAAAAAAAAATAAAAAATAAAAAAAAAAAAAAAAATTGGCCGGACCACCACCCTGGAACCGGCGCCTGGCCGGGACGCCGCCACCATGGTGGTGGCGCCTAGCCGGGACGCCAGTACCATGGTCATGGCGCCTGGCCTGGAAGCCTCAACCATGGTACAGGTGTCCTGGCTAGGCGCCACCGCCATGGTGGCGGCGTCCCGGCCAGGCGCCGGTGCCACGGTGGTGGCGGCTCCTCCGGACGCCAGCCGTCTTTTCCGATGACATTCGTCGTCCCCCGGATTTCCGGCCTCCCCCGGCGTCCCCGTACGACTCCACATTTTTCGGTGAGTGAAATTTTCGTTTTCAGAGAAAATTGACAAAGGGGCAAAACTGTCAAATCATATTAATTTTGTGGGCTTTATGTAGTAATTTGTGGGCGATGTTTAACAAATCCCTATATTTATTACTCAATGATGTAGGAGTATATATATGTGTGTGTGTGTGTGTGTGTGTGTGTGTGTGTCAGTGATACAATTAGGGTTTCCTTGTAGAATAATAAACATAGTATATCTAGAATATCCTAGAATTATCATAAGGGTATAATGAACATCTACTAAATACATATATTATATAACACTCCCCCTTGGATGACCATTATCAAATAGTGTGTCTCGTTAAAACCTTACTAGGAAAAACCCGAAGGGATAAAAACCTAGTGAAGAAAAAAGAGTACAACACTTTCATAATACGCCTTGACATACTGCCTCGTTAAAAACCTTACCAAGAAAACTCAATGTGGGACAAAACCATGGTTAAGGGAAAAAGAGTGCAGCGCGTATTTTCTCCCCCTGATGAATGCATAACTTGAGATCTTCCAATGTAATGATCCAATGCCTTAGTAACTTCACACTTGTAGCTGAATAACATTCCTTGACAGTTGATCCTCCCTGATCAAACTTGAATCTTCACTGTAAAGCATCTTCATTTATCCATACTTGTGAGAACACTACCTATGTTGCGTTTACCACTGTCTTATATGACATTTTTGTTTCAAGTTGCCTTACCATCAAAATTATGCCTACTTCTGGAGGTCGTAAAAGTAGCTATTGATAATCAAATATTGATAATAATTTATGGCACCCCGTGATATCTTGATATCATTATCTAAACTTATATGAATTAGTAATAATATAACATAAGTATTATTATTATATACTTTACTCATGGTTCTTCTGGACCATAAGAAGATGATTCTTACTATAATATATCTCATTTCTATTCTTCTTTAGACATTTTGCATTTTATACGAGAGTTCTCCAATGTGTACAAAATCGATTAACTCTCACTTGGTTAAATTTCAGGTTGATATCTCAATAACTTAGTCACCAATACTCTCCATGAGTTTGATAACAATATCAACATTGTCATTTTTCCAGAATATAGAATTTGAAGGGCTAGATATTTGAATACGTTGTATATTAGTTATGCGAGTACTTTTCATGCATGATTCATAACATGCTATTGGATCGTCATCGTATAAACTTTCTTCACAATTATAAGCCCATCGGAGTATAAATTTCTTCTTGTAAGCCTTCATCATAATTATAAACTCGTCATACCATAAACATTCACATATAATACAAATGATGTATAGAACTAATGCATGCAATTATGAGATGTAGAATTCATGGTAAAACATTAAACAACACATATATATATATATATATATATATATATATATATATATATATATATATGTATGTATATATGTATGTATGTATGTATGTATGTATGTATGTATGTATGTATGTATGTATGTATGTATGTATGTACTGAGTAATGCATCAAATTACATCCTATACATACAACGAGTAATTCATAAATTTAAAACTCAAACATGCACATAAATAAAAGACTCAAAAAATGTAAACACTATACAGTGTGGACTTCAGAAATCCATTTTCTAATTGGACTACTAGTCCATGATAAATTTTTTTGATCATTAGCATTCATATTTCATTGGACTTCTTGTCCATGATAAAATTTTGATTTATTATCTTAGTTTCATGTCGACATCCAAATGGACATATATTTTTGATCCCTTATGCACAAGTCCATTCCTTCTGCATATGCATATTATATATCTGTTCCATCATATACCGGCATCATATAATTCCTCAAGATACAATTTTTAATTTTCATGCTATTTTGACAATGATATCTGAATACATTTTTCATTGGTACCATCATAATTTTTCTTACATCATAGGCCATCTATTATAATAATTCAGATATTTGTACCATTTTTGGGGTATTTCATACACTATGGTATTTATATACTATCATAATATTAAAAGTGTTAACTGCACCATCTTGCGACATATCATATTTTTATTTTTGGAACCGATCATATAACCCACACTTCAGGTGTAGTGATTCAAGTATAATTGGCAAGATTTTATCTCAATGTATACACATAATATGAGCAAAATGTATCTTCAACGCTATGCAACATGAGTCATAACTGAATACAAATCAAATCATAAATGTGCAACATATCTTGATAATATATAGACAAAAGTTGGCATATAACTTTTCAAACTACCATTATAGGGATCATCAAATTCTTTTCGATTTTCCAACTTTTGCTGATTCTTCTCCCCCTAAGTTGGTAAAATATCTCATTTATAGGGGCGTCTAATTCTATACCAACTTAGTATTGCATTGAAATTCATTTCATGCGAGGATCACAATCAAAATTTATCTCTCAGAAGATTTGTATTAAACAACATTTATCTCTTTTAGAGAAGAATTTCAATGTCATTTCTTCATTAACTTTACATTGCATGTGTATTTATTATTACAATTTCCATAATATGTTCTCTTCTGGAGATTAATGTCAATGGGGAGACATGTGTTGTGCAGTTGTACGTTTTTCCTTCTTCTCCTCTTTCTGATGTGCTGACATATAATAGCCTCAATCAAAAGAATTGGTATACAAACGTAAATCACTTGCTTGTAATTCTACCAGGTGGTGATCTTCTGGATCTTTGAAGACTTAAATAGTGTATTTGGTGAGCTTCTGCTCACCTAATACTTGACAATAATATATAAGTTATTTTGGTGAACTTTTGGTCACCTATTACTCTTTCGTATGTATAAAAATCAAAACCTATTAACTCTTGAAATTTTCATCAACACAAATCATTATAGCTCAATCTCAATGTTATGTCTTGCCATTTAATTCATTTCCATATATCTAACATTGAGAGAGTGTCAGCACATTATCATATGAAACTTCAGGTTTCCATAACGGGTATTTATTAAATCCCGGATGGCCTAATTTTTTAATTATCACATCCAATCACTTTTTCCTTTAGTATTTAAATTATGGTCAGTTTTATAATAATGGTGATCACCTTATTAGAGATACTTTATGCATGGCCATGAGTATGATGTGATATAAGTACACCAATGTGTTTCTTTCTGCAATTGGCAAGACAATTAACTAATACTCATACTCCACTGGAGGATTGATTGTAATCTTGATACATGCTTATCTTGTTGGACAACATTTTATACTCTTCTTGAGTACTTTATATAGTACGTCATAACACATTTTAATGTACTAGAAATAATCTCTTCAAGAGATCCATCAAAATGTGTCACTTTCTCAAATTTGTCTTTGTCAATTATTGCTCCTTTCCTCTTCCAAGGATTCTTACCGTTGTTACCCTTTGGATTACCACACTTCAGGTGTGCTAGTTTCAATAGCAACTGATCTTGTCCTTCAAGGACATCAACTTAATATGTACATTTATAGCTAGTATATAGGTAATGACATTTGTTCATATCCATTTTCAGGATGGTATCATTCTAAATATTTGATTATCATGTGGCCACCTCTATTAAATAAATCATTGATATTTAGGCTAGTGTATGTACCAAACTGACCATCAACATATTTAATTATTCATGTGCAAGGATTACATAAAAACCATGGGATAAACACTATCTCCCCCTAATCCTTGCATATGGGGGTATAAAAATAGTCCAACAATCTTTAAATCCCTTGCTCCTTTTAAGTCATAAATTCTTGTAACAATGCATGTATCAAACAAAGCAAAGCTATTCTTTTCATCTTGCCCAATTACATGAATCTTTATATTGAAAATTCTCAAAATATGGGCATAGCGAATACATTATTCAACTAATTTATTAATCTTTTCACATTGTCATGCTTAGATTAATTTTATTTCAAATGAATATTATGTACTCATGTTTTAATTATTATGAACTTTACATGAATGATAATCATCATGCAACACATGTACCTTTTAATCATAAGGCTCATTCAATTATTGTTCATGAACTTATCTGGGAATGAGTAAATTATTTATCAACATTCATATATATATATATATAGATCAAGTTCAATATCTTAAATGTGCACCCAAAAGACAATATTAGAACTGATCAAAAATATTTTGTACGTTTTTCTAATGACATTGTGTTTATAAAATCACTTTGCTCTTGTGAACGATGGACATTATCAGATCATGTATATATGACCCTTCATTAGTTTAAGGAGCTTTAGGTCCTTACGTGTGAACACTTCATGTTCAATTCATACATTATTTCAACTTCATGTACATACGCATATAATATATTATATATAATTGAATTAAAAAAAAATTACATCAACCAACATAAAATATTCATATTAAAACTGTGATAGTCAATTATAATGCATGTACATGAACAATATCTAGAACTTACAGTCTATATATGGAAAGGAGTTTGCAATTAGTATATTAGTAGTACATTACTTGTTGTCAAATTCATCTTCAAATAAGTGTTAGCTAGCATGAATTGAGGTTGAACGGGCCAATAAAAATATGACATCATGTATATATAAATAATCTCAATCATAAAATTTAAAGTACTTTTAAGAGTTTCAAAGAATCACAAGTAGATCATTCCTCGTATAGATTAGGCCGCGAACATTAATCATATACTCATCATAGTATTGAATGATTTTAACAATATCAAGAAGGCTCAAGTAATTAACTAAATTTGAAACCTAAAAATATACTCGATAACATATACAAAAGCTACTTCAAGCAAAATAGGAAACTAAGATCATATATATAAAGTTTAAACAACCTATGCAAGCATTACTAAATATTGACTTCTAATTAATAGATCTAACAAATGTATAGAGTATATGGACTTATAAAATATGACAAAATAAATTAGTATCAACAGATTAACCAAAAATACAATATATATAGCTTAGACGAATGTTAGTGCAAATATAATCCCCTTGCACCCAATACAATATATCTTAGAATTCTACCAACAAACAACTCCTCTTTACACCAACCATTATCATCATCCACAACAAAAGTAAGCCACTTAGATTTTATTTTTTATTATTGAATTCATGAGAAACAAAAATGATAATATAAAAACCATTGACTAAAACAATTCGATCAATCAAAATTTAACCAAATCAATAACAGGCCTATGAACAATAATCTGTGAGTAAACCATATCATATCAATCATATAATAATCCATATACACCTTAGATATGCCATAGAAAAAAAAGACATAGTGATTAATTGCGGCAAAGAGACGCTGCGTGAAGTATTACCTAACTAATAAATTATAATCGTTATAATCATTAAATTCTGGAAGATTTAATTAGTTTGTTATATGATACAATTATGTGTGATACAATCATTAAATTCTGCGTGAAGTATATAGATATATCAATACATAGCCGCATGCATAGTAGACAAGGCATAATAAAAATTAAGAATTCATACATAGGTGTTGCAGACTACTATGATGAAAATAGAAACGATCGCAATTAAAACAAAATAAAGTCTACGTCAACAAAAACTCAAGCAGTACTACTATAAATAATTCATTGGCAATTTACAGTGAACAATTATTTTATGCATCAAATGTAATCCATTAAAGCATATATATAATATTAAAAATATGATTACACTTTAAATAAATAAATAAAATTAAATGGTGTCCTTGAATTTGGGGGACTCATATTACGAAGTATATATCATCAAGAATAATTGATGCATGACGAAATATATAAACGAATGTGCGACAATCATGTTTATAATTATATAGCTTCAAAATTCATAATTTAGTAGAAATAGAATAGAAATGTAGGGTACCTTTTCTAGCAGAGAAATTGTAACTCGGCTATGGTTGCTCAATAAGCTAGGGTTTGGTGCTGATAACGTGTTATGAAATTAAAGAGAAAGTAGAGGAGAGAATAGATCTATATATTTATTACTCAATGATGTAGGAGTATATATATGATACAATTAGGGTTTCCTTGGAGAATAATCAACATAGTATATCTAGAATATCCTAGAATTATCATAAGGGTATAATGCAATTTGCTGATTTGATTAGCTAAAAAAAAAAAAAAAAAAAACATTGATAGGACCTCAATCACCTCATCATATAGCCTATATAGGAAGTTGAAGATAATTTGCTAAACTTAATATTTATAATAATTACAATAGAGGTTCCATCGGGAAAAAAAAATCGCAATAATGTCGCCAATCTCGTCATTAGAGTACAACCTTCCTAAAGATTCGAAGATTCGGGTCGGGTTAGTAATAGGTTGGGTTGAATTCGGGTCGGGTTAGTAACAGGTCGGGTTAAATTCGGGTTTTGACGGGTTAAAACAGGTTTGGGTCATTCTCGGTTCAGGTCGGGTTCAGTTCAGGTCAATAATTTACGGGTTATATTCAGGTCGGGTCATCTCCAGGTCAGTTCATGCTCGGGTTTGGGTCTCAAATACTCGGGTTTAGGGTTGGTTTCAAGTTGGGTCATATCGGGTTTGGGTCACCATTTTTCTGGGTTTAAACAGGTTGGTTAATAATTGGATTTGGGTAAATTTTTCGGGTCGGATTAGCTTTTGACAGCTCTACTCCCAAGTTTGGATAAAAGTTTTTTTTTTTTTTTTTAGAACATTTGCTAGAAGATCGGAGTACCCTTACTTTTTCCCATATTATTAGGTGTCTATTTTGTAAATAATGAACCAAAAAACTGAGGTGGTTAAGGTGATGTTGCTAACATTTTTAAAAATAATTGGCAAGCTAATTTTATATTCAAGTAAAATGTTATTTTGTACCTACTAACATTTTCTAACTATTTTTTAAAAATAATAGCACGAACTAAGAATATTATTGACAATTTATACTGACACCATTTTCTCACCCCTTATAATCCTAAAAACGGTTTTTAGACTACTCATGAGATTTTCTTTAAATTTTATTCATCCAATAGCTTGATAAATCATTCAAGATGAACAACTAGATTTTTGAAGAAAAAAAAAAATGCTGTACTCTCGTGTATTTCGCTTTTCCATGGTGTATTCCCTTTGAAAGGTTCACATGGTATCGTATCCTCTAGTCTACTATGCCATTGCCGTTAACCTAGCATTAGTAATTACTCTAAAAGGATTTGTTAAGGTCCTGTTTGGTGATTAGTTGATAGCTGATTGAAATAACGGGTTGTATTAACTTGTTTGATTAACTTGTTATATGAGTTGGTTTAACTAACTGGTTGTAAATAGTTGATTGTGTAAAGTGTGATAAAAACATATTCAAGCAAGGATACAGTGAGGAACTTTCAATTACAAGAGGTACTCCCTTTATCCCTTTTTTTTTGCCTCACTTGGCTTTCATAGTCTTCAAGTGGAATATTGTTGGATTAAACAATGTGACGAATCCAACAAGATTCCATTTGAATATATTATCTCTTATAAATTAATGAGAATATACAGTTAAAATTTCAAAGTTTGACCCAATTATTTACGATGGAAAAAAAAAATTAGAGACGAAGAGAGTACAACGAAAAAAAGCAAAAATCACAAGATTACACTATATAAATAAAAATAATAGAGAGTGAGAGATAGCTTAAGAGATCCTCGAATCGATTCTCATCTCCACGCTTTGTGGCTCTTTAGACAACAATAGAACCAAAAAAAAAAAAAAAAAAAAAAAACATTTCATTGCAAGTCCTAACGGTTTATTCCACCGATTAGTAAAGGCGGTGTGGGTTGAATACTTATATGGTTTGTTGATAACACCAAAAACCATCCAACCTGTCGCACCTTCTCCAATATTACCTTCATTCGTGTGACACATTCAACAATCAATAACTTGTTCAGCAATCCGCCATTGATGACCTCATCATGCTACCTCTGAAATCTTCTTCTATCAGCAAAGATACCCAGGTATTCTTTGCCTCCATTTTCTCCCATTTCTTTACTTTATTCTTCCATTACTTTCTAGAACTTTCATTGCTGAATCTCCTAAATTAAAAATTAACAATTTGACGACTCCAATGTAGCCAAATTCATGTTTACTTTGAATTTTACCTGCTCCTGTAAGCTTCAATCTCAATTATTTATATATTTTTTTAAAATATTTAGCGGTATTAATTATCTATTTATCTTGTTTTCAGCTTCTAATTGATTGTATCTATAATTATCAATTTAGCCCTTTTAGTTTTATCTTCCCTATTTGTTCAATTGAATTAATATTACTTTGTCAATCTTTAAAATTCTTAACAGAGCTCTATTTTGTTTGTTTGATTGAATTTGAATTCGTGTTGTCTGGCATTTATATATTGATCTTAAAACTTACATTTGATTCAAATCAAGGGTTTTTCGACTTCTCTGCACCTTTGTGATTAGTCTTGTACGAATTATGTAGCTTTTCCATATTATAAGATAAACACAAAAAGTGTTTATAAGTTTAAGGGGTGGTTGATTACGAGCTTTTGGAGCAAATAGAGATGTTTGGCCATTTGTAAATGCTCTTCGGAGTGTTTGGTTACTTGCTTTTTGAAATACGAGATTTTTAGACCCAAAAAGCTCCATAAAAAAACTCATATGAGGAATATGAGCTTTTCGAAAGAGCTTTTAGCTTTTTGGTTGTTTTATACTCTAATTACCAAACACTTTTACACAAACAATTAATTGCAATCAGCTAGTCAAAACAGTTAATATCAAGTCAAAGCAGCTAATGTAAACAACTAGCAACTAGTCATAACAGGTAAAAGCTAATTGTCTAACAGGGCCTAAGTAAACTTGAGAAGCTTGAAAGTTTATGTAAACATGGAAGATGGAACATTGTGACACCATAGATATGATAAATGGCATTAGTCATATTCTTTTTGTTGTTGTAAAGAGACCCACAAAGGGCGGTGACTAGACACGGATTTGGTCACCACCCACCACTATTTCAACCAAGATAGATGACATACTCACTGATAGCATCAACCATTGATATGGAGTAATAGATATGTGCTTCACACTGTTTGAGGAAAGTGCCATTTTTGTAGATATAGATTAGACACCGACAATTTTCCATCTCCAGGATGAAATGCTTGTAGATTTAGCAAGTTATTCCATATCTGAAATAGTTCTTTACTACATTGATTAAGACAAGGCAACTAAAATGAAAACAACTTTAAGCTACTTTGCAGATTACAAATCATAGCTACACTCTCTTTTCCCCTCATTGAGTGACACTCAATTGTGTAGCGTGAATGGTTGCTGTTCCTATTTCTTATTAATGGTCTATGAGCCGACTCATTGTTAGTTCATTACATTTTCCTCACTGCTCTCCCTTGCTTGTAATGGCTGCAAGAGTTTGTGAGCAGCTGAGCACAACTTGTGGAATCATTTGAGTAGTGGATATGCTATAGATTGCCTTTCACAGATTTGTGATCTTATTTTCTTTCTCAGATTTGATTTTCCTCTTCAACTTTTAATGATAGTTGCATGTAGTATATTGGATACTACGTATGTTTTTGTGCAATCGGCATGTCAGCCTTTTAAAAGCTGTGTGCTGAAAACTATTGTATATTCAGCTTGTTTTCTGGTTTAGTGTTCAGTTGTTTTAGCTCTAAATTCTAGTTTTCTGAACCTAATGTTGATTTTACATTCTAACAAAGTCCTCATAGAAGCTGCTCCAAGTCGTGATATGTAAATGAAGATAAAGTAACTCCACAAGCTTTAGAGTTGAGCTCTAGCTCTAGGCCTCTAGCTCAACTGCTTGAGTTGTGCTTGACTCAACTGAGCTTTGCTTTAGCTGACTTTGTATACGAAGGAGCTTACTGAGTTGTTGGTTAGGTCATTATAACCTGACTTAAATTATAAATTCAATTTTTTTTTCAGAGGTGGAATGAGAATCTAAGTACTCAGGGTAAAAATAGTTACACTTTCATCTCATGAGCTGCTCTATGCTGATGGTCAGGTGGCATTCATTATGCGGTGTTTCTGGTGTTAAGTACTTAAAGTTGCTCTGGAATACTTAACTTGAGGAGTGTTAGCAAGGCCTTAGAATGATGATAGTTTGCTCTCCTATCAAGACTTGCACCAAAAATGTGCTTCCTATTAGTGGGTGTTTTCAAAAGCAGACGAGAGGCCATGTTCATAATATGGGATCCCCCACTGCATCCAGTTCATGCTGTCTCATTTTGAAACAAGGAATCTCCAAAATAAGATATTCTCGAATTTTTGTCTCCAGACAGTCATTATGGTTTTCCAATTGTAGCTTCCGTGCATTTCAATGGATTCAGTGCAAATCTGGTGTATCCAGTAAGAAGGGATCATGTCCTTTATTAACGGCTAAAAGTTCAGCAAATGCTAGAAATTCTCAAGAGACATCAATTGGTTTCTCATCCTGGCCTCGAGATGCTAGTGTAAACATTTTTGTGCCAAAAAGAAGACTGCTGTCTGATTTCAAATTAAAAGTTGGACCATTTTCTTGGTCAAAGGGATATGGTGGTGTTGGTTTGATTTCTGGATTACTAGTTTGTTATTCAGCTTCAAATCCAGTGCATGCTGAAGCTTCAGAGGATACAGGAGACAAAAAGGAATGCACAAATCCATCAACTGACCATGTTTCCCATGGAAAGAAAGTGTACACCGATTATTCTGTCATAGGTATGAGAGTATATGATGACTTATGACTGTTTCAATTATATCTAATTGCAAATACCAGATCCTCTAATACTTCCTAAGGTTCTTGAAGTTGGTAAAACTTTGCAGGCGTAAAAGATATCAAAGAAGCATCTATATTTAGTCTACCCACATTTACAATTATTATTCATATGCATTTTGGGGCAAGTAACAAAAGAAAATTTTGTTAATTTTATAGGATGGGTTTGATAGCTTTAACGCAGACTGTAAAGAGACATGTATGTCTTCCTCAAATTTTTATTTGACAGCTGATATAAGTTGGAGAATGACTATTCTGTGTGCTGTTTGTGTATGGAGAAGACTAATGCCTCTCTCCCATTCTAATCATTCCTCTGTTCAACCTCTGTTCTACAATGTTCTATAATATTATAAAATAGTACATTGTGTTACAAAGGGAAAAAATCAATATTGGATATTTCTTCAAAATCTATTCTTATAAGAGTTCAATTATCTTTATAAATATGTAAAAGTAATAATTAATGGTCAAGGTTGTAACTTGAACTCCATAAACAGACATGGAGAGTATTTATATGCTATGTGCTGGAATAGTTTCTTTAGCATGGGCAACATGATTTTTCACTGCTTGTGGTGCAGGAATACCTGGAGATGGAAGATGTTTATTTCGTTCTGTTGCTCATGGGGCTTGTTTAAGGCGTGGCAAACCTGCTCCAAATGAAGGCCTTCAGAAACAATTAGCTGATGAGTTGCGGACTATGGTAGGTCAGTCTATGAAGTGTATGGAGATTCATGACCAACTGTATATGTATTTAGTTTCTATTTAATAGGATTAAACTGAAAAAAAAATCATCAGTGTTTATAACATTTTACGTTATTGAAGAGAACCCCTCACCTAGACTGTTATTTCAAATTTCCAATTATACTTCTTGCAAATCCTTGAACCCTCAGGCTACTATTCCAGATAAATACATATGTACATGTGGTAGAAATCAAAATTTGTGTTGATTCTTTACATCTCAAAAGGCTCCATATTATATTATGAATGATGTCTGCCACCCACGAGTGATTGTAATGATGTAGTTTCATTTTTTAATCTTATCTTTCAATTTGATCTCTAAGGTACGAAATTGCCTCAGTTGAGTTTAGTTTACCATGGCTAACCTCTCTCTTGCTATGACTTTAGATATCATAAATGATTTAACATTTAGAATGCATTTTCGTACATGACACCAGAATCTTGCTTTAGCTCAGCCAAAATCATACCTGGTGGCAATTTAGCATTATCAAACATGAATTTGCTCATATGTGAATAACATGATGGTTTCAGGTTGCAGATGAATTTATTAGAAGGCGACAAGAAACTGAGTGGTAAGTATTCTTTATCATCCCCATTTATCTCAGAGTAAGGGGCAGTTCCTCTTCTGTAGTTCCTATGTTTCTGGTCATTCTGGTAGATTGTCTAGGGTAATGGGGCCCAAGGAGCTGAAAATACAATAAATCAAAATTCTAGTAGCCAACTTCATTTTCTTGTTACTCTAGGTAATTGATTGTTAGCTTCATTAGGCTAATTGTGCTGTAGTTGTCAGTAGATCGGTGCTTAATTAATCAAGGGAATTGTTTAAAATATATGAAAATGTTATTCATCAATGGTACACTAGTATATGTGTTCTTTTGCTTTGCACCATAATGAAGTGAAACAATTAAACTGTCTGGGCCTCTTTGTCAATGTGAAGTAGCTGATGGGCATCGTATTTCATCTTAAAGTCTACTTAGAAAGTTCTCTGTTGACCCAGGGGTAATGTATTGGTATCCTCTCCCTCCTTTCCAACTCCAAGAATAAAAAGTAACTTTTCCCTGGGTGGAGGTCTATTTTAAGTGTCACGGGAGAAAAAGTTGATGTAGCTGTATATATATACACACTTGCCAGAAAAATATTATACGTAGTAGTTGGTTAAAGAAAAATACATAGGAGATTCTTCTGTATTATGTTTTTTCCCTCTTTACTTGCCATTTTGAAAGTTGTTATTCTTTGTTTACGAACTACGGTTCTGGACAAGTGAAAGTTCTTAATGGTATCATGATGACAACAGGTTTATTGAAGGTGATTTTGACACTTATGTTTCACAAATACGGAAGCCACATGTATGGGGAGGTGAGCCTGAGTTGCTTATGCTCTCCCATGTGTTAAGGTATGATTCTTATTGTGATTCGCTTCGACCAGTGATATTGATGGAGAGTGTTGCTTTGCTACAATCTTTTGCTCTATAATATAATCATTCTTTGCTGCAAATCAGTGCATTAAGGATTTTAACCCTTAGTGTTATCTTTCGCAGGATGCCAATTACAGTTTATATGCGTGATGACAAATATAATGGACTGATACCCATAGCTGAGTATGGCCAGGAATATGGCAAAGACAACCCAATACAAGTTTTATATCATGGTTATGGTCATTATGATGCATTACTAATACCTGGAAAGAAAGGTACCAAACCTAGGTTGTAGCTTCTTTTCTATCGACGACTACTAAAGCTGCCAATTGCAAGACCACAGGCAAGATGAAATTATTTGTCTGTCTGTCGTGGAGCCATTTAGATTAACAAAAGATTTCCTGTATTGACTTGCTGGTGATGTAGCATATGGAGCTTAAGATGGGTAGAGTTACAATCTCCAAGCACTGGTCACTGGTGAGATATATTTATATATTCTTCCTTTATTTGAATTAATTTCGACTACAAAGTACTATATGAAAATTGAGAATAGAATTTGGTTTTTAAATCATTTCCGTGCTTACTGTAAATTCTGATTTTTATTTTTATTTTATTTATTTTATTTTTTATTATTATTTTTTTTACCAATATAAATTCTGAGTTAATGTGCTTAGTTGCATCAATTACTATCATGGTGTTTGTGGTGTCTCAAGATCATTTAGTATTGTTTAAGGCATTTAGTCTAAGGTTAATTCTAAAATTTGAAGTTTTAGACTTTAATTCGTTTTTCTCGTAGAATTTGTTTTAGCCTTTGGTGGTTGTAAATAGCTCAAAGCATAACTATTGTGAATTGGATTATGATGTTGTACTCTGTCCCTAAATGATCGTCCCATTCTTAATTTTCAATTTATTAAGAGTTGTATTGAGTAAATAGGAAATTTTTTGTTTAAAAAATAGTATGTACGGTAGTTGAGGGAGAGGAATGGCTGAGATCATGCTAACTAAAATGAGACAATTTTTAAGTTACAGAGAATTTGAGAGGGGTTTGCTATGGTTTCCAAGTTTCGGAAAAGTATTAGCGCATAGCACCTATGTACTTAGAAAGTGTATAGGATGACACTGGTTTTCTAGTGGTACAATTCAAAGTACAAAATGTACGTACCACTTTGATTAAATGTACCAATGTGATTTCAGTGGTACATTTTCGGAGTATTAAATGTACCACTAGCACAATTAAATGGAATATTCAAGTTTTCTAATGCCTAGTAAATTACGCTTCTGTCCTCCTATACACTTCGTTTGTCAATAGGTGCTATGCGCTGATATGCACTCTCAAGTTTCTGAGTCTTATTTTAAATGAACACATGAGATTCTAGTTGCAAATTGCTTTGCCGTCTATGTATACTCCGTTCTTCACTGCTATTAAGAAGTCATTTTTAAGGAGTTAAGTTCGAAATCTTTGAATGTTACAATTATTCTTCACTGTTTGAATTTTTACATCTATGTTATATGCTTATGTCAATGTAGTATTTTGACATATTCATAATTATTCAAAAAATATGATGATTACTTTGAACACCCTAAAATGGTAATAGTGGTTTTTTAATCACATCATATCATTCCACATGTCATAACCACCATTTGTCTGCCTATTTATAATTGTAGTGATAGAAAATGTTTAAATGTATAATCGATTAGCATATGACCCCCCACCCCCCCGCCATCATAGTCAAACTCACTCATGTCCTCACCAAATCTAATTTGGAGTATTCTTACTTTATAAGATCTTTTTGACAAGAGAAGAATTTCGTGAGACTCCCTATTTTTTTTGTTATTACAATTGTTTTGGTAAGTGATTATAAAACATGACATTTTGAAAATATGCGAGTTAATTTCAAAGTTATTATATGTAGTATATACGAGCAATAACATAGTTATAATTGACCTTGTTTGATATTCGATTGTTAGTTGTTGGATTTAGTTTGAACGACTGTTAATGTCAGTAGTTACCTAAATTGGTTATATAAACATGTTTAGTAAAATCACTGTGTTAGTAACTATGCAAAATGATCTTGAGGAACATTACTATATTCAACTAGAAGTGATTTAATCATTGAAATTTTATCTACTCACTTTGGTTTTTAGGATTTCTTTGTTGTCAATGGGAGATAATAAAAGATGAAATTAGTGGTACCATTTACAGGGAGTAGACCGTTTATGATACGTGAGTAGGAGTTGATTAGAAGTTTACCATAAAGAGCAAACGGCCAAAGAGACACAATAATCTCTACTTTTTGGTGCGTTGAGTTTAGCAAAAAAGTAGATTTAGGTGGAAACTGGAAAAGACGACTCACACTCACATGTCTCTACTCCTTCATGTACTTGATCTTGACAGCTTTTTCCCTAATAAGGCCACTACTCTAGAAAAAGAGTTGACGCTATCATCACTTCTTTGGTGACTTTGGACCTATGTTGGTGACAAATTTGTTTATTCAATTCAAATTGTTAATTTTGGATCCAAACAAATTTAAATTGTCCCAACCCCATGCATTAGGAAATACAAGTAGGAAGTGATTTGTCTCGCTTAAACAATTTTTGTTTTTTAAAATCTCAATCTTATAATAAATTGATAATGATGTTATGAATTAAGCGGTGTTGTATTTGACTTATGCTTAACTATAATCGAAGATGTAACATATAATAAAAAATTGATAATTGAAATAAATAAGAAATGCAAGGATTTACGTGACTCAACCTATTAGGCTTAGTGCTTAGTAGTCATAATGAGAAAATATGAGAAAATCATGAAGATAGGATACGGAGTACAAAACTAGGACGAAAACGAAATTGAACATGTTCAAGCGAAAGTGTGGTAAAAAGGCACTACGGCAATCTATTAGCCACATCCTCATAGACCTCATCATCAATGTTTAATGACATTAATGTTTTACAATTTCATAATTACAGAAAAGAAGTCTTCTAATTCAAATTATTTTCCTTTTTCTGAATTTATATCTTAAAGTATAAACTAGAACAAAATATATGACTAGTGAGATTCTTAGTTATATATGACTAGTACAATATGCTACATTAATTTCCTTAGCAACAACTCAATTTAACTAGAAAGACTAAGTTGAATCCTCTATCGAGCCCATCATCTTGTTCACATTTCAGTCAAAACTCGTTCAAGCTCACAAAATCTCTATTATTTTATACATGTGTAATTACAAATTATTACATCACATGTATGCATGGAAACTAAACTATGAAATATGGAAAAACATCTCATATATTGATATATAATAAGTGAATGCATTGAAAAATGAAAGAAATTAATTTTTAAAGCTCAATTGAAGCTCATATGTGCTCAAGCTTAAACTTTAAATGCAAAAAGTGCATTTGTGAACAAAGCTCAAATAAATCATACTCACAACAAGTCAGCCTCAAACAAAATGTTTAAATGCTCATTTTTGTTCGAGATATCTCGTACACTAATATTTTCTTATTCAACTAAGCTCAAAAAGACCAAAAATCTACTCAGTTCGACTTTGATCATTTATAACCTTATTCATAAGATTAGTCAAGAAACAACATTCGAATATAATTAAAGCCCATATATATTTCATAATCCATATGAATACTGCAGAAGTTAAACCGTCTATACATCAAATAGGAGTAGTTTAATGAATAAATAAAGTACTTCGTATAATCTATAATCCATAATCCATAATCCATATGAATAGAATTAAAGTTAAATCGTCCATACTATGGGTCTAGCAGGGTCCAGGGTCCAAACAGAGTCCTTTGCCTTTTTTTTCGATAATTTTTAATCGTCTTATTTTAGTGTACGAAATACGAATGTATGATTGCATATAGCACGAAAAAAAAAAACCTTATACATGAGAACATTAGAATTAATTTGACAAATCGTACAACTATGAAAGTGGGCGCCTATAAGTTTCTTACTTAGGGTTTTACTTTTACAAGGATTATTTTTTTTATTTAATATATTGAAAGGGTCTAAGTACGGGTCCATGGGTAGGGTCTGGGTATGATGGGTACATGGGTAGGGTCTGGGTCTGAATTCATTATACCGGAACCCTTACCCTACCCGATACCACCTAAACCCATACCCTATTCAGACCCACAGGGTCTTAAAAATTTGGACCCATATCCGTATTTTAGGGTAGGACCCGTTACTATCCCTAGTCCATATGCCGTATAGTTTATTGAAGAAGTACTCCCTCTGTTTTTTTTTTTATTATTATTTTTTTTTATTTTTTTTTAAGTTAGAGTTGGATTTGCACATTTGCCGAGACACAATTTTGACCATCAATATCTTTAATTAGAGGTTAGTAAAAATTATGAAAAAATTAATTTATAAAGTAGACATTATAACAAATCCAACAATGTATTATATGATCATATTTATATATTATATATTGGTAAAAAAAAAATTAAAATAATAATGATACATGAATAGTGGAAAATCTCAATGGTAGCTTATAAAAAAAAAAAAACAGAGGGAGTATGTTAACCAAATAGTCAAACACACCCATAAGGCATAAGTCTCCCTCCACTTGGGTAGGAAGAGAAATTCAAAAATGAAGCATACGCACAAACATGTGCTATATGTAATTTTAGTACACACTATAATGGCCCCTCTTCTCGAAACCAACACTCCACAACAAACACCACCTAAAACAACATCGATACCAACAACAATCTCCACACTTGAAACACCTTTCAATTCAAATCCTAATAATGCTTCCCTTTCGTCCAATTCTTTGGCATCTTCTCCTTCTTCACTCCTTCTTCCTCTGCTACTGCAACACCTCGTTGCTTTCTCCTCTTTCCGCCATTTTTAATCCCAAAAAACCTCCATTTCTAGCCATGAATACACCCACATTCCTCATCCTTTTTCTGTTAAACCTCTCATTTTCTCTCTCCTCTTCCCTCAACTCTGACGGTCTCTCCCTCCTCGCACTCAAATCCGCCATTACTTCCGACCCAACTCGCTCTCTCTCCTCCTGGTCCGAATCCGACCCGGACCCATGTCACTGGGTCGGAGTCGGCTGCAATGGCGACCGGGTTACTGACGTCACCCTCTCTAACAAAGCGTTAACTGGATATCTCCCTTCTGAACTCGGCGCTATTCTCTCTCTTCGTCGTCTTTCTCTCTCCTACAACAACTTCTCCAGTACTATCCCACCTCGTCTCTTCAATGCTACTTCTCTCGCTTCCCTCGACCTCTCTCATAACTCACTCTCCGGCCCGATTCCGGCCCAAATCGAGTCTCTTACGGGCCTCCGGTTCTTGGACCTTTCATCTAATTTTCTCAATGGGTCGCTTCCGAGTGGGCTCAGTGAGTTGACCCTTCTCGAAGGGACGCTGAATTTATCGTATAATCAGTTTTCCGGCGAAGTTCCGGCGAGTTTTGGAAGGTTTCCGGTGATGGTTAGCTTGGATCTCCGGCATAATAATCTCACCGGAAAAATTCCTCAGGTGGGGTCGTTGTTAAATCAGGGGCCCACTGCATTCGCCGGAAACCCTAATTTATGTGGGTTTCCGTTGAGTTCGCCGTGCCCTGAAGCGCAAAACCCTAATGTGATCGGAAACCCGGAAAATCCGAGTGACCCGAAGAACCCTAATTTGGGTAATGGGGAGAATGCAGAAAGTGGGGGGAAGAAGACGATTTCAATTTCGTTGATTTTAGGGGTTTTTGCTGTTTTGATTGCTGGGGGTATTTTGGTCTTTTTGTTTGTTGTGAGGAAGAATTTGAGGGCTAAGGAGGGTATAATGGGGAATTCTGGTGAGGAGAAGTTGGGGAAAGGGGAGATGGTGAGTCACGTGAGGGTGGTGGTGGGGGAGGAGGATGATGATGAAGGGCAAAATGGTAAATTTGTGGTGGTGGATGAGGAGGGGTTTGGGTTGGAATTAGAGGATTTGTTGAGGGCATCAGCTTATGTAGTGGGGAAGAGTAGGAGTGGGATAGTGTACAAAGTGGTGGTAGGCGGTGGTAAAGGATCGGGTGTGGTTCCCCCTACGGTTGTTGCGGTTAGGAGGTTGAGCGAGGCCGATGATGTCACGTGGCGGCTTCGGGATTTTGAGGCCGAGGTGGAGGCTATGAGTAAGGTTCAACATCCAAATATAGTAAGGTTCAGGGCTTATTATTATGCACAAGATGAGAAGCTCTTGGTGTCTGATTTCATTCGGAATGGCAGCTTGTACACTGCATTGCATGGTATAATCTCTCTTTCATTATTGTTTTGTGTTAATTAATGCTGCTAGTTCAAAATTCAAATTCTTAGTACTTTGTTCTTAGTTTAATTAATTGGTGAAATTATTTGTTTATGTTTGAAGACAAGGATATAAGTTTGTTGAGGTATCATTTAACAGGACTTGAGATTCAAACGTAGCGCATTTGATTTTTTAATGGAATGATTTACCTCGTAAAATGAATTCTAGCATGAATGGAAGAGCCTGCTCATGTGTAAAAACATGGTGACATGGGTTTAGATATTATTATAATGATCAATCTGATGTTGAAATAGAAATGAATATATTGGTATTCTACTTGGTCTTATAGATTGGTGTTACAGTAAGAAGTTGCATTTGGCAGTGGTGTAGGTTGTGAGATTGTATATGTACTTGTTATTGTGGCAGAAGAAGAGGGTTAACATTAGTACATATGAGGCCTTTCTGTTTGTCTAACAAACTACTCATATTGTAGCCTGGCACATGTGATATGAAATTCAAGAATCAAATCATAGACCTAGTTATCTAGTGTTTAAAAAAGGTTCATGGAGGCGATAAGAGTCCTTTTCATGAGGCACATTTCTTGAAATTTAGGATTACTAGCTACACTAGTTCAGAACCCGAACAACCCATGCCTTGCATGGTTTTACACTAATATTTCACACACACACACACACACATATATATATATATATGTATGTATGTATTTTTTTTTTGTTTAAATATTTTGAATTATTCTTGTTGTGCATCATTTCCTAAATACAAGTAAATTGCAAACTCAATACTCATAATACAATAAGACTAAATAATTAAAGCTTCTTCAAAAGACTAACAAAAATTTTTCTAAGGTGATGACACGTGTATTTTGGGGATAATTATGGGGATTACTTTAGTATATAAGTATAGATTGCACGGGTTATAAACTTAATGATTATGTTTGACTTATATTACTTCTGTGATTTTATTGTTCCTTGAATCCTAGATAGTTTCTATGTCACCTATAGACTATGGTATTATTCGTACTAGCACTACAACAATATAGTCACTTCTTACTAAATACAAGTAAATTGCAAACTCGATACTCATAATACTAACATTAAAAGAAAATTAAATAACTATAGGTTTATGATATATAGATATTCAGCACTGAAAAATCCTTAGGTGGCTTATAAAAGTTAAACTCTTACGTTACCTTGTCCTAAATACTATATATGTATTCAAACAATTTAAAACTATTTATTTTCAATTCAAAATTTAGTTTATAACATGGCACGCTTATGGGACCCTCTTTATGCACTTGAAAATTCATCTTTTATGTAGATAGATTTATGTAAAAACTGGTTGCATATATTAAATTAATGCTATTACTGTGCCTTTATGTGCTTTGCGTGTCTCTATATGCCCTAGCGTGCCTTTTCAAAAACTGCTATTATCTGATTTGATTTCTGGAATTTTTAAAGACTTTTTGCCGTGTGCATTTAAAGACATGTACAGTATAGAGTAAGTCCTCCGATCAGTTGAGTTAAAAGTAAATGGT
This sequence comes from Chenopodium quinoa, assembly GCF_001683475.1. NCBI lineage: Eukaryota > Viridiplantae > Streptophyta > Magnoliopsida > Caryophyllales > Amaranthaceae > Chenopodium > Chenopodium quinoa. Next base: position 462,545 of record NW_018744996.1, on the reverse strand, counting down.
GAGGCTGGAGATGCTAAAATTGTTATCAATACCATTGTTGCTGGGTCTGTAGTTGTTAGGATTTAGCAGCGATTAGTCTAATTACCATCTGAGTACCCGACTAGTTGAGACTACGTGTTGAAATTAGTGGAGAAGCATTGTGAAAGATAGATTACAATTTACAAGTGGTCGGACTTAGGAGGCTATGAACCAATTTCTAATCAGCCTTTAAGATTAGGAAAAGATGGTGATATTTCGTTCATTTTTACCGAGTTAGATAATTACATATTGATATGGATGAATTATGTAGTGATATTATCCTTTTTTTAAATTGCCTTTTCCACATCTAAAACAAAGGAAAATCATTCTATCAAGGGTGGGGACTCTTAAAAAAGAATATCTTCGATAGAATAGCTGTGTTCAAGGTTCAAACCCCGTACTATATAACTGTGTCCTTAAAAAAGATATTGTATTTGTCATCAAATAGCATATGTTGGCAAGAGAGGATCAGAGGCATCAGGAAAATGGTAGACAATTGGTGGTGCAACTGTGCAAGACTGTAGGAACTAGGGAAAACTTATTGCTATTTGTAACTGCACCATACTTTTAAACTGTAAAGATATGCGATAAACCACAAAAGTTGAAAACTTGAAAGTTAGGAGATCTTGCCTCCTATGCCCTACAGGCCACACCACTCGGTCTACAATATTTACATGTTATTCAAATGGCTGAACAAGCAAGGGAGTCTTGATACTCCTGAACTAGCGAACTACGGAACATGGGAATTTTTTTGCTTGGAAACCTGATACTTGGTTGGGGTGTGTCCTGGTAACCTGCCAAGCTAGCATGTGCTTTTAAGTACAGTAATTGTTAATGTAGGGTGTATGTGGTGCATGATATTGAGCCTCTGGCTTTCCTTATATTTGAAGGGGGTGGTGGGTGGGAGAGTAGTGTTGGGGCCTTAGGAGTTAGAGTTGATAAGAGGCGTAAAACGAATTCCATCTCCTAGCATGGTTGGCCTTTTGAAGAGAAGAGGGATACTCACTTACAATAATGGGGGGAATAAGTAACCGTCTTCTGTATTTGTAGCTTGTAAGATATAAAGTAAATTGCAGACCATGCTTTGAAATAGTTTCTTCCTTTGTTTTCAAAGCATCACGTTCTACTTGTTTACATGTAGATAATGGGCTAATGTATCTGTGCAGAATTGATTAAAATGGCTGGGGTTTTTTTAATTGTTGAAAGATTGTAATTGCTTTGGATACATGTATTTTTCTGACATTACATAGGATTCATGGATTAGATCTTGTGACATAATGATGATTACCAACAAACATGTTATTTGTGTTGTTTTCCCTGGTATTCCTTGGTTTATCTTGTTGATACATGCCTCTCTACTTCCATATACAATACACACTAGATCATCAATTGCACTAGACACTAGATAATGTATCCCACCTATACTGCCACATATCCAACTGTTAAAACTATGTGATGCTAGTATGCTACTGCAGTACTGCATTATCATGTGATCATTTGTCTGAATGGCACTTTAAATGGACTTATTTTGAGTATCTTACAATATCTGTATCATGAGCTTTCTGGGAACAGTTTTCCCATAACCTTTGCCTCCTTGCTTTTTCTTCACTTGAGTTGAACAGCAATCTTCAGTGTTGATTCAATGTGTGTCAATTGTTAGTGTAAGGAGATTTTTCTGTGATTATAATCAATGCCTGTGTCACTAGTCTTATCAGTTCCATGATCTAAGCTGTGTGCTTCTATGCCGGTGACTTGGTTTTGAAGGTGGATCCTCCAATGAGTTGTCACCTTTATCATGGGCTTCAAGACTGAAAATCGCACAAGGCACTGCAAGGGGTTTGATGCACATTCATGAATGCAGCCCGAGAAAATATGTTCATGGAAACATTAAATCATCCAAAATCCTACTTGACGAGGACCTTAATCCGTACATCTCTGGGTTTGGTATCAATCGTCTCCAATGTGGGCGTTCAAAATCTGCAAACCCTTCATTAAAAAGGCCCAGTTTAAGCCAGTCTTTCTTAACAGGCTCCAAGATCTTGGGTCCATCTGTGGTTGCCTATTCAGCCCCAGAGGTCCAAACTAGTGGTGGCAAGCTCACCCAAAAATCTGATGTTTACTCATTCGGGATTGTACTGATGGAGATATTAACTGGTCAGCTACCAAGTGCTGGACCTGACAACGATGAAAAGGGCTTACAAAGCCTTGTGAGGAAGATTTTTAGGGAAGAGAGACCTTTATCAGAGATCATAGATCCAGCTCTGCTGCATGAAGTTCATGCCAAGAAGCAGGTATTGGCCACATTTCATATGGCTCTAAACTGCACAGAGCTGGACCCTGAGCTGAGGCCAAGGATGAGAACTGTTTCCGAGAGCCTTGATCGCCTCAAGTTTCAATGAGAAGGAAGATGGTAAATAATGTGTAAATGTTTGTTAGAAGCATTAGGTTGACTCAATTGATGTAGAGTATCTTTGCCTATCTTCAGTAGTGATATTTTGTAGTAGTATGCCTTGTGTTGCTGTCTAAACTAGGAAGTGTGAAGAGTGTAGAATTTAGAAAGAATTATCTCGCTACATATTCTGCCTGGATTTCTTTTTGCTTTGCTCTGAGGTTCAGGGGGTTCATGGGAAGATTGGGAACCAACAGAAGTGGCTTGACTATTTAGTGACCTGTCTAGTTGATTGAATGACATTCGATGCTAACACGATTAATTTTTGAATTGATATACTTATATTGGCTTTTAATTTCAGTAGAATATGGTCTAGTGGAGCGACTGTACAAAGAATAGCTAATTGTGTTTTGTTTTTCTAACAATCTTTTGTTTTCCAATTGGTTTACACCGTAAACCTGTAACAGAGCAAATCTTAAGGTGAACCTTGTTCCTGTGATTGATGAACTGCGATAGTAATTTTTTGACTGGATGCAGTAATAACCTTGGCAAACTGGTAACTGGTAAGAGTGGCAACAATCTGAAGGTAAGGATAGAATTTAGGAAAAATTGCGAGGAAGGTCTTTTTAAGTGGTCGATCTTGTGTGGTAGGTCCTTTTATGAAAAAAGTGTCATTAAAGGTCCTTTTATGGCGATTGGGTTGTGAGGAGGGTCCTTTAATCAAACTCCGGCGTTGACCTACATTTTCCGGCCAAAAAAAGTCACGTGTTGTGCAATCAGCTTTTTTTTTTTTTTTTCTTTTTTCTTTTTTTTTTCTTTTCTTTCCACTTCATCTTCTTCCTCCCTTTCAATTCCACACCTCCATGAATGACAATTCCAGCCAGACCTCCGCCCACTACACCTCCACCTCTGGCAACAAGGAACCCCATCCCACCAGCCACCACCCTAGTCGCAACCCAAAAACACGAGGTTTTTAGACCAACCATTCCTAAGACAATACAAGTGAAGGTCAAGAACGAAATGTCGACAGCCATGTGAAAAAGCCACACCCAAATTTTACATAGCTAATTGAACCTTAATACAATTCTTCCCTAAAGCAAAGGGCTTAGATTATTTAGCAGGAAATTGGAAATATTTCTCACCCAAAAATTTTCACATCAAATTTCTTATAATTTTACCGATTTTGATCTCTCCTCAATTCTCCTCTAATATCTATATTAAGTACATAACAATATCCTGAAATCTGTACAACTATGATTTCAAGCAAAGCTCTGTGTATATTTTATGCAGCATTGTAGCCCCAAAGACTGGAGATCGACAAATCAATAGAAAAGTTGATGTTACAAAATGATATGCATAATTTCTACCAACGAATGAAAACAGACAAATGCCAAACATTAAATGAAGAAAATTCATTGCAAGATCAGAATACCTCAACAAGTATACTCTGAACCAAAGCTGGCAATCATCTACATCACCTGAAAGTAGTCGAATGCATACGAATGTGAAACGAAATTAGGGGAAAACCCCAATGGAGATCAAAGGGTCAAAGAATCGAAAATGGATGATCCAAAATTAGGAGAATTGTATATGGTGGTTTTTTTGGGTGGTTTCCATCCACCGTATTCCAACGGAGGTGGTTGGAGTCTCGTGTTTTGGGTTTCGACCAGGGTGGTGGCTGGTGGGATGGGGTTCCTTGTTGTCGGAGGTGGAGGTGTGGTGGGCGGAGGTCTGGCCGGAAATGCCATTCATGGAGGTGTGGAATTGAAAGGGAGGAAGAAGATGAAGAGGAAAGAAAAGAAAAAAATAAAAAAGAAAAAAAAAAGCTGATTTAAGTGGTCACGTGACTTTTTTTGGCCGAAAAATGTAGGTCAACGCCAGAGTTTGGTCAAAGGACCCTCCTCATAAGGTCGACCACTTAAAAAGACCTCAGTACATTAATAAGTTTTTTTTTAATGGTAAGAAGGGGACTCATTTTAGGAGGGAGATAAGAGAAATCCCTTAAATGAGTCCCATCAAATTTGATCCCCAGATCTCAGGGATATGAAGTGAGAGCAATACCACTATTCCATCACCTCAACCTTACATTAATAAGTTTTATGTCACCTAATTGATTATGTTATTCACATGGCGAACATCAATTGGTGATTTCTTCTACGGAATACTCCATAGCTTAAAGATGAATGTAAATTAACTCAGTTTGACATTGGAACCCTAATGGGATAGGTGATTAAAACGTATTTTTCACAGTAGGGATTAGGGAAGAGCTTGACATCTATCTACAGCTTCCCCAGCCCAGATGATTATTGTCTTCCGATAGGTAGGAGAAAGAGAATGTAAAGTAAATCATCTACGAGTTTCCCAAATGTGGGTAATAATTATTGACTACTCCTAGTTTATCCCACATTGCTTAAGTCATTAATAATTAAGCTACTCACTCGAATCACTTGATAACCAGCAAACTTTTTGATATGGGGTTTAAATAAGTAGGCTTCTCACTTGAATTTCATGGGGAAACCTAAGTTTGATTAAATCAAACTCAAATTGAGAAGAATATGTCAAAATGGCACAAATATGAATTATATGATAAGGTAATGTATAACTTAGGAGTTAAGTATTGAAATAGAGACTAAATTTTGGGTAAAGTTACGGCCAAGGGACTAAAATTTGGTTACACAGTTTAGATGGAAGTTATTGATGACAATTTTTCTTTTTTTATTTTTCTTTTTCTTTTTATTTTTATCCATTTAGTTGTTAAAAAAAAATTAATAACACTTGCATACAATTTTCAGTAAGTTAGTTTCCACCTAAATTTTTGCTCCAATTCTAGTGAAACCTTAGATTGTGTGAAAGCTCAGGTTAAAATTAATCCTTGTAATAAACAAAAATTATTTATTACATGACATCTTGTTAAATAAATTAAAAATTTGATCCAGTCATTATTACAGTGGGGTTCGCTTTTAAGGAAAAAATTATTGATTTATTTACGAAAATGTCATTTCATTTACCATAGTGATAAACTTATATTTTCTCCTAGATTATTTCCCAAGACTAATCTTAATAATCATCACAAGTAAAACCCAAAAATAGAAAACAAGTTGAGACGAAAAGCGAAAACTAAAGCAAAGGGAAGGGAAGTTTTTGAGCAAACATTTTGGTACTTTTTTTTTTTTTTGGTAATACCATTATAAATTTCTCGTTTTCGTAGCATAAATGGGCACATGACCAATCGACCCTTCATTGGAAAGTTATTGAGATTTGAGACAACGTTTCACCTCCAACCAGAATCGCTTTAAAATCATTTGTAGATTGAGAAATATATATATGCACCTTCAATAATTTCAAGACACGATTAACAATTATGAATGAATAAAGTGCAATAAAATGACTTCATACATTAAGTATACGAATTTAATGAGTGTAAAAATATAGTACACTAGTTAACTTTATAACCAATTAAGTGTAGGCTCACTTGGTTAAATTCTTAACTTAGATACTAGAAGTTTGGATTCGAATTCTATCAAATGAGGGTATCTGGGGTAAATGAGGGTAAATTCTGGGAAAAAAAATAGAAATAAAAAAAAAAACCTACCGTAGTTAACTTTATGAAGTGTAAAAGTAATTGAAGACATCCAAAGCAATATCCATAGGAATACGTAACTGTAACAAAGGCGGCAATCAATGAGTGAGCTACCCATTTATTGAACATCAAAATATAGCCAACCCTTTTTTTTTTTTTTTTTTTTTATTTCTTTATTTTATTAGTATTGTTTTATCACGTATAAAAGAGAAATGGACTATCACGATTTTACAGTACAGATTGAAAACGACGCGTATCCGATACTAGTCTAGTATTGCTTGTGATCCGGTGTGTGCGCACATCTCTCTCAATGTCACGGGGGTTAATCTTGTAGCACCTCTATAACTCTATTTTATTATCGGGTTAATTTGTTAAAAATTTAAAATATACTTCATTCATTTTTAAATATTTGCTCTATTTTTCATGCGGTGAGATTTAGGAGAAATTGGAGAATGCAATAAAATATGGAGGTAGTGGAATAGGTAGAAGAATAAAAAAAATGTAAAAAACAAAAGTAGTTGAGAGAATTGGAGGAGAGAGAATATGAAATTAATAAAATATGATTTATGGTGGGTCCACTAGTTGAGAGAAATGAATTAAATATTGTAAAATCTTTCCAAATACGGAAATGGAGCAAGTATTTAAAAACGGCCGGAAATGAATAGTGGAACAATTATTTAAAAACGGAGGGAGCATGAAGTACTCCGTAGTTTTTTTTGTTTGTTTTTTTTTTTTTTTTTGACAATAGCAAAATCCTAACTATTACAAACTAAACGATCAACAACACACTAAAATGAGCTAAACTCGCTCTTACAAACCAACATAAACAATAGCAAATACTTAAAAACATCTTGTTTGAAGGAACTCGGTTGCTTGAAACCATAACCACGGTTCTTGGATCGTACTTCTTTCTAGTCGTCGTCACAAGAACTAGCACAACAATTGAGATAAGGACAGAGTAACTTTTGTTGTTGAAGAGCAAACCATCTATAGGCAAAATACTTGGTAAAAAGAGAGTGTCAAGGTCACACCGGGTGAGAATAGTCACAACTTGTGACTTAGTACCATAACCAGGTACTACTTTTTGTCCCTTTTCAAGAAGAGGGACAATAAATGACATGTTATGAACCCCCAAACTTTGTATCTGGGGAGCCGCCTTCAGGGCAATAATTAGAGAAACCATTGCAAATTTTAAATGAGAATTAGACAAAGTCAATTCTCCAAATAACTTCCGACCAAAGAAATCGGAAGTGAACACGAACAAAGACCACAAAATCTCAACCAAATTTTTACCGAAAACTACAACCAACAACTTAGAACCAAAAAAGGCATTAAAAATACCTAATAATCCTTTTGGCAGAGACTAACACAAACAATAGCTCCCACACCAGCACTCTTTTATCCTTTAGAAAACCAACTACCAAAAGAAACCTCCAAACAAGGCATGACCATTCCACCTTAAAGTGAGAAAAGCACCACGGGTCTACGTCAACCAACCCATAAGATACCAAACTTCCAAATAAAGTACTATTAACAAGGAAAATACAACTACCAAAGAAGAACAACAAAACCTAGAAAAGAAACTCCCACATCACAAGAGGAGTAGTTACAAAGCTTAAACCAAAGAGAAAGTTAAGAAAAACGAACCAGAGGAGCAGCCCAACGACCATTACCCAAAGCAAAGACCCCCAAAACCCTAACCCTAACTTCACCGATTCCGTCACAAAACATTCTTGACGGCGGCATTAGGCCTAGCCATCCAACGCAAGGAACCCGAAACCCTAACCCTAACTTCACCTTCCGTCACGATCAAAATCACCGATAACCACTGACGGCGGCGTTGGGCCTAGCCCTTTGTCCTTGTTTTGCTAAAGCACCCCCCCCCCTTCTTCTTAATCGGGATAAAAACCTACAAACACACCTTTAAAACAAATCTAAGAAGAAATTAAACTCTTAGAAATGGAAGGCTAGGGGCCAAAGGTTTGTTTGTGAGAGAAGAAGCAAAAATAAAGGAGAAAAACAGAGGAGAAAAGAAAGAGGAGACTCACCGGAGTACGGTTGCGGCTAGGGGTGTACAAAAAATAGACCAGATTTGAAACCCGACCTGAACCGACCTGAATCGGACCGGACCTGGACCGGACCTGCTGATTCAGGTCCGGTCCCGGTCCTTGAAAATAAGCGATTCCGGTTTTCCGTTCCGGTTCGGGTAAGACCCGGAAAACCCCGGTCTGGACCTGAAACCCTGAATTAATAATTAATTTTTTTTATATATATATAAAATAGCAACTCAGCAAAACCCTATAACTAATATCCTATATCAGAGTTTCTGATGGTCCAAATTCTCTCCTCTCCTCTCCTCTCTCTTCTCAAACCCTAGATCTAATCTCCTCTCCTTGCCCAACACCGACAACCACCACAAGAAAACCACCGGAGTAGACCAGCAACCATTATTGCAACTTCCGGCAATTTGGCGTCAACCACAGCAGCCGTTAGCCCGTTACCACCATTTAGCGTCGCAAGAAAACCACCGCAACAACCTCTCCTTCTCCTTCATCTCGGACCCAAGAAAACCACTGTGATGGGTGGTTTTTATTTTTTAATTTCAGATTTTTATTTTTTGTTCATTCGTTCGTCAATTTCCAGATTTTGATTTCTTATTCATTCATTCGTCAATTTCCAGAATTTTTTTTTTCGGATTTTAATTTTTCTGTTTTTGAATTTTTATTATTCAATTTTTATTATAGATACGTTTTTGTTCAATTTGTATATTAGATCTATTTTTTTTTTGTTAATTTGTGTATTCAATATTCTGATCTTCTTTTTAAAGTCGTGAATTCTTGACTTGTCTGCAAATTCAGACCACTTGTGTGGATCGTGTTTTGCCTGTGGATCGTGTTTTGCCTTTTGTATTCTTAGTTCTCGGAATATGATGAAATTAAGAGTGCATAAGTGAAATATTAGTGGGCTTTTGTGGTTGAATATCAGTATACCACTAAAGGCACTAGTCTTCATTTGTACATAATTGAAATGTAAGTTCTGTGTACAGATTATATTTTTTAGTTTTGAGTTACTCTCGATAATCAATATATATATACAAAACAGGTCCATTCAGGTCTAAACCCGGACCGGACCTGTTAAATCAGGTCCGGTCCCCGGTCCTTAAAATTACCTAATTCAGGTCCCCGGTCTAAACAGGTCCGGTCCAGGTCCGGTCCGGTTTTGGACCGACCCTAGTTGCGGCGCCGAAACTCCGACGAGTTCCTAAGGTTACTGGTTGTTGAGGCAAGAGAGAGAGAAGAGAGAAAAGGTTTTAGATAGAGAGATTTGTTTTTTTTTGGAGTGTGTTTCTCTGAAGTTAAAGTCTAACTATTTCATAGTTGTGAATCAAATAAATTTTATTTCCTATTAATTTTATTTCGTTTACAAAACAAATAAAATTATGAGCAGTAAAATGAGCATAAGATATTCTATCAATTTTATTCATTTACATAACTATGAAAACGAAAAAAAAACTACGAGTAATAAATTGAGCATAAAGGAAAACAAAACAAAACAAAACAAAACAAAAATAAAAAATAAAAAAATAAAAAAAAATCATGAAAACAGTCATACTCTCACTTTACCCGAACATCAATGTCTCAAAGATTTTGTATTAATGCTAATGTCAAGTACTTCATTTTTTGTATCACCATTTACTCTCTTCGTTTCATGATGTTGGTCTCGTATGGAATCAATCACATCAAATAAGAAAAGAAGAATATTTGAAATCTAACATTAAAGTACAAAATAATTCATAATTAGTTTACCTTATTTAAGTTAGTTTTTTTTTTTTTTTTTTTTTTTTTTTGGAAAAACATAAGTTATACTTTCTCCGTTCCACAAATATTGCAACAAGAATGAAATTACACATCGTAAAACATATTTTATATGTTAAATATCTATAATTATATAAGAGTAAAATTTTAAAAAGTTGATATTATGAAAGTATTTTACGAGACGAATCTAACAAGACTCCACATGACAATATTTTACTTTACTTATAAATCATAATTTGTGGTCAAACAAGCATGATGAATAGTGCAAAAGTCCAATTGTTGCAATATTACTAGAACGGAGGAAGTAATGCATAATTCAAGGTATAGATTTCCATACTTAGAGTCATGTCATCAATCCACAACCAATTAATTCCAAAAAAATTAAGTAAAAAATGGAACATATTTAATATGGGTAGATGTTTTTGAAACGCCCAAAATAGTATATGAGATTAACATTATGAAACGTAGGGAGTAGTATTCATGTGGTTAAATTCCTGTCAAAATTTTAATAATTTTTGCTTAGAAAAAAAATAAAAAAAATTCCTGTGAAAAAAAAAATTGTGATTAAATTTACACGGTTTTATAATATTAATTTTTTTTATAAAGTTTATTATTATAAAAATAGATACTCATATATTAATAACCAAAGTCATGGGGCAGGACCACGCCAAACACAAATAGGTAAATAGATACTCATATATTAGTATTATTTTTTTCTCATCATTAATTTACTGATGTGCGGCAGCACAATTACGAATGAGCGGTGGAACCTCGAATTTTATGCCTTGAACGAAGAATCTGTCTTCATTACATGACAATTTTCACACTTATTTATGCCTCAATTAATACTCAAAAGTCTTTTGTCAAACATAAAAAAATTAAAACACAAACCAAAATCTTTATAATCTCAATAAATTTATTTTGCTTCGCCAAAAATTCATGGCTTGTATTTCTCACAAGAAAAGATTTGAATTACGATTCTTTTTTTTACTATTAATACTCTGTAATTTTTTTTTAATATATATTTTGAAAAATAATAAACATAGGCTATGATTCAAATGAAAAGATTTGAATCTTTAATTTTTACTATTTATCCTGTCAATTTTTTTTTTCTCCTATTTATCAATGTATAACTTTAATTAAAACTCTTTTGTACATCCATTTACAGTAATATTAATGTAATTGTAACGCCCCGACTTTTCGTAATCTTAATTGGCGTTACTGGACCATACTTAACACGTTATTCGCAGCGAAATTAATCATAAATAACCATATAATAACCTGTGGATTATGGGCCCACAAAATAAACATTCCTCTTAATCAGAAACATTCCTTTTAAATAATACAACTCCAAGCTACATTACTGAAATAAAAATAATCTATCTCTCGATAAAACGTTATCTATAATACATAACCCTTGATTATGTAATTCCTCAACAGTATAAACTCTTATAATCACTTTGTCTTTGACTAACTCAAACTTCGTCATCATCATTCCTGTAAATATCCATAAAAATAGAAAACACAGAAAATTCCAAAAATGAGTGGAAAACACAGTGATATTACTCTAACTTGTAAAACAGTTTTTCTTTCAAAATCATTTGGACACATATCATACATACATAGTTGTTCAGAAATAATCTAGTATCATTATTTTTAAAGTTGCGGCAAGGATCATTCCCTTTACACAGGACCATATGTAAGTTGTTTTGGATATAACATAACTTTCATTCATGTGGGATTAATTCCCCATTTCATTAACATACTTTCCTCCACCTATGACTCACCCATTTACCTGGTTCAGTTCATTTTTTCAATACCGACAAAAATAAAATCTTATCATAAATAAATCATTTTAGAACAACTTCATACCTCATATAAATGCATAGCACATTGGTACATTTGATAATCATTCATTCATAACAATTAAATAAAGTCATCATGGTCATTAACATTTAACAGGGGTAGGACATCTCCGACTATCAGGGAGTCGTTGCTCAATCATAACAGATCATGTTTAGATTTCTATTAAAATAATAGAATAACAAGAAACACCCGTCATTCATAACACCTTGTAAAATGGTAAGACATTTTACAATCAATCACACATTTCAGCATATCGTAAAACTCATCAATACAACATCCTTATGAGTTCTCATAAGTCTTTTAATAGAATTCAAGTATTCATAACCTTTTTAATGGACATGTTAGTCGCTGGACAGTATGACATGGCGGAATGTCTTCCGCGATGGGCAGGTGCCCATAACATAGAATATTTGGGCTTATGCCCCATGGGTACATGCATTGCATGACCGAATAGTAACCTGTAAACATATACTGCCAGACGGACTAGGTTTTTCACCATTATTTATCATGTTGTGTAACTTTTAATGAGTTATTCATAGATTATTAACATACTTTCGTGAGATCCAAAGATTAATAGAACATCGTATATTCATAAAATCATTTATATATATCATAAGACTGAGACACGTCAATAAACATGCTTTCATACCAGATCATGTTTACGTTTATTTATAAGGGATCATATATCATGTCTTTGCACGTAACATGCTTTTAAATCAATAAATGCCAAGCATATCATATGGGACTAAACGCATCTGCTAGACATAATAGTCACCTCATTCGATCATTATTAATCATCTCACTTTCTCAATAATCGTCATCCGAACTCTTTACCCCGTTATTAATTCCTCATTGCCATGACTCATTCAATCATACCCAATAATAACTTATTAATTCAAAACCTTTGATAAAACAAGTATAAACTTATTTTCAAAGGATAAAACAAGTATTACATAATTGAGAGTAAAACAAACACTAGTTTGAAATAGGTACTACAACTATTCATATTATTAAAAAAAAGAGTTTAAAACTATAAATACTCTACTTAAAAGGTTTATTGAATACTATTTAGTGTCAAAACTCATTTCTAAATAGTTAATAATACGAAGTACAAGACCATCGTTTCTTATGCAAAATAATTTATAAAAAATGAACAAACGTAGCAATACACTTTTAAGAGTAACATATATACATAAGCACAAACATAAAAAATAGATATTGCTCTTATATTTTAACATCATTTTATAATCCCAAAAGTAATATACGTCATCATTTTTTTATAAAGATAGTAAGAGTTGTTTTCAAAGAATTTGATGTCAAACTTACTGCCAAATTAAAAGAAAAGGAACGGAGCTAACTTAGTTTGGGTATATTTAATTCAAGAACTTGGTCTTGTAAGAGTACTTTTGTCTCGATAAGTATAGACTACGAAAATGGAGGAAGAAGAAAGGTGGCCTGCACTCGTGGGTCGCGTCGGGGTGACTGGTCGACGGCAAGGGGTGGCACAGCCTTAAGCAAAGAGGGGTGGCAGTGGTCGTGATAGAGGTGGACGGTCATGGCGTTTTCTTTAGCTGTCGAAATGTATATGAACTGTTTATTGCTAAAGATTACAAGATAATAAGAAGGAAAAGATAGAATTTGCTAAGTAAATTGATAACTATCATGAGGTTTGGGGAAAGGATTAATCAACGAATAGCAAGACAACAAAAATGAGATTTGTTTCGGAGTTTTTGAAATCCCTCGGAATACAAGTCTTGAATATAGTCGGACGGTTGCGCACATCTGCAAAACAACGAATATTCCGTTTGACGGAATATTCGTCTTCGACGATCATGTTAGTGATCGGAAAACGAAGTAATTTTAGAGAGAAGTTGATACAATTTAATAATCTTGAATGATATGTCTCAATCCACCCCTCCCATCGTAAATGATTGGGGTATTTATAGGGTTAGGAGTGTGTGCCATCTAGGGTTTGGTGACCTAGATTGGTGTGCTTTGATTGGCGGCGCAATCAGGTAAGGACAAGTGTCCTTTGGGGGCACAGTTTTAGTGCCTTTCTCGGGATTTGGGCCTCCTGATGTAAGGAGGCCTTTCTCTTATTCAGGTGCTCTCCTGTTTGTCACGTGTCATCTTCCTATTGGGACACATGTCGCCTTGTTATTGGACCACATGTCTCTATAGGATTGGACCACGTGTCAGGGGTATTTTTACCCTAAACATTTGCTCCTCAGAGGGGGTGGCTCGTACCATATGGACCGTCTCCTCTGATCTTCACTCGTTTAGGATCGTTCGACTATCGGGTTGATGGAGCATTGTTATTAAAAAGAGGCGGACTGTACCGTCCGTCTTGACATGGGATTATCCCTTTGGGCTAAATCCATTAGTCGGTCTGCCTGATTTCACTGGTGGACTTAAGTCTTGAAATCAGTCGGACGAATGGTGCCGCCTGGTATCAGGTGGGAAACCTGTTCCATATTTCTCGGGCTAGTGGCTTGAAGTTGCTGACCTGGCCGTCTATTTTGACGAGCCGTTTGGGCAAATGTACGTCTTCCCCGTCTATATTGACGGAAAGGTTAAATTAATCGTTTAAGCTTCTAGATTATTTTTTTTTCAAAAAATAACCGTTTGAGCCTCTAGGCGGGAAAAGTGGTTTTACCATTTTGCCCTCATAAATTTGCCTATAAATAGGACTTGTTTGACTTCATTTTGTCACTTTGGAACTTTGCGAGTTTTAGAGAGAGGTCAGAGCTTTTTATAGAGAAAAAGTTTCCCTCACATGCATCATCAAGAGCTCCGCCGTGGATTTAGAAATTTCCATTCGAGTTTGTTGAGTTTTCCAGTCAACCTTCAAGATCTTTAAAGTCTTCCTAAGTTTTCTACTCGTACAAAAGTAACCGTCTGCTTTTCTTTACTTTTTTCTATTTTTATACTTGGTTTATTTTTTAAACACGAACTGGCACAATACTCGGCTTCGTCTTTTTCTCCTCATGAGGTTGGTCGTTCGCCTGAGACTGAGGAGTCTAGAGTGGACGGAGACGACTCCTCCTCTCTTTGGAGTGGGTCCATTTGTAGTGTATACCAACTCACCTCCACCTATTATTCTCTGTCCTTGCAGTTGAGCATGGCGCGTACGAGACAAACGTAGGAGCGGGGTGCTCCTAGAAATCCGAACGACGGTTTGGTGGACCCCTTAGTCCCTTTTGACCCAGGTTAGTGGTAGTGCCTATTCTGTGGTGGAGGTGACCGCCTCTTTTTCTGAGCGGCAAGCTCAGCAAGACACTTCTTCTCAAACCTCTTCTAGGGAGGCTTCCGAGCGAAATCCGGTATAACGCCTCTCCCAATATACAAGCTCGGTCCTAATGACGTCCGAGCTGCCATCTTCTAAAAGGCATCCTTTAACAAATCTGGCGGACGCTAGGTCTGGCTAAGGGGGATCGTTTGACCAAAATCTCCAATAACCCTCAATCTAAACTACCAAGTCGACCAGGCCTAAAACAAGAATACATATCTTTGAGTCGTCCATCCTGCCCCCTCGTAGTGCTCCTCCTTTAGGAAATCAGGCGGACACTGAGGGGAAGAATGATAAGGGTAAAAAACCCTTGGTGCCTGAGGGCACCATCGTTTCTGGAAGCCGGCCAAGGCTCCAAGAGAGGGAGCTCGACCGAGGCTGCTGCTTTGGACACAGTGTTGTCCTTTGAGTTCGGCTCGTTAAAGGCCCGTGAACCCCAAGCCGCCGAACAAGAAGCTGAGAATCCGGATGCTGATAAGATGGCCGAAGAAGCCAATGCTGAAAATTTCAAGGACCCATACGCCTGTACAGTCGGCGATGTTGCCTTTGGCTTCTTACACCATAAATTTGAGGAGTTTAACCTCCAACTTGGGGAAGGTTACTAAATTGTGGCGTCTAGCCGCTCATACTCGTTTGGGAAGGTAGGAGGCAACGGAGAAAATGCTTCAGCGTTTACTGTGCCGCCTTAGATGTGGGCCTTCGCTTCCCCTTACATCCATCTGTCCAGGCTTTGCTAGACGAATACAACATTGCAATTTTCCAGCTGGTGCCGAACAGATGGGTAAACATTTTTGGCTATCTGGTGACGTGCCTTTGGCAAGGCTTCAAGCGGGACGTCCCAGTTTCTTGTGAGATACACTCGATGGTCCGACTAGATTATGATCGAGATGGACAACTGTTTTATTCTGATCACCAAGAAAGAGTATCTGGTGGTTCTGCACAGGTCGTCCAAGTGGCGTGACTGGAAGCACTGATATTACCTCATCAGAACTAACATCGAAGAATTTAACTCGCGGATGAATAACTTCAATGCCGAGCCTATCCAGCTCGGACGTGGGATGCACAAACCCACTAAGCCGCCCGTCCACCCTAACCACACTTTTCAACTTGAGAATTTTAGGGTAAAAAAGGTGGTTAAGAATGGGAAGTCTGCGACTGTGCTGTCCAACTAGATCCCATTAGCCAACTGGCTTAGGAACCCGGTATTCATGTCGGCCTACGGCCTATACTGGAACTAGGGGTGAGCAAAGACTAAGGGTACCCGGTACCGGATCCGAAACCGATTAGGACCCGGAACCGGTGAGACAGATTCCGGGACCAGTTCCAAAATTCCGGACCCGGTTGATACCGTTTCCAATTTCGGATCTTGGAAATTCGGACCCGGTACCCACCGGGTACCCGGTTATTTAATATGTTCCAATTTTTTTTTGTAAAAAAACCTCTCTCTTTCTCTTTCCTCCCTTTCCTCTTCTTGCCCTCATCAATATTCACTAATCACTCACCGATTCACCGCCTCTCTCTTTCTCACTCCTCTCTTTCCTCTTCCTCCACTCCAATCTTCATTAAAATCCCCGCCTCTCGTTGCTCTTGATACTGGCAACCGCAGTTATCACCCAACATCCAGTCATCCACCGTCCTCACCTTCGTCCTCTCCCCGACACCGAAAAGTCCTACTTCTCTCAATTCTTATTTTTTTTAAGTACAAATTGTTTCAAATCTACTAGATGAATGGTTATCGGTTGGACCACAAGCCGTTTGCCCATCTTTTATTATTTTAAACTTACTGTACTTCAATTGAAGCAGTCTCACATGTCCATATATATATACAAATTCCTCTTTATCATATTCTGGATTCTTAATCCAATGATTGTTACTAGCAATGACTCAATGAGTTTGAAGGAGCTTTAGTTGCGAATGTAGTTGTGATTTAAGGTCTAAAATGGTGGAGTTATCTGACTTCCTGACTGCAATTCAGGCTCCATTTCTCTCTCTCTTCTTTGTCTTGCATTATAAGGGGTTTACCAAAAAATAAAAAAATAAAAAAAATTGAGAGAAGTAGATCTGAAACAATTTGGGGGTGGGTGGGATGAAGATTGAAGATCCGGGTACTCGGTCTTGGAACCGGTTCCAGCCAAATCCGGGATCAGTTCTGAAATTCCTGGACCCAATACAACCGGTTCCGGGACCAGGTCCAAGATCTGGATACCCGGTACAACCGGTTCCGGGACCGGGTCCTGTAAACTTAATCGGGTACCCGGTTCTGCTCACCCCTAACCGGAACTACCCCTAAGGTGGAATCTTGTGACTTGACTGTTCGAATGTTCTTTATAACATGAAAATGTTCTAACACTTCTTCCTTTTCCTTTTCTAGACGAAGCTCTTGCAATGTTGGACCTTGAACAGAAAGAACAGACCAACATGTCCGAGTTCGACATGGCGCGGTACAAATTCTGCCAGCAACAGTATAACCAGGTTAAGGTGGTACAAATAACTTTCCTTTTTTTTTTGGTATGTGGCCAAGCTGGTATGTTGGAAAGGATATCCTTTCCAATTTCGCTCGAACGCCACTTTTTTACTTCATCGCCTAGCTAATATGTTGGGAAGGGTATCCTTTCCAATTTCACTCGGACACAACTTTCTGTAACATGATGCCGAGTTGGTATGTTGGGAGTGTGTCCTTCTAAATTTTATTCGGACGCTGTTTTATTTAACATGATGCCGAGTTGGTATGTTGGAAGAGTGTCATTCTCAATTTTATTCGGACGTTGTTTCTTATTTTGGCTTTCTGTTCCTTTCAAGCATCCACTCCCATTCCTAGGGCAAAGAGGAAGCATTCGACTTATGCTTCCAAGGACGGGCAACCTTTGGAGTCTAAGAAGACAACAGCCTCAAAGGTTAAGTATTCCCCTTAAGCAGCCACGACCACGCTGCAGACTACTTTAAAGCAGTCAAAAGGAGAGTCCGTGGTAACGCAAACTAAGGCGGTCCATGATGAATCCGTCTGCATGGGAGAAGGGGGAAAGTCATCCCCATCCAAAACGATCGGCAACACAGCCTCGACTCTACATGTCGAGGTGGTTAAAATATCTAAGTGGCAAAAAGGATGCCACTCAGTCGGCCGAATAGCAGCTCAGTCGTACTCAAGAAGTAGGGGATCAACCGCTGCCCCCTCACTCGGCGATGTTCAATATTCCATCCTTCTCGGACGGTATATAAGACATAAGCATCCTTCTTAATTGTGTTTTGATAGATTGTTTTAACAATCTAACTTCTTTTCATGGTTGACACAGATAGAGGCGAGGAGATGAATATGAAGCTACCTGGTCAGTCGCTTACTGGCGCTGACCGGAAGGCCATCAGGGAGGCTATGCTCAAGGCTATCCCTAAGGAGCAGCGGAAGAAGTTTCGCGGGATTGACGAGGGCTTCCTCGGTCCCATGATCAATTGTAGCGCCGAGGTAACCGCACTTTGCCTAAGCTTCAACACTTGGCTTTATTTTTATACTTTGCTCTAACTCATTTCCGTCCGAATGTAGATATTCCTTAGGCTCAGTGCTTTCCTGGACTGGAAGGTCAAAGAGAATGAGAGGATCAGGGAGGCCTCGGCCGAAATAAAACGTATCTCCATTGCAAATATCGGAACAATTGCTATGCAAGAAATTTGACACCGGTCGGCCATCAACGCGCTATCAAAGAAGTCAGCTCGGAAAAATGAGGACATATTCAAAATGGGCGATGCCCTTGAGCGAGAGCGACTGGCTCGGGAGGCTTTTCAGAAAAAGAAGGAAGAGGCAGAGGCCAATGCTTCTCAGTGGAAAGAGGGCTTTAAAGCCTCTAAGAAGCTTAAGACTAAGTTGGACGCTACCCTTTAGGTTCTCGAGGCGGTCCTGGACCAAGTGGACTCCCTTAAGCTTGAGGTTGAACATGTCCAGAAGCAATTAAAGGCGCCGCAGCCGATAGATCCTAAAGAGGTCGTCCAAATTGAGCATAAGGCCGAGAAACGTCTGAAAAGCTACTTCTATAAGGCGTTTTCTATGATGGTTGATGCCGATGAAGTGGCTTATTATCAGGAGCGCTTTGCCCGCTGACTAGAGCACGTCTCCTTCAAAGAGGAGGCCTAGGCTATCGGCTTGCCCCCACCTGAGTTCGTCGAAACTATTTCTGGCTCTAAGGACGACAAAGATGATGATGAAGGTGATGGGGAGGAGGAGAAGAATTCGGCTGAGGAAGAAGAGCCGGGTAAGGGAGAGGAGCTGGCAGAGACCGACAATGCCGCCAACACCAATGCTGATGAGGCGCCGTTTGAATGAGGAGCCTGGGTCCCCTTGCTGCAGGGATCAAGCTTTTAGTACTTTGTTTTTATTTCCTTAACTTGAACAATTTCAACTTTTCTGCCGCCTGTTTGTGCGGTCTTGTATTATACTTAGCATATGCAAGATTTCTTCTTTCTTCATTCATACTTAGCATTTTTTGAGCAATTTTTCATGCCTTTGTGTTTTTTGCGTACGAATGATTATATACTGGGGGGTATTGCCCTTTATTCGACATTTTTTCTAGTCCATATTCCTAGAGGTTTGATTAATTTAATAGGTTTTATACCTTAAAGGGTATGAGAACTAGTAAGTTAGTCAAATCATAACAATGATTGCCCTTGGATTAGGAAAATGCAGAATGAATTATTCGGCCGTTTAATTGGCTTTTGCCGAGTTGTCCTTTGACATTATGTCTCGAACGTACTCATGAAATTTCAAATATTATCACAACCTGGAATTTCTAAGTGTTTATAGGGATTGATAACCTAGGTATGCCCTTGCCCTTGAGGTTGAATTGCCTCAGACAAATTTTAGGCTACCTTAGTTCTTAATCGTTCGACCAGGTCTTAGTCGAATGGTCTTACAGACAACCTGGCCATTGTGGCCGAGTTGCTTTGCTTGGAGAAACCTTGGTTAGTTATTTTTTCCCGGCCATTCAACCCTGCCCTTGTTAAGGGCCGAGCTGCTATGTTGCAAACAACCCTTGTTCCCGTTTTTAGGCGGCAACACAGTATATATGCGAAAAGTTTAATATCAATGTTTGGCTTTTTCATTAATATTGTCATAATTACTCTTTGGCCGTACGACTTTAATTACATAGATCGGTCATCAAACCTAGTTGTATATACAACTTTAAGGCTAAGTACAAAAAAATTTATACATCGTATTTCTTGAGATTGTCCGTATTCCACCTACGAGGAATAGGACGGGCATCCAAGGCTTCGAGACTGTAGGTACCATCTCGTACTTTTTCTTCAATTTGATAGGGCCCTTCCCAAATTAGGGGTTAACTTGCTGTCTTTTCGCTCGGCCTACCGCTTCCATTTTTCTTAGAACTAAGTCTCCTAACTTCAGCGGCCGCTTTGACACTTTACGATTATTCACCCTTGTCATTATTAGATGATATATTTAGTGTCTAAGCTCCGCATTGCCCTTAGATTCTGGAAGGAAGTCTAGAGCGGTCTTCATGGCCTCCCAATTGGCCAATTCATCATATAGCATCACTCGCAAAGTGGGCTCGTACATTTCAAATCGGGAGCATGGCTTCAGAACCATAGACCAGAAAGAATGGGGTTTCCCCTGTTGAACTCTTTAATGTTGTTCGAATGGACCATAGCACATTAACCAACTCATCAGCCCAAAGGCCGCCTGCTTTCTCAAGCTTTCGCTTGATGCTATTGGAGATCAACTTGTTATATCCTTATACTTGGCCTTTGGGCGTCCGACCAAGGAAAAGCAATGTGCTATGCCCTGGTCACTCAACCAATTTCTAAGATGGTCGATCTCAAATTATGGTCCATTATCAAACACCATTGACTGAGGCACACCAGAACATTATGTTTTTCCAAATGAAGGCAGATACATCTTTCCACTTAATTCCTCGGATGGTCTCAGCCTCCATCCACTTTGTGAAGTAGTCAACAGCTACTAACACGTACTGTCGCTGCCCTGATGCAGGAGTATACGACCCCAAGATGTACAGGCCCCATTTTGCAAAAGGAAGTGGACTATTTATGGCTGACAAGATGTTTGTCGGACGATGAATGAGGGTTGCAAATCTCTGGGACTTGTCACATTTTTTCACCATCTCTATAGTGTCCAAATTCAAACTCGCCCAGTAGTACCCCAGGTGGGTTACCTTTCTAACTAATGTTCGTCTGCCTACATGTGATCCGCAATGCCCTTGGTGGAGGTCGTCCAATACTTCATGCCCCCTCTCGGACGTAACACACTTCAAGTATGGATTTACAAATGATTTCTTGAACAAGCTGTCACCCTTCATCTTAAACCAAACAACCTTTATTTTTTCATCACCCAACTCTCCTTTGGATTGTCCGGGAGAACTCCATCCTTGAGATAAGAGATTATTCCGTCCATCCATGTGGAGCTTCGATCAATGACTTGAACAGGCTTGACATCAATGAATCGCTTCTCTTTAACTTCCCAAAACACAGATCTTAAGGGTATCACATGATGCAGAGGAGGCTAGCTTGGAAAGAGCGTCCGCTTGATGATTCTCGGACCGAGTAACTTGCTGCAGCATGAAATGCTCTAGGCCCTTGGCCTCATCCTTCACCATTTGTAAATATTTCATCTTTGTCGACTCTCTAGTCTTGTAGTCCACCATTCACTTGGCTGACTATCAGCTGAGAGTCCGAGCAAGCATCAATTTTTGTTGCTCCAGCCGCTTTACACATTCTAAGGCCAGCCATGAGGGCTTCATACTCGACCTCATTGTTGGAGGCTTGAAACTGAAATCTCAATCCATATTCAAACTTATCTCCTTTCGGAGATAGACAAATAATATCAGCGCCACAACCGGTCGCTTTTGTACTTCCATCAACAAAAACTTTCCAAATCAAATCCCTGCCGGCTGTAGGTTCGGCTATGTCATTTCAGCCAAAAAAATCTGTGAAGGCTTAACCCTTGATCGTTTTCCTGGGTTCGAATGTAATATCGAATCCCCTTAATTCCAAGGCCCATTTTAGCATTCGGTCGTCGGCCTCTAATGTTGTGAACGACTTCTTCAACTGTTGGTCCGTGTAGACCACAATCAAATGAGCAAGAAAATATGGCCTTAGCCTTTTTGATGCCATGAACAATTCCAGGCCGAACTTTTTAATGGGTGGATAATTAAGCTCAGCATTATGAAGAACATGGCTGATGAAATACACAGGGATCTGATGGTCGTCCCTTTCAACAAGCAGGACGACATTTAAGGAATGATCATAAATAGCCAAATACATGTATAGCTTCTCATCTTTGAGCGGACTGACGAGCCAAGGAAGTGTATGAAAATGATTCTTCAGTTGTACATTGCTTTTTTCTTAATTGTCTGGAAAAAATAGAGGTACTTATCCCCAGATCTTGACAGAAATCGTCCGAGTGCAGCTAAGTAAACGGTCAGTCTCTGAACTTCTATTATGGTTCTAGGCGATTTCATTTCTAAGACCGCCTGGATCTTTTCAGGATTGACCTCAATGTCGCGCTAATAAATCAAATCCGAGAAATTTGCTGGACTCAACACCAAAGACACATTTCTTTGGATTTAACATCATCTTATGCTGCCTGAGTTCGGTAAATGATTCTAGGAGGTCACTCAGATGATCGGTCGACTTCTTTGATTTAACAATCTTGTCATCAATATAAGCCTCCATATTCCGGCCGATCTGATTTCTAAAGACCGTATTCACAAGTTGTAATACCCTGGAAATTTATTTTCTTGCAAATACTCCATTTATCCTAACTAAAACCCTTTTTAGGAAATAACCAAAATATTACCGCCACCGTGATAACGGCTAAGGCAAATTTTAAAATCTTACAGCATAAGTTTAAAACAAAAACCAACTTTTAAAAATATAGCTTGAGTTCACAACCTCAAAACAAAAGCAAAATAAAACATCCACAAGTTGAAACCAATTCAAACATATGACCCTTCTTAAAACCAATTAAAAACAAACATAGTAACGTTAGTCCATATACAATAACCAATAATTCAAAAACATAAAACTAAGAAACATAACAAGTAACTCTCCGCACTCTATCCCATCATGCTCTTCATGCTTCAAGTATCTGTTACTTCCTCTTTATTTCAACTCTCTACTCACCATATAAAAATGGGTCATATTAGGGCCAATCCTAAGGAAAGCCAAATACAAACACAAAAGTACGAAGCAACAAAGCTCAGTACATATGCACCACACTAACATGAATATCCTAGCATCAAAATAAAAATAATAATTAAAACATGCTCGCCACACAATCACAAGTCAACTTACCTTTTGACTCATATTTAGCAATATTAATTATTAATAATAATTTTGGATTATGCATCGAATGGGTTTCCTTCCTTGAAAAAGCCCATATAAATATTGAGCTTATAATCAGGGAGCTACCCCAATTGGCACCTACTATGTCACACTTGGTGACAGAATTCCAGCGCATTAATAATAAAAGAAAGTACAGTGTCTTGTACCCCTGCAGAAGCTATGGTTAAATATAAAACCCCATAACTCCCCCCATATGTTCATACTCAAGGTATATACTTTCCAAGAGTTTTAGTGCGTATCCTCTTACACTTTACGTGATTTACCAATTTAACTTGTGATGACTCAAACCAATCAATCAAGAACAAACATAACAACATTCAACACATACTTCCAATTCATTCTTGAATTAATTAGTGAGCACATACTATTTATTTTAATTAAAGTTCCTTGCCTAGTTTTGTGCACAAAGTTGCACGATTACTACCTTGGTGCATAGAATGCACTACTAAACTTCCTTGACTCAAACTCAACTTACTTAAGTGAGTAAATAAATAAACTAACTTCTTGACTCAACACCAATAATAAATGGGTGAGAAATAAATTCATGAATCATGATCAATAATTCTAACTATAGCTCTTAACTCATATATAAGCCTTCTTATTAAATACATGCTTTCTTGATACTTGAAAATAAAACATACTTCCATGATTCATACATACTCAACTTGTATCATGCCTCAAATAACATATTCACATGCTTGCATAGTAATTCGTGCGCAACCAACATCAATTCCAAGCATATAATCAACCAAACATGCTACTAATTCATCATTTAAATCATACTTTACAAATCCTAGCATGATACTACGCATACACAAATATTCTTGTGCACATACGTACCTTGAATAATGACTAAACTCGGCCACACTCGCTAAAAATCACCTAGCTCAAAGCTTCCTACAAATAAGAACACATAACTCTAATTAATCCACTATTCTCACAAATTTCCAGCAACTATTATACTCTGTAAACCTTACTAATTAACCCTATTTAATGACATAAAAGCCATAAAACCTTTTCTTTAAGTGGGTACTTCAAATCCTTTCAAAAAGACTTAATTTTTATGACTTAAATAAAATTCTAGCATACTTATTTAATATAAAACATCACTAATAGACTAGAAAATCATATTTAAATCATTAAAACCTTTTTCCCTTTTATGGGTAATCAAACCCTAACTCTAATTAAAAAGTAGTGTGCATAGATAAATTTCAGCATTAATTTGAGGGCTTAAAACTCATTAAAAACATGTTTAAACCATTAATTAAACAACAACATCAACCTAGAATCAAACTCTAACCATAAACATTTAATTCCCAAATTTTAGGGTTTGTAAATTGGGGTTTTTGATCGAATAAAAATCTAAAAATAATATAAATAATTTAACAACATCAAATACCCAAAATCAATACCAAAACATAATCAAAATCATGCTTTAAATTAATAAAAACAATAGAATTAAATTAGGAAGAGAAAAATAATATATATTTTTTTAATTATACCAAACCAACCGAAAAAACCAAAGGAGAGAGAAGGAAAATCATGTTGTCGGCTGCTACTGCTGCCGCCGGTGGTGGTGGTGGCGCCAGTGGCTGCCGCCATGAGGGGAAAAGAAGAGGGAGAGAGAGGTGTGGGGAAGAGAGGGAAAAAGAAGAGGAAAATAAAGAGAAAAAGGAGAGAGAAAATAAAGAGAAAACCTTTGAAATTTTTGTGAAATCTAACATATATTATTTTAGAGTGAAAAATCATAAGGCTTTGAAGTATTTATACCCCCCTTTTAAAAAAAAAAATCATAATTACAAAACTGTCATTACTAAATCCTACTCCCCCTTGACTTCTTCTTTTGGGGCCAACTTGTTGGGCTTTTAAGTTCCTGAATTCCCTAACAAGTTGATCCAACTATAAAAATAAATATAACCCAATTCAAAACACTTTTATTGCTTCAATTAATGACCCATGTTATTTTATGCACACTTACATAATATTTAAATAATCAATTTTTTTTAAAAATGAAATGAATCATTTTAATTTATAAAATAATTTATATAAATAAAACTAGTATAAAAATACGGAGTATTACACAAGTCTCTGAAATGTGGCAGGGGCATTCTTTAGGCCGAATGGCATGACTTTGTAATAGTACAACCCCTGCTTGGTAACAAACGTTGTTTTTTCTTGATCTTCTTCCCACAAAGGGATTTGATGGAAACCAGAGTATGCGTCCGGAAAGCTCTTCAGGGCATGCCCGGCCGTTGAATCAACTAGGCGGTCAATTTTAGGCAAGGGAAAGCTATCCTTAGGGCATGCATTGTTGAGATTAGTGTAATCTACACACATCCGCCAAGGTCCATTCGGCTTCTTAACCAGATCTACATTGGCCACCCAGTCAGGGTAATAACATTGTCGAATGAAACCAGCATCCAGCAGTTTCTTCACCTTGGCCGCGACCGCCTGATTTCTTTCTTCAACATGATTTCTCTTTTTCTTCCCTACAGGCTTTACAGCCGGATTCACAGCCAGCTTATGGACTGCTAAGTCTGGGCATATACCCGACATCTCATGAACTTCAAATGCAAACACATCTCTTTATTCCCTTAATAAATTCATCAAGTCACCTCCAAGCAAACCCATGGCCATAGTACCCACTTTGACCGTCCGATCAGGCTGGTCTGGGTCGAGCATTATGTCGGTATGATCGCCGGCCAGCTATGGCCTCAACTTTTCTGGTCGGACGACGGTCATTAACTGCTATGCTTATTCTTTCTTGATCGACTTTCGTTTCTTGCCGACCTGGTATGCTTGGAGAGACCCTTCTTCGGAGTTTTGCTCCGACGTTTTTCCATGTCCGTGTGATGTTGGCTTCATGGCCAGTTGATTACATTCTTTTGCCATCTTTTGGTTTCCCTAGATGGAACCTATCTTTCCATCTGATCGCTCAAACTTCATCAGCATTAAGTGAATCAGCATCAAGTGAGGGACGATTACAACCTTTGCTGAGTTCAAAGTAGGGCGGCTGATGATGACATTATAGCCAGTGAGCTCTTTAACAACTAGGAATCGAACGACCATGTCCCTTCTTTCTTCCTTCTGCCCAAATCGGACGAGCAAGACTATTCGTCCGACCGGGTGGATAATGCTCCCACTGAACCCAACCAACAGGTGGGAGATATCTTTCAAGACATCTTTTGGAAACTTCAGATTCTTTAGACAAGCTAAACTGATTATGGTGAACGAGCTACCTGTGTCTATCAACACTCGTCCAACCTTCAAATTGGCGACTTTGAGAATGAACACCATGGGGTCATTGTGGGGGGCTTTAATTTTGCCTTGGTCTTCCTCGCAGATTGTCACCTCAGGAAAAGGCTCAGCCTTGACCCCTTCCCACTACTAAAAAACAACCCATTTTCGACGGAAAAATTCCATCAGAAACACCCTGTTTTCCGTCGGAAAACCCGTTTCCGACGGAATTTCCGTCACAATTTGTTGTCGGAAACGTTTTTTTTGGAAAACGACCTTTATTGATGGAAATTCCGTCAGAAATACAGTCGTCGGAAGAGATTTTACGGCACCTGAAAAGTCCGTCGAAAATTTCTGACGGACACAATTCCGCTGGAAAGTTCTGACGGAATTTTTGTCAGAAAATGTTATAAAAAAATAAAAAATAAACCACAGCACCACCTCTACCAGCCCCCACCGCCACTACGCGACCAACTAACCGCCTTAACCCAACAGACCCACCACCGTAACCCACCACCTTAACCCACTTAGCCTTTAACCCAATAGACCCACCACCTCAAACCACCAGACCCCACCAACCGTAACCCACCTCACCACCTACCAAAACCCCCACCTAAACCAAATCCCAACCCTTATCACCAAAACATCACCAGCCCCTAACCAATATCACCACCACCACCTCTAACCCACCATTATAAACAAAAAAACGTGTCCCCTCACCACAAAAAAAAATCAAAACATATAAAAAAAAGCAATTATTAAAAAAAAAAGATCTAAAATCAACACCAAATTGGAAATTTAACCAAAAAATTATACTATACAATTATCTCAAATATTATACCTTAAATATATAATCATGTTAAAAAAAAGTATACACATAAAATCTGACCAAAATAAAATTATATCTAATTCTAACCAAAATTAAAAGTAGATCTAGAATGACAGGCTAAAGGTGTGGCTGACGATGATGCGCGACTGGAGGTGACAGTGTTGTTGATGTTGTTGTTGAGCAGTTGTTGATGTGTTGTTGATGTCGGTGGTGGTTTTTGCGGTTGTGGTGGTGTTTTTATGATGTTGGTGGTTGTAAGTAGTGTGAGAAAGAAAAAAGGCAAAGAAAAGGAGAGAATAAAGAGGTGAGAAAGATCTAGAAAGAAAAGACAAAGGGGAAAAATAAAATGAGAGAGAGAGAGAAAGAGAAGGGTAAATGAGAAGAGGCGGAGAAGGAAAGAGAATATGAGAGAGAAAGAGAAGAGGAGAGATATAAGGGTCTGGCATTAAAAGAATTTTTTAAATTAATATTTCGACGGAAATGAAGTCCAACGGAAATGTTAATTTCCGACGGAATATTCCGACGGAAAGTTCATAAATTCCGACGGAATCAAAATCCGTCGAAAATTTCGACTTTTCCGACGGAAAAAATGTGTCCGTCTAAACTTGTCCGTCAAAATTAGGTTGTTTTCTTGTAGTGTCCGCGTGCATTACATTCCCCAAATTTCCAAGCGTCTTGCTTGATTCCCTTCATGGTTGGGTCGCTGCAGTAAAGCCGACTGATATGACGGCCATAAACCTTGAGTCCATGTTGTTTCCATCATAGTCTTTTCCTTTCTCCTTATTCTTCTCAGAATTGTTGTCTGTTCGAGAGTAGGTAAACTTGGACTTCAGAACGTACGAATTGAGCATGCCCTTCTTGGCCAGCTTATCCAGCAACCTTTTCAAATTGTTACAGAAGTTCGTATCATGCCCCACATCCTTGTGGTAATAGCAGTACTTGTTCTTTTTTCTATACTAGGCCGGCCCGCTCAAAGGTTGTGGCTTCTGAAACTTGAACTTATCTTTGATTTCCATCAAAATTAAGTAACAATCCTTGTTGTATTCGTACTGTGGCTCGTACGTCTTGTCTTTATTCGACTTGGTCTGTTGGCAATTAGCCACCCAGACTTCTTTTCCTTTGTTGTTTCCTTCTTTCTTTTTGTCGACCGAGTCTTGCTAAGAAGGTGATTTCTTCTCGGCGCCCTTGGCCGGCTCTTTTGACTTTGTCAGCAAACAGAAGTCAGCTACCTCAATATATGATTCGGCCTCCCGCAAAACACGTGCGTATGTCCGAATCTTTTTTCTGATCAAATCAAACTTGAAGCCATTATTCCTTAGACCTCGAAGAAACTCTGAGTAGGCCATTTCATCCGGCAGATTCTAAATATGTGCTTTTTCTAGGTTGAACCTCTAAACGTACCAGTCCAACCCTTCCTTCTTTCCTTGGACAATGGTCACCGAGTTAAGACTAGTCTTCCGGGGTGGAATATTATAGGAGAAGTTTCTAACAGGCTAAGAGTAGTAAAGCAATTTATGCATTTGGCCGACAGACAGTTAAACCAGTCTTGAGCCACACCCTTGAGAGTGGCTGGGAAGCATTTACACCAGGTGGCATCATCCACACTTTGCAAGTACATCAAATTTCTGTACGAGGTAACATGCTCTTTTGGATTGCCGCCCGTACCATCATAAGCACCCACAAGTACACTTTTCACTTTAGCTGGATGAGGAGAGTTGAGAATTTCTTGAGAAAATGGAGGCGGCTTGTCACCAAGATTTAACAAGCGTATTTGCCAATCAATAGGCTAAGGTAGGGCAGCCGGTCCGACCAGGTAAGCTGCCCGATCCAGCCCAAATACAAGGGGAGTAGGCGGCAAAATTGCACCATAGTTATGGGGCGTTTGAAACTAAAGAGGTTGAGTTAAAGGAACTAGAGTTAGAGTACGGTGAGCTTGACTCCTGCTGGTCCTGGCCAAGCTGGTATGCTTGGAGGGGGTGTGGTTGGAGAAATCATCCGACATGGTAGGAGTGGAGGCAGTGTCCGAGTAGTAGGATTGTGCTCGCTCCTGCCGCTTGTGCCGGAGATGGTCTCTAGTATCCTTCCAGCGTCGGGACGGCTCGTTTGGCTGCCTCAAAGGCTGCTTGGTCTACCCCCCAGCTGACTGCGTTTTCCCAAGTAGCATGGACCAGTTCATCCGAGGCACCCTTTGGGACCTCTTATGTCTTTTGAACGGGGTATTCCTTGTATCCTCAGTGTTAGTTGTCTTGTTTTTGGTTTTTTTTTTTTTTTTTTTTTTTTTTTTTTTTTTTTTTTTCTGATACCCTCTTCTTCTCTTCTAGACGGCTGTCTACAAGAAGAAGGTATCTTACCCTTAAAATATTTTCGAAGCTTGTTCAAGGCGGCCTGCAAGGAGCCGACAATTACTGGGGGGGTCCTCGGCCTCATGGAATGAGGTAATCAGAGGATCACTGGTGTTGATTAGCGACTATGTTTTCTACGTAGCCGTCCTGACATGACCAGGTGTCTGACCATCTTTTGCCATTTTAGACATGTATCCCAACAGACGGCGCCAAATATTTTAAGGTTTTCTGGAATTCCTCGGGATACAGGTATTGAATATAGCCGGACGGTCGTGAACACCTGTAAAACAACGAATATTCCGTTTGACGGAATATTCGCCTCCAATGATCAAGCTAGTGATCGGAAAACGAAGTAATTTAGAGAGAGAAAGTAGAGAGAAGTTGGAGCAATTTAATACTCTTGAATGATATTGTCTCAATCCACCCCTCCCACATAAATGATTGGGGTATTTATAGGGGTGGGAGTGTGAGCCATTTAAGATTTTGTGACCTAAGATGGTGTGCTCTGATTGGCGGCGCAATCAAGTAACGACAAGTGTCCTTTGGGGGGCGTCGTTTTAGTGCATTTCTCATGATTTGGGCCTCCTGATGTTAAGGAGGCCTTTCCCTCATTCGGGTGCTCTCCTGTTTTCCACGTGTCATCTTCCTATTGAGACACGTGTTGCCCTGTTATTGGGCCACATATCTTTATATGATTGGATCACGTGTCAGAGGTATTTTTACCCCAAACAAGATTGTTATGCCATCACTTAACCGTGAAGGGACAAACAAGGAAGAGGTGGGTTTTGTTTGCTAGTTGGATGAAGCAAAGTCTATCTTTTCTTAATCATTTCTTAACTGTGAAGTAGTAGGATAAGCTCTAGGTTGAGCTAAGCTTATTCAATCAACTTTGATTGGTTTGGTAAAATTAGGCAACAAGTAAAAGAATTAAGCAAAACCAATATGGCCTTTAATACTTAGCCGTGAAGAAGAAGAGGTAAATGGAAGAGGTGGATTTTGTCTCTAGGCAAGGGCATTTCAGTCATTTCACTATCTCGGGTAAAAATACAGATTTTGATGTAAATCTTTGAACATTATTTGATACAACATAAAAATATTACTTAACCAACATACATTTTAAAATAAGTTGCTTTCCTTTGTAAAATTAGCTTCCAAAATAATATAACCTTAAAATATAACCTTAAAATAAAATTAAGAATAAAATTAAAAATACAGATTTTGATGTAAATCTTTGAACACTATTTGATACAACATAAAAATACTACTTAACCAACATACATTTTAAAATAAGTTGCTTTCCTTTGTAAAATTAGCTTCCAAAATAATATAACCTTAAAATATAACCTTAAAATAAAATTAAGAATAAAACATTCGTTCTTGGTAAAATAGGAATTGAAATTTAATTAAGCTAATAACATTAAAATTAGAAAATAATAAATCAACTTTTAAAATCTCGCGTATTACAGTAATTCAAACAATATTCTGAAATTGGACCTGAACTTATTTGAACATAACTTAACTTATCTGAATTTATTAGACCTTATTAAACTTATTCGAACCTATTTTAACTTATTGAACTTATTGGAACTTATTACATCTTATTGAACTTATTGGACATTATTAAAACTTATTGGACCTTATTATTAGACTTGATTAGAATTTATATGGAACTTATTAGACTTTTTTTTTTAACTTATTGAAACTTGTTAGGCCTTATTTAACTTATTGGAACTTATCAGATCTTATTGAACTTATTAGACTATATTAAACTTATTAGACCTTATTGTAACTTATCTGAACTTATTAGACCTGAAACTTACTTTAATGAGATGTAATTTATTTGTGTTATAATTTATACGAAATATATATATAATCCTAACTTTATTCATTTTAAAATTAGTTTTTGATCATTTAATTTAGGACAACTTCATAACCGATGTACAATATTTATTAAAAGTTAGTGTAACTTTTATCATACACTTTCTTCGTATTGTCGGTATTATTATTTTAAATAATTTATAAGTTTAAATTATCTAATCTAATATATCTTTATTAAACTGGTGCTATTGTGGTGTGGATAAGTAAATAAAAATGGAGGAAGAAGTTTTTACTACGGAGTAATAATAGAGCTATTAATGATTAAACAAATGCATTAAATTGGAGACCACGGAATAAATGGCGCAACTATATATTAATGAACTGAGTATGTCTAAATTATTTCCTTTCTCTTTAGCTTGAGCAGCACAATTTACATAATGATGTTAAAATTAATAGAGGCTCAGTGGCAGATTCTAAACAAAAATGTAAAGGGTTTAAACCTCCAACCTCTACTTTAAAATATCTGATAACGTATAAAAAAACAAGGTATACTCCTATCTAATACTCCCCTTAAAAATTACAAGGAGTTGAGCCCTTATTATGAGTTGAAAATCCTCCCTTTAAGGGCCTAAGGGCTAAGGCAATGAACTAACCAAATGATATTAATGACCAAGAGGTTAAAATTATTATTATAATAAGAAACTAGAGATTTGACACATTCTCCAGAAAGTTCACAGTTGAACGCCAAAACCTAATCGAAGTCAAACGTAAGCGATTGGCTCTTTCACCTGACTTATGTACTCCCTTCATTTCATATTTTTTGCAACAAAAAAGGGGAACACGGTTGTTAAGCCAAAAGTTTTGAAGCATAATTATATAAAATTAAGGGCATGTAAATGATGTAATTAAGGAGGAGAGAGGGTGAATAATTAACTAAACAACCAAAAGTCCAGCACCACAATCAATGAATGCGCACGCAACCCAGAAACCATCCAGAACCACCCGAAACCACCCAACGAAACCACTTCTACCCGAAACCACCCAGATCTAGAATCCACGCCACCCACAACCACCACCCAGACCCACGCCACCAAACCCACGAAACCACCAAAACCCCTCCTCCACCCCTGTGAAACCACCGACACTACCAGATTTCGACCCTTCGACATCACCAACACCACTAAAAACCACAGATCAACACCCACGAAACCACCAAAACCACCTAGACCTACACCACCAAACAAAAACCCCTCCTCCACCCCTGCGAAACCACAAAAACCACCAAAGCTAACAAAACAACCAAAACCGCAAAACCCCACCGACGACCCACCAGAACCACCCACGACACCACCAAAATCACCGACGAACCACCAAACTCACCAACAACCAGATGTGAGACCCACTAAAAGGGTGGTTTGGAATTTGATTATGAGAGATGAGAGATGAAGATGATGAAATGAGAGATGAAGGACGAGAGAGAGAGATAATGGGTCTGATTATTTGGGTGGGATTTCATAGATAATTAATTTAGATTAGGGTAATAATGGGTTGTAATTATGTGGTAAAAAATTTTAAATAAGTGTATATTGGTCATTTTGACATAAAAAAGTTTTTAAATAAGAAAAAAAAAAATTTGTTGCAAGTAATGTGAAGCAACCAAAATAAAACTTTGAACTTATATACTACTATTTTTTTATAAACTTTTGTGTTATTATGAGACTTATGGGAAGAAATTGTGAGGTTAGTATTTAAATATCATCATAGTTATAGTTTGCATGTATTGATAATTATGAAAAAGAAATTTACTTCTTCACATAAAGAAGAAGTGCCATGTTTTTTTGAGCTTCTAATTATAGCAGAGCAGACATAACATAACAAACAGAGGTAGAAGGAGGGAGGAATAATAGAGGACACCCTCCCCCCCAAAAAAAAAAAAAAAAAAAAACTTTAACAACAACAAAACTTTGTATTCAAACCCAATTTTCTTTTTTTTTTTTTTTTTTTTTTTTTTTTTTTTTTTATTGTTGATTGTTTAAATCCTAATGTTAGGGTTGTTAAGCTGTTAGCTTGGTAAATATGTTAAATTGTTTGATAATTTTGTACGTATGATATGTTAATTAAATTATTATTGGTTCATAATTTTCAGTTTAATTAAGACATATCAAATAATTCACCTAATTCAAATAATTCCAAGACAACAAAGCAACCTGATCTTCTGCAATTCATGTTTAACTCCTTCATTTAGCTCCCTCAAACTCAAGAAAATAATGATAAAATAGGTGATTCAAGAACTAGTAATGTACCACAAGAGGAGGATGAATTGGTATACGATGTTGAACTTTTCTTCATGATCTAGGGAAAAAAATGAACATAAAATATTATCCTCAAAACCAAATAAAGAAACTTAAGAAAACTTTATGTAATTTTTTTCATCTTCTTTTAATTGTATGACTAAGTATATATATTTTGGGTTTTTGAGTAGTAAAACTTTAACTATTAAACTATCTATGTGTTCACTTTTTTAATATTTTTTTTTTGTCAAACTATGCAATGTTTGGTTGTCGTCCCCCTGGTCAAACATCGCTATGGTTTTTCGTTTTCTGGTTTTTTGTTTTTCAAAATCATATGATATATATCATATAATGAATCAAAAATTAGTCAAACTCATTAAAATCATGAAAATTTTGAAAACTGTCAATAGAAAAGTGAAAACATCTTTTTTTTTTCTTGTTTCTGGTTTTTTGTTTTCAAAAAAAAAAAAAAAAAAAAAAACTGAAAGACATAAAACGATGCCAAACAAGCCCTTATTTTTCTGTTTTAGGGTTGAATTTCAGTGTTTTGGTTTTTTGCACACCCCTACGTCAACTACCTTTCTTACTTAGATATATAACATAGAGCTGAGTACTCCTCTATTTTTCTATACTTCGACTTTTTGCAATTGTGATAGTTGTGAAGTAGTGAATTTGGCTTGAATTTTTGACAAAACAAATGATATAATGCAATAAATGGTTAGAATAGTTACACTAAAAAAACCAAGGGAAGTATATGATATTGGCTTTTATAGCCTTAGCTTTACCCGTCCGGCCGTTCCATAAAATATAAAAAACATTAAAAAAAAAAAATGGTTCCTAATTTATTTTAAAAGAAAAAGAAAAAGAAAAGAGTGGTGAAGGGTGGCGGCGGGATGAGCAAGACATGGAGACAACCAAAGGAAATAGGAATAAATGAAAGATATGCTTCGCATTTGTGGAAACTACTTCCTCTTTAGGAAATACATTTTCAAACTCTCATTATTTTCTACAATCAATTAAATAAAAACCCACAATTTCTCCTTTTATTTCCATTTTTTTTCCTTTAATATTTTTTAATTTTCTGTGGCTGTCTTCTTCATTGTTATCACTTTCATCAACCCACCCACCACCTCCGCAGCCTTCGCTTTCTCCTACCGCCTCTCTCTTTCTCCCTTCCCTTTGCTTTTACTGCTGCTCTCATTTCGCAACGTTAATCGATTATAGGAAAATGATATACACAGCGCTAACAATCTAACATATTATTACTATCTTGTATTTGTATGTACCTCTCATTATCTCCCAAATCTAGCGATTAGATTCGGTGTAGACAAAATCTAGGCCCCCTTTGTCCCCTCCTACTTTTATTCCTCTCTCCCTTACACCCTTTCAATCCTAAACTTACCCCAAACTATGACAAATCTTGTAAGACATAGTAAGGTATCGCAGCTATTCTGAAACGGAGGGAGTACAATATCTCGTTGACCCGTGTCAACTTTGTCCTTCTTTTCCTCTTTTGAAGTTTGTTCCAATTCATATTCTTAGATCCATCACCACTCATTTGTATCAGTGGTGATTATTATTAGCTAAAGTCAACACTTAGTTGTAGAATTTTTCCGATTATAGAAACCTTTGATTATTTCTTATTGTTCAGTTTTTTTTTCAATCATCTAAAAATAGTAAAGAAAATCTTTGCAACAATATATACTTTCCTCTTTTAGCTTTTGTGTTATGGATTCTTATATTGAACCCCAATTCCTTAGTCATAATCATCATCAACAACAGCAGAATAATTCCGGGTTATTGCGATTTCGCTCTGCTCCAAGTTCTTTATTCAATGAATTAACCCAGAATTCCAGTGATTCTGAGAAGTTTAATGGCAGAATTACAGATGATTTTTTTGAATCATATGAAAGAAAGCCTCAGAATCTAATGGTAGGCGGTGGCGGCGGCGGCAACGAACAGAGTAGTCAGTTACCTCCTCAATATCCGAAGTTAAATACTTCAAGTTCAATGGATCGATCAACAATCAATCTCTCGACGACGAGACAGGGGAATTGTGGTTTGAATCTTAATCGCCAGAGTAGCTCCCCTGCTGGATTTTTCAATCATCTTAATAACACCCAAAATGGTAATTTTTATTTTTGCAATATTAGTTTAAGTTTCCAGATTGAGTATTGGTGTTATGTTACTCCGTATGCACTATATTTGTTCAGATTTAGTTGTCATGTTGCTTGGTAGATTTTCAATGCAAAGAGAGATTAAAAAATTATTCATTCCATATTACATTATCAACTAGATAATTAATTCCAAAAGTTAAGAGTGATTAGCAATGATGTTGTGAATGCTAGCTAGCTTAATTGTGTTAGTTAAATTTAGTTGATTAAAGTCTTAAGGAGTGGTTTACAACTGAGATCAAGTCTCGTCTACATGACTATTTTTGGAGACTCGTTCTAAAAAAAACAATAATAATAATAATAGGGAGTAGTGGGTAAGGTCACTAAGATGTACAGTACATAGTACACCATAGTTATTATATGGCTATTTCATCAAATGACACTAAACACTTTAATAATTCACCAAATGTCATCAAGGTTTTCAAAATTCACCAAATGTCACCGACTTTTTAAAAAATTCACTGAGTGCCATTAATGACTAACTACTGTTAACTCCGTTAGTCATTAGGATTAAATCATGACACATGTCATAATATGATTAGTTCATTTTAATCATTTATTTTAACTAATAAAAATAACATTTTTTTTTCTCAATTTTCGTGACGAAAATTGTTCAGGTTAAGTTTTGGGGGTTATTTTGACCCTTTATGGATTCAAATTAAGCTTGGAATTGGCAAAAAAAAAAAAAAAAACGTAAATGTCCCGTTTTGTGTGTTGAAAAATATCTCGATTAGCGAGTCATTATTTTTTAACCCGGACAATTGATCGGGTAAGGTTTTGGAGGTTGTTTTGATTCTTTATGGTTTCAAACTAAGCTCGGAATTGGCAAAAAAATAACGTAAATGCCCCATTTTGTGTGTCAAGAAATATCTCGATTAGCGTATCCTTTTTTTAACCATTATAATTGAACGGGTAAGGTTTTGGGGGTCATTTTGACTGTTTATGGGTCTAATTTAAGCTCATATTTTGCAAAAATTAACATAAACATCCCGTTTTGCAATTTTAACGGTAAAAAAATTACGATCTTAATACGCAAAACAGGGCATTTACATTATTTTTTTTGCCAATTCCAAGCTTATTAATGACTGCCAAAACCCTACTTGGACAATTTACATAGTTCAAAAAACCGACACGAAAATTGAGATATTTCTTGACACACAAAACGAGGCATTTATGTTATTTTTTTGCTAATTCCGAGCTTAATTTGAATCCATAAAGGATCAAAATGACCTCCAAAACCTTGTCCGATCAATTTTCATGGTTAAAAAATAATGACTCGCTAATCGAGATATTTTTTGACACACAAAACAGCGCATTAACATTTTTTTTCCCAATTCCAAGCTTAATTTGAACCCATAAAGGGTCCAAATGACCTCTAAAACCTTACCCGATCAATTTTCATGGTTAAAAAATAATGACTCGCTAATCGAGATATTTTTCGACACACAAAACATGACATTTATGTTATTCTTTTGTCAATTCCGAGCTTAATTTGAATACATATAGGGTCAAAATAACCACCAAACTTTATCCGAACAATTTTTGTCACGAAAATCGAGAAAAAAAATGTTATTTTTATTAATTAAAATAAATGATTGAAATGAACCAATCATATCATGACATGTGTCATGATTTATTTCTAATGACTAACGGAGTTAACGGTCGTTAATCATTAATGACACTCGGTGAATTTTTTAAAAAGTCGGTGACATTCGGAGAATTTTGAAAACCTTGATAACATTTGGTGAATTATTAAAATGCTCATTGGCTTTTGGTAAAATAGCCGTTAATTATATATCCTTATCATGCCACCTTAAGATAGGGGCTTAATTTTATTTTATTATTATTTTTTTTTATTTACTCAAAAGGTAATTGATGTTTATGAGATTTATTTTTAAGTCTTGGATGTCGCCTTTTAAGAATTTAACCCATTGCCAATTTTACATAGTGTGGACCGTAAATTATAATCTTTTTCAATGGGCAGGAAAAAGCAAAAAATCAATTAACAAATCAGAAGGAAAAAAAAAAAAAAACAAACCTTATCTAAATGTGAATAACCAACTCCGCTTGCCCATTTTCTATGTTATTAGTTACACAACATCCTTAAAATTTTGTGGGCTTGGGTGGACCATGACCCTAATAGGCCCGCTCTTGAATCCGCCTATGTTTTAACCAACTAAAGTAATTAACATCACACATATTGCCCTTAATGCAATCATTATTGCATAATTCTTCTAATTTAGATTAAACTTAAAACAAAATAATTTCTTATTTAAGTATTTTATAGGGCAGTTTTATTTTGTGGAGTAGGAGGCTAGTTTTTGGTGGTGTTCAATAGAGGGTCCACTAAAATCTGTTTAGATCGACTTGCTATATAATTTTGTACTTTTCTTAAAATTTTTAGATGTAATCTATACAATATTGATTTGACATGTTTACCAATACCAATGCACAAGTTTGCCTATTTATATTTATAATCACCTATATGTAAAATTTAATAAAGTTTGATATTATAAAAGTACTCCGTATATATTAAAGTGAATATAATGAGATCTCAAATCAAACAAAGGTGTTTAAAGTGGAGGACGTGAACAGTAAAAAATTGTCATAGTAAAACTGAAAAATTAAAGGAAGTACTACACTACTACTGTGGGTAGGAGGGAGCAATTGGAGAAGAGTTTAGGCTAATTGCAGAGCAATGTATAGAATTTAGATCTTGAGGCAAAAATAAGGAAAGCTGCTAGGTTAATCTTAAGTTAAAGAAGGCCTGAAAAGGCGTAACTCAAGCCGTTACTATTAATCGACAAGAGGCAAAAAAAAAAAAAAAAACGTAGAAATGGCTTTTTATAGCAACATCAAGGGAGTTCAATAAATTATTAGGCAGATTTCTTTTTCTATCCTTGTTTTGAACCTTTGTTTATGGACCATATATCTTTAGCAATTAATCCCATTTCATGCAATATCTTAAGTTGGTCACGTTAGCAAATCTTGGTGGTATCCATTCTTGGTGTTACCGGTTCTTGTGTTTCTTGTGATTACTAGAATTACAGATGAAAACTGCTTTCAAAACATAATTATCTAGGTAGATTGCTCAATCTTGGCCGCTTGATAAGTGTGCATTGATTGTTCAATCTAGAGATGTCACCGGCTTTTTAGGATGAGTAGCTCCAAGGCTTCATGTATGTGTAACAAACTTGTAGGTTATTATGCTTCTATAGTTTTGACATGTATTGGGCGTTTGGTTAGAGAATGAATTTTGATTAGCAGTTTGGGCTTATCTGAAATCGTACTTAATGGCAGTGCTTGGATGATGTTGAGAATATTCCATATAAGCATCGTGTGAATATAATTTACTAATATGAGTAATTTCTCGACACATCTGCCTCTAATCTGTGGCTTTTTACCGAAGTTCTGCACTATATGTGTAAATGTAAACGTCAAGTAGTATTTGGCTTAAGATAATTCTTACCTCTTCATAACAACTTTTAGGGTACACAATCATGAGGGGTATCGGGAACTTCAGAGTAGGGAATGGTACTAGTGGTGAATCTAGTCCTCGTGCAAGTAGGCTGAATATGGGCCTTTTGCCACGAATTCCTGAGCTCGGAAATGAAATTGTAAAGGAAACAAGTCCAGATGAGGTGAAGTTCAGAAACCATGAAAATGATGCAGGGTTTGACAGTACTAGTCCCACAGGATACCCTTATGTTCCTTGGAATGATTCTACTTCAGATGCATCTTTTCATCTTTCTGAGGTAAACATCTTAACAGAGGAATGTACCCTTCTCGCACTTAATTCATATAGCTCTCTAATATTGATGCTCAAATGATTACTAGAATGGTGGGATCACAAGCCGCTCTGCTGGATTGACACATCATTCGGCTGAGATGGCTGCTGTCGAGAAGTTGCTGCATTTCCAGGAAGTGGTTCCTTGTAAGGTCAGAGCAAAAAGAGGTTGTGCAACACACCCTAGAAGTATCGCTGAAAGGGTAAGCTTGATACGACCATTGTTAATGAAATTAATCATGTAACAGATACTGACAATTGTATGTCTGATTTCAGATGAGAAGAAACAGGATCAGTGAACGAATGAGGAAATTACAAGATCTCGTTCCAAACATGGACAAGGTTGGTTCATGTAGAATATGCTTCCAAATTAACATGTTTCTGCTGTAAATGCCTAATAACGTTTTTGTTTCTGATATAGCAAACCAATACATCGGACATGCTGGATTTAGCTGTTGATTATATAAAAAATCTTCAAAATCAGTATAAGGTAAGAGGAGCTTGTTCTCCTAGTTTTTTTTTTCTTGTAATCATACGCACAATGAATTTGTATTCTCTTTCAATTATTAGGAAAATATCTGGCTAGCTAATAGAGGGCGAAATGCCAATAGTGCCGTAGCAATTTGCTCATCAAGTGTGTTAAAGACATCGCTCCCTTCTAGAAGCCTAATCACTAGCTCTGCAAATGGATAGTTTTTTTGTAAAAAAACAACCAAAACGGTCTTGGGGTGTTATCCAACTTATAATGACAGTGTCCGTCTGTTTGCAGGTTTTAAGTGACAGTCGAGCCAAGTGCAAGTGTGTTATCTAAATCAGCAGTTCTCAACAGCATAGCATAGTAATAATCTTATTCCCTTGCAAATTGATGCGCTTAGATGGGTGATCAAGAGAAAGCAGTAGCAGCATGGAAGCATATATACATACACTCCGTAATATGTAGGGTATTTTCGACTGTACTTCAGGTTCTTTCTGCTCTCGTCCAAAGGATGTAGAGGATCTTTGTACGTTGTTAGCAGTTTAGGGTTTGTTGAATTATTATTGCTAAATCTCCATGTATTTGGAAGAAAAAATAAAGGATCAAAAGTATGCAATTAATTTGTATAGAAACTAGCAATTTCCTTACTAGAGATTCACGTATCTCAATAATAGGAGTTTTTTTTTTTATTTTTTTTTATTAGACTTTCCAATCTTGATATCTTTGAGGCACAATCAACTTGCTTAGATT
Organism: Chenopodium quinoa; assembly: GCF_001683475.1. Classification (NCBI taxonomy): domain Eukaryota; kingdom Viridiplantae; phylum Streptophyta; class Magnoliopsida; order Caryophyllales; family Amaranthaceae; genus Chenopodium; species Chenopodium quinoa. Next base: position 421,524 of record NW_018744996.1, on the reverse strand, counting down.
TTGTAACTAACTTGATGATTGACTGATTGTAGCAATGAAAGTTTAAGAAAACAAGAGCCTTGGTAAGTGCATAGTTTGATTGCTGTCTGGTTGGTGAACTAACATGACATCATGGTATGAAAGACTAGAACAACAAATTGTTACTCCCCTTGGTCCCTTATCGCACCATTTAATTTGCTTTTCACGATCTCTGTAAATATGATTAACTCATACACTCATGGGAATTCAACTATCAGCTTAAGATATGATTGTATTTATACTCTATTATTGACCAATAATGTCTTTAATTGTATATCACTAAAATTATACAAAGTTGATACTTTTAAAATATATGTTTATGTTAAGCTAACAAGATTCCATATTTTTTTCCCTTAATATATCAAAGGGAATGTGCAATCAAAGTTGAGGAAGTTTGACTCAGTAAAAGAAAATAAATTAAAGCAAACTATTATGGATGGAGAGAGTAGGATTAGGGGCTTACAAATTAATTAAGCATAGCATTTAAATTGTCAATTGATTTAAGGACAAACATTTGGATTGGATTATTTTCAGGTTCGAATTTATTTGGGTGGTCATTTCGAAATATAGGTCAAAAAGTCCTTGAAATTAATCTAGAAAAACAAGTTTGGGTCTACTCATTGGGTTTTAGTGCTTATTCATTTTATATTGATTCCCTTGGTCATTGTAAAGTTGACTTTTCAATAACGCTATTTTCTTGAAGTTTTGATCTACAAAAATTATTCAGGAGAAATAGTTGCCAGCTACTAAAGCTCACTCGCCAAGTAACATCAGGTCAATTGATCAATTTAGCTGAACTAGGGGTGGGACTTTTCAAACCGAACCGTGAAACCGTTCGTTACCGAACCGAACCATCACGGACCGAACCGTTTATAACCCGCTAATTTTAAACCGAAAACCGAACTGAACCGTATAATGTCAAACCGAAACCGAACCAAACCAATTAATGTTAACCCGTTACGAACCGTAAACCAATAACAAACCAAACCGTTTATAAACCGAAGCCGTTTGAACCGATTAATGTTAACCCGCTAACTGTTTAAACCGAACCGTTTATAAACCGAAACCGTTTAAACCGTAGGAAAAAACCGTTTAAATAGAACCATTTACAACCCGCTAACCGTTTAAACCGAACTGTTATAACCCATTAAACCGTTTAAACCGAACTATTTTCAAACCGCAACCCGTTTAAACCGATCCGATTACAAACTATTTAAACCGAACCGTTTACAACCCGTTCCATTCAAATTGAACTATTTACAGCCTTTAACAATTTGTTAGAATTCCACGAAATATATTTGATGTTTAATGTAATTTAACAGTACAATTTTTTTTACATATAATTATTGATTTAAATTAAATTTTTTTGCTATTATAAATTTAAAATTATATTCTTGTATAACTAAATTAGGAGTTATAAATTAAATAAAAAAATGAAAAAATTTGGCCACCCACCCAATCCAACCACCCTCCACCCACCCACCACTGTAACCCACCCTAACACCACCCCCGCCGTCACCCCAGACCCACCCTAACACTACCCCCCACCCACCACCGTTACCGTAACCCACCCCCACCCCACCAACGTCAACCCAGACCCACCCTAACACCACCCCCGCACCCACCATAATTACCGTAACCCACCCCACCCCACCCCACCACCCACCGTAAATAAAAAAACCCAGACCCAAACCTTACCCCACCCCATCCACCACCGTCACCGTAAATAATAAAAACCCAGACCCATACCCCACCCCACCTACCACCATCACCGTAACGTACCCCACCCCACCCCCTTAACAAACCCCACCCCACCCCACCCACCACCGTCACTGTAAAAAAAAAAAAAAAAAAATACCAGACCCAACCCAACCACACCCACCACCGTCACCGTAACACACCCCACCCCACCCCATACAAAAAAATCGAAAAAAACCCAAACCCACCGTAACCCCACCCCACCCATCCCCACGAAACCCAACATCCTCGAAACCCCCCAACTCACTCTAATTTCTCACCCACCATAAAACTCCCTCCCTCCCTCGAAAAATCCTCCCTCCCCACCCACCTGAACCCAGTCTAACCGCCGCCGCACCCACCCTAACTCGGCCCCCTCCGTTGCCCACAACTTGAAAAAAAATTAAAAAGAAAAACAAAAAATAAAAAAAGGAAGAACGAAAACACCTTATATATTAATCCTGAATTTGGCCTCGAATTTAGTTTTAAAAGGCCAAATTCGATCATGAAACAACTAGATCAAGAGTTTCGTGGTCGAATTTGACCATAAAAACCGTCGTGCGTGGTGCCGGTGGACGGAGACGGAGAAACGAGATGGAAGAAAGGAGAACATAGACGGAAGAAGGGAGAAGAAGGAAGAAGAAGAAAGGAAGAAGGAAGAGGAGATGAGAGAGAAAACGAGATAGCAGTGAGCATATTAGCAGCCATGGCTTCAAAAAATTGATAATATTACAGAAGAGGATTAAGAAAACGAAAGAGAAATAAAAAAGAGTACTAAAGAGACGATGGTAAGAGTGATCTGATTGGTGGAAAAGAAAACACACGGATCGTGAATTGGAATGTGTGCGATGATAGGCCGTTAGATGACATGCAAATCAATGGCTGATATTTAATATAAGACGGTGACACGGATCATGGGATAATGGATTTGGATAGTATGTTTTTTTTTTTATTCATAGCTACATACTAATAAAAACACTATTGTACTCTTAACTTTATGTAACTTATAAATTGTAAGAAACACAAATATTTGGAAATTGGAATTGATTCAATATGACATATTTAATGTATATTAGTTATATGTATATCAGTATATGTAATAAATAATAATGTATGGTACGATTGGTATCATACTATCATTGGTATGTATAGATAATCGATAAATGTATCTGATTATTAAAACTTAAAACAGTTGATGATCGATCTAATTGAATACTTCTACTTCCCCACCCGTTTTCTTTAACTTGCAAGTTGCAACATATATATGTTGCAGCCTTGTAGGCACGTAATCTTAAAAGGTGATTAGAGAGGGTAAGACAACAAAGTAATTCAGCAATATAACTTTACACCAAAATTATGGAATAGTTACAAACAATTGTCAATCATTACTTTATTAGACTAATGGGAAATTGAATAATCGTGATTTTAATTAAACATCCAAATATAGTTCCGTAACATTAAATTATTAGTTTATTACAATATCAATTATCGATTTATCGTATTCAAAGTACCAATTCATCAAATCATGGTTATGACGCGATCTTTAAAACAATTAAAACAAGAAGCTGATAGCCTGATAATATTTGATAATGAAACAATAATACATTAATACCTTATAAATTTGTAATAGACTAATATTTAATAAACAACAACAAGACTATAACCAAATTTGAAACATAAACATTAACATGATATAGAATGAATGAGAATTTCTGTAATTCTATATAATCTGATATCTGAATCGATTTATCGTATTCAAAGTAGCAATTCATCAAAACATGGTCATGACACGATATCTAAAACAATCCAACAAGAAGCTGATAACCTAATAATATATATTTAATAATGAAACAATAATACATTAATACATCATAAATTTGTAATAGACTAATATGATAATATCGAATAAACAACAACAAGAGTATAACCAAACTTGAAACATAACATATTAACATGATATAGAATAATTGAATAAATGAAGATTTGTGTAATTGTATATAATCCGAGTCTGAAAATAAAGTGACGAAGTCCCAACTTTATATAAAACGAAAATAGCTAACCGGTCAAAAATCTCTTAAAACCCAATTTCTACTCGATCCATTATTTTTTTCACCAACCTATGCCGACCCGCTAATGAAATGGAAATACTAGTCCCAACTTGATATAAAACAAAACGCGCTAACTGGTCAAAACCACTTTTAAGAACTCGATTTCAACCCGATCCTATTTAACTGATTACCAAACTAACCCGAACGATTTTAGCACCAAACCGAGTATAAACCGAACCGATATGAATCGAACTAGCATTAACCCGGGTAAACCCGCCCCTGAACCGACCCATTTCAAAATAATCCGTTCATGACCCGAACCTATATGAACCCGGACCGACGTTGACCCGGTAAAACCGCCCCTGAACCGATCCGTTTCAAACCGGTCAGATCATGACCCGAACCGTTTATAAACCGAACGGGCATTGACCCGGGTAAACCCGCCCCTGAACCGACCTGTTTCAAACCGACCCGATTATTAACCGAACCGTTTAAAAACCGAACCGACATTGACCCGAGTGAATCCGCCCCTGAAGCGACCCATTTCTAACCGATCCGATTATGACCCGAACTGTTTATAAACCAAACCGTTTATGACCCGAACCGAATTTAAATCGTACAAAAATAAACCGAAACCGAACCGACCTGTGACTAATCAAAACCGAACTGAACCGACCCGCCGTCTAAATGAAACCGTTTTAACCCAAAACGTTTCAAACCGAAACCGTTTCAAACTGAGGTCAAAACCGAACTGCCAGACCGAAGTCCCACCCCTAAGCTGAACGCATAAGTCACGCCATGCCTGACACCAAAAATCATGCACAATCAAAACAAACCAACTAGGGCAACATGATACTTTATTCCGTAAAAAAAACCTACAATTAAACCCGCATTCAGATATGATCAAGTTTGAATCCAAATTCCAAATTTCTAAATGAAGTCAAGCTTGGATCACAATATCAAAACCTTGAATATTGGCCATGTTGGCCTATAAGCCGTTAAAAGAGAAGTCAAAATACAAATTGGGCTTCACATTTTAATTAATTAAAAAAATTAATTAAATTAATTTAGAATTACGCCAATGTAATGACCTCCACTCTAAAAATGTTCCTAGGAAAAAGCCGTTAATGGGTCCCGCTTCAGCCGTTGCTCGCTCTCTTTCTCTCTCCTCTTTTCCAGTTTTCAATTGATCATCATCTCTCAAAATTTCTCAATTTTTATTTGATCTATCCTCAAACCCTAACCCTATTCTATCGATCGAACCATCTACCAATTTTTTTTTTTTTTAATTACTTTTGATCATAATTTTACCCAGAAATTTTGGTGGTTTGATTTTTGATCTTGGTGTACGAATTGATTGTGTACAATTATAAGATCTGCGATCAATTTATTAGCGAATTTGAAAGCAAATATTTAAGGGGATTGGGTTAAAGTTTTGAAGATTATAATTTGATTGGAAAAAAGAATGTCGAATTTGTATGGAGATTTTAATCAGAAAATCGATTATGTGTTTAAGGTGGTATTAATTGGGGATTCAGCTGTTGGGAAATCCCAGCTTTTAGCTCGATTTGCGAGAAATGAATTTAGTGTTGATTCGAAAGCAACAATTGGGGTTGAATTTCAGACAAAAACCCTTGTGATTGATCAGAAGACCGTCAAGGCTCAGATATGGGATACTGCTGGCCAAGAAAGGTTTGCAATTTTCTTTTTCTAGCTTAATATTTGTTAATATTTTTCATGTTGAAAAAAATTCATTTTATGATCAATTGTAAATGCCCATTTTGTAGGTTGATCATCATTTTGTTGCCTTTTCGTTTTGATATGATCTTTGTTGTTGTTGTTGTTGTTGCTGCTGCTGCTGCTGCTGCTGTTGTATGTATGTGGTGTGGAACTTATATGATGTTTGGGTCGCGACAAAAGTTTGGTGTAGAATTGCAGTAATTGTGGCCCTGTTAGCTTCTCAGGGATTGTTTTTAGGTGATGATTTAAGGAATTGGAATCGGTCATTTACTTTCATCTTGGGTGTGTGATTCTCATATGTTATTAGAACATTTAAGTTTCAATATTTACTTGATTTGATATATATGGGTTTGTTGAGTTGGAACGAAGTGCTCCAGTTAATTGAATATTTACTTGATTCGATATATGTGGGTTTGTTGAGTTGGAACGAAGTGCTCAAGTTAATTGAATATTTACTTGATTCGATATATGTGGGTTTATTATTAGAATGTCTTAGTTCTTCCCTTAATACTGCTGATTTTATTAGATTGCCAGTCGAACGATGTTATCATCCTTTTGCTTTACTCCGCATGTGTTTAAAGTTCGTGATAGAATTAGAGATGAAAACATACTTAACGCTGAAAGAGAAGTTAGGTGAAGGATAGTTGGATAACAATGTGACCTTTGGGTGGAAAGTGGATATCCATCATAATTATTTATTATGTTGAATTGTAAATTTATACTTGCCATAATATTAGCAATATAGTTCTCATTCTATCAACTTTTTCGCTATCCGTAATGAGGTACCCTTTATGTGTGACGTTGATAAACAAAATGTGCTTTATGTGGGGAAAACAGATTATGATTAGAGAAAGCTGGATACGGCTATCTGTGTTTTTGTAGGAAAGTGAAGTGCCACCATATCCTGTATCTATCTGTTAAATAGATTTTGTTGGTAGCTAGAAATATGGTCCTGGTTTATCTGTTTGTCTTCAATTCTCGTTTGGCTACATATGGCCTTCATTTTTCCCTTGATATGTGCACATGTTTTATGTGCCTTCTTTAAGTTGTTATCAGTATTCTTTATTCTTTGAAATAATAGCTTCTTTCGTTACGGTAGTCTTAAGAAAATGTATGTAGTAATAATGTACCAGAAAAAGAGAAAATTACTTACAGGTCGTTTGTCTACACTAGTATGGGGCCACGACCTAAGGATTTTGTTTGGACATTCTTTAGAGGATCAACATGTTGATGGCTGTATATTATTGCGTCTTTTTGTGCCTCTCTTCATTTGTGACTCTTCATCTTACTTGCTAATGTTCTCTAGCTCTCTTGAGGAGGATTCTGAGAATTTTTTCTCTTTTGTGGGTTGTGGACTTGTGGTTGGGGGGTTAGCTGGGTAGTGATGACGCTTTTAGCTGTGATTCATCTCATTCTCAGTATCAACAGCTTGTCTATATGTTTAAAACAATTAAAATTGTTTCCATCAGAGCAAGATGCTGACAGTTATTGTTCCAAGGGTGCTGTATGCAAACACCAATTAGGTCTTGTAGTCTTATTCCATTTAGTGGAAAATTAATTGCCAACATTAAAATCTCCTGAAACTTTCTAAAGCAGGGTAATGAATACTGGGATTTTTTCTTTAAACAGCTGTAGACATCTAGTTACCACAATTTCTTTCTCTGCCATTTGCTGGACATCTGTCATTCCTCAGTGTTTCCTAAATTGCTTACTCCTTTCTTGTCTATGACAACCATTTTTGTTCTTCCTATTACTGAATTTAAAAATCCAATCTTTTTATTTTGTATGTCAATCAGTATTTCCTATTTTGCTCATTCCTTTCTTATCTACTCACCATGTTCTGGAATGTGCATACAAAATACAAAGGTTGATACCATTGATCTTAGAAAAAGGTTAACAAAAGTGAATTAGATTTGCATAATTGTTTCGAGTACCAGAATAGCAGAACGTTTTGCTATCCAGTTAACACTAGTGTCGCTTAACTCAGTCTTAGATCTGGACATTAGATTGACATTATTAGTCATTAAAGATGCAGACAGCATCACAGTGAAAGAGCAGGATGCTTGAAACGACTGAAACAAGGATGAAAACATTTTGTGGTTTAGTGTAGTGTAAGATGAAGCTTCAAATTGAGTAAACGTTGATGAAAATCATCTTCTAGGATATTTACCTTTTACTCTTCCATCCCTCCAAATTCCATCATCCAAACACATTGTAAAAGATTCAGTCAAAACATAGTTTAATGTAGTTGATGAAAACATAATACGTATTCTAGGATGCTTTGTCTCTCTATCCAATGACACTTTATGGGAGTTCGTGAGCACCAACCAGCAAGGAAGCAACTCAGGAAAAATTTAAAAATTCAAAGGATAACATGTTTTGATCTCAAGTTCTCAAGACTAGTTTTAGTTGAGAGCTTTCAGGTGAAAATACGGATTATTTGCTTTTTTTTTTTTTTTTTTTTTTGGTACATTTTTAAGAGTGATCATCTGAAGTTAATTGGTGTAAAGTTTATCCTTTTGTATCATCTTTATTACCGTATTTTCATTCTAGAATTTATTCTTTGGATGTATTAGAGGGTTATTCTGATGGTTGTGATGATGATGGTATGGAATTATTCACAATCTCCATAAGAACTTAGTTTGTTATTTATCAATGTTCAAACAAATACTTGTTCCTCTAATTGCTCTTTCTAGAGCTTTTGATGGCCATATTTTAGTAAAGCTTTTAATGGTTGATCTTAGCAACAGTCTGCCTTTCTTTTTTTTTATAAAGGCTCATATGTAGCTATGTCTGGTGTGGTGCTTACTTAGGCAACGTAATTAAACAAACAAAATCCTTAGCAGGGTTCTAAATTGCAGTTTTGGATACAATTACAGTCAGTCACTATTACACACCGTGGAAAAATACTTTGTGGTGACATGTAAAGGATCATGCTGTTGTGTCATAGATTATATGTCAGTTGTATCAGCTTTTTCGGTCTGTATTGGCCACCACGCTCTGTATCGACTATCGACTGTATTAGCTGATTTGAAAGAGTCTTTCACAACTTGAGAAGTTTTGATTCAGCAAGTTTAATTGATACATATTGGCCTATATCCCATGTTTCAATTAAGATTGAAAGCGGTCTATAGCTTGTCGAATGACACAATGTTCCCATGATTCAATTGTGCTTGCTGATGCCCTTTAGCTATCTCATCTGCTTTTTGTATATGCTTTAATAATCATCTTAGCCTATACCCCATGTATCAAAAAGATTCAAACCCATTATACGCTTTTAAGTAATGTATGCTGTGGAAAATGAAAGAAAGAGGATGCCATCACAGTTTGTGAATGACGCTGGATGTTTCTATTTCATGCTGATTTTTTTAGCGTTCTCTTCTGCTAAACACCTCCCCCATTCAGGTATCGAGCTGTTACAAGTGCATATTACAGAGGAGCAGTTGGAGCAATGTTAGTATATGACATGACCAAGCGCCAATCATTTGACCACATTGCAAGATGGCTAGATGAACTGAGGGGGCATGCCGATAAAAATATCGTGATCATGCTTATTGGCAACAAGTGTGACTTGGCTTCTCTTCGGGCAGTGCCGGTTGAAGATGCGAAGGAGTTTGCTGAGAGAGAGAATCTTTTCTTTATGGAGACATCTGCTCTAGATTCCACCAATGTTGAGACGGCTTTCTTAACCGTTCTGACTGAGATATACAGAACAGTCAGTAAGAAGACTCTTACTGTCAACGGTGATCATGATGCGAGCAGTAATGCAGCTCTTCTTAAGGGAACCCAGATTATTGTGCCAGGCCCTGAGATAAATAACCAAGGGAAAGGAAGAGGAGGAGGATGTTGTACTTAAACTGTCACTTGGATTCTTTTTTTTCTTTTCAAAATTTTTTTTGGCGTAAAAAAGGGTTGTGACAGGGAGATTCTATAGCAAATAGTGATGAGCAATCGAATGAATTTAGGATGTTATGCTGTATAGATCTTTAAAATCTTCGTACAAGGATATATCTTCTTCAGAAGATAACTGGTATGTATTTCAGGATTCTCATTATAGAAGTTGTTAAAAAAAAAAACTTCAGGTCTTTTTAGTGGATTCTAGGAAATGAGAAATATAGTTTAAAGTTTATACTTTTCTTCCCTGAATTATGTCTTTGGGGTTATTTTCATTAGTTTCCTTTTGAATGTAGGGGCTGTTAGCCTGCTACACTTCTGGATCATTTTGAGTTCACATTATGTATTATTGACTTATATAAAATGCATCTGATATTGCTCAGTTTCAACGGCTAATTCTCAAATTTTATTTTATTTTATTATTTTTTTATTTTTTACGATTGTTTCTAGTTTGTTCAGCTGCAGAACTGCTGGCTACTGCTTCTGAATAATGATTCCTGTATGACATGAGAAAGAAATATCTACATACTACCGAACCATCACTATATTGTGTACAATTGTATTGCTGTCTGAATCAAACCCTTGTAGTTTAATATCTCATTTGGTGTAAAATTTATAATTGTTGGGGATGGAGCAACAGATAAACACAATATCAGGAAGAATAATAAAACACGGAACAACAAAAACAACACACAAGATTTTTACGTGGAAAACCCCTCCTCGACAATAAGGGGAAAAACCACGGTCCGGATCTTCACGGACGAAAACAACTTTACTAGCAATAATTTCGGGAGTATAATGACCACTATTACAATTACAATATTAGATACAAAGTATTTTAGGATAGTCTACACTAAATACCCTTAACATTGGTACTTATACTAAACCTGAAATGCCCCCTCACACTAATATTGTGTTTGCCTCTCGTCACTTCCTCCCTCACAACTACAGCTATATATCTCCTTCTCTTTGAGATTATTGCTGCTCTACTTTTGTTGCTAGTAGCTTCTTCTACTCCACCTCTCAATACTCACGGCACATATTATACATTTGCTCACAAACAAAGCTAGCTTCTTCATCAAGCTTGCCACCTAGCTACATGCATCATTACATTTACCCCAAAGTCAATACTTATAGTCTAGCACTAGTACATTAAGCTTATCATGACACTATCATAATCATTTCACTACCACTTGTGACATCATCTTTCAATTTTTGTTTATTTTCTTTTCTTTTACTACATAATTATTATTACTAACAATAATAATAAAACTACTTAACTAATTGGGATTTGGGGAGATTAACCCAACACATTCCTCCCTCGACCCAAATCACCAAATACTTCTACTTCATCACAAAAACGGACCCTTTTCTCAAGATTTTTCACGGTCTTGATTTTGTGGTCTTGAACTACTCGACCCTCCAAATAACAAATATTGTTATTGGCCTTCTTGCCTAGCAACACCAAGCGATTGCCTCGGTACACCTTACACCACCTTCCAATACCAACGTACCTATGTCTGTGCTTTGTCAACTCTCCTAACGATATCAAGTTGGCACGTGCACTAGGTACAAACCTCACATTTTGAATGGTCCGAACTACACCATCATGGAACCTCAACCACACACTACCCATGCCTTCAACTTTGAGGTTATGTCCCATATTGATGTTCCCGAACTCACCTTCTTGTTGTAAGGTGTCAAACATCGCCTTGTCTCGACACACATTTATCGAAGCGCCCGAATCTAGCACCCACTTATCTTGACTCACACTCTCCTTATCAATGTGAGTCAACAACAACTCCTCAAAATCACCACATACAACATTAGAGGAACCACCTTCATCATCCACCATCATTTTGCTCATCTTCCCTTGCAACTGGCTCAAGGTCTTCAAATCTTCCTTCACCTTTGGACAATTAAATTGTAGATGACCCTTCTCATGACATTAATAGCACTCAACATTTCTATAATCTCTCGGCCGAGATTTCGATCTACTCCTTTGGTCATCTCTCCTTGACTTGTTCCTCCCTCTCTCGGAACCCTCCACTGCTAGTGCTTGATCATGGTTGTATGAGACACCTCCATCAATTTGTGTCATCATACGCTCATTCTCCCTCACAATTGTTATTGCTTTATCTAGAGTAATCTTCTCCCTTCCTACAAGCAATGTCTGCACAATCGGCCTGCATGACTTCGGTAGCGAAGCCAATAACAAGAGGGCTTGCTCTTGATCCGGAATTTTCTCATCGGCATTCTGCAACTGGCACACTAACTGAGTAAAATTGTTGATGTGGTTTTGCAAATTTGTACCATTCTCCATCTTCAACTGTTACAACTCCCACCGTAAACACAATCGGTTGGTTAATGACTTTGAAGCATAAATGCTATGCAACTTTTCTAACAAGACCTTTGGATCTGTCTCAGTTAGAAAATTATACTTAATCTTCGAAGCAATCTCCAACCGGATCGTACTCACCGCCTTCTTCTTCTTGGATTCCCACGCTCATCATTCAAGTTTGCGGGCTTCTCCATCTCCAAAGCTTCATCCAAATTCTGTTGCACCGACATGTCTTCAATGGTGCTCTTCCATACCAAAAAATTGATTTTCCCGTCAAACAAGGGAATTTCAAATTTTGGTGCACTCCTGGCCATCGTACTTTATCAGTTCTTCCCCTACGCGTTGCTCTTCCCCCTACGACGGATCTTCTAACCTCGGCTCTAATACTAGTTGTTGGGGATGGAACAACAGATAAACACAATATCGGGAAGAATAATAAAACACAGAACAACAAAAACAACACACAAGATTTTTACGTGGAAAACCCCTCCTCAAAAATAAGGGGAAAAACTACGATCCAAATCTCCACGGACGAAAACAACTTTACTAGCAATAATTTTGGGAGTACAAATGACCACTACTACCATTACAATATTAGATACAAAGTATTTTAGGATAGTATACACTAAATACCCTTAACATTGGTACTTATACTAAACCTAAAATGCCCCCTCACTCTAATATTGTGTTTGCCTCTCATCACTTTCTCCCTCACAACTACAACTATATATCTCCTTCTCTTTGAGATTATAGTTGCTCTACTTCTGTTGCTAGTAGCTTCTTCTACTCCATCTCTCAATACCCACGGCACATATTATATATATGCCTACAAACAAAGCTAGCTTTTTCATCAAGCTTGCCACCTAACTACATGCATCATTAGATTTACCCCAAAGTCAATACCTATGGTCTAGCACTAGTACACTAGGATTATCATGACACTATCATAATCATTTCACTACCACTTATGACATCATCTTTCAATTTTTGTTTATTTTTTTTTCTTTTACTACATAATTATTATTACTAACAATAATAATAAAATTACTTAATTAATTAGGATTTGGGGAGATTAACCCAACAATAATACATTCATTTGGTTATGCTTATCTATCCTTTACATGTGTTACATACTTCTTCTTCTCCAACCTAACCATCTATTCCACCACCCACACCACTATTGACTGCAACACACAACCACCTTCTCCTCTTAATGAATTACACTTACCTCAGCCACCTGCACCAACCACCCCACGAATCCCTCTCGTAGCTCTTCATTGTGTCAGCCAACTCTTTCGTTCTCCCTCACTTTAGACTACTAGCCACTTGCAAGTAGGCTTGGCGCCTAAAGCCGCCCCTCTGCTCAGGCTGGCGCTTGCAAAACCCCTTTTTCCTTTAAAAACTTCCTCGCTAAACCCTCATAGGAGCTTCAATTTCCAGGAATTATGTTGGTGATAAGGAGAGCAGCGTGAGGAGGTTTGTGGAAGATGAAGTTGGAGTAGTGTAGGATAAGACAATGGTGTGGTGTAGGATAGAGTAGGGAGGTGTTGTCAGCAAGAAGGTGGTCGTGCTCGTCTTGGCTGTTGCTTTAGGGAGGTTGGTGCTGCTGCTATGAGAATTTGTGGGGTGTTGTTGGCTGTGGGAGAGTGGTGTAGGTTAGAGAAATGATGTGGTGGAGGGTTAAGTTAACCATGGATAGCATATTAATGAAAACTAGCTCATTAAAATCTCATTAATATCATATGTGGAATAAAAACTTAATTAGGGTCATTTTTTTAATTTTAAAAAAAGGAATTACCATTTATGAGTATCAAAATTTAGGGGCTACCATTGAAATTTTCTGAATCATAAATTTTTTGCTTTGCATCTCCCATCAGCAAATCTAGTATATATCCAACATTGCCTTCTTGTTTGGATCGATGCTATAGGTTTGTGTGAGGTTTAGTTGGTGCCTTATTAGTCATTTGGTGAATCGCACTCTTTCATAACTTAAGCATAAATCCAAGTCTCTTACTTATAAAATTTCTCCTATACTAAATTTTGGGATATCATCATTTGACACTGGATTCTCTTTCTCTTAGAGTTGTGAGCTTTATTGCACAAATCATATCTTTGCATTACAACCTTTTTCCTTTTACTATGCTCCATATGATATAATCAGATCTCTCTCCTCTATCCTCTTCTCTTCCTCTCTTCTAGGATTTTTTAAAAAAATTTTGTCGTTTAGGCCGGAAATAGTCTAATTTCCGAAGAAATTAGACTATTTCCGACCCTTTTCCCCTTATTTTTCTTTAGTTTTGCATTTTAGATTTCAACAAATCTACACGAGTAGTGCATATGTTCGTCTGTCTCCCTATGGTGGAGTCGTTAGTTTTTGTTAGTGTAGTTGTTTGTTTTTGTTTAGGGTTTTTTTTTTGTGTTAGGGTTTATTAAAAAGGTAATCATCTTTTGCCCTATTATTAGCTCGTTGGTAAAGAGTTGTCCGGGATCGCAACGGTTGTCAGAATCTTCAAAGGCGTTGAAGTGAATCAGATGAAAATCATCCTTACGGCTACAACAAATCGTTAGACTGTCTCTTCGAAAAGGCTGTATATTCCAGCAATGTATCTGAGAGATGTACCACAATTCAAGATCTATTCTACGATCGTAGCTTTGATGAAGGAAATTAAACCCTTATTTGATTCAATTTATGTATTTGTTGATTTAGATTTCATTTGTAGATGTCGTATGGCTTTTGATTAATGAATTGATTTGTTTCAAAAAAAAAAAAACTCCGCATGATACTTATTGTAATTTGCGGATCCACAATGGGTTCAGAACCCACCAATTTTTAGAAAAAAAAAAGAAAAAAACCTAAAAACATAGATTGTGGATTTTATTTCCCCCATGAAAAATTTAGAGTTTTAATTATACTATTCTGAACCCACACTTTGGATTTCCTGGATACGCCACTTATTCCTTATTAATACATTGAATTTATGGAACCTTATTGATGCGATTAGTGGAATTTCATGAAACACTTTCCAATCATCTAAACAAACGTAATCTCATGCACAAATTACTATGAATCATACAAGTAGTAAGATTTACTTTTGAAGCGGATTTTCTCAAAGCTTTTAATCCTTTTTGTCCTCCTTTAAAGATCTAGAACTTCATTTGTAGTTCCTCAATTCGGTCTACAAGCACGGGTTTGCATAACGGTTCAGGGTTTTCTCTCAAGTTGTTAGTAGACAAAATGTTAAGAAGAAAATTATGAGAGATTGAGATCCAAATACCATGTTACAATCACATAAACATAAGTACATAACCTCTATTTATAAGATGAATTAGGTTACTTGTAGAGAAATTTCCTATTTTAATAGGACTCCATATAACTGGCCACTACAACACTTATTGGGTTTTTGTCTACTATGATCCAATTCAATACTTATTTGTGTGATACATGGCTCAGATTTCATTATTGGTTTCTAGCAAAACACTATGACCCCTAAAATAACCAAATTAATTACTCTTATTATCCTATACGTAGTATTTATAAATGTAATCACATACCTGATCAAAGGACATTTTCTTCATGGTAGCCATCATCAAACCAAATTGAAGCTTTCTTTATGCTGCTCTATTTCATTATCAAACCGTATTTGAAATTATACATCCTATGTTCTTGTGTATTTTGTTGCTCTATTTCTAGATGTGTTGGTGACTGTGTTTCTTGTTGCTCTAATCTTCCATGTTCCATGTTGAGATCAAAGGGAAAACATGGAAGTATAAGAGTAAGTTAATTTAAGCATGTTCCCCATTTTAATTTAAGCACTAATAACCATATTTTAGTAGGCAATGATCATCCCATTCCAATTACTGGTTATGGTCATACAACCCTTCCAAATAATTCCCTTAGGCTCAATAATGTTCTTCTTGCACCACAAATCATCAAAAATCTTATTTATGTGTGTAAATTCACCTCTGATAATTTCGTGTCCATTGAATTTTACCCTAATGATTTTTCTGTGAAGGATCTTTGCACGGGGAGGGTAATAACGAGATGCAATAGTATCGGGGAGCTCTACCCAGTCACCACCCAAACTCCAAGAACGTGTCTAGCCACATCTCTCACTGCAGTCACCCCGTGGCATGATCGACAAGGACATCCTGGGGCATCTTCTTTACAGTTTCTTAGGAGCAATAAATTTATTTCTTGTAATAAGGGGCACGACTCCCCCTTTTGTAATTCATGTCAGATAGGGAAACATGTTAAACTTCCGTTTATGATTCAAATAATAATACTTCTTTTGCTTTTGACATCATTCATGCTGACTTATGGACATCTCCCATTCGGAGCATTAATGGTCATAAATATTATTTGGTTCTTCTTAATGATTTCACTCACAATGTATGGGCTATCCCTCTTGCTTACAAATATCAAGCTTTCTAAAGCTTTATAAATTTTAAACAATATGTGCAAACCCAATTTGAACATCATGTTAAATCCTTTCAAAGTGACCACGATCATGAATTTGACAACGACCCATTCAAAAAGTTTTGCATTGATAATGGAATGGTTTTTAGATTCCTTTTTCCTAACACTTCTTCTCAAAATGGGAAAGCCGAACGCATGATTAGAACCATTTACAATGTCAAACGCACATTATTATTTCATGCCTCATTACCCCCGTCCTATTGATCACATGCTCTTGAGACGGCCACATCTCAATATTTTGCCAACAAAATCTCTTATGCAAATGACCCCGGCTCAGGCTTTGTTTTGTAAAAACCCTTCTTATGATCACTTACGGATTTTGGGAGTCTTTGTTTCTTGAATCTCTCCGCTACAGCTCCTAATAAACTCGCACCTAGATACACTCCTTGTGTCTTTTAGGGGTATCCTTCCAACCATCGTGGTTACAAATGTCTAGATCTCATAACTCGCAAAGCCATTATTTCAAGGCATGTAACCTTCAATGATTCTATTTTTCCTTTTAAAAACTTGGAGAGTTTCACATTAAAGGATTATGAGTTTTTGGGTTTTGATGACAGATCTCCGCTCCTCACTCATGTTCTATTGCAGCAACCCATGTCATTCCCTCAAGCTTAAGCTCAAAATAGAACTCAAGGCCACCAAAAAGACCCGCCATCACCATTGGGCGCTGGATTCCCAGCGGCCCAACTAGAGACCGCACGGCCTGTTCCAGCTGGCGCTAGATCTCCAGCGACTGGCTCACCAGTCCCCCCTAACGCTGGGCCGAGCTCTCCTCCTTCAGCCCATTAGCCACATAGTGCCTCAAGTCCACAAGCATACACCCCTTCTAATTGCCAATATGCTATCTTTTCAAGACCCAATCCGCTATTTTCACCCCAAATGCAGACGAGGTCTCGTCGTGGCATTATTAAGCCAAATCCCAAATATGCTAATTTGACCATTAAGCACTCTCCTTTACCAAAAAATCACAAACAAGCTTTACAAGACCATAATTGGAATGCCGCAATGTTTGATGAATATAGTGCTTTAATTAAAACGGGGACTTGGGATTTGGTACCTAGGCCTACGGGGGTGAATATTGTCAATTGTATGTGGATCTTTAAACATAAATACAAGTATAATAGTGACCTTGAAAGGCACAAAGCTTGTCTTGTATGTGATGGCAGGTCGCAGGAGGTTGGAGTTGATTGTGATGAGACATTTAGTCCGGTGGTCAAACTGACAACTATTCGCAAAGTGCTCAGCATAACTATGGCTAAAAAGTGGTCCATTCATCAATTAGATGTCAAAAATTATTTTCTACATGGTGACTTGCAGGAAACAATATACATGCATCAACCTTGGGGGTTTGTTGATCGGAGAAAACTTGACTACGTCTGTCGACTTCGCAAAACACACTATGGTTTGAAACAAGCTCCACGGGCTTGGTATGAATGGTTTGCAAATTATTTACTCAAGTTGAGTTTCGTCATTGCCAAGAGGGATACTTCTCTCTTCACGTTTCAGCAAGGTGATGATATGGCATATTTACTGCTTTATGTTGATTATATTATTTTAGCTACATCTTCTGACAGGTTGCGCATAGGAATCATCTCTCGGCTGCAAAAAGAGTTTCATATGTTGGATTTGGGGCCATTGAGTTATTTCTTGAGCATTGCGGTTACCCGCACTCCCTCTTACATGCTCTTATATCAGCAAAAATATGCTCAAGACATCGTAGAGCGTGCAGGTATGAGCTCTTGTAAACCTACGGCAAATCTAGTTGACAATAAATCCAAGCTTAGTGAAAATTTGGGACCACCCTTTCGGGATCTTACTTTGTATCGTAGCCTTGCAAGTGCACTTCAGTACCTCACCTTTACCCAACCTGATATTGCTTATGCGGTACAATAGGTGTGTTTATTTATGCACGATACCAAGGAATTGCATTTTGATGCTTTGAAACGCATTCTGCGTTATATCTACGGTACCATTGATCCTGGCTTACATTTATATCCGTCCGCTTCTACTTGTTTGATTACTTATACTGACGCTAACTGGGGAGGTTGTCCCGACACCAGTCGTTCCACATCGGGTTATTGCTGCTTTCTCGGGGACAACCTCGTTTTTTGGTCATCTAAGCGTCAACCTACTTTATCTAAATTGAGTGCCGAAGCAGAATATCGGAGTTGCACAAAGGTTGACTCTGAGGCTTGTTGGTTTCGTAATCTTTTATTGGAGCTACGTTGTCCTCTCCGTTAGGCCACATTGTTTATTGTGACAATGTCAGCGCTATCTACCTTTCTAGCAACCCGGTTCAACATCAACGCACCAAACACGTGGAGATGGATATTCATTTTGTTTGAGAAAAAGTTGCTATGGGTAAGGTTCAGGTTCTTCATATTCCTTCTAGATATCAGTTCGCAGACATCTTCACCAAGGGCCTTCCACGAGACCTGTTTTTAGACTTCAGATCCAGTCTTAGCGTACGGCCTCCTCCCGCTATGACTGCGGGGGTGTGATAGATATTATATTTAGATAATATTTGTCGTAGTTGTCGGATATATTTGTATATATTTTGTATCCTTATCAAACTAGATCTCCTAACGTGATTAGGTTTAGTCTTGTAACACTATATATATTGATCAATGGTACACACTCCAATTTGAGGAGTTTTCCCAAAATCTAACAAATATAATATTAGAAAATTCAAATATAAGTTCAGACAAAATTAAATAAAATAACATCAGATACATAAAATAAATTCATATTAAATAAAATAAGTTAAATTCAAATAAAATAAGATTAGATAAAATAGAATAAAATAAATTAAAATAATTGCAGATAAAATCAAATGAACTAAACAATGCTTTAAAATGGAACATAATAATAATTAATGAAAGTGTTGCAAGTAATTTTAGACAAGGGGAGCATATATATTTTTAGCTCCAATGCTTTAGCTAGTAGCTGGGTTGGGGTTTTTTAAAAATTGCATGCAAATTTCTAGCTACTACAACCATTGAAAATGCTCTAAACAATTAAGGCATGATTGTTGTATCCTATTATAAAGGCATTGAATTTATACTTGGGATTTAAGAGTTTTGTATATAGAATTATGAATTTTTAAAAGGAAATTATGAAAAAGGAAAGGAAAATGGAAAAAACTATATTCCCGAATCTCGATGAAAAATTGGTCTCATTTGAAGAGAAATTTGGGATCTGTAGTAGGATGAAAAAAAAACTTTATGGCCTTTACACGTATTTCATCCATTTCCAAATAAAAGTCGTATTTGTCTTTTTCACACATCTTGGGTAAGGCGGATAAAAAAGTAGTTATGATAGTGGGGATTGATTGATTAATGGTGAATTATAGACTTGTAAACAACATTGTGGAATTTGGTTGATTGTGGATTATTAGTGAATTATTGCAACCAATTCCGTATATTTGTTACTCCCTCCGTTTTTCAAATAAGTGTTCTATTAGCACAATTTGCACTATTCAATATAATACTTTGACTAATGTTTGTGATTAGACATAAGAAAAAATATAGTCTTGTACGTAGTTGTTGGAATTATCTCAATGAATAAAATATAAATGTTCAATTGTTATAATTTATATTTGTTTATAATTAAAGTTATTATTGATCAAAAATTTGCATTGCCAAGAGAAATGAACCACTTATTATAATTTGAGGAACTATTATTAATAATTAAAAATCATGAAATCTTGATATAATGAAAATATAAATCAAGATGAACTAATAAAAAACAAAGGAAGCTTCAAATCTATATTTATATTACTTCCTCCGCCCTTATCTACATGCCTATTTTCAATTTTTCATGGGAATTAAGGAACTTAGATATTCCTTAAAATCTATGGTTGGGAAGTACAAATGTGCATGTGGGGTTAGAGAGAGATAGAGAGAAAGAAAAAGTAGTTGGTAATTATTGAAGAGATAGAGAGAGAAAGTGTTAGGAAATGATGTCAAAAGTAGGGGTGAGCAAAGATCCAGGGTACCCGATACCGGACCCAGAACCGGTTAGGACCCGCCGGGTCCGGACCCAGAACTGGTCTCATATACCGGTTACCCAACATATATTGTACAAAATATATTTTAAAAAAACAAAAATATGTTGAACGTAACTAATTAGTAAAATAAAAAATATATATTAATATTTAATATAATTAAAATAGCTTAATGTATATAAAAATATAAGTATTAAACGCTAAAAGTAAAAATACACCAAAAAAAAAATTATGATTTTTATTATATTTCAACACTTATATATATAAGTGGGTACCCAGAATCGGAACCGGTACCAAGTGGAACCAATTCCAATTCCTAAATTTTAGGACCCGGTTGTACCGGTTCCAATTCTGGTTCCAAATTTTAGGACCCGGTCCCAACCAATTCCGGGTCCGGATCCTAAAATTTTGACCGGGTACTCGGTGTGCTCACCCCTAGTCAAAAGTATAAAAATAAAATAAAAGAAAATTGATAACAACTCATCAAAATGAGGGAATATTATTGTCAAAAAGTTAATTCTTTAAATAGAAATAGGTATGTAATTTTGAAACCCTAAAAAAGGAATACAGGCATATAGATAAGGGACGGAGGGAGTACTATTTTAAATTAAGAAGTTTAAAGGACACTTGTCCTTTTCCTGCTTTTCAATTATTTTTTTTCAAGTGTAAAAAATAAAAAATAAAATCTTTTTTCTATTATCCCAAACGCTTTCAATCCCCTCAAAAATAAAATGATTAATTTTTATTTGTCTCTTAGTTCCTCTAAATTTCGTTATGTTACTGTTCAATTACACAAAAAAGTAGTTTATTTTCCCTTTCTCTCACTTTTATCTCTTTCTCTTATTTTCCATCTCTCTCACTTTTTACTCTTTCTCTATCTTTCCTTTCTTTATTATTCCTCTCATTCACCCTATATCTTTAATTTATCTCAAGTATTTTCTTTTATTAATGTCAAGATTTATATAAATTTCATAATAGTGGTATGGAATTTAAGGAAGCATTCAATCTGAACTTTATTTACAATTCGTTTTAATTTCAAATTTCTTTCTGAAATTCATTTTTGACTTTTTTCATTGTTTTATTTTTTTCAAGAATATATTGCATTACATTACGTGGTATTTCATTTTACTAATAGAATGCAGTTTATATTTACACATGTTTTAATTAAAATAAAAAAAATAAAAAAAAATCTAAAAACAATCAAAATTCACAATAATAAAATTCTTGAATATATTTAGCCAAAGAGATTAACTCGTGCATCGCACGAGCTTAATACTAATTTGTATATATAACAATTATCCTATACTTCCTCCGTTTCTTTATACTTGCAATACACACTTTTTCACGGTATTTAAGAAAAGTGGGGCTCATATGATTTAATACACTTAAAATGAGGATGAAAGATGGTTAGGAGTATAATTTAGTGGGTCATGAGAGTAAAATAAGGGTAATAATCTATTGCAAGTATTGTGACATTTTCATTTAAGAAAAGTGTTGCAAGTTTGAATTAAAGATACGGAAGAAGTATATAAAGCAAAGAGGGGTTTTGGGCGATAAATTTCACTTTCCCAAATTACCCCTCTCAACTTTTTTCTTAAGCAAAAATTTACCATCCTAAAAAAAATTGAAAAAAAAACCATCATTCTATTTTAATTTTCATTTTTTTGATAACCCTTTCTTAACTTTTTCTAAGATCATACAGATTACAATTATACAAGTACTTATTAACCTTTTTTGAATTACTCAGTAAAAAACAATCACAATTTATTGGGTACCCAATAGTTCGTGCGGCAGCCCAGTACCTTTTCTTATCACAAACTCCTCCTACCATGACTGCAACTCCCATAATCTTCTCTCTCCTCGTGGTCTCCTCCTACCATGGCTGCAACTCCCACCGAAGCTCCATACCCCCACGAAACCTAGGCCACCACCCTTACAAATTTCCCACGCCTACAGATCTGACCACCCTCACGAGAAACCCACATATTCAACCACGAAAACCCTCAAAAATTCGACCACCTTCACGAACCAGTCTCGCGAAAACCCTCATATTTGTTGGCTGATATGATTTGGTGGCTATTTTGTGGCGATTGGTGGCTCAATTGCGAGCTGAAGGTGGAACGGTGGTGGCGATTTGGTGCGAATTAAATATTGGTGGTGCGATTTGGTGTTGGTGAATTGGGGGAACAGGGGAGTTCACTTGGTGGTGGTGGGTTGTGGTGGCAGCAAGTGCGGAGGAAGGTGAGTGAACTTTGTTGTGATGGTGGTGAAGGTGGTAAGGGGTGGCGGCAGGGGGTTGTGATGGTGGTGATAATCAAAATTATCGTTTACGAATGCATAAGCTGTAAATTTCAGAGAGCATGGTTGTGGTTGTATTGGTGGTGGGTGGGGGCAGCATAGGATTCGAAGAGAGAGAAAGAATGCAAGGGGAAGAAAGATATTGCTATTTTGTGAAGAAGACAACATTATATCAGCCAACAATAATTGTTAATTATATAAGACAACACATTATCAGCTAATAAAATAACATATAAGTCAATTGATGTTTATATCAGTTAACATTAGAGACATATTAGCCAACAAAAGAAATTTATGAGCCAACAAAAGATGTATATCAGCCAACAAGAGGAATATAGTCGCCAACAAAATGTACAAATAAGTCAACCAAGGAACATATCAGCCAACAAATGAAGCATATCAGCCAACAAAAGGATGAAGTCAGCAAACAAAAGCAACAGGTAAGTCAACAAAATTAACATATCAACCAACAAAATAAAACATATAAGCCAACAATTAAAATATATATATATATATATATATCAGCCAACTAAAGAAACATATAAGCTAAATGATGTCTGATATCAGCCAACAAAAAGAAAAAAAAAATATATCAAACAACAAAAAGAATATATTAGCCAACACAAAAACCATATCAGCCAATAAATGAAACATATCAACCAACACATAAAACATATCGGCCAACAAGTAAAATATATCAGTTAACCCTCCCGCACCAAATTTGCGTGCGGACGTCCGCACCCAATACCTTCTAAAAAAAACTCTAACTTCATTAGATTTTTTTTTAATAACAATTTTTAATTTTATATGTAGCTTTTTTTTTAACTAATTTTCATATGTGGCTGGCAACACAGCCGGCGGTATGGTCGGGTTATTCGGTCAGGGGTTACTCAGTTGGGGGTTGTGTGACCAGGTTTACTCAGTCGATTAGGGTTACTCGGTCGGTTAGGGATTACCTGGTCAGAGTTTTAGTATGTCTCAGCTTACCGCACGGTGTGGTTAGCCACACCAAAAAAGCGCTAATATAATTTTTTTAATCAAAAGTTTTTAAATTTGCACCTATTAATATTTATTATTTTTTTAAAATTAAAATAAAGAGGAGAATGGAGCTTTATAAATATTGCGCGCACACAGACAAGCACGTGTGTTCTTAGCTTGTATATTTAAACCGGCACCCAAAATCAAAATTGGTATCTACGATTTCAAGTTTGAATTCAATACTAGTTTTGTGTCAGGACGATGCTCAGATGGTTGATAAAATTCTAAGAAAACATGTTTACTTGCGATGCCCAGGTGGTTGATAAAGTTTTAAGAAAATATTTTTACTTGAATGTTAAATACGATCAAATAATTCGTTTTGATGATGTAGGATATTTAGACATACGATATCATATGGCTTATATTTATATAATAGTGTACTTTTTGTATTTTTGTTTGTAAATAGATATCTATGTTATTATTGACTTGAAATTATTTTTATTAAACTTAAATTATTTTTACTGAACTGAAAGTATTTTTACTGATTAAAACTTATTTTTACCGATTCTCTAATATCTTTTTAAATAAATTAAATAACAATGTATTTTGTATGCGGCTAGCCATACCATCTGGCCAGACAAAGTAACTCCTATAAAACTGACCGAGTGTAGACACCTGATTGTGTCTCCCCAAAAAACCAAACCCAGTGATGAGTACCTTTCACGTCTTTGATTATCGAGTTAGGTGAAGAGTTGAAGAGTCTCGTGAATTTCCCTTTAACCTTGACCATTTATAACCTTCCTTAAATGTTTTAATCCAAAGTCATTTATTTTGTGTCTTTGAAAATCGTTCATTTCGTGTCCTCTTTATAAAAACGTTCAAACCAATCAATTTTGGTCCATGGATCTTGGTCCAATTATTGTTTAAATAGATGGGGTTTGAAAAAAGCTTTCCGACGATATATTATAAGCCCAAATCCGACTTATAATGAAGAAGTTATGGTCAAAATACTAAATCAAGCCCAAACCAAGCCTTACTTGTGACCCAATGATCATATGAAGGGTCCATTTATCTTAATCCCATTCCTAAATCGATTTATTACAAGCTTCTAGAGTCTTCTAAAATGTTGTTTTCAATCCTAAATCCATTCGGATTTATTGTGAGCTTCTGGAATCCTCTAGAAGGTTCTAATTTATCCAGTTTTCGAAAATATAAAGATTTAAGAATTTTACATCGGATAAAACATCTGATTTTCAATGATCCTAATCCCGGTCAAAATAGTATACGTACGAAAATTTGGTTAACCCAATCCGATTGGAAATAGGATTCTGTACGAATTCTATCTTTCCAAAACCATTGTTGAGCGACAGCATCATCACGGAGCGACAAGTTTGTCGCGCCGCGATGAGAAGCGTTTTACTCCGAGTCGGATTCTGACTCTTTCTGATCCTTTGACCCCTTTTTTTCCTTATAAATTGAGGTTGTTTCACTAGTTTTCATTCACCAACAATCATCATCTAATCCCTTCTTTGATACTTTCTCTTCCTCTCTTGATTCTTATCTTAGCCTAGCCTAAACACGTCTTAATACACATCCTTGATACTTTTCCCAAGCAAACACCATAGCTCTCTCACGACGAGATTTGAATACTCCTAGCCAACTTCAAAGTTGCCTTCGACCTCGACGTGAAAGGTTGATAGATTTGAGGGTTTGGTTCCAATATTTCAATTCTTATTTGATTTAATCTTTCTTGAAATTTATTAACGTGTGTATTGTTTTGATAGAAAGAGATACGAGACATCAAAGTAAGTAGTTCAATTACTTAATTGTTCTTTTGATAGAAATCATGCTTAGAATATTATATTAATTCCTAGTATCATGTTAGGATGTTGGTTTTGATTCCTAGTATCATGTTTAGGGTGTTAATTAATATTTCTAATATCATGTTGATTCCTACTATCATGTTTAGGTTAATGTTTTTATTATGATTTTTATTAGTGACATACTAGGGTTATTAATCAGTTTAGTATCATGCCTAGAATGTTGCTAATCATGTTCTAATGATGTTTTGATTATGATGATGATTGTTGTGTCAATTATTATACATTGCTTGATTATTCATGATTTATTGTTATTGCTTGATCACGCCCCTTCTTGCAGGTTTAAAGGGAATTTATATTGAAATCACACTTAATAAGATAATTAATAATTTGATTTAGGTTAATATGATTTTGATTCAAGTGATCACCAATAATAGATTTGATTGTGCATTAATAACCAACTAACGTAGATTAAACAGGTTTAGGGCTAACTTGATGTATGTATGTTGATTGGAAAGCACACACGAATATCATAAGAATTAAGTAGATGCCGATTTAAGGCGGGTTCAATCTCTTTTAGGTTGGATTCGTACCATCATTCCCGAATATCCTGTCATGGTTCCGGACCACTATGGAGTTAGCGAGATCCGTGATCGTGAATGGGGTGTAACCTTCACACGTGTGAACGGTTTACAAGTTCCTAAAACTTGTTGGCGACTCTTTTATCTCTAGCTTCCTTCCCTTTGGACGCCACCATGCCTAAAAGCATGATCACAGTGAGGCTCAAAGTTGAGTTTGAAAAATTCCCTACACCGAGTAACCCCTGTAATACTAACTGAGTAACCTCTAACACTAACTAGGTAACCCCTATCTATAACACTGATAGAGTAACCACTATAACACTAGCCAAGTAACCCCTATAACACTAACAAAGTAACTCTTGTATAGTTGGTGACACGGTTTGGCCAGCTACGTATAAAAGTTTGTGATTAAATATATTATAAATGGATCTTATTTTAAAGAATTTTTTAAAACGAATTTGATGATGGAAATAGAATTGAGTTATAGGAAATTTATTAAAAGTTATGATTAATTTTGTATATATGAAATATTAGAATTCTATTGATATTAAACTTTATACAACAATTTTATCTTAGAGAATCTATCTAAAAATCATTTACTTAGCATCATATGTGTCACAATAATACCTATTTATCTTCTACATGGCGCGACACTTGACGAAAAACTGAAATGCCAAGTGTCGTTGTCTCGTATCATGGCTATGAGACCGACTTTATTTATTAGTGACTAGTTTTTGCCCCGGGCGATGCCCAGATTTTTTTTTATTGAATTTTAGGACAAACCTTTTGGCTTGAATTTTAAACATGGTCATATAATCACTTATGATAATGCAGGATATTTATACATGCGATATCATACTTAAATTATTTTTACTAAACTAAAAGTTTTTTTACCGATTAAACATTTTTTTTTTAACTAATTCT
The DNA here is from genome assembly GCF_001683475.1 of Chenopodium quinoa. NCBI lineage: Eukaryota > Viridiplantae > Streptophyta > Magnoliopsida > Caryophyllales > Amaranthaceae > Chenopodium > Chenopodium quinoa. The sequence goes on along the minus strand of NW_018744996.1, from coordinate 394,662 downwards.
CTATTATTTTAAATATAGTATAAATGGATCTTATTTTAAAGAATTTTTTAAAACGAATTTTATGATGGAAATAGAATCGAATTATTAGATTTTTATTAAAAGTTATGATTAATTTTGTATATATGAAATATTAGTAGTGTACCGATAATAAAACTCTATACAACATTTTTATCATCAAAAATCTATCCAAAATTTGATTATATAGCATCCTATTTGTCACCTACGTGGCACGACACTTAGCTAAAAAACTGGAATGCCAAGTGTCATTATCTCGTGACCTGACTGCGAGACTGACTTTATTAATTAGTGACTAGTACGTGCCCCAGACGGTGCCATGAATACCCATTTTAAAGAGTGTACTTATTTGTGGACATATTTTGTATTATTATTATTATTATTATTATTATTATTATTATTAGTATTTATATTTTTTTTTAATTGTTAGATACAAAAGGAGAGTAGAAACACTACCTATTATTCTTTTTTAATTTCACGTTTGTTATTATTTTCTGTTTTTGTAAGTTGCACTATTTTCACTTGATCTACTATGACCAATGTTTGTGAATTATATATATATATATATAGAAAAGATATTGTTTATCAAATTTTTATGTTGACATATGTGCTAAATTTCAATGGGAAGGTATAATTTGTGAAAAGAATAGTGCATTGGACCATATTATATTATTGATCCAATTGGACCATTTGTAATAATATATGGCTGGTAAATGGGCTACGAAGGCTTTGTAGAACCTGTAAAGTTCTAAGACCTTGCTAACATTGATTTGAATTAACTTCAAGATTCTCTTGTATTATACAGTTTCTGTTGTGTCCAATTTTAGTAGTTTTTTACTTCTTCAATTTCATTAACAAAATCACAAACATACACAAATATTACAACCGAATATGAAGAATACCTTATTAAAAAGCTTTGATGGTAAATCAATGGTAGACTAAAAACAAATTTAATGATACATGGACATATTTATAATTATAATTACGTGGTTATTCGTATAGGAGTAAAATTCTATTGTTAATTGGATATTCATATTAATTGTAATATTTAGTGTGTTGTTATATGTAAATTCTATTGTCAATAAATTTTTTCAAAAGAATTATAAATTATTTCATGTATACCTTTTTTATCCTAAACAAATCTATCCAATATAATCTAACGTGGCACCTAATCTAATCACAATAATATATCTATTAGTCGCCTACGTGGCTTGACACTTGGCAAAAAACTGGAATGCCAAGTGTTGTTGTCGCATAGCTTGGCTGCGAGACAGGTATTATTTATTAGTGATATGATGGCTGAAATATTTTTTATATCTTGGCTTAAGCGCTCTTGATTTTTTTTTTTTTTGGAATATTTGAAAAACCAATATGACATAAAATATTAAATTAATAATATTATTTTTTGAAGAAATTTATGAGATAATTATTGAAAGTTATAATTCAATTTATACATAAAAATTGGAAATTTATCGAAAAAAGTTTTCTGAACCTACAATTTTATCCTAACAATTTATCAAAATTTTATTGAAAACAAAATCTTAAACTAACTTTTTTTATCCTAAAAAATCTATCTAAATGTATCCAACTTTTTTATCCTACAAAAATATATCAAAATAAAATCATATATCATACTAATAATTAATTATTGTCTACATGGCGCGACACTTGGAGAAAAGTTGCAACGCCTAGTGTCGCTGTATCGTGGCCTAACTAAAAGTTTAGCTTTATATACTAATTATATGATAGTGTACATTTTTTTAAAAAAAATATACTTAATTTATCAAAAAGGATTATTCAAATAGTATACAATAAGACATTTATATTATTATTGACTTGAAATTATTTTTATTGAACTTAAATAATTTTACTGAACTGAAATTATTTTTACCAAACTAAAATAATTTTTATTGATTAAAAATTATTTTTACTAATCCTCTATTAAATTTTTAAATAAATTAAATATATTATAAATGGATTTGTTTTTAAAAAGTTTTTAAAACGAATTTTATGATGGAAATAAAATTGAGTTATAGGATATTTATCAAAAGTTATGATTAATTTGTATATATGAAATATTAGAAATATATCGATAATAAAAATCTATACAACAATTTTATCTTAAAAAAATTCTCCAAAATTTGCGTACTTAGCATCCTATATGTCACCATAAAACATGTTTGTCGCCTACATGGCTCGACACTTGGCGAAAAACTGAAATGCCAAGTGTCGTTGTCTCATAGCCTGGCTGCAAGACCGACTTTATTTATTAGGGACTAGTTTTGCGCCCCGGGAGATGCCCATGTTATTTATTAAATTTTAGGATAAACCTTTTGGCTTGAATGTTAAATACGGTCAAATAATTACTTTTGATAATGCAGGATATATATTTAGACATGCGATATCATACTTAAATTATTTTTACTAAACTGAAAGTATTTTTTACTGATTAAAACTTATTTTTACTAATTCTCTATTATTTTAAATATATTATAAATGGATTTTATTTTAAAGAACTTTTTAAAATGAATTTTAGGATGGAAATAGAACCGGGATATTAGATTTTAATTAAGAGTTAGGATTAATTTTTTATATATGAAATATTAGTAATGTATCGATAATAAAACTCTATACAACATTTTTATCTTCAAAAATCTATTCAGAATTTGATTATTTAGCATCATATGTGTCACAATAATACCTATTTGTTGCCTACGTAGCACGACACTTAGCAAAAAACTGAAATGCCAAGTGTCGCTGTCTCGTGACCTGGCTGTGAGACCGGCTTTATTTATTAGTGATATAATATAATATGATATCACGGAATAAGAACCAATTTGATTCTAATTCCAATTCCAAAACTTATAGATTATTCCTTGCTAATTTCATAATTGGTTTCTAAAATTTTGACCGTATACCCAATTTAATTTGTTCATCCCTTAGTTGGTTACAAGTGCTGCTCGTGGCCGTCTTTTTTGCGAATGCCAGCGATTACTCGTATACGTAATAATCAGGCACGCCTGCGCGGTTTTACTTATGGAATAAACGAGATTTTCTCTTATTTATCAGATATTGTTGTAATTGTTGGAAACGGAAATCAATAACGACTATAGCAGGATTCAGCAAGTCAGGAACAATAATCAATACGGATCTCCCAAAGGATACGATATTGATATTCATGTCTTAGTACTGATTTTTCTCAAACTAATGCATGATTTATGATATCTCTCTCTAAGAGTTCATTGATTGAATTAAAAGATACGAGTAATGTGAGTGATTAAAATAATGAGACGGATTACATTAAAAGTATTTTATTGTTCATAGAGAACGTAGGAGTTGTGAACAACAAAATATCTAGTATTATGAATTTTAAATTGAAGATATATTTGAATGCACATGGGTATCAGCAACTACACATTTAAAAAAAAAAAAAATTGGGATATTAAGATTAAAAATAATGTAAGGGAAATTTTTCAATTGTAGCCATATAATATAAGAAATTTGATTTCTATTGTTACAACAATGGTGCAATTGATCAATCAAATGAGCCAAGGCCACATTACAAGTCCAATCATATAATGGAAAGAATCATCGATCTCATTCGAGAGATCGTTGGCAGGCGGGATGTCAAAATCTGCAAAGTTCATATGGATGAGAAATCATTGATCAGCTTACTAAACCACTTCCACAGCCTAAGCATGAGAGTCACACTAAGGTTGTAGGATTGAAGCAAGTGCTCGAATGGAATTAAAGTTGTAAAGGTTTATTTTGAGAAGCTTAGCTTGTTACAAATGTAATACATTGACTTGCAGTTTATGTTTAATATGCAATTTTCTATTTCACTTATTTATTTGTGGTGTGATATTAAATAAAATGTCCAAAATAATTATGAATTGTTGGGATCATCAAATACGTGATTTGGTGAATGAAACCCCATAGGTGAACTAAATTCATAAATTATTTTAAATTTCCTAGTTCGAAATCATTAAATTGGACATAAATGATTTCAATAAATAAACTAGCTTGTATGATTGATTTATAGCGTAATTTCATGGGCTATAGGGACATAGAGATGTTCATTCAATTACATGGATATGTATGAATGATACATGATCGAACTTTAACCTACTTTGAAGTTCAAGTATAGAACTTTCGAATATATTAGTGGATTCCTTTGACATGAGTGAAACACTATTCTTGCTTAATGATTAGTTTAACTGTGATTGTACCCCACCGTCATGCCGTGAAAGGGGACTATACAGGGTACTTTTTAGTTACTCTAAAAGTTGAGTGGGGGTTTTGGTTGCCACAAGATTGGATTGAGTCATCCTTTTAAAAGGTTAAGTGTCATGGCCCCTTAAAGAGGGAGAATTTGAAATTGCATGGGCGTGCTCAAGTGAATTAATCAGTAATCATTTATTTTGCAATTCTAACTCAGTTTCAAGAAAGATTTGTAGATTAATATGATCTCGACATGCGATGAAATCATATTATCAAATCAAACACTAATTGACTTAAGGAATTTGAATATTGCATACTTGTCTCAGACAAGTGGGAGATTGAAAGATTTATGTCTTTGTCAAGTGAAATTACTAAATATATCATGGATCAATATTATGGAGATAATAAGTTCAATCTTTTGGATCGTCATTGTCTGTTGCTATATATGATAAATGATCTTTGGGCTAGTCGAAAAGTCTAAAGCCCAATAGAAAGGAACCTATGAGGTCACACATAAGGGTGATGGATTGAACAAAGTAAGAGGCCCACTTATTGGGCCTCACATGGATATGGCCGGCCACATGGAGAAATAAGGAGGGAGTAGCTAGTTTGGGTTGGATTAGGAGTTTGAGCATCACTAGGATTCATGTATAAATAAATATCATGCTTAGGTTAAGCATACAAGTCACAAAACACTAGAGCAGTGAATTGTGAAGCAAGCAACCAAACCCTTATCCCTCTCTCTCACACACCTCTCCTTCCCCTCTCCTCTCCCATCCGTACATCCGTACGGACCACCAACGCAAGGTGGTTGACGGTGGTGGTTCGTGAATCGGTCTTTTCCTCCACTCTCCGTAAAAGATGGTTTGAATCGTTCGCGCCCAACTAACTAGCATTAGTAGAGGTTCAATCCTAACCTGTGGACCAAGTAGAGGAATCGCATTTGAGGTAGTTCTTGTTCTCCTAATCGTTCGTGGTAAATTGCTTGTGGAATTACGCTTCAAAGGTATAATTATGTATTTCTTTATGTGTTATGCATGCGATCCTGTTTTAGGTGCTTATGAATATGATTCTTGAAATTCTGCTTAGAGTACCTATTTCCCTACACCTTCCTTCTCCCAGAAAACACCTAGCCGCCCGTCTCCTTCTCCTTGCCGCCTCTCCCACCACTACTGAAACACCCTATCGCCCCTCCCCTCCCCTCAAACCACCAACGCACCTCCCTTCTCCCTAAACTACCCAGTCGAATCAATTGACAAAAAATCATGAGGACGTAAAGTCATAAATCACAATTACAGAGGAAGAACCCAAAAATCAAGGTTGTCGTTGTGATTGGAAAGGTTGATTCCGGTAATGTTGTGTTTGAGGTGACCCATATGAGTAAAGCCGAATTTATAGATGGATATAGTAGGTCGGTTATAACTAATAGGTTAGATCCCGTACCATGCACGTTGATCTATAGTTATATGAGTAAAGCCGAATTTATAGATGGATAGTAAAGCCGAATTAGTCAAGGAATAATAAAAGCATGTGATAGGTTGATTTTGTATTTGCTTTAGCTTCTAATGCACAACTAAAACAAAAGTAGGCAAAAACTGAGCAATATTTTTTCTTGTTAGTAAAATAGGTCACAAATTATTTAAAGAATATTTTTTTGGTTTATAGTTCCCTAAATTTCTTAAGAAAGATTTGTGAAATCTTATTATTTTAAATATAATAATTGCTAAATTAATATGGAATATGTATAAAAAAAATATATTATTTTTGTAAATAATTTGTTTTCTTAATTAATAGGATTTTCAATAAAAAAAAATAAAGAAAAATAAAGGACACACCAAGAGATAATACGTGTCATTGTTGGAGTGTCTTTTAGTATATATTATTGATTAATGATTGAATGATGATTATTGATACATTGTAATAAATCTAAAAACATTTCACATGAATTTATTTTTTTGTAAATATTATGAGAAAGTTTTGTCAAAGCTTTGTTTGAGCATAAAAAAATGAAAACAAGCACTTATACATTTATATTTTGAATAGAAATGAGCACTATATTCTGACTTGGAGGGAATATTCTATATATGATTGGTAATTGTTTTATATAAATAGGCCTGTAATATGTTGAAATTGATTCTTTAATTTATTCTGTAATTGAGACATGTAGTTAAATTATATGCCAAAGTGATTCCCTCGATTTCAATACAAAATATTCCCAACAAATTCTACTGGAAAATTGTACGACATAAAAATGAAATAAACTCATCGAAGGAGTAAAAGTTGTTTCTTAAAATTGAGCTGCTGATATTATCTGTATTTTGGTTTTATATATAGTCACAAAAGTAAAAAAAAAAAAAAAAAAAATTATATACATTCGGATGTAAGGTGCATTTAAGGGTAGGTTTTTTTTTTTTTGGCTCAATTGATAAATTTTTTATTTCTTTTACTTCATTTTAAGTTAAAGTAATACAAAAATATAAATTGCGAAACTACTATTGGGTGCACATACCTCTATGTACATCCGGGTGTATATAAAAGGTATTGCAAAATGTATTGATATAACTAAAAAATACCATCAAGTTAACCTTTGGCTAATTTTCACCCAAAAAGATGGGTATAAATATCTTTTTTAATTTAATATTTGTATTACAAAGTTTTTTTTTGGGTGTTTCACCTGGTTCATCCTTTAAGTTAATCCGGATTCGGGACTCAATTCTGAGTGGTTATGTACCACTCCCCTCTCAATTGTTGTTGCGTGAGATCGAACACGCGATCCTCCCTACTACCACTGCCCCGACAGCTAATTGGCTGATATTTGTATTTATTAATTGCTTTAGAAACATGTATGTGACAAAATCATGAATGTCGATGTAAGTAATGATATTATATTCATCCCTAAGAGATGTGTATATCATTTTCCACAAATAATTACTTTGATTATTGTCTTCCATAAATTCATGATAAAAAATAGCAATGGTATCCTTTAAGCTATCTTCACTTCCATAATATTGCTGCCAATTCAGATGTGTTGTCAATTGCGTTTTGGAACCAAATCAACCAATACATGTTCTACCTCAAATTTAGATTCGAAATTCGAATATTTCATTAATGTCAACTATAACTAGCAAGTGGCAACTCTTTATACAAAATCATTGTTATAATTTGCTCGAAACAGCGTGTAAGTGTGTAACGTTGCATGTAAGCAACCAATTACAAATCCCTACATAAGTATTAATATATATGAAGAATAATTTTCACATTTCAGCACAAGTTGCTAGCTAGTGAATCGTTCATTTGCTACATACATCAATTTTACAAAAACTTAAAAAATCTAATGCTAATGGATTCTTACATCATCCCACAATAATCCTATGAATAAGCCACTACTATTTGATTATAATCCCAAAAGAATATAGTAAAATAATAACTAATAAGTAAAGGTACATACCAAATAAAGAAGGCTCACTTTTGGGTGGAAAAATAAAATTAAAGGGTGAAAAAATGAAAGAAAATATTGGCTGACCTTTTGGAACCATGGATATGGCTCTGGATTTGTGCAATTTCTTGTATACATTCAGGGTTAGCTAGAGATAGTTACAAGCTCAAGGCAAAAATTATTTTTCTTTTTGCTCAATTGCACCCTTCTAGCAAAGTACAGTAATGAACAAAACTTTTCCTTGGATGTATCTATTTCAAGTACTTTCAAATGTATAATTTGCAATTTTACAATCATCAATTTTTGAAAAAATGAGGAATTTCTCATAAATCGCACCCAATAACAAATCCAAGGGTCAAATTTATGCCTCCAAAACGAAGCCCTTTGTTTTTTTTTTAACATCATTTAAATATCATCAGTCATATAAAATGTGTCTTCTTAGGGCGTCGTTGTGACCTAATTGAAACTTGTACCCCACATTCGACCTTGGAAATCCAAGCATTGCTCAAAAGATGGGTTAATTGAGTGAATTGCAAAAGCACTAAAACTTGTTCTAGTGATATAGTGGCCTTGATGAAGCAATTGAGGCTTGCCAACACTATTATTTTGGCTTTTTAGAAAAATAGAAAGAATAGAGATGAACCAAATGAAGAAAATGAGCAAATAAATTCCAGGGTTGATGGGATTTTCCATATCTATGTATATGTAAAATACCAACAATATTGTGTTTATTTGTTTGGCTATATTATGTTGTAGCTCTATCATATGTTTCGTTGCCCTTGCTTTATACTATATATATATATAAGTAACATAACACGGCCATACAGGACAATTTATTTAAGTTAATATAGTAGATATAATTAACAATTATTTGAGAATAGTCCAAATTAAACCAACTTCTATTTTATTAATAATGTTCTTAAAATGTGTCTAAATGATTTTGGTAAGCATGCACCTCGTGGCTCCTAACTCTTGTGGATCTCACTGTCTCACATCTCACCTAAAAACTGGGAATTTTAAAATTAAAAAAAAATAAAAAATGATTTATATGGACCAAAATCATGTGATACATGCAATGAAGTGTTCGGTGTGGGCATATTTTTTAATTAATTATTTTTGTATGTATTTACATTAAGGAGAAGTATTTTGATATCATTACCAAGCCCCTAATTAATAACATTCAAATCTTTAATTTCGAAGATTTATGGTAAACTTTCCATCAAAGGAGTCAAATATTACTTGGCGTCGTCAATATGAGTATATGGCCATCCAAAAAAAGTTTTCAACATGATATTACAGACAAGTATATTGTAAGTAGTTCCTAATATTATACTTCCGTTATCTTCTTAGTTTATTTTCACTTATTTGAAATTTAATAAGATTTTATTACACGTATATAATGATAAAAAAAAATGTTAAAGTATTAAATAAAATTACATAAATTAATTCGCAAATATGACTGGGTGATGGTAGGTAGTTGTGCTTGGTATCTCAACTAACAATGGTAGCGAGTGATTGTGGTTTTCAATATCGTCTTTTTTTTGTGGTTGAATTGCAAACAGAAAAGAGACTATAACCGAATTTCTGCATCAGCATATGAACATTAATGGTAATATAAAACAATAAAAGCTATAAATATATATTGACTAAACATAATTTAATTTAACTTCTATCTTTCTATCTTTCCTTTATATATTAGCGGGCATTGAATTCACTAGAGAAGATATGATTTTAATTGTACAATTTGATTGATTAATTGATTGCAAACTTATACTTCCTCCGTGTTTTAATAATTGTTACACTTATTAAATGCGGCCATGTTTTAATGAGTGTTACATACACTTCCTTTTTTGGCAAAAAACTATATGTTATTATTATTTCTTCTCTCATAGTCCCCACCCAAACCCACAACTATTTTTTTTTTGTTAATTCTTTCCTCTAACATTCATTACTTTTTAATAAACTATTAACCCCACTATCTTTCTTTTATAATTTTTTAATACTCTAACTACCCCACTTACCTCTTATTTTATTTAAGTCAATTAAATTACCTAAAATTATATTTAAATATAACACTTATTAAAACAAGAAGAGACCAAGTATTTTTCAATTAATTGATTGATAATGATTGACATATATAGTATAATGTACTCCCTCCATCCCCATTTGTCCCATTTGTGAAAAAAGGCACGGGGATTAAGAAAGGTCACAAGGATTTATAAAAGTACATGGGATACATGCATTTACTATCATTTGTAGAAAAAAAAAAGGTAGAGAGAGAATTGAAATTGACTTTTTCAATAAAGTAGCCTATTTTAGGTTTTCTTTCTTTTTGAACTGACCAATCACGTTCAAGTATCACATGGGGTAATCCATGTGATTTTTGTAAAACCAATAAGAAGACAGTACTCATGCAAACCATCCAATAAAAAAAAAAGTGCAAGAATTGTTGATGAAGCAAGTGCAGCATTACAGAGGAATAACCCAATCCATGCAGGATATAAAAACTAAATCCTTCAAATATTCAAACTCCATGGAAAAAAAACAACTTCAGCTACCTTACAAAAAATTCCAACTCTAAAATCCACAAAAAAAAAAAAAAAAAAAAAAAAGCCGCTCATAATTGCCTTCTTTTTTAATGGCTTCAGACTTCGTGCTTGATTTAAACATTGATGAGACTGAAGATGATGTTGTTGTCCGGGATGCTGAAAATGACGAGGACGTGTTTGAGTTCGATCTCAACACTGCATATGATCCATATGAAGATGGATACTGGTCAGAAGAAAGCCAAAATGAACATGATTTTGATATCAATGAAATCCTGATTGACTTCATGGAAACAAAAAATCCATCAGCTCATGAGCAAGTAACAAACAGGCAACATCACTTCAATTAGCAAGGAATAAACACATAACAGGCTCAACACGAAGCTCATCATCAGCATAGGAGGTTCAGCAGTGGGGACAAGCATAATGTTCTATTATGGCTTCTTAACAGAGCTACAAATAGGAAGTTGAGTTATGGTGCAATCAAAGATGTTGCGCGTCATTTTAATGTGTCAAGGAGAACCATTGGTAGCATATGGAACAAAGGGAAAAGGTAGAGTATTAAAACTGATTTTATAAGTATATCAAAACTGATTTTATATACTTATAATATATAATATTCGAATATTTCATAAAATATTAAAATCTGATTTTTATTATTTAATTTGGCTGAATTTTATTAATAATTTTCTAATTTAATTGTTTTCATAAAACTGAAAATTAATATATAATTTTCGGTTTCTTGAGAAAATAAATATTGATTTTATTTTTATTATTTGGTTCGAAAATTTGGAAGATAAAAATGAGTTTTGGAAGCTTAATAATCTCGGATTTTATGAGGAAAATAAAATAGATTTCGTTTGATTTAATTATCTTACCTTAAATTAATTAAAATCCCAAGTTTTCCTATTTTCATAAATTAATATCTTATATTTGATCATATATATTTTGATACTAAATCTCTTATACTTATTTTTCAAGCAAGGTTTTAAACTAATTTCATGATCATCTTACAATTTAAACACTTTCATAATCTAATTTCTACTTATTCTTCAAGCAAGCACTTGCCTTAATTTTATTAGCCATCCATTTAATTACCTTAAATCTACACTTTTCATATTCCTTCCTTCATGAGCTTACCATAATTCTTGTAATCCTACAACTATAAATACCCCTTTCATACCTCTCATATTATCCACACAAAAACCCAATTCTCTTCTTTTCTCTTATTCTTCTTTTCCCTAAACCTTTTCCTAATTCTCTTCTCTCCTTTTCATACAAATATTATCCCATATACCTTTGAAGCCAATTTTCAGGAACTTCTGGTCATTTTTTTGGGGTTTTGATGTTTCACAAAAGATGGTTTCTCTCAAAAAATACTTGAGTTTAGACGCGAATACAATTTTCTTTAATTCTATTCCTTTATTTTCTTCATGGTTAGTTTTCTAAAATATATATAGTTATTCAAAGTTATAATTTTATATTAAAGTATTATTTTTAAAGATTTTTATAGTCCATGCATATATAGATTTGGGTTTATGTCGAAAAATGTTGTGATAACCTTATGGTAATATTGAACTTTGAAAGTGCGAAATGTTGATTTGAGATTCGGAATCAAGGTACGTTTAGGTGGCTAGATACTTTACTAAAGTGCTTTGAGTTGATCAACATGTTTATGTGAAATTATGTTTGAATAGATTTAAATATTTTATGTTTGATAAATAAAAATGTTTGAGGAATTGATTTTAAATATCATGTTTTGAATGGTTTGAATTATTTATTATGTTTGAAAGACAGAGTTATTGATTTTTGAAAAGTTATTTATATGAGATTTAATTCTCAATTATTTAATTAAAGGTTGATTTATCAAGACGAATTATTGATTAATTATTTAATGTTTTCCAACCATGTTTATGTAATTCTATTATGCAGATTTGGTTGATAAGACTGTAGAATTTGTATGACCTAGTCTTTCCTCAAAGATAGTCTTTTTACATAGAAATACTAACTTGGGGTGTGTGCACACATGTGTTCATAACCGGTAACCGAGTTTTCGGGTACCCCAGAAGTGCGGGTGCCCAGAAGAGCAGGTAGTAGATTAGGCGGCCCATTACCGACCCGGTAAGACCGGGTACCCGCTTTTATCGGGTCGGGTCACCGGGTTAAATATATCAGTTTTTATTTTTTTTATGAACTGTTTTCATTTTTAAAAAACTATTGTGTTTATTTTCAAAAAAAAAAAAAAAACAACTGTGTTTATTTTAAAAAAAAACCTGTTGTGTTTATTTTTTTTTTTAAAAAAACCTGCTGTTTTTTTTATTAAAAGAAAAAAAACCTTCCAAATAGTTTAGTTTTCTTAGGCTTGTTTGATTCGATTTTGCTCCCGTCAAGTCATTAGAAGACATTTTCTGATCAAAGAAAAAAAAAAAACAAGCACACTCTCATTACTTAACCCTAAAAATGTAATTGAAAAAAAAATAATAAATAAACAAACATCAGCAAATAAATAAACCCAAAAAAAATAGAAGACTAACCTGAGAGAGTGACAGTGAAAGATGCCCGGAAAATGAGAGTAGAGAGGTGCGGTGAGAGTGAGTGTTTGAGAGATGAGAGAGATGCGATTAGTTGTCTACTCAAAGTTAGCCTAGTAAGGTTGTAACCCTAAAGCCTAAAGAGAGTGCTTTTTAGAAAGAAAAAAATAAAAATAAATAAAATACGGATATTTAACGGGTACCCGTTACACTTAGAGGGAAGCCCATCACCCGACCCGCAAATCTAATTTTTTAACGAGTCGGATATCCGATCCGCAAAAAGGGAAATTTTCAAAAGTCAGTGAGTAGGGTCAACTGAGTCGGTATTTTTAACACCCCTAGCACACATCGGAGAGGAATTAGTTTCAAAAGATTTGGTTTTCATTATTTGAAATATTATTCAAATTTATTGAGTTATTAAAGTTTTTGAGAATTTTTGAGAATTGGTTTGAAATTATGAAGATTGAATTATTGAAATGAATATTAGAATTTCCATGTTGGATTTTAAGAGCATGTTTGCTAATAAATTGAGTTTACTTATTTTGCACTTAAATGTACTTATCATATTTTGCTAATCTGTATTCCTATTTGTTTAGTTCCCCTATTTATCATAAGTCCGTAATTGTAAGCAGTGATGATTTTCTGGAGTCTTGATTGAGCATATGGGAATCCCGGAATTTGCTTCACCTAGTTTAGGAATGTTGGTTGTTTTTTTATTTCAAATTGAGTACTCATAACAATGGTTAATATTTTAAGTATTTAATTAAGGAGAGTTGAGATTTCCGCTGCAAGTTTATTATTGAGTTAAGTATTTAAAGTAGCCTTACATTATAACGTGGTGGTAATACGCCTGAGTTTATCTCTACGGTATAATTATACATATTATACTAGTATTTTTGTAGAGGGGATATGGGGGTGTTTCTCAACATGGAACATTAACCCCCAAGGCAACTACTATCACAACATCCTAATCAACAATAACAACAACAACATTAACATCACATAATCCAACAACATTGAAATACAATTCTATACTGAAAAATTTAAATTTGACAGGGAAGGTAAGAGAGCACCTAGCTTTAAGATTCTTCATCAGAATCTCTATAAACAAATCTGGAGAGAAGAGTGGTGAAAACTAGGGTTCTTCAATTTAATAATGGAAGAACGAAAGAACTTGTTTAGAGAGAGAATGTAATGTCAGTAGTGAGAGTAGAAGAGGGTGTAGAAAAGTAGGGAATAAATGTTGTACAAGTAATCAGAAATGGCACATTTATTTGTGCAAATTAGAGGGTAAAAGAGAAACATAACCCCACATGGACAATTATTTGTGCAAATTAGAGGGTAAAAATGAGGGCAAAAGTGTCATTTTAGACATTTAGGAAAATGAGGGTAAAAATAGAAAAAAAAATGAAATGGGAAGAACATTTAGGACTTCCCGAAAAGGAAAATGGGAAAATCAATTGGTGACGGAGAGAGTAATTTATATATTTTAGAACACCCAATTCAAGTAATTAATTGTAAATTATTTTTTGTTTCTTTTAGAGACACCACAACCCTTGTCTTGGCTTATATAATAGAGATAATTAATTTTTTTTTTTAAATGATCAATTTCTATTCTTGTAATTTATGAATATTTTTATTTAATTTTTTTTTTAAAAGAAAAAAATAATTTTTTTAGTAATCAGTTGGTACATTGATTGATGTGTTTAAAAAAAACAAAAAAAAAATTGTTAGTAGTCAAACTGGCACATTGATTAACTGATATGAATGGTATGTATGATTTGGTGAATTGCTATTTATTTTTAGAAAGTAATAATTGTAATATCGGTGTTTCATGGGAACCATCACAACTTTCCTCCTTGATTTATATAAGGAAAAATTGATTTAAAGTAATCCAAGATTTGGGGGCCTTCTTTTTTTATTAGGCCAAATCGGTCACCAACCTAAATAGCAGGTCACTATGTCACGTGTCATGTTTTAATTCGTTTAAATAAAATTAATTTTATTTTTCATTTTTTTAATAAATAAAAAATTTACTTGTTTTTTTTTTAGAAAAACAGCCCCTTTCTCCTCCATCGATATCGATTTTCGGCCGCCACTTTCCCTCCATTTCCGGCCACCACTTTCCCTCTCCCTTCCCCTCCCATTTTCGACCATCCTCGGCCCCTCCCTTTTCACTCCATTTTCCGACCACCGCCCTCCCTTTTCACTCCATTTTTTGACCACCCACCCTCCCTCCATTTTTCGACCACCCATCCTCCCTTTTCACTCCATTTTCAGTTCCCTCTCTGTCACTCGTGAACCTTCGTTCGCCCTAAAACCTAGAAGTCAGCATTTTCAGTAGTTTTGGGTGAACAAGGGTTTTGTTTTGGGTGGCAAGGGTGGGGAGAGGTGGTTTCGGGGAGGGGAGATGAAGGATAGGGTTGATGCGCTAAGGGGAGGGGCGGCAAGGGTGGCTAGGGGTAGGGGTGAGCATAACAAGGTACCCTGTAAAAATTCTTAGAACCGGAATCGAACCTGTTGCAACAGGTTCCTCAAATGGGAACCGAAACTGGAATCGGAACCTGTTGAATAGGTTCCTGGAAATTAGGAACCGGAACCGAAACCTACAGGTTCCGATTCTGATTCAGGGTACCCTGTCTTGTAATATACTTATTAAGTTTTTTCAGATTTTTATAATAAAAAACTGGTTGGTCACTAATTTATAATGTTTACAACTCGTAAAATTAACAAATTATAGTAGTTGTCTAACAAATTAATATGTATATTTATAATTGTGATTTTGATTATTATTATTTAAAAAATAAGTTAGAATTGGTGTATAACTTAAAATTAAGTGATACTTTTAACAGGTTACTAGATACCCTATAGGTTCCGCTAAAAAAATTAAGAACCTGAACCGAAACCTGTTGCAATAAGTTCTCCATTTTGCTACCCGGAACCGGAACCTCTTGTACAGGTTCTGCTTCTGGAACTTGCAGTTCCTAACAGGTTCCGGTTCCGATTCAGGGTACCCTGATTTTTTGCTCACCCCTAGCTGGGGGAAGGGGATGGGTGGCAAGGTGGCTGGCCGGCAAAAGTGGGAGGGGCGGCTGGGTTGAGATGGTTGGGGGAGGAGGAAGAGAGAGAAAGTGTTTGAATTTTTTTTCTTAAAAAAAAAAAAAAAATTACCTATTCTTCAGATTGCTGGTCAACTTGGCTTGATAAAAAAAAAGATTTTTTTATCAAAAACTACCTATTATAACAATATTTTTTGCGAGAAACTAGCTAATAAAAAAATGTTGTAATAAACTATCTATTAAAAGGGTAAATGTTGTAAAAGACTATCTTATGTCGGAATGCCACCGTTGACCTAAGTTTTCCGACGCTGACCCTCCTATGTGCCCATCACATGATTTTTCCCTCCCTTTTCCCCCCTATCCTAGTCTTCTTTGTACAAAACTCACTATTCTCTCATTCATAGCTCTCTCACACTTCATTAACACTTAACAAACCACAATGATTGATTAGCGAATAATGATTGGTTCGACAAAGAAGGGGTCCGCTTGATACTGACGATTTTTCTAACAAATTTTGACATTCCAAGCGTGCTCTTATACTACAAAGCATAATGAAATCAATTTTTTTTTTTTAAAACCAAGTAAGCATGACTATATTAAATCAATCTCCGCCAAAGTATAAAGGCTTTGGGGAAAAGAGTCTGTACAAATAAATTCCGAGTTTGAATTCGTAGCCCATCTAGCAACCAAATGCGCTAAAGAGTTACCACCTCGTCTCACATGCTTACACTGGAAAAACGTAAAGAAATTACTAACGTTAAGGATATCCTCATAAAATAGAAGTGTAGGAGCACAACCCTTCTGCTTTGCCTGAATAGCACGAACCACCCGCAGCGCATCACACTCCAAAATTACTTCTTCGTATCCAAGCCAGCGACCCAACTCCACCCCAAAACGAGGAGCGCCAGCTTCAACCATAGTTCGACTCCAACGGACGTCAATGTGTTTCACAGCAGCTGCCAATAGTTGCCCCCTAGACCCTCTGATCACTGCACCAAATTTGATCCCACTCTCCTGCATTACGTACGCATCCACATTAATCTTCACCTTTCCACCAGATGGGGGATGCCACGAAGCCCTCAATGCAGGAGCACACCCTCCACTTGTCTTGCATACCTTCGAGTTATAGGCACAATGGTCAAAGAACAACTTCACTAAACCAGCTCCCATCCACACGCACTGCATCAACACTAGAGTCACCCTTAAAAATATGTTGGTTCCTGCAGTGCCAAATTGCCCACGTCAGAGATGCAATTATACTCAAGCGTTCTTTATTGACCTTTATTGTAGCCATCCAAACAAATCTAGCATCAAAAGAGCTTATGGGTGCAACACCTAACAGGTCACTAAAGTCACTCCTTGCCCAAACTGCTGCCGCATGAGTGCACTCAAAGAGAGTATGCATAATGGGCTCCTCCCCACTACTATAGATAAGGCAGCGAGGTGAGTCTCTAATATGACACCTGTACAAAACACCTATCACTGCCAAAGAGCCCTTACAAGCAACTCCACAGAATATGGTTAAGCTTTGGAGGTCCCCCCACATTCCAAATCAATTTCCATAATGAGTTGGATTATCACCATGAAATAAATCCCAAGCTCGCAAATGTCCAAGCCGACCCAACTAGTACCCACTTTTTGCAGAATCAATCCCATCCTTCAAAGGCCATCAATAACCTTTTGGTCAGAGCAAGGAAGAAGGAGATAAAGGATTGCTAGTCTGTCAGCCGCACTAAAATTCGAGGCAATCACCTCATCATTCCAACAATGCAAGGTATTATTGATCAAGTCAAATACCTTGTGGTCCGGGTTACTGCTACCGATAGGCGTGGGCACCACATAAGAACTGTCACCAGGAAGCCATGCTTCGTCCCACACTTGGATGCTCGTCCCATCCCCAACCCGCCACTTCAACCCATCAAGCAGAAGGCATTTAGCACCCCACATGTTACGCCAACTATAACTCGGATCGTATCATTGTCTAGCCTCAAGAAAATCAAAATTCTTGAAATAACGGGCCTTAAGAACATCATGTAACAAAGAGGTATTGTCATATGATAATCGCCAACATTGCTTTGCCAATAAAGCTTGATTAAACACACGTAAATAACGAAAACCCACACTAGGCGAAAAATGCAAATGGGCACTGGTTCAAAACCCCCATTTCGCACCGGTTTTGAACCGGTCCTTATTTGAGGGGTGCCAAAAACCAAAAGATTCGCACCGGTTTTAAACTGGTGCGAAAAATAGCCCCCAAAAAAAAAAAACTTTTAGCACCGGTTCTGTTTCAAAACCGGTGCCAAAAATGCCCCCAAAAAATAAATTTTTTTCCTCCTCCTTAGGTACATGTTACTCCTCCACAATGAATTTTTTTTTCCGCCCAAACTCCTCCTTCTTAGGTCACTAAAGTCACACCCTTACCAAACCAGCTGCAGCAACAACCTCGCAGAGCATAAGTAGCAGCAGATCAGATAGTGAATAACCATGCTATTAATATTTCATTTCAGCCACAATAACAAATTTTAGAGTATTCAAAGCAGAAACAAATCAATAACACTTGAGCAAGCAAAGCAAATCAATCGAAACCAATAACAAACTAAACAAGAAGACTAATTGAACTAAACAAACTAAACCAACAACAAACACAACCTCACAACCATTCAAACAATCAACACAAAGAATTCACAAAATGAATTACAATCTAAGGCCACAGAGTAATATCCCATAATTTCGCAAACTTTCTTAAATTAGATTCAATATATCTAGTTCTAATTTCACCTCCAACACAAACTTAGACCATATAATATCACAAAAATAAAACACGAATAATCAGTAGGAATTCATTAGAGTTTAACAGAGAGAGAGAGAGAAAATACCCCAAGCAACAGTACACTAGTTAGCTTGGCATTCAATGCCTATTCAAACACAACAACAAAAATCGCAAATTTCATCAAAATAAAGCAAATAATTCATGAATCCATCAGAGGTTTTATTTTCATCCAAAAACTTTTCAAACTGTGTTACCTCAACGGACAAACCGGAGCAAATCACAGTGAGAAGTTGTACGGTGAAAGTGAGTCCCTTCATCATATGGATTATCCTAGTGTAACTATTTACGGCCAAGGGACTCAACGCATTATGATATCTATAGCACACATCATGTCCGCTCAAAGAGGTTCATTGGGCACATTAATAGTACACAATCAAGGAACAATAATCCAGCAACAATAATCAAGGAACAATAATCCAGCAACAATAACCAGCAACAATAATCTAGCCCGCCAGCAATGTATGCTGGTATACAACATGTTTGCCGCGCTTTTTTTTGGGTATTAATAACAACGTATGCTGGTATACAACATGATTTCCGCGCTTCATGCTCACTTCATGTGCAACAACAACAACACAAGCTCAGCATAGGCAAAGGCAGAGACTCAACATGCACAACAACAACAACACAAGCTCAGCATAGGCAACAACAATAAAAGAGGCTGACCAAAGGAATCAACATCAACAATGGTTGACCACATGAAGCAATAATAACACAGGCTACGCATAGGAAGCAACAACAACACAGGTTGAGGGACAGCAGCACAACCTAAACCGACAACAACACTGGCTAAGCACAGGAAGCAATAACAACACAGGTTAGGCATAGGAAGCAACAACAACATAGGCTAAGCATAGGAACCAACAACAACACAGGCTAGTCACATGAAGCATTATCAACACATGGTAACCATAGGAAGAAACATTACCACACCCTGGCCATAGGCATTCACAACAACATAGGCTAACCATTAGAACCAACATCAACATAGGCTGACCATAGGAACCACAACACAGAATGAGCATATGAAACAAAAACAACACAGGCTGAGCAGAGTAACAAACAACTACATAGGGTGGGCAAAGGAATTAACAATATCACAAGCTACACATAGTAAGCAACAACCACCACACAACATCAACGAACACCAACACAAATATCATCAAAATCCATCCTGGCCAGCAACTGAAGTTACTGGCATACAGTCACAACCACAAACAAATCCTCCACTCTAAACATGCTGTTATTTATGAAAAAAAAATAGAAAAAGAAAATAAACGGAATGATAAATAAATTAGGGTTTCACAGAGACATTTACCCATCAGCTACAGTTACTGGATCTAACGCTTAAGAAGTGAACCGGGGGGGACTCAAGATTCACATCATCTTCATCATCGCATGAGATTTTTGCCCCAACTCCATGAATTCTTCTGAGGGTCAGACAAGAAACCCTACGAACAGATGGAAGGTATAATGGGAAAACATTCATGGCCGACATCGAGGGACTCAAACACAGATCTTTTAACCTTTGCTTTCTGTGACTTGTGTTTCTTTCCATATTAACTTCTTGCACCAACTCGATAAGATACACATTTAGAAAATAATACATGAAAAGAGCTGGGATGTGACATGCTTTTCTTCCTTCTTTTTTGGGTTTAGGTTAACCAAAATACAACGCATTCTGAAGTATGAACCATTACAATGATGGCCTAACAAAATGAAATAAGATAATAAATCAGTAAAACAACCTTTCACAGTTTGCATCTATCCCTACAATTCGGTCTTTATCATATACAGAACGACAGGCAAGGCACCGTCCCTCTGACTCATCCTTCTCAGCCATATCCATTATGTGATGCCAACACCACACACAAATCTGCACACAAGAACAGAAAAATTAATACATTTGCAGAGAAAGTACAAGTTCAAACTTCAAAACTTGTCAATAGAGATTATTACTATTATTAACTATTAGGTAGAGTCGGCTGAAACTAATCAGAAAAAGCATGATTTTGTTCCAGAATTGAAGGGAAATATATTAGGTAGTCACTTTTTTCGTCTATGTTGCCAGGCAGCTTCTCGGCTCATCTAACATGTATTTTCTAACAAGATTCATACAAATTCTATCCAAAAATCAACTTCACACACCCTTTCAGCTTGTCCCGAAAGACAAAAGTTAACACTTTTGTCATACTCTTCCTTGTCCTTTCCTCTCTCTAAACCAACACTTCTTATTACTTTGTTGTTTTTTCCACTATTTGCCATTTCAATTTTTGTTTACTACAAATGACAACTATTCCTAATCCCTCCGAGCTGATTTCCATCAGTGGAATCAAATTTTGTGAACGGAGGGAATAACCCATAGGATCCAAGTTCCAAGTTGAAAGCAAGAGCAATCTGAATTGTGAGAAGAGATAAACATATTTTTTGGTAATCCTTTGCTTTTTATGAATCAATTTCCCCCTAGAGCTCCCCAAAGGTCCATATACATGCATTTAAACTAAAACATGGAATATCATTATCCAGTAGAAGCATTAGACAGAACTCGAGAGACCAGCATTACAATGAAACAATGAATCATACAAAGTTGTAGCTGCAATTATCTCCCATTAGACTATAATATGTAGATTGAAATCAGTTGTTAGTCAGAGTTGGGATTTCTAAGACTTGGCTAGCGCCTCAACTTCCCCTATTTGGCAGTTTACCAATGCACACTATCCTATCATGAAACTTATCTTAAAGTAGCTTAAGAGATCAAGCGCATTCAACCTTAGGAAGTTCATTTTAAACATTTATTTTATTGGTCTGTACACAAACATATTCACACACAGTAACATAGCATCAATAAACCATCAAAAATCCCAATTCACCCAAATCAACCAAAAAAATGCCCAATTTCCACAACATTAACACTCTTTTTAAATATGCATGCATTGTCATAAAATAATTCAAAAACATCAAAATCGCAAAATTAATTTCATCGGATCATCCAAACCAGCAACAACTTCACAGAAAATTAACACAAAAATCCTTTAACCTAAGAAAATACAAAATTGACACAAAAATCCTAAAAAAGCAAAATAAAATTCACAGAAAAATCAAAATAATCACCAAAAAAAATTAAAAATAATTACTTAACCTTTAACCTTGAGATTGATATGAGTATATTGATCAGGAGCAGGCTTCTTATCTTCATTAAAAGCGTTGTTACCTCCATTGTTGTTGGTATCAATTTCTCCAGCCATATTCAACAAATTTCGAACAATGTTACATCAATTAAACCCAAAAATTCAAAGCATTTAACATTAATAATTGGACCAAAAGACCAAAATATAACGCAAAGCTAAATAACCCAGAAACCCTAACCTCGAATTTCTGATTTTTGGTTCGAAATTGATTCGAATTTGTTGTTGTTGAAGACGCACGCACATCGAATTGATTCAAAATAGACGCACTCAGAAACCCTAACCTCCAATATTGTAGATTCAAGAAATAGACAGCGGCGATGATGGTTGTCCTTGGTTCGAATTGATGTTTGATTTCGAAGGAGAGCAGCAGGTTATTCAAGGCCGATTTCTTCAGTAGATTAGGGTTTGTTTGAGGAGAGAGGAGAGAGAAGAGAGAGATAAGAAGGAAGAGGGGAAATAGAAATAAGGAAAAATTGACGGCGGCGGCGATGGTGGTTGTGCTTGGTTCTTCAATGGAGAATTTCGAGTACGCTTCAATGGAGGATAGAGAGAGGAAAGAAAGGAGGAAAGATCGAAGAAATGAAAGAGAAAGAAAGAGTATATATACAGACCAAGTTTTTTTTTTTATTTAACAAAAGCTTTCGCATCGGTTTGAACTGAACCGGTGCGATTAACTCATTTTTCGCACCGATTTAATTTTTTGCATCAATTTGGTTAGAACCGGTGCGAAAACTCTTTCTCTCCATCTCGCCTATTTTTTCGCACCGATTTTTAAAAATCGGTGCGCATTTGGCGGTGCTCATTTAAGATTTTCTACTAGTGCCAAACCCCCTTTTGATTTCGGAAGACAAAGATCCTCCCACTTATGCCAATGCATCTTTCTTTCCGAACCATTCGAACCCCACCAAAACTTGGTCAACAAAGAGTGAATTTCATCAATCAAACCGTCGAGAATTTTGAAAATACTCATCATATAGGTAGGGATGGCTTGAGCCACCGCCTTAATGAGGATCTCCTTACCCAGTCTAGAAAGGAGAAGGCCTGAAATCATACCACTGCAGCCGGTGTCCCTTCAGCAACCTTGTTCCATTAATAAGCCTTTCACGAAAGTAAGAGTAATCTAGACGGCAACCTGTATCCATTCGCCCTTAAGAAAAAGCCAATTGCAGAAGCTCTGAAGCTTATTAATGGCAAATTGCAGTGGACATTGACTCAAGACCATCAAATTACTTAAATTGATAAGTGTTGTCTTGGCCATTAAGCTATTAAGGGGTGAAGCCATTGTGCTTGCATCCATTAAAGCAACTCGATAAAACCTAATTTTAGGAACACCCAATTTTTTTTTACAACAAATCAACAATTGAAAGAGGAATTAATCGAAAACTAGCAAAATTGCATAAATTTAAGTAATTCAACCTAAATTAGAAGCAAGAACAAGGGAATTGATGGTTGTAAGGAAGGAAAGGAAGGATAATTGGGAATTTGTAGCTTATAAGTGTGACCTGGACATTAGGGAGGGAAAATTAGGAGAAAAAAAGGAAGGGAAAGGCTTAACTAAAATGTCACGTGAGGAGTACATGGGAGTTCAACACCGGGAAACCTTGGTCAACGGTGACATTACGACCTAGGGTAGTCTGTTACAACATTTACCCTTTTAATTATTAGGTAGTTTCTCGCAAAAAAAGTGTTATAATAGGTAGTTTCTTACAAAAAGTCCTAAAAAAGAAAACCCCCTAAAGCTTGGATTATTGAGGAGTAATCCAAAGGTTCAGTGGGATTATTAAATTTAAATGAGCTAAAGGTTGAATTATTTAAATCAAATTTTCCTTAATATAATAGAATTAGTTTTATATCTTATCCTATATCCTCATTATGTTAGGTTAGAGTCATTAACACACTTGTACCCAATCCACACTAAAATTATTTTATTATATTTCTCCATTTGTTTATTTGTTTATTTTTTATAACTAGTGTAATTTGTTTCATAATGTTCTTAACATTTATTGTTTATACAAAAATTAAGAAAATTTAGAGATAGTGTATAGAAAACTGGTGGTATAAGAAAAAAATTAAATAAATTAAAAGTAATATAAAAGGTGGAAAATGTAAGAAAAAGGTTAACTTGGTAAAAAAAAAAATGAGTTTCTGCAATTATAATAGGGTGGGAAGAGTAAGGTTGTAAAATGAAATACGGTGAAAATATTACGAACATTATACAACATATGCGAAAATAGAAAGTGCTAAGATTGTTATAAAAATGAGGTAGTTGTTAAAAAAAAAAGAAAAGAAAAAAGAAAAAAGGGAGAATATTAGAGAGAGAGATGTAGATAGTAATTTCTTGTTGTACTCTCATTTCATTAGACCATGCCATATATATACATGATGAGAATAATGTAACCTTCATGTACAATTAAGATTCCATTTATGTGGGGGTTACAATGGAGGTAATGGCATATGGGGTTACAAGGAAGTTACAATGGGTGGCATAATATTAAGAGAGTTACAAGCCATAATGAACATCCACAATAATTATATTTTGTAACTCTCCCCCTTGGATAGCCATTATCTAAAATAGATTTAATGTGCATATATGTTGTCTCATTAAAAACCTTTCCAGGGAAAAACCTTGTGGGAAAAAACCATGGATAAGGGAAAAAGAGTGTAGCGCGCAGTTACTCTCCCTCATTATTATATCACTAGAGATCTTTGAGATGAAACAATCCAATTCAATGAACTAGCTTTTTAAATGTTGCAGTCGGAAGAGCCTTAGTAAATAAGTCTGCTAAGTTCTCACATGAACGAATCTGCATAACATTCATATCTCCATTCTTCTGAAGATCATGATTGAAGAAAAATTTGGGTGAGATGTGCTTTATTCTATCGCCTTTGATGTATCCTTCCTTAAGTTGAGCAATACAAGCTGCATTATCATCATATAGAGTTGTCGGTGCTTCTTTCCCGAATGATAAACCACAAACTTCTTTTAAATGTTGAATTACCGACCTTAACCATACACATTCACGACTAGCCTCGTGAATTGCTAAAATCTCATAATGATTTGAAGAAGTAGCTGCAATGGTGTGTTTCATAGAACGCCCAAGAAATGGCAGTACTACCATATGTGAACACATATCCAGTTTGTGATCGAGCATTATGTGGATCAGATAAATAACCTACATCAGCAAAACCAATCAAATTTTCTTTGGACAATTTAGGGAAAAATAAACCCATATCCTTCGTACCTTGAAGGTAACAAAGTATATGTTTAATCTTCCAATGCCTTCGGGTTGGACATGAACTAAACCTTGCTAATAAATTAACTGAAAATAATATGTCGGGTCGTGTATGACTTGCAAGGTACATTAGTGCTTCAATTACACTTAGGTATGGCGCTTCAGGACCAAGAATTTCTTCATCGTTTTCCCGAGGTCGGAAAGGATCCTTCTCTACATCAAGTGATCTTACAACCATAGGGCTGCTAAGTGGATGTGTTGTATCCATAGAAAATCATTTAAGGGCTTTTCCTATGCATGTTGATTGATGCATAAGGATTCCATTCTCTAGGTTCTCTATTTTTAACCCCAAGAAAAACTTTGTCTTTCCAAGATCTTTCATTTCAAATTCTTTCTTTATACAATTGGTAGTCACCGAAATTTCTTCAGGAGTTCCAATGATATTCAAATCATCAACATACACTGCAATTATAACAAATTCTGACCCAAATTTCTTTATAAAAATACATGGGCCGATGGGATCATTCTTATAACATTATTTTAAAAAATACTCATTTAGATGATTATACCACATACGCCCAGATTGCTTCAATCCATATAGAGATTTGTTCGATAAAAAATAGAAATGTTCTCGAGAACTAGATTTTGCTGCTTCTGGCAGCTTGAATCCTTCTAGAAGTTTCATGTAAGTGTCATTATCTAGTGAGCCATATAAATAAGTTGTGACTACATCCATCAAACGTAAGTCAAGTCCTTCTCTTATTGCCAGATTAATCAAAAATCTAAAAAGTAGTTGCATCCACCACAGGAGAGTATGTCTCCTCATAATCAATACCTGGTCTTTGTGAGAATCCTTGTACAACTAATCGTGCCATATATCTTACAAATTCACCATTTTCATTTATCTTTCGCACAAAGACCTATTTATATCCCACTGGCTTTACACCTTTAGGTGTACGGACTACAGGTTCGAATACCTCTATTTTTCCAAGAGATTTTAATTTTTCTTCAATTGCTTCTTTCCATTTTGGCCAATCATTTCTTTGTCTACATTCTTCAATGGATTTTGGTTCATGATCCTCATTATTATCCATAACATCTAATGCCACATTGCATGCAAAAATATCATCAACGTCGATTTGATTTCGTTTCCATGTAATTCCAGACATGATATAACTTGTTGAAATTTCTTCATTATCAGGTACCTGAATTTCTTGAATCATGTCTAAAGTCTCTTCTGGAGTTCCATCGCAAATTGTTTCCTCAATTTGACCATCATCAATCATTGCTCCTTTTCTTTTCCGAGGATTCTTATCTTTGGAACCTATTGGTCTTCCACGTTTCTGACGTGGTTAAGACTCATTTGCAAATTTATTTTGGCCTTTCGGGATATCTATTTTAAACGGTGCATTTACTGATGGAATATGTGACTTAGTCACTCTTTTTGGGTTAGCAAACAAGTCTGGCAATTTATTTGCTAAACTTTGTAAATGAATTTTCTTTTGAACTTCCAGTTCACATTGTTTAGTTTGAGGATCAAGATAAGAAATGATAATTCATTCCATTTAATTTCCTTTTCTAGCTCTCTATTTTCTCCCCCTAATGTTGGGAAAAGTGACTCGTTAAAATGCAATATGCAAAATGAGCCGTAAATAAATCCCCTGTTGTAGGCTCAAGATATTTAATTATTGATGGGGATTCAAATCCAACATATATTCCCAACCTCCTTTGAGGACCCATCTTACAGCGTTGTGGTGGAGCTACTGGGACATAAACCGCACATCTAAAAATTCTTAGATGAGAAATATTTAGTTCGTGACCATAAATCAATTGTTAAGGAGAGAACTTGTGATAACTTGTTGGCCTGATGCAAATTAGCGCTGCTGCATGTAATATAGCATGTCCCCATGCAGAAATTGGGAGAGTGGATTTCATAAGCAATGATCTAGAAATTAACTGAAGACGTTTAATTAATGACTTTTCCAAACCGTTTTGTGTATGAACATGTGCTACATGATGTTCAACATTTATCCCAATGGACATGCAATAATCATTGAAAGTTTGAGACGTAAATTCACCAGCATTATCATGACAAATAGTCTTAATAGGAATATCTGGAAAATGTGCCCGTAATTTAATCAATTGGGCAAGTAATCTTGCAAACGCCAAGTTGCGAGTTGATAACAAGGATACATGTGACCACCTAGTCGATGCATGCATCGATTAAAATCATAAAATATCTAAATGGTCCACATGGGGGATATATGGGCCCACAAATATCTCCTTGTATACGTTCGAGAAACTAATTGATTTAAAATTAATTTTATCTGGTGATGGAAGAACTATCAACTTGCCTTCTAAGCAAGCAACACATGAAAAATTATTATGAAGAATCTGTTGGCTCTTCAAAGAATGTCCACATGAATTCTTAATTATTTTTAATTTCGCATCATTATTGAACTGGGATGGCCTAACCGGTCATGTCAAACAACAAAATTATCAGTAAACTCCTGGTTTACTATAACATGAGTTTCAATAGCATTGATTTTTGTGTAGTACAAACCAGTGGAGAATGTAAGGAGTTTCTCCAAAACATGTTTAGTTATATTCGTGATTTGAAGGAATTCATTATTTTCTTCATTGATTGTCTTAATATGATAACAATTGTTGCGAATATCCTTAAAACTTAATAAACTTCTTTAAGACAATGGGGAGTATAATGCATCAATTATTTTAATATCAGTTCCCCAAGGCAATTTTATATATGTCGGCTCTTCTGAAGCCTTCAATGATATTTGTACTACCCGATATAGTACTCACATTAATCCTTTTCATCATCAAATGAGATAAATATTGTTTTATTTTTAAGTATAGTATGAGTAGTTGCACTGTTACCAAGACATAATTCTTCAACTTGAGTAGTATCTAGGGGTGGGACTTCGGTCTGGCAGTTCGGTTTGACCTCAGTTTGAAACGGTTTCGATTTTAAATGGTTCGGGTTAAAACGGTTTCATTTAGACGGCAGGTCGGTTCAGTTCGGTTTTGATTAGTCACAGGTTGGTTCGGTTTCGGTTTATTTTTGTACGATTTAAATTCGGTTCGGTCATAAACGGTTCGGTTTATAAACAATTCGGGTCATAATCAGATCGGTTAGAAACGGGTCGCTTCAGGGGTGGATTTACTCGGGTCAATGCCGGTTCGGTTTTTAAACGGTTCGGTTAATAATCGGGTCGGTTTGAAACAGGTCGGTTCAGGGGCGGGTTTACCCGGGTCAATGCCCGTTCGGTTTATAAACGGTTCGGGTCATGATCTGACCGGTTTGAAACGGATCGGTTCAGGGGCGGTTTTACCGGGTCAACGTCGGTCCGGGTTCATATCGGTTCGGGTCATGAACGGATTATTTTGAAATGGGTCGGTTCAGGGGCGGGTTTACTCGGGTTAATGCTAGTTCGATTCATATCGGTTCGGTTTATACTCGGTTTGGTGCTAAAATCGTTTGGGTTAGTTTGGTAATCGGTTAAATTGGATCGGGTTGAAATCGAGTTCTAAAAAGTGGTTTTGACTAGTTAGCGCGTTTTGTTTTATATCAAGTTGGGACTAGTATTTCCATTTCATTAGCGGATCGGCATAGGTTGGTGAAAAAAATAATGGATCGAGTAGAAATTGGGTTTTAAAAGATTTTTGACCGGTTAGCTATTTTCGTTTTATATAAAGTTGGGACTTCGTCACTTTATTTTCAGACATCGGATTATATACAATTACACAAATCTTCATTTATTCAATTATTCTATATCATGTTAATATGTTATGTTTCAAGTTTGGTTATACTCTTGTTGTTGTTTATTCGATATTATCATATTAGTCTATTACAGATTTATAATGTATTATTGTTTCATTATTAAATATATATTATTAGGTTATCAGCTTCTTGTTGGATTGTTTTAGATATCGTGTCATGACCATGTTTTGATGAGTTGCTACTTTGAATACGATAAATCGATTCAGATATCAGATTATATAGAATTACAGAAATTCTCATTCATTCTATATCATGTTAATGTGTTATGTTTCAAATTTGGTTATAGTCTTGTTGTTGTTTATTAAATATTAGTTTATTACAAATTTATAAGGTATTAATGTATTATTGTTTCATTATCAAATATTATCAGGCTATCAGCTTCTTGTTTTAATTGTTTTAAAGATCGCGTCATAACCATGATTTGATGAATTGGTACTTTGAATACGATAAATCGATAATTGATATTGTAATAAACTAATAATTTAATGTTACGGAACTATATTTGGATGTTTAATTAAAATCACGATTATTCAATTTCCCATTAGTCTAATAAAGTAATAATTGACAATTGTTTGTAACTATTCCATAATTTTTGTGTTAAAGTTATATTGCTGAATTACTTTGTTGTCTTACCCTCTCTAATCACCATTTAAGATTACGTGCCTACAAGGCTGCAACATATATATGTTGCAACTTGCAAGTTAAAGAAAACGGGTGGGGAAGTAGAAGTATTCAATTAGATCGATCATCAACTGTTTTAAGTTTTAATAATCAGATACATTTATCGATTATCTATACATACCAATGATAGTATGATACCAATCGTACCATACATTAATATTTATTACATATACTGATATACATATAACTAATATACATTAAATATGTCATATTGAATCAATTCCAATTTCCAAACATTTGTGTTTCTTACAATTTATAAGTTACATAAAGTTAAGAGTACAGTAGTGTTTTTATTAGTACGTAGCTATGAATAAAAAAAAAACATACTATCCAAATCCATTATCCCATGATCCGTGTCACCGTCTTATATTAAATATCAGCCATTGATTTGCATGTCATCTAACGGCCTATCATCGCACACATTCCAATTCATGATCCGTGTGTTTTCTTTTCCACCAATCAGATCACTCTTACCATCGTCTCTTTAGTACTCTTTTTGATTTCTCTCTCGTTTTCTTAATCCTCTTCTGTAATATTATCAATTTTTTGAAGCCATGGCTGCTAATATGCTCACTGCTCTCTCGTTTTCTCTCTCATCTCCTCTTCCTTCTTCCTTTCTTCTTCTTCCTTCTTCTCCCTTCTTCCGTCTATGTTCTCCTTTCTTCCATCTCGTTTCTCCGTCTCCGTCCACCGGCACCACGCACGACGGTTTTTATGGTCAAATTCGACCACGAAACTCTAGATCTAGTTGTTTCATGATCGAATTTGGCCTTTTAAAACCAAATTCGAGGCCAAATTCAGGATTAATATATAAGGTGTTTTCGTTTTTCCTTTTTTTATTTTCTGTTTTTCTTTTTAATTTTTTTTCAAGTTGTGGGCAACGGAGGGGGCCGAGTTAGGGTGGGTGCGGCGGCGGTTAGACTGGGTTCGAGTGGGTGGGGAGGGAGGATTTTTCGAGGGAGGGAGGGAGTTTTATGGTGGGTGAGCAATTAGAGTGAGTTGGGGGGTTTCGAGGATGTTGGGTTTCGTGGGGGTGGGTGGGTGGGGTGGGGTTACGGTGGGTTTGTTTTTTTTTCGATTTTTTTGTATGGGGTGGGGTGTGTTACGGTGACGGTGGTGGGTGTGGTTGGGGTTGGGTCTGTTTTTTTTTTTTTTTTTTTTTTTTTTTTTTTTTTACAGTGACGGTGGTGGGTGGGGTGGGGTACGTTACGGTGATGGTGGTAGGTGGGGTGGGGTATGGGTCTGGGTTTTTATTATTTACGGTGACGGTGGTGGATGGGGTGGGGTAAGGTTTGGGTCTGGGTTTTTTTATTTACGGTGGGTGGTGGGGTGGGGTGGGGTGGGTTACGGTAATTATGGTGGGTGCGGGGGTGGTGTTAGGGTGGGTCTGGGTTGACGTTGGTGGGGTGGGGGTGGGTTACGGTAACGGTGGTGGGTGGGGGTAGTGTTAGGGTGGGTCTGGGGTGACGGCGGGGGTGGTGTTAGGGTGGGTTACGGTGGTGGGTGGGTGGAGGGTGGTTGGATTGGGTGGGTGGCCAAATTTTTTCATTTTTTTATTTAATTTATAACTCCTAATTTAGTTATACAAGAATATAATTTTAATTTTATAATAGCAAAAAAAATTACAAATTTAAATCAATAATTATATGTAAAAAAAATTGTACTGTTAAATTACATTAAACATCAAATATATTTCGTGGAATTCTAACAAATTGTTAAAGGCTGTAAATAGTTCAATTTGAATGGAACGGGTTGTAAACGGTTCGGTTTAAATAGTTTGTTATCGGATCGGTTTAAACGGGTTGCGGTTTGAAAATAGTTCGGTTTAAACGGTTTAATGGGTTATAACAGTTCAGTTTAAACGGTTAGCGGGTTGTAAATGGTTCGATTTAAACGGTTTTTTCCTACGGTTTAAACGGTTTCGGTTTATAAACGGTTTGGTTTAAACAGTTAGCGGGTTAACATTAATCGGTTCAAACGGTTTTGGTTTATAAACGGTTTGGTTTGTTATTGGTTTACGGTTCGTAACGGGTTAACATTAATTGGTTCGGTTCGGTTTCGGTTTGACATTATACGGTTCAGTTCGGTTTTCGGTTTAAAATTAGCGGGTTATAAACGGTTCGGTCCGTGATGGTTCGGTTCGGTAACGGACGGTTTCACGGTTCGGTTTGAAAAGTCCCACCCCTAGTAGTATCCATATTCTTCATGAAATAAAATACATGTCAAAATATTAAGCATAAAATTAATGATGATAAATAAATCAATAAAAACACCCAAATAGTTCATAAATTCATAAAGCATATAAAGTCTTTATTACAACCATTAAAATTAACATAAGTAAATCACTAGAATAAGTCTAATACTTAAAGATGGCACAAATTAATATAAATTTAATTATTCCCTTATGGGAAAGTGAATAAATCAGCAACTTCTAAATGAGTTGCATTGCCAAAATCAAAATTATTCCCTTCCGGGGAAGTGAAGAAATCTTCAACTTCTAAATGAGTTGCATTGCCAAAATTAAAATCACCTTCACCATCTTCAAGAACAAGGTTTGCCTCAACTTTCTTTCCTTTCTTCAATGATTCTTGGTAAAGTTCAACAAGATGCTTTGGAGTTCTACACACCCGAGACCAATGACCTTATACTCCAAAACGATAACATATATTGGTCTCACTTTTCTCTTTCTCAACTTTATCATTCCTACGTTCCAAATTCTGGTGGGAATGTGAGTTTGTGAAATGACCTCCACGACCTCTACCATACCCACTAAATCCACGTCCATGACCGCGCCATTGGCCACGACCACGACCGCGACCTCTACCTCGATCACTATTGCCGGAATGGTCTCTGTTTTTAGTTTCTTTCCCGTTATGGGTTGTCACATTCGTTTCAGGGAATGAGTAGAGCTAGGATGTGATTCATGATTTTTCATTAACAGCTCGTTATTTTGCTCAGCCACAAGTAGACAAGATATTAATTCAAAATATTTTTGAAAACCTTTTTCTCTATATTGTGTTTGCAGGACAATATTATTTGCATGGAAAGTGGAGTATGTCTTTTCAAGCATTTTCTGCATCAGTAATATTTTCTCCACATAATTTCAATTGAGAAGTTATTTTGAACATAGTTGAGTTATATTCAATAACATATTTAAAATCTTGCAATCTCAAATTCAACCAATCATAACGAGCTCTAGGAAGTATTACATCTGAACTTTATGCATCAATATCTCAACTATTATCAAGATATATTGATATGTCGTAACAAAGTATGCCAAACCGTAATACACGAAACAAAAGAACCATGGTAATAAATTACACTTAACATTTCCTCAAAGAAAAAAACACTTAACAAAAAATTAACCTTAAGATAACGTGTTATAAAAATAAAGAAAAAGGGAGAATATTAGACAGAGATGTAGATAGTAATTTCTTGTTTTATTCTCATTTCATTAGACCATGTCTTATATATACATGATAAGAATAATATAACATTCATGGATAATTAACATTCCATCTATGTGGGAGTTACAATGGAGGCATGGGCGGATCTAGCGTGGGTTCATTGAACCCGCTGAATTTTTGAAAAAAATTAAAAGGTTCTTTAAAAAATAAAAATAAATAAAAATAAATAAAAAACCGGGAAACAGATAAAATGATTTTTTGTTTAATATGTGTTAAACATCAATTCAAGTTTAGTGGTAATTTTTACCTTGCATCCTTATAACACAATGAGCAAGAGGTTAAGAGTTTGATTCTTGAACCTCATTTTTTTTTTTAAAATATCAATTTCAGTTTCTCAACACATAATAAACGTTGCGTTTGCCTTCCCCGTCTAGATAATCATTGAATATTAATAGATTGTATTAGCTTGATGAAGGCATCCTCTTTGCATATTATTTTTTTTCTTTTGAAACCATCCTCTTTGCATATTTTAATTAATTAGCCTTCCTATTTGAGTTGGAGGTAGAAGATTAGTATTAAGGTTAAGTTTGCTTCAAGGGACCCAATAAGTACGATAATATGGTCTAATGTTACAACTTACTAAGTATAATATTGTTCAGATTCAGATGATTGCATTTGTGAATTGTGTTAAAATATAGAATAGTAGTACTCTGTAATTTATACACATGAACGTGTTATTCCTCATAGGAATGTACTTGTACTAATTTTGTGTGACAATATCATTAGGACATAACATTGATATTCCTAAATTTAATATATACAAAGTATGTATTATTATATAACCATAAAAAAATCTATCAAATGTTAGATATCTCCTTGATATATCTATATATATATTATTGGAATATACAAAACCCAAATAAAAAAGATCTAAAATCAATCAATGAATATAAGCGTGACCCAATCGGATCATGAACTATTTCCTAATCACCCAAACACGATTCAAACTAAAGTGATTCAACATAGTCCCAATTCAACCCAACTCTTTTGGCAACTCAAAA
This sequence comes from Chenopodium quinoa, assembly GCF_001683475.1. NCBI lineage: Eukaryota > Viridiplantae > Streptophyta > Magnoliopsida > Caryophyllales > Amaranthaceae > Chenopodium > Chenopodium quinoa. Next base: position 360,655 of record NW_018744996.1, on the reverse strand, counting down.
TTGTGTCCTCGTTGTTGAATTTTTTTTTTTTTCATTTTTCTATGTGTAATCGATTTGTAATCCACAATTTGAACTTATGTATTAAATATTTTATTAATATATTTTCATTTCTTCGTTAATAACGATTCCGAATCCACACATCGAAATTCCTGGAGACGCCACTGAATTGAGGTAATGACATATGAGGTTACAAGGAGGTTACAATTGGTGGCATATTGAGGGAGTTACAAGCCATAATGAACATCAACAATAATTATATTTTGTAACAGTAGTATAAGTGTGTAACTTTTCACATTCGTCTATGATTTCATGTCCTTATTATTACATCATTTCTTGTATTTCGTAAAGAGTTTCCTCCTATTGTCTTGGCCTACCCCATCTTTGTTTCACCTTTGGTTTTGACTCCTTTATATCCATTAATTATATCATTTTCTTATTGTATTAGGTTACAACAATTACACACTTACACCCAAAACCACGTTATTCTTCATATATTTACTTCTTTTCTTCTTTTTTTATTTTATTTTTTTTTATTATTTTGTATTTCACATGGTTCACCCTTTGGCTTAATCTGAATTTAGGGTTCAGTTATGGGTGGTTAGATTCCAATCCCCTCCCAATAATTGTTGCGAGGGATTGAACACGCAATCCTCCTTATCAAGTGAAGCCCCAATCACCACTGCAATAATAGTCAATTGGTATATTTACATCTTTTATGCTTGTATTTTCTTTTCCCATTCATTCACCCATGATTTCATGTCTTTTTACCCTACTTGCTTTGATATAATATTTCTTATTTCATTTATCTCATCTTACCGTCATTTATTTCTTATTTCATTTCCCTCTTGGACTTTGACTCCTTTAATTAATAAATTTTATGTTTTTCTTTCACAATTTTCTATTCTCCAAAAAGGGTGTCATTAATATTAATAGCAACTACGCCGTGATCACCACCACAGACACCATTAAATCATTCAAATGGCGCATTCCACTGTCTTTGGATGGCATTATTGTTATTGTTTTTGGGTAGGCAGCTAAGGTGGTACTGTGAGTTTAATTGTGAGAGGAGGGAGATAAAGGAGATAATTATGGGATGAGAGGGGAAAAAACGTCAAAAATGAAGCGGTACCTAGCAATTCTTGGTGATGTTTAGCAATTAATTCCAATAAAAAAAATTAAAAATAGAAACATGAGTGATCCCTCCTCCCTCTTTTCCGTAGTTTTATTTTTGAATGAAAGGGAACTTGATATGGGCAGGTGTTCCCTAAAATTAGCATTACAGGCAGCAAGCAAATCCACATAACAATAATCTTAGCAAAAACTTAGAGATCAACTAATTCAACTTTAATAAACTTCCACTAGTTCATTCCTCTCCTGCAAGGTGATCAACTACCGCCTTGGTTGGTTCAAACTAAATCTTCCCCAGGCTCTCCCTTAGCAGGCAGCACCCCTGCACATCGTACTCAGGTATTTCCAAGGATGAGCAGTGGTGGAACAAATAACTTTTCTACAGCTTTGTTGTAATGATCACATTATTCCATCCATAATTCCTGCACCATCTCACGACAGCTCGAAAATTTTGCAGCTCACAGTGATGTAGGGAGCTGAGTTGATTTCGGAATCAGCACTTAGCAGTCCACCTTCCCATGCTATCTAGACAGATCTTAGCGAAGAAAGCATCTACATTTAACTTGAGTTCCCCTTGATATTTGATGTCACAATAAATTGATAAAACATTAAGAACGGATGGCCGGAGCACTACATGAAAATTTGGAATATTCTAATAAGTATTTCTCATGAAAATTTGCATAGCATGTCTATATATTCCCCTTGTATTTCAATTTTGTTTTTAATGTTTGTTTTCTCCACCTCCCCGAGTGTTGTCCATGCCTGACTTGTGACCTTTCTAAACAAAAAACCTTTTATCAGTTTCAAGACTTTCTTCTTATTTCACTTCAAAAATATTCATCAATCTCCAATTTTATGTTCTTTATATGTTTCAAATTTTCATTTTTCATTCATCATCTCTTCTCATAGACAAACAAGACAACAATAAAGCCATACTGCCATAGCGTATTCCCAAAGAGGAGTCAGTTGCATGAACCGAGAGTCTATCTCATTTTGGTCATCCACAAAGGTCCTCCCCCTCCATTTGCTTCTATCTAATGTTACGTCACATAGCAAGCCCACTTTCTTTATGTCTTTTACATACGCAAACAACCCAAATACAAAAGGCAGAAACAAATTGCCTAAGTTCTAATTTTCAATGCACAACAATGCAATAAATAATGCCATGTCTCACATCTCTAATGTGATTTTCTATCACTCTTTAATTTTAAGGAAAAACCTTTCATTTCTCTAAGATCAAAGATTACTCAAGAGGGGATCACTTATATAGGTACACTTTCACCAGGATTTTACTTATTTCATTAGGATCGGAGTTATTAACCCTTGTCTTATTTAATTTATAAACCCTTATCTGATCTTATTGTTAGGCATTACTAGCCCTTATCTTGTTTGAACTTATTAGCTTTTATCTTATCTTATTTTAACTTATCTAAAATAAGTGAGGAGAACAAAGCTAAGAGATTATTATATCAGGAAAAAATAGGAGATCAATACTAAAAGAACCAAAATTCCTCATGTACTTTTACTAAAGTTTTCATATTTATCGTCCACGCTAGCAGCTAAACTGACTCGGTCAGAAATAAATCGCATAAGTTAGCACTTGGCAGTTTTATAACAATTGAATCGTAATTAGCGATTCTATGCTGACCATCCTACTGACTCTAAATTTTTCCTAGTTTTCATAGGGATTCACCAAGAATAAATTCATTAATTCAGTTGTCAGTTGTTGCTGAGCTGGTAAAAAAAAAATTGATATTATTTGTTAAATCAACATAATTGAGGATATTGTCATTCTTTTAGCATTATCTAAGAAAATCTTTCTATAATTTGAGAAAAAAACTAAATCTTGATAAGCTTTTTTTCGATAAGAATTCTCAATAAATTCATCTGTCTTATTTGAAAACGAGGGGGTAATTATTCAATGATATTGGAATATTTACAATTTGGATGTGTTCATATTCAAGCATAAGGTCATGAATAAATTGTATGGCTTCAAAAATAATACGGAGTAAGTTTTTTAGTAAATTAAAATTCAGTGGCCTCTAAATTAGTAAACAGAATTTGAGCCGCCGTAGTCTTTTCTTTAAGCAGAAATAAGCTTTATCTAAATAAAGTAAATAAAAATAGGATGGTGACGACTGATGAACTTCATTATTCATCAGCAGTAAACCTTTCACTATCAATAATAGAAGATGTAACCCTAATGATCATATTCATCATCAATCATGAACATTATTAAAAGTAGAATTTTTTGAAAATAAAAACTATTAAAATCCTATATAGGTAAAGAATGAAAGTACAAATGCGAACCCATTTTTAGTGGTTTCAAATTGTGAGAATAAATACAAATTAAAATTCTAGACTTGAAGAATAAAACCCACCGGCTATACTTTGAGTCATGATTCTAATATTCTTATTCTCTAAGAATTTTGGGGAAAATAAAAAAAATTAAAAAAATAAAAACTTTATACTGCTCTTCCCCACTTTCTTTTTACAACAAGGAATATCATTCCGTGGTCATTTCTCACTTTTAATTTCTAATGGAAATCCAAGGGCCACTCTTGTGTGGTCAACAAGGAGCAATTATCAAGCATCTTAACACATGTTTGTGTTCAACTTCAGCTTGATTTGTACTATCAAAACATCACATAGACCATGCTGCTTCTCTTCCAAAGAGCATCTATGACACCACCTTAAGGGAAAAGCCCATCTCGTGCACGAGTGCGGTGGCTCTCCCTCCACCACTTAGTTTATGACGTGACTCACATGAGTTTAATTTCTAGGTACCTAAGGTAAGGTGGTCGAGCATATAGATATTGACACAAATTTTCAAGTGCTATCATAAGATTATTTTGAACCATATAATAGAAACAATAGTTGTATTCTAATGGAAAGTAAATTAATGTTCATTTCACCTAGTTATAATAGGGTATGGAAAGTAACACAACTTCAACAATGTTAAATTAGCCACATAGTATGAGATAGACCAGCCTAAGTAGGCCCCTTCCCATTTGATTTAGCTTTGGGTATGAGGGGGGAGGTTGGGTTTGAGCATCAAAAAACGACCCCACCCCATTTGTTTTTCCATCAGTAGATGCCTTAATATCGCATAAGGGGCCTTAAAAGGAAATGCAAGTACAGAAATCGAACAATACCTTATATAAGTTTCCCTCTTTCACCAATGTGGAGAATCATACGCCTTTGGGAGAAGATAGCCACAGTAAATCTGAACAGTGGAAAAGTCGAGTACTCTAATGTACAACAATGAGCATTCTTATTCCTAGCCTGCACACGAAGCAAACAAAGTGAGCAAAGATAAGATGAAAAAGGTTTTCTGGGACATCAAGGAATAGTTAATACTCTTGCATTTATAAATTTTTATTAAATATAAAACTTGTTTGTCAAGCAGAAATGAAGCATCTTTCCCAGGTGTTATTGGCCCATATAGCATAATTAGCCAAGTTCCTAGTCTTCCTACAGTCATAGAGATGCCTAAGTGCCTAAGACAAACTTGGAAGCAAATAAAACAGACAATTTCATTTCATAGAGAATCAATAAGGTATTTTACAATACTATTTGATTATCGACTTATCATTAGCTTTTAACTATGATTGAGTACACCAAAAAAGTATCAACCAAATAAAAAGGGTAAAATAGGGGAATAGTGTGCTTTTTACCATGCCTTGCAATTTTCAAATTTCAAGTTAATTGCGTAAGGGTAAAACTGTCGGTTTGTATAACATTGACTGAATAACATCAAGGCATTTAGAGTATTTTTTTAACAATGTGTCATAACCAGAAGTCATTCAATATCTAGTCTAGAGTAAAAGGATTGCTTGGGTTTACTATCATCCAGTGAGCTACATACAGAGAAAATTACAACGAAACACACTAGCGCGAGAAACAGGAGACAAACATATAACGGAAAGAGAGCAATAAAATGCATCCAAGTATTAGGAAAAGAACTAAGAATTTATACACAGAATTGAGAAAATGGTGTAATCACTACTTTTGATCTAAACATCTTAATGTTTGCCTTAAAGATAAAAATATATTTGGGAGCACTCTTACAGAAGACACAAAAAAAGTCACTCCGTATCAAACTGTACAAAGTATTGCTTCCGTATATATATGTCATGGGTCATGGTTCATAAGGCATGACTTTACTACAACCATATAGGCATTCTCTTCACTTCTTAAAGACTCCAACTTCTGAAAATCCTCTTTATTTGAACAATGATACGAAGAACCAACAAGATTGCAGATCAATCAAAATCCGATACACCATGGCTCTAAAGGAACCCATATTACACATAATGATTTTAAGAACATGATTTACAAGTTTTAAATCACCTAATGAATGATAATTCCCTAATCAAATTGTTGATAAACAGAATCACAATGGTAGAAAGTATCATGGTGACGCTTATTCCATTTCCACATGCCAAGTAACTAGTGAACAAAGTCACTTTAAAACTTCTTTTTGCAAAAGGCCTATTGATTCCCAATCTATATCCTGACAAATCAGAATCAAATTATCCTCCACAAAAAAAGGCAAACTGAGTCTGGAGTTGCTATGATGCTATATATTAATGTTCGCTAGTTTAAATTCCCCAATTTCCGTGCAAAGATTAAAGAAAAGCTCCCCATTTTTAGCTTCTTTCATGCAAAAAATTGCTTGTAAAATACTGATTAGGCAGTATGACATTTTCTTTTTTTTTTTTGTGGATTTTGATATATTGGGTTGATTTGGAATCAATAGCAGAAAAAACGAATGTGTTCTTGAAGTCTTATGTTGTAGATATAATTAAAGCACTAGCATTTCTTTTATTATCATTATCATCATTGATTAGTCACCAGTCTTAGTACTGCTAACAATTGATGGATTGTCAACTTGTCATTATTATTACAGAAAAGACTTGTATACGATAATATCTCATGAAATAAATTCAGGAAGAGCATCAAGAATAACTTGCAATGAATTATTAAGAATCTTTATACCTCGCCAATTGATGGTATTCCAAAGGGGTCTGTAAGAGTTTGTTTCTCAGTGTGTCTATGTGCAAAAGACCTGATGAGGAAAAACTATTCATCATATGAAACATCATTTTTGTATGATTTGTACGAATTTCTAGAAGGGCACAATAAATATAAGAGCAAAATACACAAGAGCGCAGTATATGTATATACTTCGTATCTACACAGGTTTTACTGCAGCAGACATATCTACACAGGTTTTACAGCAGCAGACATGGTTTTACACAAGCATATGTTGTTTCCAAAAGGTACATGACACGACTTGAAGAGGATCATGATTGATGCCCAAACTCGATTAATTGACATGGAAACATATACATATATATTAAATACATGTATAGATGCATGCTTTGAAATATAAAACAAGGAAAACAGAGTATTATATGTGTATTTGGAGGGAATCACAGAACAAGTCATAAGTAAGGTAAATGGTCCTACACAGATGAAAGACACATCTTTGAGAAAAGAAGCAAGTACAATACTCAGCAATTCTACCAGGTCTTAATCTATAAAACAATCAGTGTGGGACTAGTTGCTCAAGCCAAATGGCAGTGAGACAGATTTGGGTCCATCGATGTATTTACAATAAGTGGGTTGAATAAGTTCCATATTTACCGAAGGAGATATAATAGTATGTATTCCATATTCCATGCTTTTCCCTCAAACAATGTTCCAAATTAAGCATCTTCCTTCATTTTTTCTTGTCAATATCATATACTAAAGTTTTATGATGTTCCAGTCAACAGAATCTTCCCCCAGCAATTTCCACATTAGAAACAGTTACATTTCTTGCTTATGTCTCTATCTAAGCCCTTTAATAGCATGGTGTTGTTGTTCATCCTCAATGACATAGAATTCAAAGTCATTGAAAATGAATGATGATTTATTAGAAGGCAATGAACAAGGCTTAAAATTGCAATATTTACCATATGTTGTACAGTAAAAGGGATGACTTTGAAAATTTCAGGAGAATACAGTTAGTGGATTCTCCTGTCCAAGTCAGAGGATTCCAATATACCATCAGAGAATAAGGTTCTAGTTTTGCCAGATCAAAGAATATAAATTCGGGGAGAAAAAAGGAGCCGCTTCATAAACTAAGAATATAATTAGCAGATATAATAGAAAACTGCTGCGCATTTATTCTGGTACTTAGTGCAATTTATGTGATGTCCTGAAAAGTTCAGTTCAGAGGAATTCAAACTAGAAGTTTTGTTCTGAGTGTGGAAAGTGGACCACAGGACAGGAATGACAAGATCTCTTTTGAGTTGCTATGAAAAATAGATTAGGTTGCGTTCATTGTTGGCTCTGTCCAAGATTCCATATTCTCTCAGCTTTCTATCACCTCTTCTTCTCCTTCTTATAAAAGCCTCCTATAGCTTGCCTTTTTCTCTCCATAAGAAACGATAAAAAAAAAAAAAAAAAAAAAAAAATGTGCAACAGAAGTAGAAGATAATTGGTTTCTTAAGAGAGTATAAAATATTAGGAGGCAAAGAGAACAACCAACAAACTTGGAAAAACCAAGGCTCAGCCTCATAAATTTTACTACAATAGAAAACATCTATTTCCTCAGGTAAAACTCCCAACAAGATTAGAGCAATTGATGTTTACTAGATTTACATCAAATTAAGATTGGTCATCTTCAAGGCAGGATATGTTTCATCACCAAACCCAGGCAAACATGTACACTTCTACAAGAATGCCAGCTCCTCAGGAAAGGCAGCTCTTCCTGCAAGGTGGAAATGGCTCTAGGGATTCAAATCTTGTCCTTTCAACTGATGCGAAGCCTAGACTGAAATGGACACCTGATCTTCACGAACGATTTGTAGAAGCAGTAAATCAACTCGGGGGAGCAGATAGTATGTCCAACTCTAAACTGACGTTAAATATTGAACAGGGATATGCAGTAGACATGTAGTAATATAAAATGGGTCAGCTAACCAATTCTATTCCTTATATATTTTGCAGAGGCTACTCCGAAAACAGTCATGAAACTCATGGGAATTCCAGGGCTGACTTTATACCACCTAAAGAGCCATCTTCAGGTGATTATCACTTTCTGAATGACAGAGTTCAGGCTTCACCCTTGCTGATTTGTCTATTTTGCATACTGGCATAATTGGCAACCCCTTACATTTTCAGTTTGGTTCATACACACCAAGATAGCCATCTAAGTACCAATACATCCTCTTTTCCACCTCTTTTCTTGGGAAGAGAAACATAAATTGCAGTTTCTAACGTTCTTTTCATTATTGGTTAGCAGAAATACAGACTGAGCAAGAATATTCATGGACAAACCTCAAGCGGGGCCAACAAAACTGGTAGGATAACCTTCTCATCAATATCCTTTATCATATTTCTAAAAAAATATCTTACAATGGTAAATTTAACTGATAATACACATTTGCAGTTGTCATGTCTGGCGACAAAATACCAGAAACAAGTCCTTCCCATACCAGCAGCATCAACATTGCCCACCAAACAAACAAGTAAATATGATTTCCATTGCTGTGATTAGAACTAACAAAATGATTTTTATGCCATAATTTGCACTAACAGCTTATTGTTAAATTCAGGAACTTACATATAAACGACGCATTGCAGATGCAAATCGAAGTCCAGAGAAGGCTACACGAGCAGCTTGAGGTACATGATCCTGTCTACTTCCAATTCAAACAGAATGGCCTTTCACCTAATGCGGAAACAACAACAGCTGCTCAGAATTTACAGAGACATCCTAAGAACAGTCGTGACAAAGATGTGGGGTATAAAATGAAGAATAAGTTTTGTTATATTTTGTGCCTGTACATGCCAACGATACTTCATATGCATTGCTTCGTAATAAAAATGATATCAAGAAAAGTGGTAGGTCACTAAAGGATAAAAGGGTTAAAAAAAAAAAACACTTCCAAATATAAACTCATCTGAAAAAGCTTGATACATGTATGAGACAATTAATCTGTTCCAAGATTTTTCTTGTTGGGTTAAATACTTCTGAGATTATAAATCCTTATTTATCCCCTAATGAATTTACGTGGAATTAGGTGCAGCGGCGTTTACAGTTAAGGATAGAGGCTCAAGGAAAATACCTTCAGTCAGTCTTAGAAAAAGCTCAGGAGACTCTTGGAAAGCAAAATATTGGTGTAGTTGGTCTGGAAGCAGCGAAACTTCAGCTATCTGAATTAGTTTCAAAGGTATCCAACCAATGCTTGAACTTAGCCTTCGCAGAGATGGCAGAAGAAAAGCAGGGGGTATGCCCTAAGCAGCAAATACAGCCCTACAAACCGATAGGGGATTGTTCAATTGATAGCTGCTTAACCTCATGTGATGGACCTCAGCTGAGAGAGCAAGATATGCAGAATAGTGAGTTAGGGTTAAGACCATACAACGATACCAAATTCTTGGAGGGAAATGAATTCAATGGAAATCTAAAAGATCATGCAACAATACTTTTCCCTACAACAACTCAACAAGATACAGAAAAGATGGTGTTTCAAATGGAAGGAACATGTAGTGATTTGTCCATGAGTGTCGGGATTGGAGGAGATACACAAGATCAGCTTGAGAAGAACACATTTCAGCTCGATAATAAGAACTACAAACTTGCTCCATTTAGTAGTGATCTAGACTTAAATGTCCAGGATGAGCATGATGTTCCTTCAAGCATCAGACACTTGGACCTCAATGGATTAAGCTGGACATAAGAGTGACTTGAGCAACACCAAAAGGTTCAAAATTCGGAACCATCATCCATCGCTTCAACTAGTATGGAGCTTTCAGCAGTAAAACAGCTTGACAGCATAGCCTTTCACAGAATTGAATGACATGAATTTAGTCCTCTTGTATGCCTCCTATACCATTAGATTTGTAAGGCTTTTTCTTGATCATACCCTAATTTAGCATTAATGGCTATTCAATTGACAGGAAAGACAGAATAACATGTTACATATACAAGTGTTACTTTTAGCACGAAATTATCTCAAACCATCCCATATATTTTTATCATGGAAATTGTCATTGGCGCATTTCATCAAACACATTAAGCGCAACATTCACTTTAACAAAAATCAATAATTTAAAGACATGAATTCAAAATCCATGTTCCAATTCCCCCTCGTTTTCCGCTTTCTCCACTGCATCAGTTCAGAACACCATTATTCGACGAACGAAAAGGTGTAAAAATCGAGATTTTTGCCAAAATTTAGGGTTTCAAAGCCTAAACGATAAACAATAGACGAAAACATCTAATCCAAAGCAACAAATTCACAGAAAATTGAAAATAATTATCATAAAATTTGAGAATTTGAACCTTGTACTCATCAAAGCAGCGGCCAACGGACTCAATTCGTTCATCTTAACTGCATTTTAATTGTTCAGGCTCCCGCGCATTTCAGTGGACCATATGAAAGAGAGATGACTGAAAGATGTGCTTGTCGAGGACTTGCTATGCACGGCCCACTGGCTTATTGCCTTGTGGCTTGTGCTGTGCTCCCAATAACCAAGCCTAAGGGGCCCAAACCCTGGTTGGCTCGTAGCACGATACGACTCTACAAAAAAGAAGAGTGCTGGGTAGATACAACAAGAGGCGTTTCTAGGGAGTGTAACACATTAACAATGTATATCCTAAATCTATTGGTACATAATAATGGTATTTAAGTATTATTCATATGCATGGGCAAATGTATATCCTAAATTTAGAGTAGTAACATTGGACGATAAAATGATACCAATGAATATTTAGGGGTACTATATAATTATATATGCATGTATTCGTACTACATAAGCATTCAATAATAGTACTAAATTTATACATATAGGGTACCATTGAATGATAATATAAGCTTTTAGTGGTACAATTTGAGTATATTCCCATCATGTGATGACAATTGGACCGAAAATAGGTGGGGTCCACCAACCTACCTCTCTCTTCCTTTGTCTCTCTACTTTTCTCTCTCTTCCAAGTGTTTGTATTTTAAAAAATACATAACAATACTGCATTTGTATGATGATCACTCTAAAAAAAAAAAAGTAAATGTATGTATCTATATTAATCTATTAAAAAGTGTTCCTAAGAACGTCTATGTACCACGTAGACCTTTTCATTACGCCACGTCACCAACTCAAGTTTAAGATTTGAATATGCAACCTTTACTTCTAAAACTAAGTGTCCTATCACCAAGCTATATGATATTTTATGTTATCATTTAAATACAAAATATTAATGTGCAGCGAATGACAATGTGATTAACAAATTTAATTACATGAAATTTGAGTCATAAATCAAAATGTATATTTATGATCAACCTCATGTAATGTCCGGGGCATCACCCGGGTCCAAAAACTAGTACATATACTAAATTAGTCTCGTGCGGTGCACGATTTAGACAAATAAATTTGTTATATTGTCACAATTACAGAGTTATTGATTAGACCACGCACCCCACGCCAAAGACACATCCAAACATCAAAAAGTTTTCATTGTATGCAATAGTTTACTTTAAGAGATTATTAGTATACTTTAAGAGAGATTTAGTTTACTTTTATAAGACTTATACTTAATTAAATAAATTATCTAAATGAAATGGACCTCAGATGGAACATCAAATGTGTTTAAGACTATTAATCACCATTAACAAACAACATATATATATGATCTCTCAGAGGAATTTCATCGAACAGTTGATATGCAAAGTTACAAAATAAGAAGCTTCTTTTATACTAATAAAATTATATAACAAAAAAATCACTGAAAAACAAACAAGGGAAAATTATAAAAAAAATTCAGAAATATTACTCAATTTCACGTAAAATTTCAAATTCAAACACCTTCAATTACGCACAACCTCAATCTCTCGCAACCTCATTTTGAATAACTTTAAATTTCAACAGAATTCAACCTGAAAACACTAAAATAAATTGGTAATTGCATAAATAACTATACAAACATTATAATCTTCAAAGACTATCATAGCATTATAAATCTAATTCAAATTAAAATTTTGAATTAGTACCAAAATTTTCGAACTATTATCGAGTAATTTCTGCAAAATGAGTTAGAATCAACAAGTAATTTACTTAAGCCGCTTAAATGGAGTCGTGAAAGCTTGAAATTCGCTTCAATGGAGTATAGAAAGCTTGGAGGTCGCTTTAATGCACTACTAGAAAAGAGCTGTTCAACGACGGAAAAATTCCGTCGGAATAACCCGAAATTCTGTCGGAACTGCCAGTTTCCGACGGAATTCCGTCGGAACGCACCGTTGTATTACATTTTGTAGGAATTCCGCTATATTCCGACGGAAAGGTCCATTCCGACGGAATGATGGTTGTCGGAGTCAGAATTGACTTAAATGGGAAATCCGTCGCAAGGTTCCTACGGAAAGATTTCCGTCGTTATACAATAATTTTCGACGGAATTTTCCATTGGAAACCACTATACTTCCGACGAAAGTCGAAATGCTGAATTAAAAAAAAATTAAAAAAAAAAATCAGCCCACCCACCCAGATCCACCAACTCCCCCCTCCCCTGCTCAACACCCCAATCCACCCTACCGCCACCTCTTACCCACCAACGACGCCACCACACCAAACCCCACCGAAACCACCCCAACAGCAGCCCACCAAATACCACCGACACCACCACAATCCCACCCACACCAAACTGAAGCCACCACACCACACTAGCCCCCACCACCACCGACACCACCACACCACACCACACCACCACCCACACAATAAACGCAAACAAAAATCACCAATTAACCCAAAAAAAACCCAAAAAAAAATTAAACATCGAAAATCAAACGAAAATTAAAAAAACGAAAATTAAACATCGAAAATAAAAAAAAACGAAAATTAAACATCGATATCCAAACGAAATATATAAATACACAATTGTGTAATAAATTTTATAAACTACCATTACAATTACATACAAAATTTACTACATCTACACTTTAACCTAAATTACAAGATCTACAAAAACAAAAAACCTTGAAACACGTGGCTGGCGACAGTGGTTGTTGCGGTTGGCGTTGATTGTTGTTGTTGACGGTGTGCCCGTTGTTGTTCACGGTGGCTGGCCACGCTAAGCACTTGATGTTGAGTAAATTGTTGTTGTAGTAGAGGAGAAGAGAGAGAAAGAGAAGAAGAGAGAGGCGAGAGAAAAGAGGACAGGAGAGAGAAAGATAATGAAGGAGGAAGAGAAGAGGAAAGAGGAGAGGGAAAGTGAAAAGAGGCGGAAGAGAGGAAAGAGAAAAGAGAAATGAAAAGGATGGGAAGTTAGGGTTTCGGGAATTTTAAGGAGTTTTTTTTTTTTTAAAAAAAAAGCCAAAATCCGTCGGAATAAGCTAAAAATTCCGTCGAAAATTTAATGTTCCGACGGAATATTCTGTAGGAAATTTCCTACGGATTTTAGTTCTGTAGGATATTTAATATTCCGACGGATTATTCCGTTGGAAGCTTTCGACGGATTTTATTTCCGTTAGAATTTTAATGTGTTGACGGAATATTCCGTCGGAAAGCCTATATTTTCCTACGGATTTGTATTCCGTCGGAAAATTTCCTATGGAATAAGAATCCGTCGGAATATCTGAATTTTTCGACGGAAATACGTGTCCGTCGGAAACTATCTGTCGGAAATCGACCTATTTCTAGTAGTGATGGAGAATTTAGAGGCTTGTTGTAATGGAGGAGAGGAAAGTGCAGTTGATTTTGGGAAATAAATTTGAATATGTGTGAATTAATCTGGGCCACTCATCATGCGCGCATCCAAGTTAGATCCAATGGTTGCAGTTAGTTTCTATTTCCTATTATTCACCTAGTTCTCATTGTAACGGATCTAGGGGGTTTATATACATATATATACATATATATGTATGTATGTATGTATGTATGTATACATATATATATATATATATATATATATATGGATTTAGTATCAAATGAAAAGTTTCTTAAAATGAGAAGGATAAGAAGGATTTTATATGCATATATTTTGTATTGCATGTGCATATTTTTTAAATTGAATGTGCACATATTTTTTTCACTTAAATTCGATGTGCATAAATTTTAAACAAAATGTCCATAATTTTACTTCTAAATATGCATATATTTACTCCTCTTATTCATTCACCTAAGAACAAGAATCTGGCAGAGAAGGGACAACATTTCCAATTCCAATAGACATTACAGGTTATCCTTTGAATTTGATTTAATTGCTTATTTTTCTTATTCATTCACCTAAAAACACCTTTCTTCTCTTTCTCTCTCATCCTCTATTTCCATTAAAGAGTTGTAAAATAACATTTATTGGCATTGTAGGGAGCTTTGAAATGAAAATCTATGATCTAATATGGTGAAGATGATCAGATTGCTTCTACTAGAGGGAAGAATTGAAGGTAAGGAGATAATTAATCATGAAACTTGAGGGAGGAAGAGAGAGAAAAGACGAATAGTGAAAATTTGAGGACGACGGTCGATCTTGATCAGATCGAAGAGTAGTATGAATTAGTGAGAAAATAAGCTCTATAATCTAGTGATATTTGATCAGTAAAGAGATGATGAGAAAGATGAAGTAGAGTAGTGCGGTCTTTTTTTGTTTCTAATATCAGTCGTTAGATTGCTCATATGAATGGCTGAGATTCCTTCTCATCCTTCTCATTTTAAGATCCTTCTCATTATATATATATATATATATATATATATATATATATATATATATATATATATATATATATATATATATATATGGGATTATGTGAGAACACATCCCTTATGTGAGAACCCCAACTTATGTGAGAATAAATCTAGACCTTTTAATTTTTTTAATCTAGGGGATGTGATTATTCCCTAAAAAATCAAAACCAAAATAATATTTTAAACCAACCCCCTTATTTCTCTCTTTCACCTCCACATTTCTTTCTTTCTCTCTCCTCTCACCTATTGTTCAGTATACATCATCAACTTCAAATTAAGCTCAACTTCTAATCAACCATGGCGTCTTTGTACTATGCTCATATCACCATCATCTTCGCGCCATTAAAAACAAGGAAATTAAGCTTGAAATCAGGTCGATAATTGCGTCTTCGAGCTCCAATCGACGACGATTATGTTCGCTATCAACAACATCGCAATTAACATCATTGTTATTAACTTTGCAACATCAATAACAAAGAAATCAAGCTCAAAATTCAGACCAATTATATCATTTTCGAGCTCCACTCAACGACGATTATGGTCACGTGTTCCGGTGAAATTGAAAGATTTCGGCGATCGAAAATGAGTTTATTGAGTTTGTATTATGTGATGATAGTATGGAGCAATTTTTTGAGATTCTAATATAAGCTTGTTCATTTTCATTTATGCATTTTTATTGTATGTGTTTTTGCTCAATTTAATTTAGTTTGCTCATTTTAATTTAAGTTCGCTCATTTGTGAAGGATATGAGCAGAACAACATGTATTAAATTAACCTTGTGATCTATCTACTTCAAAAATAGGCAGAAAATGAAGTGCATAATATAAACTAGTATATGGTTGGTCTCTTATGGTCCAACAATTGTTTACATTTTCAGATATACTAAGTAAGTTCAAGGTTTCATATTAGTTTGAATTTTTTAGAATTGTTGCTCATTTGATAAATGAACAAAAAATAGTTGCTCATTTGATAAATGAGCAAATAAAACAAAGAAATATTGTTTGATAAATTAATAAATGAACAAAAAATTATTGCTCATTAATTGTTCATATATAAAATAAGCAAATAATTTTTGTTCATTTGATAAATGAGAAAAAAAATAATAACAAAAAGAAAAATAAAGTAAAAAAAAAAAATTGCTTATTTGATAAATGAACAAAGAATTGTTGCTCATTTGATATATGAGCAAATAATTGTTTGCTCATTTGATAAATGAAAAAAAAAATTTGTTCAAAATGAGTCAAAAAAAATATAAATTATATTTTTGCCATTACTATGTGAGCAATATCAACAGTTGAATTATGAGGTATCCAATGGTTCTCACATATAGATCTATTTTCATCGGATCATATATATATATATGATCCAAGTTATGATGAGAACCTCACGAATAATAAGAACTAAGAACTAACCGTTGGATTCAGATAAAATATGCGATTCTGATTCAATCTCATAGCACTCCCAGCAGTGAGTGAAAAAGCCCTCACGAGTGAAAGTTAAGGTGTAAAAAAAACCCAAACACTACATTAGTAAGTGGAATTGCTCTCATGGTTGAGGAGATTAAAAACGCACAAGAGTTGAGAGGAAATGAGGATGAACAGTAGTAATGTGGGACCCACGAGAATCTGACGCCAGCCCATTTATTTTGCTGAGAAAGCAGCCGAAACGACGCGTTTTGTGCTTCCTGAGGCCATAACGACGTCGTTTGGTTGCATTCTCAGCAAAAAAAAAAATTGAATTAGCTGGCAACTGGCACGCGTCAGCTCAACCAATGGGATTGCGACACGCGTCAGTGTCAGTTTAATCAACCAATCACAATTTTCCTCTTTTTCCCAACGGTAATATTCATTAAAACGATTATAATGCCATTATAAATATATATAAAAATAAAAAAAAATCACCAACGGCCATAAAATTTTATTCTCTATAAATAGACATGCATTTTGATATATTTTGATATACTTTCCAAAACCCAAAAAATCTCCTATATTCACTAATTTCCCAATCCTCACTTCTTCTTATTATTATAATCATTAATTACGGTTTCCTTAAAAAAAATTATTATTATTATTATTATTATTATTATTATTATTATTATTATTATTATTGTTATTATTATTGTTATTATATTATTATATATTATTATTATTATTATTATTGTTATTATTATTGTTATTATTATTATTATATATTATTATTATTATTATTATTATTATTATTGTTATTATTATTGTTATTATTATTATTATATATTATTATTATTATTATTATTATTATTATTATTATTTCTGTTGCTGCTGTTTTTATTTTGTGAAAATATAATTTAGTTATTGTTTTTTTTAGTAATTGTTGAATTTTTTTACTAATTATTGTTTAAAGCTTTATTACTTTACTACTTTATCAACTTATGGATCCTAACAACCCTGATTTTTCTAATCATTTCTCTGATTTGGGTGATGATTTTGTCACTAATCCTCGATTTCATCTTTTCCTACAAAGGCTTGGAAACACTTCTTTGCAAAATTCACCACAACAGACACCTCATCAAACTCCGTTCAAAAACACTACCTATGAACCATATTCAACTCTTGTTTATCAAGGGACCAATTCTCAATTTGATGATGAAATGGAAGAAACTGTTCCAGACATTCCTCAATACTCTCCACCTCCTCCAAGAGTGTCTGTGAATCAAAACCAACCACTTACAAAAGCAAGTCGAATGTGGTCTGTTGCGGAGGATGAAGCTCTAATTGGTTTGTATCTTCAATTCAGTGAAGATGCAATTGTTGGTACAAACCAAAAAGCAGCTGCGCTATGGCGAAAAATATCTGCAGCATATAATCAAGCGCAGGCTGAGAAACCCCACATCCTACCACCAAGACCTTTGAGGAGTTTGGAAATCCGTTGGAGAAGGATAGTAACTGATTTAATACAATGGAGTAGTTGCTATGACGAAGCTGGAAGGGCAACTGGAAGTGGTTACAACGAAGCAGACCGAATTAATAATGCAAGTAAGTTATTCTATATTTCCTCCAAGCCTACTCCACATAATTTTAATTGTCACCATGGTTGGGAAATGGTTAAAAATGACCCGAAGTGGAGGACAAAACTGAGATGGGCGTTGTCAAGAGAGGAAAGATTAGCTTGCGGTGATGCTGTCGAAGATGATTGTAGTGGAAGTGAAAAGCGGTGTAGAACTGAAGATGAAGATGTTGTTCCCGTTACCGGTTTCTGTTCTGGAGGTCTTCCTCGACCTGATGGCGTTAAAAAGGAAAAGTCTAGGCGTAATAAGGGAAAAAGAGTGGCTTTTGAAGTTTCAAACATTAGTGAGCAAATGCAGCAGAATAATGCAAGTAGGGAAATTAAGGCACAAATGCGGTTGAAGAAGTTGGATTTCGACATGGAAAGGGAAAGAAGGAAGCAAAAACAAGTTGAGCTTCACCAAAAACAAGTCGAAATTCAAGAGAGAAGGCTCAACTATGAAATGCTGCAAGATCTAATTGCAAAGGGATCGGACCTAACTCCTGATGAAGAGGCATACAAGGAAGAATTACGTGCACTATTCTATGGTAGAAGGAACATGTAATTATGATCAGCTTATTGTGTTTGCTACTGTTTTATTTAATTAATGTTCAATGTAGTCCTTTTTATTTTAATTAATGTTTTTTTTATTTTAATTAATGTTAGATGTACTCCGTTTTATTTACAGTAATGTTAAATGAATTATGTTTTTATATAACATTAATTATGTAGTAATTTATTTACTTTATTAAATTGTTTTAAATAATAATCAAATTTATTGGTTAATCAGAAATATACAACTCTCAATAAAATCTTCACAGCTTTTTGTTGAAGAGTCATATCAACTGTTGAAGTGTCATAGATCACATGCATCAATAATTCAATTGCAATTCAGAGTGCAATGACAAATAAATTTCATTGCAGAGATTGCATTGAAGTGTCATAGATCACATGCAGCAATAATTCATTTGCAATGCAGAGTGCAATGACAAATCAATTTCATTGCAGAGATTGCATGAAGTGTCGTATGTCACATGCAATGATACATGAATTTCAATTTAGAGTTAATCACATGCAACTTCAGAGCAACTCACATGCATTGATAGTCACTTGTACTATATATACATGCATGTGTTATTCAGAACGGAAAGAATCCCAAACAAACCCACTATCAAACCATAACCAAAAGATGTCTTTTATTTCCTCCACCTCAAGCTCTAGTTCTCTGATTTCTCAAATAACATTGAATTTGATCGGTTAGTTGATGATTATGTTGCTAACACCTACCTCATATTTTAATTCCCCAACACTCATCACAAGAATCCTAACTTAAGAATGATATAGAAAGTGTCCCGGAGCCTAAAAGGGACAGGGAAAGGGAAAAAGGACATGTGCAACTATATAACGATTATTTTGCGAGTAATACAATGTATAACGACAACCAATTCCGCCGTAGATTTCGTATGCAAAGATCTTTGTTCTGTCACATTATGAACAAGGTCGTTGAAGGGGATCAATTCTTCCAACAACGTCGGAATGCAGCTGGAAAGCTTGGTTTATCACCGTTGCAGAAATGCACCGCTGCAATAAGAATGTTAGCCTATGGCGTAGCCCGAGATGTCGTGGATGAATATCTATGTATAGGCCAAACAACCTCAAGGAATGCATTGCAACATTTTTGTCAAGGGGTTATTTCATAATTTGAAAGTGAATATCTACGTAAACCTACAGATGAAGATTTAAGGAGAATCCTTCATCAAAATGATTTGCGTGGGTTTCCAAGCATGATTGGTAGTATAGACTGCATGCATTGGGAGTGGAAGAATTGTCCTACGGCTTGGAAAGCACAATATGTTGGTCGTAGCAAGACTGCAACCCTCATTCTTGAAGCCGTTGCTGATCAGGATTTATGGATTTGACATGCATTCTTTGGAATGCCTGGCTCATGTAATGATCTTAATGTCCTTTACCGCTCACCGGTGTTTGATGATGTTTTACAAGGTCGTGCACCACCAATAAATTTTTGGGTAAACGGACATCAATATGAGTGGGCCTACTACTTGGCAGATGGGATTTACCCGAGATGGCCAACTTTTATACAAGGTATAACACATCCTCAAGTTCAAAAAGACAAGTTGTTTGTTGATCAACAAGCAGCAATTCCGAAAGACGTTGAACGGGCTTTCGGAGTTTTACAAGCTAGGTTTGCTATACTACGACAACCATCACTGGCCTTCGACGAAGATATTCTTTGTGACATTATGAAAGCCTGTATAATAATGCACAACATGATCGTCGAGGATGAACGACACAACTACACACATGCAGATAGTTTGAGACTATACTACGAAGAAGATCGACCACAACGTACAGCAGCACGGGCGGGACCGAGCACAAGTGCCACGGTGAATAACAACGACCCATTTGAATTCAACGTCGGGCGGCCACCCAACATTGATTTCAACGCGTATTTTCAAAGGAGGATTGCCCTTCGTGATAGAGAAATTCATTCGTCTCTCAAACAAGATTTAGTAGAGCACATATGGCAGAACTTTCGTCATAAGACAGCCGAATAAGCAAATTTGTAGTTTGTAATCGTATCGTTTTTAAGTTTTAATACTCGTCTTCGTGTATTATTTTAGGTCAAACCGCTGTTATTAAGTTTGTAATCGTACTGTTATTTAATATCCGATGTATTTGTATTGTCGTTTATGTGTTCATTTCAAA
Organism: Chenopodium quinoa; assembly: GCF_001683475.1. Classification (NCBI taxonomy): domain Eukaryota; kingdom Viridiplantae; phylum Streptophyta; class Magnoliopsida; order Caryophyllales; family Amaranthaceae; genus Chenopodium; species Chenopodium quinoa. The sequence continues at coordinate 340,051 of NW_018744996.1, read as the reverse complement.
AATGCGTTTCTTATGTAATCGTTTAAGTTTAAGAAAACATCTTTCATAGAATCTATAATTGCTGTAATTTTTTTAAATTATTATATTCTGATTAGAACCTTAAATAAAAAATTATATTGAAAATGTTCTATTTATTAATTTTAACCGTAATTAAATAAATAAACAAAAAATTACAAAAAAAAATAAAAAATTACCAAAATAAATAAAAAATTATTACATTATAATTAAAACGTAATTATAAAAATAAAATATTACATATTTTTAATTTTATTGGAAAATTAAATATGTAGTATAAACATTATTAAAAAAAATGGAGAAAAAAAAAGGTGATCTGTATTATGGTGGGGTATAGTAAATAGTGGAGGATAAAGTGATGAGGAGTTTTTTTTTTTTTAACATTGGTATAGTAAAAAAAACCTCTCATGAGAGGAATTGGATGGGAAGAGTGAGAAAGTGGGTAGAGAGAGATTGAGAGGTTTGTTTTATTCTCACTGCTCTGCTGATAATGGTCTCATGCTCATTACCTTTCTCTCTACTTTCCCAAAATACTATTTGCAATTTTCTCTCTCTCTCTCTCCCCTCCTACAGTCTCTTTCTTTCTCCTAACTTCAATGGCAGACGTTGCGAAGATGTGTTCCTCTCGATTTGGTGCTATAATTTCTTCTATGATGTCGAATTCCTCATGCTTTGAATAATCGAGCTCGAAATCAGGTATATGATCTGATGCGTATCCAAGGCATCAATACCATCATTTTATTATTTTTATTTATTTTTATTGAGTCGTCTATTAATCATGAGGTTGAGTAGCGTCAATTCTAAAGTTACGCGTGATTAATCGAATTAGAGTTGGAGTAGAATTAGTAGTTTGATAAGATATTATTTTCTAATATTATTAGAAGATAAATTTTGTTATTTAGGATTAGTATTTAGTATTTATATCTTATATATTTTATTTTATCTTTTAGTTATCCTAACGGCATGGGATGTTTGCATATAAATATTCTTTATTTTCATTAATGAAGGGAGAGAAGTTTTGAGTTATAATTGATCAATTCGTATGAATTGTTTTTAGCAAGAGAATTGCATATGATATTTTGCTGAGAAAGCTACCAATATAGTTGTTATTTAGTCTTGGTTAGATTAAATAGCTCCATATCCTAGTTACAATTTGATCTTGCTTAGATTTAATTGTTCCATATCCTTTAGATTTAGTCCCTTTATCCCAAAATTGTGCAAAGTCTAAAACTACTATCCATCTAAGGTCGAAATTTTAGTGGAGCCCATAAAAATACGCATCAAATTAGTGTGGCTGCTGCTACTGCTGTTAGGCGAGGGAAACGGTGCACTTCTTGAAGTTTCGTGCGAAATTTTGTTGAAATCGGGCCTAATAAAACTCAGTTTTGTAGGTCAGATTGTTTGGCTTTGTTCTCCTTCGTTTCTAAAGATTTTGAGGTGATTCTTGTTTTCATATTAGTTAACTTTTTGTCTAGTTTTCACCTGAAAATTTTGAAATTTTTTTGAGGAGCATAACTATTAAACTGGGTTCGTTTTTTGCAACTGGTAAAAAATCGACCTAATCTGACAGTGTTGAGAAAAAATAAACTGCGAACACTTGGCTTGGAATTCTTGGCTGATTTTTTGGTCTAGTATTTTAGACATGTAGGGCTATCATCGTACAAAATTTCAGAAGTTTTTGAGGTGTTTTGATTGGGTTTTTGTCCTCAAACTTTTGATCAAATTTTGGACCGGTTTTGTGAGTTTAATCATTCATATAAACATGGAGAATCAAAGTTTGTTTGAAGCATTTATGATGGAAATCAAGAAAATGAATGAATGTTTGGATAGAATCGAAGCACATCATCAAAGATGTATCGTGAGATGTGGCTTACAAGATATGTCTTGTGAGAAGGAGAAAGTAGAGCAACCTATTATTACGGCTATATACGAGGAAAAGATTGTATCTTTACCGAGTGATAATTTTACAAATCCAATTTTAGAGCAATCTCGTGAACAACTACTAGAAGAAAAAGAAATTATGGAGCACAAAAGTGTATATCTGTCTAGTTTCGTTGACGAGGAGGTTACATTTGTGATGTCTAAGTTGGAATCAAAAAGTCAAATTTCTACAACTTCCTTTTACGGTGATAATTGGGATACAAATATTTTCACGTATTATTTCCATTATATTGAATGCATAAACAAAGGTGTTTCATCAATTAAATTTTTGGAGCATTCAATTGAAGTTTGTGGTGCATTCAATGGTGTAAGTTATAAGCATGGCTTGGTTGGATGGAGACATATTCTTTTAGTTCATGTTCGATTAATTTGGATGATATCTTGGTTCCATGCTTTGCTAAACTTGAGGTCAAGTTTTTTTTTCAAGAGGGGGAGTATGATGCGTATCCAAAGCATCAATATCATCATTTTATTATTTTTATTTATTTTTATTGAGTTGTCTATTAATCATGAGGTTGAGTAGTGTCAATCCTAAAGTTACGCGTGATTAATCGAATAAGAGTTGGAGTAGAATTAGTAGTTTGATAAGATATTATTTTCTAATATTATTAGAAGATAAATTTTGTTATTTAGGATTAGTATTTAGTATTTATATCTTATATATTTTATTTTATCTTTTAGTTATCCTAATGGCATGGGATGTTTGCCTATAAATATTCTTTATTTTCATTAATGAAGGGAGAGAAGTTTTGAGTTATAATTGATCAATTCGTATGAATTGTTTTTAGCAAGAGAATTGCATATGATATTTTGCTGAGAAAGCTACCAATATAGTTGTTATTTAGTCTTGATTAAATAGCTCCATATCCTAGTTACAATTTGATCTTGCTTAGATTTAATAGTTCCATATCCTTTAGATTTAGTCCCTTTATACCAAAATTGTGCAAAGTCTAAAACTACAATCCATCTAAGGTCGAAAATTTAGTGGAGCCCATAAAAATACTCATCATGATCTTCGTAATATTTTGCTCTATAATCGATTTTTAGTTTTCGTTAAGAACAAATTTTGTCAAAATTGTCAAGTTAAATTCTACTGATTCTTTGAGCTTGAATTTCGGAGCTTAACATTGTCTTGATTTTTTTTGATTTTATGTTAATATTCATGAATCAAGGCTCAAATTTGAGAGAATTTTAGGTTAGAATTTTTTTATATTCATTTATTTATTTATTATTATAATTATTTTTTTAACGATTGAATGTATATGATTTTTGGAATGTTTTAGCTTGTATTTTATAGTAGTGATTTTTGTAAGAGATGTTGTGATTGTATTCTGAGTTTAGATCCAAGGCTTAATGAATTTCAGCTATAGTTTCTCGTAGATTGAAATCCTTAATACTAATTTTTGCTTGAGCTGGACAGATCTAAATATTTTAAATGACCTTGAATTAGTCAATTACATCTCTTATAAGTAAACAAAACCGTTTTAAAAGTCGATTAATTCTTTCTCAAAGTAAATAGATAATCCCATCAAGTAGTCATATATCTGCATTAATTTGTTTTGCCCAAAATATGTACATATGCGCTTCCTTGTTACTTTTTAAAATCAATCAAGCTTTTATTAATTGATTGTTGGTTTAATAAAGAACCTTGAATTGCAAATTTCATTAGTTTGAAGGCTAGGGATGCAACAGAGGATTCGTGACATGCATCTATCTAGATACATTTGAAATTTGACAAATAATATTATTAGCTTAATGATAAGAGATGATGCTAAACTAGTGATTTTCAGGGCTGTAAAGGGTATTCCCCGTAGTTGCTAATACTTGAAATGGCAGAGACAAGGCTGCACTTTTTTTGGCTAGAAGAATGGAATATGAAATGTAGTATGGAAAGTATTAGACATTCTAAATTTACAAGTGAAGGTCAATTACACATAAATCAATCTATAATTGCATTTGTAGAGCCTTCCATGATCCTTGATAGTCCAAAAATAATGATTGATTACTATGTTAGCCATGGGTCTGACATTATGCTGCTTCATTTTCTATTGTAAAGCTTCTAGTTAGTAATCTGAACAATTTACTCTGAACAATGAAGTAAAGCTTCTAGTTAGTACTGTGATGATAAAAATGATTGTGTCAAACTACTGTGTGTGATATTAGGACCTTGCATCCTGTTTTTTTATGATAAAAGTCATGGCAATCTTGAATCTGATACTATGAACTATGATGAGGTAGCAAAAAGTACTTGAATGGTTTGACTAATATCAAGGAGTGCTTACATAATCTACAGTCTCAAAGTCAAGGTAGATTTCTACATTAGTTTTCTCTAAAAGTAAATAAAAATCAATTTAAAGTAAATAAAAAACACTTTAAAGTAAACCTATTAGCTCAAGTGGCAGAGAACTATGCAGATGCATAGAGGTGTAGGTTCGATTCCTACATAAGTTATCTCTAAAAGTAAATATAAAACACTCTAAAGTTATCCAAAATATCTTTAATGTAAATCAAACTAGCTAACTAAAAAAGTAAATCAAGTTAGCTCTAAAGTATACAAACAAAGATATTGTATACCTTACAGTTAATTTGATTTAAAACACTTTAAAGTTATTCAAAACATCTCAAAAGTAATTTAGAAAGATAAAATTAAATCAAAACATTTCAGAGTAAATCACAATACCTCAAAAGTAAATAGAAAAATATAAGTCAAAATAACTAATAGAGTAGATCAAAATATCTTAAGAGTAAATCATGAAACTCAAAAGTTAATACAAAATGCTAAAAAGTTAATCAAAATATCATTAAGTTAAATAGATAGTGTTAACTCTAAAGTAATTAATATTACTCCAAAGTAAATGAGAAAAACTCAAAAGTATATATCAAAATCTCAAAAAGTATAATACATACAATCAAATGGTTTAAAGCGTTAGAAAAACCTACGTGGGATTTGAACCCACATCTTTTGTGCATTTGCACAATGCTCTACCTGTTGAGCTAGTAAGCTAGTGTATATCAAACTTTTGTAAGTAAAAAAAATTAACTCAAAAGTAAATAAAAAATTCTCCAAAGTAAATTAAAATCATTAACCGAAAAGGGTTGCTGGTTTATTTTGCTCCTCATTGAGTCACTGATAGAGTTTAGTATGTCTCTTCTATGAGTCAATAACTATATCATTTATTTATGAAGTGGTTGAATCAGCCGACGAATTTTCATGTATACATTATAAGCCTTTGAAGTGACTAAACGCTTTAGTAAAAATATACCTATTGTCTACAAGATCTGCCGGACAGCTGGTCTGGTTGTTGTTAAACGCTGAGCATAGGTCTCGACTGTTGGCTAAATATGATAGAAACAACACCAGCAATAACAGAAACAGAGCTGCTGCATACATACACCCTAAGCACTTGAATCTTATCAGAAAGAATTAGTGTAACCAAGATTCAAACAAGGCAATTAGGCATATATACGGTTATTAAATTTTGCATGATCTGTCTGTGCACTTAATGTCATTTACTTTGCTTAACCTTAGGCGCTCGATGCGTTTCTGTATTTCTGATCAATATGCAGGGACAAATTACCATGATATATTGAATGACAACGAAAGGCTTATAAAAAACTTGTATATTACATCGAATAAAGTATATTTATGCTAATCCTGCATTCCTACTACCTTAAACAAGTCTGATAATCACTTTCGTTACGTCAGTTTATATGAGGAAATTCTAGGAAGAACTTGCTGGACCATATGTGCACTAATTCACTAATTATATATGCTACAAAAAAGATAAGCATTATAACTTAAAGCTATTAACTAACCTCCATTTCATAATGTGTCATATTAACAAGGAGTATATTCTTTGCATCAATGTAATTATATAATCTGTCAACATCAGATTAGTGAACATAATTATCAGATCCTAGCACAAAATCATTTAAGCAGGCAAATCCTCAGTCTTATACTCACATCAGTTATTAGATATGAATACAAAAGAATTGTTCACACTGCTTATAAACACACCTAGCTCATCACTCACACTCATTAATACACACATACCAATTACTCCGAACAACTCATACATATCAAAACTTATCTACGATCCATCATACAAACTCCCACAAATCACACAAATGTAGGTCCATCCAGAAAACCAAATCAATACATCTCTCAAATCCAAAAAGAATCACTATCCAGTACAATAAAATCTAATTTAAAATGATAAAAAAAATGAACAGAAACTAGCAAAAAAAAAAAAAAAAAAAAAAAAAAAACCTTCTGCACTTGATTACTCTTTGTTTTCAATTTTATTTTCAATACTATTTAGTAATATCTTTTATATATCAAGTGTAATTAAACTAAACTCCAACAACTCATTATTTGTGTACTCTGAATATTAGGAAAATTTAAAAGTAAACAAAAAAAAGACAAAAGTAAATCAAAGCATCTTAAAAATAAATCATGCTAATTCCAAAAATAATAAGGTGGGTCTGATGTTTCAGAGCTAACTTATTTGATTTGGTGAATTGAAAAAGGCTTATTGCCAAGATAGAAGCCATCAAGAGAGTCAACCTTTATCCATATTAGAGAAATTACCACCTAAATCAGCAAGGTTGGCAATATGATGCACATACATAGCACAAATGATCAACAGTGATGCATTGTTGATAAAAAAAGGAGCAACTTTCCATTATGTTGATATCCTTATTGCAAATATCATATATTTACAAAGCAAATACGAGGACATGTCATTAATAACCTCAGATTGAAGAATATATAAGAAAACAATACCAAAACAACTATGCAAAACTAGTAACAATTTGGGCATACAAATTAAATAAGCTGGTCTCAATTATTCAATTAATTTGAGCAATTGATCACAATTGTACTAAATTAAACACCTAAGCTAGCAAACTAGCATTACATTCAGTCCATTAAGTCAGGCATTTCATCAATCACTTGGCGTGCAACAAAATAAAGCACTAAAAAACTCAACAACCATTCTGATATTCATATTCAAAATTAAGGACATAAAGACTAATTGAAACCCATACATCGGCATAGTTTAGTCTCAAGATTCTTCAGCTCCTTCATACTTAAGCTGCTCAAAACAAAACCGAATACAATAATTCCAATCGAATTCCTATTAATGAAAATCAGCAATGCAACTGAAATCTAAACAGTCTAGCAAATCGTGAGAAGACACAACAAAAATTACAATAAAATCTGAAAAAAAAAAAAAAATTAACAATCAAAATTGAAAATACGCAAATATTTAATTGTAAAATTCCTAATATATCGATTGCAATCACAAGTACTCAAACAAATAATTGGACAACCCTAATTTTCGCAATCAAAATCGCAAAAACTTGTTTCAAAATCGATTAAATTAAAGAAAACAATGATTATGAAAAATCAAATCAACTTACCACCCATTAATTTGCTAGAACAAAAGATTAGAAGTTGCAAAGTTGAGGACGTGCGATGATATTATATAAATCGCAATAGAGAGAATTTACAGGAGGAGAGAGAAAATATGATGAAGAGAGAGAAAGTAAAAACAGAAGCTGGGAAAATTTTTAGGGTAGTCATTCAAACACGTAATGACCATTTTACCCTTAATGAAGCAGGTAGAATGACAACCGTAAGATGATACACGATCAACGACCGAGATGAGTTCTCAATTCTCATTATAAACCTAAATTTTCACGGATTTTTTATGAAACTGAGCCAAATTGAAAAACAATTTACGAAAATAGACGCGTGGCAAAACTATTTACGAAACTGAGCTTCAGAGGTAAAACGCTGACTCAGTCAGCGTTTTACCCCTTTTTTTTTTTTTTAAATTTCGTATTTTAAAATGCCAAATTAAAAAAACATGAAATACAATGAAACGCTGCCTGAGGCAGCGTTTCATTAACAAGGAAAAGACGCTGCCTCAGGCAGCGGTTTTTGCAGGTATTTTGCCACAGAAAACCGCGACATCACATCATTCACTCTACTTCAAACTCTCTCAAACGGATATTCCCTCGTTGTACTCGCCGTCCCCGCCGCCGAAAAGTGTGCTGTCGCCGCCGTCGCCGCCTTGTTGGTACTCTCTCTCAAACTCTCCTCTTCATTTAATGACATTGTTGGTACTTCTCTTTGTTTTTAAAATTTTAAAACCTAGGTTAGTTTGATAATTATATACTACATTGTTTTAATTTGATAATGTTGTTGATTATTCTAAGTTAGTTTGATGTAAATTGATAATTATGTTGATAATTCTAAGTTAGTTTGTTGTAATTTGATAATAGTTTAGTATAAAAGCCCTAAATTGATGTTAGTTTAGTAAGAAAGTTTATGATGAAATTGTGGAAATGTTTGATAAAAATGTTGAAAATGTTGATGAAATTGTTAATGAAATTGTTGTTTTAATTTGATAAAATAGCTTACATTGTTGTTTAATTACGAAAATTATGTTATGTAGAATATGTTGGTTGTTATAGTGTGAATATGTTCGTTGTGTACTTTGTTTTGGTTGTTATGTGAATCGGAACAATGATGGTTAATTATGTTTATAATGTGAATTTCTTGGTTGTTATTGTGCGAATTGGTGGAGATTTCATGCAATTAAGATGTGTTTTTGGTTGTTGTATAGAATATGGCTGCACAAAACGCAGCTTTGTTATGCCGATGGGGGGGTGAATTTGTGTTTGATGGACCGAATGTCCAGTATAGTGGTGGAAATATGGAACCATTGCCACTTGGACCAAACATGACTTTCAACGATCTGATGAACGAGGTTCATAGCATTATTGGCTTAAACCCAATGAATGTACAACTTAACATTCAAATGAGGTTTGAGACTAATAATGCGGTTCAAGTGTTACCTTGTTCTAACGATAGACATTTGAAAGCTTTGAGGAGTGCTGTTTTAATGAGGGGTTATCCACATGAGATATATGTAGAAATAGTGTCTACGTGTACGCAACAAAGTACTCGACCAGATTAACAAACTACCTATTTTTCCGGTTACACAGAGTCCTTCCGAATGCCCTCACAAGACATTCCATCAACTGAATATGGGATGGGGTCCTTCAGCAGACTGCTTCATGACGATCGGTTCCAGATGCCGTTGAGTTCACATATAGCACCTGTATATGGTGGAACATCTACGACAATGTTTGGCCAATCTGGGCCTTCGACATCGAACACAGCTATATCTTCTCCCACGCAACTCCAAAGTTATTCACCTACGCAGCATGATGATCATACATCACCGTCTCAACCATTGGTGAATCATCTTGAAAATCTACAACATATGGTGAATAACGAGTTGTCTCTGTATGATGCGCTCCGGGAAACAAATGATGAGGCTGAGAGCGAAGAGGAGGAACATGGACTGGATAACATGGATGTTGATTCTACAGACATGGAAGGTGGGGAGGCCATGGTTAGAACTCCTATTCCTTGGTTAAGTCAAGTAAATGAGAATTATGAGGTTGATCAATATTGGGCCGAATCAGGTAGTCATACAACATTTGTGATCGGGGGGGAGTTTGAGAAGGGTATGTTCTTTGAATCTAAGAAACTGCTTCAGGAAATGGTGAAGAAGTATTCTATACAAAGGAACCAATTCTACACCACAGTGACCTCGAATGAGAAGGTCCTTCATCTGCGGTGCAAGAAGAATTGTGGTTGGTCGCTATGAGGCACTAAAAAAAGTGAGCACTTAGACGGCTTTACCATAGTCACATACAAAGGCCCGCACCGGGACACCTGTGTCACTGAAGTGTTATCTACAGATCATGCACACTTGGATTCATCCATAATTTCCGATTTTGTGAAGTCTTTTGTGCAGAAAGATCCATGCTTGAAAGTTGAATTTATACAGGAACTCATATCCAAGCATTTTCAGTTCGACGTTACTTAACGAAGAGCATGGTATGCTAGGGAGAAAGCCATAGCTGAAGTATTTGGAGATTGGGAGAGTTCTTATGGCCGACTTCCGCACTTCATGGAAGCACTCAAACAGTCAAACCCGGGAACCGTTGTTGTATGGAAACACAAAGCTCTGGTAGATGGTGTTTATAACAGCAACTTGGAAGTGTTTGAACAAGTATTTTGGGCCTTCGACCCTTGTGTTGAAGGTTTTAAACATTGTATGTCTGTCATCTGTATCGATGGGACGCATTTGTACGGGAAATATAAAGGAACATTGTTGGTTGCTACAAGTGTGGATGCAAACTTCCAAGTGTTTCCGCTTGCATTTGCGTTAGTCGAAGGGGAAAACATTTCCAGCTGGTCTTGGTTGCTGGGCTGCATTCGGGTTCATGTCACTCAACGGGATGACCTCTGTGTTATATCTGATCGACATGCTGGGATCATTGCAGCAATGAATGACCCTAATGTTGGATTCACCGAGCCGCGAGCCTATCACAGGTTTTGTGTTCGGCACTTGGCTTCTAACTTGAAGACTCACGTGCGAAGAAACGACATGAGAGATATGTTCAAGGCTGCTACGTACCAAAGGCAGGAAAGAAAACTAGTAGTTGATATGAGTTTGATCGGTCAGGCATGTACCAAGGCCATACAGTATATTGTCTAAGTGCCCTTGCCTATATGGTCTTTGTTTCACGATGCTGGTCGCAGATATGGGATATGTACTACGAACTTCTCAAAAACATTTAACAATGTGTTGAAGGGTGCTCGATTTCTACCTATCATGTCCCTTGTTGAATTAACATTCCACAGAGTCAATAAGTATTTCCCTAATAGAAGGGAATTATCTCAGGCTAGATCTGAACAGGGACTTGCATACCCCCCCAAAGTCACTTCCATTATGGAGAAAAACATTGCAAAGGCCAGATATCACAAAGTGGAAGCGTATAACCGTCGACTGCATATATATCAAGTTGAAACAGGATAGAGAGCCGTTACACCAAATTGATGAGTCAGAATAAGATAGAATTATCTGATTTATTTGCTGTAATGACCTTCTCTAGTTTGTTGTACATAACACTTACATTACATTATTATTTTAATAATTATTTGAATGAATTTATGTCTTGTTTGAATTTGAAATTCCTTATTTGTCCACATTTGACTCATTTCGTTCAAAATAAATTGTGGATGTGGAGGAGGGTGGTGGTGGTGGTAGAGGATGTGGAGGAGGAGGGTGGTGGTGGTGGTGGATGTGGAAGAGGAGGGTGGTGGAGGTGGATGTGGAGGAGGAGGGTGGTGGAGGTGGTGGATATGGAGGAGGAGGGTGGTGGAGGATGTGGAGGAGGAGGGTGGTGGATGTGGAGGAGGAGGGTGGTGGAGGTGGTGGATGTGGAGGAGGAGGGTGGTGGTGGTGGTGGATGTGGAGGAGGAGGGTGGTGGATGTGAAAGAGGAGGGTGGTGGTGGTGGTGCATGTGGAGGAGGAGGGTGGTGGTGTTGGTGGATGTGGAGAGGGTGGTGGATGTGGAAGGGGGCTGCTGTTGGGGGCCTGCTGTTGCTGGCTTCAGCCAGCAGATAAAACGCTGACTGAGGCAGCGTTTTATGCTTAGGAATAAAACGCTGCCTCAGTCAGCGTTTTCTCCTGTTATGCATACACAAAAAACGCTGACTGAGTCAACGTTTTACTGTATTTCCAATTTTTTTTTTTTTAAATTTGTATTTCACAAAATACAAATTTTTTTTAAAAAAATAATAACCAAGGTAAAACGCTGACCGAGTCAGCGTTTTACATCAGAAGCTCAGTTTCGTAAAAGTTTGGCCACGCGTCTAGATTGGTAAATTGTTTGCCAATTAAGCTTACTTTCTTAAAAAAATCCAATTTTCACATGATCTCGATTATATATTTATAAAATTTCTTTAAATTTTTTTTTTCAATAGAAAAAGTTAACCTTGGTTGAACTCTATGTTAGCCTTAATCGAAAAATTATTATTAAGGTCACGGTTATAAAAAAAATGTAAAAGTTCAGGTCTACCAACGAGAATAAAAATACAGAAAAAAAAATTCTTCCTCCGTGTTTAAATAAATGAAACGTTTTTCTTTTCAAGCCGTGTTTAAATAAATGATATGTTTCCTTTTTCGATAGAAATAGTTTCTCTATTTTTTAATATATATTATTTTTATTTTTTTAAAATAATATTCTACTAACTTATGATCCTTACAATATACCCCTTACTTTCTTCTCTCTCTTCAAACTTATACCTCATTAGTCATTACCTATTTTTTTTTTTAATAAATTTAACTAATCTTTCTTAAACTCCGTAAAGAATATAAAGGAATAAAAAAGCAAGACTACTATTGAAAATTTCCCTCAAATAATTTTAGACTAATTGTGTCAAAAAAAAAAAAAAAAAAAAATTAGACTTAAAAGAATTTGACGACCAACCGACCCACCACTAACCGAACAACAATTATTCACATAAACACAAAATAGTGAAATAAGGCATATTCGAATAATAATTCAATCAAATGTTATCCATAATTATTTTTTACTTCGTACGATATGATGTTGACCTTTAACCCATCAACTATCAGAGCCTGACGTGTTGCCACGTGTCGTCATAGTGGGTCCCATCTTCTTCTCCTTTCTGCCAATCCATTTCTTTACCAGTTTTTTTTTCCCTCTGCCCCTTGAATTCGACTTCTATCTCCTTTTCTTTCCCAACAAGAAAGTTTTTCAAATTAAACTTCAATTCATTTCAAGTTAATTGTTAAACATTGAATTTCTTCCATTTTATTCACTATTCCAGATCTAGTGTATTATGAGCTTCCATAATCTGGGTTTTTTACCAGTTATTGAAGTGTAAATATTTCTGGGTTCATTCCAAATTTGTTCAAATTGCTCTAAATTTGGAATATTTGGTGAAGTATTTCGTGGGGTTGTATCAAATACACTGAGATTGCATCTGGGTATGATTCTGCATTGTTATTATAGGATAAGCTTTTCTTGGTTCAATCCAAATTGATTAGTGTAGGTCATAGTTGATATTCTTGGGTGAATCATGATAATAACATGGTCATTATTATTATTTTTATTATAATTTAGGATAAGATCGAAGGGTTCAATACAAATCAATCGCCCAATTTGTGTAAAAAATTGGATTTCTGGGTGGTTTTTTTTTTTTTTTTTTCCTGAGAATTGTTTGAAAAATGGTGGCAGTGAAAGTGAAACTGGGTATGTTACACTATGTATTAGACCATGTATATGGTGCATTTGTGCACAGAACAAGAATAAGCCCACTATTTTTTTCAAGAGGTTGGGGTGGAACCAAACTTGAATTGCTAGAAAGGCTAATTAAGCAACTTTTCCCAGAAATTGAAGGCCAGAATTGGCCGCCTCAGTTGATTCAACCAAGTTGGAAAACTGTTTGGGAGACGAAAACTGCTTGTTTGAGAGAAGGGGTTTTTAGAACTCCTTGTGATGAACAGCTTTTGAGTGCATTGCCCCCTGAAAGTCATGTTGCTAGGGTTGCTTTTCTCACTCCTAAGTCGTTTGATCCGGAGAAGATGGCCTGTGTGGTTCATCTTGCAGGTACATTATTGATTTTATGCTCGGTTTCTATACCATGTCACGATTTTGACCATTAATTGTTTGAGTTTTGTTGGTAGTGTTGATTGGCTACTTGTAATTAGTTTCTAGCATGAGTTATTTGAGTTTGAATTAGCATATATGTTCAACGAATGAGGTTAATTATAGATGACTAGTGGATTTGAACTATAGTTAAATTTCGAGTTAAAGCTTGTTAATTTTGAATGTTTGATTATTAATTTCTTCAATTATGATGCAAATGGCTCTAGCTGGATTAATTTTAAGGATTGGTTATCCATGAATTACTCCATTTGAGTTACTAGATGGGGGAGAGTGAGATGACTAAGGTTATTGATGGAGCAATGTAGTCAAGGTGAATGTGCCTGGTTTCATGTTAAAGCTAGTCTGTCCTATGCTATCCCATTTCTTTGGTAAGGCATTTTTGTGTTACAGGTAGTGTGATCAATGAAAACATTAAGAGCATGTTTGGTAAGGGTATTATTTTTTGTTGGAAATGGATTCAATTAAACCATTATTGTTATCAAGTGTTGGGTTAGAAGGTTTGGGTAACAATTTCCATTACTTAGGGATAATGGTTTTCACTTATTTGTTACCTCTCTAAAACATAAGGTTACAATTAACCTTACCCTCCTAAATCAAAAAGAAATGGAGTTAAGTTTCAGTGATTTCTTTTCATAGTTTAATCAAACAAATCAACAGGTCTGCGTTTAATGATTCTTTTTCCTCATATTATTTGTTTCCTTTCCATTTCGTTTCTAGTATTCGTACCAAATGCCCCCCTAAATAGCTAGCGGAATATAGTCTTTTACTTGGGTGAGCATGAGTTAGTACATTTAGGAAGCTTTGGTCGTGTAATTTTCTAATTTTTCCGAAATTAAATGAATTGTGGTGCTTAATGTTGAAGAAGAGCAACCTGCTATTTGTGGACTTTGAGCAATATGATGAATTTTTTATTTCGGAATTGGAAGTTTGGAACTTTGGTTACTTTGATTGGGATGGTTTGTGGAATTGTTTTGCAGCTGTTGTTTTCTTTCTTTCTCTCTTTCTTTTTTTAATCTCATCTAATTGTACTGTTAAACTTCAGATTTTACTGATTTGCAGTTTTACTAACCTTTTACTGTCTTTGCTAATTTGATCATTTGTATGTGATCATGCAATAATGCATCAATTCTGTTGCAATGCACATTACATGCTCCAGTTTGTGGTGCTATACTGTTTGAGTGTTTTCTTTGTCAATATGTCATGTTGCAATTTTTTTTTTTTTTTATATCAACAAGTTTGATACTTGTATGAGTTAATAATGTGTATGGCTATTTGCATAGGCACTGGGGACCACACTTTTGAACGGAGGTTGCGTTTAGGTGGACCGTTGCTAAAGGAAAATATAGCAACTATGGTTCTTGAGAGGTGGGAACCCCTGTGTCATGTTTTACTTCACCAAGGCAAATCAGTTTGTTTTTATGTTGGATAAATTGAAATCTATATTCGTCGGTCTTGACAGTTTCTAACTCCTTAATTTTGATAACTTGCAGCCCTTTCTATGGACAGAGGCGTCCCATGCTTCAATATGGCTCAAAACTTCGTTGTGTAAGTGATTTGTTGCTATTAGGAAGAGCAACTATAGATGAAGCTCGGTCTCTTTTACACTGGTTAGATGAGGAAGGGTTTGGCAAGCTTGGTATATGTGGGCTTAGCATGGGTCAGGCATCTAAATTCTGAATGCTAAAAGTTTTTGCTTGAAGTTAAAGTTGAAATTTAAAGATTCTAGATATTGTCTAATGACTCTAATCTACGTTTTAGCTTGACCATTTTTTTTATGGATTTCTGCCTTTAGAAAAAGTAAAACATATGTGACGAGCAATTCTGTTTCTACTAGGTGGAGTGCATGCTGCAATGGTTGGATCTTTGCACCCTACGCCAATAGCGACCCTTCCATTCCTCTCCCCTCATTCTGCTGTTGTAGCATTTTGTGAAGGTGTTCTGAAGCATGCAACTGCATGGGATGCATTGCGAGCTGAACTTGAAGTACAACAGGATTCATTGACTCAAGAAGATGTCAGACAGAGGATGAGAGAAGTGCTGTCTCTCACAGATGTTACCCGCTTTCCAATTCCCAAAAATCCTAATTCAGTTATATTTGTTGCTGCTACTGTAAGTGACCTTTTTCATATGCTCAGGCATTAATGGTTTATATTATTTGTATTAGCTGAACATGTTTGTTATGCTGTTGTATTATATAACTTACTTCATGAACACCTGTTCTACTGGGTCTAAAAGAAAGCAAAAACAAGTATCTGAACCTTTTGCTTTTTATCACTGTATCTCTTTTATCTAGATGTTTGCATTGTTTGATCATTCCCCAACCCTTAGGTCACATTGAACCATTCTGGGGGAACATATAAATGCTTTTGAAAATGAAGTCTAGTACTATAGTCAATACTGCACTGTTCACTCTTCTTGATGGCAAAACTTTTTGCCTTTTTCCAGCTTCTTATGTCTGTTAATCTAGTTTAATTTTCTTCCTATGAACTCCTGTGTAGTGCAACATTTTTGTAAGGATTTTCACATTGAACTTTTAAATGATGTTCTAAGATGGCGATTTTGTCATATTTTTTATATGTACAAACATTATTGCACGGATGCACTCATCAATTAGTATAATTTGAATTATTCTGTGGGTTACATGGTCTTGTTTCCTTCTCTGTTTCTTGTGTCTAGTCAAATTTCATGTTAATCCTATTAACATCTGATGCAGATATAATCCTCTGCTCCCTTCCTAGATCTTTTATTTATTTCCTATTTTTTCACTCTAGAATACTGTTTGAGACACACAAGTAAGGTAGGATTCTCTTCACTTATCTTATTGGAACTTATTAGCCCTAAACTCATCTTATCTTATTGAAACCTATCAAACTGAAATAAGTAATAATGAGGGGAGAATTGAGCCATGAACTTTTTTATCTTAACTTATTATTCCCAAACTTATCTTATATGAACTTATTAGCTCATCTGGAGCTACTGGCCACTTATATTAGCCGAACTTATTTGACCTGAAATAAGTGAAAATAAGGTGAGGAAAACAAAGCCTAATATGGCTTAGAAGAGTGCACAAGATACATTAGGCTATTATCCCCAAATAGGCCCTATCATAGACATTCTTTCAAATATACGAAGTATATCATTTGAAGTATGCTTTAGCCTTTGTATGTTGTGTACTTGTGCATGTGTATACTTTCTCGGGCATGTGTGTTTCATTAGATTCATCCTTTCTGACAGTATTTCTTGAGCATTGATTAACCCATCTCTTATTCCAATCTGTATGTCATTTTTGTTATTTGTGGAGGGATTACCTGACTGTAGGGCATTATTAAATTAAAACCCAATTGAAGTCATATTTATGTATTTCAGGATGATGGGTATATACCAAATCACTCAGTGTTGGAGCTTCAGAAAGCTTGGCCAGGATCAGAAGTGAGGTGGGTTAATGGCGGGCATGTATCATCTTTCATTCTTCATAATGGTGAGTTTCGCAGGGCGATTGTTGATGGACTTGACAGATTAAAGTGGAAGGAATCTCCCTTGTGACAAATACAATAGCAATTATTATGTTCAAAGTAACAGATCTGTAAACTGTAAATTTTATTCTTTCTGATTTTCTATTTTTTTTTTCTCTATTTGAATGGAAAAAAATAGGGAGAACCCTTTCATAAAGAAAAAAATTAGGGTATCCACTTTACATGTCCTAAGTTAATTTTTTCCCCCCTTTAGTCATTGCTGCTTTACCAGAGGGGATGTGCACGAACTGGTAACTGAACTGTATCATTTGATCAGTTGGTTTAAACTGAGCATAATGGCCTTCCTTTCAGTTGAATTTTCCCTATTTCATTGTGCTCGTGTATTAATGGTGGAAGATAGAGTGAAAGTACGAAACCAGTTTGGTTTTCTCTGATTTTCTTTGACATCATAATATCTCTAATAGGCAAAGTAGTTCAATTGTAGACTAGAATCAGCATACAAATGTGATGATAATTAGACTGTTAGTTCTTGAACCATCTTCAGAATTTTTTTTCTCTCTTCCATTCCACCTTGCTTAACAATCGAGAACTCATGCACTCTCTAACAGAAAAATTCCCATTTTTGCATTGTCATATCCCAGTCATTCTCTAGTTGCCCAACAGTCTTGAATCTTCTTGATCATTTTCATCTAATTTGTTTTAGTAAGGTGAAAGAACAAGACGAATAGGCGACAGTTAAAACTATAAATAATGTTGAATCCACATCAGCCCCAGCTCATTGTATTCCAAGATTAGAATTCGGTACATTTACAACATATATTGTTGAGTAGACACATCAAATTCATGCATCAGCTTTGAAATAAATAGTCAAAAACCCAATGAGGTAAAGTTGGGAACTCTCATAATCATCAAGGCATATTTTGAGCATTCCAATCTAGGAAGTCTTGGCACATAATCGCACGCAGTCTTGCCCGCCAGCCTTGGCTTGAATTTTGGGTCTGAATAATGGGCTCGATTCGATCTAATTTTTAATTTTCCTTTGTGAGATTTTGAGCAACTGAAAATGTTATTAGTTACGAGTTAATTTTATTCAACCGAAAAATAGGTTTAAAATGACTTGGTAATGTATTTGGCCTAGCCTAGAGCTCAGTCTAGGCCATAATCAACTCTAATGGCAGTGTGTAATTGAGTAATATACAATTGCTAAAGTATAGCATTAATTCATATTAAAATGCTAATAATATTTAGAAACGGACCAAGTTAAAAAATGTTGATACGGATATCATTCAAAAAGAGAGGTATTATAATTTTCAAGGTTAAATTAAAGTCATTATTTATAACTTCGTATGAAAAATTGAAAAGTCCGTTAAAGATATAGTCTAACTATCTTCAATTCGGCTGGCCTGGGACCTGGGTCATTTCAGTTTTGGGCCAAATCAAATTTATCTTATAATTTTGTAGAGTTTTGGTGGGTATTGGTCTGGATACATCAACTCCAATTATGAGTACTTAACCCATATTTTACAAACAATGTAAAACGAGGGAGCTTCAGTTCTCATAGCGAAATTGTTTCTCACATGACATATTTGTAAATAAATCAACAACTTTATTCAATTGTGGATCCCACAATAATGAAAAAGTTGTTGATTTATTCACAAAAATGCCCCCATCAGAAACAAATGTCATTTCTCACTATGAGAAACAGGGAATTTCCCATGTAAAACAACAAATTACAACACCATTACATATTTTACTCCATTTCTAAACTTCATCTATCTGCAACCTGCAGCCATAGGAGGACCACAAAGACACTTATTATGTTCAAAGTTTGTCCTTGCGAACCTCTTCAACCCACTAGGAATCAGCCCACAAAGATGGTTGTAAGTCTTGTGACTAACATCAATGCTCTTCAAGCTCTTCGAAAGCGTAGGTGTTGATCCTTGAGGAGTTTTGATGATGATAGGATAAGCAAACTTCTACTAATGAGATTTCTCTTAGTGTTGAACTAGTGCATGTGAAGTAGACTCAGGGAGTGGAAGAGTAATCTGGCTATGGAGATTTTAAAGAGAAATAAGAGAAAGATAGAAAGAATAGAAGAAGAGTTTTACTTTAGAACTAGACAATGATCCTTATCAGGAACACGGAGAGAAGCTTTCTAACAGGAGCAGGACAACAAACTAAGTAGATAAGTTTGGACTGTGTTGAAAACGCCAAGTTTCAAAGTAACTTGGACTGCGAGTTCCAACAAGGTGCTGAAGAAGAGAAGACCGTATGATCCCAATCCTGTTATGCGAAGAGGAGTAAATGTGATGAATCACAATAACTGTGTTTGAAAGCCTGGATGTTAAGCTTGAGGGATACTATGGGGTCTGAGAGAGAAAGCAGAAAACATTATCAATGAAGAAACTTTGAATGGGTTGAGATTGATAGTTGGAAATGGAAATTTTGCAAGGGTCGAAGAGAAAAAGGATGTATTATCCGAGATCATACCTAAGAATATGGGCTTTTAAGATTAAGGGAAGTCTTGCTCATAATCTTTAGTTTTTCTGCTTCTCACTGTATTTTTGAATGTTACTTTTTTTTTTTTTTTTTTGTTCCTCCCGGTTCACTAATCCGGATTCAAGGATCAATTCTGAGTGGTTAGGTTTTACTCCCCTCTCAATTGTTGTTGTGGGGGATCGAACACAGTTCTCCCTACCAAGTGTAGTCCCAATCACCACTACACCAACAACCAATTAATATGTTAGTTTTATGTTGATTGGGCAAGTTATTGTCTGACTAATTAAAGATTACTTGACACATTCAAGAGTCAATAGTGTTAGATTATCACCTATCCCTCGTCTCTCCCCCTTTTCTCCTTAAAATTGAAAGCTTAACTTTTTTCATGTTTCTTGAAATTAAGCTTGCATTTACGAGGGCGCCCTCATTACTCACTGTGAGAAACGAAACGTTTCTCACAGTGACAGTTTCGTAAATAAAATGTACCACTTTAGTCACGGTGATACATTTTATTTACGAAATGGATGATAAAATTGTACCACTTTAGTCACGGTGGTACATTTTATTTACGAAACTGCCACTGTGAGAAACAAAAACGTTTTTCACAGTATGTAACAGAGATTTACTGTGCATTTACTATTGAACTGTATCAAAATGCTCCCAACTCTTAATAGATGTGTGTATAAGTCTTCTACAAGCTCGTATAATAGTACAGCTTATGCTGACCGATTATCACCATTGCCGGTGAATATTCTACTCCCTCTGTCCCTTAATTTTTGCCCCAATTTCCTTTTTAGTCCGTCCCTTTAATTTTGCCCCATTCTATTTTTGAACATATGAGTCCACATTTCACTCTCACAACCACCCCATTAACCCCACCACTTTTCTCTCTCATCACTTTTTTCCAACCAAAACTTAATAAAGTAACATTACACTATGGGGTAATATATAAGAGAGAGAGGGAGTATATTCTTACTCTATCCTTTGTGTTAGCACCAAAATCGAAGTACCTTACACTTGCAAGCTAAGGTTGTGGACAGCTCTAGATTCAACTGTTCGAAAAGAAGCATTTTAACTTTTTCCTATATGGTGCAGCACTTAAGAGATGACAAGTGATGATTGTTAATCAGGTATAATCTAAATTTATCACTCTTTTAAAATATCAACTTCGAAAACATAATCGATGAAACTACATTTAAAATTTATCTCTTAGCACTTTCGTACAATTCTTATGTTGTATTATGCTATTTGGTGGATTTTAATGTCTATTAATCGTGCCTAAGAATTTTTTTCTACCATGATACATATGTGTGATCTTGTGTATGTAAAGCCTATTATTTTATGGGCTTGTCCTAGTTTCTCACAGTGAAAAACAAAAATTGTTTCTCACATGATATTTTCGTAAATAAACCAACAATTTTATCCAATCACCTTTAATTGTAAAGCCCATAATTATGAAAAAGTTTATTAATTTATGAAAATGCCATGTGAGAAACAAGTATTTACCCTTATTTTATTATCACTTAACAAGTCTACTTGATCTGGTTTGATTGGTGTTTGTCTGTGAGGTTTTTGTTGTGTCACAATTAGTGTGGCATGAGTAAGAGCCGTATGAGTGGACAAGATATACTATGCTTTTACGTAGCCGTGCTCCTACTTTGTGGTGGGCAGCAATCTGTGGGCAGTAGCAAGCTGGGGTGCATTGTGGGATGATAGGGTGGTATGGGTGATGTTGTAGAGGCAGTAAGAGTGGATGTGTGTTGGTGCTGCAGAGTAGCAAAGGTGGCATAAGGGTAGGTTTTGTTTTTGCTCCTTAAATCTTGATAGTTTTTAAAGTAAGAAAGGTATACACTCTATAGGGTGAAGCTTAAAAGGTCCATTTAGTAGTAGTATTTAAAAGCTAGCTGATTGTATTTTAATGGAAAATTTTATTTATAAGTGATCGAATTTGAAAAGGACCTTTTAAGTGAAAATTTGTGAAATGGGACATTTTAAATTGTATTATGTTATGAGGGGGTAATAGGCTGAGTTTTCGTCCGGGTGGTCAACAACGGAGCTTTGGCGTTGACTCTCACATGGGAGTCACGTGACTTTTAAAAATAAGTCCACACGTCTTTTTAGGAAGTATGAAAGGGGAAAAATAAAAGGGGTAGTTCGAAAAGGAGGGAAATTTGGGGGAAAAGGGGAGAAAAACGTGTGGGTTTTTTTTTTCAGAAGTCACGTGACCCCCACGTGAGAGTCAACGTCGGAGCTCCACTGTTGACCATACGGAATACTCAGCCTAGTACCCTCTCACAACATAATACAACTTAAAAGGTCTTTTTTCACAACTTTTAACTTAAAAGGTCCTTTTAAACAAAATCGACCACTTAAAAAGTGCTTTCACACAAATCTTCCTATTTAAATAGAGTCATATTCAACTTCACTCTCAGTAGTGGATCATGTATTCCTATTATGATGCTTAGTCTTCAACTTAACATTAGGTAATTTTGCTTTTCAAATTTCTGCTATGACTATCTATAAGTTAAATGTATTACCATGAAAGTTTTTTTGGAAAGCCTATTAGTTCATATGATAGAGCAATGTGCTATTGCACATATACGTAGATTCAAGTCCTATATAAGCCGGAATATGCATTTTTAGGTCCCAAAATTACATAGGTTTAAGTCCTACATTGGTTGGAATACACATATTCTTAGGTCCGAATTCTACAAAGATTCGAATCCAATCTAAAATATGATGTGAGAAGGTCAACTGTAACCATCAAAAATTAAGCACTAAACAACACAGTTCAAAAACATGTCTAAAATCAGTTGCAATTTTTAGATCATAATCCTATACCTTAGCAGCAAAGATAGCGGAATTCTCAAACTAAATTAAGATCCATGACAAAAAAAAAAAGGCTTAAAAACAGCTTTATTTAGGCCATTTCGAATCCATTCAAAGATAGGCTCAACTGTAACCATCAAAAATTAAACACCGAACAACACACAATGCAATAACATGTCCAAAATCAGTTACAATTATCATAATCCTATACCTTAGCAACAAAGACAACAGAATTCTCAAAATAAATTAAGATCCATGACAAAAAGGCTAAAAAACAGCCTTATACTACCACTTTGAATCCATTCAAAGGCAGACTTAACTAAGTATTTACAATTCAGGTATGTACCTTGTAGCGCTCAGTTGGCATCCTTTCACTTCACTATTCTAAATCAAGCAGTTCTTCCGAAAATTCAGTATCTTCCTTATCCTCGTCAGTAGCAACAAGATGAAAGCTTTCACGTGCTGCTGCATTTAAGTGCTTGAGAGATATTTTTTTTTACGGTTATTTTATGAAATGCCACAGATTAATTTCGAAATACACCAAATGCCACGAAGGTTTTCAAAATTCACCAAATGCCACTGTGGTTTATTATAATATCACCAAATGCCATTTCCGTTAGTTGACTGTCACTGTCCGTTAGTTGACCCCACCACTTATCACGTGTCAACTTCTGATTGGTCCGTTTTAAAAAAAAATAAAAATTAAACATAAAAAATAAAAAAAATAAAAAAAAATTAAAAAAAATAATAATAAAAAAAAAACCCCAAACAGCCACCTCCCCTTTCCTCCATAACTTCCGACCAACACCACAACAGCCACCCCCCTCAATGCATCACCAGCGAACCCCCATCCTCAAGACACCACCAACACGACCAACTACTAGCCCATAACCCACAATCGGCCACCCCCCTGCTGCCCTCGCCCCTTCTCGGCACCCCATCTCCTTCCTCGCCCTTTCTTCCTCATTCCCTCATCGTCAAGCTCCACCTGCCCCATGTTCGTGCTAAATCAATGGCTTCCCTTAATTCCAGGCTTAATCCCTAAATCACAAAAAACCCAGAAAAATTAAATCAAAAAAGTGATAAACATGGGAAATGGGTATTGATTAAAATGCGGAAAAATGAAGTGGGGTTACCGGATAAATAGCTGACAGTGACGAAAACGCCGGTAATAGTGACGAAACGGAGGTAATCGAGAGAGCTTAAATTGCCGACGACTTTGGTAAAAGCTGGGTTTCGATCGACTACTCTGAATTCGGGCTTTGTTGATGCTGTGATGTCATTTTCTCTCTCCTATTGTGATCGGAGCTTCGGCAAGTGAGATTTGGTTCACGCTTTGGCCATTGATGCGAATGGTGCGAGATAGGTGGAGGAAATAATCTCGGCGGCGGTTTTTGGGGTCGAGGCTGGCTGTGTGGGTGGTTTTGGGGGTCGGCGGTGGGTCAGGTTGGGTGCTAAAGGGCTGGCCGGCCGATTTTTGTTGGTTACGAAGGTGGCCGGCCGTTTTCCGGCAAGGTAAGGGAGGGGCAGGGTTTCGGGGTGGTGGCTGGGGTGGTTTCAATGGTTTCTGTTTTTTTTTTGTTTTGTTTTTTTTTTTAAAAAAACGGACCAATCAGAAGGTGACACGTGGCGAGTGGCGGGGTCAACTAACGGCTGTCAGTCATTAATGGCACTCGGTGAATTTTTGTAAAACTCGGTAGCATTTGGTGAATTTTGAAAACCTTCATAACATTTGGTGAATCTCGAAATTACTCAGTGACATTTCATGAAATAACCGTTTTTTTTTACGGTTGGTGAATTATTCGTAATCATCTCTAGTACATCCTTTTATAATACCACATCATCTGAACAATATGCTTGAGACAACTTTAAGATTCCCATCCTTTTTAAGATATAGTTAGCCTTAAATAACGAACTAACTTTTAGTAGTGAATTTTCATGGTTAAGTAAATTATAAAGAATATACAAGAACTTCAAATAGTTATTACTCCATTTTTATTTCAACAATAATACGTAAAATAGAGAACATCCAATGCAAGAATGCATAATATTGAATGCAATAGAATGAACAATTTAGATGCCAAACTGAGTAAATTACATAAAAGAAGATAATATGTTATAATTACCCTTGTCGGATTATCCAGAGCAATTCTTTCATGGAAGCAGTTGTTTTGTTTGTCATTTTCTGCAGGGTTGAATATAACACTTTACATAAATGAGTTCAAATTAAATCAAAATTAAATAAATTATATTATAATTATTTATAAATTAACAAATTACATGAAATTAATATCCATATATATATATAGCAGTCATTAAAATTGTTCTTGCTTTGTTAAAAATTGGGAGTTGACTATTGTAATAGATATTTTTCAAATTGTTATCCGTTAGTTTAATTAGTTAATGAGGTTGTCATTGGACAGTATATATAATGGGGAACAATAAATTTTTATTAGTTCAAATTATTTATTTTCAAGGTTACATTCATAATTAACGGGGGAGGGGTTTTGAAATTGTGCTTGTGGGGAATCGAACCTTAGATTGGGTGCATGACATTTTAAGTAAGGAATAAATTGCCATTGGGACTAGGGTGAAAGTAATATGGATTAAAACCAAAAATCGAATCGAACTGAACTGAATTAGCAATTCGGTTCGTTTATTTTTTTTTTATTTTTTAAATTTGGATTAGATCGATTTGATATTTTAGAAAAATATGGATTCTGGATCGGTTTTGGTTTAGGGCTTCCAAAAACTGAAAACCGAATTTCCAAACTGTATTATATTAAGCCAAATTCCCTAACCCATTTTCCCCTTCATATATAAACCTAATTACCTGAATTCACACTACTAGAAAACATGTCATTTTCGACGGAAAAAATCCGTCAAAAACACCCTTCTTTCCATCAAAAAACCCGTTCACGACGGAAATTCCGTCGGAACTGGTTTTCGGAAAAGGTTTTGTAGGTAAATCGGCCTTTTCTGTCGGAAATTCTGTCGGCCCGGAAAAGTCTGTCGAAAAATTCCGACGGACTCAATTCCGCTGAAAATTTTCAATGGAAATTCCATCGGAAAAGGCTACAATCAAATTAAAAAAAAATTCGCCGCACCCCCATCGGCACGACGTATCACCATTCACCACCTCCAACCACCCTATAACCCATCATCAACCCCACCCCCACCCAACTGCTCTAAACACCACCACCACTCTAATCGAACCACCCCACCACCCACCTTAACTAAACCACCCCACAATTTACCCTAACCAAACCAGACCCACCTCCTAACCCTAACCGAACCAGACCCCACCACCTTAACCCACCCTACCTAACCCTAACTAAACCCAGATCTAAACCATCCACCACGGACCACCTAAACCCAAATCTAAAAACATCCATCCAAGGCGAACCACCCACCACGGCCCACCTAAAACCAGTCACCACGGCACCAAAACCCCCCCAACCACCGTAAATATTAAAAAAAATCGAAAAAACAACTAACAAATTTTTTTAAAAAGGGAGATACATACCTTATTCCACCTCCAAAACCTCGAAATTGGGTTTATGAGGCCAAATTCGACCATAAAAACTCTAGATTTAGAGTTTTCATGGTCGAATTTCACCTAAAAATCTTTGGTTTTTGCTGTTGATGTTCATGTTTGTGTTGGTGTTGCGGTTCATATCGGTGTTGTGTTGTTGCTGCGGTGGTGGTTAGTGTTGGTGGTGGTAGTGGCTGGCGGTAGGTGGTAGTTAGAAAGATAGGGGAAAGAAGATGAGAGAAGGAAGAGGAGAGAAGAAACAGGCGAGGAGAACAAGAAGAGGAGATAGGAGGAGAACGAGAGGAAAGAGAAGGAACGAGAAGAAGAAGAGGAGAGAGAAGGAGAACGAGAAGAAGAAGGAGAGAGAAAGGGATAGAGAAAGAGAAGGGGAAAAGGAAAGAAAAGAGGCGAAAAGCGAGGGGTTTTGTTAGGGTTTTATGTAAGAACTTTTTATTTTTATTTTAAATTATTCCATCGCGAATCCGTCGGAAAATTTCCGATGGAATAAAAATCCGTCTTCATTTAAAAAAAAAATTATATTATGTCGCAAATCCATCGGAAATTTATGACGGAATAAAAATCCGTTGGAAAATGTACTTTCCGACGGAAAAATTCGTCGAAAGGTACTTAAATTCCGACGGAATTATTTTCCGTCGGAAATTTCCAACGGATTTGCGACGGATTTATTGAATTCGTCGGAAATATCCGACGGGATTAAAATCCGTCAGAAATTTCGATTTTTACGACAAAATAATGTGTCAGTCGGAACCTTTCCGTTGGAAATCGACCTAATTCTAGTAGTGTCATTTTCTATCTTTTCCCTTCTAGCCTTTCTCACTCTTGTTGCAAACCTATTTTTTCCCCATTTTCTCACTAAGTTGTCCACCTCTTCCCTCATCACCGCGTGTCTCTCACTCTCAGACTCTCCGGCGGTCCCTCACCACCGTTCGTCTGCGTGCTCCCTTCATACTTGCACTCTCACTAGCTACGACCCTCAAAGGTAAGACTTGAATTTGATCGAATTAATTTGCTTCTTATATCTTGATTTTTCTCGAATATATGTTCTGAATTTGCTCGAATTAATCCTTTCATGTATATGTTTTCATTTTGCTACTTGAATTAATCCCTTTGTATATATGTTTTAAATTTGCTACTTGAATCAATTTCTTCATATCTATATTTTGTATTTGCGCAAATTAATTGTTGTTGTAAATTTAATTTGGATAAAACGTGTTGTTGTTGGCCTATTATGTAGCTAAATTGTATTGCTGTTGTTGTTGTTTTTGTTGTTGTTGTATAACTGCTATTGAATCCAGTTATTATTGTTGAATTTGCTATTGGCTAT
This sequence comes from Chenopodium quinoa, assembly GCF_001683475.1. Taxonomy (NCBI): domain Eukaryota; kingdom Viridiplantae; phylum Streptophyta; class Magnoliopsida; order Caryophyllales; family Amaranthaceae; genus Chenopodium; species Chenopodium quinoa. The sequence goes on along the minus strand of NW_018744996.1, from coordinate 312,845 downwards.
TGCAGGATGATTAATGTGGTTATAATTTTGGTGAATATGCACTTCTGCTTCTCCACATTGCTGCAACATTTTTGTTGTTCATAGGCTGCATCACTTACTCTTCATCTGTTGTTGCATTTATGTTGTTCATATGCTACATTTCTAATTTTTCTGTGTTGATATGCGGTTTTATTCTTTTTTGAATCAAAATGTCAACATATTTAGGTATCAATGAAGGGAATGTCCCGCTTGAGAATGAGGAGAAACTATATGAGCTTCCATGTTGAGGAGTTGAAGATGGTAATATATTCATGAAGGAATTTAGTTATGATATAAATTTGGGTATCAATAAAGGAAGTTGAGGGGCTTGAAGAAGGTAAGATAAAACTATATATATATATATGTACATATACATACATACATACATACATATATATATATATATATATATATATATATATATATATATATATATACATACACACACACACACACATATATCAACAACGTACGAACAGTTACTTGATTTTGGTTAAAGGATTTTTGAAGTTGTGTTTGAATAAATGGAATAAAATGGATTCATATTGGTAGAGCAGATATAATGTAACTTATTTACTTTTGTATTGCTAGACTTAAGGAATAAGGAATATGATAATTGGTGGTCAACATTATCCAGACTTGGTTGAGATTGATTGATGATGCCTTGGAGACTTGTTGTTTTGCTTGGAGCCTTGAAGTGCTTATTGTTTTGCTTGGAGAATTTGCTGTGTTGCTTGGAGTAGCTGTTGCTATGTTGATTGAAGCTGCCATGTTGACTGTTGTTACATTTTAAGTATTTTCTTATGTCTGTAACTTGATTTAATTTTGTTGGACAATTATTTTTTATTATGATATTTCCTAAATTTGGTCAATATTAAGCCTCAAGATGTATTATATATTTTAATACCTTGGAAATTTCCTTCATTTAAAATAATCTTTTACTCTAAATAAAACCCTTTTTAGGAAATAACCAAAATATTACCGCCACCGTGATAACGCATAAGGCTATTTTTCAAAGTCACACAGCGGAAGACTAAAAATAAAACCAACTTTCAAAATAAAACTTGAGTTCACAACCTCAAAACGAGAGTAAAATAAAACATTCACAAGTTGGAACTAATTCAAACATGACCCTTTCAAAAACCAACTTAAAAATAAACATATGAATGTTAGTCCATAAACAATAACCAATAAATCAAAATATAAAACTAAGAAAGCATAGCAAGTAACTCTTTGCACTCATTCTCTTCATGCTCTTCATGCTTCGATTACCTGTCACTTTCACTTTATTTCAACCCCTCTACTCACCATATAAATAGGTCATAGTAGGGCCAATCCAAAGGAAAGTCTAAAACAAACACAAAAGTATGAATCAACAAAAGCTGATTACATATGCACCACACTAACATGAATATCTTTGCAATAAATAATTTAAACATGCTCGTTGTAGATACCTGATTGCGTCTCCCCAAAAACCAAACCCAGTGATGAGTACCTTTCACGTCTTTGATTATCGAGTTGGGTGAAGAGTTGAAGAGTCTCGTGAATTTCCCTTTAGCCTTGACCATTTCAAACTTTTCCTTAAATGTTTTAAACCAAAATAATTCATTTCGTGTCTTTGAAAATCATTCATTTCGTGTTCTCTTTATAAAATGGACAAACCAGTCTATTTTGGTCCATAATCTTGATCCAATTATTATATAGTTGGATGGGATTTGAAAAGGGCTTTCCAACAATATATTATAATCCCAAATCCGACTTATAATGAAGAAAATCTAGCCAAAATACTATATTGAGCCCGAACAAAGCCTTACTTGCGACCCAATGATCATGTGGAGGGTCCATTAACCTTAACCTCATTCCTAAACCAATTAGGATTTATTACAAACTTCTAGAATCATCTAGAAGGTTTTTTTCAATCCTAAACCCATTAGGATTTATTGTTAGCTTCTAGAATCCTCTAGAAGGTTCTAATTTATCCTGTTTTAAAAAAGATAAATTTTTTTAAGAATTTTACATCGAATAAAACATCTTTTTTTCAATGATCCTTATCCCGGTCAAATTATTATACGTACGGAAATTTGATTAACCCAATCCGATTGGAAATCGGATGCCGTACGAATCCTATCTTTCCAAAACCATCGTTGAGCGACAGCACTATCGCACCGCGATGAGAAGCGTTTTACTCCGAGTCGGATTCTAACTCTTTTATGATCCTTTGACCCTCTTTTATTTTTATAAATAGAGGTTGTTTCACCCCATTTTCAATCGCCAACAATCATCATCTAATCCCTTCTCTAATACTTTCTCTCTCTCTCTCTCTCTCTCTCTCTCTCTCTCTCTCTTGATTCTTTTCTTAGCCTAGCCTAAACGCGTCCTACTACACATCTTGATACTTTTCCCTAATCAAACACCATACCTCCTTCACGAGCTTCGAATACTCCTAGCCAACCTCGATGTGAAAGGTTGATAGTTTTGAGGGTTTGGCCCCAAATCTATATTTCAATTATTATTTGATTTATTTTATTTATTTGATTTTATTCTTTCTTGAAGTTTACTAACGTGTGTGTTGTCTTGAAAGAAAGAGATACGAGGCATCAAAGTAAGTAATTCGATTACTTAATTGTTCTTTTGATAGTAATCATGATTAGAATATTATGTTGATTTCTAGTTAGTATCATGTTAGGATGTTGATTTTAATTCATAGTATCATGTTTAGGGTGTTAATTAACATTTCCGATATCATATTGATTTCTAGTATCATGTTTAGGCTAATGCTTTGATTATGATTATTAGTGACATGCTAGGGTTTGTTATTAATCCGTTTAGTATCATGCCTAAGATCTTACTAATAACGTTTTGATGTTATTACTATGATGATGATTGTTGTGTCAATTATTACATTTCTTGATTATTCATGATTGATTGTTATTGTTTGATCACGCCCCTTCTTGCAGGTTTAAAGGACATTTGTATTTGAAATCACGCCTAATAAGATAATTGATAATTTGTTTTAGGCAAATATAATTTTCATTCAAGTGATTGCCAATAATAGATTTGATTGTGCATTAATAATCAATCAACGTAGATTAAATACGCTTAGGATGAATTTGATAAATGTATGTTGATTGAAAAGCACACATGAATATCGTAAGAATTAAGTAGAGGCCAATTTAGGGCGGGTTCAATCTCTTTTAGGTTGGATTCATACCATCATCCCCGAATATCTAGTCATAGTCCCGGACCACTATGGAGTTAGCGATATTCGTGATCGTGAATGGGGTGTAACCTTCACACCTGGAACGGTTTACAAGTTCCTAAAACTTGTTGGCGACTCTTTTATCTCTAGCCTCCTTCCCTTTGGACGCCACCATGCCTAAAAGCATGCTCACAGTTGGACTCAAAGTTGAGTTTGAAAAATTCCCCTACACCCGCCATTGTTGGTGTCGTTCGAAACACGCCTATTTAAGCATGTTGTGAATATGCTTGGCACTCATAGGAAGCGGGATTTGACATATACGACTATGGACACGATTAAGGACAAAACAAAGTAGGAAGCCGCCAACAAATTTTTAAGGAACTTGTAAATAGTTCACGGATCATTTAAGGCAACCACGAAAAGGGACAATGATAGGCAACAACGATTGGCCTGTGAAGGTTATACCCCATTCATAATCCATGAGATTACGAACTCCATATGGTTCGGAACCACACAAGGAGGATCGGGGATGATGGTACGAAGTGAGTCATGGAGTCACATTCGCCTGTATCGGCCTCCACTCGATTCTTATTGTGAAAAGTATTCCCTGCAATCTTAAAGGCATACAAACAAAGATTCAATTTGCTCCAAACTAAATTAGGCTAAATTGGTTGAAAATTAATGCACACATATAATTCTAAATATCGTGATCACTTGATTAAACAATAAGATAAAAAAACGAACCTAAAACGGTCGTCCAAATTATCTTATTAAACGTTATATTCAAATACATATTCCCTTTAACATGCAATATGGTGATCAATAAATATAATAGAATAAACATCAACATTGGAAGCAATTAACCAACAATTAATATGTGACAAACACAATAAACATCGTTAAAAATATAATAGGAACAAAAGGAACATGATTCTTTACTTTGATTGCGTTTACTTGCAACTATAAAACAATAAACGCGTTAATTAGTAACTTCAAGTAAAATAATAAACAACAATGGAAATTAAATTAAATTAAAGTGGAGTTGATTTGGGGCCAAACCCTCAAACAGTTCTACCTTTCACACCTTAGTTTAAGTGTGGAACTTTTGGTAAGGTATGGACTTCGGGGAGAGCTTAAAGGATTTATGGTGAAAGAATAGGGAAGGCTAGTGTTTAGTTTAAAGCATAAGAGAGAATGATTTTGGTGCCCCCGAAAATGGTGAAATCAGCCTCGTATTTATAAAGAAAATGTGAGGGGTGAAGCACGAAACCCTAGAATTGAAGCGTTGCAGAAATCGTAAACCTAGAAATTACCGTGTCCTGGCAAATATTTCCGTGGCACGATAGATATTGCCGTGACATGGCAGATATTGCCATGTCGCGGCATATGTGTTTTTTGGAATTTCGTCCAAGTTCATTTTTATCTTTTATTTTGCATTAAATACGAGATACTTTAGGTGCCGTTTCAGTTCGACAGACTTATTTTAGGTTTAGGGTTTTAATATTTATTAATTGGGCTTAATTAATAAATATAACGAAATGGATTAAAAAGGGTTTGGGCTGAAATGTGAGTTGGATTGAGTTTGAATAAATGTTTGGACTGATTTGGGGACTGAATATGTTTGACAAAATATGGATTTTAAGCACTCCAAAGATTAAATACTCAACCCGACCAATAATGGCGGTGAAAGGTTGTTCATCATCGGGTTTTGTTTTGGGGAGACATTTTTAAGTGTCTACAGAAGCCCCCACTTTGACTGAGTTTGTAGAAACGCGAGTTTCGAAAATGATAGTCAAAGTAGTCGATTGGGACGGAGAATGATTTAAGACGTTCAGCGGTCTTAAATCACTCTATCTAAGCCGATACCTGTAGAAAAGTGTTAGTTTCACAGATAAAAGAGCAAAGGGTACAGAATGTATATCTGACACCATTGTATCGGCAGCAAATACGTTTGGTAGCTTTCTACGCCTCGAGAAATCCACCGAACGAAAATTTTCTATGCCTCGGGAATTCTTTTGTGAACCACTACACTTCAAGCGATCCACTAGATAAAAGGTGACAAGCTTCCACGCCTCGGGAAACATGTCGTAGACTCTTACGCCTCGAGCAGCCTACTGAATGATGATCCTTCACGCCTCGAGAAGACTGATATGAGATAGTTTCCACGCCTCAGGAACCCTATCGTGAGCTTCTACGCCTCGAGCAACTTACAAGTGAAAGGTAACAAGTTTCCATGCCTCAGGCAACATGTCGTAGACTCCTACGCCTCGAGCAGCCTACTAAATGATGATCTTCCACGCCTCGGGAAGACTAATATGAGATAGTTTCCACGCCTCGGGAACGCTATCGTGACCTCCTACGCCTTGAGTAGCTCACAAGTGAAATTCCATACTCCGGGAATAACACTAAGTATCCACGCCTTGGGACACAATCGCCAACTTCTACGCCTTGAGAAGTGTGCTACAATTGACAATTTTTCGCGCCTGGGGAAACACTTGTTTGATGATGAGGAATTACAAGTCTCTGTGCCTCGAGAATCTTGCAACGTGAATCGTCCCGCCTTGGGAGATGATCACTAGGTGTTTGATAAATTTTGATGGTTCGGTTGTCTTCCAAACGTGGAATGTAGATGTTGATGGTTCGATTTTCCCCAAATGTGCGCTATAGGTGTGAATGGTTCGATTATCTCTAAACGTGGGTTGTAGATGGTTCGATTGTCCCCAAACGTGGGTTGTAGATGGTTCGATTGTCCCCAAACGTGGGTTGTAGATGGTTCGATTATCACCGAACGTGGGCTTTACCGGAGACATGCAGAATAGGATTTGCCAAAGGGCTCGTATAGACAGTGATTGACTCAAGACCAAACTTGACTTGACACGACATGACATGTGTATGACTTGTGATTGTGTGTATGTGTATAATTTGAGTGTGTGTGCAGACACAAGCAACTAAAAATGCAAAAGCAAAAAAATTCTATCATTTTTTGTCATGAGTGAAGGGTACTGACTTTCTCCCAAAAAAAGAGAGACATGAAAAATGAAGTAAAATTTTTTGAACTTCCCTCGATGAAAATAATTTGAAAAAGTTTTGAACTTCCCCAAAAGAACAAAATTTAGAAAAGTTTTTGAACTTCCCCAAAAGAGAAAATGATTAAAAATGGGAAGAAGTTTTGCACTTCCTCCTTGAGAAAAAGCGTGCTGAATCGCATGGATTTTCTTCTTGTTAAATTGAATTGCTCGTCTTGAAACTAATGTATGCATGATGAATGTTCTTAGGCTAAGAGGCTAAGGACTATTACATCATGTGACACGATCAATGAATGCACTTAGGTCAGGAAGCTAAGCACGGTATAATCATAGTTTATTGTCGATGTATGTTGCTTAGGTCAGGAAGATAAGCATCATATGTAGTGTATAATCTTGAACGTTTCTTAGGTCTAGAAGCTAGGCACGTATACAGTGGTGATTGCTGAGTATTGCTTAGGTCATGGAGCTAATTAAGCAAGTGTATAATGATATATAACCAAGATGATGTTTGCTGGATGTTGTTGTGAAGCATGCGTAGTACAAGATTTCATGAGAAAGGGTTCTTAAGGGGGAGAATGACAATGTATATGTGAATGTGATACTAAGGTGAGGCTACAATGGTTATGGCGATGGAAATAGATGTGAGAAGAGTTAAAAGATGGTGACTCTTTAGGCTAGGTAGGCTAAGTAATGTGGGTTCAAGCCCCCCCACGTCTAGCTCTATCACTACTAGAAAACAAATAATCAACGATGGAAATAATCCCTCGGAATAGTCTGAAATTCTGTTAGAACTGCCGGTTTCCGACGGAATTCCATCGGAACACACCGTCGTATTACATTTGGTAGGAATTTCGCTATATTCCGACGGAATTTCCGTTGGAAGGGTCCATTTCGACGGATTTTCCGACGGAATTATTGTTGTCGGAGTCAGGATTGACTTAAATGGAAAATCCGTCGCAACATTCCGACGGATTTAATTATGTCGTTATAAACAGCCCACCCCTAACCCACTTCCCACAACCCACATCCACCCCACCGTAACTAACCACCCCACCCCGCCCCACCACTGTAACCAACCACCCTACCCCACCACCGTAACCAACCACCCCACCCCACTACCGTAACCAACCACCCCCACCCCACCCCACCACCGTAACCAACCACCCCACCCAACCACATCCAACCCCTTTTCCCACACCACCCACCACGTCAAACCCTTACCCTAAACCTATTCACCACCAAACCAACCCACAAATGCGAAAATATCCGGAAAAAACCGAAAAAAATAACCCACAAATATCCTGAAAATCCGAAAAATAAAGAATTTAGCCCAAAAAAATCCGAAAAAAAAACAAATTAAAAAAAAAAGATTCATACCTTGATTCCACCGCACAAAACCTCAAAATTGGGTTTATAAGGCCAAATTCGACCATGAAAACTCTAGATCTAGGGTTTTCATGGTCGAATTTGACCAAAAAACCCACGTTTTAACCATCAAAAACCTTTGTTGACGGTGTTGTTGTTGTTGTTGTTGAGGGTGCGAGAGAGAGAAAAAGAAGAAGAGGAAATCAGAGAGGAATAGAAGAGGAAATCAGAGAGGAATATAATTTATTTGCACCGAAGAAGAATCAAGGAAAGTATGATGGATATGCTGGTGATATTTGGAGTTTTGGGGTTAGCATTTTGGAAAGAGGACAGGAGATAGAAAGAGGATAGAGGCGTAAGAGAGGAGAGAGAAAAGAGAAATGAAAGGGGAAAGGGGAGATTAGGGTTTCCAGGTTTTTAACTTGGTTTTTTTTTTTTTTTTATATATTTATTTTTTAAAGCCAAAATCCGTCGGAATTTTAATGTTCCGACAGAATATTCCGTAGGAAATTTCCTACGGATTTTATTTCCGTAGGAAGTCTAATGTTCCGACGGAGTATTCTGTCGGAAGCTTCCGACGGATTTAATTTCCGTTGGAAGATTAATGTTCTGACGGAATATTCCGTCGGAAAGCCTATATTTTCCTACGGATTTATATTCCGTCGGAAATTTCCAACGGAATTCCTACGGAATAAAAATCCGACGGAATTTCTGTTTTTTCCGACGGAAATACCTGTCCGTCAGAAATTGTCCGTCGGAATTCGACCTATTTCTATTAGTGTGTATGGATAGGGATGAGCACTGGAAAATTTTTGACTTGATCATGCATGAATTTGAATATGGCCGCATCTCAACGTGTGATTGCCTAGGTATCCATTAGGAATTAGGCTGAACGTAGCTCTAGCCAAACTTTGCACAAATGTATGTATATCTCAAAGAGGTCTTTCGAGGGCTATAACATGGTTAAGCTAGTGGTTTGAAGAAGAAAGGGTGAACAGCTCAAGACCCGAAAGAAGCCCCCCAAGATGTGTAATTGTGTATTTGAAAAAAATTGTATTTTGCAAGTTTTATTTTTTTCACACATTTTGCTTTGAATTATATTTAATCAATGTGAGCAATCTCGGATAATGAGATCCATCACTCACTTAGCATTCATGTTTCCCAGGCACGTTACCAAGCACTCGATGAGAAACGCATTTCGAGACGTGTTCATATCAAAGACATTGGAACACTTGCCCCTAAACATTGTTTTATTATTGCTTTGTTTTGCTTCTTCTTCTTCTTACTTTTTTTTTGGAACAGGCTTTTGAAAATTACACAAATTACACACCTTCCCATCCCAAGGTTAGGTGAATGTGGGTTGAACAAATTAAGCCAAACGTTAGACGAGGCTCAAAGTGGTTAATGAAAAAGTGGGATATGTGTCCGAATGGTAAAAAAGGGAATAATGGGTTGCAAAGGGTGCCTCAAATCATTGGTGTACCTTGTGTTTGGTTCGGCAATTAAATTGATTTTATTTTTTTTACTAATGCAAAAATGACATGATCGAGATGTAAAGGAAATATGCTCATTTTATTAATAAAAAAGGTGAATGAACATATAGAAACATATAGAAATTCAGAATGGGAAACCTATGCTAGACAAAAATGGGGAAAAAGGAAATGAATAAAAAAAGAAATCATGAGATCTTGCAGAAGGACTCGTCGTGCGCCTTGTCTTCACTACTTCTTGCAGTTTGGAGGGAGGGGAAGTTAGTTAGCATCAACCAAACCTTGAATGGAATCTTTCAGATTCCAGCACTGTTCAGTAGAGTGACCTCTTCGTTGGTGGAACTTGTATTGAGCATTAGGGTTCCATTTGGCACTCCTTTCTTCAGGTTTCGGCTCTGGAAATGGCCAAATAGGTGGTATCAAACCTTGATTGTAAAGGCGATCAAAAGCAACATCATAAGTCATTCCCAAAGGAGTGTAAGTTCTCCTTTTATTGGGCAATGGAACATCAAGAGCTAAGACTTCATTGAGATCAACTTCGCTTACATTATTGGTAGTATTTTCGGGCTTAGAAGACGAATAAGAAAGAAGGTCGTTCTTCTTGATTTTCCAAGTGTTATTGTTGTTATTACTACCATCAGTCTTTATCAGCTCGTGCTCAATATTGATGTCAATATTGTATACAGCTTCGAAAGTGTTCAATGGTAGGAATTTGAGATATTGCATGTACTTGTGGGTCAGATTTTGGATAAAGAGACGAACTATCTCCTTTTCCCTTGGTGGCCCAACCGTTTGCGCAGATGTTTCTCTCCACCTACTTAGATAGGCAGCGAACCCTTCATTTTCATTTTGCTTAAGAATAGAAAGCTCACATTCTGAAGTCCTGGTTTGAATGTTACACTTGTAACGATTCATGAAAATTTTAGTGACATCTTGCCAGGTTGCAGTGTACTTGGAATCTAAAGAATAAAACCATTGTTGGCAAGCATGCTCTAAGGAGAGCGGGAACACCGTAGGGAAGTGTGCTACGTCTAATCTCTTGAGAGCCATGGTTGTAGAGAAGGCCTTCAAATGGAATATTGGATTGTCATTAGGTTTGAACTTGGGTATGTTAGAAGTGGAGAATTTTTCAGGGAGCTTGTCCTTCATAGCCAAAGCAGTGGAAGTTTGTTCCACGTAGGTGAACTCTTCAGAAATTTTGCTCACTTTTTCTTTTATCTTGTCAACTATAGCAACAGTGACTTTGGTTTGTTCCATGGTATTGACCTTGGTGGTAAGGGTTTGCATCATGGAATAAAGTGCCTTAATGGACTTGTGAATGCCCTTGATATCTTCTTTGGTGGCCATTGGAATGAATTAAAAGTAGTTTGAAGGTGATAGTTGATGTGGAGATGGTGAAGTTTTGTTAGAACTCCTCTTAGGTCTAATTTTGTTGTGGTAGTGACTCAAATCGCACCAATCTACCCCTGCTCCTTGACCAAGTACTGTGAAATAAAACAAATTCACTAAATGGTTTGACTCGTTGCTCAAAACAAGAAAAAAAGGGGGAATGATAGAATTTTGAAAACAAGTGAGAGAAACTCCATCAATTTTTTATTATGACAGGAAATGCCACATGCATGAACCTAGTATACGATCATAAACTATATAGTGCATGACTCGAAGACAAAGTGTGTGCAATGACTCAACAAGTGTGATTAGGTGAGTTTATTAAGACTTGTGATAGGATCGTATGGCTAGACATGAGGACGTTGTAAGAAAACAAAGGACCTAAGGACGAAATAGCACGGAAGACTAAAAGACAAAACTAACTTAATTAATTTTGTCCAATTTTAATGTTTATGCTATTTACTAGCTAGGTGATAACGTTCCATTGGCAATCGTTAGTTATAAATAAGATCAACCACAATCAAAGAAAAATAACACATGTTAAGGTTAGCTCAATAATCACAAGAAACTAAGAAGATGACTTGAATTCTAGAAGAGTTAAGACACATGTGAAAAGAATAAAAATAAAATAAAATAAAATAAAATAAAATCTACAATCCTGTGTTATACAAGTTGACATGGATTAGAGGAATAAGAAAAGTAGAAGATTGTCTAATACTAGCTTGACATGAAAAGATAAAAAAAAATTAAATTATAAAAAAGAAGATTGGATGCTAAAAAGGACTCCTAAACTGGACAGGCTGTAGTATTTTGGTTATACCTTTTCATCTGTGACTCTGATTGGGACGAAATTAATGCCACATGAAAGATAAATTTGGGGCTACATATCCATAGGTAGCATGACACGTAACTTTTTCTAGAACTCCGGCTATGACCAAAACAAGTTGACGCTTGTGCAGGGTACGGGAATAAAAATCTGGGTTGACTCAAAAAAAAAATGAAAAAAAAGAACTATGACTCAACTCTAATAAAGAAGGAGAGTTAGATAAGAAAAAAAAATGAAAATTCTCTTTGGTGAACTCGAACTTTTTAATTTTCTCAATGGTAAACGTTAAAAAACTTATTATCAATGGTAAACAATAATCATCTTTACTAATTCATTGGTAACATTAATGATATAATTAATTGATTTTTTAACCACGGTTAGCCTTTAAAATAAAAATAATAAAAAAAAAAATGACTAAGAAGCCCCTAATTACAACGCCGGCGCCGGAGCCCTGCCTCCTCCTCCGTGCCAGTGTCTATGCTTCTTCCCCGCTGGCGACGATACCCACGATCCTTTTACATATCTTGAAACTAGAACCCTGGCTTTCCCCCACTCCAGCATCCATCGGAGTCCCCACACACGAAACAACCCCCTTCATCATGTCTCCCACCCAGAATCGACCACTCTGCCATTGCTGGACTGCCGCTTCTACCTCCCTTTCGAAACACCTGCGCTCCAACACCAAGACCACACAATTACCCATAAATCAAAACGATAGCTCATCTTCTTCATCATCACCGCGCATCATGACCAACATCATCAAGCAACAAGAATTATAAGCCGTTGATTTCTTCAATCATTGAACTGTGGCCGCTCGTCCAAAGCTCTATCGCACCTGATTAGGGGATTTTTATCCACCAATCACCATCTGACAAGTGGACCAACCAGGTTCCGCCACGGGTCCTTCACGAAGGCCAATAGGAGCCTGCCACGTGTCAATCACAGGTACGTCCTCTACGGACCAATCAAGGCACGCCACGTGTCCACCCATGCCAAATGGGAAAACCGGCCATCAAGGCCCAATCCAGTCTAGAGGCCCGATCAGCCCTAGGTTTACCTTAAACCTAGAGAGTGGCACGCTTCTCAAGGCTATAAATACTTAACTAATCCTCATTAGTTGAGGGATCGACAAAAAAAACACATTAATTACACACAGTAATAACCGGCTGATCTCGCTAACAAAGCAGATTACCAACACTAAGCACTCTCACCTAGAGAGATCTTATTACTTTAATTTCCGTATTAATTACTCCTTAATCAGGTACTAACTTGACCGTTGGAGGCGGAGCTCTCAGGAGTCTCCGTTATTTTGCAGGTACAGGCGTCCGGTTCCAGTCTCGGAATTGTAACTCTCCCGCAGGACATCAGAAAACCCCGAAACATTTGGCGCCGTCTGTGGGGAGAGTACTTCAGAGATGGCATCCAAGTCTGTACCGACTCCAGAAGAGAGGCGTCCCCTAGACGACCCTCAAGTTCAGTCGGACCATGATACCGAAAGTGAATTTGAAGTTGAAACTCATACAGCTCCAGACGGGACCCTAAGGGCCCGACGTACCCGTCATACCGAAAGGAGGGAACAGGAGCATCTTCAAACAGGAAGCGAGCCAGCAGGCGCACCGCTTGCTCGGCAACAGCCGACTGATGGGTCTGCTCCCATCACAAGGAACGAACTCATGACCTTCATGAGGGACTTCAAGGGAGAGATTCAAGAGTTGATCAACAAAAAACCGCCTGCTTCAGTCAAAGAGCAGTCGGCCAAGAAACCTTCCACTTCATTGAAGAGGAAGCCAGTTCAAGGGCGAGAGGCGACTCCTCATCCTAAATCCAAGAAGCGGGAGACACCTGCTCTTGATTTCACAAAATTCCGTTATCCTACGGGAAATAGGAAACCGGTTCGTCATATTCAGGCGGACGGGTCAAAGCAAACGTTCACAGATGCTCGGCTCCTGCTAGAGCAGAAGAAGAGTGACCGATTATCAGAGTCGGCTTCTACTTCAAATTTTCAAGACAGTTTGTGAAATGCCTCGATGAGGCATACTCAGTCGTACCATGAGAGTCAGTCAGGCGGCACCTCCCGTCAGTCCGGCTTTCATAGTGCCCAGGCGGTACCAAACTTACCATTTGTGCCGCAACAACAGTATTTTATGCAGCCACCTCCATTTGGTGGACCTGCAGCAAAAAACGTCCAACCTATGGACTGGCAGCTACGGCTGCTTAGACTTGGTGAACAGCCGTCGGCCTTCTCCAAGGAAATTACTGAAGCCGCTCAGCCGGCCAAAGTAAAAAATGTTCTAGTAGGCGCCTATGACGGCACTACTAACCCAGAAGACCATCTGATGGCATTCACCAACCTGATGTACCTTCAAGGGTTGGATGATCCCACTTGGTGCAAGTGTTTCCCAGCGACTCTCAAGGGAATTGCACAGCAATGGTTCGGCAACCTGCCGACTGGTTGTGTAAACAGCTTCAGGACGCTTGCTTACTTATTTGCCTCCAACTTCGCTATGAACATCCCTGCGAAGAAAACGACCCTTGATTTGGGAACAATTCAGCAGGGCGAGAAGGAGGGGCTTCGTTCTTACATCAGGCGGTTCAACCTGATGAGAATACAGATTCAAGGGTTACCGGATGAGGTAGCTTATACTGACTTTTTTAGAGGTCTCAAAGACGGGTCTACCTTCAAATTTGATTTAGTTCGAAAAAGGGTGGCGACTCTTCAAGAGGCCTTGATTGAAGCAGAAGCCTATATACAGGCGACTGATCTGTGTACGATAAAACAGTCGGACGGGAAGAGGTTCGACAAAAGAGAGGGACGACAGAAACAGTCGTCCAACAAAGATGAGAAAAGAAAAGAGGTCTGGGCGGCTGATTCCTCTAAACAGCCGGCTCAGAAAAAGAAAAAAGAATTCAAACCATACTCCCCAAGGTATGTGTTTAACAAGGATAACCAGTTTATCCTAAAAGAAATAAAGGGACGGTTCTCAATTGAGAAGCCGCTCCCCATGAAGGGTTCTGCAAGCAACCGGAACCAAGACAAAATCTGTGCTTATCATGATGACGTTGGTCATCACACCAATGACTGCATCAGTCTCATGCGGTACCTAGACCGCTTGGCTGAGCAAGGTGATCTTGACACTTATGTCAAGAAATCTACGGGGAACACCTCCTCAAAACAGCAGTCGGCCAAAAAGAATCAACAGGCCGACAGTTCCGATACTGATGATGCAGTCGTCTACACCATTGCAGGCGGCTTCTCAGGAGGCGGCCCCACTATTAGGGGCAACAAAGATAATATAAGGCGGTTAGATGTAAATTCCGTTCACCAAGAACGGCCGTCCAAATATACTTTTCCTGAGATTGTCATCACTGAAGAGGACTTAGGAGGGGTAAGGGGGCCGCATGACGACCCTCTCGTTATTGAATGTAAAGTGGCCAACCAGAGAGTTGGCCGAATCCTCATAGATACCGGGAGCTCCTCAGATCTCATCAGCAGCAAATGTCTGTCAAAACTGAAATATCAGACGGACTGCATACATCCGACCTCCCACCCTTTAATAGGGTTTGGAGGAGGAGTCGTCCACCCACTGGGACGAGTAGATTTACCCATTCGCCTGGGCGAAAAAGGGGAAGGACGACACATGGTAGTCCGGTTCCTAGTAGTAGAGGAACTCTCGGCCTACAACATGATTCTGGGGCGACCAACCCTGAATAATTCCAAGGCTGTTATAATCCCGTCTCTTATGCTGCTTAAGTTTGAGAGGGATAATGGAACAGTCGGCTCCCTAAGGGGAGATCAGAGGTTGGCCCGAGAGTGCTATCTCTCGGATGTCAAGCCCACTGTTATGGCCACTGGGTCAAGTGGAGGAAAAACAGACCTTGACAATGTCAAGGAGAGTGCGCCTGTTCAAGAAACAGGCGACAAAAAGAGAAAGGCGTCCCAGACAGAGACCGCAAGAAAAGCGAGTAAATAGCAATCATTGGCAGAGGAGCGGCCGGATGAGTTCCGCCCTCAGCCGGCTGGTGAGCATGCGGACCTGATATTAGACGACTCACGTCCTGACCGAACAGTCAAAGTTGGGACGACTGCTCTGAGAAACCTTGGTGACGACTTTCACAACCTGTTGAAAGAATACAAGGACATCTTTGCATTTGAAGTCCATGAAATGCCAGGCATTAGTCCTGATCTGGCGGTACATAAACTTGCTGTGGATCCGAAAAAGAAGCCGGTACGGCAAAAGAAGCGGAACCATGGCGAAGAAAGAAGTCAGGCGGCAGCCGCCGAAGTTAAAAAATTATTTGATGCAGGGTTCATTCGGCAATGTTACTTCCCAGACTGGGTTGCAAATGTGGTGCTTGTTAAAAAGCCGAATGGCACCTGGCGAATGTGTGTAGACTACACAGACTTAAACAAGGCGTGCCCCAAAGACAGTTACCCTCTGCCTAAAATTGATAACCTGGTCGACTCAACAGCCGGCCATGCCTTGATGAGTTTCATGGACGCCTATTCTGGTTTCCATCAAATTCCCTTATGGAAGAAAGATCAGGAGAAGACGGCCTTCGTCACTGATCAGGGGTTATACTGTTACACGGTCATGCCGTTTGGTCTTAAGAATGCGCCGGCTACCTTCCAACGAATGATAAACACAGTGTTCTTTGATCAGATTGGGAGAAACGTCGAGGCATATATTGATGATATGATTGTCAAGACTAAACTTCAGAAAGATCATCTGACGGACCTCCGAGAAACTTTCGCCACACTCAGGCGGCACCATGTCATGCTCAATCCCAAGAAATGTGTATTTGGAGTTGAGTCTGGGAAATTTCTCGGATTCCTTATCAATCAGAGAGGAATAGAGGAGAACCCTGAGAAGGTACAGGCGGTCATTGACATGCAGTCGCCTCGTACCGTCCGAGAGGTTCAGAAGTTAACAGGTTGTCTAGCGGCCTTGGGGAGATTCCTAAGCCGATCAGGCGACAAATGCCTATACTTTTTCCAGGCAATTAAGAAAAAGGCAAGGTTTGAATGGGGGCCGGATGCTGAGGCCGCCTTCCAGAAATTGAAAGTTCACTTGCATTCCTTGCCGAGGCTGGTCAGCCCTTTGCCCAAAGAAGTACTTTACATGTATTTGGCCGTCTCTGATCATGCGTTAAGCGCTGTGCTCCTTGCTGAAAGGGACGGCTGTCAGCTCCCGGTCTACTTTGTCAGTCACGTACTGAAAAATGCCGAGTTGAGGTATCCCCTAGTGGAGAAATTTGGTCTTGCACTCTTCATGGCTGTTAAAAAATTGAAGCCCTACTTTTTGGCACATGCAGTCGTCGTGTATACCGACCAACCAATCAAGCGGCCCCTTACCGTCATGGAGTCGTCAGGACGAATGATCAAATGGGCCATAGAAATTCAGAGCCTCGAAGTTACTTTCGAGCCTAGAAAAGCAGTGAAGGGGCAAGCCTTTGCTGACTTTATTGTAGAGATGACTCGTCCTCCTGACTCTCAAGTTCCAGACCAAGTCTGGAAGGTATATGTGGACGGAAGCTCTACTTCAAATGGTTGTGGAGCAGGCGTCGTATGTCAATCTCCAGAGGGCGACAGGTTCGAGTATGCTCTACGCTTCAGTTTTCAGGCTTCAAACAATGAGGCAGAATATGAAGCTTTACTAGCCGGGATCCGCATGTGCAAGGCGGCAGGGGCAAGAAAAATAGACGCCTGTTCAGATTCACAATTGATAGTGAGTCAGTACAATGGCGAATACGAAGCAACCCATCCGGCCATGATCAAGTATTTACAGGCGGTCCGACAAGCAGTCGGCTCCCTTGAGGATTTCCGTCTGATCCAAGTGCCGAGATCAGAAAACAACCAGGCAGATGCACTGTCAAAATTAGCATCATCCGCCTCCTCCGATACTCCTCGAACTGTTTTTTGGGAAGTAATGGAGAAGAGAAGCATCGAGGAAAACCCTATTCCTACTAGGTAACCTATTGAGTTAATAGCCAACAAACATTGGCAAATCAAGGGGATCAGCCGGCCTCCGCCGCCTGGTACCTCTACTTCTAAATCTAGATTGTGACGAAGACTAAGTAACTCTTATGTTAACTTAATAGTCACTCAAACTTAGTATGGAGCCTAAAAGGTATGAGTCGTCCGCCTGTTTTTAACAAACAGGGGCTCTCAACCACTACTCTTGCTAGGTTAACAAATTACGAGTTAAAAGCCAACATTGGCAACAAAGGGAAACAACCGGTAATACTATTTACTTGGTCAGACCAATTGAAAAAAAAAAAAATAGTTCGAATACCGATTGATTAAATGGCCGACTGATCGTCTATCCTGGAAACAGACAACCAGTCGTCCAGGGGCATAGGCGGCGTACTTACTATTTGTACCTGTCTTAACGTTCGGCCATACACAACAGTCGGTCTAGTGAACAAAGGGATATTAGATATGGAATACTTAGACAAATTTGAACCAAAACAAAAATTTGATTGATTAAAAATGAGCCGGTCATTAAGGACCAGCAGAATATTCAAAACCCCGGCCCCCTGGCCGGGTAATTACAAAGCAAACGGCACGCAGGCCGTGGAAAAAATACTTAAAGCTTAAGAAGGGGGCAGTTCAGTATCAGCAGCTGCCCCTATGGCTTGTTAATTGATACCAGCCGGTACCTCCCGACTTAGGGGTCCGGCTGAGATAGTTCATGTGGGCGAAAGCCTCAAAGTTTGGCTCCACCCCGTACATTTCGCACCCGGCCACATAGCCGAGTACGTTTACCCAAGAGTTGGGGGCTAACTGCCATAACCCCAAATCATACCCATCTAAAATCCGCTGAACAGCCGGATGTAATGGGAAGCGCAGTCCAGCTTTGATGGCCGCCACATAGCAGCCAAAGCAGCCGTCATCATAGCTGGTACCAGCCGGCCAGACGACAGTGTCTTCTGGATCCGGCACGAACAGTAAAAATTCCGGGCCCATTCTGTGGTTGGCAATAAAGCTCGCCACGTTGTCTTGCATGGTTGCGATCCGGCCCCGGGGTACCTTGCAGTAGTAGGGGGCGTTTTCCTCTCTGTAAGAGGCGGACGGCTCCGCCCAATTGTCCCCCTTCTCAACTGCGTGAGAAAGTCTCGCCTCTTGTAGGCGGCTATGTTTTTCTTCTGAGCCTGGAGAACTGTGGCCAGAAGAGCTGGACTCGGACTCGTCCTCTGATGAGTCCGAAGAGGACGACTCCTCCCCTCTCCCAGAGGGGCCCGCCTCCTCTCCCTTAGAAGGGGCAGGAGGAAAATTAGACATGTCAACGGTAAGATGGGAAGGGACCACCTTGGCCCCTCTCTCAGAACTGTCGGCTTGGCAGTTGCCTCGTTTCAATTCTACATCTGGCGCCTGGTCAGATGTTTCACTAAGGAGCACCCTTTGGGAGGAGCCGTCTGAGTTTGATATCATAGCAGTCTGTTTCGTTCTGGCCATCACGTTCTGCATAGACACAGATACAGTCGGACTTTGTATATAGGGCAAAGATGGGTCCAGAAAAGGGCAGGCGGCACTCCTAGTCCTAGATTCAGCCGTCCCCGGTGACCGGCTGATCACTAACTTAGGTCGTGTCGTGTGCTTCCGTGGTGCCATTTCAAAAAAATAAAAAGAAAATTAAGAGTAAGAGAACTGAGTTACCTGAACGAGTGACAGTTGATGAAGTTCTGGAAATCCGGTGCAGTCGGCTTGTCAGAACAGGCGGTAGGCAGAAAAGGTCCGAAATGTCAGAGCAAGTTCAGGGGTCCGAATGTTCTCGCAAAGTTCTCAAATGTGAAAATGACCGAAGTCAGCACTTCCTTATATAGGCAAAGTGAGAAGGCGAAGGGTCGCTTACAAATTCAAAATTTGGGCGGGAAAATCTCTCGGCCGTTCGCAAGGTGACACCTGTAGCAGGCCGTCGCCTGTCACCGTGCGACACCTGTCACAGGCGACACGTGACCAGTCACGTGCCACCTGTGAGGGGCAAATGATTAGGGGATTTTTATCCACCAATCACCATCTGACAAGTGGACCAACCAGGTTCCGCCACGGGTCCTTCACGAAGGCCAATAGGAGCCTGCCACGTGTCAATCACAGATACGTCCTCTACGGACCAATCAAGGCACGCCACGTGTCCACCCATGCCAAATGGGAAAACCGGCCATCAAGGCCCAATCCAGTCTAGAGGCCCGATCAGCCCTAGGTTTACCTTAAACCTAGAGAGTGGCACGCTTCTCAAGGCTATAAATACTTAACTAATCCTCATTAGTTGAGGGATCGACAAAAAAAAACACATTAATTACACACAGTAATAACCGGCTGATCTCGCTAACAAAGCAGATTACCAACACTAAGCACTCTCACCTAGAGAGATCTTATTACTTTAATTTCCGTATTAATTACTCCTTAATCAGGTACTAACTTGACCGTTGGAGGCGGAGCTCTCAGGAGTCTCCGTTATTTTGCAGGTACAGGCGTCCGGTTCCAGTCTCGGAATTGTAACTCTCCCGCAGGACATCAGAAAACCCCGAAACAACACCCCTTATCTCTCTTTTATTCTCCAATATCTCTTTCTATCTCCTCTTCTTTCATCAGCCATTCTTTGGTAATACTATCACCTAGCCATTATTTGGTACCACGTACAAAATTGCTGATTGTTGCGTTGAATTTAGGGGTTTTTTTGGCGGCGGATTTAAGGAGGGAGGGTAAGGTTTCTAGGGCATTGTATTGGGTGTGGCGTCGGGCAAGGGATTGGAGTCGCCGACAGGGATGGTTCAGAAGGAGACTATTCGTTTAGAGGAGAAAGAGGAAAGATCGTGGTCGGGTGGTCTGGGTGGTTTAGGCGTTTGGGGTTTTAGATTGGTGGTGGTCTAGGTGGTGTGGGCGTTGGTGGTGGTCTGGATTGGTGTTCATCAGAGGAGAGAGATGACAAATTTTTTTTTAAACAATTTAATTATTAAAAAATAAAATAAATTAACCATGGTTAGTGAGTTATATTAAAATAGCTATTATCTTTGGTAATAAAAAATTCGAGTTTATCAAAGATTAATAAGTTTTTTTTTTTAAATTCACCACTGAAAAACTTAAAATTATAGTGTTACCAAAGAGAATTTCACAAAAGAATATTAATAAATAAATAAATCAATATAAATATGCACATATAAGCACATGCAATGAAGTTTGCAACCTAGAGTCTTGTTCTATGTTCGACTTTGGTCAAGCTTATTTGGGTGTTAAAAGGGTACCATGGTTAAGAGTTTGGACGCGTTAGCAAGGAAACCCCCCTTGAAGGTGTATGCCAACAGGCGGCTCCGCAAGTTCGTGATGAAATCGAACTCGACTCCATGGTTTATTGGGTGGGTTTAAAAACTCGGATGAACCCTTATTGCTATGAGCGTTTTCGGGTCGATATAGCTTAAATCCCCCAGGCTAGCCAAATACATAGAACACGTACTATTGTAGCAAAATAGGTAAGCTAAAATGCATATACATATGTGACAATCCCAATTAAATCGCAGGAATACAATTAAGGAATCTTTCAAGTCTCATCCACTCATCTCAATTAAATACCGATCCTCAAATCGATAAATAACCAAGAATCCTCCCTAGTGGAGTCGCCAAATTGTTGGCATCGTTCGAAATGCGCCGATTTAAGCATGTTGTGAATATGCTTGGCACTCATAGGAAGCGGGATTTGACATATACGATTAGAGACACGATTAGGGACAAAGCAAAGTAAGGAGCCGCCAACAAGTTTTTAAGGAACTTATAAACCGTTCACGGATCATTTAAGGCAACCATGAAAAAGGACAACGATAGGCAACAACAATTGACCGGTGAAGGTTACACCGCATTCATAATCCATTAGATTACTAACTCCATATGGTTCGGAACCACGAAAGGAGGATCGGGGATGATGGTACGAAGTAAGTAATGGAGTCACATTCGCCCGTATTGGCCTTTACTCGATTCTTATTGTGAAAAGTATTCCCTGTGATCTTAAAGGCATACAAACAAAGATCAATTTGCTCCAAACTAAATTAGGCTAAATTGGTTGAATATTAATGCACACATATAATTCTAAATATCGTGATCACTTGATTAAACAATAAGATTAAAAAGGAACCTAAACTGGTCGTCCAAATTATTTTATTAAGCGTTATATTCAAATACATATTCCCTTTAACATGCAATATGGTGATCAATAAATATAATAGAATAAACATCAACATTGAAACCAATTTAACTATAAATCCAACAATTAATATGTGACAAACACAATAAACATTATAAAACAATAAACGCGTTAGTAACTTCAAGGAAAATAATAAACAACAATGGAAATTAAATTAAATTAAAATAGAGTTGATTTGGGGCCAAACCCTCAAACAGTTCAACCTTTCACGCCTTGGTTTAAGTGTGGAACTTCGGGTAAGGTACGGACTCTGAGGAGTGTTTAAAGGATGTATGGTGAAAGAATAGGGGAGGCTAGTGTTTAGTCTAAAGCATAAGAGAGAATGAGAGAATGATTTTTGGTGCCCCCGAAACTTGTGAAATTAGTCTCGTATTTATAGAGGAAATGTGAGGTGTGAAGCACGAAACCCTATAATTGAAGCGCCGCAGAAATTAAAAACCTAGAAAATGTTGTGTCATGATAGAATTACCGTGACGCGGCAGAAATTGCCGTGATGTGGCAGAAATTGCCGTGACGTGGCAGAAATTGTCGTGTTGCGGCATTTGTGTTTTGTGGAATTTCGTCCAAGTTCTTTTTTATCTTTTATTTAGCATTAAATACGAGATACTTTAGGCGTCGTTTCATTGCTCCGGATTTACTTTAGGTTTAGGGTTTTAATATATATTAATCAGGCTTAATTAATAAATATAACGAAATGGATTAAAAAGGGTTTGGGGTGAAATGTGAGTTGGACTTAGTTTGAATAAATGCTTGGATCGATTTTTGGACTGAATATGTTTGACTAAACATGGATTTTAAGCACTCCAAAGATTGAATACTCAACCCGACCAATAATGGCGGTGGAAGGTTGTTCATCATCGGGTTTGGTTTTCACTAGTAGAAAACAGCTAATCAACGTTGAAAAAATCCCTCGGAATATCCTGAAATTCCGTCGAAAATGCCGGTTTCCGACGGAATTCCGTCGAAACTTACCGTCGTATTACATTTTGTAGGAATTTGGCTATATTCCAAGGGAATTTCCGTCGGAAAGGTCCATTTCGACAGAATTTCCGACGGATTTTGTTCTGTCGGACTCAAGTTTGACTAAATGGGAAAGTTCGACGTAACATTCCGACGGACTTAATTCCGTCGTTGTTACAACCTTCCGACGGAATTTCCGTCGGAAAGTTTAATAAAAAAAATAAAAAAAATAGCCCGTACCCACTGCCCACAACCCACATCTACCACCCCTAACCCATTGCCCACCCCGTAACCCACTGCCTCACCTACCCCTAACCCCACCGCCACCCCGTAACCCACCACCCCCACCCCACAACTCCGTAACCCACCCCCACCCACAACCCACAACCCAAAACCCCACAATCCACAATCCCGTAACCCACCCCACCCACAACCCCACAACCCACAATCATGTAACCCACCCCCACACACAACCCAAAACCCGGCCACCATCCCAGTCAAAACCACCACTTCCACCCCTTCACCCACGAGGTCAAATCGACACACGCACACCACCCACCACATGAACCCACCAAAACTACCCACCACCACAACAAAGCTAAAAAAAACCAAATTAATAGAAAGAAAACAAAGACATACCTTCAATTATACCTCCAAAACGTCGAAATTGGGTTCATAAGGCCAAATTCAACCATGAAAACCCCAGATCTGGAGTTTTCATGGTCGAATTCGACCTTAAAAACCATTAATTTGTTGTGGTTAAAGTTGTAGTGGTGGTTGTGGACGGAGATAATAGAGGACGGAGAGAGTGCGAAAGAGAAGGGAGGAGGAGTTGAGAGCGAAAGAGAAGTGAGGAGGAGATGAGAGCGAAAGAGAAGGGAGGATGAGGGAGGAGGAGATGAGAGCGAAAGAGGAGGGAGGAAAGAGGAGTACGTAGGGGCGCCAAGAAGGAGAAGGAAGGAGAAAGAGGGGAAGAGGAAAGAAGAGAGGAGAGAGAAAGAGAAGAGAGGCGGGGAGAGAAGAGGAGAGGAGAGAGAATAGGGTTTCAATTTTTAAAATCTTTTTTTTCCTACCAAATTCCGTCGGAATGACTTAAAATTCCGTCAGAAAAATTCCGACGGAATGGAAATCCATCGGAAATTTCCGACGGAATTTTTATCCATCGGAAAACTCTTAGCTTCCGACGGAAAATTCCGTCCGTAGCTATGTGTTTTTCGATGGATTTAAATTCCACCGAAATTTCCGACGGAATATTTAAATTCGTCAAAAAGTTTCGACGGAATTTAAATCGCTCGGAAATCACATTTTTTTTCCGACGGATTTTTGTGTCCGTTGGAACATGTCCGTCCTAAATAGCCCTATTTCTAGTAGTGTTTTGGGGAGACATTTTTAGGTGTCTACAGCATACAATCACAAATCAACTTACCTTTGACTCATAATTAACAATATTAATTACTAAATAATAGCTTTGGATTACGCATCGAACGGGTTTCCTTACTTAACTATCGCTTAATAATATGGGACTCTCACTTGGGAGCTAACCAAGCGAGTACCAACTAGTGTCACATTGTGACAGAATTCCAGCGCATCATAATAATAATAATAATAATAATAATAATAATAATAATAATAATAATAATAATAATAATAATAATAATAATAATAATAATAATAATAATAATAATAATAATAATAATAATAATAATAATAATAATAATAATAATAATAATAATAATAATAATAATAATAATAATAATAATAATAATAATAATAATAATAGAAAGTACAGCATCCTTGTAACACCCTGAAATTTTGGAAAATACTTTCTTAATTACTTTAATAATTTCCTTAATTATTTTAATAATGTCTTCAATTATTTGAATTTGGAGCCAAAATAAATTTTTAAATTTTGGCGCCAAAATAGAAGTATCTAATTATTTGAAAAATTAATAATTTTTAGATTTATAAATTAATAATATTTATTAATCTTGTTTAAATATCTTTTATTTAGACGTTCCATATTTTATTTGATATTTATATTATTTTTCGGAATTTTTAATTGATTAATAATACTTAATAATTTTAATAGTTGTAAGATAACACCTAATATACATTATTTTACGATTAACAACTAATTTTGGTTTTGATATTATCTAAGGTATTTTATTTAATGTATTTTACAATGATAAACTTGAGTTAATTACCAAAATTAATTATTTTCTTAATTAAATTATGAATTTCGTAGGAATTATTTTTTTTTAAAAAAAAAAAATAGATTATGTAAAATTTATAGCTAGCAGAAAATCATGATTTTAAGAATGGTTTTATGATTTTTTTTTATTGTTAATTATCATATTTTTACTTAATCTCTAAGCTTCTTCATTATCCTATTTTATTTTATCTTCCTTCTTCCAACCAAATGTGTATCTATCTAAATTTCTTCTCATCTTTAACTCCATATACTAAGCTAGACTTAATCTGATTCAAGTACATTAACAAACTCTAAACTAATCATGCTTCATACTAACTATAATATACCTTAAACTCTATCTTTTTCACTCCCAAAGCACTATAAATAGACCCTCTAGTTCTCCTTATTCCCTCACACCAAGAAAATCGGAATTTTCCTCTCTTAATCACCAAAACCATGCCTCTTTTTCCTCCTTTCTCTTCATGTTTCCACTTATTTCTATCTTATTTTCTTGCAACCACCATTGCCGGAGCTTGCAACCACCACTGATGCCACTTTCTGCCCCCCCCTTAGCCACTTTTGTCGCTTCCCCTTACCTCCCTTCGGTTGTTTTTGCTTCTACCAGTAGGTGCTAGGCATCGTCCCTCTTTTCCTCCCTTAGCCGCAACATCTTATACAAAATAAATAAATAGACTTTCCTGCAATTCTCTAATGATACTCTTGTTATTACTATGATTACTGTTTCGGGGTTTTCTGGTGTCCTACGGGAGAGTTACAATTTCGAGACTGGAACCGGACGCCTGTACCTGCAAAACAAACGGATGCTCCGGATGATTGGAGATCCGCCTCCAACGGTCAAGTTAGTACTTGATTAAAGAGTAATTAATGCGGAAATGTAATTTAGTCTCTCTAGGTGAGAGTGTTAAATGTGCCTAAAAATCCCCCTTAATGAGGATTAATGGGCATATTTATATTCCTTGGGATGCGTGCCAATACTAGGTTTAGGTTAAACCTAAGGCTGACTGGGCTTCCCAAAGATTGGGCCTTGTTGGCTGAT
Organism: Chenopodium quinoa; assembly: GCF_001683475.1. Classification (NCBI taxonomy): domain Eukaryota; kingdom Viridiplantae; phylum Streptophyta; class Magnoliopsida; order Caryophyllales; family Amaranthaceae; genus Chenopodium; species Chenopodium quinoa. The sequence continues at coordinate 287,131 of NW_018744996.1, read as the reverse complement.
TTATCCTTTTGGCATGAATGGACACGTGTCGTGTCGCAATTGGTTCACGGAGGACGAATATATGGTTGACACGTGGCAGGCTCCTATTGGCCCATGTGGCGGACACATGGCGGTACCTGACTGGTCCACTTGTCAGATGGTGATTGGTGGATAAAAATCCCCTAATCATTTGCCCCTCACAGGTGGCACGTGACTGGTCACGTGTGACCTGTGACAGGTGTCACACCGTAACAGGCGACGGCCTGCTACAGGTTTCACTCGGTGAAAGGCTGAGAGGTTCTCCCGCCCAAATTTTGAATTTGGGAGTGACCCTTCGCCTTCTCATTTTCGCCTATATAAGGGTGTGTTGACTTCAGTCATTTTCACACTTGAGAACTTTTGAAGAGAGCATTCGGACCCCTGAACTTGCTCTGACATTCCGGACTCTTTCTGCCTATCGCCTGATCTGACAAGCCGGTTGCTCATAATTTTTCAGAACTTCGTCAATTTCACTCGTTCAGGTAACCGTCGGTTCTCTCACTCTTTTAACTTTTTATTTTTTCTTCTTTTTGAAATGGCACCACGGAAGCACACGACACGACCTAGGTTAGTGATCAGCCGGTCACCGGGGACGGCTGAATCTAGGACTAGGAGTGCCGCCTGCTCTTTTCCGAACCAATCTTTTCCCTTTATACAAAGTCCGACTGTCTCTGTGTCTATGCAGAACATAATGGCCAGAACAAAAAGAACTACTAGGATCACAAACTCAGACGGATCCTCCTACCAGGTGCCGATTAGTGAGACATCTGACCAGGCGCCAGATGCTGAAGTAAACCAAGGCGGCTTGACCGCCGACAGTTCTGAGGGAGGGGTCAAGGTGGTCCCTTCCCATTTTACAGTTGACATGTCTAACTTTTCTCCTGCTCCTATCGAAGGAGAGGAGGCGGGCCCCTCTGGGAGAGGAGAGGAGTCGTCCTCTTCGGATTCGTCAGAGGACGAGTCCGAGTCTAGTTCTTCTGGTCATACTTCTCTAGACACAGAAGAGAAAAACAACCGCCTACAAAAGGCGAGGTTTTCTCACGCAGTTGAGAAGGTGGACAATTGGGCGGAGGCGTTTGCCTCTTACAGAGAGCAAAATACGCCTTACTACTGCATTGTCCCCAAAGGCCGGATCAAGGCCATGCAAGAGAAAGTGGGGAGCTTTATTGCGATCCACACAATGGGCCCCGACTTTTTAGTTTTTGTGCCGGATCCAGAAGACACAGTTGTCTGGCCGGCTGGTACTAGTTATGATAGCGCCTGCTTTGGTTGCTACGAGGCGGCCATCAGGGCTGGTCTGCACTTCCTATTACATCCGGCTGTTCAGCGGATCTTGGATGGGTATGAGTTTGGGTTATGGCAGTTAACCCCAAACTCCTGGTTCAACGTTCTCGGCTATGTGGCCGGGTGCGAACTGCACGGGGTGGAACCAAACTTCGAGGCTTTCGTCCACATGAATTACCTCAGTCGGACCCCTAAGGCAGGAGATACCGGCTGGTATCAATTGACGAGCCACAGAGGCTACCTCATGACAAGAGGTAAAGAAAATAAGTGGAAGGATTGGCGAAGCACTTTCCTTATCATTGAAAGTTCAGACACAGAGCTGAACAAGCGCTTCAAAAGGTGGAACAGGGATCCGTCTCTTCTTGCAGGCGGCCGTAGCATGCCGCTTGTTCCTCCCAAGGCTAAGAGAGATATTCTGGACAAAGGACTCTTCAAAGTAGAGTCGAGGGTCGACTCTACTACAGGGGTGCGAGAGCAAGTACCCCTGCACTGCGTCCCGAGCTTCAAATGGATCTATGACGAGTACTTTTTGGCCGCCTGTGGCCTCAGCAGTCGGTGTTCAAGAGGTAGCCAGCCTGTCGAATACTCTGTTTTGCCATGCATTACTTGTTATAACTTTTATTAACTTTGGTTTTTGTCCTTGCAGTGGACGCCATGAGCAAGATAACCGCTTCCAAGACTGCGGCGGCTATGTTGCGAGCCTCTATCTTGCAACAATCTTCAACCGACTCTCCCAACAAGGAGGCGCCTTTGGTAAGTTCCAAGCCTTTCACACACTCCTTTTTGAAGTTGGGTTTACGCAGAGACTGACCGCGTATTTTGTTGTTTTTTTTTAGACGGGCACTCCTAGAACTTCTTCTTCCCAACAACCGGACTCCAAGGCCCGGAGAACGACTGTTGCGAGCTCTCCTGGCACGGCCAGGAAAAATGCGGCGACTGAGAAACAGTCGGCCACCCCCTCTCAAACTCCAATCAGGCCGCCTAGGAGTATGGACCTGTCCTTGTGAATTCTTGATGCAACCCTTTTACTAGGTCTAACATGCTTGTTTATTCTTGATGCAGCTGGCCCTCAGGAACCGGACCTAATCGAGGTGGCCAAGTCTATGATCAAAGTCGTCCCTCCGGCTGAGAGAGAGGCGGTCAGGGGTGTCGGCACCCTTGACCTAGAAGGAATCGCAGGGGTCCTGGCTGAGGTATACTTAGCATACTCTTGTCGTTTAAACTCCAGGACGCCTGTTTTTTTGTTTGAAAACTGACGCCTATTTCCTTTTGATCAGGCTCTGCTCCGAGTGAACGGCCTTCGCAAGCCGCTTGATAGGAAGACCAAAGAGGTAAAGGCTGCTAAAGCTGTGGCCGCCTCTGACTGTGATAAGGCAATATTTCAAATTGCCCAAAATGAGATTTTGACAACTGATATTCTTTATTATCAGGCGCAGGCTACCTCTGCTATCCGGACTCAGTTGGAGGCGGCCCAGAAGAGAAATAATGAGCTGGAGGTGACCATCAACAATCTCAAGGCCGAGCTGAGACCTCTTTGCCAAAAAATGACCACATACGACGCCTTGGAGAAATCCTTGGAGCGCGTTAAAGAGCGCTTGGCGACTCAGCAGAAGAGTCTCACTGCGGAGCTCTCGGCAAAGGCCGAGCAGGAAAAGAAAGACTTGGTCCTAGAGATGATGGAAGACTCGGCTCAAATTCTGCGCCTGACCTGGGGCCGCCTCTTCCCCAATGCCGACTTTGCCTCATGGGAAAAAACGTATCGCCAGTGTTCCGACAGATACAATCAAGAGATCCTGGCGGCTGCTGAGGACGAGGCAATGGAGGATCAGGATTCGATAGTGGCCATAGTGTCGATTGGGGTGGATGCGTCGAAAAAAGATGCAGCTGAGGCCGAGTCAAGCAAGAAGAATGCTGACCAGGCGGCAGCTGCTATTATTAAAGATCTGCTCCCATCTTAAGCTTTATGTCTTCTTCGGCCTACGTGCCGTTTGCTTTCTTTTACCCGGCCACGGGGCCGGGGCTCTGAATATTTTGCCGGTCTTAATGGCCGGCTTCTTTTGTATCTTTTACCCGGCCAAGGGGCCGGGGTTTTGAATATTTATGCCGGTCTATGTGGCCGGCTGTTAATATATCTTAGGGGACCATTATTTTATGTCGCCTTTTTTGCCAAAATGCTTCGAATTTGTGCTTTAATTTTGCTAAGTATCAAAACTCTGATATCCAGTTGCATACTATACCGACTGTTTTTTGCATGGCCGATAGTTGCAGACAGGTAAGAGGTAGTCACGCTGCCTATGCCCCTGGACGACTGGTTGTCTGTTTCCAGGATAGGCGATCAGTCGGCCATTTATCCAACTGGTATCTGACTCATTTTGAAGACCGGATCCCCTTCAGGCAGGCGGTCCTGTCATTTGTAAAATTTACCAAGTAGGGAGGTGTTTTCCTACCTGCCATGGTTTTAAGCGAGAGAAACTAGGCGGTCTAAGCCGGCTAGTCCTGCTGTGTTAACTTAGTAAGAACAGGCGATGTATGGACACCTTTTTAGTTTCACACCAAGTTTTAAGGAGTGACTAAGTAAACATGATTGTTACTTAGTCGCCGAATGACTGAGTAGTAGATGTTTCAAACGGAGAGTACCGATTGTTCCCCTTTATTCGCCAATGTTTGTTGGCTATTAACTCATAAGGTATCGACTGTTCTTATCCCAAGTAGTTCAGTCGGTTGGTTGACACGGATGGTTACTGCAAATACTTGTTTGACCTGATTAGTCGATTAAGTGAGAAGTATCCTTGTCTGAGAAACGGCTATGGGGTTGTCTTAGTTAGACAGTCATATAGGTGTCGTGTAATGATTTTATAGAATAATGTTCCACCCAAAAGGGAGCTGCTCTCTGCGACGAATTTCATCCGGATGGATGCCGTCGGACGCCTGCTATGATTTTGGGACAGGTCGAATTAGTTTAATATTTGGATCAGTTGGCCTGGCGCCTGGTCTGATCATTTCGGCCATGAGCCTTTGATAGTTCTTGGCGAACTGCTTTATAGGAGAGTAGCCGGTTGTATGGAACAAGCGGCATGCCCCTCTTAAGTAAGAATAAAATATCAAATGGAGAGTAGCCGACTGTTTTGCCAGTAGGCATGCCCCTCTTAGTACAAAATTGAATGAAACAACAAACTTTTATTAAGTAGCTCTCGGCTGTTTACATCATTCAAAAATAATATTTCTTAAGATTATCTACATTCCAGTCTCTCCAGTCGCCCCTTTTTCAGTCGTCCTAATGGCCTAGAGAACATGTGGTAGTTCTTCTGCCCATAGGCCGCCTGCTCGCTTAATCTTTTTCTTGAGTCCGTCTGAGATGATTTTATTAAAGGCTTCCACTTGGCCGTTTGCTTGTGGACGGCCGACTGATGCAAAGTAATGTGAGATACCTTGGTCACCCAACCAGCTTTTGAGAACAGGCGTCTCAAATTGGGGACCATTATCAAAAACCATAGACATGGGAACCCCAAACCGAGTGATGATATTTTTCCAGACAAATGAAATCACATCCTTCGACTTGATTCCCTTGACAGCCTCCGCCTCTACCCATTTAGTGAAGTAGTCGACTGCCACAAGTATGTACTTCCTACCGCCTGTACCAGGCGTATAAGGACCCAGAAATTCCATGCCCCACTTAGAAAACGGTAGTGGGCTATGAATGGTAGTGAGGTCGGTAGCCGGACGGTGAATTAGCTTGCCAAACTTTTGGCACTTGTCACATTTTTTCACCATCTCCATTGCATCTGCTTCCAGAGTAGGCCAAAAGTAACCCTGCCGCCTTGCCCGTTGAGCAAGCGACCTGCCGCCTACATGGGAAGAGCAGTAGCCAGAGTGGAGATCTTCTAAGATCTCTCGTCCTTTTTCTGGAGTAACACACTTCAAGAAGGGTTGAAGATACCCTCTTTTGTGAAGTTCTCCCTTTATCATTTCTAAACTGGCTACTCGCTTTTTCAGTACTGCCGCCCGGTGATGATCATCCGGCAAGGTGCCGTCTGTCATATACGCCCTGATTGGATCCATCCAGGTTGAACTTCTGTCTAAGATTCCAATAGGGTCTTCCTCAACTCTTATTTTCTCCATCACCTCCCAGAAAACAGTTCGTGGAGTATCACAGGAGGCCGAGGATGCTAATTTTGAAAGAGAATCCGCCTGGATGTTTTCTGATCTCGGCACTTGAGTCAAATGAAAATCTTCAAGGGATCCGACTGCTTGTCGTACCGCCTGTAAATACTTGATCATTGTCGGATGGGTCGCTTCGTATTCGCCATTGTACTGACTCACTATCAATTGTGAATCAGAACAGGCGTTTATCTTTCTTGCCCCTGCCGCCTTGCACATGCGGATTCCGGCTAGTAAAGCTTCATATTCTGCCTCATTGTTTGAGGCCTGAAAACTGAAACGTAGAGCATACTCATACCTGTCGCCCTCCGGCGACTGACATATGACGCCTGCTCCACAACCATTTGAAGTAGAGCTTCCGTCTTCCAGACTTGGTTTGGAGCTTGAGAGTCAGGGGGACGAGTCATCTCAACAATAAAATCAGCAAAGGCTTGCCCCTTCACTGCTTTTCTAGGCTCGAATATAACTTCGAGGCTCTGAATTTCTATGGCCCATTTGATCATCCGGCCTGACAACTCCATGGTGGTCAGTGGCCGCTTGATAGGTTGATTTGTATACACGACGACTGCATGTGCCAAAAAGTAGGGCTTTAATTTTTTAACAGCCATGAAGAGTGCGAGACCAAATTTCTCCACTAAGGGATACCTCAACTAAGCATTTTTCAGTACATGACTGACAAAGTAAACCGGGAGCTGGCAACCGTCTCTTTCAGCAAGAAGAACCGCGCTTACAGCATGATCAGAGACGGCTAGGTACATGTAAAGTACTTCTTTGGGCAAAGGACTGACCAGCCTCGGCAAGGAATGCAAATGAACCTTCAATTTTTGGAAGGCCGCCTCAGCATCCGGGCCCCATTCAAACCTTGCCTTTTTCTTAATGGCCTGGAAGAAGTATAAGCATTTGTCGCCTGATCGGCTTAAAAATCTTCCCAAGGCCGCCAGACAACCTGTTAATTTCTGAACCTCTCTGACGGTGTGAGGCGACTGCATGTCGATGACCGCTTGCACCTTCTCAGGGTTCGCCTCTATTCCTCTCTGATTGATAAGGAATCCGAGAAATTTCTCAGACTCAACTCCAAATACACATTTCTTGGGATTGAGCATGACATGGTGCCGCCTGAGTGTGGCGAAAGTTTCTCGGAGGTCCGACAGATGTTCTATCTGAAGCTTAGACTTAATAATCATATCATCAATGTATGCCTCGACGTTCCTCCCAATTTGGTCAAAGAACACAGTGTTTATCATTCGCTGGAAGGTGGCCGGTGCATTCTTCAGACCAAACGGCATGACCGTGTAACAGTATAACCCTGGATCAGTGACGAAGGCCGTCTTCTCCTGATCTTTCTTCCATAAAGGAATTTGGTGGAACCCAGAGTAGGCGTCCATAAAACTCATTAGAGCATGGCCGGCTGTTGAGTCGACCAGATTATCAATTTTAGGCAAAGGGTAACTGTCTTTGGGGCACGCCTTGTTTAGGTCCGTGTAGTCCACACACATTCGCCAAGTACCATTCAGCTTTTTAACAAGCACTACATTTGCAACCCATTCTTGGAAGTAACATTGCCAAATGAACCCTACATCCAGTAATTTCTTAACTTCGACGGCTGCCGCCTGACTTCTTTCTTCGCCATGGTTCCGCTTTTTCTGCCTTACCGGCTTCTTTTTTGGATCCACGACCAGTTTATGTACCGCCAGGTCAGGACTGATGCCTGGCATTTCATGGACTTCGAATGCAAAGATGTCTTTGTATTCTTTCAAAAGTTGGTGAAAGTCATCACCCAGAATTCTCAGAGCAGTCGTCCCAACCCTGACTGTTCGGTCAGGGCGCGAGTCATCTAGGATCAGGTTCGTATGCTTACCAGCCGGCTGAGGGCGGAATTCATCTGACCGCTCCTCTGCCAATGAATGCTATTTTTTCTCTTTTCTTGCGGCCCCCATCTGGGCAGCCTTTCTCTTCTTGCCGCCTGCTTCTTGAACAGGCGCACTCTCCTTGACATTGTCAAGGTCTGTTTTTCCACCACCTGACCCAGCGGCCATGACAATGGGCTTAATATCCGAGAGATAGCACTCTCGGGCCATCTTCTGATCTCCCCGTAGGGAGCCGACTGTTCCATCATCCCTCTCAAACTTGAGCAACATAAGAGACGGGATTATAACAGCCTTGGAATTATTCAGGGTTGGTCGTCCCAGAATCATGTTGTAGGCCGAGAGTTCCTCAACTACCAAGAACCGGACCACCATGTGTCGACCTTCCCCTTTTTCACCCAGGCGGATGGGTAAATCCACTCTTCCCACTGGGTGGACTCCTCCTCCTCCAAACCCTACTAGAGGGTGGGACACCGGATGTATGAAATCAGTCTGATATTTGAGCTTTGACAGACATTTGCTACTGATAAGATCTGAGGAGCTGCCGGTATCTATGAGGATTTGGCCAACCCTCTAGTTGGCCACTTTACATTCAATAATAATAGGGTCGTCATGCGGCCCTCTTACCCCTCCTAAATCTTCTTCAGTGATTACAATTTCAGGAAATGAATATTTGGAGGACCGTTCTTGGTGAACGGTATTGACGTCTAGCCGCCTGATATTGTCTTTTTTGCCCCTAATAGTGGGGCCGCCTCCTGAGAAACCGCCTGCAATGGTGTAGACGACTGCATCATCTGTATCAGAACTGTCGGCCTGTTGATTCTTTTTGACCGACAGCTTTTTCGAGGAAGAGTTCCCCTTGGATTTCTTGACATAAGAGTCAAGATCGCCTTGCTCAGCCAGGCGGTCCAGATATCGCATGAGACTGATGCATTCGTTGGTTTCATGACCAACATCTTCATGATAATCACAGAATTTTCCTTGGTTCCGACTGCTCGCAGAACCCTTCATGGGGGCCGGCTTCTCAATTGAGATCCGTCCCTTGATTTCCTTTAGGATAGCTTGGCTATCCTTGTTAAATGCATACTTCGGGGAGTATGGTTTGAATTCTTTCCTCTTTTTCCTGGCCGGCTGTTTAGAGGAATCAGCCGCCCAGACCTCTTTTCTCTTTTTCTCATCTTTGTTGGACGACTGTTTCTGTCGTCCTTTTTTGTCGAAGCTCTTCCCGTCCGACTGTTTTCCCGTACTACAAAGATCAATCGCCTGTATATAGGCTTCTGCTTCAATCAAATCTTCTTGAAGAGTCGCCACCCTCTTTCGAACCAGATCAAACTTGAAGGTCGACCCGTCTTTGAGGCCTCTGAAAAAGTCAGTATAGGCCACCTCATCCGGTAGCCCTTGAATCTGTATTCTCATCAGGTTAAACCGCCTGATGTAAGAACGAAGCCCCTCCTTCTCACCCTGCTGAATTGTCCCTAAATCAAGGGTTGTTTTCTTCGCAGGTATGTTCATGGCAAAGTTGGAGGTGAATAAGTAAGCAAGCGTCCTGAAGTTATTCACACAACCAGTCGGCAGGTTGCCGAACCATTATTGTGCGTTTCCTTTAAGAGTCGCTGGAAAACACTTGCACCAAATGGGATCATCCAAACCTTGAAGGTACATCAGGTTGGTGAATGCCATCAAATGGTCTTCTGGGTTAGTAGTGTCGTCACAGGCGCCTACTAACACATTTTTCACTTTGGCCGGCTGAGCGGCTTCAGTAATTTCCTTGGAGAAGGCCGACGGCTGTTCCCCAAGTCTAAGCAACCGTAGCTGCCAGTCCATAGGTTGGACATTTTTTTGCCGCATGTCCTCCAAACAGAGGTGGCTGCAAGAAGTATTGTTGTGGTACAAATGGTAAGTTTGGTACCGCCTGTCTGACTCTCATGATGTGACTGAGTATACCTCGTAGAATTATTGCGTAGACTGTCTTTAAAATCCTAAGTAGAGGCCGATTCTGACAGTCGGTCATTCTTCTTCTGCTCTAGCAATAGCCGAGCGTCTGTGTATGTTTTCTTCGACCCATCCGCCTGAATATGACAAACGGGTTTCCTCTTTCCTAGAGAAGGAAAGCGATACTTTGTGAAATTAAGGACAGGCGGCTCCCACTTCCTAGATTTAGGATGAGGGGTCGCCTCTCGCCCTTGAACAGGCTTCCTCTTCCCTGAAGAGGAAGGTTTCTTAGCCGACTGCTCCTTGACCAGAGCAGGCGTCTTTTTATTGATCAGCTCCTAAATCTCTCCCTTGAAGCCCCTCATGAAGATCATGAGTTCGGTCCTTGTAATGGGAGCAGATCCGTCAGTCGGCTGCTGGTGAGCAGACGGTGCGCCGACTGGATCACTGAGTCTAGTTTGAGGATGTTCTCGTTCTCTCCTTTCGGTATGACGGGTGCGCCGGGCCCTTAGGATCCCGTCTGAAGCTGTATGAGCTTCAACTTCAAACTCTTCTTCAGTATCATGGTCCGACTGAACTTGAGGGTCGTCCAAGGGACGCCTCTCTTCAGGAGTCGGTACTCTCCCCATAGACGGCGCCAAGATGTTTCGGGGTTTTCTGATGTCCTGCGGGAGAGTTACAATTTCGAGACTGGAACCGGACGCCTGTACCTGCAAAACAAACGGATGCTCCGGATGATTGGAGATTCGCCTCCAACGGTCAAGTTAGTACTTGATTAAAGAGTAATTAATGCGGAAATGTAATTTAGTCTCTCTAGGTGAGAGTGTTAAATGTGCCTAAAAATCCCCCTTAATGAGGATTAATGGCCATATTTATATTCCTTGGGATGCGTGCCAATACTAGGTTTAGGTTAAACCTAAGGCTGACTGGGCTTCCCAAAGATTGGGCCTTGTTGGCTGATTTATCCTTTTGGCATAAATGGACACGTGTCGTGTCGCAATTGGTTCACGGAGGACGAATATATGGTTGACATGTGGCGGGCTCCTATTGGCCCATGTGGCGGACACATGGCGGTACCTGACTGGTCCACTTGTCAGATGGTGATTGGTGGATAAAAATCCCCTAATCAATTACTTATATTATTTTTTTATACTAAAAATAGTATTATTCTCCCTAATTTTGATACTAAAACTTTTATTTTGATACTAACATTATTAGTTTGATACTAATATTATTCAAAGAAAAATAAAGTTTTTATATTTTTGTAGTTCAAGCACAAGTGGAGTAGATAGTGTTTATAGTTTTGGGGTTATTTGTTAACCTTATATTAACTAAGGTTATTTTAATTTGTAGGAGGATACTCTTGATCGTGATCAAGTATAATCGTACCTTTGTCTTTCGTGATCAAGGTACGTATAGGTGGCTAGGTCCTTGATACAAGTTTTGAATGCGTGTTTTGGTGAATGTTATTTTAATAATTGCTAAATATTGCGTATGAAAGATTTGAGTTAATAATGTTGTGATGAGTTAAAATTATAATTTTTACGACTTCAAGGTTTGATCTTTAAAAGTGTTGATTAATTTAATAAAAGTTGTTTATAAATCACTTGATTACATGTTATTGAATTTAAGGAATTAATTTTAAAATTTGCAGCTCGTTATGGGCTTGAGTATTTAATATTTAGTGTCTCTCTACCCGGGTTTGGTTAAGTAAGACCATGAACTTTGCATGATCTGGTATTTAGATATTCGAGTATAATTTTAACTTGCTTGGGGGAATGTGCACACTTAGGTAAGGAAAATTAATTTTGGAAATTCTAAATTTGAAAAGTCCTATTTGGAAAGTGACTTTTGGCAAATTTAAATTGGAGTAATTATTTCGAAAGCATGTTTGTCTAATAAAAGTATTTACATGCCTTGCACTTATATGTACTTAGCGTTTTTTTCTAACCTGTATTCCCTATTGTTTTTTGTTCTCCTTGTTTACCATTATTGGCAAGCAGTCGTGATTTCAGGTGGAGTCTATGTGCTGTATCGTGCATCAGGAGTTCAGGATTAATAACCTAGTTTAGGGTTTCTTTTGAAGTTACATAACGAGATGTACTCACCAACTAGTGTTTAATAATATAAAGTTATTTTGGTTTCCGCTGCTAAGTTAATTAGTTTGAGTTAGCCTTACGTTTTCACGTGGCGGTAATACGCTTAAGTCTATTTCTACGGTATTTTATACCTATTATTCTAGTATTTTCGTAGAGGGAGATTTGGGGGTGTTACAAAGTAATATCAGATTTTCGGGTCTAAGAAAGATTAAAAATTGAGAAATAAAAATATGTGGGTAGACTTAGAATGGGCATATAGGATAGATAGAGTTTCGCATTCTTTAATTTGAAAGTAAAACTATTTTTTATAAAAACTATTTCCGTATTTGGAAAGATGATTGAGAAAATGATTCTCGAGTTCTCTTCGAAGGCCTATAATGGGCACGACTCTCTGTCTAGGAAAGGATCTCCTCGAAGATAAAGGTAACTTTCCAGGGAGACTTGGGCTTGACTGTCTAATATCATGAATCGAGTACATTATTTTCGAAAACAAAATGAATTGAAATTTGTTTGATTTTCAAAATAAATTATGTGCATTAGTATAAGTTATTAACTAACTACGAACCAAATGAAGTAGATTGGAACTCTAAAAGTGATTATTTAATACATTAATTTTAGTTTTCAATAATTCTCTATAATAGAGATACAATGTTTATTTTGTGCCTTTTTGGCAAAATAGTTATTAGTTTTATTAATAAAAGTTTATAAGTTTCCTTCTTGAAACTGAGGATGTCCTTCAGAGTAAGTTACCAACGCACTACTGGTTCCAAGGCTAAGATGAGTGCTACCCTTGGGAATTTGACAACTATTGCTGAAAATATGAGCCAACTGGTGAGCCAAGGAAGTCGTAATAGGGACTTAGACCAATTTGGAGAAGTTTTCAAGAGGGTGGCAACTGCAAAACCACCCACTTATCTTGGGAAGGAAGATCCTGCAAGTTTAGAAAACTGGATCAGGGAATTTGATAAGTTGTTTGATGCCATTAGCTGTCCCGAGGAACTGAAAGTTAGTAATGTTGTATACTATCTGAGGGAAGAAGCTGACTTATGGTAGAGCCAAAGCAGAGAGAGATTCTTAACAACCCCTAACTTTGGATGGAATGAACTGAAAAAAGGCTTTAAGAGATAAGTTTTACCCTGCCTACCTTAAGAAGCAAAAGTGCATGGAGTTCACTAATATCAAGATGGGAAGCATGTCTATTACTAAATATTATAGCAATTTTATTGAGTTGATGAGGTTTGCACTAGAATTAGTACCCACTGAGGAATTGAAGGCCCAAAGGTTTGAGAAATGGTTAACCCTAAACCTTCAAGGGAAGTTGGGAGAGGTCACTTTTGAAACCTTAGATGAAGTTTATGGAAGAGCTTCCCACCTTTATGGAATTAGGGGATGGGAGTTAGAGATTTCAACTACTGGAGAGAAAAGGAGGAATAAAGAATATTTCCAAGGGAACGATAAAAAGCCCAAGGCTAATGGGAACCTTTGTGGAGACGGGAGTTTCAATGTAAGAAGAATTACTATAGGAAACTTTTGGAAGGGAAATAATGGTCAAGAGAGCGATGTTCGAGGAAATGGGGATCAAGGGGATGGTGAAAAACCCAAGAGAACCTACGTCTGTTAAAGATGAGAGAAAAATCACCCTGGAAAATATTGTGAAGGTAACCTGGTGACTTATCGTTACTGTCAAAGGATGGGACACCGTGAATATGAATGCAAAAAGGAATCAGATATTAAGATGGGGAAAATTCAAGAGAGTAAAAACCCACCTAAGCCACCTCAGCCAAGTGGAACTCAAGCTGGAACTAGTAGTAATGGAGGGAATGTTTCTAAGAGTCGTGTGTTTGTAATGAATAGTAGCGAGGCCGAAAGCACTTGATGATCGATGTGATCTGCACTTTTATAATATGTTCTCTATTTGTTATTGGTTTTTTTTTTCAAGTTTGTTGCACTCTTTAATTTGAAGAATAAAAATATTTGAATTTTCAAGAACCTTATGAAGCTTTGTATGGATGTTGAATTTTTACGGAATATTAATTCCAAGGTCAAAGTTACATATTTGATAATTCAATAGAGAATTGAAAATTGTATGTTCAAATGATGGAATTATATGCATGTGCTATTAGTGGAATCATAAAAATTATTTGATAGGCAATCCCAATGTTGGATTTGGTTGGAAAATTGACGAATAAGTTTCTTGCGTAGCAATAAATGAATAAAATTGAAGTTTATTTTCAAGAAAAAAATTTAATACTTTGTGAAGGATTTAGTAAAGTTAGTTTTTGATTGATTGCTTTGGAGATTAAGGATTATACTCTAAGCGTTTGACACTAAGTTATTCAGAGACATTATTTAAAAGTATCAAAGATTAAGGTTTTGTTTGATTGAACAATAGTGTATTGTAAGAGTATTGGTTTTCCTTACTTAGTTTGATGCTTGTTTATAAAGGAAGCCAAGGTGAATGGTCGAGTTACGGGGACGTAACTCCTTTTAAAGGGGGTAGAATGCGATAGAGTTTCGCGCTTTTCACCTTTTTATGTCAATAAGCGTGTCTTTTAAATCGAGTCCTTAGGTTGTGCATGAACTTACAAAACTTTAACAAATTCAAGATGATTTAGAGTATTAATTCGAGGTATTAAATGTTTCTAAGTTTCGGGATGAAACTTCTTTTAAGGGGTAAGAATGTAATACCCCGAATTTTGGAAAAAAACTTTTTTAATTATTTTAACAATTTCTTCAATTATTTGAAATTAAAGCCAAAATAAACTTTAAATTTTGGCGCCAAAATAGAAGTATCTAATTAATTGAAAAATTAATTATTTTTTAGATTTATATATTAATTGTATTTATTAATCTAATATCTTTTATTTAGACGTTCCATATTTTATTTGATATCTATATTATTTTCCAGAATTTTATCTTGATTAATAATATTTAATAATTTAATTTTTAAGATAACACCTAATATACATAAATTTATGATTGACAACTAATTTTGGTTTTGATATTATCTAAGATTTTTATTTAATGTATTTTAGAATGATAAACTTGATTTAATTACCAAAATTAATTACTTTCTTAATTAAATTATGAATTTTGTAGGAATTAATTATAAAAAAAATAAATTATGTAAAATTTATAGCTAGGCGAAAATAATGATTTTAAGAATGGTTTTATGATTTTTTTTATTGTTAATTATCATATTTTTACTTCATCTCTAACCTTCTTTATTATCCTATTTTGTTTCATATCTTCCTTCTTCCAACCAAATGTATATCCATCTTAATTTCTTCTCATCTTTAACTCCGCCTACTAACCTAGACTTAAACTGATTCAAGTACGTAAACAAACTCTAAACTTATCATGCTTCCTACTAACCATAATATACCTTAAACTCTACATTTTTCACTCCCAAAGCACTATAAATAGACCCTCTAGTTCTCCTTATTCCCTCACACCAAGAAAATCATAATTTTCCTCTCTTAATCACAAAAACCCATGCCTCTTTTTCCTCTTCTTTCTCTTCTTGTTTCCACTTATTTATTTCTTATTTTCTGGCAACCACCATTGCCAGAGCCTGCAACCACCACTGATGCCACCTACTGCTCCCCATTAGCAACTGATGTCGCTTCCCCGTGCCTCCCTTCGGTTGTTGTTGCTGATACCAGTAGGTGCTAGGCATAGTCCCTCTTTTCCTCCCTCATTTGCCGCAACATCTTATACAAAATAAATAAATAGACTTTCTTTCAACTCTCTTATGATACTATGGTTATTACTATGATTACTTATATTAATTTTTGATACTAAAAATATTAGTATGCTACCTAATTTTGATACTAAAACTATTATTTTGTACTAACATTATTAGTTTGATACTAATATTATTCAAAGAAAAATAAATTTTTTATATTTTGGTAGTTCAAGCACAAGTGGAGTAGTTAGTGTTTATAGTTTTGGGATTATTTGTTAACCTTATATTAATTAAGGTTATTTTAATTTGTAGGAGGGTACTCTCGATCGTGATCAAGTGTAGTCGTACCTTTGTCTTTCGTGATCAAGGTACGTATAGGTGGCTAGGTCATTGATACAATTTTTGAATGCGTGTTTTGGTGAATGTTATTTTAATAATTGCTAAATATTGCGTATGAAAGATTTGAGTTAATAATGTTGTGATGAGTTAAAATTATAATTTTACGACTTCAAAGTTTGATCTTTAAAAGTGTTAATTAATTTAATAAAAGTTTTTTATATATCACTTGATTACATGTTATTGAATTAAAGGAATTAATTTTAAAATTTGCCGCTCATTATGGGCTTGAGTATTTAATATTTATTGTCCCTGTACCTGGGACTGGTTAACTAAGACCATGAACTTTGCATGATCTGGTATTTCCTCGAGTATAGTTTGACTTTCTTGGGGGGGGGGGTGGGGGGTGTGCACACTTAGGTGAGGAAAATTGATTCTGGAAATTCTAAATTTGGAAAGTATAATTTTGGAAAGTGACTTTTAACATGTTTAAATTGGAATAACTATTTCGAAAGCATGTTTGCCTAATATAAGTATTTACATGTCTTGCACTTATATGTACTTAGCGTTGTTGCTAACCCGTATTCCTTATTATTTTTGGTTCGCCTTGTTTACCATTATTGGCAAGCAGTCGTGATTTTAGGTGGAGTCTATGTGCTGCATCGTGCTTCAGGAGTTCGGGATTGATTACCTAGTTTAGGGTTTCTTTTGAAGTTACATAACGAGATAACTCACCAACTAGTTTTTAGTAATATAAAGTCATTTTGGTTTCTGCTGCTATGTTAATTGGTTTGAGTTAGGGCCTTACGTTTTCACGTGGCAGTAATACGCTCAAGTGTATCTCTACGGTATTTTATACCTATTATTCTAGTATTTTCGTAGAGGGAGATTTGAGGGTGTTATAGTCCTAAACCACTGTAGAAGATATGACTAAATATAAAACCCTATAACTCCCCCCCTCCATATGTTCATACTCAAGGTATATACATTTCAAGAGTTTTGGTGCGTATCCTCTTACACTTTACATTATTTATCAATTTAACTTGTGATGACTCCAACCAATCAATCAAGAATAAACATAATAACAACCAACACATACTTCCAATTCATTTTTGAATTAATTAGTGAGCACATACTATATATTTTAATTAAGATTCCTTGCCTAGTTTTGTGCACAAAATTGCACGATTACTACCTTGGTGCATAAGATGCACTAATAAACTTCCTTGACTCAAACTCAACTTACATGAGTGAGTAAATAATTAAACTAGCTTCTTGACTCAACTCCAATAATAAGTGAGTGAGAAATAAATTCATGAATCATGCTCCATAATTCTAACCTTAGCTCTTTTAATAATCATACATAAGTCTAGCTTATTAAATTTATGATTTCTTGATACATGAAAATAAAACATACATCCATGATTCATACTTATTCAACTTGTATCATGCCTCAAATAACATATTCACATGCTTGCATAATATTTCATGTTCAACCAACATCAAATCTAAGCATATAATCAACTAAACATGCTACTAATTGATCACTTAAATCATACTTTACAATCCTAGCATGATACTACGCATACGCAATTACTCTCGTGCGCATACGTACCTCGAATAGTGCCTAAACTCGGTCATGCTTGCTAGAAATCACCTAGCTCAAAGCTTCCTACAAATAAGAATACATAACTATAGTTAATCCACTATTCTCACAAATTTTCAGCAACTATAATAGTCTTTAAACCTTACTAATTAACCCAATTTAATGATGTAAAAGTCATAAAACCTTTTCTTTAAGTGGGTACTTTAAATCCTTTAAAAAAGACTTAATTTTTATGACATAAATAAAATTCTAGCATACTTATTTATTATAAAATATCATTAATAGACTAGGAAATCATATTTAAATCATTAAAACCATTTTCCCTTTTATGATTAATCAAACCCTAACACAATAATTAAAAAGAAGTGTGTATAAATAAATTCAAGCATTAAATTGAGGGCTTTAACTCATTAGAAACATGTTTAAACCATTAATTTAATAACCAAAACAATCTAGGATCAGACCCTAACCATAAACATTAAATTCCCAAATTATATGGTTTGTAAATTGTGGTTTTTGATTGAATTAAAATATGAAAATTATAGGAATAATTTAACAACATCAAATAACCAATATCAATACCAAAACATAATCAAAATCATGTTTTAAATAAATGAAACAACTAGAATTAAATTAGGAGAAGAAAGAGTTTTTTTTTCTTTTATACCAAACCGAAAAGAGAGGGAAGGAGGAGAGAGGGGATGGGTGGCCGACTGGTGGTCGTCGGCTGCTGCTGCTGGCCAACGGTGGTCATCGGTGGTGGCGCCGGTCGAAGAGAAAAAGAGGAGAGAGAGAGATGTGGAAAGGGGAAGAAAATAGGAGGAAATTTTTTGGGGTTTTTATGAACTCTGACAATTATGATTTTAAAGTGTAAAATTCTTGAGGTTTTAAAGTATTTATATAGTTATACTCCCCTTTTAAAACAAAAACACTTATTTACAAAATGGTCATTACTAATCCTACTTCCCCTTAACTTCTCCTTTGGGGCCAACTTGTAGGGCTCTTAAGTGTCCTCAATTTCCCCACAAGTTGATCCAAACGTTTAAATAAGGATGACCCAATTCAAAACACTTTTTTATTGCCTCAATTAATGACTCATATTATTTTATACACACTTGCATAATGTTTAAATAATTAATTCTTTTAAAATGAAATGAATTATTTTAATTTATAAAAATAAATAAAATAAATAATTTATATATAAAAAAATATTGTAAAAATACGGAGTATTACATATATGTGCTGTTACTGTAAATTATGACAATTATTAAGCTTTTCTTTTAAATTTCTACATTTGTTTAGGGAATCACATACAAAATTTAGGCACAAAGGTCAAAACAATAGGTCCAATTATCAGGCCTAAATTTAGGCCCAAAATGACAGGCCCAACAAAAATTTAGATCTGTTTGGATTTAATTTCCAAAATCGAATTATTTTAGTTTGTATTGGATTGGATTGAAACCAAAATTTGGTTTGCATTCGGTTTCAAAAATCCAAAACTGAAATAATTCGGTTTGATGTATAATCCAAAAAAAATACCAAACTTTCACCCCTAATTGGGACAGTCATCGGTCGTGACAATATATAAATACATTTTATATGTAAAGAGTAAAAGACTATCAATAACTTAATACTTGCTCCGTTTTTCTTTTATTGCACCATAAAGACTTTTACACTATTCACATAATGTTCTTTGACCATCATTTGTGATTTATTCTTAAGGAAAAATGTAATCATGTGGGGTCTAGTTAGATTCGTCTTGAATCTACATTTCAATTATCAAATTATTATAATTTTTACAAAAGTGTAATTAAAGATATTAATAGGCAAAGTAATGTATTAAAAGGCGTGAAATCACTCATGGTGCAATAAAAAAAGAAAGGAGGAAGTATTAAAAATGAAACTCGTGATAACACATGTCATCCACTGGTTGAAAATTTTCCCTCCACTTTATCGTTTTTTTTTTAATCCTTCATAAAAAGTATCTATAGCTTATAATATTCATCTTCCACTTTGACAATTATATTTTTGTTTTCATACACACATAAATGAAATGTTTTTATATGTATATACTCCTTTCGTTTCATAATAATTGCAACCCTAGGTATTGCACATAATTTTAGAAAAAAAAAAAGGATGGGGGCCAAAAAGTTCAGAATTGAATTTAGTAATTTAAAGTATAGTTGGTAAGGATATATTTAGTTGTTGTTAAGCGAGAGAAATAATAAAGTAGTAGTGTAAGTGGGGTTGGTAAAAAAGAGAAATAATAAAATTTAGGTAGGTCCTTACCAAATAAGAAAGTGTTGCAATTATTATAAAACAGATATAAAAGAAAAATGTTGCGATTATTACGAAATGGAGGGAGTATATTTTTCTTTAAGTAATTTTGTTTTAAAATGAACATAAATAATGGTATATAATAATACTATATGTTTTTAGTATATAATAGTTAAATTAATATTGTACTTCGCTATATAATTTAGTTAAACCCGTGCATTATACAAGACTCTGACTAATGAAAGAGGGAGTAGTATAACACAAGGGGTTCTCAGGCTCTAGCAACTAGTAAAGGCCATTTTTAAGAATAGATAATTGAAAAAAAAAAAAAAGGTCAGGTGACTCCAAAAGAAAGAACAAAAATAATTTTGCTTTTAGGATGGAAAATTATTGACACCCACTTTTACAATACAATGCCTCAAAAAAATTGTGAAGTGTAGTACTATTTCATCAGTCTTTTATGAAATCCCAGCAAAATGACAAAGTAAATCAATTAAAGGAATTAATAGAACAGAAGAGAATGTGCATTTGGGATTATTTAAAAAAAATTTCAAAGGGGGAATTATTTATAGTGAACCGGTCAATATTAAGATCATTAGAATCAATTTCTCCTATTCCATAAATTAAACAAAATGTTAAACATTCATCAATAAATTTTAATTCATTGAAATATTTTAATTTAATTATTTTAACATAAGTTAATTTATTCAGGACAACAACAAAGGTCGTTAACGCAATAAGACCACTATCAGCAGTGAGGGAAAAAAAAACTCCTCAATCTCTCTCTACCCACTTTCTCACTCCTCCAACCCAATTTCCCTCATCAAATGATTTTTTCACCACACCAATGAGGAAAAAAAAAAAACTCCTCAATCTCTCTCTACCCACTTTCTCACTCCTCCACTATACCCCACCATAATACACATCATCTTTTTATTTTATCTTTATTTTGAAATATTGTTTATACTACATAATTAATTTTCCAATACAATTAAAATATGTAAAAATAATTTATTTTTTAATTACGTTTAAAAATAATTTAATAAAAATATGTAAAAATAATTTTTTTTTTGTAAGAAATAATTATAATAATAAGAAGAAGAAGAAATTGAGAGAATATGTTAATTTCTCTAATTTATGAGATTTTTTTAAATTATATCAAAATATATCAAAATGCATGTCTATTTATAGAGAAAAAAATTTTATGACCGTTGGTGTATTTTTTTTTTAAATATTTACAAAATATAACCATTGTAAAAAAGGTACAAAAATTCTGATTGGCTGAAGCACTGACACGTGTCACCCTCCCATTGGCTGGGCTGACGCGCGTCAGTGCCAGCCATTTAATTTTTTTTTTGCTTCGTGTACTGTTCATTGCTACCAGAAAAAAAAAGAAAATGTATTGCTTGTGGGCCCCACGCGTGCACTGTTCATTTAGAAAAACCCTCAACTCTTGAGGGTTTTTTTTTTCCCTCACGGTTGAGGGTTTTTTCCCTCACTGCCGTGGTGCTCGGTTTTTTTTTTACACCCTTATTTTTACTCGTGAGGGTTTTTTTCCTCACTGCTGGTAGTGCTCTAAGAGAACTCGGCCAATGGTGGACATTGTGCCTGACATAATTCGGTTGTACAACCAGTTATGCGTATATTGCAACGAGGAATTGCTACTCCAGTGTCCTTTAAAACCATTACTTTGACTAACCTTGAGCTCAAAACACTAGTACCTGCATTTATAAATTATATACAAGTTAATAAATATAATACTATTCTTCCATAAAAAAAATTAGGAAAAAAAAAGTATACCTTAAAATTGATTTAAATTAGGAAAATTTAACAAGAATAATCCTACCTTTCCTCTATTCTCCCAAAACAATCCCACCTTTGGATTATTCTTGAATAATTCAACCTTTGCTATCCATTTTTTCCTAACAAGCCTATATGATCGGTTACCTGAAATCAGGTAAGTTTTTTGTTTTTGTTTTTTTTTCCTCTTTTATTCTCTCCTCCTCCTCCTATCTCCTTACTAACATCAATGAATGGCACTCACGGCAGCCCCAACCATAACAATGGCTTTCCCTCTTTATCCTCCTCCTCCCTCTCTTCAATGCCTTTCTACCTTCAAACACAACCACCCATCTTCTTCTTCCCTCGATCCCACAATCACAATCAATCCCCTTTCCAACTTTTCCTCCGACCACCTACAACCCACCCCGTCGCCGCCCTATTTGGCCTAAAACCACCTCAAAACCCCAACTAATTGCAATACTAATGATAGTAATGAAACCCAAACCCCTACAATTTGAATTTTTTTATATGAATTGAAAGTGAAAATTCCAAAATTGATTTCTGATTTTCTGGTTTTGTTTTTGAATTTTTTGTTGATTTTTTTTTTTTATTGATGTGATTAATGTTGGATTTTGAATTTTTTTTTCTTCTTATTTGAACAAAGTGGGTGATTGTTTGCTGGATTAGTTTCATTATTGTTGTTTGTGTTAATTGGGAAGTTGATGTTAGTGACTTGATGTAGGTTTGTGGTGCAAAGAAACATGGTTGTGGGTTAGTGGTGCAACGAAGAGGGGTATGGGATTTGCCAATTTGGTGAGGTGGTGTGGGTGAGGTGCTGCTGGCTTTGGTGTTTGGTGGCGGTGGCGGTGGGTCATGGTGGTGGTTAGGGTGGGCTTTTTTCCTATCTGGGTGGTGGAAGTAGGGTGTGGTGGATGGTGTTAATGGTGACCATGGAAGTGGACAGCAGCGACAACAAGATTGAAGCAAAGGGTGGTGGTTATGTTGGGTTTTAAGGTTTGTGGTGGTGAGGATGGGGTGGCGCACGCATGCCTAGGTGGTGGAAGGGGTGGTTTTTAAACGGCATTGGTTGTGAGGTTTGTGCTTAATTAGTTAGTTGTTATTGGAGGTGGTAGCTAGAGATTCATGGTGGCTAGAGATACGTGGTGGTTGGAGGTTCGTGGTGGCTGGAGGTTTGTGGTGGTTGAAGGTGTTGTTGGTGGTGCTTGCTAGAGGTGTTGTTATTGGTGGGTAAGTTAAAGGGGAGGTGAAGTGGTAATGAAGGAAGGCCATGGAAGGGGAAGGGGAAGGAGAGAGATAAGAGGATGGTGGCGGCTGGTAGGTCTGGTGACTATGGTGGTAATGGGGGAAGAGAGAGAAAGAAGAAAGAAGATGATGGTGGCTTTTTTTTTAACAACTCAAAATTAAAAAAAAAGGAAAATTATAAATAAAATAAAAAATAAAAAAAAAGCAAAAAACCAATCATGAAGTGCCACGTCAACATTCTAACCGGTTGTAACGATCAGTGACTTGCAAGGGTTGCTGTGAGAAAAAGGGGGGCAAAGGTTGGATTAATGAGGAATAATCAAAAGGCGGGATTAATATAGGAGAACGGACAAAAGATTGGATTATTCCTGTTAAATTTTCCTTTAAATTATATATTTAACTACTTATCTGTATCATCTCAATGATACGGATAATCGAAATTTCCTATAACTTATGAATTAAAATTGAAAAGGTACATAATTTTATACGTACTCTCAAATCCAAGAATAGTTATTTATTTGAGAATAAACGTTTTATTCTCAGACATAAATAAATATCTCATTTTATGTATCAATTTCTAAAGAATGTGGATTTCAATCCAAAATGATGATGATGATGATAAAAATAAAAAAAAATTATCAATTTTAACTCTTACCACTTGTAAAGACAACTAGTATCAGAGGTGTCCACCGTGCGAGTCGTGCGAGCTGAGTTAGAGTTAGGCGGGTCACGGGTTGGGGTTTCATGACACACAACACGACACATGTAGGGTAGGGTGGGCCGGGTCATGGGTTGGGTCGGAGAAGCTGGACACACACGGGTTAGGTTCATGGGTTAGACGAGTCGTGGGTGGGTCGAGCTGGGTTCATGGGTTAGACGGGTTGTGGGTGGGTCGAGCTGGGTTCGTGGGTTAGACGGGTCGTGGGTGGGTCGATCTGGGTTAGACGAGTCGTAGGGTGGGTCGAGTTGGGTTCGTGGGTTAGGGTAGGTCGAGGTGGGTTAGTGGGTTTGGGTTGAGTGGGTTCGTGTGTTAGGGTCGGGTGGGTTGTCTGGTGTTTTAATTTTTACAATATTAACAATTTGATGGCTTGCTCAGTTGCTCTTAATTAAGATGCCTACGTATCCTTATATCATAAAATAAGGAATCAAAGCTAACGTAGTCTTATATTGTACTTCTTTTGGAATTTGGGGGGGGGCTTGGACCTATCTTTAGAAAACTAAAATTTAATTTTGCAATTAAATTGTAATTTTCGAAAAATAAGTTGCCTACGTATCCCGAAAGAATCAAAGCCCACGTAGTTCTTAGCGTACCTGATGTAGACTTTTCTAGCCACCCATGTTTGTTGCATCATCATCCCCGGAAGCTGCATCATCCATTGACGACTCCAATATCATCACAGGATCACCTTCATCGTCTTCGTCTTCCTTTAAACCTTGAGTTCTTCTTTCAGCTTGATCCCAATCTTTCTTACAAACACAAATTTGAATGCTTTCCGGAGTTAAGCGAGATTTTTTTTCATCTAACACTCTTCTACCTGCACTGAAAGCAGACTCGGAAGCAACGGATGAAGCGGGAACTTCAAGTATATCTTTTGCAATTCTCGCCAATATAGGAAAACTTTTTTTATGTTCTTGCCACCATTTTATAATTTGAAAGTTGTTGTTGGTCTCATGTTGATATGACAAATAATCATTAATAGCAAGTGTTGAATAAGATGATGATGAGAATGTTGTAGATGCTTTGTGTTTTTTTTTCTCATAACTTTATCAAGAAAACCAAATCTAGAATCGGAAGTGTTAGAAGTAGTTGGTGTTGCTAAATCAAAACCATAAATAGATGCATAATGATCATAAAGGTCTCCCAAAACAGATTTGCATTTGTTAATATATTCACTAACATCATAACCGATACTTAAACTTGTATAATAAAATTCTAAAAGATTTTCCAAACTTTCAGCTTTGACACCGGGGTCAAGAATAGTAGCAATTCCATAAATGATTATAAATTCACTAAAATAAGTATGCCACTTACAATTCATGCTATCAAGAACGGGACGAAGTCCATCAATCATCATATGCTCTTCGATGGTGTGAACAACTTTAACACACTCAATTATGACTTAATGAATGTTAGACTCATAAATATAAGAGAATATATGAGTTGCACTATCAAAAGCATTTAAAACATCACGAACAAAAGAAGCATTAGTCCAATGACTTTCGGTTATTAACTCAGTAGGATCAACACGAGTCTCATTGTAAAGTTGGGTCAAAATATCACGATACTTTATAGCATCATTCAACAACTTGAAAGTAGAATTCCAACGGGTAGGGGTATCAATAGACCATTGTCTTTTCTTAAGACCTCTCTCTTTACACATAGCTATGTACTTTCTTCTAACTAACTGAGTAATCCTAATCCATTTTACAACTGTTCTAATTAGGTTTAGCAATTGTTGCAACTCAGCGAGACCCTCTTGAACAGACAAATTCAAAATATGAGCACAACATCTAACATGCAAGAGACTACCAACCAACAACAAATGCAACCCAGAGTCATTTTTCAAATAGTCAATACACTTTGTGTTTGCAGTTGCATTATCAAGAGACAAAGAAAAAACTTTATTATTCAAGTGAAATTCTTTTAAACAATAAAAAATACGAACTTTGATGTTAAAACCGATATGCCTTTCTTCCATAGCTTGAAAACATAGTATACATTTTTGAATAAACCAATCATCATCCACCCAATGAGCAGTAATGCAAAGAAAAGGTTCGCCAAAACTAGAAGTCCATGTATCACTTGTAAAACTAACACGACCATCAAAAGTACGAAAAAATTCAATCACACCACTCCTATACTTATAATAAGAAGTTTGTGTATAACGTCTTAGGGTATTTCGGGGGACACGAGTAAATGCAGATTGTAATGCAACTTTATTAAAATGCTCAACGTTTGCATTTTCACCGTAACTAAAAGGGTATTCATTAGCAATAACTAAAGTACTCATTTCATAAATCATTCTATCTTTAATTTTTCATAATTGAAAGGTGTTCCTCCGCTGGGTTGGTTCATGTATCCACCCAATTGTGTTTGGACTCCACCCCCAAAGGACGGGGGCCATTTTCGAACAAGTCATGTTTATTTTGCAAATGCCGACTCAAAGTTCCGGTTCCATCTCCCGTTTTCCAACTATATGACTTGACATTTGCATAGCGCCTTGCAAACTAGGCATGTACACGTGAACCTCTTTGGTTGACCGGGTTGCCGTCCCGGGAGTGTGACCTCAACTCGTTCAAAATGTTTCCACACCCAAGAAAAATGTGATCGACCTCTACTTTCACCACCACCACCATTCATAAATCAAATTATTGAAATTAATTTAACAAAAATAAAACTCTATGTAACACTTGAGAATTTGAGAACAATTAAGAATTTTTGAGTAAGAGAGAAAGAAAGCTTGAGTTGTATGGAAATCTGAGTGAAGTGGAATTGGTATTTATAGGGAAAATTGAGGGGATGATCATACACTCAAAAAACTAGCTGGTACATACAAAAAACTAGCCGATTTTTTTTAAAAATGGATGTTAGGCCATGTGGGTTGGGCGGGCCATGCGGGTTGGGTGGATCATGCGTGCAGGTGGGCCGTGCGGGCTTGGTTGTGCGAGGTGGGTCGGGTTAGGTGGGTTCACGGACTAGGTGTGTCAAATTAATTGGGTCAAAACGAGTTGTGCGAGTTGGGTTGAATCAAACGAGTTAAACCGAGTTGGGTTGAAATGGGTTGTGTCGAAAATTTTGGACCCACGACACAATCCGGGTTAAATCCAAGTTTTGCCGGATTGAAACCGGGTCGGACCCACGTGACCCAGCA
The DNA here is from genome assembly GCF_001683475.1 of Chenopodium quinoa. Lineage (NCBI taxonomy): Eukaryota > Viridiplantae > Streptophyta > Magnoliopsida > Caryophyllales > Amaranthaceae > Chenopodium > Chenopodium quinoa. Next base: position 260,951 of record NW_018744996.1, on the reverse strand, counting down.
GCCGTGCGGGTTAGGGTGGGCTAGGTCCAACCCGGCCCACTGGCCACCTCTAAGTATCACTAGTATGAGAGACAAAAATGATATATTTCTAGCCATCTTATTAATAGTGCTTTTGAAAAATGAATTTCAATATGTTTATCAGTTCCTTTGTTTTATTTAAAGATGTTATTGTCAATTTTTTGCACTATTTATATCTGTTGCTACACATCAGCAAAAATATAGTAAGATTAATGAAGGATCTACTTAGATTTTTTTTTTTTTTTTTTGAAACAAGGATCTAATAAGATAATAATTGACTATTGACCTTTGAATTCTATTTTTTTTTTTTTTTGGGGGGGGGGGGGTGGGGGTGGGTAGATAAGTAGGTAAATATGGAGATGTACAAAATGACTGTATGCAAAACAACTCAACACACTTTCTATCAACTCCTTTTCCTTTCTATCCGTATAAAATATACAAATTCTTTTATACTTATAGTGGGAGCGCACGCGTGGATTAATTTCGAGAAATTTAATTGTGATTGTCTTTCATAAACACTATATGTAATAACAACATTGCATTTCTTGAGCAATTAATAAAACCCGTAATTCTAATTGAGGTTAGTTATAAAAGTGTTGATTAAAAGATTGGAGCTAAAGAGATGAGAGTAAAAAAGATTGGAGCTAAAGAGATGAGAGTGATTATTGATGTGTTTATTAGAAGTTATCAAGAGTCAATGTTATTGTTTTGTTTGTTTGTTTTTTTTTTTGGTAAACAGAGTCAATGTTATTGTAGCCATAGTGATTTTTCTTTTACAGAAAATGTTTGTAAAAGGTACATATAAGCAAAAGAATCCCTCCTGCTTCCTTAATTTCCCCAAACACTCTCTTTTTCTCGGTCTTGATCTCTTTCTCCCACCTATCCTTGCTCCTTTTTAATACCTTCATAAATTCTAAGTCTCTCTCTCTCTCTCTCTCTCTCTCTCTCTCTCTCTTTCTCTCTCTCTCTCTCTCTCTCTCTCTCTCTCTCTCTCTCTCTCTCTCCTTCTCTCCCCTCACTCTTATCTTGAATTTTCTTTACGTCTTCATTTTCTAATTTTGCATTTTCACCTTATCATTCTCTTTCAAGAGTTTTGCAACTATTTTTCGTCTTAACTCTTTACTTCCGTCATCTCCTCCTTTCCCCATATACCTCTTTTTAGAAGTCTTCTCCCACTTAGCCCCTTCCCCTTTTCTAACTCATTCCATCACTCTCCTTTTATGATTTCGTGTAATTCACAAATAAATGAACGACATCTCTATGTTGTGAAAAAGATATTATGTTAATGACAAACTTTAGATCGTGAAATCGACTGATACAATATTCCACCGTAGAACCCCAAAATTTCCATCGTGATAAATTAATTTATGATGAATATTGACTGTCAAATTGATATACATAACTAAAATTATAGTCTAAAATTGTCAAAATAAGCCAAATAGATAAATCAATATTTTGCTTAAGCACAACCCACAAATCTGCCATTCATTTTCCAAGAACCAGAGCATTTGGAGTCACCTGAATATTTTCATCTATCAAATATTGTATTTAACTATTTCATTATAACAAGTACAATTCAACATTGAATAGTTATTAAAATTCCAAAAAAAATTAAAAAAATAAAATAATAAAGCACTTAAAGCTAACAACATTGTCAAAATAAGCCAAATAAAAGCTAACAAATTTATAGCTAACTTAATACCTAAAGCACTTAACCCCCTGTTATAAATCTACAAAAACCATTTTGGTAACATCAAATTCAAAAGTTCATTCTTTGATGCCAACATATTCAAATTTTCAAGATAGTATATTTCAGAATATCATACTCAAGATCAAATTTTTTTGTTTTTTTAAAAAAAAAAGCCTCCTTCACATGATTAGCTGGTAATGTTCGACAGGTACAGGAAGATAACAGGAGCCAAGAAATAGCAGGCGCATCTTGAACATGCTTTGGCTTTGGAGACCTTATAGGACCATGTGGTGGGGTATATTTACCCTAAATAGTAATGATATTTGAGAAATTGTAAATAAGATAATGAAGCAAGTAACCTCTCTAAATTACCGTGTACAGCCTATAGTTCTAAGTAAAAAGAAAAACGAAGGAAAATTAAATCATCTAACATGATTAAAGAAAGGTACTAAAGTTTAGATATTTTCAACATATGTTTATTTACCTGCAATAATATAAGATCCATTTTCAATAACTTCTTTAACCTCAGTTCTACAACAAATATTTTTAAAAATAAGTATATGAGAAAGGAGAACTGATCAACTTGTCTTTAAATTGTAATCCCTTTGTTCTAGAATAATTAACGTAGTACACAAGTCAATACATAAATTAATAATTTGAACTTAGATGTACATAATTAAATAGAAAACAAGGGTGATATTTATTCAAAAAAATTATATATTAGAAAATATAAGAAAAAAAGCTGATAACAATATATTTCTAATAAAATTTATTTTTAATATGCTAATTAAAAAATGTGGTCAAAGCTAGTATATTAATAGTGAAAAAGAGTCAAACACATTAATTATTATTGAACGGAGGGAATTAAAAAATAGATATGCGTAAGTAGAGTTGATCACACGCAATATGATTTGCCAGCCCCGAAAATTGTCTGGGTTTGGGTTGATTTTTTAGCACGAATTTAGGGCTCGATTTGAGTCAATTTTCAAAATTTAATTTTGAGGTTTTAGACAACTTAAAATATTATTCAGTAGAAATAGGTGTAATTTTAGCTCAGTCCAAATTAGGTCTAAAAAGGACCTAGTCAGTTTGTTTGACAACAAGTTGTAGGCCAAACTTAGGCTTTGTCCTAGAGCTTTCACTTAATATGGCCAACTTTTTTGCCTAGGCCTAGTCTGGCCCATAATCAATTTTAGTGTTGATGTATACCAGGGTCAAGTGTAATTTTTACCAAAAAGAACGTAGTGTTAATCTGACCAAGATAGATTATGTTAATAGAATACTCCCATGTCAAAATAATTGGGACACTTAATTTTTTCAAAATCAATTTTGACCATTTTTTTAATCATACGTAGTATAAAATAAAATGTTGATAAGCAACTTGTTATTAGATTTATCAATGTGTTTTTTTAAAAGATAAAATACGAGTTTATTCTTGTTTATCAAGGGGTGTATATGTAAATTACATCAAACTTTGATTAATTGTTATTTTCTCTCTCCTCTTTCAACCTTTTGGTATTTTATGATTTTCTCTCTCCTCCTTCAACCTTATGTGGTTTTCTCTCTCCTCCTTCAACCTTCAATTTCAATGGTGGAAAGTACATCTTTTCACTATATGACGTCGAACAAGTCGAAATCAATGGAGGGAGAAAAGCTTATCTACCCTTTTGGGTTAACCATGCACGTTATTCTCACTTTGATATTTGGATTTCGTTTAATTCAAGCGGCAAAGCCGCCGCCGAAAATGGTGGTGCGAAGTCGAATTTAATGGAGGAAAGAAAGCTCAACTACCCTTTTAGGGTTAACCATGCCATTAATTTCTCCTTTTGTTATATGGGTTTTCGTTTAATTTCACTGGCAAAGCCGGTGGAAATGGAGTCGACCAGACTTGAAAGAGAAAGTGAAAGTGGGCAGAGATTAGAGGGAGAAGATTAAGGTGGGTGGGAAGAAAATGAACATGAAGAAGAAGAATGTGGGAGGAAGAAGATGATGAATAGTAGCAAACGGAGAATTAACAGTGTTAACTTTGAAAATATGTCCAACTTGTCATAGTGATCCACAAACAGTAAAAATATATACTCCCTCCGTTTTTTTTATTTGCATCACTTTCTTTTTATGGATGTTTTTTTTTTAAATGCATCACTTCTATATTTAGTAACTTTATACTATATTTTATCAATTCTCTCTCTTACTTTAAACCCCACTTAAATTATTTTATCATTTCTCTCTCTTCCATGGTCCCCACTTAAATAATAAAAATATATATCCTCTCCCACATACTTTCTCTTTCATAGTACCCATCTTATTTTACTATAATAATTTATTCACCCACTCGCAATATTATATTACTCTCCTAAAACTTTGTGCATTCCCAAATGATGCAAACGGAGGGAGTGTTTTTTAATCGAAAAATACAATTTTGAATGCAACTAATTTACAAAAGTGTCATTTGATAAACATAGTTTTTTTTTTTATCTAAGATATAAATTGGGGTTTTCTCTTATTAAAATATTGAGTTTTTATTAATTTTATATTTGATATAATAGCAATAAAATATTGTTAAACTAGATATAAAAAAATAATAATAATAAATAAATAAATGGACTTTTACCAAATTGAGCTTTTTTGGCAAAGGATTTACCAAATTGGTCTCGTGGCAAAAGTATTTCCCAAACTAAGCTTCTGGGGTAAAACGCTGTCTCGGATAGCATTTTACACCCAGTTTTTTTTTTTTTAAAAAAAAATTAAGACATAAAACGTTGTCTGTTAATTGACTTTTTTGTATGTATTTTGCTAAAATATATTGGAATACACGTATTTGGTGTATGTGGGCTTTAAAACGTTGCCTGAGGCAGCGTTTTACTTAAAGAATTAAACGCTGCCTCAGACAGCGTCTTATGTAAACAATAATACGCTTCCTGAGGCATCGTTTTTCTGCTGGACTGCAACACCACCAGCAGCCAGCTACTGTTCCTGTCCATCTGCTGCTGCCCCTACACATCAGCCTCACCCACCAGCCTCAGCCAGCACCATCAACCACCACCCCTACCACCACCGGCCGCCACTCTCGACTACCCCTATGCAATGCAAAACACCCCGAACAATGCAAGAGCATTCCCACAACCAGCCCCAACCTTTCCACCACCATCGACCACCACCGACAACCATCAAACACTGGAAACAACCCCAGCAGCACTACAACCACCGTGAAATAGCACTTTAAGTGCAGCAAACCAAATATATGTTGTTTGATATATATAACGGCGAAGAAAGATCTAGTTTTACTTACAAAAGTCAAATTCGGACAAATAAGGGAAATAAACTTCAAATTGTACAAAGAGTCATTTAAAAAACATACGATTAATCATCAATGCATAAATTAATCAGATTATAAAGGGATGTCTCTACGTATTATAATCACATAATTAATCTACTGGTATTAAATCTCATCTCTCGAATCTCGACCTAACCATTAATAGATTAACATTCCTATTGAAACTAAGCCCAAACATCAATTCTCATCTCTCGAATCTCGAATCAATATTGCAAAACTCATACAATTAAACCTGCGCAAATCTAATTGCATAGTATTAAATCAATCAACAGGAAATTAATCAATCATAAATAATTAACATATATAATTTACCCCTTCGTATTATTCATGGATCCCCACAAACCCTAGAAATAAAACTAATCACACATAATTAAATCTAAACTAAACAAAGCAATTAAAGAAAGCATAATTAAATCAAAGCAATTAAATTATTGAAAGTAAAGAGGGAAGAAATCGTTACCAAAATTAAGGGAAATAATGAATTGTATAAATCAAGAGTGTGTAGAGAGATAAAGTGTAGAGAGAGAAAGTAAGAAGGAGAGAGAAAGAAAAGTCGTCCGTGTCAAAGACGCTCCTAAACTCACTTAACAAAAGCGTATTTATACTAAACTAAAATCCTCAATAAATAAAAAGAGAAACGAAAAAAAAACTCCTAAATAGAACACGCGCCCGGTCGGGCGAGGCATCGCCCGGCCGGGCGCGCCTTTTTCATACTTAAAGCCTTGCTCGTGCCCGGTCGGGCGCGCATCCGGGCGAACCTTCGCCCTATGGTATTCTCCTCTCGCCCGGCCGGGCGCGCCTCAGGGCGAGGGCACTGCCCGGTCGGGCGGATGCTTGGGCTTACTCTTCTTCGTCCTTTGGGCCTTGTTACCTTAGCCCAATTCGTCATCCTTCTTGGATCAAATTGCCCAAGCTCCAAATCTCCTCATTGAGCCCTTAATCACCGGATTGAATCATCAATTACGGTCCTGGGCTTTAGAATACGATCATAGAAATGCGTCTCGTCTCCAATGCTCGCGGTGGCTGCACTAAGTGCCGGAAAATGTTCCAAATCTACAGTTTCCTGTAGAATAATACCACAACTACGAAAACACTAGAAAACACATATTAGTAATAAAATTGGCTCTAAAGAGCCAAAAATACTCCTAACCATGATCACGGAACGGGGAATAAATATATATATATAATAGACTTATCAAACTCCCCCAAGCCAAACCTTTGCTTGTCCCAAAGCAAAGAGCTCATCAATGGACAAACAAATCATACTTCACCCCATTAATCAATCAAAACCAAACATTACCGATTCAGGGCAAATCCAATAAATATGCATCAAAATTAACCAATCAAATTCATCTAACTACTCATCCTTCCTAACAATTGTCAAATAGAGCAAACCACAAGAGCATATAGAATTCAAGACTAGTGCTTACACACTCAACTCTCAATTATGTGGCGGATATAAAATGTATCCGATTGCTCTCCATCCAACCCCTTTAATGTGAACAATGCCCTCCCAAACTCACAACACTCGTATGTTTAAAAGACATGCACTCAACCTAGTAGTCGACTCGAAATACATCAAATCATCCTTTGCATTGATAAACAACTAATTCCACATTCACATAACTCTATGCACAAAGGTCGGAAGGTCTTCAAATCTTGTAATGTAAGACTTAGGTAAAGGGTAGGAAATATTTGGGAAAACGAGAGAGTAAAGCAATGCTTAAAGGAGTCTAATCCTAATAAATAAAACCAAGGTCAAAATTAAATAATGACCAAATCATCTCCAACACAACTCAACTCTACCAAAAATTCACCAAACATCCAATTATATTAAAAATACCCAACACTTACAATTTCACTTATTCAAATATGATATTATAGGACTTGAATGATCAACAAACCTTGAACTCCTTTTTTTTTTCTTTTGATTTTTTTTTTTCCTTTTTTTCTAGAAACCTTCGATAGAACATTTGAACATCAAACAATTTTTTTCTTTGCTCTTTTTTTTTTCACAGTACTCACTCGGAATTTTTCAACTTTTGAACACTTTTTCTCAATTTTTTTCAATCCACAAAAATAAGAACAAATAAACAACTTCTCAAATTCACCCAAAACTGTGCAAATAAATATGCACACTACAAATTCCCTCACCTCACTCACTAATAGCTCCCCCAAGCCAAGCTTGGGACTAGTAACCAATGGGGCAAAATAGGCTTGTAATGTGGCTAATAAACAATAAAAGGGCACAAGCAACAACATGGGTAGCAAGAAGGGAACAAATGTATCTAAAATTATCTGAAGGCCACCTAAAAGAACAAATGCCTTCGTCCTCCTCATTGTGCATAATAATGAGTCATACAACATTACTCAAAGTTATAAACCAATACTCAACTTCATTGACATACCAGGAACTAACACACATTCCTAGCCAAATCAACTAGTCAAGCACTATATTCCCAAACAGTTGGACAAAATTGACTCATGTTAAGACATCAAAGCAATCAAACATCAAATCATGGCTAACCTATCCACAATACTCGTCATCAAAGCCCAAGAATCAAAACAATTTTCATGTATGGAGCAAGGGGAAGCATGATTTATCATTCATTGGAACGTATTTTTTGTATTTTTTTTAAAGCAATAAATCTAACCTAGAAAGAAATAAAACTAAACTAAACACACCAAAGAAAATAAAGAGAAAGGGGAAGAAAGACTACTTGTATATACAAGAAATTCCCCCCAAGCCAAACCAGACAATGTCCTCATTGGCTCAAAGGGAAGAAAGTAACCCAGGCGACTACCCCTCATCATCAAACTCATAACCTCCACCATCCCAAGCATTGCGATGCATCACCTTGTTACAATTCTGGACAAGAAAGAAACAAAATGTTAGTGAGAAAAAAGGTAAAAACAAGTCAGCTTCACTATTTTGATCATAACTTTTTTTTATAAAAATTATAATGAAGTGATTCTAATTGCATTTGAAAGTAGACTTGAAGAGCTTTCCAATGACAGGTCACACGCAAAATTCCATAAAGAAACGCAAAAGTTATGGCTTTTTGAAATTGGCCGGTTTTGCTGACGCAATCTCGCGCTCGGTCGGGCGAGCTTAGCTCTTTTTTCGACCTTTGTTCTCGTTCCCGGTCGGGCGGTTGTTTGCCCGGTCGGGCGAATTTTGGGCAAAAATCCTCTTTTCTCTCGCGCCCGGTCGGGCGCCATCTCGCCCGGTCGGGCGAGAATGCTCGTATACGGACTTCTTCTCGAGCCCGGTCGGGCGGGAGCTCGCCCGGTCGGGCGCCCTACAGCACCTTGAGTCCGATTTTTCTCAATTTGTTCCTTTTTCTCCACTTGTTCCTCGTCAAACCCAAACCCTACACAATTTAGAGCTCTTTCTATAGCATCCACTTCTTTCTTCCATGTAGTAGCTCTTCCTGTGGAAGATGTAACGCAAGATACCGCCTCCAAGGGATCTCTTACGAGAGCTTGGGGCTTATTAGAAAAATTATATACATCAACCACATCAATACTATATCACTTTTCTTCCAACATGGGGTTTTTGGGGGCATTATGTAAATTAAAAATAATATTTTCATCCCCTACACATAACGTAAGTTTACCACTTTTCACATCTGTTATTGCCCCTGCAGTATGAAGGAATGGTCTACCCAATATAATTGGAATTTGCAAATCTTCCTCCATATCAAGAACAACAAAATCAACAGGTATATAAAATTTACCTACTCTAACAGGTACATCCTCTAAAACACCTAAAGGATATTTAAGAGAGCGATCTGCCATTTGTAGAGTAATATTGGTAGCTTTTAAATTACCCATATTTAATTTAGAGCTCACAGATAATGGCATAACACTTACACTAGCACCCAAATCACATAAGGCTTTATCAATCACCAAATTTCCAATGTGACAAGGAATAGAAAAACTACCCGATCTTTTAGCTTAGGTGGAGATTTATTCTGTAGTATAGCACTACATTCCTCAGTAAAAGCAACTGTCTCTACCTCACTAATAGATCTTTTTCTAGTCAAGATCTCTTTCATAAATTTAGAGTATGCAGGAACTTGAGTAATTAATTCTGTAAAAGGAACTGTTACCTGCAAATTCTTGACAACCTCCAGGAACTTACCAAACTGCTTATCCAACTTATTCTTTAGATGTCTATTGGGGAATGGTAGTTTGATAACTGGTTTCTGTACATCCCCACTCTTGTCTTGATTTTTATCCTTCTTTGGAGTTACAACCTGCAATGTATCATCAGAAATGTTAGTTTTACTTTGGAGCCCTGCAGGGCTAGTAACAACAATATTTGGTGTGACAGAATCATGATTAACAATTTTTGTAATTATAGGTTCATCATCTTTGGGCACAGGAGGCTCATCGAACGTTGAACCACTTCTCAGCGTAATTGCATTCACGTGATCTGTAGGTTGCACCGGCTGCGATGGTAGGGCTCCCTGCTGGCGAGTTTGTAGAGCAGAGGAAAGTTGCGCAATTTGATTGTCTACGATTTTGTTATGTGCTAAAAGTGAATCAATTTGCGCATCCCTACTCTGCATGTGTTTTTGCATACTTGCTAACATAGTTCTAATTTTGGACAAGGCAGGGTCAGTGGGTGGAGGTGGATTTTGTGGTTGGCCCCTTTGGTTGGGAGGTTGATAATATTGTTGTTGTGTTTGTTGTGGTGCTTGTTGCTGTGGTTGTTGTGGAGGTGGAGGGTTTAGCACATTGGTATTCCGGTAGGAAAGATTTGGATGGTCTCGGAAGCCAGGATTATAAGTGTTGGAGTATGGGTTATTTTGCCTATAGGTTTGGAAGGCATTAACTTGCTCCATGGAACTCCTACAATATTGTTCCCAATGACCTGCAATTCCACAATTATCACAAAAAGCATCATTAGAATTATTCACAGCAGAAACATTAGCTACGGGAGTGGGAATAATCGTACTGAGATTATCAAGTTTCTGACAAATAGAGGTTAATTGAGCCTGAACAAAGGATACCGAATCAACACTATGCTTCCCCTTGTATTCCCATATTGGGAGTTGTGTATTGCCATCTCTTCAATAACCGTTCCTGCTATATCTTCATTCAGGTTCATAAATCTCCCATTAGCTGCCGAATCAAGGATTGATCTAGAAGAATTTCCAAGCCCGTTGTAGAAGGCTTGAATAAGCTGCCATTGTTGCATCCCATGGTGTGGGCACTCTCTCTGCAGATCCTTGAATCTTTCCCAAGCTTCATATAAACTCTCATCAACCTCTTGGGAAAAATTTGTGATTGAACTCCGTAGTAGAGTTGTTCTCTCTGCAGGGTAATATTTATTATAGAAATTCAAAGCAAGAGTATCCCAGTTAGTAATACCAAGAGCAACTCTATTCAATCCATTATACCACAATTTTACTTTACCACACAAAGAAAAGGGAAAAAGAATCTCACTGATTTGGTCCTGCGTGACCCCATTTTGCCTAATAGTATTGCAATACTGGCATAAATCTAAAATATGAAGATTTGGATCTTCACCCTTAGCTTCGCTAAATTGCTTCCTTTCAATCATAGTGATGAACTGGGGCTTGATTTCAAGTTGTACTCCTTCGAGGGCAGATGGAGGAGTAAGATGTGGGAAATCTGTCAGGGTCGGCTGCGAATAATCGCTGAGCTTGCGAGGTGGTTGGTGCGTCATCTCTGCTTCTAGTTCTGAATGAACCTCTGTATCACTAGAATCAGATGGTGGTTCCAAAGGTATAGTACCCTCGGAAGTAGCTCGTACCTGTCTAAAAAGATTCTTTTGTCTATGAAAAGAACGATCAATTTCAGGGTCAAACGGAATGTAACCTGATCTAGAACTCCTAGGCATAAACACTTAACTAAACAAACAGATATGAGAAAATGTCCCAAAGAACTTGCGTTCTCTGAGACGAAAGAAAATAATTTAGACTACAGAAATAATCAGAAATAAAAATAAAACCATTTCCCAGGAAACGGCGCCACTGCTCTGTTGACGGGATTTAGTCGTATCACCCAATCAAAAGTAATTACCTAAGTCCTCTAACTAAAGCAGATAGGGAAGTAGGGTCAAATCCACACGGAAACAGTGTTCTTTTATTCCTAATCAACAATAATAATCTAAATTATCAAGTAGCCAAAATTGTGTTTGTGTGAATCAATCTAATAATAACTAAGCAAACAGGTTTAAGGGAATAATCAATAATAAAAAGCTCTAGGGTATAGGTTCACCAATAAATAATACTCCAAGGTAAAACATACGATTAATCATCAATGCATAAATTAATCAGATTATAAAGGGATGTCGCTACGTATTATAATCACATAATTAATCTACTGGTATTAAATCTCATCTCTCGAATCTCGACCTAACCATTAATAGATTAACATGCCTATTGAAACTAAGCCCAAACATCAATTCTCATCTCTCGAATCTCGAATCAATATTGCAAAACTCATACAATTAAACTTGCACAAATCTAATTGCATAGTATTAAATCAATCAACAGGAAATTAATCAATCATAAATAATTAACATTTATAATTTACCCCTTCGTATTATTCATGGATCCCCAAAAACCCTAGAAATAAAACTACTCACACATAATTAAATCTAAACTAAACAAAGCAATTAAAGAAAGCATAATTAAATCAAAGCAATTAAATTATTGAAAGTAAAGAGGGAAGAAATCGTTACCAAAATTAAGGGAAATAATGAATTGTATAAATCAAGAGTGTGTAGAGAGATAAAGTGTAGAGAGAGAAAGTAAGAAGGAGAGAGAAAGAAAAGTCGTCCGTGTCAAAGACGCTCCTAAACTCACTTAACAAAAGCGTATTTATACTAAACTAAAATCCTCAATAAATAAAAAGAGAAACGAAAAAAAAACTCCTAAATAGAACACGCGCCCGGTCGGGCGAGGCATCGCCCGGCCGGGCGCGCCTTTTTCATACTTAAAGCCTTGCTCGTGCCCGGTCGGGCGCGCATCCGGGCGAACCTTCGCCCTATGGTATTCTCCTCTCGCCCGGCCGGGCGCGCCTCAGGGCGAGGGCACTGCCCGGTCGGGCGGATGCTTGGGCTTACTCTTCTTCGTCCTTTGGGCCTTGTTACCTTAGCCCAATTCGTCATCCTTCTTGGATCGAATTGCCCAAGCTCCAAATCTCCTCATTGAGCCCTTAATCACCGGATTGAATCATCAATTACGTTCCTGGGCTTTGGAATACGATCATAGAAATGCGTCTCGTCTCCAATGCTCGCGGTGGATGCACTAAGTGCCGGAAAATGTTCCAAATCTACAGTTTCCTGTAGAATAATACCACAACTACGAAAACACTAGAAAACACATATTAGCAATAAAATTGGCTCTAAAGAGCCAAAAATACTCCTAACCATGATCACAAAACGGGGAATAAATATATATATAAAATAGACTTATCATCTGTCCGAAGTCGAACTGTGAATGGAAGGAGTTGCGTCCATGATCGTCCCTGGGGTGGACGAGATGGCCATGGCCAAATCTCTGCAAGCTATGTATGCCCATATCTCTGCAGGAGCGGTGGTTCGATGTTTGTGAGAATGAGAGTTAGTGAGAGAGAGTGTGTGTAAACTGCGTTTGTGAGATTGAGAAAAACGCAGCTGCAATTCGATATAAGTCCCGCAGTATTGTACAGAGGAAAACGCTGCCTCAGGCTGCGTTTTATTCTGTACAATAAACGCTGCCTGAGGCAGCGTTTCATTAAAAGGTATAAACGCTGCCTGAGGCAGCATTTTACTGTATTGGGGGTTTTTTTTTATAAAATATGAAATACGAAGTTTGAGAAAAAAGTCAAACAGGTAAAACGCTGTCTAAGACAGCGTTTTACTTCTTGAATTTTTTTTTTGAAAAACTTGGTGTAAAACGCTGTCCGAGATAGCGTTTTATCCCAAAAACTTAATTTGGGAAATACTTTTTCCACGAGACCAATTTGGTAAATAATATTGCCAACAAAGCTCAATTTGGTAAAAAGTCTTAAACAAATCATGTGTTCCTCTGACACGAAGCACTGTTTTTTTTTTTTTTCAACAGACGAAGGAGTTTTATTTAAAAAGGGAGGTATTACTATTTTATGTTTTAAGTTGAATTTATATTTTGATACGGAATACTCCGTTTGAAAAGTTAGTTGACATATTCAATAATTAGACGAGTCTAACTATCTTTAATTCGGTTGGATCAATTTAAAATTTGGGTCATATCAGTACATCTTAAGCCCCTGTTTGGCAATATTGTTTGCGGTAGTGGTTAATGTTTTGACCAGTTAAAATATTATTACTAGAAAATATTGAGAGTGTTATACAATGGGTTGGTTCTAGTAACAGTTAGCGGTAGAGATGTCGTTTAATTAGCTTTTTTCCAACGTTAAAAATAGTAGCATTTTGAAGTAGCGGGTAGTATTTGTCAGATGCTACTTTAACAGCTAACCTCTACTCACTACTAATTGACAGCTACTTGTTACCCTAACAGCTACATATGTAAATAAGGGAAAATAATTTAATAGCATCTTCTTATCTACTGCATTAATACATTCTTCCAACACATTACCTTCTAAATAAAAAATGGGCTTCTTATAAGACATTGTACACCATCTATTTAGAACGTAGGCCTTGGGAATTTTTTTTCTAACATCCTTTCCTTCCATACCCAAATCATATGCCTACAAGGCACACCATCACGTTCCAATTTTTTACAAAAACACTTGGTATTAAAGGTAGTTGGATAAAAAACAACGTCAAAAGTCCTCCTCCTAGATCCTTCGTTCCCTCAATTTGAAAATGTAAAGCTCATTGTCCTTCATCTCTTCAATACCACAATTAAAACATCCAATTTCAAATTCATATTGAAATTCATAGAAAATTGTTGTTTTAAACAACTCAGAAGCATACTTCTCTAAAGGAATTGGAGTCTTACATTCCGAACGCTTATTATTCGAATCATTATCCATTTTATTTTGAGTGTGCCTTTGAGCATCTAATGCACATTCAAACTTATAGAAAATAGAAAGTAACTTTAGAACATAGAAGAAAACAATAGAACATAGAGTGAATTACATTAGAACATATAAAAATAATATACATGACATGCTTATTATGAACTAAATACTATTAAAACATAAAGAGAAAACTTTTAAACATGTAAGACAAAATTTAGAACATAAATAGAGAACTATAAAATAAATAGTAAAACTTTAAAACATATAAAGAAAAATTTAAAGCATAATGAATTACTTTATCTTCTAAACTTTCTTAGAACATAATTACCTTAGAGCATCTTGAGTTACTTTAGAACATAAAAATAAACTAGAATATTAATAAAAAAACTAAAGAGAGATAAACACTTTAGAACATAGAGAGAAACTTTAGAACATATTTAAATTATTACATATTAACTCATGTAGAACTCAATCAGAGTGAGAAGAGGATTTGTAAACATAGTGAAAAAGTTATTTTCACTTTCTAATCTAGAAGTGGTCCTCATGATGCCACCCAAAAATAAATCTTTGAAATAGGCTGGAATCCACATATCACGTATATTGTACATATGCGCCAACCATTCATGAGTCTCCAAATGAAATTCTAAAATAACTTTGTTTCATTTTTGTTCAAACTCTGCTGGCTCAATCTCTAAATGCCAAACACATGTATAAAGTTTTTTCAGAAAATCAATGTCTTGAGCAATTTCCCAACCTACTTTTTCAGGCACCTTTTTCATAATATGTCACATACAAAACCTATGTTTTGTAGTTTGAAATACATTACGAACAGCAACTCTCATTGTAGGGTCTTGATCGGTAATCAAACAAATAGGATCATTATTTCCCATGGCTTTAGGAAAAGTTATTAAAACCCATTCAAAAGAAGGTATATCTTCTTGAGCTACAAAAGAAGCCGCAATAGTAACACTTTTCTCATGGTGATCAACTCCAGTAAATGGACCAAAGATCATATTATACCTGTAACATACACAAATTATATATGTAGAAAATATTAGAACATAAGGGTAAACTTTAGAACATTTAGAGACAACTTTATTACATTAAGGATAAATAGTAATTTACTTTAATTGTTAAACTTGCCAATAACATAGTTGCTTTAGAACATAGTGAATTACTCTAAAACATAAAAAAATAAACTTAGATTATAAAGTGAAGCTTTAAAACCTAATAAGTAAACTTTAGAACATATAGACATAATGTTTAGAACACAAGACATAATGTTTAGAACATTAGAACATGATAGATATCAGCTTAGAAAACAAGAGCATAATGTTTAAAACATAAGAGCATGATGGATATATTTAAGAACATAAGGCATATATGTTTAGAACATCATAACATGATGGATATTTGTTTAGGAACACAAGACATAATGTTTAGAATATAAGAACATATGTTTTAAAAATTAGGATGTAAAAGTAAAATATTTAGAATATAAGAACACAATAAATATTAGTTAAGAATATAAAAGAAGTATATATTTAGAACATCACCTGTTTGTTTTGAATGTGGTATCAAAAGAAATCATATCACCAAAAAGTGCATATTTTTTGCCCATAAAACTCTACAAAGTCTATCTTCTTCATCAACATCATAGTCAAAGAAAAATGCACTCCATAGCAATTTCTTATTTTGAAATTTATCCACAAACATTTGGGCATCTAATCCGTCAATGTAAGCTTTCAAATCTCTATAAAAAAATTTTGAAATCCTGTTTAGATGCACCAACATTATCATGTGATCCAGTTAATTCTTTCATCATAGTATAAAACCTCACAGGACCAACATTTACCTGTTTAAAAAAAGAAAAAAAAATTACTATGATTAAAGATAAACTTTAGAACATAGTAAATCATAACAAAGAAAACATTATTTAGCACATAAGAATAAATCACCTTTGAATTATCAACAATCAACTTTTTATGCATAATATGCATTTTCTATTATCCTTCTGATATTTTTCACAACTTGGAGTATATAAAGGATGATTATGTTCTTCTTTGAAATGAGTAATAACATACTTTCCGTCCTCATATCTCATACATATGTGAGCATTGCATCCTACGCGAATGACTAAACGTTTCCTAGTAATACGAACTTTTCCTTCTTCATCAATTGTTTGTCGAGCAATAGGTTTTCTTATTGCCTTGAAACCTTCCTTATTGCAAACTCCGTATTGAAAAGTAATTACATGTTTGTTATTCTTCTTCCTTTTAGTAGTAGATTTCCTAGAAGTAAACCCAGCGGCATTTGCATATGCTTTGTAAAAACTAAGACCCTCCTCGGGATCTTTAAATATCAAACCCACACTGGGTTTTAACTCCTTAGGAACACTTGGAATCCATTCCTTAGTGGTACCACCAGGACTAAATGATCCACCAACCTCAGCAGAACGATAAATAACACCAACTGCATTAGAACATAAAAAAAATAAAAAAAAATAAAAAAAAACATTAGAACATGAAAGTAAACATTAGAACATAAAAAGTAAAATTTAAAACTAGAAGGTAAACTTTAAAACATACAATGAAAAATTTAGAATATAAAATAAACTGTAGAATATAAAAATAAACTTTAAATAATAAAGAGAGAGATACATAGAAAACTTTAGAACATAAAGAGAAAACTTTAGAACATTACTTATAAACTTTAGAACATAGTAAATCAGGGACTTACCTATAACATACTGCTTTAGAACATAGTGAATTACTTTATAATATAAACAATAAACTCTAGAAATGTAGCGAATATTTCAAACATCAACTTTGAGCCCCGTTGTGATCATGCATTTAAGCATGGTGGGGCCCAAAGGCAAGGAAGCTAGAGAAAAAAGAGTCACCAACAAGTTTTAGGAACTTGTAAACCGTTCAATGATGTGAAGGTTACACCCCATTCACGATCACAGATATCGCTAATTCCATAGTGGTCCGGAACCATGACTGGATATTCGGTGATGATGGTACGAATCCAACCTAAAAGAGATTGAACCCGTCCTAAATCGGCCTCTACTTAATTCTTATGATATTCATGTGCGCTTTCCTATCAACATACATACAACAAGTTAGCCCTAAACTTGTTTAATCTAAGTCTATTATTGGTTGATTTTTAATACACAAATAAGTCTATTATTGGTGATCACTTAAATTAATATCATATTAGCCTAAATCAAATTATTAATTATTTTATTAAACGTGATTTCAAATACAAATTCCCTTTAAACCTACAAAAAATTCCCTTTAAACCTACAAAAAAAAGGCATGATCAAACAATAACAATAAATCATGAATAATCAAACAACATAAAAGTTAATTGACACAACAATCCTCATCATAAACATGATTAACAAGATCCTAGTCATTATGCTAAACGGATTAATAACAAACCCTAGCATGTCACTAAATAATAAAGATAAAAAATTTAGCCTGAACATGATATTAGAAATAATAATTAGCACCCTAAACATGATGCTAGAAATCATAATCAACATCCTAATATGATACTAGGAATCATAAAAACATCCTAACATGATACTAGGAACTAAAATAATATTCTAAGCATGATTTCTATAGCAAAAACGAGGAATAAGGATAGTAGATCTACTCACTTTGATGTCTCGTTCCTCTTTCTATCAAAAGAATACACACGTTAGTAACTTCAAGAAAGATTAAATCAAACAAATAAATCAAATATGAATTGAAATATGGATTTGGGACCAAACCCTCAAAACTATCAACCTTTCACGTCGAGGTCGATGGAAACTACGTGAAGGGCGTGGAGTATTCAAGTCTGGCAAAGGATGTATGGTGTGTGATGTGTTTAGGCTAAGGCTAAGAAAGATAGAGAGAGAAGCTTATAGCTTAGAGAGGGATTAAGATAATGATTGTTGGTGAATGAAAATAGAGGAAAATGACCTCTATTTATAGAGAAAAACGAGGGAAAAGATCATAAAAAGAGTAAGAATTCGACTTGGAGTAAAACATATTGTATCGCGAAATGCCAGCTATATCGCAGCGCGATACTTATATCGCTGCGCGATATAAGCAAAGTTCAGCGATACATTTGGGAAGATAGAATCTGTACGGAATCGAAATTCCAATCAAATTGGGTTAATCGTTATTTCGTACGTATTCTAGTTTTATCAGAATTAAACCTATTGAAAAATAAGTGTTTTATCCGAATTGAAGTAAAATTCTTAAATTTTTATCATTTCAAAAATAGGATAAATTAGAACCTTCTAGCGGATTCTAGAAGCTAATAATAAATCCTAAGGGTTTTATGAATGATGTTTAAGGATAATGGACCCTCTACATGGTCATTGGGTCGTAGGTAAGGTTTTGTTTGGGCTCGGTTTAGTATTTTGGTCATAACTTCCTCGTTAGAACTCGAATTTGGGCTTATAATATATCGTTGGAAAACTCTTTTCAAGCCCCGTCCAACTACACAATTATTGGACCCATATTATGGACCAAAATAATCAGGTTTGGATGATTTTATAAAGATGACACGAAATGAATGATTTTAAGGACACGAAATGAACTGTTTTGGATTTAAGGACACCAAATAAACGATTTTGACTAAAAATATTTAAAGAAAGGTTAGAAATGGCCGAGGTTGCTAAACCATGAATCTCTACCTTTTAAAAAGTTTATGCATAGTGTTTGGTTGATGATATTCTCTAAAATGTTTATTTATTTATTTGCTTTAATTAATGTTTATTGTTTTTCTTTTTTATACTCTTAAAAATAGTGTGTTTACAATTATATCTCTAAAAATATTTGTTTATATAATTTCTTTCATTAATTCTACAAACAACTTCTAGGACATGACTAGCTATAGCGAGTGCGTTAGCCACCTTAGTGATTAAAAAAAGAATAAAATGTGATATTTAATTGAAGGGATTTTCCATTAAGTACCATTGTACTTTGGGATTTTCCATTTGGTACCATTATACTTCGGGCTTTACCATTTGGTATCCAATTTCTTTTTAGATTTCAATCCTTATGTATATTGAGGTTAACTCATGTGCTAGGTTGTAATCTCTATAAATATTGTTGGATGAGAATAACCTAATCAAGGAGAATTATACACATTCACAGTAATCTTTGATTTGAGTGTCATAAAAATTGCTTGGTTAAGGTTTTAAGAGGATGTTTAAGCCTTAAGGTTCAAATTTGAGGTCGAAGTTAGCAAAAAAAAAATAAAAAAAAAAAACAACTTAAAAATGCCCCCTTTTGCATATTTTGATTTATTTTGCGCAAAAAAAAAATGTCAGGTTAAAGTTTTGAAGGTTATTGTGACCTTAAACTATCAAACTTTTAAATTGATTTTTTTTTTAAAAAAGGACCATAGTACAAATGCCATTAATATTTTATCAAACGGGATATTATGATAGATAATAAATCAAATTACAATGATAATATGTGGATCAATCAATCAAAGCCCTAATCCCATAAGTGGGGTCGGCTAACATGAACCAAATTTGATTATTCCGTGTAGTCATCGACATAAATCTTCCTCCTCCATCCCTTACGATCCAATGCTTCATCCTCATGCAAATCCATACACTTCATATCCTTTTTAACTCCTTCCAACCAAGTCATTTTTTGTCTCCCTCTCCCTCGTTTAACCCCTCCATGGTCCTACTCCTCCACTCTTCGTACGGAGCACCTTCGGGTCTCTGTCTTACATGCCCAAACCAACGCCGACGATTTTCCCTTAGTTTATATGCAATGTCTGCCACTCCTACTTTCTTGCGAATAACCTCATTTCTGATACTATGTGGAATAAAACAAAAATTGGGTACTAAATAAAAATTCCCAAAGTGTAATGGTACCAAATGAAAAATCCCTTCACTTAAATGTACATCTCGACTCAGCTTAGGTAGAAAGGCTTTTTTTTTCTTTCTTTTTTTTTAGGAATATATTAGGTTGGAATTTTATAAATCAAAATATGCTAAAAGTACTAGACTCTGCGTAAAAGGATCCATACAAACAAATTATGAGCAACCACAAGTATCTCATTTTCCAATAAGGTCGACTATCATGTTACCTACTGTTCGAATATGAGAAGAAATACTTAGATAACAAACTAATATCATCATAAATTAACTAAATTGGCAAGCAACCGTTTGAACTGTTGTTGATTGCATCACACACAGAAGAATCACCTTGAATCACCTTCCACCATACTTGTGTCACATCTAGCACCCATGCGTCTAGCCACCAAGAGCCCAAAACGTACCACCTCTACCATAATACACCCTACGTCCCACATACCCTCAACTTGTCTTATCGCAGCCCAAACGAGCTCCTCCAGTGGTTTCTCGCCACTTCCCCCAGGCCCCAACCCCATAAAGAAAGGAGCTAGATGAGCATCCACATTACTTTAAAACGAAGGGCATAGCCACGCCATTAACGATAGATTTTAGTTAGTTTTATGTTATTCTTTTCATCTGATCGTCTCATTTTGGGACATGATACTATAGGTTAGTAAGATAAAATACTAGTATATGCCATTGGATTTGTTTTGAAAATCAATCAATTGAATTGCTTGGAAAATTACAATAACATCCTCAACTTGTAACGATATAAAATCAACAAAATATAAAATTATTGATTTGAGCTTGATCCACAAATGGAATAACCCGAACATAACCTGACCTGATTTTGACTTGACCAAAACATACTTGACCCGAGAATGATCTGACTCGAACTCGACCTGATACGTGACTCGAGTCATATACAAAACCCGAAATGATCCGACCCGGCCATATTTGACCCGAATGTTAACTACACGAAATGAGCCAACCCATACCTGACCCGAACGACCCATTTGCCAGGTCTAATATAGGTGGACTAACTTGTCCACTTTCAAATATATCGATCACAGTAATTAAAACACAAAAGTCTACAATATTTTTTTTCCAGTTAATTATAATTCAATTAAGTAGGATTACTTATTAAAGTTTGTAAAAAAGAAAAAAAAAAGTGATATTTGATATCAAATTTGATCAATCTTTCTAGTGGGATTACTTATTGTAGTTTGTAAAAAGAGAAAAAAAAAAAAAAAAAAAAAAGGTAATAGTCCGTATTTGATATCAAATTTGACCAATTTTCCAAACAAGAAAGCATATCAATGAAATGTTTATGTAGTTATTCAATTGGGTTGAAAGGCATAGTTAAATTAGATTTTCTAAAAATTTGATAAGTTGATCATGAGACAAGACTAATTAAATCAAGCTCAAGTGAACACAAGAGTTCTTCGAACAAAATAAAAAAATCGTATTAGTAATTTATAAATAATAATTGCCAAAATTTAACTGAAAATTAAAACGCATGATATTATCAACATTAACATATACCGCAGGCGTATGTCCGTATTCGGTGTTGAATCCGAAGAGGTTTGTGATGAAACTTTTTCCGATTACTAGCTATAGGCCATACTCACAATACTTGCAAAGAATTTTGGAATTAAGATTATCTTAAAGATTTCTTTTTTATTTGTAAAAGAATAAAATGCATATATAGGAAAATTTGGGAGATTAACAACAGTTAAATAATTAATTTCATCTTAAAATTGAAGATTTAACCGTTGAAATTATGAATTAATACGGGAAAAATAATTTTGGGAGATGAAAAAAATTGAAAATTAATTGAATAATTGAAGAAAATGAAGATAATAGTAGAAAGTAAATAAAAAATATAGAGTTTTAAAAGATGTAGAGTTTTTTTTGGAAATTAGAATGGTAGATTGAAAAGTTTTTGGGCGGAAAGATCGACTCTCCACTTCATTTCCCAAAAAAATTAAAAAGTTGTATGCCTAAAGGTTAAATAATTAATTTGGGAGATTAACAACGGTTAAATTATTAATTTCATCTTAAAATTGAAAATTTAACCGTTGAAATTATGAATTAATACGGGAAATATAATTTTGGGAGATGAAAAAAAATTGAAAATTAATTGAATAATTGAAGAAAATGAAGATAATAGTAGAAAGTAAATAAAAAAAAATATAGAGTTTTAAAAGATGTAGAGTCTTTTTTGGAAATTAGAATGGTAGATTGAAAAGTTTTTGGGAGGAAAGATCTGTTGTCCACTTCATTTCCCAAAAAAATTAAAAAGTTGTATGCCTAAAGGATCAAACCTGATATCTCGTATACACAACATACTTGCTTGAACCACTACTCCAACTGCAATTTCATGATATTATACCAACCTCAATTACATATATCTAGATTTTGGGGGCCCTGTTCCGTCGACCACCTCGCTTCGGCCAAGAACCGCCCCTGCTAATCTTAGTAGAGTTAGGAATTGTATTGAAGCTTATTTGAGCTCATTTAGGATTGAAATTTGATTCAAGTTGGGCTACGAAATAATGGGTTAGAAAAATATACGAGTAGCTAGTCCAAAATAAGGATAATAAAATATACTAATTTTCTCATTAGAGTAACTTTCATAATATATATATATATACATACATATAAAAAAAAAAATTATTCGTATAACTATAATAATGTATAATTATAAATTTACAGAAAATTATGGGGGATTACAAGCACATAATAAAACATGTTGCCGACTCCCCAAGCACACGATAAATAAACACGAGGCCCGGCTAGCCCGTCTTTGAGACCCCATTGAACTTCCGCCAAAACCCCAAAGGCAACTTTTAAAGGGATTTAAATCAAGCTCAAGTGAACACAAGAGTTCTTCGAACAAGTTTGTGATAGGCTTTATAAAGGGATTTATAACATCACAAAGTGTCCAAGCTGCATAAATATGTTCTGCTCATTAATAGATCAATCCTACATTCTCATTTCAAACAAAAAAATAAGTCCTACATTGAAACACCACTGTTTCTGCAATATATTTAAGGACTAATTTACTTATCCAATGAATATTAACATATTATAATTAAACCCTTGAATGATGTTTATGTTATAAGGCTGGATTATTTGTGTACAAAGGTTTGTCCAAATGTTTCAGTATTGGAGGGTCTTGTGCATATTTTGGTTTGCATTGCTTTTGCAACATTTATTCCTTAAAAGTTGCCACCAGTTTATGTTCACTTGTTATTGTATTTCATAGAAAATATATTTATGCACTGCCTTTTCACCTTGTTGCTAAGGAAAGTGTTTTGCTTGAAAAAATACGTTGTTTTATGTAATGTATTGGTTGTGCTTCAATATGGTCTCTCTAATGTATGTATTGTCATCTTTTTCTCCATTATTATATCTAGATTCTTATTGTAAATTTGTTGTGGATAAGTATTACTCAAAATAGCTGTATGCAGCACAGCTGCACATTGTTGGTTACTTGGTAGTTGGTATGGGATAAGATTCTCAGTATTCTTTTAATTTGATAGGATCACATTCTATAACAGTTGATGGTGTAGGGGTAAAAGTCACCCATATAATTTATACCTACTTTAATGTGGCCTACTTGTACAGAAGTATGACACTAAAAAGAACATAAATGAGTTAAAACCATACATTATAATTACCATGGTTTATAAGATTTATTAGATAATATAAATTTAATTGAAAAGGATTCATCAGCATGGTTATGAATTTATGACCCACATCAAACTAGCATGTAGGAAATTTGGCAAATTTCATGATTTCTTGATTAATTATATGTCATTTTGTATTAAGTGGTCCATATTATTATCATAATTATATATGATCTTACATTATTACTGTTCATTTAATTATATTGATCCAATAAAGTCCCCTCAAAAAAATATTGGACCAATAAATAAAGTAGTATTCAATTGAAGAATGATCTATATACATACATTCAAAATATTTGTTGATTGCAAATAAACTAATTGTCAATGACATCCTTTGTGGTCATATACATCATTCGGATCTATGCACACAACACTCATACACTTTATAATGCATAGGGCTCATTAAGGGATGAGTAGGACCAAGATTATACATAATGGTAGGCTACATCATTCTCTTATCTCTTCAAACTAAAACCCTGGAGCACAAAGCACTCATGCTAGCATTTAAACGACATGTACGTGTGACATGGTGTGTGTTGTTTTGTGCTCTTGATATATGAAATATTTTTTTCTGGTAATAGACGTGGTATACTTTGAGAAAAGTGAAATATGCAATCTTTTAATTTTTATTAGTTTGTTAAATCACCTACTAGTATATGAATTTGACAGAGTATGACATAATAATGTGATATCAACTATCGGAGTAATACCAATTTTTTCTTTTTGAAAAGGTAAATTTGCATTGTAGAAAAGTCATACAACATCACAATCAACATTTTCCTAAACAAAATCAGATCTAAAAACTATAACATACTTCTACGCTAAAATATTTAAATATATACAGTAGATGATATTATATTTATAAATCACTAGGAATGATGAATGAACTTTAATGTAATGCATTTTTCTAGTGTATATATATGGAGATTGTTGTCTTGAAATTGTCATATTTGAGATTGGTCATGGACAACATGCATGCATCCAACATAAAAATTAGACAATTTTTACATAACATTTATACATCGATTCAAACTTTTTGTTAACTTGACTCAAAAACACTATAAAAAGAGTAAGAGACTAAAAAAACTCAAACTAGCTTACTACAACACTCTTGATGTAGCATATTAAAGCTAAGCTAACAACAAAAACTAGAATAAATAATGAATAGCTCAGCAATAGTCAACAAATTTCCAAAGAAATTAAACTATCTTCAACCTAAAATAATCCTAACAATTGAGAGCCCGAGAGTACAATATAAAAAGAATGAGGAGAAGAGACGATAAAACAACATTGACATCAACTAACATAAGTATGGTTAAATGACTAACAAAGTGAGACATAGGAAGGTCTTAAAGAGATTAATAAAGGTTAGAATAATAAAGATTAAAGTTGGTGCCTAATGAATTGCACTTAAAAATAACTAAAATCCAGAATATTCAGTTGTGTACAAGTATAAGGAGATTTGTTTCCTTAATTGGTGATGTTTATCCTAAAAGAGATTCGCAATAAATAGATTTTTTTTTTTAATCCATTGTTATGTTCGTAAATTGATTTAAAGAGTAATTAATTATCAGCCAAAAATAGAGTAATGTAAAAAGATTATGAGAGTGAGTAATAGCTCAAGTGGTTAGAGCTTTTCTTCCGGTTTTAGAAGATCATGTGATCGATTCTCACCCCGTCCTTGTGACTCTCTACTCTAACAAAATGAGACATAGGAAGGTTTTAAAGAGATTAATAAAGGTTAGAATAATAAAGATTAAAGTTGGTGCCTAATGAATTGCACTTAAAAATAACTAAAATCCAGAATATCCAGTTGTGTACAAGTATTAGGAGATTTGTTTCCTTAATTGGTAATGTTTATCCTAAAAGAGATTCGCAATAGATATAGTTTTTTTATTTATTTATTTTTTTTCAAATCCATTGTTATGTTCATAAATTGATTTAAAGAGTAATTAATTATTAGCCAAAAAAAGAGTAATGTAAAGAGATCATGAGAGTGAGTAATAGCTCAAGTGGTTAGAGTTTCCCTTCCGGTTTTAGAAGATCATGTGATCGATTCTCACCCCGCCTTTGTGACTCTCTAAACATAATTTAGTACCCTTGTTCATAATTTATTAACAAAAAAAAAAAGAGTTCTTACCAATTCTTATTTGCAAATGGTCATTCCACCCTTGTTCATAATTTAGTAACATAATGACAAATTTAATCTACAACCAATTGTACGCTTGTACCGGTTAATTTAATAATCTGCAATCAGTTTTCCGAATGAACAAATAAAAATTTTGTGAGATTATGTTGTGGACGATGTACATACACTTTTGAGTAATAATGAACGAAGGGAGTATTATGTTGGTTTATATACAAGTATATTTGGTGTAGTTGGTTGGTAATTTACCTTAAGCTCATATACAATCCTATTAATGGCAGTTCTTGAAGGTGAGAATTCTCTTATTCTTCACACTGGACTGAACTATTTCTAAGAATTTGACTACCATAGTTGAGCAGGTCTAATATGATTTTTTTTAATATAATAAAAAAATATATAATCAGACCATATTTTCTCACTTATCTTGTGGTAACCATATAATCTCACTTATTATGACAATATAATTTTACCCAATTAAAACTTCCATCTGTTGCGCCCCTCTTCTTTGAAGAAACTCCACGAAAATTTATGGTGAGAACCTTTCAGAAGAATCACCGTGGAGGCTAGGTTTTGGGATTTGGTGGAGGTTGAAGGGAGAGGAAAGGGTTTGGGATTAATTTCTTCAAGAATGTCGAGCATACGGAAGAAATGGCGTGCCCATTTAAGGAAAGGAGGGAATCAATTAATTCAAGGGTAGGTTATTCTTTTTATGTAATGTGGTAAAAAAAAGTGAGCCATTTTGTTGTTGGTTAGCCCATTTAATGATTATTAGGCCACTGAAATCAATTATGTGAAACCACAGTGTCACTAAAGAGAGTTGAAAAAAAGTTCCTCTTCCATGTAGAATTCTTAAAACCACGAGGCCACCAAATAGAATATCCCTTTTATTAATATCCACTTTTTATAATTTTACAATGTCGGGAATTAGAAATATGAATCGTTAAAATAGTATATTGGCAAGCATGAAAATAGAATGGTGTCAACTAAATAAAAATGGAGGTAATATGATACAGTAGAAAATAAGTGCACCTTATCGTGTCAGTGTCACTAGGTTAAGACTTTCTTGATGAGTCATAACGACATAAATCCATACAAATACAAATGGAAAGAGGATTTGAAGTTTTGAATTTATGATTTATGTACCACTAGGTTAAGACTTTCTTGATACTGTAGTATTTCTTGTAAAGGGGCAATTTGATTAAATAATATTCCTAGCATAATCTAATTTTTCATTAAGGTTACATATAATATTAATGATGGAAGTAAATTTTTACTAGAACTCTATAATTTTAAAGGGGTGATTTTTCGATGTAAATCACTTTAATATGTGAACTACAAAACCCATACGATGCTATGAGTATAAGGTAGGCAATTTTAATCATACAATTAGTTGTACATTGCAATGTATAATAGGTTATATTATTTTCTCATTCGCACAAATTTGACTAGCAAGTCAAGTCAAGTCAAATCATAGCTGGATGTGGATTAGATGCAAAGAACGGGACAGTGAGTATTCAATGAGGAAGGTTTGGAGCAGAACTTGTTCGAGGTCAAAGATTTGGACACAATGCTGTATTGCTGCCTTTACCGCTATGATATACCGTGTTTGGAAGGCTGGGAATCATTTGTTGTAGCCTGTATGGATTCCTAGGACTATTGTTAGTAAAGCAGTGTGATTAAAATGTGCTTAGTGTGTGAAAATCACATTTTAATCACACTGCTTGACTTATAAGTACCAAGCAAAGGTGTAAGTAGGGTCACCTTAGTAATGTGCTTGACTTATAAGTGATAGGGTCACCTCTAGTGATAAACTGATAGTGTTAGCTGCTTGACTTATAAGTACATAAATGAGCAAGTAGCTTTCCTCGAAGGTTTGCTCACCTTCAAACTACTGTTTCCGAATGGAATGTTAAGCTGCCTATGCCCTATTGCTAGGAGCTTCAAATTTAAGAAAAGATGGCTTCAAGGTTGCAGGGTAAAACAAAAAAAAAAAAAAAATCTTTAGAACTATCATTGCCCTTGAAAATTGGATTTCACTTATAAGCAAAAAAAATCAGTACATACAAAAAATATGAGTGATGAAGATCTACAGTTCTAATGCTGTAATATGAACAGTTGTCAACTCTTAGACTGAATGGTTAAGGATGACTCCTGCAGATAAGCGTAGCACAGCATTCTTGCATCCTAACGGAAACCCAGCAGCATCAGATGCCTCAAAAGCATCGCTACTTACCATAATGAAGAAACTGGGAGATCATGTGATGCTACAAGAGTTGTTTGGCTGAGCCTTGGATGAGAGATGTGAGAGATGGATGCATCCTGGCTTTTCTCATGGAGCGTGCCTCACTTTTTCCATCAGCATATTCCTCCCCCAGCGGCCATCTAGGTCGGAGATCATACTGCAATACCAAGCAAAGGTGTAAGCAGGGTCAAAATCCTTTTCGTTATATCCAGCTAACTGCTAGTTCAGAAAGTGACTTTGCAGTAAGCAGTAAAACAAGGCATATAAATAGGCTGTGTTTAGTTCCCAGGAAACCATTATTTAAAGTGAATTCTATATTCAATGAAAATCAGGTTTCAAACTTCTTTTCCTTCCTTAGTTCATTGCTAAAAGAGTTAGAAAAAAAAGGAGAAAGAGGAGGGAGTGGATGCCTGGATGGAGGAGAGGAGCGAAGGAAGGTGAGGGATAAGGAAGAAGATGTGGCATTCCTTTCTTAGACGAACAATTTCCACCTTGCAGAAAACTTTTAAAAGCATAAGAACATTACAACTTTACAAACCAGATTTTATGGAAAATGATTTCCCTTTCAATTAAAAACAATCGTAGAGACAACAGTAAGAAGCTTTTATTATGATACATACAGGATCACAGACATACCACTGTATCTTCAGGTTCATCGGCAGGTGGTGGTGTATCAAATCTTCCCATCTGAAAGTGCTCAATGCCAGTCCAAGCAACCATGACACCTTTTGAAGTAATTGGGTTAATCTTACAGACTCAAGGAGGGAAAACCAGTCTTAAATTATTCAACCTGTCTGGATCTTATAGTTTCGTTCATCTTTACATGGTTAAGGAATAAATTAGAGGTGAATTATAATGTGAGACAGCTAGAGTATCTTACCATTGTCAGTACAAAGGCTGGGTGGGGGGCAAACAAGCTGCAGGCCTTTATTCTTGGCAATCTGATCAAGTCTTGCTCTCACATATTGATTTGACGCTACGCCACCTGAGACAACCTGCATAATATCTCTGATGAGAATCAAAAATATAGATTTCAGTAGCAAGTTATAGAATAACTATTGACTAATTACAAAGCATTTAATTGATGGCTCCATTTTCAATGCCCATTCGATAGCTCTTTCACATCTTTCCTCCAAATGCAACACTGCAACTCGCTGCATAAAGCATTTCCCCAAGAGCATCAGCAAATGAAAAAATACTACACAAAGATCCCCTTTACGTAGGGAGAGAGATACACCAAGATAGAAAAACAGAAATAGATGTTTGCTACATGGTAGTAACCTGAAAAGAAGCAGCAATGTCAGCCCTAGAGCTTCTTTCATGGCTACTTGCTAAGGAAAGGGGAATTTCAGCATCACTGCACACAGCCCAAGACTCATCAGCAACGGGAGATCAAGTTTATTATCAGTCAAGTAGCTATTGAACATTAATATTACGAGCAACACCAAGAAAATGATCTAGCCAAAACTGAAGCAAACTTAAACAAGAATTAAAGGAGAATTAGCAACAGCAACTTTAATGAGCAACAGCAACTGTGATATGGCAGTAAATTTCCAATTTTCCATTGGCCCCACATACACCTCTACCGGCCCTTTAGCAACAAGGTGCAGGAACCTCACGCAGTCACACTTGAAATCCATTAAAGGTGAAGACATGCTCTAAAGCACAAGAGATACATACAATAGATAACAACACCCAATTTGGTTCTCAATAGGGAGAGTCTTGGAAGGTCAAGATGTGAACGACCTTGTCCCTAGCAGGTGCAGACACTTACATGTTTTTTGATGCAATTGCCAGCTTCACTTGAGTTTTCAGACCAGCATAGGAAAAGTTGCAATCCTTGTGATGTAGCATTGGAGTCTGATAATATAAATAAATAAATAAGTTAAACAAGAATCGGTGATGAATACAGCCCAACAATATGGTTTATGGATAACCTAAAGTATACATTGTACAGAAGTGACTAGGAAAATGTTTAAGAAAATCAAAGAAGCGAACTTTGAATCTTATAGAGTCAGGATCACCCTCTCGGGCAAGATCCTCTATAGCAGGACCACTACTCCTCCTCATATCAAGGCCAAGCCACTTTGCTGTCTTGTCGTATGCTTCACCAATTGCATCATCAATGGTCGTTCCAAGTTGTATGTAATGGCCCAGACCATGTGCAAGAATCAGAAGATTGTGTCCTCCTAAAAAGAAAATTAAAACTCTTTGAGATGTTTTGAAAGATCTATATCATGAAAAAATTGCTCGAAGTCATAAAAATTTGAATCTGAACAATTTTGTAAACATGACAAGAAGCTTATATAGCATGTGTAAGGGGAAAAAATAATCATTCTGCACATGAATTAACTAGAGTAACGAATTACCTGCTATGGCCTGTGACACCACCCAATATCTATTTATGTCATCTAGTCCTCACTTAGTCAAAAAAAGAGGGGAAAAAAAACAAAGGAAAGCAAAGCAAAACAAATAACATTGACATGTAAAACACAAATCAAATTGCAGGAGTAAACACCACAATCAAGTACCAAACTTTGCCCAAAAGTTGCAGGCAAGGTACTGAAGTTTACAATGTTGCACTTAGAGTACTGGAGTAGGCCATCCCCCCTTTTACCTTCAACAACAGGTTACTTACAATTAAAAACAAGGAAAAATAAAAATCTGACCAAAATAATTAATGCCCGACTTTGAAGTCATTTTTTATTGAATTCTCAATAACCCAAATCCCAAATACTTGTTTTAATCAATACCCAGTTGCTAAAATATGGAAATTCAATTACCCAGATTTTTATAATTCCAGAAAATTTTCCAAAAAAATTAAAATTGGGAAAATGTGAAATTTGGGAGAAAATTTTTGATCAAGAGATAAGAAGACAAGTCTCTTTTTTTTATATATTTTTTTTTATTGCAGAGTTTGTTTATGAAAATCAGAGCTTAAACTCCATTGTTAAGCTTCATTGTTTGCCATAACTCTTGCCACTTTGGTACAGTAATTTGTTTCAAGTCATCTAGTACTCACCTGACCTCCATTATCCCATAACTAACAATACTAAAAAAACCATCAAATTTGCCTTTCAACCTGTTCATTAATGGCGGACAATAACAATTAGAAGACAAGGATAAGTGGGTGCTAGCGAGATGTTATGGGTCCAGCCCAAGTGGTAGTAAAATGAGTGTTACTTTGGGTCCAATAATTTGGTCCATTTCAAGTCATTTTACTAAGTTTTGTAAGTCCTCTTTGAGGCTTATTTATGTGGTTTCTCTTGGAAGCTTTTGAGGTAATATCTTGTGGTTAACAAGCCACCAAGTAAGCCAAGTTTCAGCTGAGAAAACACACGCACAAAGAAGAGAGAAAGAGTAAGGGTTTTGAGGAGTATCCATTCTCGGATTTTTCGATGTTTGCGGGTTTGCGAATTCTTCTTGGACACGTGTTCTATTCTCATGCTTTAGGTCTTTATTATCCCTAGACTATATATATGTCGTCTTGTGTCTTTTATTGATTCATTCACAAAATATTAAACACAAGTGAGGGTTTAAAAGAGGTTTTGTGAGAGCATTTGAATATCATACTATTCATGCTTGTATTCATCCATTCATTCATCATCTAATATTACTCCATAGTGCAAGGTGGGTTTTTTCTCCTGATTCTCGGGTTTTCCCATGGTAACATCGTCTCCTTTATCTTTGCTTTGAATCTTTCATACTTGTTCTTGGTTGCTTGCTAGTTGTTCATTGTATTGTTGTGGGTTGATTGCATTGTTGTTAGCACTCTAAATCCTATCATTACTCTGGAAAACTGGAAAGATCATTCAATTTCTGGAACATGGAATTACGGAAAACAGCATTGAAACTCAAGCTCATAATATTACTTGGAGTTATAGACTCATAATGACAAAAAATAGCACAATTAAAGAGAAAGGTAAAAATGATATTAAGTGATCATTATTACCTGAAATGAGCAGAGCCATGAAGGGAAACTGAAGGTCTCTATCTGTCAACCTGAACACCAGAAAAATTAAGAAATGCAACCAACAAATAGTAGCTTTTAATAACCGCAGAAGAAACAAGGTTCTAAACAATTAAAACTCTTTAAAATCCAAATACTAAGGAATAAATATTGATAGGCGGATTGATATCAGATTAGGCAATATATTTTGGTGCAGGGTTGTCAGTCATACCTTGCTACTAAAGTATGGGCCTCCATATGATGCACGCCAATTATAGGCAGCTGGAAGCTACGAGCAATTTCTCGACCTTTACAGACACCAACTACAGTATTGAGAAAGAGAAGTCAGATACTTTTACAAATATGATTCCTTAAAGCTCTGAACCATGCAGCTTGCAAGAATCATGGCCAATAAGTAGAGCACTCTTGTCTTCTCTTTCCATCATTGCTCTCTTTTCCCCAAAATGAAAAACAGACAGAGAAAGGGGAGTTAAAATAATTACAAGGTATGACTGACATTCTGCCAGTCGACATTCAGCCAGTCATTAAGATGATAAAATTAACATAGAAGCGGGGAGTCACCACATCTGTACTCATACTCCCATGTCTTGCCTTTGGAACCTTATTGGATAAATATTTGAAACGTTAATGGACATTGGAACTTATTAATGATCATTTCAGTATATATAAAAAGCCAGAAAACCTAAGCACATAGACACAACCCATACCAGACAGTTAATGAACTCTGAAAATTTCAGTCTTAGTAAGATAATTACAAAAGTTATCATAAATAAGATTGAAAAACCACATCCAAAAACTTAGAAGACAAAACACATACTGGAGTATAGAAACCAAACTGCTTAGGCTTGTCATCATAGACAGAAACCCTCTCCCTCTTTGACAAGTCGGCAAATGAAAATCACTACTACAGGCGCAGATTGAATTAATTCAGGCACCTCGGTAGAGCAAAACGTTAACCTACTCTATACTACATCACAAAATTCATGTTAAGACTCTCTAGCAGCTGAGAAGACAAGGACACACTCTCAAACACGTCATACCCCACACAAAAAATTTACTCAATCCCAACGAGACTGCAACCTGCATTGTGGTACGAAGTTTTTATTTTCCTGGACTATTCCAAACTTTTTACATCAGCGTAAAGAAGGAAATAAACCCAAAAAATGTGAAAAAAGACCTAAACAGAATCTTCATCTCCTCACTGTTAGTACCAAAAAAATCACTTGAGCAAAGCCATGGTCCAGGACCAGACAGTATGTAAAAACCTGATAATCAACACATCAACCAGATTGCTCATTTCTCAAGTATGTAAAAACTATAAGATATTTTTCAATTTGCACCAAAATAAAACAACACACAGATAGTTAACCGAATACATTACCACGTAGGCAAAGACTTAATCCAGGACCAATAGTAACTGCGACTGCGGAAAGATCTTTAGCGGTTAAATTTGCTTTATCAAGTGCTGCTTGTGTAACCTGCGGATGAGGAAGGTAAAAAATAAATAAGAACATTGAGATGATTGCATGCAACAGTTTTAGTTAAGCCATGTTCATAACTAATACTCACACCTGAGAACCTAGATGAATGACTCATACAATTACAATACATGGAATTTCTCCATGAACAGGGTGTGGGAGTTGAAAAATACGTAGCCTTACTATATAGTGCCTCCTCACTAAGGCAACTAACTATGACAACCCATCAATAACAGATAGGTGGGGGTTTTGCTTATAGGATGCAATTGCCAGAACAGTTGTAAAATGCAGATTTTCTTTTCTCAACAAAACGATGTTGCCTAGCACAAAGCTCAATACTGTAGAAGTTTGGGAGGATCAAGAGTCAAGACTTCAGCAATCAAACACCACCCATTTCCATAATATTCTGACTGTCTTGACTTTAGGAGCACAAAAAATGGATATCAGATACAGTTACATGAGAAGTAACCTCAATAAATGAGAATCGTTAAGAGTCTTATCAATACACTAAAGTTATATATCTACTAAGACACAATGTTTGGAGTTAAAGACTCTTTTTGATACCTAACATAGACTTGAGGTTATATAAATAGCTTTTTGACAACTCAAAATCTCATACCTTCATTAATTACTCCAATCTTCATAGTCCATATATCAATACAGGATCAAGCCCACCACCAATAACTAGTATAGGAATTTAGGCAACTAAGGCTGTTGCAAGAACAAGAAGGTATACACAAAACAAAATGACTCACAAGAAAGCATATCAGAAGGTTGACTGAAAAAAGAAGCAAAGAGAAGTTTCCAAATTTTCTGTAGCAATTCTGCAGGTCATTTTCATTTTACGTTTAGAAATGCAAACAGCAACTTATTTATCAACGGAAGCTAGTCAGACTGATGTAATGTACCCAATCAATGGCCCTCGAATGGGCCTCTTCAGCCATTTTTGGGGCAACTCCTCCATATTGGACAAGCAGATCTGCCTTGATCAGCACAAAAAATAAAAATAAAGAATTAGACAAGTAGATAAACACACTCATGTTCCTTATATAAAACGAAGTTTGTTGTAATAAATATATTAGTAAAAAGAAGGTTATCAATTTAGCAACTTCCATTTAAGGACCTATGATTATGCAATATCCCCCTATAAAGCAAGACACCACAATGCATTAACAAATTAATAGGGTCAAAATCAAAAAAGGACAACCCAAAGGTAGCGCTAGACTGCGAGTGATATCAGCAACCAACGAAAAAAGAAAAACCTATGTCATAAGTACATTCAATACAATTCCATTATAAGCGTTTATCAGCTGTTAGAAAGCTACTTAGCCTATACTCCTTCCCTATCATCCGTCATTCACATAACTCTGGTGTTCACTGAAGCAATCTTTGTACTCCGTATAAAAAAGTGACATAGCAGGCAATTAAGCACTCCCTAGTCTCAACGGCCAACATTCTAAAATACAGACTGCCAATTCAATGTGCCGGTGCCAAACAACTCTTCAACCAAGTAATCAAATTGATAGTTCATGAACTCATCAGACCCTTTCAAGAGTCATACACAATTAAGCTGAAGAATGAATAAAATTACAGACAATTGCTCATATACAAATGTATTAGAAATCTAATCTTATCTTAGTTTTGACTATTGACTATGTCAATTGCATAATTGAAATTTGCATGTGTACCACTCAACAAGAAAATGTATAAAAACAAACACAAACAATTCGACCATAAAAACTATTAGTGAAAAACGAAGTATCATTTATACCTGAGTTGACACGACTTGACTAAGAATTTCTCCATTGCCTCTCACCTGAAACTCAAACAATCAAAATTATCATTATATATAATTTATATAATCACGCGTCAATTGGTGTAATTGTTTTAACTCGTAGCTATTATATTTATTTATAAAGCTCTACATATATCATTTGGCACAACAACATAAAACCCAAAGTAAATAAAACAAATACAGAGTAGAATAGTAAGACAAAGACTTACAACAGCAGCAGCGGTGTCATCACAACTTGTTTCAATCCCAAGAACAATCAAATTATCCACATTTGCTGAATGGGTTTTGTGAGAATTGAATTGGGTCGTGGAGAAATTAGCAAAATTAAGATGAAAATGAAGTTTTCTATGTTGATGAAGTTGTCGTAATTTGGAGAGTGTAAACTGTTTAAAGCTATGTTGTAGTGCTGTGTTTGTTAGGGTTCCCGTCACACCCGCCATTTTATACTTGCTACAGAGAAACAGAAAGAGAGGAATATATGCAGTGGCGGATCCAGGATTTGATTAATAGGTTGTCCCATCATCGTCCATCGACCGCATAAAATATCAAAAAATAATCAAAGCTTGTATAATGAAGAAAAAAAAATACATAAAAAAGTTCATTTCATAAAGTAATGCAAATACATATTACAAACGAATTTTCATGTTTTGATAACGACTTACAATATCATCCATGCTAACATTATAAAACAAATCTCTTTCTAGATAATAAGTAATCAAACAATCATTCAACATTTGACTCCCATGCTATTACGCAATTTATCTTTCACTTGCATCATTCTGGAAAATACTCTTTCTACACTTGCCGTTGCAACGGGAAACATCAACACTAACTTCAAAAGTAAGTAGACTCGATCATGAGTTTCAAACTTTCCCGTCTCAACAAGTTTCGTAGAAAATTGCTATCAAGTACTAGCAGATTTCAGAAATAGGATACTAAATTTAGGCTAAATCCAGTTGGCAAATTTGAGTTCATATATGCATACAAACCTCGTAAGAAATTCAGTGCAATATGGTCATACATCTCACAAATACATTTTCAGAAGATTAATTAATTTAATACGGAGTAGGACTTGTCAAGTTTTTCCTCTTATTTTCCCTTTACGACAAAAACTTCTTTGAGGAATTAATAATTCAGATTGTCACAAATACAGTTCCCATAAGATGACTCAGGAAGCATAAAATTTAACCAAGTCATTTAACTGTTATTCCAGTAGCCAAAAGTTTAACTTGCACACAGACTCAATCAATAAAAAGGGGAGAAAACAGTAGAAAGGAGTCGTTACTTGGACCTAACCATTTCAATGTAAATTAGTCGGAATCATAGCAATAGGCCAAGACGCAAAATAGGGAGGAGGAAAGCAAAGAGAAACATAGTCCTTTTCCCAGCAGCGATTGTTTTTTTCATCAAAACTAAACAAAAGCCCCCATCAGTGGCGTCTCCCGGATTTCCAAAGAGGGGGTTCGAAACTTCAGAAGTTCAGAATCATAATTAACAAAGGAACAAAAATATAATAATTAAATATACAGTACATAAGTTCAAATTATGGATTGCAAATAGATTACACAATACAAATAGAAAAAAAAATAAAAATTACAGAAGCATTCTTCGAGATTCCTAAAAGGCAGAGAATAATTTGAAAAGAATTTTTGACTCTTTTTTCTTTTCCTAATATTTTTTTTTTAATATTATTATTAATATGTATATTTTGGCTGAACTGTTTGTTTTTTTTTTTAAATAAATGATGAATTATTGCTTAATGGCTTAATTATTAGTGATTTTAGTTTGGTCTTCTCAATCTTGTTTTATTTGTATTTATGACATATCATCCTGATTGTTTAGAAAATAATTAGGTTCTTCTGTATAATTGGGATTGGCTTATATTATGCCTTAAGTTAACTTTGAACCTAACATTTTTTAATGAACATTGACAATATGTCCATATCTAAATAATAATGCAAGCTGATCAGCATCCTTTTGTAATAATATCTGTCCATTTCACTCTAGCATTTTTGAACTAGCAGTATGTAAACTCATATAAACAAGCAATAAGCAACAATCAACAATTAAGTAAGCAACAATCAACAAACAAGAAACAACTTAACAACAAACAACTAAACAAGTGCGAAACTGGGAAGCAGCAAGCTCACCAGACTACCGTGGACTCGTGGAGGCAAGAGGCGTCGACGCGTCTTCCGTGTGGTCGTCGTCGGACGTCGGTGGAGCAAGGAACCTGGTCGTCTGCCGTACGATTTAGCGAAAAAAATCCCCAAATTGAGAACTTAAGTAAATTAGCGAATTATAACCAATCTTCAGCGATTTACAAAAAATCCCCAATTCGTAATGTATATTAGCATATGAAATTCAACGATTTAGCAAAAAAAATCCCCAAAGTTAGGGTTTTGCAATTTGGGGGAATGAGGAAGAGGAAAGCTGAGAAGGTAATTGCGTTCTCCTCCGTACCTTCTCGGGCTGTTTGGTAAGTGGGATTATGGGTTGGGAATGGGAATAATAATCCCTAATCTTTATAAACCCATGTTTGGATGGTGGGAATTATGATATAAAATGGGAATAGGCTTGGGAATAATTAGCTTGTATTCCCTACATTTTATTACTTGGAGGGCAGGTAATATTGTGGGGGAATTCACTGAATTGTTAAAAAGGTAATATTACCCCCTCTTTTGTGACATATATTACACTTTTTTAATATGTAAAGGGTAATCTTGTAAATTATGCTTTTAATCCTTCTATTATTCCCACATACCAAACATAGGATTTAAAATTTCTCAATCTTATTTCCAAAATATGCCAAACAAGGGATTGGGATTATCTCATGAATTCCCACCTATTAATTCCCATTCCCACTCCCACCTTATATTCCCCAAATTCTCATTCTCATTTGCCAAACGCTCCGTCTAAGTCTTGAGGAAAACAGGAAACAAAAAGAAAAAAAAAAGTGTGAGTTATGGGTTTTGAACCCACAAACTCTTGTGTGATGGGATGTGAAAAAAACCATTAGGCTACAGCTTTACACAAATATTTCATTTAACCTATTTCGCTTTTTTTTTTTTTAAAAAAAAAAAAAAAAAGTTTTTATTTTTTTTTCAAAAAATCAGTGGGTTCAATGAACCCACTTTGGATCCGCCCCTAGCCCCCATTGAAGAGGGTAAAACCAAAGTAATTGAACCAGTTTATGGAAATGGCCAGCATGAGTGGCAGACCCCACATGTCAATTGAGTCGCACCTGTGGTCTGAGCTACAGCTTTCGCATGGAGACGAACAAGGAACAACGAAGAAAAGAAAACCAGTCTCATCAGAGAAAGCTGCCAAAAGACAGCAACCACCAACCTCATGGCTATTGAGTAGCACAAACAGATTGTCAAAATCTAACCTTAAAGACTGCTTCAATGGAGGAGAGAAAGCTCAGAAAGTCAGAAGCCGCTTCAATGGAGAATTTCGAGTACGCTCCACAAACCAAACCCTGCAACACATTAGCAACCAAAATTGACTCAATTATCAAACTAGACTCCAAAAATTATGTTAAATTCTTCGAGTATCTATAACCAATAATTCAATTATCCAACTTCGAAGAACCCTAAATTGAGTATATAGTGGAAATTAATTTAATTAGGTTAATGATTAAAGAAAAAGAAGCATCTAACCTTTGAGACTGCTTCAGTGGAGGAGAGAAAGCTCAAAAGCCCTTTCAATGGAGAATTATGAGTACGCTTCAATGGAGGAGAGAGAGAGGAAGCCGTGTAAATGGAAGTTGTGTGGTTTGTGTGTTCTGGCTTTCTAGGAAGAGAGAGAGGAAGGAGTCAAGGTGTGAAATTGATCTAAAATTTTTTTTTATTTAAAAAAAACAAAAAAAAAAAAAAAAAAGTGTGTCATCGGACCCACAATGACTACATGTGGGTCCGCCACTAAATATATGGAGAGGTCCTCAGTTCAATCACTAATTGGCTACTCAGTCTATCAAGAAATCATGAATTAATACGTAAATTGGATGAATTTATTTGGAAAAATTGGTTGTTATAATCTCAAATTTGACTAATTTTTCTTTAAATAATTTCAAGTTTTTATTATTTTGAAATTATCTCAACCTATTTAGGGTATTTTCTAATAATACGAGTAATTCGAATTTTATTTCTGTTTCCAATAACAGTGAGATCAACAAAAATAACACTTCGGATTATTTTAGAAAGATACTTATATAAGTTGATATTATTCAAGGATAATCAATAGTTCGGATTATTTAGAGTAAATCGGTCAAAGCTGTAATTATTAAAATTAATTTTTCCAATTTAGTTTGGAAAATTCTCTTCCGTAACACTAAGTTTTTTCATTATTATTGGTATTATTGATTATCATTGATAAGTGTTATTTTATTGCCTCCGTTACTTTTTTTTTTTTTTTTTTTTTTTTTTTGAAAGAAAGCTAATCAGTAAATTAAATAGCAAAAATATCCATCCTTACATAGTGGGAAACAGTAGGGGGAACACAATTAAACCAAATTTGCTCAGGATCAAAGGGGATAATTTTTGCAAGATTATGAGCCACCGTATTTCCATACCTCTTCACATGGCTCCATTGTAGACTACTATACCGTGTACTTTGAGCCATAGCATCACTTAACACCATATCCAGATCTGTGTTGTGC
Source organism: Chenopodium quinoa (assembly GCF_001683475.1). Lineage (NCBI taxonomy): Eukaryota > Viridiplantae > Streptophyta > Magnoliopsida > Caryophyllales > Amaranthaceae > Chenopodium > Chenopodium quinoa. Next base: position 221,057 of record NW_018744996.1, on the reverse strand, counting down.
CTTTCCTCCCTCATGAGTTTTGTGATAATGGCTTGGCAATCAGTTTCAACAATAGCATTGTTGTGTCCGAACTTTGATCCCAAGTTTAGAGCCCAGGTTATCGCCTTTGCTTCCGCTACTTCGACCGACCACCATGCCCTTATTCTTTTGGAGGCTACGAATATAACTGACCCTTCTTTATCCCTCGCCACTACACCCATACCAACCCAGCCCTCGTTGGTAACCGAAGCATCTGTGTTGATTTTAATGAAACCAGAGGGGGGGGGGGGAGCCCATCTGTTAGGACTTGTGCAAGGGATTGACGCAACAGCCCTGCCCAAAGCTTCTTCCATTTTCTTGCTTTCTTCTGCCCATCTCAGCACACGAGTCATAAGCAAATCAGTGGAGCCATCTTTCCCTTGGAAGATCTTCTTATTTCTGTCTTCCCAAATACCCCACATCAGGTATATGCCACGAACCTTAACTTCCTTTGCCAATTCTCCCCAGCTTTCAATAAGTTCACAGGGGGATAGAGATGCAGCATCCTTCTTCATCTCTTCACAGCCTAATCTGTTCCAAAGGTTGTGAATTCGATCACAATCAAAGAACGCATCATTCTCACACCAAGGACACCAATCATTTTCAGTAAGGTGTTGATGTTTGAGGAGCCTACGAACAGGTATAGTGTTCGTGCATAAACGCCACAGAAAATTTCGAGCTTTTGGGATAACCTGTACCTTCCAAATATCAACCCAAGCTTGGTGGAACTCATCTAGATTACATCCCTTCCCCAACATATAGGAGGTCTTGACAGAGTACTCACCGTTTTTTGAGAAAGCCCAAGTCAACTGATTAGGAGGACTTCTGGTGCTCAAGGGAATTGCAAGTATGCCCTTCGTATCTCTTTCATTGAAATTTTCTTGTATTTTGTCATAGTCCCAGACCATAGTCTCAAAGTTAATGAGATCACTCACCTTTGTGATTTCCTCAGTGGGAGTGCTCGTTGCAAACTGGCTCACCTCATCACATATCCAGGGATCTTCCCATATATTTATGTTGTCTCCATTGCCCACTCTCCACAGCATTCCTTCTTTTACTAATGACTTCGAACCCCATACACTTCTCTACGAGAAGCTCCCTCCATAGCCAAGAAAAGAGCCAATAAAGTTCGAGTTTTTGTAGTACTTGCCCCTCATTACTCGGCCTAGCAGGGAAGTATTATTAGTCATTAATCGCCAGGCTTGCCTCCCTAATAGAGCTTCGTTAAAAGTTGTTAAATCACGAAATCCCATCCCTCCCAGGCATTTAAGAGTACACATTGAATCCCAGCTTCTCCAATGTATACGTTTCCGATCAATACTTTGCCCCCACCAAAAATTTGCCATTGCCGCATGAATCTTCCTGATTACTTCCGTAGGAAATTTGTACACCCCCATGAGATAAGTTGAGATTTCTTGGATTACCGACTTTAAGAGAACCTCTTTCCCGGCTTGAGACAGTAACTTTTCCTTCCAGCCTTGCAATTTCTTCCATACCCTATCCAACAAAGCTTCGAAGACTCCCCTTTTTGATCTCCCCACAATGTTTGGAATCCCGAGATACTAACCATGCCTTTCAACCTGCTTCATCTTTAAAATAGCCATAATCTCTTCTTTTTTCTCAGTCTTGACCCCCTTACTAAAAGACACTTCCGATTTTTCAAAATTTATTTTTTGTCCTGATGCTGCTTTGTACTGGTTGAGAATATCAACAATGTTTGAGCATTCCCGACGGTTGGCCCTAGTAAAGAGGAGGTTGTCATCTGCAAAAATAAGGTGAGAGATTTCTGGACCTCTTCGGCTTGGCTTAACACCATGGATCTCCCCCGTAGCTACTCTACTCTGAATCATATGAGAAAAGGCATCAGCTACAATAATGAATAAATAAGGAGATAGAGGATCACCTTGCCGTAAACCTCTATAGGGAGTGACTGCACCACACACTTCACCATTAATTACGAAAGAGTATTTAACTGATGAAACTAATCTCATCACCAAGTTAATCCATCTCCCGTCAAACCCCATCTTCAAGAGCAATTGGCTCAAGAAACCCCATTTACCCTATCATAGGCCTTACTCATGTCCAGCTTCATGGCAACGTGCCCCTTGTGACCCTTACTTCTCTGTTTCATGGTGTGGAAACATTCCAGCGCAATCAAAGCATTATCAGTGATAAGCCGACCCGGAACGAAAGCACTTTGAATCACACGCAACACTTCTTTCAATCTGATCACGAGACACTTTGAAATGAGCTTGTATATCATGTTGCAGAGGCTTATAGGTCGGAACTCAACAGCATGTTGCGGTTCCTTAACCTTTGGAATAAGTGCTATGTTTGTTTTATTGATGTTCTCCGGAAGAGGGTTCCCATTCAAAATCCCCGTCACGAAATTTGCTACATCATTGCCTACAATATGCCAAAAGCGTTGATAGAATATAGCATGTAATCCGTCCGGACCCGGGGCCTTGCTAGGATGCATTTGTTTAAGAGCTATATGAACTTCCTCCTTTGAGTACGGCCTCATCAACATTGTATTCATGGATTGGGAAACTGCTACCGGAACATGGCTCATAACCTGTTCGACATTAGCAAAGGTGGGGTTAGAAGTAGTGAATATGCCTTCAAAATAATCGCCAATTATGGTGGATATGTCCTCCTCTTCTGTTTTCCACGTCCCTTCTTTATCCCAAAGGCCCTTAATTGTGTTCTTTCTTTGTCTTTGAGAAGCTTTGTGGTGAAAGTATTTTGTATTCCTATCACCCTCTTGAATCTCCGACACCCTAGATCTTATATGCCAATAAGCCTCATGCTTCTCTTGTAATTCTTCCAGTTTCTTTTCAAGCACAGCACACCCACTACAGCTTGCATCACTGACTGGTTTCTCTTGGGCTTTTTGCAAAGCCTCTTCAGTCTCATTAATCAGTTTCCCCAGGTTCTCGGAATTCTCCTCTCTCCATCTCAATAGTCTTCGTCCTACCACAACCACCTTCCCCACAACATCAAGACTGGCTGCCCCCTCCCACGCACCTTTAATAACCTCCTCACACCCCTCCTCACTCAACCAATAGGTTTCAAACTTGAAACTTTGCCTCTTCTTTTTCTTCTTTTTTGTGAGAATGTCATTATAGTGGAGCAATATAAGAGCATGGTTAGAATTTACTCTCAACAAATGATCCACTGTCGTATCCCTAAACATTGAACACCATGATGTTGAGGCTAAGTACCTATCAAGCCTTTCTCGTACTCTTGTACTAGGCGATCTTCCACGCTCCCAAGTATACCAGGCACCCCTATACCCCAAGTCATGCTGCCCATAGTCAAAAAGAGCTTCTCTAAAGTTCACCATCTCCCTCCTTTCACCCTGGGCTCCATCCTCTCTTTCCTCATATGACAGCAACTCATTAAAATCCCCCCTAGTAAGATTGGCACCTCTTCTTCACATAAATGTTTTATACTTTTATGAGCTTCCAAGTGTTCGGCTTTTCCTCTGTTCTTGCCCATCCATAGATGTAAGCGAACCTCCATTTCACACTTCCATTACTCCAAATATCCCCACAAATATGGTGCTGTGAGAAAGACACAAGTCGAAAGTCAACCTTATCACTCCAATACATGCACAAACCACCTGAACGCCCACTATTGGAAACACCAAATGCTCCACAAAAACCCAGATGACCCTTAAGCTCTTCTACTACCCTACTTTCTACCATAGTTTCGCAAATAAGAAGAATATTTGGGCTATACTTTTGACTCCATTTACAAAGTCTCTGAACTCTTCGGGGATTGCCCATACCCCGACAGTTCCAGGCTAACACACTCATTGGGTGAGGCGGGGTTGGTCATCGCCAACCTCCGCCCTTGGCCCCACACCATCAGAAAAAGTTGTATAGATTATTTTCTTCCCAATATGACCCTCTTCAACCAACTCTCCTCCCTCCTCCCTAACTCGCTTTCCCCTTTCCACTTGGATACTCTCCTTTTTGCTCCCTCCTCCCCCCTCTCTGATTTTTCTTTTCCAGCACCTAATCCCTCCTTTCTCCCCCCCCCCCCCCCCACCAGGCAGTACGTTTGATATTTTGTTTCCACATGAACTATGGTCGTTCTCTGAAGCATCAAAGTTAGACACATCCCTTTCCCTCCCTTCCTTCCCTACTGCTTGCTCCTTCCTCAAAACCTCTTTTCCTCCATCCCCTCTATTATCTGGATTCCAGCTTGGCATTGAAATCTCACCCCCTGCAACATCATAACTTCCCTGCCTTTGATTTTCGTTTTGTCTCATCTCTATATCCTGTTTTCCACTATCATTATTGTTCCTCTGGGAGTTTTTTGTGATAAACAATTTCCTTACTGCATTACTCAGATCACCCTCCTCATTATAGCTCTCATTTTTTGTGGCTTTCCATGGTGTAGTAACTCGCAATTTCTCATTGAAATTTCTACGTATTACATTCTCCTCACAATCCTTTTCCCCATAGCCTAATAAGCAACAAATATAGCAAAAAACAGGCAGCTTCTCATACTTCTAAGGCACCTCCATTGAACCCCTCCCTGTTTTTAACTCCACTGATTTTTTGAGGGGTTTGTTAACATCAATGTACACTCGAATTCTTAGAGATTTATTAATTCCAATCATGTCTGATTTATCCATGTCAATGTAACGTCCAATTTTTTCGCCAATTCTCCTAGCATTATCCTCGTTGCTCCTACCCTTGAAAGGTAAGTCATAGACACGGATCCAAAAGGGCACATAATGGAGAGGAATTTCAAAAAGTTTGGAGTTACCTTTGACATCGTCGAGAACCATGACATGGTGATCGAAGTGCCACGGTTGTGCGTCCATGACAGATTTTTTGTCTTTCCAGTGATGGAATTGGAAGAAGAAAGTTTTGTTCCCAATCACATTGACTTCACATCCATGCTTAGGGTTCCAGATCTTTTTCAAAGTGTTTATGAGAGTGTTATTGTTGATGTTTCGGGACGTATGAATCTCCCCACTACAGCCAATTCAATCTGCGCATCCTCCTCCTCGCCCCCATCATCCACCCAATCAACAACTTCAGCCTCTTTATTAAGGTCTAAACGATTATTTTCCTCGTTTTCTCGATTTTCTATAAGCGTTGCCATCGAAGAAATAAAACCAACGATCTGCAAAAGTAAAGAAAAAAGAAAAACACCTTCGATATTAAAGCAAAACGCTAGCACTTGCTAGAAAGAGACCCTCCCAAGAGCAACCCAGAAAAAAAAAACCTAGAGGAACCCTAGAGGGAAAAACTTATTGTTACTTAATTCAAGTTATAGAAGTACTTGTCAAAAACTATTGCCTCCGTTACTTTTTAGATGCAATAAAGAGGTTTTTTTTTTGTGAAATTTAAAAAATTTATTTGTTAAAACTAAAATCAGCAAATGTAGTAATAAAAATCCTTAACTACAATTTTTTTTTTTTATCTTTTTAATAATTAAATTATTATAAGAATAATTTTGAAAAAAACCAAACCCCGACCTCCCCCACCCCACCTAGTTGGTGCCCCACCTTCGACCTCCCTTGCCCCCACACCTTCTCTCTTTTCCCCACCACCTCCCATTTACGTACCCCATCCAACGCTCCCCCGCCGACCCTCCCCAAACCACCCCAAAAATTGGCCCTCTCCTCAACCACCCCGGCCCCTCCCCTGTTTGCTGGGACGAAAATCCTAAACCCCATTCAAAAACACCAGAATTCAAACCACAAACTTGTAATGTCCAAGAGCACAAACATCAATACCTTGTTACCATTGAGATAAGGTACTTTTCTTCTCTCAAATGTACAAACAAATTGTATTCATTTTTTTCAATAAAAAAAAACTTTTTCCCCGAAAACTCATTTGGTTCAATAAACCCACTGTAAATCCTCTAGTGCTACTAACATCCGTAAAATTATTACATTGCCGAGGAACTCTATTATTTGAAATTTTATTGTTAATTTGTTTTACATATTTTTAGATACTTCTACATTTGAGTTTCAAGTACCAATTTTTAAAAATTGAACATGGCTCGGGAAATTTCTAGGTGGAAGAACCAAGGAAAACTAAAACTTCTAAAAACAGGTTTACTTAAAATTAGGTTATTGTATTTATCTCATAATTAGGCGATTGTATAAAGACCTGCTCCATTTATTTATTAGACAGATCTAACCCTGGCGGTCTAAGGCCTCTCCAATCCTATCTCTCTCAGAGTCTCAGTTATTTCATTGAAGCGCACTCAACGTTCTCCATTAAAGCGCAGTTCACGCTCTCTGTTGAATCTAATTCTTGTATCCCCCATTGAAGCAGCTTCCGAGGTAAGTTGTTTGTTTTTGTTATCATCATATCAATCTCACAATCTGGGTTTACATTTGATCTAATCTAATATAATTATCAGTGCATTAAGTTTAGGGTTCGAAAATCTGAACTATTGGTTCCAAATTCTTAGATTATGAAACACCACAACCAAAAGAAAAGAAAATTATGAGCCTAATTTGATTATTGAATTAAATATCCCAAAAATTATGTATTTTTCATGAGAAATATAATACTATGTTACATCTGCTCGTGTGTGTTTTCTTATGTATTTCTCCCTGTGCTGTTGTAGTTGCTGCAGTATCATGTTTTGAATTTGCTGTTTTAAATTAGAAATTCGTCTTCTGTAATTGATACTTAAGCCAAGTAAATCTCAAATCTAAAATTATCTAGGACTACTTGATCTTGGTTCTTGAATTTAATTGTGATGATATCAAATTAATTTCTTTCGTTTCATATCTGGAAGCACATTTGAAGTAGAATGAAATTTTTAAAAATGATAGAGAGTAGAGGAAAATGAAGGAACCATTAGCCCGTAATTGACCCTAACAAATAAATACACTCATGTTGAGGATGAGTTATTATTAGTTATTCTAGTATCAAAAGTTCATATCTTTATTAAAACCATGCTAAAAACATCAATTTGGAGTTTGGTAATCTACTACCCAAGTCTGTTGTATGTATGTGCAATCACTTATCAAGGGTTTTTTAATATTTGTAAATGTGGTTAGGTCCATGAATGAGAACTAAATTTGCAACCTTGTTTTCCTTGTTTGGTTCTATATTGAAAAAGTTAGAGAGGAATAACATGGGAGTAAAGGGGAAAGGATGGATAGGGGATAATAGAGGAGGTGACGGATTATTTGGAATTTGTGGCATACGCCATACCTTTAATTCTAAATATTTTACACCTTTATGGAGAGTTATCCAATAGGAATATTATTTACCATACTTTCTAAATCAAACAAAGTTATACTTCCTCTGTTTTTTACTTGACGCATAGCTTTTGGCACAATATTTAAGGGGAGGAGAAAGAAATATAGTAATGGTTCACCTTATTACCCCTCGCAAGTTATCCCCACATGCACGTTATAAGGGTGTATTAGAGAATTTGTCTAGTAAAAGCTTACTAAATATAGTATGGGTCAAGTAATGTGGTATTTTCATTTTAGGAATGTTAGTCAAGTAAGGAGGAAATATAGTATAGCTACTTTCTTAAAGAATGTTTTCCTCCAAACCATACGCTTACTAGGAGTTAGGGAGATTCCTCTCTTGCTGGACTCACCAGTGCCTATAGTGAGCAGATTGATAGATACAATGGTAGGAGCTCTTGCCATTAGTGTCTATCAACCTATCAGTCTGTTCACCAGTGAGTTTGATAGAGTGTCTATCAATCTGTTCAGAACATGACAACTGATGAACATGACGACAATAGGCACTCTAGCTATTCATTTAGTGGCTTGGCCAGAAGAAATGGATGTTAGCTCATCTGAAGTTTCTCAAGAATTACTTGGTTGTTCAACTTTGCCTTTTGGATGAGCGTAGCTTGGTAAAGTTGTCATGAACCTGACTATTTAATTTGTGTTTTTGACTTAGAGACCAAACAATCGAAATTACTTGACTTGTGTTTGACCCTATTGATATTGAACTATCTTGACAATAGATGTGTCTAATAATAATTGTTTTATCCTATGCCCTCCGTCCCATAATACTTGGGATGTTGGGGTAGATATGTAGTTTAAGAAAACTACAAGTGGGTCTATTTAAATTTTAAAACATTTGTTTATTGTATAAAAGATTCTCTTTTGTATTTTTATATTACAAAAAAACAAGTGGGGTGAGAGTGGGGTAGGTGAGGAGAGAGAGAAAATGTGGGAATTTTTTTTTTATTAGTGGTCTAATTCCATATTTAGTAACGTGTCAAGTGTTGTGGGACAGACGAAAATGGAAACCGTGTCAAGTATAATGAGACGGAGAGAGTAATTGATAGTAGACCCAAATTCGACCCAAACCAAACATGAGACCAACCCAAAGGATTAATTCCTAGTGAATATGATCTTGCATTGAGTGATAAAGATCTTGTGATGAGTAAAAGATGGCCATTTTGTTTGTTTTCTAGTGTCAAACATTTTGTTTGTTTTCTAGTGTCAAAGATCTATCTAGGAGTCGTGCTCGTGCATATACTTTTATTTGATATAATTTGTTTCCCTTTTGTTGCAGATACATTTTTATAATCCATAATTCGATAAAGGATTTATGGATACAGAAAATATTCCAGCCCCTTGTGTACACACAAACTTGAAGGAGGCTGAATTAGGTTGTTTTGATACACAACATATAGCATACGCTAACTTATTGTTAAAAAGTGCTGTGAATCTGGAACGTATGGTTATTACTATGGCGTTGAAGTGTTATCAGGGATGCGGTGTCGTATGGAACGATCCTTTTAAATTGTTCACTAAGAAGGAAAGTGAATTTATTGGTCGTGCGTTGCAAGGAGTTGCTGCAGCTTCTAATGTGGATTTGATTATCCCTTGCAAACCTTGATTATCTAGGCTCGTCTGTACTAGTAAGAATAAGATAACTTGTTATTGACCGTTCATTATTTTTGTCAGTGGCAAATCCAGGGGTACACAGAGGAACATGATGTTAACGTAGTTATAATGTCTTATTTTTTTCTGTTTTTGCTCTAAAGATATGTAAGTTTTTGATGTTTTCGAAAAATAGGTAATGAAGTACTAGCAACACTAGCATTTGTGGGAGTGGAAGTGAACTTGGTGTTGTTCTCAAAATCGGTGTTGAGACAGACAAACGCCGAGGCAGCAATCACCTTCAGTATGTGGATGGGTGTGGTGTATCTGTTTTCATTGATAGGGGCTTTTCTCAGTGATTCATATTTGGGAAGATATTTCACTTGCTTAATCTTCCAAGCAGTTCTTACCATTGTGAGTATGCTGTCCTCACCCACTCTTGGTCTTCATCTTTTAGCCTTTCTCACCATTGCATGATCATAATAAATCCATAATAACGTTAAACATATAATCTATTACAACATGTAGATATATACATGTATAAACACGCAAACAATCTCAAGTTATTTTTATGCGTGTTTTGTTTTAACTTAAGTGATGTGTCCTTGTGTACCACAATGCGTAGTACTCAATTAATTTATTTGTAACATTAATTTGTTTTAAGTTAATTAGAAAGTTGTGAGTCGTAGACTCGTAAAGTGAACATGAACCAATTTAAATGAGTGGCACACATGCATTGTGGTACACAAAAAGTGGAATAAAATATTTAATACGTTATTTCTATGCCATGATTATTACATGTTCTTATTAAATTAAAGGGCAACTCCTAGAGAGTTGATTCAATCACCAGATTTTGTGTTTCCTTTCATCAAAAAAGAAAAAAAAAGGGCGCGATCTTGCCAATAAATAATTACTTCTTACGAGTATTTGATTACAAGCATTCAAATAAGATCAAATCATATTGTCATTAGAGTTAGTCTCGCGACTAAGTAGCTGTCATTAGTATGAACAAATGAAGTTAAACAAGTGCTTCTTAATCTGTGCAGGGGTTAATTGCAAGCTCCTTGACAACCAAACATCTCCTACTAAAACCTGGTGGTTGTGGAACACTAGAGCAACAATGTGATCCTCACTCGAAATTCGAGACAGCTATATTCTTCATATCTATCTACTTAGTTGCCTTAGGTAACGGGGCAGCTGAACCTGCACTAGCTACATTTGGGGCTGATCGTTTGATGAGGAAGATCCTGAAGAAAGCCGAGCAAAGACCTCGTTCTTCAGCTACTTCTACGTAGCCTTAAACATGGGTTCCTTAATAGGAGAGACAATTTTGGTATACATTGAGACAATGGGAGATTGGGTGCTTGGATTTTGGATATCTATTTGTTGTGGAATTGCTGCTTTGGTTTGGCTGTTTAGTGGAACTATGAGATACAGGCATTTTAAGCCTAGTGGTAAACTGATAACCCGTCAAAAAAAAGCCAATAATATATATTATTGGTTTTTTTTTTTTTTTTTTTTTTTTTTTTGACGGGTTTATTTTCCTCAATATATATTGTTATTAATTATTATTGGAAATAAAAACTCATAGTTTATATGGCAAATAAATAATACTCCATAAATTAAGAGTATATTTTAATGGACTTAGTTTCCGTACCTCTAATTTCTAATTCCTTTATCCGTCACTGATTTTTGTTTACTAAAATTTATATATTTTTTATTTTTATACTTATATTGCTAAACCAGAATCTCTACCTTTTAAAAAGTTTATGAATAGTGTTTGGCTGATGATATTCTCTAAAATGTTTATTTATTTATTTGCTCTAATTAATGTTTATTGTTTTTCTTTTTTATACTGTTAAAAATAGTCTGTTTACAATTATATCTCTAAAAATATTTGTTTATATAATTTCTTTCATTAATTCTACAAACAACTAGAGTTATGCCATAAGGCTAAATCGAAAAAACTTCTAGGACTTGACTAGCTATAGCGAGTTCGTTAGCCACCTTAGTGATTACAAAATGTGATATTTAACCGAAGGGATTTTTCATTTGGTACCATTGTACTTTGAGATTTTCCATTTGATACCATTATACTTCGGGCTTTACCATTTGGTATCCAATTTCTTTTTAGATTTCAATCCTTCTGTATATTGAGATTAACTCATGTGCTAGGTTGTAATCTCTATAAATATTGTTTAATGAGAATAACCTAATCAAGGAGAATTATACACATTTAAAGTAATCTTCGATTTGAGTGTCATAAAAATTGCTTGGTTAAGGTTTTAAGAGGATGTTTAAGCCTTAAGGTTCAAATTTGAGGTCGAAGTTAAAAAAAAAAATAAAAAATAAAAAAACTTAAAAATCCCCCCTTTTGAATATTTTGTTTTATTTTGCGCAAAAAAAAGTGTCAGGTTAAAGTTTTGAGGGTTATTGTGACCTTAAAGTATCAAACTTTTAAATTGATTTTTTTTTTAAAAGGACCATAGTACAAATGCCATCAATATTTTATCAAACGGGATATTATGATAGATAATAAATCAAATTACAATAATAATATGTGGATCAATCAATCAAAGCCTTAATCCCATAAACTGGGTCGGCTAACATGAACCAAATTTGATTATTCCGTGTAGTCATCGACATAAATCTTCCTCCTCCATCCCTTACGATCCAATGCTTCATCCTCATGCAAATCCATACACTTCATATCCTTTTTAACTACTTCCAACCAAGTCATTTTTGGTCTCCCTCTCCCTCGTTTAACCCCTCCATGGTCCTACTCCTCCACTCTTCCTACGGAGCACCTTCGGGTCTCTGTCTTACATGCCCAAACCAACGCCGACGATTTTCCCTTATTTTATATGCAATGTCTGCCACACCTACTTTCTTGCGAATAACCTCATTTCTGACGCGCCTTGCCGCCAAATTGGTAGTACTGTGGTTGCCTCGGTCGTCAGCGGTCGAATTTGGTGGTTTAGATTTCAGTTTTGGGTGAGCTTCTTTAGGAAGCCTTGCATTAGCACTACTAGAAAACAGTCAATCAACGACGGAAAAAATCCGTCGGAAAACCTTAAATTCCATCGGAAACGCCCATTTCCAACGGAATTCCGTCGGAAAGCACTGTCGGATTATACTTTGTAGGAATTTCACGTTATTCCGTCGGAAAGGTATATTCCGACGGAATTTCCGACGGATTATATTCTGTCGGCGCTTTTGTTGACTTTAAGTGAAAATCCGTCGCAAGGTTCCAATGGAAATTTCCATCGGAGTGGGATGTGTTCCGACGGAAATTTCAGTCGGTGGGTGGATGTTCCAACGGAATTTTCCGTCGAAAAAGGTATATTCCGACAGAATTTTCCGTCGGAAAAGTCAATAAAAAAAAAAAGCCCCACCAGCCCAGAAAAACCACCACCCACACCCACCTGCCCAGAACAACCCCCACCCACACCCACCCTTCCTGCCCAGAACAACCCTTACCCACACCCACCCCACCTGCCTAGAACAACCCCCACCCACACCCACCCAGAACCACCCCCACCCACACCTAGGGGTGAAAGTTCGGTTTTCGGTTTGGTTTATAGGCCAAACCGAAACCGAACCACCCTAATTCGGTTTTTGGTTTTTGGAAACCAAACCGCACCACTTTACTTTTGAAGCCAAACCAAACCAAACCATATAAATTTCGGTTTCAAAAGAAAAAACCGAACCAAACCGAATTTTTTTGGGCCTTGTTTATTTGGGCTTTAATCTGCAATTTTTGTGGGCTTAAATCATATAAATATTATATTCATCAACATATGTAGTAGCATAAATGCTTAATGAGATTTAAACAACATTAACAAGTTCTAAAACTTCAAACTTATAATTCAAAGTTTTAAAAGTTCAACACTTCTTCCAAAAAAAAATAAAATTGTTCAACATTACAACTTTAACAATTGTTTAACAGCAGTAGCAACAAGCAGCATAGACCAAGTTCTAAAAGGCAGTAAAAAAATTGTTTAACAGCAGTAGCAACAAGCAGCAGGGCAACAGCAGCATCATAACAGCAGGTCAGCAGCAAAAGCAGGTCAGCACTCAGCAGCATAGACTAAGGCAGTAGCAGTGATAGAGCAAGGCAGTAGCAAGTCTGGCAAGTGGCAACAACAAGTCAGCAATGAGCAAAGAGCCACATCAGTCTATTATTTCAAGCACTTCATCAATATCAGCATCACCAACTGCCATATTCTTCAAGTCTATCATAATTCATAACAAAAATAACCAAGTTAAAATATATACACATAATGAAAATAAGTAACTTATGATTAGATGTTCTTATATATTACCCTCTTCAAGAAGCTCAACTTCCTCTAAACATTCTTCAATACTTGGAAATGGTGAAGCACGTAACCAATTTTGAGCACAAACAAGACCTTCTACAACTCGAGGAGTTAATGAGCTCCTAAACTGATCTAGAACCCTGCCCCCAGTGCTGAATGCACTCTCAGAAGCTACTGTCGAAACAGGGACAGCAAGAACATCACGGGCAATTCTCCCCACAGTAGGAAACCTTGAACAATTGAACTTCCACCAGCTCAAAATGTCAAATTCATCAATATCCTCCGCTGTATCCTCCTCCAACTATTTGTCTAACTCTATTTTTGCATCTCCATCTCTCTCACACTTGTGTTTCTTATACTTACTCTTTAAGACTTCAATCTTTTTATGTTTGGGACTCAATGGAGTTTTGCCATCCTTACTTGAAGACACTTCCTCCCTATTCACATCATTACCAGAAGAAACACGATACTCCTCATACAAAGCATTCAAAGCTACCTTCACATTATCAACTAACTTTGATGCAACAATAGGGTCATAAATTTCAGTTATCATCCACTCAACATAATCAAGCTTATAACGAGGATCAAGGACAACGGCAATAAAAATCAGGAGGTTTATTTTTTCTGGATCACCCCAATACTTTTCATATTTTTCTTTCATTCTACAAGACATAAGACACATATCCACATCATCACTTGAAACCAAATCTTTCATAAGTACAGCAACACTCACCAATTCATGAAAAAACAAATTCAAACTGACATATAAAGAGCCAGAGACATGCAAGGTCAGATCATAAAAGGCTTGTAGAAATTCAGAAAGTCTTCTTACATTATTCCAATCATCAGAATCTGGGCTACCCTTACCATCCCTCTCATTCAAATCAACTACATAGTGAGGGTCTTCCCCAAAATACCTCTCAAAAGCATCTTGAAGCTCAATAGCAGCATTCAACATCAAATAGGTGGAGTTCCACCTAGTAGGCACATCAAGGCACAATCCCTTTTTTGTGTTGATTTTTTCATCTAAGACACATTTTTTAAACCTTTGCAACCTAGCAGGAGATTGTTTGATAAACCTAATAGCATGCCTAACACGTTGAACCGACTCATTAACAGTTTTCAACCCATCAGAAACAACCAAATTGACAATGTGTGCAACACAACGCATGTGAAGGAAACGACCCTTAAGAACCCCAGTTTTCCACCCATTTATTTTCCTTCTCATATACCCAATTGCAGTATCATTTGAGCTAGCATTATCAACTGTTATGCACATGACATTTTCAAGCCCCCAATCAAGCAAACACTTTTCAATTTCTTTGCCAATATCATCACCCTTATGACTAGAAATAGGACAAAAATTCAGAATTCTTTTGTGTAATTTCCAATTATTATCAATAAAGTGGACAGTCAAGCACATGTAATTGATTTGTTGTATAGAGGTCCATGTATCAGTGGTTAAAGAAACTCTTGAATTACACCTTTTTAACACATTTTTCAGCTTTCGTTTTTCAGTTAAATATGTTTCAAAACAATCTTTGGCTACTGTAATTCGAGAAGGAACATTAAATCTAGGCTCTATTACACCACAAAAATGTCTAAAACCTATACCTTCAACAAACTTAAATGGAAGTTCCTCAACAATCACCATAAATGACAAAGCTTTTCTAATACTACCAGCATCAAATTTGTGGTATGTCAACCCACTAGTACCACCACTTGGTTCTTTATCACTTTTAAATGAAATCAAACTTTGTTTTGAATCTTTAGGGGTGTTAAAGGGATACTTACGACATCGCGAAATATGAGCCCATAACACACTAGTGCCGTTTTTCTTTGCCCCACACTTGTAGCTCATCCCACAATACTTGCAAATTGCCTGCATTCCAGAAGGTAAGTCTTCTTTATCAAAGTGCTCCCAAACCTCAGAGCGTTCTTTCATCCTCTTCCTTTTTGCTCCCTGTTCTTTTTTCTGATTTTGAGATACTTGGTCAGTCTCATGTTCGGATTGAGGCTGGTCAGGAACACCACCCACGTTGGTTGTCATTCAATAATTCGTGGTTGAATAACAATCTGTAAGAATACATGCAAACTCATAAATTAAGAATATTGGATCTTTTAAAGGGAATAATAGGTTGGGGCCATTGTGCATTAGTCATGCAAACTGTTTTCTTGTTTATGAGGCTTGGTGCAAAACTTATTATGATATTATATTAACAATTGTTGTTAGATGAAATTAAGTTAATATTGGGTTTTGTTAGTTTTGTTACATATTTTTGAATTGTAGTTAATTTATTTTAGTAAGAATTACAATGAATTTATAGTCCTATAAAAAAAAAAGAGACTTACAGTACCAATAATAATATTTATACCCCTAATAAACAAAATCAGTAGTAACTGGCTAACTGCACCAAAGACAATAACAATTTAGCAATAATAATTAGCCCCCTAAGATTCCACCCCACCACCCAAAAACAATCAAATTAAGCACTAACTGACTAACTGTACCCAAAACAAGTAAAATCAAAATTAACAATAATAACAAAGATCAACAATCTAATAAACACTTATCAAGACAATGATAATGCTATTAATCATGCGAACCCTTGAATTAATAACTAACTAATAATCTGAAACAATCTTCAACAGAGTCCAATCGAATAGAGCTTCAAAATACCATAAAATTCAGAATGTTTTACTAGACCAAAACCCTAATCAGAATGTTTTACTAGACCAAAACCCAAAATACCCTTGAATAGACCAAAACCCCGAAGCATCAAAATACCAGAAAATTCAGAATGTTTTACTAATTTGTACAGAATAGAAAATTCAGAAACAACATCGCAATATGAACATCAAGCATAGATTAAAACCCTAATCAGAATGTTTAACAAATTTGTACATGTAATTTGCAGATTTTCGTAATTAACATTTAACACTAATCATAATTAAAACCCTAAAAAAATATGAACATCAAGCATAATCAAAACTTAAAAGCATACCTTTGGACGGTAGACGGTGTCACAGTGAACGCCTGAACGAGTGCCGGTGAACGATGGAGAGTGAGAATTCTGAGAAACACAAAAGAGATGATTGAGAAACTGAGAAAGTGAGGGTGAGAGACTGAGAAATTCGCAATGAGGGTAGGGTAAGAGGCGAGGAACTGAGGAAGTCAGGAGAGAGAATCAGAGAATGAGGGTTAGGGTTTTTTTTTTTCCTTATATACTTAGGGTAAATCTGGGCCTAAATTTCGGTTTTCGGTTTTTTTTCGGTTTTCCATTTCCTCAAACCGAAACCAAACCGAAAACCGAAATATTTTTTTTTAAAAACCGAACCGAACCACTTCAAAAAAAAAAACCGAACCATATTTCTTATTCGGTTCGGTTTTCGGTTCGGTTCGGTTTTAACCCGAATTTGTTTCACCCAGAACCACCCTCACCCACACTCACCACCCACCCACACCCAGCCAGACCACCGCACCCACACCCACCCCACCTAACCAAACCGAACCCACCCCACCTGCCAAGAAAAAACCACCACCACACCTAACCAGACCACCTAACCAACCCCCTAACCCACCCACCTAGAAAAAATGGAAAAAAAAAACAAAAATCGAAAAAACGCAAAAAATCCAGAACGCCTAAATCGTACCAACCAAATCAAAATAAAAACCAAAAAATCGAAAAAACCAAACCCAGATCCAAACCAAAAAATCGAAAAAAAATAAACAAAACCAATTGAAATCGAACAAAATAAATAAAATATACAATTATCTTTTGAAATTAATAACAAAAAAACATTACAATTATATAAAAAAATTAATTATAATCAGAATTGTTTTAAAAAAAAAACCTAAATATAAATGTTGTTGTTGTTGTCGTTGCTGCGTACTGGTGTCGTTGTTGTCGTTGCGGTGGTGTCGTTGCTGCTGGTGTGGTTGTTGTTGTTGTCGTTGAGCGGTGGTGTGGTTGTTGTCGTTATTGTATCGCCGTTAGAGTGGTGGTCAGAAAAGGGGAAAGAAGAGGAGAAAAGGAGGAGATCGAAGAAGAGGAGAGAAGGAGGAGATCGAAGAAGATAGAGAAGGAAAATGAGAAAAAGAGAAGGGGAAAGAATGAGCAAAAGAAGAACTAGAGAAGAGAAGAAAGGAGAGAGAAAGAGAAGAAGAGAAGAGTGGAGAGGAGAGAGAAAGAGAGGCGGAGAGGGAGGAGGAGAGGAAAGAGATATGAATTCCGTTTTTTAGGGTGTAGTTTTTTTTTAATTTTATTTTTTCTAAAAAAAAGTTGGAATTCCGTCGAAAAATATTTAAAATCCGTCGAAAATTTCCGACGGAATTAAAATCCGTCAGAAATTATTATTTTCCGACGGATTTTTATCCTTCAGTATTTACAGCTTCCGACGGAATATTCCGTAATTATTCCGTCGGAATAAATTTTCCGATGGAATATTTCGTCGGAAGCAGTAAATTCCCGAGGGAAAAAAATCCGTCGGAAATATTCCGAGGGACTTTCCGTCGCAACAAACCTTTTCCGGCGGAATTTTCTGACAGAACCAAATTCCGTCGGAAAATTCAAAATTTCTAACGGAAATTTAGTCCGTCGGAAAACGGCGTATTTCTTGTAGTGTAGCTTCCTTGAGAAGCTTTTTTTTTTTTTTAAGTCCCTCCACAGTTTGTACTTTTCCTTTTTCTTATAATCTAATAGTCTTTCCCGTGATAGGGAGACTTCTTGATCTTAATAATCCTTCCCTATGATAGTGGTTTATAAACCGTGTACCTTACTTTAATAAAAAAAAAAAAAATTAGAATTGTCATGTTTAATGATTATAAAGAAATTATGGGTTATTTTTAATTAATGATTAATTAGTAAAATAAGTAATAATACATTGGAGATTACCGTTTACAAATTACATAAATAAGTATGGGGTTTATCATTGGGAATATCCCTAGCTATTTTTAGATACATATCATTCACTAATTCAATATCATTCACTATCTAAATATATTTATTTTATTGGGTTAACAATAATCCATCAATAATCAATAATAAATATTAATAATCTATTAACTATTAATAAAACAAAACATTGCTGACATCATCTCTCCTCAAAACTGTATACGTGTCGCTTTTTTTATGAAATTTTTTCCCGCCTAAAACCATTGATGATGCCCTTTTTTCCTAAAAGGATTTTTTTTTTCAATTGTGTGATACTTCGTAAATAAGCTAATTGAGTTATTTGAACAACTTTAATCTAGAAAACCGAAATATAGAAATTGAATAGCAACTGCATTCCTTTCTTTTGATTTAAAGATCTATCATTCCCTCTCCTCAATTCCTTAACACAAATATTCAAACGTCTAGAAATTTCCTAAAATATTCAAACAGTGTTTCTTTTAAGAAATCTGCTTCTAATGAAAATTTATTACAAAATTGAAAAGATTCGTTGTATATACGAGTTCTATACTATAATTTTTTTTATTAAAATAAACCGTGCATCACACGAGGATAATTTAGTATTTATTTAGTATATACTAAAAGACACACCAACATCACCTGGCGTGTCTTTTGTTTTTTTTTTTCTAAATTTTTTTTTAAAGAAATTAGAGATATAAATGTTATAAAATATATATCATGATTATCTTTTCTAAAAATATACTCCCTAAAAATAATATTTCCTCTGTTTCTTTTAGTTGACACTGTTTGACTTTTACACTATTTACACGTTACACTTTGACTTGCTTTTATGATTAATAGATACGGTAAAACAGAGTCATGTGACATTTTGTTTGAATTGTCCCGATGTATATTTTATTAATATCCACTTTTATAATCTTACAATGTTGATAATGAGAGATATTGATCATTAAAAACATGCGTTGATAATAGAAATGTGTCAATGTCAACTATAAAAAAAACAGAAGAAGTATGACATACATAGTATCTTTTTACAATTTATTTTGCCAAGTTTTCTAAGAAAATATTCTATGTCTGTACAATATTATACGGCCAATTGACCAGATTGGTAAATAAAAAAGACCCCTTGCGACAATTTGGTAAAAAAAACTTACTCCATCGACAATTTGGTAAAAAAAGCTAACCATATGTGACAATTTGGTAAAATAATAAACTCCGGCGTATTTAGACCAAAAAAATCTAATTTTTTCCGACAAACTCTTTGAAAATCCTAAAGTAATTTGTTTTTGTGTTTTTAAATTTATTTTTCCCATTTAAAATTTTAAATTAATGTGTCATCCCTTTTTATTTTTCTAAATTTCGATAAAAATTTTATTTTCAACCCCTTTTTAAAAAAATTTGTTAATAAGGGGTATGAAACTTAAATGAAAATTGATATTTAACATATATTTTTTTTTCTTGAAATTGTTATTTCCATAAAAAGGGTTGGTAAAAAAACCACGAAAAACGAATTAAATTAAGCATTCGCGAGTAATTTGTCGGAAATTTTTGTACTTTTTGGGTTAATTGTCACTTGAGATTATTATTTTTACCAAATTGTTGCTTAATGTTAGCTTTTTTTTAACAAATTATCGCCAGAGTAAGTTTTTTTACCAAATTGTCGCTAAGGTTTTTTTTTTTTTTTTTTTTTTTTTTTTTTTTTTTTTTGTACGAATTTGGTCAATTAGTCCAATATTATGCTTAGTAATATTTTATTAGTAAACCCCGTGAATTGCATGGGATGTAAACTAGATGAATTAACACTAATCAAGTAACTAGATATAACGTGAAGTCTGTCGGTAACTAACGGATTTGATATGGTGTGAAGTCCAACTGTACAGCCGTGTTGTTAAGTGCATCCCAGTCATGGTAGAAGTACATGTCATCAAGTGAAAATTACAATTGCATCCTCAAGGTAATAAATTGAAATACCATAACAGCCCCTAGATTAACAAAGTTCAGCAATTAAAAAGATTAACAGGGATTTTCTGCAAGATAAATATCAAAAGGGCACGCATTTCATAATTTTAACAATCAGCAGTGATGTAATTTGTATGATCGTATCATCTATTTTATCTTTTACTCAAATAAAGGTTTTGACTTCGCTTCTACTTTTCACATTCATTGTCTAATTGCTTTATAACTAATTAAAGAACCAATTAAACACAACGAGTCAACGTTTGATTCCAACGCTGCAGCTGATGAATTACGATTTGCAAGGAGGCAAGGGAGCACCACACAAGCACAAATTATGCTGAAACGACGACGCAGGAAAGCTTTGCTGCAACCTCCTTCTGACAGTCGGGATCGACCCGCATAGCCGGTTATAACTTACATCGAATTGGTACATGAAAGGTGCCTGCCCCAACCATGTAGGCAGACTCCCATATATTTGGTTATGGCTCAACTCTAACACCAATAACGATGAATTCAGCTGGCCTACTGGCATCACCACCTTCGAGAAATCGAACGACAATCGATTCCTCGACAGTATTAAGTGAGCTAAGTTGGACTTGTCCTCACCAAACAAGAAGGACGCGTCACCTGTGAGCTGATTTCCGGACAAATCAAGGGATTCGAAGTTGATCTTTCCTAGGGACTTTGGGATTGTACCATATAACTTATTGTAGTACAAATTAATTTGTGAGTCATTCGCGAACAGGCCGAATGTTTAAGGGATTCGGCCTGTTAGCTGATTTTCCTGTAGGTCAACTCCCTGGAGTTTGGGGAGTTGACCTAGAAAAGCCGGAACGGAACCAGTGAACCGGTTGTTATTAAGGCTGAGGATGCCTAAGTTGGTGAGGCTACTTAAGAATTGCGGGATTGGACCGCTGAGGTCGTCCCAGTTAAGAGAGAGGTATTTTAGTTTAGTGAGTTTGCCAATGACTGGCGGGATAGGACCCGTGAGGTTGGGTAATAATCGTAAGATGAGGGTTTCGAGGTACGGGAGATTATCGAGGGTGGTGGGGATTGTACCTACAACCTCATCCGAGCCAATGATTTCGAGGAAGTTAACACGGTGGATATTTGTCTTGGGGATCTTCTTGCATAGTACACCACTCCACTTGTTGCAACAATCGTTTTGTCGTATCCATGTTGAGAAGATGCTCAAGTTGTTGCCAAAGTAAGCCTTGATTTCGAGGAGTGCTCGTTCGTCGTCCGGGTAGCAGCGTCGTTGTAGTGGTTGTGGTGGTGGTGGTGTTGGGGAGAGTGAAAGGTTGAGGGAAGGGAGGAGGAATAGGAGAGTTATGAAGAGGAGGGTATAAATATATGGTTTGGTTTCCATATTTGTAATTTTAAGAGGTTTTTGCTTGTGTGTTCACAGCATAATTGGAAAGTCATATATAAGGTTTAGATTATAAGCATTTACTCCATTCATCTCATAATATCTTACACAGTTAACTTTGCACATATGTCAATACACTAGTTTGACTTTAATTTTGTATAATTAAATATTAATGAAAATAATTTTTTTTTGAAACTTTACATTAAAACCTATCTAACAACATATGTTATAATGTAATGTATTTTTATCATGTTAGTAAAAAAATTATTGTCAAAGCTAATACATGAAAAATGAAAAAAGTCTAACGTTTCAGATATTCTAAGACAGAGGGAGTATCAAAGTGCATGATATGTCAGTAAAGTTGTGAGATATTTTTATAAAATTAAAGTTGGTCTGGTGAGTGGTACGGTGAATTATGATCATTAGACCATTAAATATATAGTACGGACTACTATGTATGTATTTGTTGTACAAAAAGTAATATGGATTATATAATCCTTCTAGTGAATTATGAATTAGCTAAGTGAGACAAAACCATTAAAAGTTAAAAGGAAAATGTTGATAATTTGACTTATACAGTAGTTAGTTGGTACATGTTGTAATTTTAATTTAATTATTTATGGTAATATTGTACTAAGATTAGAATGCTAATTGAGCAAATTGATCATAGCGCGCTGAGAAGAGCACGACACAACTTGAATCTAAATTCTTTACATGTACTCTACTCTTACTTGTTACTTATTAAACTCAATAACAATTTATTCCATTTGTACTCTTAAAAATTTCGAGTTGAATCAACTAGAATAAAATTTTAATGGGATCAAGTTTGGAATACTCATAAGTTGCCAGATCAACTCAATTAGCTACCACCCCTAAGGATCCTAACTATTAAAAATATATAATAAATTAAAGTTTTCCAAATATTTAGAATTATTTTTAATTTGGGCCAAATCAGTTGGAGCCTGAAATTCGAGCCCAAAAAATATGCTCAAAACCTAGGCAAATTTAGCCCAGACAACTATACAATCTCTCAATACTCCGTATTATGGACGGAGATAGTAAGTAGGATACGGAGTACTTAGCGTGTGTTGAATGGAAATACTGCTGGCAAGCAGAGGCGTCTCAGTCAGTGTGGGATTTCTAAGCCGAATTTCTTGATTTGGTTCAATTATACATGTTCTTACCAAAAAGTGCATGTCAGGTCTATGTCTTTACTTACAGTCTGTGGTCAAGAGTAGTGTGCTCTTTTACTCAATGCATTCTTCACAACTGGTCCTAAATTGCTACTGCACTATTGTTTAGGCGAGAGGTTTGTGTAAACATACGTAATTATTTGTGTCTCAGCTGTACAGATATACATATCATCAATGAACACACGTGACACACACAAATGGAACAACATAATTAAAAAAATATAACCCCAAAATACCCCATAATGCAAAACGAAGCATTTATGTTATTTTTTTTGTCAAATCAGAGCTCAATTTGGTCTTTTAAGAACTAAAATAGCCCCCAAAACCTTTAATGAAACAATTTTCAATATGCAAATCGATAAAAAAATATTATTAATTGGGGAGTGGACCCTACTAACAAAATTTGTCAATGGCGTGATAACAACAAAGTTATCGTATAGAAAATAAATGTATTTTGGGTTATAGTTAGGGATGTCAAATAGGAGACCTGATAAGTCGTGTTTTGTGCATATTTGTTAGCTTATTTTTGGTTGGTTTTATTAGCTTAGTCGAGTGTTTTAGTCCATTTTGGTGTAATTTGGTTTAGTTTCGATGATTCGATGCTTTTATGGGTAGTTTCGTTGTTTTTGATGTATTTCAGGATTAACGGAGCTAATTGAGTGAAAATGAAGCAAAACGTTGATGAAATACTTGACAAATATGACACCTGTTCACTATTATGCTTATAACTTTTGATATACAAATGATAATGGAGTGATTCAAATTGCATTGGAAAGTAGACTTGAAAACCTTTCCAACAAAATATTACACGCCTCAAACAGAGCTCCGGATATGAAGTTATGACTGATTTAAGATGAGTGATACGCGCAGCAGGGGAGGCACGTCCGTGCCTAGATGAGGCACGTCCGTGCCTCCAAGTCAGTATACTCATCAAATTGCTTCGACACTAGGCACGTCCGTGCCCAAGACTGCATAATTACACTCGTCAAGAGGCACGTCCGTGCCCAGAACAGGCACGTCCGTGCCTGGAAGTCTGAAGCCGAAGAAGTTTTCACTCGCTCAGAGGCACGGACGTGCCTCCTGGGAAGATTGTGCGCCAAGTATTTTAATCGTTTTCTTGTTTTTCTAGGAGTATAAATACACTAAGTAAAGTTTTATTTGGGGATCAAGTTTTATTTTAGCCTTTAGTTTTACGTTGTTAAGAACTAGTTCTCTCCATTTATTTTCTTTGCTTTTGTAATTCAAGATTCAAGATTTACACTTTCCGCCTTCAATTTAATTCAAGATTTGGTATTTTCTTTTCATCTCTTATTTCTTAATTATGTTTTCTTTAATTATTTTTGTTATTTTTTATTCTATTATGAGTGAGTAGATTTCCTATTCCAAGGTCTAGGGTAGCCCAATTATGATTGATGCATGAATTAAATCTTTAAATTCTCTAATGACTTTTGCAATTGCTATGCTAAATTGATTGTGATTATGCCAATACTAGGTTAGACGTAATTTTAGTATTGTGATTATTCCATTGTTTCTATCACAGCGAGAGTTGGGTTTAAACGGATCAGAGTAGATTAATTTAGGGTTTGATTTTTCAACATGAGAATAGTTGGGTTGATAATTGGGAAGTTAGAGTAATGTGTTTAATGTCTCTAATTTGCATGATACCATGAGAATAGGTTTGATTGTATGTTAGGGAAGCCATTGATACTCGAGAGAGGTCCTTGATATTGATTAGGGTTTACTTTTCCCCATTCAATTGGAATCGTATGTTAGGGGTAGAAATATAATTGCATTGATCGTAATTGTGGTGATACTTGATCTTGGATGTTTTAATTATTTGATTATCATATTCTTTAGTTTATTTTCGATTTTTACATACATTAATTCTTTAGTTAATCGATCATTGTTGAATTTTTTTTTAGTAATAACTTGAGTCTAGATAATTTTAGGTGAACCATAGTCTCTGTGGGATCGACCCTGACTTACCCTACTACATAGTTAGGAGGATTAGTTAGGTTATTTTTGTTAGGTGTGCGACCGCCGATCAAGACCTGCCCTATCCCCGCCCTGTGGGGCGGGGATGGGTCTTGGTTTGATGGGTGATGGGGCGGGGATGGGGATAAAAACCATACCCGCCATGGGTGATGGGGCTGGAGTGGAGTTTAGGTTGTACCCGCCCCATCCCCGCCTCGCGCCACCCGCCCCACTTCGTACCCCCTCCCCCATCCCCACCCACCCACTTCGTACCCACCCCATCCCCACATTCATATATTTTTTAAAACAAAATTATATACTTTTATACTATTTTATAAAAAAAATTATGTAAAATAAAATAGTACATATAATACTTTGTAAAACACTTATATTATAAACAAAAAAATGTGTAATATTAACAATAATTTTTTTCTTTTTGCAATCTTTATTAATTATGAAGGATTGTGTATTTGAAAAGTGGGGATTAAATTAGGCGGGTCTTAGGTGGGGTTGGATATCCAATTGGAGGTTAGGGCGGGGATGATTTTGGAATTGTACCCACCGGGACGGGGATGGGGATGAATTTTAGACCCGCCGCGTGGATGGGTATGAAAATTTTAGATGGGGATGGGGATGAGAAGGCCAATATCCGCTTCGCCCCGCCCCATTGACATCCCTAGTTATAATGTAGATTTTTCAAAAAAGGGAGACACATCGCAAAAAACGGAAAATTAAAGAGTTATATTAAACATTTTTTGTGGAGCTTTTGCACAGGTACCCTACCTGTCCGAAAATTGCTACATTATCGACACATGATTGACACCCCTAGATGCCCTTGGTGCACCCCTAGATGGTCACGCGATATTGGATGTGTTAGAGTGCAAGAATTGTGGGAGGATAGTGGCTGCACAGCTATGTCTAGGTGGGAAGATGTAGATTCGATATGTGATTTGATTGAGAAATGGAATACTCTTGATAAAAAGCTGGTGCAGCAAGGGGCTTTCCTTGCGTGGTGTATTTGGCATGACACGAATATGAAGGTTTTCGAAAATAAAATGACTCCAAATGCGCTGCTGCTGTCTCGTGCTGCACGTCTTGCTGAGGAATATGGACTGTCCGCTGCACGTGTGTACAAGAACTCCATAATTAGGAAATACCGGATTGATTTGTATACTATATGACAATTTGACAAATTCAAAAATTATCAGAAAGAAAAAGAAAAAACTTTTATTCCTTATACTTTCAACTGATTACATCAAATTTTTACTTGCATTTTACAGCCAAAGGAGCACCACATAGACATTTATTGCGACCAAAGCTTGAAGCACTAAACTTCTTCAAACCACTAGGTATGGGGCCGCAAAGCTGATTATTGCTCACATCTAAGCTCTTCAACGTCTTTGGCATCGGAGGTATAGACCCGGTGAGCTTGTTGTCTGAGAGGTTCAACTGTGTAAGTAACGGCAATGAAGTCACAGACGACGGAATAGGCCCAGACAGCTGATTCCCAGAGAAATCTATTTCCTTAAGCTTCTTCAGCTTGAAAATCTGACTAGGAATTGGGCCGGTTAAACTATTATGACCGATATCGAGGTGATACAGTTTATTAAGCTTAGCTAGGGATGTAGGGATAGGACCGGTGACATTGGTGTTACCTGCTAAAGTAAAGAAGTCGAGGAAAGGCAGGTCGCCGATGTCTGAAGGTATAGTGCCCGAAAGACCGATGTCAGGGCTGAATGTTACGCCCGTGACTCGGCCGTATTCACTGCCGGGCTTGCTGCTACAACCCACGTAATTAAAAGCAAGACAACAGTCCGAGTGGGCATCCCAGTCGGAAAGTGGACCGTTGATGCCTCCGAAATGATCGCGGATTTTAATTAACACGGCTTGGTCTTGGGCGTTGCATGGTGGGACGTCTGCATTTGTAAGTGTGAGGGAAGATATGAGGAGAGTAAAAGATACAAGGAGAGGTAGTTTTGGAGGTGTCACCATTTTTTCAGTTTTTGAGGCTAAAAGTCTACTCGAAATTATTAAGGGTTGTGTGAGAATATAAAATGCATGATTAAGAGGGGGTATTTATAATTGCTTATCATGCCTTTATT
The DNA here is from genome assembly GCF_001683475.1 of Chenopodium quinoa. Classification (NCBI taxonomy): domain Eukaryota; kingdom Viridiplantae; phylum Streptophyta; class Magnoliopsida; order Caryophyllales; family Amaranthaceae; genus Chenopodium; species Chenopodium quinoa. Next base: position 194,368 of record NW_018744996.1, on the reverse strand, counting down.
TATTTATTTATCTATTTATTTTTTGTGTAAAGATCAACAGTTAATGTTAAATGATATACTCCCTCCATTCATATAAAATAATTACGTCTGTCATTTTGGACGTTTTCTTTTGTTGGTTATATTATTATTATTATTATTATTATTTAATTTTTTTTTTATCATATGCATATTTTTACACATTTTGTTATTTATATACACCTACTTTCAATGCAACTATTCTCATTTATCTACTCCCAAAGCAATTATCATTTCTATGTAACTCTTATTTTCAACTTGACTTAATGCCATAATACATGATATATGCTACATCTAGTCATTGTTTTCACTATATTAATTTCCTGTCATTGTTTTTCAATATATTAATTTCCTTAATAACCACATAATTCACCAAATATATTTATGAATGAATGAAGTGGCTTCTAAACTATCTGACCTCAAAGACTTCTCAACTCCTTTTTACCTCATAGTTACGTGTGAATGAAGATGACATATTTTTGGAGTTTAAAGAGCTATAATGGCAGATGATGAGTATCGATTCCAAAATCTCATGAGATTGAGAGAAAAACTTTAACCACTTGAGCTATCTTTCATTCTCAAATGAAGATGACATACATATGTGTTATTTTGAGGTTGTGTAATTAAATAATCGCATACAGTGATTCGTCGGTGCTATTATTTCCTGTTGTAGCACTTCAAGTAACAATTAGCTTTTGACCAATAATTCAAAATAATAGTTGAAAATAGTTAATAAGTTGATCGTGATGAAAACATATGCATCACAAAACTATATTCCAAAAAGCGCTTTTTAATATGATAGAATAGTCGTTTCAACAATATATTACTTTAATTCGTAACAAACTTCCAACTCTTTTCCTAAAAAGCATTTACAACTTTATTTTATCGAATTGACTCACTTGCTAGTTGCTACTCGATGCTATCTTATCCAAATGTAGCTTCTTGTTGAGTTTTCAAAATGATTTTGATTTCAGAATTAATTAATGATTTTAACGCCAAACTTAAAATTAAATGATGTTTCTGGTTTTACGAATCAATCTCCGTGGCTCATTCTCAAACATCTATCCCAAGTTCAATTGGGACAGGCGTAGACTTTTATCTTTTACTTGTCTATAAATGATTAAATTACTCACAGTTGTCTTTTAAGAGCGAGAGAGTTCACTTCACACGATCAAAATATTTTCAATCCTAAATTCATATGTCAATGAAAGGAGTAACTCATTATGCTTATTAAGATGCTTTTATTAACATGAATTAATTCATATACATGCATGTGATGTGTGGATTGGAAATGCCGTTATGATCCAACAAACACAAATAACAAAATAAAAAGTTTTACACGAGTGGACAACGCACATCACCACTAATATAACACAGAGTACTTCCAACAGTCATCACTTTTGAACTTTAATACCCCCAACCTGACCAATAAGTGAATAACCAAACCTATTAACAAAATATTTCATAAAAATAAAACATTAGTTTTGATTTCGCTAATAATAAAATTATGGTCCAAGTTAATATATATGAATAATGAAAAAAAAAACATATAAATAGCCGGTATGAATGTGAACGGTGCACTCTTTTATTTTGCGCTGTGTGCCACTGCTTTCACACTTGCCTAGCTAGGAGCCTAGGACCCTTCCGATGAAAATGCAGTACTTTCAATTACCATTTGATTAAAAAAAATTTATTTCCTATCAAGTTGGCAAGAGTTGTTTAAATGAAATATGTTAAAAAATGTGTTCATTTCCTATTTTTTATGTGCATCAATTTAGAAGGTTATAAACTAGATGAAGTTAAAAGCTATGCAAGTGGATTTAGTTGAGGTCTTGGGGAATCTTTGATAATCATGAAACACGAGAAATAAGTGGGGACAAATATAAGCAATCGATTCTTGGTAAATAATTATTCGGTGTGGGACCAAAGAACCAGAGTCATGCTGACATAACAACCCTACAATAGCACATAAAGTTTGCAGGCATCAAGAAAAAGATTTGAAACAATAAACAATAATTATTCGGTGTCCACGGAATTCACGTGTAGCCGTAGCTCAACTAGGATTTTCTTAAGCCTTTACTCGTTTAAAATAATGTACACGTACAAGCGTTCCACATAATCATGTTTATGAATTAATAAGTTATAACTAGGAGTAATACTGTGGTTAGTAATTGTGTTTAGATTTTGGTTAAAGTGTCAAAAATGAACTTATATGTACGGATTACTTAGTAGGATTAATGGTAAGAATTACGAAATTTTTCTAATGATAATCCAACGTTGTTGTTAAGTCGATGATAATTAATTTATACATAGCTAACATCAAACATTCAATAGATGTGAAGGATTCTTAGTCAAACTATTACAACTATGACTTTGGCCAAACAAGTAATTCCAATAGTTTACTACTCTGCCATCCCTTGGCTGTGCAAGTCACAACAACAATCAAAACAATGTGGCCAAAGTCCAAAGACCTTCAAAAGGAAATGAGCACACATGTGTGAAACACCGATAACTCTTCATAGACTCAGAATAAAAATGCCAAAATGGATTTCATAACAAACATACATATAACACTCTGTTGTTTTCTTAAGATAATAACAATTGATAATTTTCTCTATTTTAACCATTGGTCATCAGGGATTAGTCGTAAGTTAAGATGACTCTCATTTTACAATACTTTGTACTTCGACAATTCTTCAATTGCTAATTGAATCGCATAGCTCGTTAGAATGCAGTATTATGTACTCCGTATTATGTATTGCGAGTGCATGTTTGGATATTACTCATCATGTTTAGCCAATTTTGTATACATTATTATTTTTTTTGACGGGATAGTACTAAAAATTGGTATCATAATAGATTTGAAATCTTCTAATTCATATTTTAGTTTTGTTATTTCTAATAATCATTTTCTTACTCACTCTAATTTGTTCCATATTTCATGTATACCAAACCTTAGTTCCACATACTGAAAACTAACAAGTTCACTATACTTTTTTTTAAACAAAGAAAAGAGCTTATATTACAACTAGGTGGTTAAAACCATCTAGGACAATCAGAGTTTGTAGCAAAAAGGGACTGTCATGACTCCTCAAAGAGGGAAAATTGCAGTCATGAAGCGCAATACCACACAATAAACAAGTTCACTATACACAAGTCATAACATAACATAACATAAAATTAATGAAAATTGTGCATGTGAATTTCCAAAACTTTGCCATTTCTGTAAAACCAAGTTCCAATTTACATTATATTGGTGGTAATTAGTGCATTTGGTTGTCCTAGTAAAAGGAAAAAAAAAAAAAATTGCCTTTTTAATTGCTTATCCAATCCTCTATAAATAACCCTTTTATTTATCTAGCAAACCCGCACACTACCCTGAAGCATTTCATACTACTTGCAAAAAAAAAAAAAAAAAAAAAAAAAAATGAAGAATAATCCATGCATAACTTCCGTCCTTTTCTTCTATCTCATCTTCCTCCTCCTACCTTCCCTCAACCTCGCTCACACTCATGCTCATCATCGACCACACCGCTGCTACCTGGCCGACAAACAAGCCCTCCTCGAAATCAAGGCTGGGTTCAGTGGCGGAGCTAGCATTTTCTCAACATAGTCACCACACACAGACTGCTGCAAGTGGAGTGGTGTACTATGCAAGAAGATCCCCAAGACAAATATCCGCCGTGTTAACTTCCTCGAAATAAGCGGCTCAGATGAGGTTGTAGGAACAATCCCCACCACCCTTGATAAACTCCCGTACCTCGAAACCCTCATCTTACGACTATTACCCAACCTCACAGGCCCAATCCCACCCGTCATCGGAAAACTCACTAGACTAAAACTCCTCTTTCTTAACTGGGACAACCTCAGCGGTCCCATCCCAAATTTCTTAAGTCACCTAACTCATTTGGAGTCTCTTAGCTTGAACAATAACCAATTTACCGGCTCGATTCCAGCTTACCTAGGTCGAATCCTGTTGGAACAACAAGTGTGTAGTGTGTGAATTTTGTGAAAAACTCAAAGTCCCACATTGGTGGGAAATGAGAGTTTTACTCTCTTTATAATATAGAGAGTGGGCTAAAGGGGTGTGGCCCTTGGGCTACCCACATTTTGTGGAGAGGGAGGACCTATATGGTAAACCATCTATCACACACGCGCGCCGAACCGGGCCGGGCCGAGTTGGGTCGGGTCGGGTTTATTAAATAAACTTATTTTTTGGACAAGGCTAATTGCGTGATTAGTTCCTTGATTTTTGCTAAACGTTTTTGACTGATTACATTTGACCGTTTTTTCAAAACTGATTAATGGAGCGTTAATCATGCAAACGTTTTCACTGATTTTTTGCTAAACGTTTTGCCACGCATTAATCTTCTGTAACCGTTTTGAACGTTCAACTTATGACCGTTTTAATTGCGTGATTAGTGCCTAATTAAACAGCAGCAGTTACGTTGCAATTTTTCCTATAAAAGGCGTGTTGATTTCCTGTTTTTGATACACAAAAAATACAGAAAGCAATCTTCTTCTCCTCTCTATTTTTCCTCACAAAAACAAAACCCTCGAGCAGTTTCTTTTCTTTTTGGGTGTTTAGTTGCCCGGTGGTTTTGTGCAGTTCCACCGGTATAATTTCAATAGAGAAAGGCTGTTTTATCCTGGGGAACATCCGGTTTAGTACGAACTGCTTGCACCTTTTCAGGGCAGTGCCGTGAATGTTCTAAAGAAAGCGACATAGTCCGCGACTCAGTCTATTTTTCGGTAACTTTGTTCTTACTGTTTTTGTTCCCGCAGTTCCGTTTATAACAAATCCCTAATCTAAAGGGACTCGACTTGCAGATTAACCAGTTAACCGGTAAAATCCCAGACACATTCGGTTCTTTCGCCACTGGTTTTTCCTTACAATTGTCCTACAACAAGTTATCTGGTACAATCCCAAGGTCTCTAGGAAAGGTCAACTTCGGAACTCTAGAACTGTCACATAATCATCTCACAGGTGACGCGTCCTTCCTGTTCGGGGAGGACAAGTCCGAGTTGAATCACTTGGACTTGTCGAACAATCGCTTGTCGTTCGACTTGTCCAAGGTAGTGTTACCCGTGGGAGACACTTCTAGCTTGCTTGAGCTTAAGTTGAGCCATAACCAAATATACGGGCGGCTGCCTGCTTGGTTGGGACGTGCCGCAGGTTCATTGGCCCAATTCGACGTAAGCTACAACCGTCTTTGCGGGCCGATACCGAGAGGGAAGCTGCAAGGGTTTCCTGCGGAAGTGTTTGAGCATAATTTGTGCCTGTGTGGTGCTCCCTTGCATCCTTGCAAGTCTTAAACTAGCTGCGTGCATATGTTGTAATAATGTGCGTTGAACGTAATTAGTTGTATGCTTTAGCTAGTGTGCTAAGTGAGTTCTAGTTTTAGCTACGAGCCAACGAATGTGAAAGCTGAAGAAAAATAATTGGAATCCATTTTATTGCGGTTAATGTTTTCATACTCGTACATATATTCTGATATTCATTCAAGTTTATTACGAGTAGTGTTAGATCTCTAGCAGCGGAAATATAGCTTCTACAAGATAATATGAAATCGATACCTCACAAAGATAAATAATATTTTTGAGATAGACAAATTACCACTATGAAGGAAATAATAAATATAAGAAAATAAACTTTTGACGTGAATAAAATGATTGAATTAATTAACTATGCATTACAGCCTAAACATTTTATAATAACATACGTGCTAAATTAGGAATGCTAAATAAGGAATGTTCTCTAAAGAAACAATGACGCACATTGTTTACTCTCCTACATTCCTCTTGCTCTATGATTAATGATTCCCCAAAAATTAGGGAGAATTAATCTCACAACCAATAACACTTATTTCTACAAGTAGCATGCTAAATTGAATATTGTTAATGAATACTTGTACCGAGGAATTCTATGTCCTCAAATAACTCAAGTCATGAATGGTTATAATAACAGCATTGGTATTTTACAAGATATTATCATGATTTCCAAATATTACCTTTTCATTATTACGTAAATATAACAAATGCAAAAGGTACGTAGTTATGTAGGTCTTAATGTAGAATTTTTTGTTGGTATTCAGATGATACTATATAAGCACAATTTAATACTAACACGTGTTTTTTGCGTCACTTATGGCTCAAGCTGTTAAAGACAGATAGGGGCGGAGCTACGTTGGTGCACAGTGGTGCACGTGCATCACAAGCAAAAAAAATAAAAATAAAATTGAAAGTCCAATTAAATAAATAATAATAAATCAATCAAAGAGACCGTTATTTGAAATAACAGGTCTTTTTTTTTTTTTTTTTTTTTTTTTTTTTCTATTATATCTTTATATGTGTGCTTCCAATTGTAATTTTTTTTTAACATAAAAAAAATAAAAAAGTAGTACAGCAGAATCTATGATTTTCAAATTATAAAATAAACATATACTTATACTTTAGTTATTTTTTATCATCGTACATAATTTTAAACACCGTCCATGTTTTAATAAGTGTTACACTTACTGTGTGGACGTGTTTTAATAAGTGTTACACTTTTTTTTTTGGCAAAAAGCTACATTTAATATAATATCTCTCTCCTCTCATGATCCTTACCCAACCCACTACTACTTTTTTATTATTTTTTTTCTCTCACATTCATTACCTTTCAATAAACTATTAACCCTACTGTATTTCTTTTACAATTATTTAATACTCCAACTACCCTACTTACCTCTTATTTTATTTAAGTCAATTATATTGCCTAAACTATGTCCGATCAAAGTGTAACACTTATTAAGACATGGAGGGAGTAGTATTATTTGTTTGTAACATGTTATTTGTAGTACTTTCAACATGTAAGATGGATTTTTTAAGTACTAATTGGTTGTAGTATGGATTTTTGTATCCTATTTTTGATTGAAATCAATTTGGTTGTAGTATAATTTTATTTTATTTTATTTTGTATAACATTTGGATTGAAATCAATTATGAACTAGATCCGATTTTTTTTTTCCACATGTAATCAATACTTGATGGTGACTCACCATCTCGAAAATCTTGGATCCGCCACTGGAGACAGAAATGTTTGTAAGGAGCTTCAGCTGCACAAAGACATTGGCCATGTTTCGTAATTATATTTTTGACAGTTTTTTTTATTAGCTTTTGGCTTTTTTATGCGGTCAAACAACCAAAAAAAGTGTTTGGTAATTGGCTTTTCATTCAGCGAAAAAATTGGCTTTCAAGTCAAATTGAAAAAGTTGTTATGAGTAGCTTTTTTTGTTGGCTTTTGGCTTGTGGGCCCCACAAATTATCCAATAAACAGCCAACAACCAACAACTAAATTTACTAAACACTTTTATAAATAGCCGACTTAAACAACCAATTTCAAAAGTCATATAAACAACAAAACATTCCAACTGGTCAAACAAGTCCAGTAAACTAGCCAACCGCCAACAGCCATTTGCCAAACAAGGCCATTAACTTTTTACTGTTGCTTTTGCTATGTTTGGCCCTTTGAGAATTTATCATTTTAAATTAAAAATTTTGACATGTAAATATTTTGCAATACATGATACTGTAGGTTACTAAGGTTAGCAGTCTTTAGGGTTTTCAACTTAAATCCTCAAATGTTAGCTTGTTAACGAGCTTTAATTTTGAGTCAAGATAAGATTAGTTGTGCTTGATTATTAATTTATTATGACTTTTAAGTCGGTCTCGAATATTTTGTAACCTAACTCGACTTATTAATATTTCCAATTAGAAGATTTTAACGAGTAGTGTTTTTATATCAACAGATATAAAAAGGTTAATTGTAATCATATTTCAAAAACACTGAGAATACATGTCAACATTTATACAATAGTATATATTTTTGGGTTTTTCTATATTATAACCCTTTAACTTTTCGTTTTCTGCGATGTGTCTCCCTTTTTTGAGAAATTCACACTATAACCCCAAAATACATTTAGTTTTCATACGGTAACCTTACCGTTATCCCGTCGTTAACAAATTCCGTTAGTAGGGCCCACTCTCCAATTAATAATATTTTTTTTTATCGATTTGCGTGTTGGAAATTGTTCCGTTAAAGGTTTTGGGGCCTATTTTAGTTCTTAAGGGACCAAATAGAGCTCAGATTTGGCAAAAAAAATAACAAAAATGCCCCATTTTGCGTATTAAATACGTAAACACGCAAATCGAGACATCTCTTAATACGCAAAAAGAGGCGTTTACGTGTTTTTTTTTTCCAAAATTTGAGCTAAATTTGGTCTCTTAAGGACCAAAATATCCCCCAAAATCTTTAACGGAACAATTTCCAACACGCAAATTGATAAAAAATATTATTAAGTTGAGAATGGGCCCCACTAACGGAATTTGTTAATGGCAGGATAACGGCAAGGTTACCGTATAGAAATTAAATGTATTTTGGGATTATAGTGTGAATTTCTCAAAAAAGGGAGGGAGGGGGGTGTGAATTTCTCAAAAAAGGGAGGGAGGAGGGGGGGGGGGGGGAAGGGGCGGGAACCATCGTAGAAAAGGAAAGTTGAAGGTTACTGTATAGAAAAAACCCATATTTTTTTTTAATTATGTTGCTCCATTTGTGCGTGTCACGTGTGTTCATTGATGATATATATATTTTTACAGCTGACACACAAATAATTACGTATGTTTACACAAACCTCTCGCCTCTGCGTAAACAATAGTACAGTAGCAATTTAGGACCAGTTGTGAAGAATGCATTGAGTAAAAGAGCACACTATTCTTGACCACAGACTGTAAGGACCTGACATGCATTTTTTGGCAAGAACATGCATAATTGAACCAAATCAAGTAATTCGGCTTAGAAATCCCTGGTCCATTAAAGAAGATTGAACCCCACACTGATTGAGACGCCTCTGTTTGCCAGCAGTATTTCCATTCAACACACTAAGAGCATCTTTATTGGTGAACCCAAATAAATGGTTCATGGGTCACTATCACCATTTCTCTCTCATCTATATCAACCCAACAAACCATTTACAATATTCACTCTTAACAATGAACACTAAACAATGGTTCATCATCAATACTCCCTACCCCACCTTATTTTATTTTTGTAAATATAATTTTTTTTGTTTCATAATTATAATTTATTAACCCGATGTCAATGTAATTAATTGACGTATTTAATATTTTAATCGTGATTACTAATTAAGAAATTATCGCATTTTTTTATCAGCTTTTTAAAAAACTAATTCTTGTGATTAATATTTTTTAAACAACAACGCAGCTAATTTTAATTAACAAAAAAAAAAAAGAGGTACAAATCGTGATTACAGTTCTACAACTATAATCTAGTACATTTTATTTTAAAAAAAAAAAAAAACAACTACACATCGTTTTGTAAGATGTCCTTAGGGATAACCATTTGTTGTAAACCTAGTTGCCTAAGTTTTCGTTGTTACCAAATTTATTCCATATATGTTCGACCAAGTCGTTTTTTAGCTGCAAATGAGTCTGTTGATCCCCAATCTCTGTTCTACGAGACAAGTATAAGCCGATATCCACAATACGATCAGTACGGTACTCGGTAGTGTCCTCATTAGCGTTGCCTCCAGCATTCATAAACTCATTGGTATTTAATAATAATAATAATAACGACAATAATAATAAAAATAATAATAATAACGATAATAATAATAAAGGAAATAATAATAATAACGATAATAATAATAAAAATGATAATAATAACGATGATGATGATAATAATAATAAGGCTTAATTAGAAAATAACACCTGCAAAAAGACCCGATTTTGTTTATAACACCTTAACATTTCGAAATTTTATTATAACACCTACAAAAATCCCAAAATTTTGGTTTCACCACCCACTAACGGATTTTTGGATGGAAACCGTTAGTGGGACCCACTAGGGACACATGTCAGTTGTTTATTGGCTTAAAAATAAAAATTAGGGGTTTTTTTTTTATTAATTTTTATTTTTAAGCCAATAAACAACTGACACGTGTCCCTAGTGGGTCCCACTAACGGTTTCCATCCAAAAATCCGTTAGTGGGTGGTGAAACCAAAATTTTGGGATTTTTGTAGGTGTTATAATAAAAATTCGAAATGTTAAGGTGTTATAAACAAAATCGGGTCTTTTTGCAGGTGTTATTTTCTAATTTGGCCTAATAATAATAATAATAATAATAATAATAATAATAATAATAATAATAATAATAATAATAATAATAATAATAATAATAATAATAATAATAATAATAATAATAATATTGGTAATTATAGAGGGGATTTTTGAAGAGAAAAATATAGTAGAAAGAAATGGATTTTCAAAGTTGAAGAAAGTATAGCAATATGGGTGTCTATTTATAGAGGGGAAAAAAATAGAGCCGTTGGTAATTTTTTTTTTTTTGATTTGTGTTTTGTAAAATATATCCGTTGCAAAATTACAACGGATTTATTTAAAACAGTGACACGTGTCAAGCAGCGGTTGGGCCAAGTGGCGCGCTCCCAGCCGCTGCTTTCTATTTTTTTTTCCTGAAAAAAAAATAAAAATGGGTGGGGCCCACAATCCATAAATTCGTCCAAATGCTTGCAGCAGCAATCGATCCCACAACCATTCACTATGAACAATTATAGAGATCACCATTAAGCCACCCATTCACTTGTTCACTCATTGTGAACTATTTTTTTGTTCACCCTTAAGGCTGCCCTAAGTACTCCGTATCCTACTATCTCCGTCCATAATACGGAGTATTGAGAAATTGTATAGTTGTCTGGGCCTAAATTTGCCTAGGCTTTGAGCATATTTTTTGGGCTCGAATTTCAGGCTCCAACTGATTTGGCCCAAATTTTAAAAATAATTTTAAATATTTGTAAAACTTTAATTTTTATATATTTTTAATTTCATTGAGTTGATCTGGCAACTTATGAGTATTCCAAACTCAATCCGATCAAAATTTTATTCTAGTTGACTCGATTCAAAACTTTAAAGAGTACAAATGAAATAAATTGTTATCGAATTTAATAAGTAACAAGTAAGAGTAGAGTACATGTAAAGAATTTAGATTCAAGTTGTGTCATGCTCTGCTCAGCGCGCGCTATGATCAATTTGCTCAATTAGCATCCTAATCTTAGTACAATAGTACCATAGATAATTAAATTAAAATTACAACATGTACCAACTAACTACTGTATAAGTCAAATTATCAACATTTTCCTTGTTAACTTTTAATGGTTTTTTCTTACTTAGCTAATTCATAATTCACTAGAAGGATTATATAATCCATATTACTTTTTGTACAACAAATACATACATAGTAGTCCGTACTATATATTTAATGGTCTAATGATCATAATTCACCGTACCACTCACCATACCAACTTTAATTTTATAAAAATATCTCATAACTTGACTGACATATCATGCACTTTGATACTCCCTCTGTCTTAGAATGTCTAAGACGTTGGACTTTTTTCATCGTTATTGGTGTTAAAGTTGAGCCATAACCAAATATATGGGAGTCTGCCTACATAATTGGGGCAGGCACCTTTCATGTACCAATTCGATGTAAGTTATAACCAGCTTTGCGGGTCGATCCCGACTGTCGGAGGGAGGTTGCAGCAAAGCTTTCCTGCGTCGTCGTTTCAGCATAATTTGTGCTTGTGTGGTGATCCCTTGCCTCCTTGCAAATCGTAATTCATCTGCTGCAGCGTTGGAGTCAAACGTTGACTCGTTGTGTTGAAATAATGCTTGTTTTTAAGTTGTTTCTTTAATTAGTTATAAAGCAATTAGACATTGAATGTGAAAAGTGGAAGTGAAGTCAAAACCTTTATTTCTGTAAAAGAAAAAATAGATGATACGATCATACAAATTACATTACTGCTGATTGTTAAAGTTATGAAATGCGTGCCCTTTAGATATGATTGCTGAACTTTGTTAATCTAGGGGCTGTTATGGTATTTCAATTTATTACCTTGAGGATGCAATTGTAATTTTCACCTGATGATATGTACTTCTACCATGACTGGGCATCCACGTAACAACACGGCTGTACAGTTGGACTTCACGCCATATCAAATCTGTCAGTTAACGACAGACTTCACGCCACATCTAGTTACTTGATTAGTGTTAATTCATCTAGTTTACTATTTTACGGGGTTTACTAATAAAATATTACTAAGCATAATATGGACCAATTGACCTAAGTGGATCCGGAAATTTTGGGCAGAAGTCTAATTTTTTTTTTTTTGATTGATTAATTAATTAACACTAGTAGAAAAATTGAAAAAGGCACCCCCCTTTTCCCACCGGTTCTTAAAAACCGGTGGGAAAAGATTTGGGCGGGATTCGGATATTTACTTTTCGCACCGGTTCCTTTGAAACCGGTGGCAAATGTATGTTTTCGAACCGGTTCGAACTGGTGCTAAATGTGTTGTTTAAAAAAAAAAAGGGTAAATGGATATGCCACCGGTTCAACCCAAACCGGTGGAGAAAGTACGCAAATTAAAAAAAAAAACCGTCAAATACTCTTCTTCTTCAATTCCTTCAGCACGAACAATTTCATTCCCCTGCTTCCCCTTCAATTAATCTTCTTCTCTCGTTCTCGCCTGCCCTCACCATCTCCTTCACGCATAGGTTGTCCTCCATTGAAGCGCATTCCCTGGGCTTTCTCACCTCCATTGCCGCGCAACTCCTCTCTTTCTCTCCATATATAGCTATCTCCTCCATTGAAGCGCATACTGTCGAGCTTTGTGACCTCCATTGAAGCGCATTCTGAGCTTTCCAACTCCATTGTAGCAGCTTCGAGGTAAGAAATATTTCGTGGTCTTCCTAGTCTATTGAATAGCTTCGCAATCTAGGGTTAGTCGTTGATTTAGGGTTTTCTATTTTTTGTGGTTTGCTTTGAGATTTTGGGTGGATTATGTTGTAACAGTTGGGTTGGGTTGTGGCCTAAAGAAAAAAACTCAAATTTTTACAAGTGGGATCACATATACCTGTGTTGCAAACTCTGTAGCAACGAAATTCCCTTCTGAGCCTAATAGACAATGATGGCCACAGAGGCAGACCTTTGTAGGGGCATGCGTGCAAGGGCTTGGCCTTCCCTGAAAATTTGCCCAAATTAATTTTTTTGTACATCTGTAATTAAAATTCAGTAAAAGCCACATTTTTATGACTGGTGAGAATGAAGTATAGCTGCTGGCATAAGTTACACATCTTAATTAAGGTAGAGCTTAGAGCCAATAGAGGTAAGGCTGGATGTGACTTTGCTTGACCCTGGTGTTAGCGGGACGAGATCCATGCTGGAAATAATTTCTAGCTATTGCTGCTGTTAGTTGTGCAAAATACTAAATTGGCTTACATATCTTGTGTCCTTTAACATAATTCTTTCTGTTTGGAGGGGTGATAGTATGATTTTTTTCCCTGACTGAATGTGTTTATTTTTTGCAGCTTGTGCACTTTGTTAATCGTGACTCACTAGGTTTAGCAAATGACTTTCTATCCCTCAGATTTCTCCCTGAAGGTGTTGATATCCTTTTAGTTTCTAATGCCTTACAAACATTGTGAAAATGCTTCTCCTGGTTTGCTTCGATTTCGCTTCCTTATGGTTTTTTTTTGCTGTTCTCAATTTGGTTCTTCGTTGCGATTGATGAATTGTTGGTTGATTTTGTTGTTGTTTTAGGGTTGTCGAATCTGGTATGTAATTTGATCAGCATCTCACTCTACCTATCTCTTATTTCCCTTTGGTAAATTGGAACTTCTATAAGCTTGAAAAGATAATGAATTGTTTTGTATAACTCTGTTTTTGGTCAATTGCACTCTGAAATAGATATACATCATCGGTACATATATAGGGTGCCTCCATGCCTGTAGTGTGTTCTCTTTTTCAGTGGTAAAAGACTTGTAGTAGTTGCACCCTTTACCAGCTTCCTTAAATTGCAAATCAGTGTCTCATATGTACTACTTTATGACCTGTTTTCCTTGATGATTTGTGTTGCTCAACATCTTTCCTGTTTTTTTTTTTTCCATTCAGTTCTTCTTGCCATTAACAAGTCCAGGGCATTCATATATGCATACTTCGCTCTTCGTTGTCTTTCCTACATTCTAAGTCTCCGGAGTGTATTCTGCATTGCTATTGCCTATGCGGTAAGATATTACTCAAGTTGTCATTTGGAATTTGTAAATGGAAATGACTAAGAATAAAAGTCACTCTCTGATAGGCAGATGTAGTTGAGGATGACAAAAGAGTTGCAGCATTTAGTTGGATCACAGGTGTAATGTTTGCTTCATATGTCTGGGGAGTTTGCTAGCAAAGTTTATTCCGGGAAAGTACATATTTGAGGCATGTTTTTACCTCTTAAGATGTTGCTGTTTACTGTGAGTTATCTTGGTTGTTAGCATTTCTCTTACTGATAGTGTTACATTAATTTCAGCTGTCAATTCCTCTCTTGATCATGTCTCCGCTCTTTATTCAACTATTCATGACTGAGACTGCTAGGCGGGCACCTGTGACAAAGCAGTCACTATGGTCCATCTTTTTTAAGTCCATCAGAGAGTGTTACAGTTCTATTAAATGTGTTGCTGCAGTAATTTTTACCAAGTATGTTCTTATTGTTTGTCGAATCTGTTCTCAAATTGGAGTTTGATTGAATAGGCATTTACAAGATGAATACTCAAAATTGACTATGTCATCATTGTTGTAGCTATCATCTATGAACGCAAATATGCAACAAAGAAGACTTTGCACTCAATTTTTCTGTTTTGACAGAGTGATTCTGATGGTAAAGGCTCAAATCAACAGGAGCCAGAGATGAAAATCAAAATCAGAGAGTTAATAATGAAACAACTTCTGGAAAAGGAGGTGAACAAAAGAGTAAGCCAGTGTCTGATCCAACTTCTGGCATTTTGGTACACCTCGAAGATTGGTGGTATGGCTCTAAAAACTATTTTACCTTTTCTGTTTTTATTTTATTTTATTTATTGTTTAAAAACTAATCTACAAATTGTAAACTATAAATCTCTGCCTGTTTTAAGCTACGCAAATTTGAGAGGTTAATAAGTTTAATATTGATGCGTGCAATCTGATTATTGGAACTCCTCTATAAATGCATATTTAGATTATAAGAGTTTGGAGGATGGTTGATTTTTCCAAGCTACTTTTTAGCTGAGTGATAAATGGAGGATGGTGTTGGCAAATCTATCTTGAAGTTACCTCGAAGAAATTAATTCCTTAATGATAAGGGGATGGGACAATTTGACTATTGTATTAGGTCAAGGGGATTCTGCACAAAAGATACTTTGATTTCTGTAATTGATTAAGGTTTGTATGATATGGAATCTTAAATGACTTTAGGAAAGGTGAATGGCAACATCCCTAGAAGATCACAACACTAAGATTATGCAGTCTTATCAGAAATAAAAATCTTTGAACCAATGCAGATTTGCTGATTTGGTTTTAAGATCATCTGTCCAATCTCTAGCGTACTAGATATCAGAAATAATCCATACCAGAGCAAAAAAGATGTAAATACTAGGAATAAAGGAGTTTATATGTGGTATTTACATTTAGGCTCTTGTATTTTCTTGTTCTGTTATGTTGATTTTACCTCATGAATGGATGTCCTGCAACCGTGAACAGGTAAGGTATAGGTCAAACACCCCATTAGTTCTAAAAGGTATCACACTTGGCATAAGAGGAGGCAAGAAAATTGGGGTTGTTGGTCGCACAGGGAGTGGAAAGTCCACCCTTATACAGGTATTCTTCAGGCTAGTTGAACCTTATGGAGGGAAGATAATAATTGATGGCATCGATATCTGCAAGATTGGCTTGCATGATCTAAGGTCTCGCTTTGGGATCATTCCACAAGAGCCGGTACTATTTCAAGGAACGGTGAGAACCAATGTGGATCCACTTGGTCTTTATTCCGAGGAAGAGATATGGAAGGTATAAATTTATCCTCTCTAATATTCCTTTGCTAAGTAGTAATCACATCAAAATGATATAGAATATAAGTATACTCCAAGCATATAATCTAATCTTCAGCATGTTTGAAATTTGTAGTTACATATACTAATGTACCACAACTTAAACTAGATGATGGGGTGAATATAGATATGTAAACTACTACAAAATCATGTCATCACAAATACAAGAAGTGAGATATGCATGCGAGAAGTAAATATGTCCAGAAGGGGTATTTTTACTAGACAACCAGATTAACAAAACTCCGCTACTGGGTTTCCCGCTGCCAGTTCCAAGCCTGGATAAAGGAGGGTTGCAGTAGGCCAATGAAAGCTAGTGTAAAACTTTGTCACATGACATGAGCCAGATTAATAAAAACAAACTATTTCAAACCTGATTATCGAAACTAAAATTGTTCTGATCAAAGTTTACGAATTGAACTATTCATTAAGTGTACATATAACATACTCTGTAAGTCCGTATATTTCATGCTGTATTCATTACATGTACCAATGTGAATTAGATTTTTCTCTGTTCTCTTCAATTGGATTTTGCTGAGAAATTGGTACTTTTGATCTATGCAGATTTACTATGTTTTTGTATAAATTGTATTGTCATATGCAATTTTGATATAAGATTAAAAAGTACTTTTTCAATTTATTGATACAAAACTTATTTGTATGCAGAACAATGACTCCTTTAAAGTTCATATGATATGATTAAGTAAATTGGTAATAAGCTAAGGAAATTGTAATACAGAACATACCTTTGATGTATGATGCTCATTAACACGTACATAGTCCTCATCATTGTCGAATGAGCCGTCCAAATTCCCTCTGCAGTTGGGCAACCCAAGAGTACAATCAATATCCTCAACAACAAGTATAGACTTATTGCTTGTTCTTAGCATAAGCTTTAGAGTACCTTAATTTGGGATCAGTTAATATTAGTATATGGCATGTGTTACTGATCAAATGCATGGAGAAAAACCTGATTGTGTGGTGTTTATTGCTTATGTATGTTGATATGTTTAGGAACTATAATTTAACTCTTTTTCCATGCAGTACGCCCTGCCATACCTGGGATGCTTTCCAACTGGCTCATGCATCATTTAGTCTTTATTGAATTCGGAACAATGCAGTGGTTCCCCGGAACAGCCAAATGGCTGGTTGTAATCTGGGGGGCCATCTCTTCTTAGGGAGGATCCCATTGTTGAAGTTGCTTTGACCGAGGCTAATGATGGTGATGAAGAAGATGGCTCTGGGAGTAATCTTTCTGCTGTTAAAATCCATGACGATGAAGTGAGTGTGAGATTTTTGGTCTGTGGGGTGGCATGCTCATTGGTGAGTCACTGAATTATGAAGCCTGCTTGTTTCATGGCTATGAAAAGGACATTTGCTAATATACACATCTCTTTTGTAGGATGCATATTTGTTGGGATGTTTGGAGGATGGACTGAATGCACTTTTGGGCATAGAGGTAAGTTCACCTGTTCAGCCCCCCCCCCCTCTTTTTTTTCCCTCTTTATAAACTCGATTTATTTGTTTTTTCCCTCCATGTATAAGCATGGAGCTCATCTTCAGTACAGATTATTTTGTATTTTTTCATATGGACACTTGGTTAGCAATAGGTTTTATGCTGGTTTTCTCCATATTATGCCTCTTTAACGTCTATCATGTCTGTTCCAATGCGCTGAATGTCATGAATGGTGCTGAATGCAATTTTAGGGCAATAAGATAACGAAAAAGATCTCCTCGGCCAAGCTAGCAAACCAGATTTTCTCTCTTGAATGGAAGAACAGCAAGAGACAGGGCCATGAATGTGGCTGGCAATTTTGACAGCTCGTGCTGGGTCTGGTTCTGGCTGCCTAGCCGTGGTGTAGCTTCTTCTGGTTGCTGATTTGCTTGTAGCTGCTGCTTGGGTTGCTAGTCGTGGTGTGGCTGTGCTGTCTCATTCTCTGTTGCAGGCTTGGGGTCAGTGGGAGCAGTCTGCAGTCTGTTTTTTTTTTTTTTCTATTTATCAAAGATGTAGTGCTCTTTAATGGATGTATGACACAAATATTGAAGAAAATATATGTGTTTTATGTATATTATGATTATATATAAATATTTGTACAATTTAAGTGAAAAAAATGCAATTTTTTTTTTTTTTAATTTTTTTGGGATACTTTTGGCACCGATTTTAGTAAAGAACTGGTGCTAAAAGTTTTTTTTTAATTTTTGGAGACTGTTCGCACCGGTTCTAAGAAAAAAACCGGTGCGAAAAGTCTAGTTTTTGGCACCGGTTTTTCCTAAAAACCGGTGCAAAAAGTCCTTTTTCCCACCGGTTTTGAACCGGTGCGAAATCTATGGGGTTTTAGCACCCCCCAAATAGAACCCGATTCAAAACCGGTGGGAAAGGGGGGGTTTGAACCGGTGGGAAATTCGTTTTTTCACCTAGTGTAATATAATCAAATTTATTAATGTAATCTTTCTATGATAATTATAATTTTTATTGTAATTATTATTATTTTTGTGATAATTTGAGTAATTAGTATTAGTATTATTAGTTAATATTAGTTATTTTTGTGATATTAGTTAATGTTAATGTTAATGTTAGTTAATATTAGTTAATGTTGTGATATTAGTTAATGTTAGTGTTAGTTGATGTTAGTTAATATTAGTTAATGTGATAATATTAGTTAATGTTGTCCTAATGTTGTGATATTGTTGTTGTTGTTGTTGTTGTTGTTGTTGTTGTTTGTAAATCCTATTCTAGTGAAAATATGAGCAGCAGCACGTGCCCCAATATTTTGAGTCTTCGAGAATTTCTGGATCCGCTTCAGCAATGCAACCGCCTCCTTCTCTAATCCCCCAAGTGTAGAGAATGAGAAAGGAAGGAAGCCATATCCAATTGCCCGACAATTGGATTCATGCTTCACCCGCTTCAGATGAGCTACATCAGCCACAACCATCCAGGAACACAGTTAGATAACCCAGACTGTGTAACACCCTAGAAATTCCTTTCCTTTAAAATACCCATTTTTCCCCTTTTTAAAATACGTAAAAGGAAAATCTAAGACATTATCGCCACCGTGAAAACGGCCAAGGCAATTATCAAAGACACACAGCGGAAGACTATCTTTTACAAAAACTTAAATGAAGTAAAGTTTAATAAATCAACTCAAATTTTAAACCAACTTACACTAAAACAATAACTTAGAACCATTAAAGGCCCTTTAAAACCAAAGTAAATATAAACATTAACTAATGTTAGTGTCAACAATTACATGAATAATTCAATAAACTAAACAACAAACAAGAAACATGTAACCCTCTTCGCTCAAACCCATCATGCTTGATATGCTTCATCACCTGAAAGCTTCTCTCTACTTGTCCCCTCTACTAGCCATTAGAAATGGGTCGTCGTAGGGCCAAGGTAAAGACAAGGCCAACAAACATGCAAACACACAATCGGCAATGCTGAGTACATAAGCGTAATAAAACACACTAACATGCTTGCATCCTATCAACACACAACTTACCTTGTTGCACCTGTTCACAAGCATACAAGACACTCAACACCTAACTAGACAATAACTACTCCAATTATTTAGCTTGATTACGCATCGAACGGGTTTCCCCCCTAACCTGCCCCAATAAAGGGGTATTAACACGGGAGCTAACCGTGAAAGTATAAACCACTTGTAAGTGGCGGAGCTCCTGCGCATAATAAAAAGGAATATACAGCGTCCTGTACTCCCGGTAGAAGTTATGGTTAAATATAAAACCCCATAACTCCCCCCATATGTTCATACTCAAGGTATATACGTTCCAAGAGTTTTGGTGCTTAATCTCTTTCACTTTACGTTATTTACAAATTATTAGACTTGGTGATGACTCTCAAACACAACACAAATCAAACACTATAATTTATCCAAGCATTCAAACATACCAATTTAAATTCTTGAATAATTAGTGACCACATAAATTTATAGTTGAACCCTTTTTAAACTACCTCGGTGTTAAATAACACCTTAAATGCATAATGTGCCACAAATCCTATCCCTCAATGTTTAAAACACCTTAAGAGTACTTGGGCACCAAAAACATAATTTAATCCTTGTGTACATAGACACTTAAATAGCTCATTCCTCATTCTTATAGCATCAATAAAAAATATATGAACCATAATAAAATTCCTTTTCAATATTCCAAACCAAATTAAACAATTAGTTTAATTAAACATGCTCTTAATCATGCCAATAATAAAAGTGTGGTTCATATTCAACATGCCAACATAATTTATTCCAATCACCAATTCATCTCAAATAATTCATACTTCACAAATCAATCACCAAATCAATCCAATCAACAAATTCCAACCAATACTTATCATGATACTACTTGGAATTAATTAAACAAAGCCTAGCATGCTTCTACATATTCAAGTAATTACTAAGTACGTGAACGTACCTTAAATCATCTTTTCAACTAGCCACAATGCTAGAAATTACTCAACTTAAAGTCTCCTACAATACCAAAATTATAAAGAAGTATTAATACCTCTTTCACACAAATTTCCAGCAATATATACTCTCTTTAAATCACTCATAAACCCTCTAAAATAATCTGAATTTTATTTAAAACCCTTACTTTTATTCCTAATTAATGGGTAATTAAAAATCCTTTCAAGAAACATAATTATAGTTTATATATAAAAATTCCAGCATTATTAAAACTTATAAAATTGTTGTAATTTGGTTTAAAAATATTAATTTCAATAGTTTTAATCAACCACAATCAAATTCCATCAATAAACATTAATTTAGAAACATAGGGTTTTCAATTTGGGGCTTTTTGATTAAAAAATAAATTTGAAAATTATATTAGAACATTAAACCTTCGTTAAAAATCAAAAACTGCCCGAAAACCATTATAGGCTGAATTTGGCCAGGAGAGGGTAGTGCTCACTACTTAAGGTAGTGAGTTTTGTTTAAAATGTCGTTTACACACGAAAAACACTATTTTTTTTTTGTAAAAATCGGACGAGTTAGAATCTAAACATGATTAAAACGTGATTAAAAACTAAGAACGAAGAATAGGCAATACGCAACCACCTAGGTCGCAACTGCGGCGCCGCCTGGTGGCTGCTGTCGTCGGCGAAGGTTGGTGGTGGTGGCTGGGTGTGTGTGGTGGTGGTGGTTAAACAATAAATAATTAAATTAATTAAATTAAAGGGGAAGGGGAAAAATTAAGGGAAAAATAAAATAAGAGGAGAGAGAAAATTTACCTTTGGGTGCACTCCACCCTAGGCATATGATGGGTATTTATAAACTCTCTCATAACCTTCTACTTATTATCCTTAATAGTCCCTTTCCTACTCAAACTAGGATTCCTAATCCTAATCAAACTAGGATTTTGACT
Source organism: Chenopodium quinoa (assembly GCF_001683475.1). NCBI lineage: Eukaryota > Viridiplantae > Streptophyta > Magnoliopsida > Caryophyllales > Amaranthaceae > Chenopodium > Chenopodium quinoa. Next base: position 172,992 of record NW_018744996.1, on the reverse strand, counting down.
TTCCTTAAAACTTTGACTTTCCTTAAAACTTTGACTTGTAAAATATTTTCAAGATTATTTAATAATTAAAATATACTTTTAATCAAAATCATTCTTTTTAAATTAATGAAAACTCTAAACAATTCATTTCGAATTATTTAAATACTTTTAAGAAAATACTTATTTAAATTAAAATACGTATATGGGGTATTATTGACTGTGTCAAAGGAGAAGTCCCTGTCAAGTCAATACAGACATCGCGACCACGATCCCATGAATAAAGTAACACATCTGTAGGTTTGAGAGCCCCGTCGTTCCCTCTAGACAACCCAATGTCAACTTCCTTTCTACCTGAAATCCCAGATTGATAACAAACATCAACAAGGGTATCCCGCACAACATTATGCCGATGTTTAATACCCACTTTACCAGCACGACACCGCGTGATCACCGAAAAAATCCCTAGTAAAAACCCTTGAACAAGCAAACCACGGCGTTGAGACAGAGAACAATGGAACACCCAAGCGGTAGCACAACACACATTAGTAAGTCTTTAAGTTCATCGTCTAACCCAACCTCGAAATAGGAACCGCTCGAAGCCAAGCAAAGGTGTGATCTCTCTGCTGCGATTTCCATAATGCTGATTGACGAGGAGATAAAGAGATGATGGATTCTGCAGAATCGGTAACCTTTGTGAAATATATATCTGCCAATTTCTTTATTATTATTATTATTGTTATTGTTGTTGTTGTTGTTATTGTTGTTGTTGTTGTTGTTATTGTTGTCGTCGTCGTCGTTGTTTTATAGTATTATTATTGTTGTTGTTTTAAATATATTACTATTGTGATTAGTGATATTATAGTATTTGTGATATAAATATTGTTATTAATATTATAATAAAAAAAAATAATATTAGAGAATTTTGTGTGTGTGTGTGTGTTTTTTATAGGATTTGGAGTTTGAAGACGGCGGTGATGGTGTGAATTATAGTGTATATTTTGTCACAAGCATGTTTTTTTCCAACGTTTGATGATGCAGTTAAATGGGCGGATACTGTTTCCATAAATCTGGGATTTATTTTGGTTAAATCGTCTTACAACAAAACCAGAGATGGTCGACCGTATCAATATTTGAGATGTGATCGGGGACGGAAGAGCAAGCCGAGAGATTTTGAGAACGCAATACGAAAAGACACAAAAACCAAAGCTAATGGTTATCCTTTCTACATCAAGATATATTATGAGTTCATCACAGACAGTTAGAAGATCCGTGCATAAAATGATGCAAGTGGGACCCATAACCATCCAATGATTGTGTATCAAGAGGGTCATCGTAAAATTAGTGGCTTGAGCTCGGATGCAAAGAAGGTTGTGCGTGACATGACAAAGTCCAAGGTTGCACCGTGTAACATCATGGCAACTATTGCAGAACAAAATCCTAATGATCATCCAAACATTAAACACATTTACAATTGCCGGAATGACTTGAGAACAGAGATGTCTGAAGGCAGAGGATTTGTTCAGCAATTTCTTCATTTGGCGAGACAGAGTCAGTATATTTACTGGGTCATGGCCTATGACCTCGGCGTTCTACAACATGCATTTATGGTGCACTTAATCAAGGTAAACATACTATGCACATACCCACATGTTATGGTATGGATTAAACATACAAGACCAACCGATACGGGATGTCGTTCTTTGATATAGTAGGTGTAACACCGACAAATCAAAATTTCCTCATTGGTTATGTGTTCATGCGCAACGAGTGCACAGAAAGCTATCGGTGGGTGTTGTAGAGATTAAGGGAGTTGATTGGGTATGATAAAGAACCATCGGTATTTTTATCAGACCGTGAGCTTGGCCTCTGTGCGGCATTGAGAGAAGTGTTTCCAGGGACGTCACATTTACTTTGTCGATGGCACATTAACAAAGATATGGAGGCTAGGGTGACTGATATGTTCAAAAATAAGAGGATAAGTGTGAGTTTTAAAAATGGAAAATGGAAACGTATCATGGATGCTATAACCGAGGCGGATTATAATGCTGCTGTAGATACAATGAAAGCTCGGTGGGCAAGTTATCCGGCAGTGATTACTTACGTTGAGAGAACTTGGCTTTGTCATAAAATCAAATTTGTGACATTTTGGACGAACCAAGTTATTCACTTTGGTAACATGAGTAATTGTAGAGTTGAGAGCCTACATTCGACAGTGAAAACGTGGTTTGAATCATCGACAGGTTCGTTGTTATAATGTTGTAGTTGTTGACTTTACTTCGTTTTAGTAATTTTAATTAAAAATCATAATGTTTATTTATAATCTGAATCAACGGCAGGTTCTTTAGATACCGTATGGGCCCAAGTACATTGTCATATTGGTAATCAGATCATTGCAATTCGTAATGGTTTGGAGGCATCAAGATCAAAAATTGGTGAGAAGTACAGACAATTTCCACTGTCACGTATAAATGGCAAAGTGTCTCAACATTGTTTGAAAGTTCTTAATGATGAAACGAGAAGGATGAGGGAGTTGAGTTACCAAGTGTATGAGCGTTGTGGATGTGCAATGCGTATGGCCCATGGTTTACCATGTGCTTGTGAGATACATGATTTGCTAGTTGCACAGTCAGGCTTGTATATCAGGAAAATTCATCCATTCTGAAAAACCTTGGTTATTGGTGATGGTGTTGATATACCTGTGTTCGTTAACTATTCAACCGAGGAAGCTGCACATTTTCGTTCCCTGGTTGATGAGGTCATTGGTATTGATCCTGCTGTACTTCGAAATGTATCTCGCATCATTGAAGAGGAGCTGCATCCAGATCATACAAACCTTGAAGAACCACATGTAAACCATAACGTTCGAGGTCGACGAAGGAACAATGATACCAGGCGTGATCCTTGTTATTTCGAACATGTCAACCGTCGAAACACTCTACGTGGTACACAACAAACAGGTACAACCTCAGGTAAGTCATGCAATTACACTTATTTGCACTTGTGAAGTACACGCCTATTGTGAATTACACGTATTTCATCTTGTAGCGTACTAATAAATGAACATTAATTATGTGCAGAAGATCAATGTGACATCAGTCAATGCAGGTATTTGCACTTGCTTCCAGGACCGATGTTGCCTTACATCACGGCATGGAAGGATGTCATTGGTGATGGAAACTGCGGCTTTTGTTGTGTGGCTGACTTCTTCTTCGGTGATCAAGTGCAATGGTTTACCGCTCGGGAAACAATAGCAAAGGTGGTCGCCGGTCATCCAACGCTGTACGAAAGGATTTACGGGATCGGAAGGGTTTGAATGAATGTAGAACGTATTCGATGGGATGGTGGGGCGGTTGATTCACGGCATTAGATGGTAGCAATTCAAGATTTATTTCCTATTGCTACTTGGTTAATGCAAGGGTGATTATTCTCGCTGTAGGCGTCGTACCAACTACTACCCATACCTCATGGTGTTACCATTGCGGGCACGAAACACAGTCAGGGCACCCGCTCGAGAGTTCGTGATCGCTACAGTTGGTGGGTCACATTTCATCCGTCTTGATCTTGCAAAAGATTCACCTCTTCCCCCGATTGTAGGTTAGTGGACCGAGCACCACGAGCCAAGCGTTGATGGATGGGATCAGCAATATGAAGTTAAAAGAAACATGTGGGATGCATTAATTAGGTACTGAACTCATTTATGTACTTTTACTAAGGTTGAACAGTTGTAGCTATGTAATATAGATTAATAAAAGTAATTAAACTAAGTTCCAACAAAACCAAATATGAAAGTGTCCGGTTCTTACATTACATGCCGAATACAAAGTAATATAAAACAATGAAGACAAGTAATATAAAACAATGAAGACAAGTAATTTACAACCCCATCATCGCCTTTTAGTCAACTACCAGCTGCTCAGTCATTGCCCTTGTTTCAGGCGACATGTTGGGATACTCATCCAGTGCTCTTTGGTGAATCTCCATGGACTGACTCATCCACTGCAATAAGAAAACAACATATTATAGAAATTACAATTACCGAAAGTCAGATTTATAGTATAATAAAACACAACTACTTACATAATTTGTGTTAGTCCTCTCAGGTAGACTACTACTCCCAGTTGATGAACCCCTGAGGGTGAGAAAATCTTTACAGTCACTGCATGTAACCAGGAGCGACTGTAGGAGCACGACGACCAAGTCTGGTGTGGGTACTAAAACTACACTGAAAGACTAACCAAGGACAAACCTAGTCCGAATCAAAGATGTCATCTCGGTTGGGAATTCTACCCGATACATCTTCAATTTGGTCGGTCTCTTGGCCTTCTCAGGCCTGATAATGCTCCTTGGAATGTCCTTCACGAATCCAAGTTGTCGAACTACTCGATCAGGCATGTACGACTCAATGGTGCTACGGTACTGGATGCATCCAGTAAATAAAGTGGGTGGCACATGTCGTGCAGGATCAACTCCGTACGGGAGCTAGTTAACCTCACGGTTAGTCAGCTCATCTAGTCTAGCACGAAAAGCTAAGAGGCGTTCCATGCTCTTGTTAGGGCATCCCGATCTAACATCCCAAGCAGACGCATGAGGGATATTAAGCTCCCTCGTTAAGGTACCCTGCTGAGGCCGAAAGCACGGATAATACTCGTAAATCCACGCTTGCAGAAGCGTGAGACAACCAGCGATCGAATCAACATCTTTTCGTGATTTTGTACCCAACTGCCGATACAGGTAGGCTAGAGTAGCTGAACCCCAAGAGTACTCATTAATCGGGACATCATCAACAACAAGCTCGTGGAGGAAGGAAGGATGAGTGCGGTTACCACTCTTGTCCAAAAACAATGATCCTCCTAGTACTAACCACCTGTATGCAGTATAATGGATACTGAAGGGCCTTTGCGCCTCCAAAGTCGTACCAAAAATCCTCTCAGTCAGCACCCCACTACCCTGCCAAATGGTTATAGTACCGCACTTCTCATTCAACTCTTCCGCAATCATATCCATGGTAACCGAGTACGCGTCTGTATGACGTCCGTGCTAGGAGTAGTGGAAACCATGGAACCATTAACACGAAGCCCAAGAATATGATACACATCGTGCAACATGATCATGATCTCCCCAAATGGCATATGAAACGTGTTTGTATCTGGCTACCATCTCTCAACAAAAGCAGAAATCAACGGCCAGTCAAGACGCTTAAACATAATCTCGGGTAAGTGAGACAGACCACTGCCATCAATCAATTCGAGGTGCTCCTGTGCAAGACGACCTCACCAATTAACCAATTCAGAACACAACTTTGTCCTACTCAAACAGCGCAAAGCATTCCGCTCCGTCCCGCCCCATATATGACGCCACGTGACCACCAAAACTAGGGATAACAGTCCCATCCTCAGGACCATCTGGCATCGGCTGCTACACTAACCATGTCTCTACTAAGCTGGTAGTAGGTTGACTCGCTTGACTACTAACAAATATCCCATGTTGACCCCTATATACCGTATGATAATCTTGAGGGTCATACTCTTCGTCTCGATCAGCATGACTTGCCCGCTCTTCGTCCTCATCGTCAGATGTAGGCAGTCCACCCGACGAGTACATGAAGGTACTGTTATAACTAATTGAAGCTTGTGACGGCTGCGATGCAGGCAGACAAAGTACAAGCGGCAGAAGTTTTTTCTCTCAAAGTCAAAGATTCTCTCAAGGATTTTTCGTGAATATGCGAAAATGAGGGGGTAAAAAACTATTTATAGAAGGGTAAAAAATGTGAGGGACATCCCTGTAATTACCCCAGAAGGTGAACAGTAAAAATACTTGTCACCAATGCATGTGTGACAAATGTCACAGGTGCGATGTGGCACGCCACATCACCCTTGTGAGGGGAAAATGATTTAGGTATTTTTACCTAAGCCACGTGGTCCAGTAATAGTGTGACACGTGCCATCCTATGAAGTGTCCAAACAGGGCTAACCAGGAAATGACATGTGGCATGTAGATAATGAAGAAAATTGGCGGCCTTCATAGGCCCAATGACCGAAGCGTCGTAAAACGGCGCGGCCCACCAAATCTAGGTCTTAGTGACCTACTTAAGGGCACTATTCCCAGTATCCTATAAATAGGGACATTTACCCCATTTTGGGGACAAGTTAATTTATTACATCATTGATTATTCTCTCACAACAGAGAAATCTCCAGATCTCGGGATCAGAGAAAATTCACTTTACTTTTCCGCACTTTTCTCAACTTTGACTCTTACTAATTTGATCGTTTGGAGGTGGAACTTTGTACAACCAGAGTTTCCGTTTGCTTGCAGGTACAAGCAAAGAGGAACCAGTCTTGGTGATGTAACTAACCCGCAGGACACATAAAAAACCTCGAAACAGGGTATTTCATATTTTAGCACAAAGTACCAAAGATTTTAATAATCTACGTGTATGGATTGAAGAGGTACCTGTTTAATTGTTCTTACAATGCTGACACACCAAAAATAAATTCTATTTATAAAACAAATCTTATACATAAATAAAAAATAACAAATCTTATACATTGTTAAATATGGAAGAGAAATAAAGAGATATAAGAGAGAAATTGGGGAGAGAATAAATTAGTCTATCTTATTCCATAGAGTAGGGGATATATATACATACAATATAACTAGGGTTTGCTTAGATCACAATAAACCCTAGATCTAGAACATTCCGGAATGATAAAAGGAGGATAATGGATATCCACACAATATTTCATAACACTCCCCCTTGGATGTCCATTATCGAAGAGTGTGCCTTGTTAAAACTTTATAAAAAAAAAACCCCGTGGGATAAAAACCTAATGAAGGAAAAAGAGTAAAACATTATTCATAATATGCTTGAGATGCCGCCTCATTAAAAACCTTACCAGGAAAACCCAATGTGGGACAAAACCATGGTCAAGGGAAAAAGAGTGCAGCGCGTATTTTCTCCCCCTATGAATACATAACTTGAGATCTTCTAGTGCCGCAACAATGAATCCAATATGGTTGGATATCTTCTAATATGTAGTAAAATATCATTCGTTGGTCTTCGATCCTACTAAATTGAAATTGCATCTTCAAGTCTTCAAGTGAACATGTGAAGTGTCTTCATTTCACCATACATGTATTTATCTCTATATCATTCCAAGCCTCTATTTGAATAAAGTTACTTTAAAAGTTAAACTTATGCGGTTAGGCCTTCTTCTGGAGGTCGTGAATAATAGAATCGATGATCATTATTTGATCAAACATTCATTAATAATAATTTGATGACAAAACTTGATATTATTAATGTCATTCTTCAATCTCATATGAATTATAATATAACACATGTAATTATATACACTAATCATGGTTCTTTACCATAAGAATACATTCTCACGCATAAGTATTCCATTGATATTCTTTAGACGTTTCATAATTGACATGATAGTTCTCTTGCAAATACAAAAAGAAAATCTCACTAACTTTCATATGCTCAAACTTCAGGTTGAGATGTCAATGATGTAGTCTCATAGACTTTTCAAGAGTTTGATAATAATTTCAATATTCAAGATATAAAATTTGTAGGACTATAAATACGTTGCATATAGTTCTTCGGGAACTTTTCTTACATGATTCATAAATAATATTAGATCAACGTCATATATAATTTCATCATAATTATAAGCACGTTGGAATATAAATATGTCTTTCTAATTTTCCATCAAAGTTGTAAATATGCCTTACTATACTTTGAATGAACATTCACATACACCACAATTATTGTATAGAAACTAATGCATGTAATATGAGATGTATAAAACATGATAACATATTAAGCAAAATATACAATAAGTAATGCATCTAACAACTACTGACATATGCAATGAACAATACGTTAACCTATGACTCATACATGCATATAAACATATATAGGACTCAAAATAATGCAAGACACTGTACAGAGTGGATTTAAAAATCCATATTTCATTGGACTTCTGGTCTATGATAAACTTATGATCATTATCATTATGTTGACATCAAAATGGACATATATTTCAGATCCCATATTCACTAGTCCACTCTATTATGCATATGCATATTATTCATCGGTTCCATTGTGTACCTGTATCATAAAATTCCTTTAACGTACATTTTGCATGCTATTTTACTATAATATCTTAATACATTTCTTATTGGTACCATCATAACTTTCTTACATCATAGACCATCTATTGTAATAATTCAGATATCTATACCACTTTTAGGGTATTTCATACACTATGGTATTTATATACTATTATGCTATTAGTGTTAACTGCACTATCTTGCCACATATCATATCTATTAGACATATCTTTAATTTGGAACCGATCATACAACCTACACTTCAGATGTAGTGATTCAAGTATAATTGGCAAGATTTTATCTCAATGTATACACATAATATGACCAAAATGAATCTTCAACGCTATGCAACATGAGTCATAGCTAAATACAAATCAAATCATAAATGTGCAACATATCTTGATAATATATAGACAAAAGTTGGCATATAACTTTTCAAACTACCTTTATAGGGATCATCAATTATATATTTTTTGATATTTTCCAACTTTTGCTAATTCTTCTCCCCCTAAATTGGTAAAATATCTCATTTATAAGGGCGTCTAATTCTATACCAACTTAGTATACAAATTTGCATTAAAATTATTTTCATCGGGAGGATCACAATCAAAATAATTATCTCAGATTATTTGTGTTAAACAAGTTTTATCTCTTCTAGAGAACAATTTCAAATGAAAAATCATTTCTTCATTAACTTTACATTGCATGTGTATTTATTGTTACACTTTCCATAATATGTTCTTTTCTGGAAATCAATGTCAATGGGGAAATATGTGTTGTGCAGCTGTACGTTTTTCCTTCTTTTCCAATTTCTTATGTGGTGACATATAATAGCCCCAATCAAAATAATTATTATACAAGCATAAATCACTTACTTGGAATTCTACTAGGTATTGATCTTCGAGATCTTTAAAGATTTAAATAGTGTATTTGGTGAGATTCTGGTCACCTAATAGTTGACAATAACATATTTGTTATTCTGGTGAACTTCTAGTCACCCATTACTCTTTCGTGAAAAAAATCAAAACCTATATTAACTCTTGACATTTTCATCAATACAAATTATTATAAATCACTATTCAATAATAGCTTAATCTCAATGTTATGTCTTGCCATTTAATTCATTTCATATATGTAACATTGAGAGAGCGTCAACACATTATCAAATGAAACTTTAAATTTTTATGACGGGTAATTATTAAACCCGGATGGCCTAATTTAATTATCACATCCAGTCACTACTTTAAATTTGAACTATAGTTAGTATTCTAACACTAGTGATCACTTTATTAAAAGTACTTTATGCATGGCCATGAATATGATGTGATATTAGAACACCAACATGTGTTTCTTTATATAATTGGCAAGACAATCAACTAATACTTGATCCAAAATTTTATACTCCACCGGAGCTTTGACTATAATCTTGACACATGCTAAGCTTGTTGGATATTCTATACTCTTCTAGAGTACTCTATATAATCATGGTACATATCCATTTTACTAAATATAATCTCTTATAAAGATCTATCAAAATGTATCACTTCCTCAAATTTGCTATTGTCAACAATTGCTCTTTTCCTGTTTGAAGATTCTTATCTTTGGAATCTATTGGGCTCGGCTACGGCTACGGCTATCACGCTTCAGGCATGCTTTAGGTTCATTAGCAACTAATGTTATCCTTTTGGGACATCAATTTTAATTAGAGCATTTACAATTGGTATATAGCTAATGACATCTGTTTATATCCATCTTCAGGATGGTATCATTTTGAAATATATTAATTAACATGTGGCCACTTTTATTAAATAAGGCGTTAATATTTAAGTTAATGTATGTACCAAACCAACCTTCAATATATTTTATTATTTATGTGCAAGGATTACAAAAAATAATGAAATAAATACAATCTCCCCCTAATCCTTGCATGTGGGGCATGAAATGAATTCAACAACCTTTAAATCTCTTTCACCTTTAAGGCATAAATTCTTTTAGCAATGCATGTATCAAGCATAATAAAATTATTCTCATAAACTCTTAAACGTAGCTCTTGCCCAATTATATAATCTCTATAAGTATGGGAACAATAAATATATTTTTACAAGTAAGTTTCCCACAATGTCATCTATCTCTTGCTCAAATAAATATTGTGCAATCATGTTTAATTTGCAAATCGTATACTTTTGCATGAATTATATTCATCACGAAAACATGGATATGCATGTATCATCTTATTCAAGAATCTAGTAATCTATGAATCATTAATACTCACCCAAAGTGTGGTATCTAAAATAACCACCAAATTAAAAGACATTATGTCAACTTTTCTAAACTTTTGTATTATTCTTAAGGGTTTTGGGCTTTATAAGTTCAAGAAACTTTAAGTCTATGTGTGTGATTACTCTTTATAAATTTAGGGAACTTCAGGTCCACACATCATGTTCTTGCAATTCTTATTTAATGAATCATAATTAAGAAAACATCATGCAAACATGTTGTTATCCTTTCAATCCCAATTTCTCATTTACTTCAGGAAGTGAGTAAATCTAGTAATTTATGATTTACCAACTCACATCCACCCAGGGTTCGGTGTCGTCTAGAATACTATTCAAAGTCTAGCCTTTTATATGTTCTTTCTAATGGCGTTAAGGAGATAATAAACTTATAATAGTAGTCTTGCTCATATGTAACAAATATTAGTTGTGCTCATATGTATATACTCTCATCTCATTTATAAAATCAAATCAAATGAATGTATGAGCATCAAACAAGTAATGGCGATAGCATTTAAATAACAAGTATTAGTCACTCCAAATATATCGGTCCAAACGAGAAGGTTAAACAGGTTTCATTCATGTCCTATATTTTGCAAAATTGCAACAAATATCTTTATCTATACTTGGATATAATTTGAATATTAAAAGGTGAAGAAAATATAGAAATGTTCCAATCCAAGACTATTATCACATGTCAGCTTGTATATGCTAGTATATAAAAGCATATATACATAGATCACAGGAATATATGAGAAGTAGTAAACGAAACTTTAACTACAATAACTATGGATCCCAACTCACAAAGAAGCATCATGTTGTATGGTGAAGGTTATAGTAGAGTACATACTATATATACTACCACACATAATACAAGAAGTAGATGTAGAATATCCTAGCTCTTCATATTACAATCATAATAATTATAATTCTGGCGGCTAATTAGAAACAAAACCTAATGCAAAAACAGTTCCAATATCTAAAATGTAATCAATGTTGGGATAACGATAATCTTCAAATAAACATTTATATTATTAATGTGATAAAATATTGTAATCCAAATAAGCATCAATAACCAAACAATTACCTTAATGGCGGATTGGGGAAACATAAGGTATAAGAGGGACTGAGGGAGACATAAGGTATACTTGTATCCTATATTAATTAGATATCATATTATTGTAGTTCACGTTCTAGGATTTATAAAAAGCTACATAGTAGATAAATCACAAAATGAATACAACTACCACTACTCAAACAAAACTAGAATATAAAGTTTCAACATTAAAATATAATTAGACCAAAGCATATAAAGTCCCCCTTGGTAGAGAGTACTCTGTATATTATATATATATATATATATATATATATATATATATATATATATATATATATATATATATATATACATATATATATATATATATATATATATATATATATATATATATATATATATATATATATATATATATATATTTTGCTCATCACAAGAAACACAATCACATAAAATTGAAGTAATAGATGCAGCAGTATATAATATCAAGTTAATAGCAAACTGTTGATGAATTATCGTGGAAACATAATAAACAAACAAAATAAACATCTTCATGCCTGGATGGAATATTAAAGGAGCTAGATAAAATTACCACAACATGAACATTGGCAGTACTAATACTAAAAGGGTGGACTAATTATTCTCTTTTCCAATTCAGAGCATGGAAATTTTAATGGCTTCAAAAGCAGAATCATGAACTCAATGCAACGAACAAAACTTGCCAAACGAGTTATAAAAGTACTCTATAATATGTTAGAAATTAAATCACATATCCATGAACGAGTTTACATAATTTAGCCGAAATAAGCATAAAATAATTTAGAGTATTCGAAGTCTAAACAACAAATCCTCTATCACAATCCCCTTGTATAACAAATCATACAATGCATCAAATTAAAGAAATCAAAATACATGTGCTCTTAAATGACCCAAAGAAATAAAGGCCTGTGAAAAGAAAAATCACCAACAATATCAATTAGAATTGGTGAGTATCGAAAGAGTACGAAAAAAAAAATATTGATTTCAAATATTTGATTCATGATATGTTGATTTAGTCTTTTTTTTTATTTGGAGCAAATTTATTTTGTTTACATGATCGATGTTGTTAAAATTGATGATGTAATTTATTTGTGTTGTCACGTAACTATAATGAGTTTTGAAAAGTTAGGTTCGTCTTAGATTGTTACTGAATAAGCAAATAAAATGATAAATACTTATCTCAATGTTGCGTAGACCAAACTTGTCGCGTCATGGTGAATCTGACCTAAAAGACGGTTCCTAGCTAGAGGTAGAGTTTGGTGCTGATAACGTGTTAAATATGGAAGAGAAATAAAGAGAAATAGAAGAGAAATTGGGGAGAGAATAAATTAGTCTATCTTGATCCATAGAGTGGGGGATATATATACATACAATATAACAAGAGTTTGCTTAAATCACAATAAACCCTATATCTAGAATATTCCGGAATGATAAAAGGAGGATAATGGATATCCATACAATATTCCATGACATATATAAATAAAAGATTTGATGTATCTTTCTTTTAACATATTGACAACTATATAAACATAAGTAAAAAATAAAAATAAATCAAATTTTTACTAGAATTTATGTCAAATATTACAACAAAGATTCCATATTTTTTTATATTTTATTTAATTATATATTAGAAAGTGGAAGAAAGTAATTCGAATATAAAATATTAAAAAAATTACTTAAAATAAAAGATTGCAATAAAAGATTTGATGTCCATAAAATATATAAACGACTATAAATTTAAGCAAAAAAAAAACAATAAATAGTGTAATATACTATGTTTTAGAAATTCATTTGATTAACTAAAAGAAATGATACCAATTTATTATTGAAATCAAATATATAAAAAAATATGCATATTGTCAAATGCGTATTTTAAAATATCTATCTGGACAAATAACACCTTTTATATATACTTAAGTGCACATAGAGATAGGTGTACAAAAAAGTACTCTTTTTTTTTTCTTTTTCTTTTTTCTTATTTGATATTTTTTTCTTTCTCATTTCAAGATTTTAAAATGAGCAAAAAAAATATTAAATGAGCAGAAAATACCCTGAGTGCGTGCACCCTAAACCCGGGTGTACATCAAATGAGCATAAGATTTTAGAAAAATTTATATTTGATAATTAAATTAAATGTAGTGTTAATACGAGAATACTTATTACAAATTAATGTGCATGGTACGAGTCCTAACCTAGTTAGCACAATAATGCAATAGTAGCAGCATCGTCCCACTTTATAGAAAACTAGGTTCAATTTGAATAATATAATTTTTTTAAATAGTAGTTATTACTCTTTATTTGAAAACTCTGTTCTTATAACTGCTTCGAGGTATTTTAAACCCCTATCATAGACAAAAAAAAAGGCCAACAAATGGCCCAATTATAAGCCGACATGTGGCATCCAACTCAGCTATAAACGGCCAATACGAGCATGACACGTGGCCTAAAGAGAGACATCAGATAATGAATGGCTCAAAGGCCATTAAAGGAAAAAAAACCTATCATAAAGCATAGCCTAAGACACGTGTCTACCACGTACAGGGCATGCGATCTTCCTAGGTTATGAAACCCTAAGAGCATGATCTCCCACTTCCCTATAAATATCCCATAAGCTTATGATGGGACACAAGACATCACAATTACCAAAGGCACTCTGCCCAAAATATGCTCTCACTTCTCTCTACTTTCTCTCTCTAAACTTCCGTTGCCGATCACTAACTTGATCGTCAGAGGCGGATTTTCGGTAAACCGGAGATTCGTTGTTTTTCAGGGTGTTCAGGCCGTATGAGTGCTGCATTCTGGATCTGTCTCTCGAGGAAATCCATACCCCCCTTCAGGTCATTCCAAAAATCCCTGAAACAACATCTTCAATCAATTTGGTAGTAACTGAGTGGGAAAAAACTTAAAAAGGATGACTTCATAACTAGTTTAGGTGGAAAGATCTTCATAATAAGTTGATAGGTGTAGTGCTAGTTACTGATGTCAGCAATAACTTGTTTTAGTAATAGTTAATACTTAATATATACGTACAATGTTTGGTGCAGAAATGCATTGCTTGATATCTCCTCCATAAACCTCCAATAAATAACAATAATTACGTAATGCAAAATTGCTGATTGCAAACATACTATATTACTATAATGGTTACGTGTTACATCTTATTGAATAGTTCAAATAATGACGAGCTTGTAAACTATTTTTGGCAGATTGATCATGACTGGATTCGAAACTAAGAATTGCCACCGAGAATGCATATATCTGACTATCTTTATTGTCTTTATTCTCTATGCACAATATCACATAATTGAGACATTGAGCCCACTTTGAATGACACATTATGACTCACTCGATCGGCCGCCTCTAGTCCACTTGATCATGCTTCAATTATCCCCTTGCAAATTATTAGTGTGCCTTAATTATAGTAAACACTATTTGCTACCTAATTCTACATCATTATATAGATTAAAATTTGATTTAATATTGCTTCAAATCTTTATGTTGTCTATCTATATATAGCAACTCTTTTTCCATGTATACATCTCATTATAAACACAAACTTTCCTTTTCAATCCCATATAGCCAATTAAGTAGCCAACAAAACACCATGCAAGCTCCTGCACTAAAATGTTCTCTCCTCTTCTTTAGCTACACTTTCTTGCTCTTCCTCTCATCCTTAAACCTAGCTTCCTCGGCCATTGTTTGTAACCCAAGTGACAAAAAAGCCCTCCTTGATATCAAATACCATTTCCACAATGTCTCTGCTTTCAAAACTTGGGATTCTAAAACTGATTGTTGTAACGACTGGTCTGGTGTCTTAGGCTGTGATAAACATGGCCATGTTACAACACTCGATTTCACTTCTTACAACCTTGCCGGCCCAATCCCCTCATCCCTTGGTAAATTACGTAAGCTTAAGACCGCTATTCTCCATACAAACAACCTCTCCGGTCACATTCCATCCTTTTTGGGACTTATGAGAAACTTAGAGTTCCTTTACCTCTACGACAATAAGCTTACTGGCCCAATCCCATCTTCACTCTCCCAACTCCCAAAAATATCCGCGATCAACCTAGGCTCAAACCAACTCACAGGCTCAATCCCAGAGTCCTTTGGCTCATTCATAAGCCCTTTAATAACCTCCCTATCCCTCTATTCCAACAAACTATCCGGTCCGGTCCCAAAGTCACTTGGAAAGGCTAACATTCAATTATTAGATCTCAACGACAACAAGTTCACGGGTGATGCATCATTTCTATTTTCAAAAGACAACACATCCTTATTCAGTATAGACATAAGTAACAATCTCTTTCACTTTGATTTTTCAAATGTTGATCTTCCTCAAAGTTTAGAGTATCTAAACATAAGCCATAACAAAATCTATGGTTCATTGCCTAAACGACTAGGGCAGTTGCCTTTGAAAAAGATTGACGTGAGCTTCAACCAGCTTTGTGGGAAGATACCAACTGGTAGGAGATTAAAGCAGTTTAGCCCCGTATTCTTTTCCCATAACAAGTGCTTGTGCGGTCCACCATTAGCACCTTGCCATTAGTAAACTTTATATAGTATAATGCATTAGCTTATTTACATTCAGTAATTTAAATAAGGAGATCGAGGAGGTGTACGTGAATTGAGAGTTGTACACTTCTACGTACCATTCCGTTGTTGCATCTACTTCTTCGGTCACAAATGTTTAAGTATTTTTTTTTTAAATGATTGTGTTTTATACTAATATACTTTTCATCTGTTTATTTTTAATTGTAACATTGGTATTTTAAGTTTTGTTATCCCTAAAATTTCAACCATTAATTCATTTACTTGCCAATAAGTAAAATTGTAAAATGTTAATAGTTTAATTAAAATTAAAATTAAAATGAATGACATTTTCCTACATTACTATGTATTGTTAAAATAAAGCACAAAGATGTTTGTTTGTGTGTGGCAGATCTAGAGGGATACATAAAGTTACAATTGAACTTCCATTCCACCCAAAAAAAAAATATAACAAAGAGATAATCTATATCATACAACCGGTCTCTGAGATATTGTAATATAGACAAATCGAGCCACTAGACGTGTAGACAAGTTGACTTATTATCCTTTGTTAAAATTTAAAAACCTAGTCTCTTCGATATATATATATATATATTTTTTTTTTATATTTTTTCCCCCTCTAAATCAATTACTTTTTCCACCAAAATAGGTCTCTTAAATAATTATTTCTTAACACGCAAATATATTTGGCTTCTTATTTATAGACCTCATTGTTAGAGGTGAATATATCGTACACATAAAGACTAATACAATATTGAAATGATCATAACTTAAATTTTAGTTAGCAAAACATGATAATGTTCCAAGGTGTTATGTATATGTGTTGGAATTTTTAGATTTCTTTGAAATTGTTTTATATGTCATTTGATTATTTTTTTTATTAATGAGATCATATTTTCTTAGCTTCCTGTCAAAAAAAAAAAAAAAAAAAAGTTACTATAGCAAGAAAAAGGAGTTGATGGAAGTGTGGTTGTTTTTTACCGAGTTAGTTTTTGACACCTCTACATTTATGTAGTTATAGGAAGGGAATCATAGAAATCTAATTATCTAGCCAAAAGAAAAAAAAAAAAAACAAAGATGATTAGTCAATTTTAAGTGAGAAATTAATCTTATTAGATCCTTCTTCCAAAAAATCTTATTTGATCCTTCATTAATAATCTTATTAGATTTTTGCTGATGTGTAGCAAGAGAATTGGATAAAAAAAATAATAATAAAAAAAAAAAACCTCTGGAGTATCATATAAATAGGTCAAAAGATTGACAATAGATCACATAACATCTTTAAATAAAACAAAGTAATTGATATTATATATTCAAATTCCTTTTTCACAATCACTAAGTTTAATCAGATGGCTGGAAAGATATCATTTGTGTCTCTCATACTAGTGGTACTAGTAATCTTAATTTGTGGTAAGAGTTAAAATTAATACGAAATATTATTATCTTTTACATTATTATTTTGGTTTGAAATCCTCATTTTGTAAGTATTGATAAATCAATTGAAATATTTATATATGTTTGAGAATAAACAATTTGTTTTCAAATTAAAAAATATAAAATGATAATAGACTATTCTTGAAATTGAGATTATAAAAACTGTACGTGTTGCTTTTCAATCTTATAAGGTACAAGAAATTCCGATTATATATTCGTAACATTTAGATGATATGGATTAGTTAGTTAAATGTATAATCTAAATCAATTTTATGGTGTACTATTTTTTTTTTCTTATAATTTTTATAGATGAATATAGTTTAATTAATATATATAATTTATAAACGCAGGTACTAGTGCTATGAGCTCAAGGTTAGAAAAAGTGATGGTTCCAAAGGACATTATTGGAGTAGAAGGAGTAGGTCCCCGTTGCAATATTCACATAGTTGGTTGTACAACCGAATTATGTAAGGCACAATGTCCACCACTGGCCGAGAATTCTTATTGCATTTACAACATTTGTTGTTGTGCTGCATAAATTAATTTATGTTAAAATAATGTATAAAAATATTTGAATGATCTAAAGCTTAATAATGAATGTAATAAACTTTTGTTATATGGTATAAGCATATCCATTCAAAAAAAATTATGTTATAAACATATGAATAAATGATTATACTCCTCCAAATGTATATATATTATTTTCATAGTGAACAATTTTGCAATCTTTGGCACAACAATATCGCAATTTCTTCACAACTTTCACCATAGTAATACAAGTTTCTAGTGATCTAGGGGCCACCATATATACCATCAAAGGTTAATGTATTCGTTTCGTTTAAACCGGTTTGATTAAATAATGAAATTTTAGAAAGCATTGAAATCATGAAAGTTCTTTGTAAAAAAAAAAAAAAATAAAAAAAAAAAAAATAAAATCATGAAAGTTGTTACTTTTCAAATCGGTTTTCTTTAATTCTCGTATGTTCTCTTAGACGTCAAATCCCTTTGACTACTTTTCTTTTGATATTATATTTTTTCATACTAGTATTTGAGTTATTCTAAATGCTAACCGCTATCTAAAACGCTACTGTCAAATACGGCTTATATTTAAAAATCGGGATTTTCTAGTATACCAAAATGATCAATGTAAATATTCAAACTCAACTATAACTCCTTATCTGTGGAATTTGTTATATACACCCGGGTGTACCGTAAATCCAAGGTTAGTTTTTGCTCTCATTTTGATGATTAAATGAAAAACAATCATTAAAATGATAACAAAATACTCATTATTATACGGTGCACCCGGGTGTATATAACAATCTCTCCCTTATTTGTTTCTTAAAGTATATTTATTTCGGACTTTTGTTCTCTTCGCTTATTTAAGGTGTTTTGATCTAAATTTGGTAATCTTTCATCTTCTCTTTAACATGGTCTTGGTTTGATCTACATATTTATAATTTGGGAGAGTCTAAGATGAATCTATATAATTTGATCTGATGTGGTCAGATTTAATTTGTTCTACTAAGATCTATTTGATATGTTATGCTCTAATTTTTCTGATTTAAATTTTCTAATATAATCTAATTTGATCTGAATTTTTCTAATCTATTCTACTCTAGCTTGATTTAATATGATTTTAACAATAATTTAATATTTAATAAGAATAAGGTGAATAGAATAAAGCCTAATTTTATAGACTATATGATGGCCTAAGAAGGGTTTAACAATTACTTAAGTATGATTAAGATCACACTAATCTATTTTCATTCATTTGAAATTCTATATCTTAATAATTAGTGTAGAAATGATGTCAATTTTTTGTTAAATATAATAACAAAATCTGATCAAAATTAATTGGATTAAAAAAACAAAACAAATCTCTTTTACTATTTTACCCTTCCTACCCACACTCTTTTCCCCACTTTCTTTTACTTTTTATCAATAAATATGCGACTCTCTCTGTTTCATAATATTAGTTCCATTTCGAATCTTAATACTATTAAAAATTAGAGGAAATCTTCTAAATTTCTCTCTCTATATAAGAACAAACGTAGTTATATAAAATCTAGTTTTATTCGTCTCGATACATACATTATTAATATCTAAATTTTATAATTTTTGTTAGTATGAAATTAAATAAAAATATTTGCGATCACAAATTTACATCGATGTATATAATTGTCACTAACATTATGAAACAAAGAGAGTAGTATATTGGGTTGGTGAGCATGTGTTACTTAGTTATGTAATAATGTAAACTCAATTAATTGCAAGTCAAATAAGAAAAACCATGACATGTGCAAGTCAAATAATAAATGCATTGATATTCACCTTGTTGGGCCACTTGTCGGTATTTGATCAATACGATCCGCGTCGCTAGGATATTTTTAATTTTTTACCTTAATAGTTTTGTATTGAATTTCTTTGGGTTTTTTTTTCCTTACAATACTTTTCATTTCATGTTTATCAATGTATTATTTTAATCACTAATATCTTTAATTATTAAGTATATAAAAATTATAAAAATTAATATTATGAAATGATAAATTATGACGAATTTAAAAAATCCCACATGACTAATGCATAACTTATCAAGTTATTCAAAGTGAAGTGTATGAATAATGCATAAGTGAATTAAAAGTGTTGTAAGTTGAAAAAAAAAGAAAAAAAATAAAAGGGAGAAAATACATAAAAAAAAAAAATTAAAGAAATTTATTACGTCGATATTTTGATCTCTATCAGCTTCATTTAGGGTGGGAGAAAGTGTGACCATAATGCTTTAATAGTGTGAACTAACGAGTGTCCCGAGTAATGTCTGAGTAACATTTTGTAATCTTTGCATAGAGAGAAATTTTTGATGCAACGACGTTATAAGTAATTGATTGTTTGATATTTTCAATAAACACCCTAAAAATGGAAAGGAATTTAAAAATTGCTTATATTAATATAAGTTTTACAATAAATTTGGATATGAGAAAAGGGTTTTAATATTCGTTTGTCATTACTATAAATGTGTTGATGAAAGTCTAACTAGTTATCTAAATCTTGTAAAGAAATGTTTAAATTAAGAATTTATTATCTTTTATTTTGAAACATTAGACATTGATGTTATATTTATTCAAACAGTAGTTAACTTCTCACATTTTATTTTAAAGGTCGCGTGTTCGATACCTTCAAACACCTTCAAACAATAATAACTAATTTTTTAATTTTGGAGGTTGACATAAAATAAAACATTTGCTCATGAGGAGGGTGCGACGTGGCGCATAAACATTTTTAGGAACCCTCGTTAAATTTAGTTTTAATTTGTTTTGTTTCCTTGTTAATATATTTCATTAAATGCTTCTTCCACTGCCTCTAGCTAGTTTTAGTTTATATTTTGGTAATAATGTGAGATAAAATTTATATATATATAAAAAAAAAAACCCCTTAATATAGTTATATTAGGATGGAAGTGAGGCCTCTCCAACAATATAATTGTTTCTTCTAGAATTTATATTACAAGAGATGTTGATATAGAGATATTATTGAGTGGGATGAAATTCTTTAATTTTGGTACATGCATCAATAATAATGCTCTTAAAGTTGTTATAGGGCCTATAGGCAGGATGTTCTTGACCAAAACACCAATATTATTATCATTATTATGCCTCGGGCCGCCGCCTGAAATCCCATTTATCTACATTCATCAACTTGCAAATTAGTGCATGTATTATTGTTATGCAACTATATGCTACATACCTCTCCATTATTGGATTAAATTTGATGCAATGCTTCATATTGACATATATAGTATCCGCTTATATATAGCGACTCTTTTTGCATTTATTCTTTACCTAACTTATATATTGCACCAATCACATTTTATTTTTTTTATCACATAAGAAAAGTAGCCAATTTAAACATGCATGCTCCTACACTAAGATGCTCTATTCTCTTCTTTACTTGCACTTTCTTGCTCTTCCTTTCATCCTTGAACCTAGCTTCCTCGGCCAAAGTGTGTAATTCACATGATAAAAATACCCTCCTTGAGATCAAGTACCATTTTAACAATGCCTCCGTGTTTGCAACCTGGGATCCTGACACAGATTGTTGTAGCAATTGGACTGAGATCCAATGCGATGCACACGGTCGTGTTACAATGCTTGAAGCTAGCATTGCTGATGATGTTATAGGTGAGATCCCACCTGCCATAGGAGAGCTCCCATACCTCCAATTCCTTTCTTTTGGGAGCTTTCCCCACCTCTCTGGTCCCATACCCCCAAGCATAGGGAAGTTAAAGACCCTTCAACACCTTGACCTTAACGGGAACAACCTCAGTGGCCCAATCCCGGATTTCCTTAGCCAACTTAAAGACCTAGAGTACCTTGACCTAGGATCCAACAATCTTATTGGCCAAATTCCTTCTTCGCTTAGCAAACTAAGCAAGCTTAAGCTAGTTTCCCTTGCCACGAACCACCTATCCGGTCACATCCCAGCCTTCTTTGGCTATATGAAAAACTTAAGTGAGCTTTACCTCCTCGACAATAAGCTCACTGGCCCAATCCCATCTTCCCTTTCTCAACTCCCCAACCTCTTCGCGATCAACCTTGGCCTAAACCAGCTCACCGGTTCCATCCCAGCCTCCTTCGGCTCCTTCAAAACCCCTGTAATAAATTTCTTTTCCATCTACTACAACAACTTATCCGGACCAATCCCAAGGTCATTTGGGAAGGCCAACATCACCGAGCTAAATCTCTATCACAACAAGTTTACAGGAGACGCCTCATTTTTGTTTTCTAGGGACAAGACATCGTTAACCACCCTAGACATTGATCATAATCTCTTTAGCTTCAACTTTTCTAAGGTTGATCTTCCACAAAATTTGGCCAATCTTGATATAAGCCATAATAATATTTATGGTTCTCTTCCTAATAGACTAGGCCAATTGCCGTTAAAGAGTATAGACGTGAGCTTCAACCAACTTTGTGGGCACATACCAACTGGTAGGCGGTTAAAACAATTCAAACCGGCCATGTTTTCAAATAACAAGTGCTTGTGCGGTCCTCCATTAGCGCCATGCAATTAGTACGCTTTTGATGGTTCATGCCCATCATGGCCTATGTATTTTCAATGACATCCACTATAGAGTATGAGCATAACTATAGTAAATGAATTGAAGTGTTGCATTTGTTTTTTTTTTTTTTTTTTTTAAATTTTTTTGAAAGAAAAGTGTTGCATATTTATGTTAAATTTTTGTACTCTTAGCATATTAATGATAAATTTGTCAATTATTACTCCTTTTTTTTTCCCTGTTCACTTACACCCTTTGTCCCAGAATAATTGATAGAGTCAAATTTGATACAAATGCAAATACATTAGTATTACTACATAATGCAACTAAGTAAAGCAAAAAAGAATGAAGAGAATACTAATTGCTCCATTTGTCTCTAAATAATTGTCATAGTCAAATATGACACACACATGCCAATGCACTATTAGTTTGACCTTCATTACGTGTATATAGAATTAATTATTTGTAAATAATATTAAAAGTTGATGTTATAAAACTTTATATTAATAACTATTTAAAAATATATTTCATGATAAAATTTATTTTTAATAAGTTCATTATTAAAAAAAAAAAAAAAATTATGTCAAAGTCACTATGTAAATAGTAAAAAAAAATTCCAAAGTTTCATTTATTATGTAGAAGAGGGAGTAGCAAGCTTTTCTCTTTCTAAATTATCACCTTTTACTTGTGCTTCTGCGAATTACTATCTAATGAACTAAATCTTGTTATTAATATTACTACCTAAAGCGTGTGCGGGTATGAAAATGCGTATGGACACAAATTGAAATCAATGAAAAATGAGTTAATTAGATCTGGTATATGTACTAATTTGAGATATAAAACAAAGCATATTTTCTTGCTTAGACTAAAATTATATTATTTTATTTGAAAAGATACACAATGGTTAATGTTAAACAAGTCTCCTTTGTAGTACAAGAAACTTCGATTTTACAAACCCTAGTTAGTACGTTATCTGGGGGTAAATTTTATTTTATTTAATTAATTTTTTTTTTGACGGGAATCTGGGGGTAAATTAACCACAGTATAGCTTAAAGATTACATAGGGGTAGAACTTCTAGAGAAAAGGCTATCCTTTAATTAAATTAAGTACGTTATCTTAGATACATGGAGTTAATCAGTTATGTATGTGCATGCAAGTGGACGTTTGAGGATAAGTGGACTGGGCGGCGGCTTCTAGAGGATTATTATTCAAGGCGGGTTTACTGTCTCATTAATGTGTTATAGCATAAGTATAGTCATATTGCTGTTCTCGTATATCCTGCCTAAAACAATTTTTATTTAATATTATATCCGTTTCATATTATTTGCAACGATTAGACGTATTCTAGTTACACTTTATATCAAATCGTTGTAAATAATAATATGAATGGAGGTAATAGCATTGTTCGTTATTGATGAATTCACTTCTTATAGTACGTGGTCTTTCAATGGTTAATGTAGGATGAACTCCAAATATATGGTAATTAAATTGCATAATCAAATTTATGTAAATTTCCTAAACTTATTATAATTATATTTTAGTTTGTTTCAAAATTAAGCTCGCTACATCATTTAATTCAGTTTTTTATGACAAATTATTCAAATTCAATATATGAGTAGGTCGTAGCCGCACACTGTGTAAATCTCACATAGTACAATTTTGGTACCAAAATCACATTATATATTGAATTTGTCATAAAATGAAGTTGATGTGTGTTTGTATGGGGAGATACCGATAATAGATAGATACACGTCGATATCAACTACCATCACAAATTGAGCGGGTACCTACAAGAGGTCATAATGAGTATAACGGCATTCTACTATAATGACATAGATAACAGTCGTCAGATGAATAACGCGTGGCATCAGGCGACCAACACTTGGCAAGAACATTATTTGCATGGCATGCAGCCACGTAGCAGTTGAGTCTTCAATAAATAGCCAACTTAATTCTTCATAAAGAGGTAACATTTATTACTCTCTCTCTCTCTCTCTCATTCTCTTAATTTCTTTCTCTCTCTCTCTCTCATTCTCTTAATCTCTCTCTCTCTCTTGATATCATCTCTTCTCCTTCTTCTTAAACACTTTTTGACTTTGTCATCGGATTGGCTATTCCCGGATTCACCCGGGGTTAGCTAATCCTTATTTCTTGTGTAGGTGCTTGGCTGGACAATAGGGTCATCACGGATCTCGGATACGGGTTGTCGGGTCTTATTAATAACAATTTGGCGCTAGAAGGAGGGGATAGTGATTACTTCTATCGCCTAAGAACCTAACACAGTAAAATTATGACCGGAAACAAAGAAACACCTGAAAATGATAACGGAATCAGAAAAACAACGAACTTGAATGTAACAGCTGGAAATGGTACGAGTGTCCCGAAAGTTGTGATAGAGGATGAGACTCTATCATACCTTGGAAGGAAATTAGTTCAATATGCCGATAACACCAGAACGACATAACAATATAGTGCGGACCCATTGGTCGAGTTTACTCCAGAAGAGCTGGAGATAACAACCAGAGTAATGGGCGCAATGAGTAGAAAAAGAAAAGAGGCAGGGGCCAGTAATGAGCAGATTGGAGGAGAGGTACCTATAATAAATCTTGACAGCCAGTTTCGTCGCGCGGCTGGTTCGCCCAGGCGTCCATCTCGAGAGGTGTCACCAGCAAGGACGCATGCAACCGGCCGGGAGACAGAGGCACAATCCTCCAGCCACATTGCTAGTACCGGAGTTCAAAGGCAGAGAACTTCACAAAGTGCAAGATAAGGTGTAGCACGAGCAGTTGTGAAGCCAAGGGCTTCATCGTTTACGCAGGATATCTTGGATCAGCTGATGGAAAAAATTAAGATGTCGGCATGCAAATATGATGGAAGGGGTGATCCATATAGATACATAACATCCTATGAGGGGCACATGACCTTATACAAAAATTCAGATGCAATCTGGTGCAAGGTCTTCCCGACCACCTTGACTGGAGCAACTTCAGATTGGTTTTCCAACTTGAGGAGCGGGACAGTTGACAGCTTTGAGAAGCTGAAAGAGATGTTTGTAGGGCAGTATAGCAGTAACAATGTCCGCCAACGAACGTCTGGAGAGCTGATGGCGGTTGAGCAGAGGTCAGATGAGTTTTTAAGGGACTACATTAGGAGGTTCAACAATGAAGCAAACACAATTCCAAAGTTACAGTAGGAGGTTGCGGTTATGGCGTTGATGAACGGCCTTAACAATTATGAGTTTAGCGGTACTTGACACGAAAGAATCTCCCGACATTAGCAGCGGCCTCTAACAAGGCTCATGATTACATAAAAAGTGAAGAGTTGCTGAAGACAAGTATTAGAGCTGTGCCGACAGACAAAAATCAACACCCATGTGACGGAACAACGTCTGGAAGTAATAAGCCGAGAGCCCCAGGTCCGGTGAGAGGGGGTGGAAGCCGGCAGGAATTGAAAAGCGCAAGGGCACCGGCACGATACTGTACTTTTACCCCTTTGAACACGCCAAGGGCCGCTATCTATTCGGTGAATCAGAATAGAGAAGATTGGGTAAGACCGGCACCGATGAAAGCGAAGGGTAGAGACATGAAAAAATAAACAATAATAATTATACGTTTCAGCCTCTCCAAAAACAATAGCAGCGGTATTGTTGGTGGAAAGAAATAAACAGCAGATGTCGATATACTTTGTCAGTCATGTTCTGAATGTCGCAGAACACAGGTATCTGGTAATAGTGAAGATGACATACGTCGTTGTAATTGCGGTGAGGAAGTTACGCCCTTATTTTGATGCCTATGTAATATATATGTTAACCAATCAACCGTTAGAAAAGTCATTGCAAAAGATGGATACTTTAGGCCGATTGTTAAAATGGGCGATTGAGCTATCGGAATACAAGTTGGTCTATAAGCTCCGAGTGTCAATTAAGGCACAAGCATTATCGGAATTCATTGTGGAAGCCTCATACAATAATGAGGAAGAGCCACTGGGAACGTGCCAGGTATCGGTGGATGTATTTGCAACTGCGGCTGGATTAGGAGCCGGTATAGTGATAACATTGCCACAGGGGGATGTGTTTGAGTATGCTTTGAAGTTCAAGTTTAAGGCTTCAAATAATGAAGCAGAATATGAAGCAACAATAGCAGGGGTTCAACTGTCTATAGCGGAAGAGGCAAAGCGGTTAATTCTGATAACTAATTCACAACTGGTATCAAGTCAGTTCAGTAGAGAGTATGAGGCAAGAGAGCCTGCAATGGTGAAGTATCTTGAAAAGCTTAACCAGTTGTCGGCACAATTGGAGAACTTTGAGATAACCTTGGTTCTGAGAGCACAAAATACGCAGTCCGATGCCCTAGAAAGATTGGCTAGTTCTAGTTTCAATGATTTAGAGAGAACAATAATGGTCGAGGTGTTGAAGTAGAGAAGCATTGATGAAACCTCAGAGCAGGTTCTTTGTGTTGACAACGGCAGCCAGTGGTACGACAAAATTCTAGGATACTTATTGTATGGAGCGTTGTCGACAGATAAGACCGAGTCACGGAAGCTAAGGCGAGACAGTGTATGGTTCGTTATGCATCAAGGGCAGTTATATAAAAAGGGATTCTTATTGCCTCTTTAGAGGTGCACAACGACTTTTGAGTCAGCAAGACTTATTGAAGAAATACACGAGCGTACCTGCGGCAATGATATTAGAGGTCGAGCTCTGTCGTTGGAAGCAATGAAACGGGGGTACTACTGGCCGACAATGAATGAAGATTCTTAGGAATATGTCAAACACTGTGACAAGTGTCAGAAATATGGACTAGTTATCAATCTTCTACCTAACGACTTAACGCCGATACTGAATCCAATCCCATTTGCACAGTAGGGAATGGATATAGTGGGGCCTTTTTCATCAGCCACTGGGGGAAGAAAGTTTTTGAAAGTGGGAATTGACTACTTTTCAAAATGGATAGAGACGGAGCCGGTAACAAAGATATCTGCGTATGAGGTAAAAAAGTTCATCTTGAAGAGTATCTTCATTAGATTTAGGCTGCCGATAGAAATGGTATTTGATCATGGATCGCAGTTCGACTGTAAGCCGGTAAAGGACCTTTAAGGAATGTACATGGTAAAGTTCGCTTATTCGGCAGTGTGCCATCCATAGTCTAACGGCCAGGCAGAGGCTGCCAATAAGCAGATCTTAACGGCGTTGAAAAAGAAAATAGAAGATGCGAAAGGGTTGTGGGCTGAACTCATACCGGAAATACTATGGGCAAATCGAACCACAGTTAGAGAAGCGACTAGTGAATCTCCCTTCAACCTAGTGTTTGGCATAGAGGCGGTAATACCAGCCGAGGTAGGATTGCCGACATTCAGAATTCAGCATTACTGTGAAGAACAAAATGATCTTTTACTACCGCAGCAGTTAGATTTTTTGTCGGAACTTCTAAAAAACGCTGTAGTAAAGTCGGAAGCATATAAGGAAAGAATGTCCAGGGCTTACAACAAAAGGGTCAATCATCGTCCCTTAATTATTGGAGATTTGGTATTACGAAGAACTACATCAACAGGAAAGAGTAGTATGGACGGCAAGTTGTCGGCAAACTGGGAAGGGCCATACAAGATCAGTGACACGGTTCGACAAGGATCATATCATCTGGAAACAATAGAGGGAAAGCCGTTGAAGAATGTGTGGAACGCTGCAGTACTTAAAAAGTTTAATGTTTAATTTACTCGGTGTAACATGTATGTTTTTTGAACTATCTTAATCAGATAGTACCGATAATAATAAAAAGGGTACCAGATCTGATATTAATATGTTGTTAGGAATCCTCCATTTGAAGTAACATTATCAAATGGGATGGAAAGCTAAAAATCACTCCCTCGAAGGTGATGAGCTCATGGTCTGATCAACTGTGAACATCTAATCTTCGTGAGGTTGTAGGTTCAAAGTATAATACCGGCCAAATCACGTCATGGTATACGCCGACATGAGGTGTAGCCATGACAAGGATCGCCAAGAAAGGCATTTCAGTAGGTGTAACCTGACACCACTTAAATGGTCGGTGTAATAATTTGAACCGCTAAGGTGATAAGTCGGTTGTCTCCGATCATGGTATATGTCGATATGACGTGCAACCATGACAAAGATCGCCGAAAACAGCTTATATGGCTGATGTAAATATTAAAACCAGCAAATAGTAAAAATAGTTATCAGGAAACACCTAGCTAGAAGCTAGTTAAAAAGGTTAAAAACGGAAATGGAAATGCATAGTAAAGAAAACGGAAGCTGTGCAAATACATTCCCTAAGGGGGGGGAGCAAATAGTATAGATAGCCTAATATAAAACATTAGTATATTGTACAAACGACTTTTTTGAGACGTAGGTCGTTTGCAAGATTCCGTGGTCACTTCAGTAATTAAGCTTAGAATAATTAAGCGTTGTTTTTTGACGATAATATCTTGTGTAGACGCAAGCAAACATAATCAAAGTAGAAAAACAATTTAAAAATAGTAGTTTATAATCGACAGGCATCACCACAAAAAAGGGGTACATGCCGATAAACAGCACAGTCAAAACAAAGAGTTTACACAACAAAAGAAGTTCAAAAGCATTAATTCTGATAAGGCCCATATACACAAGAGCCACATGATGATATCGGTGGTGACTGCCCGCCCCTTCAAGCTTGAGGTGCTTCCGGCCCTTCAGGTATTGGAGAATTCAGGATGTTGGGGTCCACAGGAGCGTCATCTTCACTGGGTTCGGCGTTAAAGATATCCTTCGACAAATTTTTGCTTCTCAAACCCGGTAGCATGCTCATGAGCTCTCTCAATGAAGGCTGCCTCCCAATCAGGTTTTGTCCAGCCAGTAACCTGAACCACACATCTTTGAGCTGCAGTCCACCCACCATCATAACGGTCCTGCAGTCTCTCTAAGAAGTCGGTGGAACTCAGGTACCGACTAACAGCTCTTTGTCGAATGCCAGGATTGCCAGCCTTCATTTTTTGTACCTTCTCCTCCAAGAGGCCGATAGTACCCTTGGCATCATCAAGCTCTTTTTGCACCAGTGGCAGCCGGTTAGCAGCTTTGGACTTCTCGTCCAATTGAAAGCGAAGAGGATTAATCTCATCCATGGCGGCTTTAAGCTTGCCGATTTTTCCCCTAAGATCGTTTAACTCCTCTTCATCCTTCTTCTTCGCTGCCATGATGCCGTCAAGAGCCTTTTGTGCAGTTTTTAGAGTTGTCTCCGAAGTTTGCTAATTTAGTGTAGTCTGATGGTGTTGCTCCTGATAGTACCGGTACATCTCAACAAGTTCAGTACCAAAAGCAACAACCTGCATACCAAAAATAAGTGAGCAAGTTGATTAGAATAATGATAATAATAGCAATGGCGTCAATACGGGCCGATAAGGTACCTTCATTAAGTCATGCATGTACTGCGCAACAACTGGGCCGACAAGACCAGCGAGCCTATCAACAGGGGTAGCCAAGTTACGGAGTAGTCGGTATCCTAAATTGCCACCGTGCAGTGAGTCATCGATAAAGATGGACTCATTTCGGCTTATGTCCAGCTGTGGCTGCCACCGGTCTTGGGACCGACCATTTGGGACGACAAACCTCTTAGAAACCTCATCAGGAATCTTGCCGGATGGCTGCTCTATCCATTGATTGGCCCGATATACAATGCCAAGAATACTCACATCAGAGCCGGTTGGACCCTTGGCCTGTGCTTTAGGCTGGATTACGGCTATAGGTCGTTCTTGAAGTGGAGAATCCTCAATATCCTCCACGGTGGCCCCATCCGGCACCGTCTTCTTCGTAGGCTGGATAGTGGGGTTAGCCGGCTTTTTTTTAAGGCTCATCATGCTGTTTAGGAGATGGCGTCTTTTGATGACCATCATCTTGCTTGGACCTCTTAGCAGGCTGCTCATCTTCCTTCCTTGACTCAGCAGCCCCACTTCTTCCGCCACTCCGGTTGGCAAGAGACACTATCCGCCTTCCGCTTCTTTTGGCATTTTCATCAGCCATCTCTTCGGCTCTTCTTTTTGGATTGCGTACTACGGAGCGACTGCAGTAAGTGACAAGAGTGTCGTTGCTCGGCCTGGGCAATTTTGGACAACGTTTTATCACTCTCTTACCATCGGCTAATAAACCCAGAATTATCTTGTCTAACTTATCAACCCTCCGCATCCTCTTCTTGTAGGGGTAAACCATCTGTCGTATCGGATGACTGCTCGGCAAGGTTGGTGCTCCTAAGGGTTCACATTTTTAACAAAACCATTCTAGGTTAAAGCAAACGCCATGAGCAGTATCCATTACCTCGGTAAAGCGGTAGATCTCCATAGAGAACTAGGGGTGGAGTCTGATGCGCAGAGGCAGATTCTCATGACTAGGAGGAAGATTGAGACCATGGAGTTAGAATAAAGGAGCGCCTGAATGTTTTGCAGGAGTAGCTTCCCTGTCTTTGTACTGTAAGCCTACGACCAATAAAGGGGCATACCATACTAGTTAGATGAGGCATATGTATACATGTGCATAAAAAAGAGGGCAACAACAAAACAATAAAGCAAATCCTGCAGATACGAAAGTTGAAAATTATAAAAGCAAGAATGACACCAAAACACCAGATAAGTACCATAATTGTCGATCTAGCATAAACCGAAATGAGACAAAGGGGGATTGGCGAGAATATACTTCACATTCGGCACCCACACCATTGGAGAAATTCGAACACAGTCATCACCGACATTAATTTCCTTGACATCAAAATAGTCAAAGGCCTTACGCTCTTGCTTACCGAGGCCCCTATCGGCAATTGTGTCAAATCAAGGATGAGGACTGTAAAACATCCTCCTAATAGGAAAGTTATCAGGAACACGCATAAAGTAAAACTTGTCTTGCCAATCTTTACAGCTGGATAGTTTAGGATGCAATGTATATTTGTGGGGAGTTGTATATAGTGACCACCATCCCTCAGATTGGCCATCCCTCTTAAGCCATAACAGCCTTCGAAATAGATAAGGGATAAAGGAAAATTTTTATATAACATGACCCATACCAAGGCAACCATGGCTCTAATAGTGGGGGGGGGGGGTGTTAGGTGTACATGACACACATTCCAAGCCCTTAAAATTTTAACAATAAATGGGTGAAGGGGAAAGCGGAGGCCGAAGTCGAGTGCTTCACATAAATAGCAACATGCCCAGTAGAGCAGTCTAGCACGGAAGACTCAAGAAAAAGGAAAGTCATCTCATACCCTTCAGGTAGCTTGTAAAAACGTTTGGCATGCCGGAAATAGTCTTTTTTCCAAACCTAGCTTATGCTAGGCTTTGTTAATCTTTGCCTTAGCAACTTTGCTGTTGGTCGGTAGCGCAAGAGGTTGTCGGTGCTCGGCATCGTCGATTTCAGAGTTGTAACCTTCATCTAGACCCTCCTCCTGAGTAAATTCTGCCATTAAGTCGACAATATCCTCCTTTTCACTAGCATTCAGGTTTACTTCTTTGTTTACCTCTTCACCCTCATCATCAACGTCGCCGAGAACAGAATTTACAGCAGACTCATGTACGGGAGATTGGGACTGCCTCTCGTCATGTTAACTAATCTCACGATCATCAGATTCAGATCTAGACTCATCAGAACTTACCACCTGGGCTTTACCCGGCCTTTTGCTGGGTTTGGCCCTATCGGGAGAATGATCAGGTGCAACATGAGGTTGATAGCTGGTTTGTTTAACCTTTGGCATTGTACTAGTACTGATCTCGATATGACCAACGTTGGTACCGTACTGATCAAGATCTGGCTTATCTGCGAAACTGCGCAGATGACAGCGGACGCTAACCGGCTCTACGTCAAGAACTTCAATATTGTCAGGTAAAATCAGGGTTGTCAGGACGAAAAGCCTTCTCACAATCGGCTTTAATCTTATGCCGAATATAGGCTCGTTTTTGTTCTTCAGCATTGAGCGGCTGAAAGGGATCCTCAATGTTGTCAGAAAGAGACGACGTTGTTCCTTGAGATTTACCGATATCTTTACCCAAAGATTGCCTAATAAGGCGACGCCTAACAGTGCTAAGGGTAGGTTGTTCCTCCTCAAAACTATTATCAGACATCTGCAACAACAACCTATGCTAAAATCGTAAAAATCAAAAATATGCAAAATCAAAATTTAGAGTTCGTGAGTACCTTCGAAAATCCAAACAATAGACGCACTTAAAATCAACAAGGTGCTGAACTTCAAGTCTTGGTTATGCTTTAAAAAGTTGAGTAGCCACTACCAATCACACAAAAAAATGCTCCAAATTCGCTTCAGTTCAATTTCGACAAGATTTCTGGGAAGATAAAAAGGAAAAAAAAAGGGTGGGGGGGAGAAAAAACTGAATATATAGGGCTTAGGAGGTGAAGGTTGATATGACGAGCTTGTTAGAGATCCTTCGGCTAGAGTGTTTTAGCGAATTCAAAATTGTTCAGCTGGATTTAACACACATGTCCCAACAATAGTCAAATTCCCGCCTAAAAAAAAGAGAAAAGAAAAGTTTAATTTTGATTCGAATGGCGATTGGAATCCTGCTCGGACAAGTAAAGTTTATCTGCTATCAGCAGACAAGCTCACTTGGGGGGCAAATAAGAGATTTTTTTGCTCCAAGCCTGAAAATTAAGTAGATCTTATCTGCTATCAGTAGACAAGCTCACTTGCGGGGCAAATACGAGATTTTTTGCTCCCAGCCTGAAAATTAAGTAGAGCTTATCTGCTATCAGCAGATAAGTTCACTTGCGGGGCAAATCAAAGATTTTTTGCTCTCATCCTGAAAATTAAGTAGAGCTTATTTGCTATCG
Source organism: Chenopodium quinoa (assembly GCF_001683475.1). Classification (NCBI taxonomy): domain Eukaryota; kingdom Viridiplantae; phylum Streptophyta; class Magnoliopsida; order Caryophyllales; family Amaranthaceae; genus Chenopodium; species Chenopodium quinoa. The sequence goes on along the minus strand of NW_018744996.1, from coordinate 139,670 downwards.
GCAAATAGGCTCTGATAAGTGTTTTATTTGTCCACTTATCATGATATTTTTGACACAATTTTGTAGTAATTTTTCCCTCTTTTATCCCTTTTTGTCTCCTTTTGTGCATGATTATAGCTTTTGGCTTCCCCAATCTTTTTTATGTGTGTGTTCGTGTTTGTAGATGCAATGATAAATTGGTTATATAGCATAAGCATGAAGAACTATATTGGAAGAAAAGCACAAGAGGAGAAGGCGTGCAGCCCCTGATGAGAGGGCGCTCCTACCCTATGCGCCACAATCTGCCTCCCTCTATTCCCAGCCAGGAGCGGGCGTGCACTAGTCAAGGAGCGGGCGCTCCCAATCGAGCTCCAACATTCTGCCTTCTCTGATGCAGTGAGGAGCAGGCACTCCTCCCTGAGTTGCAACAATCTGCCTTCCACTACTAGAAAACAGCTGATTTACGAGGGAAATATTCCGTCGGTATGCCTTAAAAATCCGTCGGAAAGGCCAGTTTCCGACGGATTTCCGTCGAAACACGTTGTCGGAGACCCCTTTGTCGGAAAGGCTAGTTTCCGAGGGATTTTCCGTCAGAAAAGTCCTTACCGACGGAATTTCCGACGGATTCTAATTTCTCGGAACCTTAGTTTGATCAGAATTGGAGGTCCGTCGCAACGTTCCGACAGACATAAATCCCTTGGAATATTCCAACCTTCCGACGGAATTTTCCGTCGGAATGTTCCCCTCTTCCGACGAATTTTTCCGTCGGAAAATCCCCCTTTCCAAGGGAATATTCCGTCGGAAGGTTGGAATATTCCGAGGGATTTATGTCCGTCGGAAGATCCCCCTTTTCCGAGGGATTATAATTCCGTCGCAACCTACCGGCGGAAATGTCCGTCGGAACATTTCTTCTTTGCAATGGAATTTGTTTCTGTTGGAACCTTGCGACGGAATTAACGACGGCAATTTTCTATTTTGGCTATATATTTTCCTCCGGGACAAACCTGTAATTCCTGCTTCTTATATTACTCACTGAATAATTTGTGCAGAAATATATATATATATATACACACACACACACACACATATATAGACTAATTCCAATGTTTACAATAAACACTAAGTTAATCTAAAATTAGAACTAACAAACACTAAGTTCATCAATGCTATACAACAGCGCGAGAGCCCTGGCCAGCTCCACCAAAACCCGGGTCGTCGTCCCTGGGATCTCAAAATGGAGGTCGCACGTTGGAACATGGGTTATTGGCGTAACGACCCATCATCCTTTCTTCCAGCCTCTTCTCCATTTCTTCCATTTGGGCTCGTACTTGGGCTTGAACTTGGGCTTGAACTCGGGCTTCCATGTCGACTTCCATTTGTTCCCGAAGAGCCTGGACCCGGGATTCCACCTGATCATGCATCTGAGAAACAAAGGAGGGCGTGTACTGCATGGAATAGGTGGAAATTCGGCAACCGATTTGGCTTCCATAGTACAGGTCAGCACTTTCGCCTAGTCTCTTCACAAGTCCTTTTTTGTTCCGACCACCCACTGTCTCCCAGTACAGCCCATTCGGACTCTTCTGAATCCTTTGAGTGCTAGCCACCTCAACCCTCTTTTGGTAGAACTCCTACAAGATAAACATATAAAAGGGAACAAACGAGGTAGTAAGTTATACAAATAAGCTAAACCAAATTGAGCCAACTATGACCTATATGACCTATTCTTAGCCCATTTTCTATGTTTTTGACCAAATGAACTATTTCTTTCTCTAAACATTCATATTTTAGGTATTTTAAGGGGTTCATGACTTGAAATCACAAAAAACTACAAGTCCCTAAGGTTTGGGACGCATTTTGAGCATTGATGGACCAACTATGGCCTGTATGACCTATTCATTGCCCATTTTCTATGTTTTCGACCAAAGGAACTATTTTTTTTCTAAAAATCTCTATTAAAGGTATTCTAAGGGGTACATGCCGTGAAATTCCAAAAAAATACAACTCCCTAAGGTTTGGGACGCATTTTGGAGCCAAAATGAGCCAACTATGGCCTAAATGACCTATTTTTTGCCCATTTTCTATGTTTTTGACAAAATGAACTATTTTTTTCTCTAAACATGCATATTTTAGGTATTTTAAGGGGTTCATGACTAGAAATGACAAAAAAAACTACAAGTCCCTAAGGTTTGGGACGCATTTTGAGCATTAATGGACCAACTATGGCCTGTATAACCTACTCTTTGCCCATTTTCTATGTTTTTGACCAAATGAAGTATTTTTTTCTCTTAAATTCTCTATTACAGGTAGTCTAAGGGGTACATGCCTTGAAATGCCAAAAAAAACAACTCCCTAAGGTTTGGGACGCATTTTGGAGCCAAATTGAGCCAACTATGACCTATATGACCTAGTCTTTGCCCATTTTCTATGTTTTTTACAAAATGAACTATGTCTTTCTCTAAACATTCATATTTTAGGTATTTTAAGGGGTTCATGACTTGAAATCGCAAAAAAAACTACAAGTCCCTAAGGTTTGGGACGCATTTTGAGCATTAATGGACCAACTATGGCCTGTATGACCTATTCATTGCCCATTTTCTATGTTTTCGACCAAAGGAACTATTTTTTTTTCTAAAAATCTCTATTAAAGGTATTCTAAGGGGTACATGCCGTGAAATTCCAAAAAAAATACAACTCCCTAAGGTTTAGGACGCATTTTGGAGCCAAAATGAGCCAACTATGGCCTAAATGACCTATTCTTTGCCTATTTTCTATGTTTTTGACAAAATTAACTATTTTTTTCTCTAATAATGCATATTTTAGGTATTTTAAGGGGTTCATGACTTGAAATCACAAAAAAACTACAAGTCCCTAAGGTTTGGGTCGCATTTTGAGCATCAATGGACCAACTATGGCCTGTATAACCTACTCTTTGCCCATTTTCTATGTTTTTCACCAAATGAACTATTTTTTTCTCTAAACATCTCTATTACAGGTAGTATAATGGGTACATGCCTTGAAATTCCAAAAAATACAACTCCCTAAGGTTTGGGACGCATTTTGGAGCCTAAATGAGCCAACTATGGCCTAAATGACCTATTCTTTGCCCATTTTCTATGTTTTTGACAAAATGAACTATTTTTTTCTCTAAACATGCATATTTTAGGTATTTTAAGGGGTTCAGGACTTGAAATCACAAAAAAACTACAAGTCCCTAAGGTTTGGGTCGCATTTTGAGCATCAATGGACCAACTATGGCCTGTATAACCTACTCTTTGCCCATTTTCTATGTTTTTGACCAAATGACCTATTTTTTTCCCTAAACATCTCTATTACAGGTATTCTAAGGGGTTCATGCCTTGAAATGCCAAAAAATTACAACTCCCTAAGGTTTGGGACGCATTTGGAGCCAAATTGAACCAACTATGGCCTATATGACCTATTCCTTGCCTATGTACTACTTTTTCGACCAAATGAACTATTTCCTTATCTACACCTATTCATGAATAATGAACCAAGGAACAAATTTTAGGGAATTTGTTACCGTAATTTCCTGAGCTGTGGGGTTTACTGGCACTGTGCATTTCCCAGGCAGCTCCTTGAAGTATGTCTTCAGAAACAGCTCAGGAGCTGTTGGTAGCTGGCCCTTGTTCTTTGCCGCCTTTGATACAAAAAATTAGGAATATTCGGTAACCATGTCAAACCCTTGTTACATTGAAATACACAAATATGTCTTGTAATATAAGATATTTTTAAATAAACTTACCATCCTTTTTGCATGCTGGGTAGCTGCCAACGAACCTTGAAAGTGGGTCCCTCGGACGGGATTTTCCATAGAACCGCCCCTTCTGTTCTTCTGGTTCTGCGCCGACCTCTCCTTGTAAGTTGGATCGTTAGCAACAATGTCCATCATCTCCTTGTGGAGCTCCGCACTCAACCAACTTGGCCTGGCGCTTTTCATCTTGTGCGTGATGGTGTGGAACATGTCACGCAGGCGTGTAGCTACCCTCCTCCGAAATGTGATCTTCACTAGCTCGTCCATCTGAGATGCCCATCTGAATTGTGCCTACAAACGATAAAATACAAAAGTTATACACAAAACTAAATTAATACAATAGCTAAAACATGTATTAACCAAGACCCAAAAATATCATACGCTGAACAAGTTCCACCAGTGTTCCTTCATAGCTGGAAGAACTTCGGAGAAGTTCCTCCAAGGGGCTCGGTAGTATCCAGTAATCGTACCGGATACCGCACTCCAAAACTTAGGATCATCAAACCTATAACAAACGGGAAACAACAATGTTAAACAAGTTCAAAAATAGTAATATAAGCCTTGTATCTCATCATCCATATCATGATATGTACTTACCACAGCATAGTAGGGTCCAAACACGGGAGCTGTGACTCATCCTGTGGCTCGTCATCTGACTCATCCCATGGCCCATCTTCTACAGGAGTGGATGGACCTGTTTGATCCTCACCCAAATCGGTGGCCTCCACTTCGATCATCTCCTCATCCTGGTCGTCGGTGAACAGGGCGCGGGCGGTCATTTTCTCTTTCCCCTTTACTTTCTTCGACGATTGCCCACTTTTTCCACCCGCCATGACTACCTGAATCAGATGTTAGTAAAATGACAAGATATTATAAATAAGGAGTGTAGTGCAACGTAATATGGCTTTTATACAAACACTAAAAAGTTTTACATAAGCCTCATTAATATTTTGATTTTACAATAAGAAGCATACTTTTAAAGGAGATTAACATATTCTCCTATTCAGTACTCTCATCACTACTTTCACTACTAGAGTCATCACTACTATCATCTAATACTACATCCATGTCATCATCATCGTCACTATCAATAAAGCCGATACTAGATTCATCGTCTTCATCGCTTGAGATCACAAAGCCATCGTCATCGTCTTCATCATCATCATCCATGGCGTAGTCTGGAATGTCACTCGGCGGGCAAAGTGTTGCATGTAATGTTGTGGATGGTGATTGCAGAAACTCTAAGTCCACCGGAGCATTAACCACTGACCTTGCATGTTTTTTAAACACAGACCACCATTGAACTCGGTCCCGTTTCAGGCTAGGGTATGATGCGTAGTACACTTGAGCCACTTGGTAAGATAAAACAAATGGATCATATTTGGGGTATTTCTTAGTATGATTTACTTTGATTAGCTTGTATTGTTCGTGTATGTTCATTCCCCTACCACAATCCATCCAATTGCACTTAAAAAAATTGTCTTGTACTGTCTCTTGGGTCCCGTGTAGACAAGTTCAATTATGTCGTCTAAGATGCCGAAGTACTCTCCGCCATCCTCACTTGATACACACACACCATAATTCATGGTGGATTTGTGCTTGCCATGGGCATGTGTATGGAAATTAAATCCACCTACAAAAATTTGGCCCCAAGTACGAACTCGCCTGAAGGGACGCATGCACAACGCTTGCAGGACATCCGAATTTGACTTCTCTTCGACCACCTATAAAGTGGTTGAATATCAACATCAAGGTTCCCGAATTCAATGAATTGAAATGTAACATGTAAAATTCATTATTATTTCACGGTTACACCGCGTATATCACCTTGTGATGAAACCAATCAGAGAATTCAGTTTCGAAATTCTCCATGACATCTTCTCTACGCAGGAAAGGTCGAGTACTAAGACTGTAGTCCTCAAACTTCCTACGAGGCCAAACACACATTGTAAATCTACAAAGTCATCATTGTAAATGATCGTAAATACGAATACACTGAATACCTGGGCCTAATATACCTTTCGTATTCGCCAAGAATGCCGGTGTTTCTTAACACGAACAAATGTGCACACTCGAGTTCTTTGTCATCTAAGAACTGAGTTCTGCCCTCATTTGACACACGACCACTGTCCTCTTTGAACAATTCTGGTATTTCGGCGTCGTCCGATTTGGACTCAACGTCGGCATTCACATTTCGACCAAGATCTCGAGTTTTAGTGTCAACTGTCGACTTAAAGTAATTGGAGCAGAAGTTTGCTATCTCTTCAGTGAGATAAGCATTGCATATGGACCCTTCAACTGGAGCCTTGTTCCCAATTTTCTGTTTCAAATGATTGAGGAACCTGCAATTACAGTTGTTATGTAACTGTATGAACAATTTATTAGGATGTAAAATAAAGGATGTGAAATAAGGGTATTTGATTTACCTTTCGAAGGGATACATCCACCTGTATTGTACAAGACCACATAACTTCCCCTCGTACGGCAAATGTGTAGGAAAATGCTGCATGGAGTTAAAGAATGCAGGAGGGAAGATCTTCTCAAGCTTGTAGAGGATCTCAGGTATGTTTTTCTCCAATCTCTCCATGTCACTAACTGATGTTGTATAGCAACACAAGTCGCGGAAAAATTGGCTGATCTCTGTAATTGCATTCCAAATATGGCCAGGGAGCAATTCCCTCAAAGCTGTGGGCAACAACCTCTCCATGAACACGTGACAGTCATGGCTTTTCATTCCATAGAGCTTACACGCTTGCAAATCTACGCATCTGCTCAAATTGGAGGCGTAACCATCAGGGAACCGCAGCTGTTTAACCCACTCACACAAAACTTTTCTCTGAGCCTTGTCAAGAGCGAATGGAGCCTTTGGCATTACCTCTTTTCCTCTATCATCCTCTTAAAGATAAAGCTGGGGACGTTTACAATATTTAGCAATGTCATTCCGAACTGAAGGCGTGTCACACGTAAGCTTTTTCACATCCATTATAGTGTGAATTAACTGATCAAAGAAGTTCTTCTCAATGTGCATGACATCTAAGTTGTGACGAATGAGAAGATGCTTCCAATATGGGAGCTCCCACAAGGTGCTTTGCTTGAACCACCCCTTCTTTTCATTTTTCAGCCTTTTAATTGAATCGGGTCCATCTGTAGCCTTCGGAAGGTCCTTAACACATTCCCACAGCTCCTCTCCTGACATGATGTGTGGAGGGGCTCCTTTCTCTACTTTGTTTTTACAGAATGTTGTTTTACTGTTCCGAAAAGGGTGGTCTGTCGGCAGGAATTGCCGGTGGCAATCAAACCAAGAAACTTTACCACCATGTTCAAGCCAAAATGCTTTGGTCTTCTCCATGCAATGTGGACAAGCTTCTTACCAGCCATGGCCCAACCAGACAACATGTCATAAGCCGGGAAGTCACTAACGGTCCATAGGATGGCTGCTCGAAGATTGAAATTATGTTTCTTCGAAATATCATAAGTAGCCGCGCCAACTTCCCACAACAGTTTCAACTCCTCTATAAACGGTTGCATGTAAACATCCAAGTTGCCCTTAGGGTTTTTAGGACCGGGAACGAGCAACGAAAGGAACATGAATTGTCTTTTCATGCACATTGAGGGAGGCAAGTTATAAAGGGTCAAAATTACAGGCCAACAAGAATATTGACCCCCAAACTTACCATGAGGAGCAAAACCATCTGTACACAAGCCAAGTCTCACATTACGAGGCTCAAAAGAAAACTCTGGAAACCGACAATCGAGGTGCTTCCAAGCTGCGCTGTCACTAGGGTGTGCCACTGTGCCTTGAACTCTGGGATTTTTCGAATATCATGTCATTTCCTCCGAAATGTTCTTTGTTGCAAACAGTCTTTGCAACCTGGGTGTGATCGGGAAATAAAATAGAACATTCAAAGGCACTAGGCTACCTTTGGAAGTCTGCTTGTATCAGTCGCTGCCACACACCCTGCATTCAGACAACTGAGCATCATCCTTCCAAAACAACATACACCCTTTCGGGCACGCATGAATCTTTTGATGGGACAGTTCCAACCCCTTCACAATCTTCTTCACCTCGTAGAAAGTGTCGGCCATATGATTGTTGTTCGGAATCGCCTCACTTAGCAAAGAAGCAAACCCATCAACACATCTGTGAGGCAAACTATACTCACATTTGAGACTAGTGATTCTAGCGGCCATCTCTAACACAGACAAAGAACTCCCTTCGTATAATGGCCTTTCAAAAGCCTTCAATAAATCCAGAAAATGCTTAGCAGTTGCATTAGGATCCTCCTCTGATGAAACACTAGCCTCCTCAGAATGCCCCTGATCTTGACTATGACTAAAAGCATCCAAAACCATGTCATGATATCCATTGGACCGTCGTTCGGGAACTCCCGGATACCCCTCCCCTTGACACATCCACACATAGTAGTTAGGTACGAAACCCTTGTCATACAGATGAATTTTAACCGTATCCGCATTCCAAAGGCGTTTGTTCTTACATTTAACACATGGACACCTAACCTCATCCGGATTACTACTCTCGGGATGATCTCTGACGTACTGAATGAATTCATCAACTCCTTTCATGAAATCTGGATTAATACTTTGCCCAATCATCCTTGTATACATCCAGCTACGTTTTCTTTGTTTCATGATTACAATTTCTACACAGCTCACGCATATGTAAAATCACATTAGTCATGAACGGTATTTCGCAATCATTATCCACCACAGCGTCATGGAAATGCAAATGAGATTTGAAATGCTTCCAAAGGGTCCTTATCACTCCAACCTAACCCATCCTTGTACTTGTATTCTCACTAGTGAATGTAACCCAGGTTTTCAATTCTATGGAAAATCCGCCAGCATTTCCCTACAGTTCTCCAAGTACACGATGTAGGCAATTATACACACCTACATATGTACCCAGAGAACACGGTAGAGAAGTGCATGAAAAGGCAGGATTTTCCCTAGAATCAAAAACAAGGCTTACATTCACCACCTAAGTGAGAATAAGCGTACAAGGACAGTCCCAACCGGGGACTATTCAAGACATACTCCTAATGTGTATGCCTTGAACGGGTATCTAGGCATATGATTTTTCAAATGATTCATTTATTATAATATATATATATATATATATATATATATATATATATATATATATATATATATATATATATATATATATATAAACCAACTTGCATTACCTTAAACTAACAAATATATCATAATTTATCTAAAGAAAACTAACATATCATAATATCATAATATTCAAATAAACCAATCAAACAAAACCAAACTAAACTAAAATATCATTATATTAAACCAAAATAAGATACATTATATAAATTAAACTAAACTAAGCTACAATATATTAAACTAAAGTAATGTAACATACATCATATTAAACTAAACCAAACCAACCTACATTATAATAAATTAAACAAAACAAAACAACATTACATTATGATAAAGTAAGCTAACATACATTATATTAATCTAAACTAAACTAAACCAACATACATTATTATATTAAACTAAACTAAACTAAACTAACCTATTATAATACAACTAAAATAAACTAACATATTACCCTAAACTATACCAAACTAAAGCAACGTGTTATAATAAAGTAATTAAAAACTATACTTATATTAACTAAACTAATCTAACATATTATACCAAAAACACATTCATTTCAAATATTTCAACAAATTGAAATATAAATATAACAAATTGTAAATACAATAACTAAAAACAATAATAAACTACCATATATCTACACACCATTAGGATTTAACATGCCAAATATGTACTAAATTTATAAATTTAGCTTTAAAATAATGTTTAACCTGTAGATCTGAGTTTGTAATTGCCAAATAAACAATGCAATACAAAAAACCTACAAATATTCAAATTTAACACAAAAAATTAACACCAAACAAAATCATAAACTATATTTATGATTTAAGCTTCAATACTTAACTAAAACAAAAAAAAAACAAAAAAAAACAAAAAAGCAAACAAACTACCTGCTGGTGGCGGCGGCGGTGGCTGGTCGTGGTTGTTGCAGACTCGTCGGCGACTTAAGCCCTAGGTGAAAACTCCCGTACACCCTAGGTGAAAGGTGGTGGTTAGGGTTTGAAGGAAAAAAAAATTAAAAAAAATTACCAAAACCCTTACCGGCGGTGGGGCGGCAGCAGAGGGGGCCGTTGTGGCGGCGGCGTGCCTTTCTCTCTCTTCCTCTTTCTCCTTCTCCCTTTCTCTCTCTTCCTCTTTCCCCTCCTCCCTTTCTCTCTCTTCCGCTTCCTCTCTCTTCCTCTTTCTCCCTCTTCCTCTTTCTCCCTCCTCCTCTTTCTCCCTCTTCCTCTTTCTCTCTCTTCTTCTTCCTCTTCCTGGTTTGCCTTCTCCTTCTCTCTCTTCCTTTCGTTTTATTTTTTCTATTTTCGCTTCTGTACAGAAGTCCGAATGGTTTCTTTTTTTATTTCTCACAGCTTCCGACGGAATTAATTCCCTCGAAAATCACAGGTTCCGAGGGAATTAATTCCGTCGGAAAACACTCCGAGGGAATATTCCGTCAAAACGTTAATATTCCGAGGGAAATATATTCCGTCGGAAGGTTTCCGAGGGATTATTCCGTCGGTAGGGTACCTTTCCGACGAATTTTTCCTACAAAGTCAATTTCCCTCGAAAATTTTGAATTTTCCGAGGGAATTAAATTCCGTCGGAAGATATCCCTCGGAAATAAGCCTATTTCTAGTTGTGTTCCTCTGCTGTAGCTAGGAGCGGGCACGCAAGAGTAGCTGGAGAGGGTGCTCCAGGCTTAGGAGTGGGCGCTCCTATTTGTAGGAGCGGGCGCTCCTGCATGCAAACCCGGTTTTCTTTACGGATTTTTCTATGAGACTTTGGGGAGTATAAAAGCGACCCTTGGTTTTTATTTTTGGGTTCTTCTTCTTCCTTTTAGTCTTCTTAGGGACTTAGTTAGCTCTCAAAAACTCTCATTAATTAGCTTAGTTTCTTTCAATTTCAATAATTGAAGTAGTTAATTGAAGTTTGTACTCTCAATTTCAACACTTACTCAACCTTGAAGCTTCATTAGTAAATTTCTTCCTCTATCTCTTGCTCCTTATTTTCATTTTTTAATTGCTTTGAATTGTTAATTTCCTTCTTAATCTTGTTTGATTGTTGTTGCATGTTCAATCTACCTTGTTCTTACTACTTTTCTCAACTTGTTGGATTTATGTTGAACTTAGATATTGTTGTTAGGTTGTTCTTCACCATGGATTGTGAGTAGTCTATTTTCTAGGGGTTGGGTAAACCCTCAATGTAGTCACTAATTTCTTGTTGCATGTAATAGTTTGGTAATTATTGGGTGTTAATTAGTTGAGCTTAAGTGGTTTAATTGCTTAGTTCTTGTATATGGCCATTGCTAGAACTATTTATCCAAGCTTTCTCAACGAAGGATCGAGAGATGAACTTGAGTTAGCTCCCTTATGCTTAATTGACTTGAAATGCCATGAGAATAGGAATTTTCGGTCAAGGGAATGTTTATGTCATCGTGATTATATTTCAACACTTGTTTTATGCCTTGTAACCACGAGAGTAGGTTGTATTCATGATTCAAGTAATCCCTCTAGCTTGAGAGAGTAGTTGGGTGCCTTAGATGACTTCCCCTAATTTATCCCTTTAATTTACCTTTATTGTTGCATGCCAATCGTGATTTGTGATGAAGTTGAGTGGTATAACCCGAGCCCTAGATTCCTCTAAATACTGTTAATCTCCTCTTAGCTTTAGTTGAATTGAATTAGTAGAAGTTACTCAAAACCAACCAAATTTAGACTTCATTTAGCTTATTTAAATAGTAGTACTCAGTGGTTGATTCAACGCCTCTCTTGGGTTCGACCCTTTCTTACCCTTGCTATTAGTTAGTGGGCCAGGATAGGATTTATTATTTTGGTAGGCTCGATGACGGCCTATCAAGCTCACAGAGGTTTTTTGCTATCGGCCTGCATATGGAATAGAGCTTAGCTGCTATAAGCAGACAAGGTCACTTGATCCAGCCTGAATTTACAAAAAAAAAAGGAACGAAGAAAAGTGCACGACAAAGTGCAAGAAATGAGAACTCAGTCTCCCAAAGTCGAAATGATTAAGTTTAAGAAAGCACTCAGTCTACTAAAAAAGTTGAAGCAGCAGCCTTGACACACTAAACAAACTACCAAAAACTCAATTCGGTATTTACAAGAGTTAAAAGTGAGAACATCAGTTACACCGACGTCCTCACTTGGGGAGCTAGTTGTATGGGGAGATACCGATAATAGATAGATACACGCCGATATCAACTAGGATCACAGATTGAGCGGGTACCTATTAAAGGTCATAATGAGTATAACGACATAGATAACCGTCGTCACATGAATAACGTGTGGCATCAGGCGACCAAGACTTGGGAAGAACATTATTTGCATGGCATGTAGCCACGTGGCAGTTGAGTCTTCTATAAATAGCCAACTTAATTCTTCATAAAGAGGTAACATTTATTACTTTCTCTCTCTCTCTCATTCTCTTAATTTTGTCTCTCTCTCTCTCTCTTAATCTCTCTCTCTCTTGATGTCTTCTCTTCTCCTTCTTCTTAGACATTTTCTGACTTTGCCATATCGGAGTGGCTATTCCCGGATTCACCCCGGGGTTAGCTAATCCTTATTTCCTTTGTAGGTGCTTGGCTGGACGATAGGGTCATCACGAATCTCAGATACGGGTTATCGGGTCTTATCCGGAATAGTGTTGTACTTCAATTAATACCGCCCCTGAACGGCTTAAACTAGGGGTGTCGATCATGTTGTACTCACACCTTAATAATTTTTTGATGATTAAAGAAAATGTAGAGGGACATTCAATTCATGGGAGTTTTAACCCAAAAAAGAGAAAAAAAAAAAAACCAATTCATTGGCCAGCCAGCCCAGCCAGCCATGCTAATTTTGAGCTCCGGCCAAACTTTGACAATCATATCCATGCATGACACATAGCAATATAACCATTGTGCTACACGAGTCATTCCCCATAGCGTTGATGGCAATTCATAGGTCACTTAATTGGCAACGGGGTAACTTTGTGACTTAGGGGGTGCCCATGTGTGGTTGGTAGTAGGGTTTTTCACATTAGGTTAATCGTACCATTAGGCCTTAACGGTAAGGATAACCCTAGACCGGTTACTCAAAAACACGAACCTTAAGGAAGGTTATCCGTAGCGGTTAATCGTTTCCTTAACGGTTCACTTACTTGTTAACTGCTAATTATTAAATAAATTTTAAATCAATACTTTGATGTTCTTCCAAGAGTTTCAGCTCTAGTACAAAATTAAATTTAAACAATAATAAGCTACAATTTGTTGATTACAATCCGATAAAGATTCTTTTATGGTTGATTTACTTAACTGTATTTATTTTTATTTTATTTATAAGCGTTTACTCAAAAGTATAACCGCTATATTTAACGGTTTGGTTAACTATAACCGTGTATTTTTAACAGTTTAGTTAATTAACCTATAAAACGAGTCGATTATACCGATTAACAATTATGGTTTTTTGCACACCCCTAGTTGGTAACACCTCCCTCCAACCCATCACCACCACCACCAAAGGGAATTATAATGCAAATGAGAATTATTTTTGCAATGAACATTTATGTGGTAATAACATAATAGTGGACCATTTAGACTTTTAGAGAGTTAAATGGGCTAAAACTAGTACTGTCAAAACGGTTTGACAGTTCGATTTCGGTTCGGTTTGAAATCGGGTCGGTTTGAAATCAGTTTAAATGTCTTACGGGTCGGTTTCAGTTCGGTTTAAATAATTATCGGTTCGATTCGGTTTCGGTTTATTCTTGAACAGTTTAAATTCGGTTCGGGTTGTAAACGGTCCGGGTAGTAAATGGTTCGGTGCAGACGGGTTGCGGTTTGTTAACGGTTTGGTGTAAACGGTTTTTATCCCGGTTTAAATTCGGTTTGGGTTGTAAACGGTTCGGTGCAGACGGGTTGCGGTTTGTTAACGGTTCAGTGTAAACGGTTTTTATCCCGGTTCAAACAGTTTCGGGTTAGAAACGGTTCGGTTATTTTTTGGTTCAGTTTTATTTTAGTTCAATTTATAACTGGTTCGGTTCATTAACGGGTTCGGTTCTTCTACGATTTAATATTATTTGGATCGGTTTTATTTCAGGTTTACTAAATTACGGTTCGGGTTTTTTTTCATTTCAAAAAATCGGTTTTTTATCGAGTCGTTTAAATTCGGACAATTAAACAGTTTTGGTTTGAAATTTTATACTACTTTCTAACTTTTTGCCGGTTAACAAGTTTTATATCAAGCCGAAACTTCATCACTTCATATTGAGGCATCATATTATATGCAAATTCTCATTAATTTTATAAATACATATCATGTTATGTTTCAAGTTTAGCCATACTGATCTTACTAGTTTATTACGAAATATATTATAAAAGTTTAGTGCATTAATGTATTATTGTTTTACTATCAGATTATTATCTGCTTCTTATTTGATCATTTAGTTAATAGTGTCATAATCATGATTTGATGAGTTGTTGTAAGTGGTTTGTAAACGGTTCAATTTATAAGCGATTCGATTCATAAACAATTCGGTTTATAAGCGGTTCGATTTATAAACGGTTCGGTGCAAACGGTTTGTAGTTTGCTAACGGTTCGGTGTAAACGGTATTTATGCCAGTTCAAACGGTTTCGGGTTAGAAACGATTCGGTTCATTTTCGGTTCGGTTTCCTTTCAGTTCGGTTTAGATTTGGTTCGATTCTTAAACGGTTTAACGTTACTCGGATCGGTTCGATTTCGGGCTTACTAAAATGCGGTTCAGGTCGGTTTTCGGTTTCAAAAAATCGGTTTTTAATCGGTTCGGTTCTCATTCGGATCGGTTTCACCAATTCGGTTCGGTTTTTGACAGTACTAGCTAAAACTAAAGGGTACACCGTATTGTATTCAAATCTTGGATACTAATATACTCTGTAATCAATTTTGTAAGGTCCACCCATAGAATAAATCCAATTTTCGTCAATATATTAGGGAAAATCCCAGCTAATCTTATTGATTGCTGTAAGACGTCAATCTAGAGGGTATATCTGTCTTTTCCGTCATTTAGTTGGGGACATGGGGGTAAATTCAACATGCTGATATGTCAAGATTGCCACATGATCGTACAAGCTGCCGTTCCCGTTAATATCATCGTTAACTAAACGTTTGTAGCTGACTTTAACGTTGACAAACGAAAGTTAACTCAAACTTTGGGTTTATAATGTGTTTTGAGTTCATTCCGCCATCCCACATGATGTTTTCACTTTAATGCCCCTTAATATTTCAGATAATTAATTTTCCGCTTCCTTTCACTTTTTCTCCATTAATTGATGAAAATTTATCATTTTAGAATTTATTCATTATAGTCTATCACACAATTACACGACTTAGGGCCTGTTCTATTTAGCTTAATTTCAGCTCAGTTCAGTGCCTAATTTCATTCTCTCATAAACAATTTATTTCAGTTCTATTCAGTTCAAATCAGTTCAGTTCAGACTCAATTAGTTCGGTTTAGTAAATCGGAATAGGCCCTTATACTCACAAACTAGTGTGTGCCCCATAATTATGTTCGACTATTTGTATAGCTAATTTCTTTCTCTCATAAACAATTCATTTCATCTCTATTCAGTTTAGTTCAGTTCAGTTCAGACACAATTAGTTCAGTTCAGTAAATCGGAATATGCCTTTATACTCACAAACTAGCGTGTGACCCATAATTATGTTCGACTATTTGTATAGCTAGTATGTGGTTCGAACGTTGCCTCACGTGTCACTTTTTTTTTACCTCATATGTATTTATTTTCTAATCTTGTAAAAAATAAATAAATTAGTTAATCTCTAATTTACTTAAAATGAAAGGATTACATAATGTTATGTGAAATTTAAAACAATAATAAAAGTTGAGATGTTAAATGTATCATCTTCATGTATTGGAGGTTACGCGTTCGAATCTAACTCAAAGCATATTTTATTTTGTTAAATGAAGTGGCAAGTTTACGTGACACATAAATTTTGGATAGGCGTATATACTTTGAATAGCGACGTAACATTGTGACATGGCGCATGTCCTTTGAATAATGTCACATGGCACCGTTCTTTTAATATATAATATAGATTGCAATATGCTTTTGTTTTATTTTGTTTGTTTTTCCCTAATAATGTGAATAAATTTCAATTCTAGTATTTCATTACTTATATTATTCAAACATCTTGTCTACATTGATATGTGACTTAAATCTCTTTGTTACGTTTCACTTAAATTCACATAAAAAATGGATAACTTGCATACAAAACATAATTTGCTACATTTTTTATAACCTTATTTAGGGTGTCTTTTTTTCACCTTATTGGACCTGAATTTATCCGCATTATTTGAACTGAACTTATTTGACCTTATTATATCTGATTGAACATATTAGACCTGATAGATTGAACAAAATAGAACTTATTGGACCTTATTATTTTTATTTTTATTATTATTATTATTATTATTATTATTATTATTATTATTAGTGGTAGCAGTAGTAGTAATAATAATAAAATAATTGTAAAGAATAATATTGTAAATAAGTACGAAATAAAATGGTACTATTAGGGTGTGTTCGATCTGATCTTCACCTTATTAGACTTGAATTTATCGTAACTAAACTTATTAGACCTTATTAAACTTATTAGAACCTATTAAATTTGTTAGACCTTAGAGCCTGTTCTGTTCGTTCACCTTATTTTCACTTAATTCGGGACTAATAAGTTAATATCAGTTCAATTAATTTAAGATAAGTTCAATTCAAAAAAAAAAAAAAGTTCTGATAAGGGTTACCCAAGTTCAAATTACAACTAAAATAAGTTTTAATCAATTCTAATAAGTTCAGATAATTGAAAAATCAGGTGAATAGAACACACCCTATTATTACTAATTCAAGACTTATTAGACCTGAAACTTATTTTTATAAGGTTTAGATAACATGCCCTTAATATGATGTATAATTTATAAAAATTTATTATTAAGAAAATTAGTATTTAATATAATTATATTAGACATGGTTAGTACGTACTAGACCTTATAAATAGACCCTATTAAACTTATCAGAACTTATTGAAATTATTGCACCTTGTAACTTATTTAAACTTATCTAAATTTATTAGACATAAAACTTAATTTTATAAAGTAAAAAGAACATGCCCTTAGTCATATACAAGTATTCATACTTCCATTAAAAAATAAATAAATAAATAAATAAATAAAAAATTAGTATCTGCCCACTATCAAATTTATCCACATATTTTGACGTATAAGATTGATTTTAATTTTGACTTATTTTATCCATACCTTTTAAAAAGTATGAGAAAACATTTAAGAATTAGCTCGTCTTATGTGCGGTTGGGCACACCGTGTGGTCGCTTGTAAAAGAACAAAGTATCTCCTATAACACTGACTGAGTAGCCTCTGTAATACTGACCGGGTAACCCCTTTAACACTGACCGAGCAACCCCTATAATACTGATGAAGTAACCCTGTAACATCGACTAAGTAACCCCTATAACACTACCAAGTAACCCCAATGATGGCTGGCCACACGATGTGGCCAACCGCATATAAGAAGTTGTGTTTAAGAATAGCGTGAAGACAAATATATCCTTATATGTTTGTTTACATATACGCCCCTATTGATCTAATGTTAATTATATTGCATCTAAGCTTTCCCTTGTGTCGTTTAATGATTTAACTCTTATGAATAGTGTTTGGACAATTATACTCTTTTTTTTTTTTTAAAATGGACAATTAATTATACTCTCTAAAATGTTTATTTATTTATTTTTTCTTATTAATATTATTTTTTTTATAAATATTGAGAATAGTGCGTTGACATTTATACCCCTAAAATTATTTGTTTATATATTTTCCCTCATTAGTATCGCAAATAACTGAAAAAGCTCTCTAAACTTAGCTAGCTATGACATATATACGCATCATGTGCGTTAGTCACCCTAGTTATTTTAAAATTAAAGTTGTATTTTTCTAAATAATTTTAATTGCAGATTTGTATAAATGGCGCCCAAATTATAATAGCAATTTGGAATTAAGACAACATTTGATTTTACTACCTTCGTTGTAGATTTTGTGCAATTTTTAGGTATTATTTGTGAGGTATAAAAATTAAAAATTGCACATAATATATAATGGAGATAGTATTATGTTTATCAAAATCATTTCGCTATTTGTTTGTGCTTAACAATTTCGAACCCATATGCAAAAAATTTTGGAACCGCCACTGATTATTATACCTATAAAACTGTCTATAAATTAAAAGCAATTGCATTTCACTTGTTGCAGTAAAATACTACGTACATAAATAACAAAGTCAATGACTAACAAATAGCTAACGAAATACAAAGACCAATGAAAATTCTAATGTAGTCATATGAGTTTTGACTACCACAATTTTAAAAAATAGACGGCTGAGATTATTTGTTTTTAGATTTATTTTAATTAGTAATTTTGATCAAAAATTATTATTTTTAATTATTTTATATATACTTTTAATTTCCAAAAATTATTTTTTAATATTTCCAAAAATCTTTTTTTTTTTCCTAATTTTATTACTATTTATTGATAATCAAAATAAACATTAAATCAAAAAATCAAAATAAATACAGTTATAATTATAGATATCCATGAGACCATGACAATCAACTACATGATTATCCTTTATCTAATATTAATACAGTTATAATAATTCACATGTTGTAATTTTCTTTCAAAATACAGCAGTCACCAAAAACTACAACACAACATACAGGCGATGCCGCTACTTGTACTCCGCAATTCTACAACATAGACGCCACCAACAAGATCCATACAGCGAACGACGATGTCTGAGAAAGGTTTGAGCTGTAGCGTGACGTCAAGATCTAGTTATATGAGCGGTGGGATACATTATTTTTTCGTAACCGTCAACCAGCTCGTAATTAATTTGTCGTCCAATGATATGACGTTATATTTAGATATATTTAGGGTTATTTGGATAATATTAGGATTTATTGTTTCCTAGTTTATCTAGTTTTCCTAGAGTTTGAGATAAGGTAGGAAACCACATTCATTGTATTATAAATTGATTGATTATGAGTTAATAGAGATTAAGCCAAAGTTTATTGATAATTCATAATTGTACACGTTACTAACTTCGCAAACGGCTTGATGAGCGTTGGCAAACGGATTTATTTACGGTTGACACAGTGTGTATATGTCATTTGAATGAACAAGCAGCTGACTGTGCGGATTGCTGAGTTGGCAAAGGACTGTTCACTTTATTTTCTATAATACCACTAGATTAACAACTCTTGTTGATCAATACGATCAACTGGGGCCTCCCCAAGATATTATGCTTCTATAAATAACCCCTTTAAAAATCTTCATTCTACACCCAAATTTACACAACTCATTACTGTTTTAAGTCGATTATTATCACAATGCCGACGTTTCTAAAATTCTCTCCCATATATTTCACTTTCCTCTTCACTTACTTCACCTTCACTACCGCCACCGACTTTCCACCATGCAACGCCCAGGACAAGACCGTCCTACTAAAAGTCCGCGATCATTTCGGCGGCCCAAACGGCCGCCTCTCGGACTGGGAAAACGACACAGACTGTTGTTCAGAATGGAGTTTCGTGGGGTGTGGCACGAGCGGCAGTGCATACGGCCGCATCAATACTGTCACATTCAGCCGCTCATGGGGCCTTTCAGGTACCATACCTCCAGACTTCGGTGATTTGCCTTACCTCGGTTTTTTCATTCTAGCAGATAACATCAACGTCACAGGGACTATCCCCAAGTCCTTTGGCAAGCTCAAGAATCTCTACCACGTCGAACTCGACACGAATAGCTTAACCGGGCCTATCCTCAATGAGCTGTTCAAGTTGAAAAAGCTCAAGGAAGTCGATCTCTCCGCTAACCAACTATCGGGCCCGATCCCACCGTCTGTTACTTCATTGTCGTCTCTCTCGCAGTTTAACATTTCCCACAATAAGCTCTCCGGTTCCATACCCCCGATGCCGAAGAGCTTGAAGAGTATTGATGTGAGTTACAACCAGCTTTGCGGCCCCATTCCTAGTGGTTTGAAGGGGTTCAAGCGAGCTAGCTTTGAGCATAATAAGTGCCTTTGTGGTCCACCTTTGGCTGCTGGATGCAAATAAATAAATTATGTATTGTAATTAATTTATTATAGTTGGAGTGAATTTTAATTTTTGTGATAAATAAGCTTCCGTCTACACTGTATTTGCTAAAAATGGACCGTTTTAACAAGGATATAACAAGTACTCGGTTGTGCGCTTTTATTTTTTAAAATAAACTGAGTCTATGGAAGTAAGATGAATTGGAATTTTGTATCTCAATTTATGCCATTTTAATTCCTTTCTTTGATCCACATGATCCCTCTTAAGAATCCTAGCTTTCGTAGTATTATTTTCTAAATTACGTAGTATATTAAATTATTCAAGCCTCGGATCGATATATTTATCATTTCCTATTGTTTGGATCAGAAGTTTCAAAACCACCACCGATCCGACCCAATCTCCTGAAAAATATCCAAGTACATGAACACAATAATTTAATATGACTCAAGTTTAAAAATAAATCCAACCCAATTCGGCCTTCACTGAACTCTACCCGAATATCTCAATTGACACCTCTAGTTTAAATCATTATTTTGTCTTATAAACCTATGTCTAATTATTTTTTAGGCCATAATAACAATCATAGAGAGGTTTCACATAAGGACAAGTTCGACAATTAAACATGCACACATATACTTAATATTTACTCCCTCCGTGTTTAAATAAATGAAACGTTTTTTACTTTTACGGAGTTTTAAAAATATTAATTAAATTTATTAAAATAATAAATTGTGGAGTATAAGTTTGAGGAGAGAGAATATTATTTAAAAAAAAATAGAGAGAATATTATTAAAAAGTAGAGAAAAGTTACTAAAAAATAAAACATTTTATTTATTTAAACACCGCCGAAAAAGGAAAACGTTTTATTTAACAAGTAGGCTTCGTGACATAGGTTGCATTGCAGCTATGACTTACATCAACATGGTCCCAAAACCGAAGAAAAAAAATTTGCTCAAGTTGAAAATTAATGAAGTTGTTCCATATTTGTAATGATTTTATTTGATTTTGATTGTTCGTATATTTATATAAAAAAAGTGATTTTATTTGATTTTTCAAAATTATAAAAAGTGATTTTATTTGATTTATAGTTTTGATTCATGCATGCAATTGTTAGTAAAGATATTGTTGATTAAGACTCAAGAAGTAGATGTAACATCATATAGATCAGTTCAGAAATGTGGCGAAACTGGATTAGGATAAGGTAGCAACTACGAGGCTACGAATAACAAAGTGGCAAATGAGTCAAGATTGTTGGCTTGCTGCCCTCGTTAACATAATTATATGGGGCCAACTAAAGTGAAAGGCCAAACCATCCGCTTTTGACGACCAGTCTTGCCTTTTCTTTTCCCATTTATTGACACTCCTTGCTAAGAGTGGCAAAATCCAATATTTAGGTTTGTTTTTCCAAGTAAAACAAATTTGTTTAAGTGATACTCTTTCCCTCTAAAAATTGCTAAATTGCTCCTATTGTAATTTTTATGAGGAAATTTTAAAAGTTTTGACAATAAATTTTCATCAAATTATAAAAACTACTTCTAATAAATTGATTTTTATGTTTATTTTCTTAATGAAAACTTTTTATCATTTTTATGTACTCTTTCAATTTTTTAATTGTTACACTTATCAAATGCAACCGTTTTACTCATGCAAGCACGTATTACACTTTTATATATGACAAACGACTTTTTCCTCTTTTTTTTTCTTTTAATAGAAAAATTTAACAAAATTACAACGTTTGATATTTTGCACTATTCACACAGGGATTTCTCAGCCTCGAGCTACTAAAGCCCTTAATGCCTCTAGTAATTGGGAGTTTATGTTGGTATTTTATAACGCTTTTAATACCTTTTTAACACCAACAATACCTTTTAACACCAACAATACCTTTTTTAATACCTACTAACTCAATATTAATACTTAAGATGGAATTTTGATGACGTTTAAAATAAGATTATTTTTACCTTTTTTTTTAATTAATGATTTTTTAACAGTACTAGTTATCACAACTCTATTACTTATATATCGAACTAAATTAACTCAACAGTTTAATAGTCCACCATGCTTCGCAATAACAATTTTTTAACTAGATAGTTTTGACCAATACTTGAACTTAGTCGACAATGGAACCTCCGGCGTTCTGAGCTTCCGCCTTTACCAAGGTAGCTAACCCCAACCCTGCCTTCCTTAGATCAAGCACAACACAGATTTAATTCGTTTCCTACCTTAGACCGTAATTAATCTCTAACCAAACAATTCTTTTTGTTTTTATGATGGACTTCTTAATAGAAAGATAATTTATTTGATATAAAGTTCAAGGGGATAACGTTCCCTTCTTAAAAGAAACTTTTATTCATAATTTGAAAAGATTACAACACTCATATTTTACAACACACTGACTGAAAGTTTAAACAGACATGAGTTGAACTAGAGTTTCTTTACTTTGAGAGAGATGGAGAAGCAATCTGTCTCTTAAGGTGAGGATTTTTTTAGAGGACTCTCTAATGTTTTCAGAGGAATGCTCTACCTTAGTCCTCCAACTCTACCGTCACTTCGTTGCCTGATGCCCTTTATATATAGGGGAAGGCTTACATAGATTACCGACACCTTTTATGGCTTATAGCAAGCCATGACTCAACAAGTGAATGTCCACTGCTTTTCTAAAGACACTTTAAATTAAATAAAACGTGGCTACAGTCAAAGAATTGAAGACTGAATTATTGCTGGTGTGGGCTCGGGAATCCGTTATCTCATTCATCATCATATCTTGTAGACCATCCTCGCTCTCTTTACGGTCTCCATAATGGACGTATATGAGGTTATCTTCTTCTATTCCGAGATCTATCACACACTTGACAACATATGACTCGTTCCATGTGACAAAGATCTCAATAAGTGCTCTTTTCCCTCTAAGGATAAATATCTTCTAGCTTCAACTTTTCAAGATAATCATACACTGATTCACCATGTGATACTCCTTCTTTTAAGTAATTTCTTAACCATTCTGGCGCTACTATAGTAGTATTTTCCACATGTATTATGACTGGTGGTTCTTCCTTTATTGCTATGAATTGGTTAAGATACTAAGAAATATAGAAAAATCCATAAACTCTTACTTCCGTAGGGTCTCTTACTCTTCTTTGATGGATACAGACTGGATCTTTTACTTTGCAATGAACATCTTCAAAATGATTAAAAATGTGGAGAGCTAACTTTTCCTTCAACTATTTTGATATTTGCACTTTGCACTTGGACTAGTTAACTCTTACTTTAATTTGTATCTCGTTGCCTCATAGATTCTTCTAAATACATACCTTTGGAACTTTGTGAGTTTCCAAAAAAAAATGTAGTATTATTATCATAAAATGGTACAATGCTATGAACCATTCCATAATCTCAAGGTCTATAGTGCTCTGCCACATATGGTGCTCTCGATTCTAGAGTATAGGGATGAATTGACAAAGTTCCCACTCTAGAATTTGTGTTGAAGACTATTCTACTTCCCCATAGATAATAAACATCGATCTATCATAAAACTTGTACGATCTTGGTACAACTAAATTGTACCAAGATTTAAACTCGTTATATCTTATTTTATTTATTTATTTAACTAAAGCATAATTAGAAATACTAATGAAACAAAAGGTGCATTGGTAAGTATGAAAAACTCTGACATTATTATTAAAAAAGAACAGAGGAGGTATATTTTATTATTATATATCTCTCCTCTCATGGGTAAGTCGGTTCATACTTAAACTCACTATTACTTTTTTTATTTAGGAAAAATTGAAAATAATAATACAACTTTTGGCCCGTTCTTTTTTTAATAATACAACATTTGAATTATACATTAGTACTACAACCTTTGAAGGTATTGAATTTAAACAGGCAAAAACTGGTTGGTAACTTGCTTTTACAAGTTACCATGACACGTATCATCGTTTTATTGGTTTTTGTCAATTTAATTTGAGTTTTATAAATTTATTCAATGTTTTTTAATTTTTAAAAGGTATAAATAATAAAATTACTTTTATCATTATTCTTATTATTTTGTAACAAGGGAATACTCATAAAAAATATTATTTTGTTAGTATTTTAATACACCAACTATTTCACTTTCATCATATTATATCAAAGTCAACTAAATAACATACGAAGTATTAGAATAAGTCTTGTGTACAACATGTGTACATTAATTTTATTGTAAAATGGTCAGTTTAAACGTAACTTTAACTATTTTTATGGTAAATTTAACCACTTAAAGGGTAACTTTTAATTGTCATTGGTTTAAATTTTATTTTAATGTGTAATTTCTTATAGATACGTGATTACATACAGTGGCGGAACCAGAATTTTTTAATAAGGGGGGCCAAGAGTAATATATGTAATAATATGTCTCGTATAAAAATAGTATGGAGTATATTGAAATATAACAAAAGAATGAGACCAAAAAAAAAAGTGTTAGGGAGAAGGTTCGAACTTGAGCTTGGAAAAAATCTCTGTGTCCTCACCCAAGACCAACTCATCTATATTACAACTAGCATAAATTAATGCAACATTTATTAGATAACTAAAACCAAGGGGGAGGCCAAGACCCACCCCAGCCCACTTTGGTTCCGCCCCTGATTATATACTATAAACACTAATATGATTAATCTAATATATTATAAGTTTTGTAAGATAAAATTTATCAATAGAAAATAATAACTTTTGTAGTATAAAGGGTAACTTTAACTACTTTTAACATAACTTTAACCCGTTTTACAATAAATTAACGTATACCCGCTTTTTTTGAAAATTTGTGAATTTTGTGTATGTCAAAGTGTATTCCGTAACACACTTTAAAAAGTGATGTACATGAAACGAAGATATTAAAGGTTTAAAGTGCACATTAATGACTATAAAAGCCAAAATGGAACAATAATTTCTAAGTAACTGAGGGAGTAATAATAAACAATCCGATCCAAAGTTAAAAGAAGCTTTGTAAAAATAAAAATAAAAATCCGGATAAATACATACAATATATATATATATATATATATATATATATATATATATATATATATATATATATATATATATATATATATAAAAGAACCTTCCTTTATATAAGAACTCATTATATGTAAGAACTAATTTGGACCGTGGGATTAGATTTGATCTGACGCTCAAAATGAATTGGTTAGTAATGACATTTTAGTAATTTTTGCTGCATTTTCCCCTTTCTTTTACTTTATTCACGTTTTCCCCTCTCTTTCTCTCTCTAGACTTAATACATTATACCTCTCTCTCTCCTTTCATACTTTTGGATGCAAATTTCTCCAGAAATTAGGGTTGGTAAGAAATTAAGGTTTGTTGTTCAATTTTAATGATTAAATTCTTTCCATTCATTCTATTCTATTGTATTCAAATTATTTTTGCTGCAATTTTTTAGCATTTTTTAATGCGAAATTCATCAAATTTTTTACCCGATTTTGCTGCGATTTTTCGTGCGATGTTGCTGCGATTTTAGATGCGATTTCTTGCTTCAATTTTGATGCTATTTTGCTGCGACTTTTATGGCGATTTTTCTCAAAATTTTCCTAGATTTTTTCTCAAAATTTTCCTAGATTTTTTCTCAAAATTTTGATGCTATTTTACCGTTTTTGTTCATTTTTTGTGATTTAATATTTTCATTTTTTTATTTTCTTTAAGTTTTGCAATTTATTTGTTTGATTTTAATT
This sequence comes from Chenopodium quinoa, assembly GCF_001683475.1. Classification (NCBI taxonomy): domain Eukaryota; kingdom Viridiplantae; phylum Streptophyta; class Magnoliopsida; order Caryophyllales; family Amaranthaceae; genus Chenopodium; species Chenopodium quinoa. The sequence continues at coordinate 113,933 of NW_018744996.1, read as the reverse complement.
TTTTATTTATTTCATCAGTTTTTTTTTCTTTTATTTCTGATTGATCAGTTGTACTTTTTGTGAGTTTGTCTGCCATCAGTTCAGCAAAAAACAATGATTCCCCAAAAAAATTATTTAGAACATAATTAAGAATAAATATGGTGGTTTTAAAAGTGACAAATAGAACATAAGGAGAAATAGTTCCCATTAGTGGAGATGGTGGGGAAGGATTATATGATACTAACAACTATAGATTAAAAAATGTTTATCATTCTGATTAACCCCACTCTTAAAAACACCCACTATTTTCCTCTTTAGTTGTGGGTTCAAATCCCACGTAGGTTAATTTGTTTAATGTGGAGACCAAAATTTTCTATAGCTTTTGGTCTTTTGTCTGTTGATGGATTTAGAATTTGGATGATGAAGGTCCAACAGAGATCTTTATCTTATGTTACTCATTAAGGTTATTTTAGATATTTTTTTTTTTTTTTTTTTGCTTCTATTTTAGTTTACCCTATTCCAAAGTTTCTTTATATGTTTTAAAGTCTTTCATTTTATGTTCTAAAGTTTTCTAACTACGTTATGAAGTTTACCTTATATGTTCGAAGGTTTACTCTATATTTTGTAATAATCCCAACACTATGTCCATTAAATTTCTTCATCTTCTATTACTCATTCAGGTTTATAGTTGCCTTTTTGCTTTAATTTTAGTTCTGAAATTATGATTTATAGAACATAAGAAGAAATAAATAGAACATAAACTCAAATATCTAGAACATAAGCAAAAATAATTACAATATAAGAGCAAAATATTAGAACATAGCTAGCTATAATTATAATATAAAGTGTATGGTTTAGTACATAAAGCAAGCTTAAAATATAAATTAATTTACTATATTCTAAATTTTTCTCTCTATGTTCTAAAGTTTACCCTATATGTTCTAAAGTTTTTCTCTACGTTCTAAAGTTTCTCTCTATATTATGTTCTAAAATTTACAGTTTAATCTATATTTTAAAGTTTATTCTTTATGTTCTAAAGTTTATCTTTTAATTTCTAGAGTAATTCACTATGTTCTAAAGTAATTCACTATGCTCTCAGCAAGTTTAGAACATAAAGTAATTATTCAATATGTTCTAAAGTTTTTCCTCTAAGTTTAAGAGTTTATCTTACATGTTCTAAAGTTTTCCCTGTATGTTTCAAAGTTTACCCTATATGCTCTAAAGTTTATTCTTTAATTCTAAAGTAATTTGTCATGTTCTAAACTATTATTTAACAATTTTAGCATGTTCTAAAGTTTATTTTTTATGTTTTAAAGTTTATCCTGTAGGTTTTAAAGTTATTATTATGTTCTAAGAAAGTTTAGAACATAAAGTATTTCATTATGTTCTAAAGTTTATTCTCTATATTTTAATGTTTACCTTTTAAATTCTAAAGTTTATCCTTTATAAACTAAAGTAATTCACTATGCTTTTTTTTCCAGATTTTTTTTAATTTTTTTTTTAATTTTCTTAAGTTTTTCTATTTGCTTGAATTTTATTTGATTTTAATTTAGGTTGCTTTTTTTGCTACATTTTGTGTTTTTTTATTTTGAAATTAGGTTTTTGCATATACATGGATTTAGATGATGTTGAACCTAATTCTCCTTCTTCTTCTGTTACTCATTCAGGTAATTTTAATTGTTTTTAATGCTTTAATTTCAGTTTACTTACATGTTCTAAAGTTTACTTACATGTTCTAAAGTTTACTTACATGCTCTAAAGTTTTTATTCTATGTTCTAAATTTTTCTAGCTATATTCTAAAGTTTACCTATGGTGTATTTATATGTTCTAAAGTTTTTTCACTTTATTCTAAAGTTAATTGCTTATGTTATAAAGTAATTCACTATGTTCTAAATTTTTTTCACTTTATTCTTGTAGACACCTGATTGTGTTTCCCCAACAAACCAAACACAGTGATGAGTACCTTTCATGTCTTTGCTTATCGAGTTAGGTGAAGCAGGACTTTTTCTTTGTCCTTCCTTTTAGTTCCTTCAATTTTTTGTATCTTTTTGAGGTCCTTCAATGTTTATTTCCAGACGAGGAGGAAATTGAGGCTCATAAAACGAATATCAAAAATGCTAAAGGATCTTATAGGAGCCTTCTACTTGTTTTACTTCATATTTTTTTTCTTCGGCTATTTTTTCTTCATCTATTTTTTCTTCAACTATTTTCCCTTCATCATCGCCACTTGTGCCTACTTCTAGCTTATGCTTAGTGCGTGAGCTATCAATTAACTCTCCATCATTGTTAATAAATGGTGAACAAAAACGATTTAAGACAGTTGGGGTTTTCCCACCATCTCTCTCTACAAAACATCTTCTACATTTGGATGATTCCCCAACGTTTGACATAGTAACAACATCGATCTTGGATATGATTTGCGCCAATGAAGACTCAATGATTGACATTGAAGAACGCATTTCTTTGACATCATTCTCCAAGTTTGACATTAACAACAAGCTGAATTAAAAAACAAAACTACATTTTTAGGTAATGACCAATTTGAATACAGGTAAATGTAAAAATCACAAACAGAGTACAAAATTCACACATCATTACTCCGAATCAAACAGGGTTTGCGAAATAAAAAATACATTTATGTTTAAAAATCACAAGCCTTTAAGAAATAAATAATTTATATACACAAACCCTACTAAAAAATAGAGTTTGTGTATTACGTAACCCTTAGAAATCAATTACTTTTTTATGTTTAAATATCATGTTCTAAATGAAATTGCAAGTATGAATTAGTAATTCTTATTTTTATTTTTTAAAAAAATAAAAAAACAGTTAGGTGATCACACTTACATATGCGTTCTTCACCATGATTGTAGTTCAACAGTACCAACTTCGATCGAAAGACTTATGATTCTACAATTGAACGTGAAAAAAGAAAAATAAGTAAAATTCTATAGATGAACGTGGCAGGATTTGATAAAGAAGAACAATATATAGCTAATAACCAAAAAAAAGGGTGAATAAAAGTTAATTAGGAATATACCAAAATTATCAAAACTAATTTATATGCCCAGGATTTCAAAAATAATTTTTCCAAAATATAATAAGATAATGATCCCATAGATTTTTTTTGCTAAAATGATATGATAAGAATTCCAAAAATCTTTTTTTGTTATATGATTAGCGTAAAATTGTGATTTTAACTAAAAATGAAAACACAATTGTTAGGTAACCATATGAATGCCTTGAGAACGAGCAGATTCCATTAAAAACATAAAACTTAATTTTTTAAGTAATGACCAAAACTAATATTGATGAATGCCTTACACACAAGCAGATTCCAACTACAAATTAAAACTAAATTTTTGAGGTAATGACCTAACTAAATATAGGTAATTACCTAACCACAAACAGATTACAAAAATCACAAATCTCGATTCTGGATCAAACAAGTTTGCAAAAAAAAATAAAAAATTTGAACTCTAAATCACATAGCATACCCTCGTTATCCATTGATTGTTAAAATATTGAAAGATCTGCGTTTTACATCATCATATTACACGCTCCTAAGGCTACTTTCATCCTCAAAACTATCAAACAACATGATTTTTACATTAATCAAAATTATCAATCGAACCCTAAAACGAAATTCGTAATCGAATCATGGAAGCAGATTCTAAACAAAATAAATCCAATCTTTAGATGGAATTTTTGTCGGAATTTTGGTCTGAGTTCCAAATAGTTTATACAAATTAATATCATGAATGAAGAACAATGATGAATTTTTTATTTTCTAAATTTTAATTATAATTTAATTTTTCGAAAATAATTTTAAAAAGATAAAAATAGATTTTAAAAACCTATAATTATACATATATGTATAGTACATTTAGGCTTTCAAAAATAAATCAAAAATATATGTATAGTACACTTATACATATATATATATATATATATATATATATATATATATATATATATATATATATATAAGTGTAATACGAAGTACATTGTAGTATTCTAATTCTGGTAGTTGTTAAAGTGGAGAAGCTAATCTATTAATGATGATTGTAGAAATAAAAAAAAAACAACTTAGACACTAGTAATCAAATAATAGGTCAACATCGAAAAATTAGGTCAATGGTGGAAATTTAGTCATAGATAGTACTTTACAACATTTAACCTTTTATTAGATAGTTTTTTTTTATAACATTTTTAGATTCTCCCAAAATCTGGGTTTTATAAGGTAGTTTCTGACAAAAAAAATTTATTTTATAACATATGTAATTTAGTGATATGTCAAAAATTATGATGCAGATATTAATATTCGATCATATTTCATGCGAATTGAAGGAGACATAACAAGATTTATAAAAAAATTATTCTGAGTGTCATCCACATTTTTTGAAAAGATATTGGCATGCAATATATATTTAATCCTAAAAACATTTTGTACTTTGTTTAGGTAGCCAATAAGCAAACAAGAATGACATCTTATAGGAGAAACACAAACCAAATCAAACCATTTATCAATCCAATCCGTAGATGCTATAAATTGGAAAATACATATTATTAAGAAAAGCTTTCTAGGTTTGTTTGATAGGCCATCAACCTTCAACAACTAAACCATTACAAAGTTACACTAATCTTACAATACATTTGTAAAATCCTTGCAAGACCGTGCCATAATTAACTCGCGGCAGCATCATTAAAATGAACAAGCTAAGAATTACTTGCAAGGAGCTAAGGGAACTCCACAAAGACAATGGTTGTGAATAAAAGAGGACTGATCAAACTTATCGAACGCCCCTCCGGTAGGAATCCGACCGCACAAATGGTTGTAACTCACGTTCAAGAATGATAAATGTGGCAATTCTGCCAACTTGGGTGGAATGCTACCATATATCTTGTTATGATTTAGATTAATACTAGTAAAACCCGAACCAAACTCCAACTTACTCATATTGAAATCCAATAAGTTCCTTGCTAAATTAATTCGAGATATATTGTTAGATTTAAACATAAATGAAAGATCACCAGTAAGTTGGTTACGCGAAAAATCTAACATATATGCTTGCCCGAACGAGTATGGGATAGGACCGGATAAATTATTGTGTGATAAATATATAGAAATGTTACTATTTTCAAAAGAGATGAAACTGTCCGGGATTGGACCGGAGAGTTGGTTCCGGTCCAAGTGTAGGGCGTATAGGTTGGGTAGTAGGGCAAGCCTTGCGGGGATAGAACCCGAAAATTTGTTAAAAGATAGGTCTAAGAATTTCAGCTTCTTAAGTTGGCTCAAATACGAGGGAATCGGACCAGATAAATTATTCCAATCTAAACGGAGATATTTGATGTTTAAGAGATTTGTAATTTCCATCGGAATATTGCCTATAATGTTAGGTTGTTTTCTGATGTGAAGTGTTTTAAGGTATGGTAGGTTACCAATGGCAGATGATATATGGCCCGTAAGCTCACCTTTTGAAAGGGAAAGCTCAATAACTCGATGAGTGGATGGATTACACTTGACACCTTCCCAATCTTTGCAACAATCGGTGTCACCTGACCCCCAATAATGAGAAGCATTGCCAAAGTAATATCGGCTGAATTCCAAGAGCGCCGCCTTATCATTCGCGTTGCATAGGGGTTTAGAGGCGTGAGAAGAGGTAGTTAGGATGGTGTAAAGGAAGAATGTTAGGTAAAGTTGTAGGGTGATCTTGGAGGTCTGCATTTTGGTGTAGAAAGGAATTAATGTTGTAAACTAAGGTATATATTTGAAGTAATTTATAATATATAGGGTAAGTGATAATGTATGAACCAACAAAAAAGAAGGGAATTAAAGGGCAAGAGTGTGATTACTTGTTTTGTAATAGGACTATCTTTCAATGAATGAGAAAAGAAATAGGCTAAATTCAGGATTATTTTAGCCTCTTGCATAAAACATTCATTCTAGAGTCATAGCAACCGTTGTAGTCAGCCAACATATAGCTAGACTAAGTTAAAATTCTAGAATTTGTTTCTCATCACACATTAACATCTTGCAAGGGGGTAACAAAATATCACCAAGACATTCATTATTGCGGACCAAATCAGAAGTGTCAAACCGTATCAACCGTCGGCTAGTAGGGATGCGGCCGCACAGGTTGTTGTTACTCACATCGTTAAACTTCGGCTGCAACAGCCCGAGTCGTTTCGGAAATGATCCATAGATCTCATTGTCAGCTATGTCAAGAGACCTTAATCCCTTGGGCAAGTTTATATTGGTGAAATCAAACTTGAACTTGTTTTGTCTTAGTGAGATTCTTTGAAGAGGTTTATCTCTAGCAAACAAAAATGATGCATCTCCACTAAATTGGTTGTAGGACAAATCTATGATTGTGAAATTCGCTTGGCCCAACGATCTAGGGATAGGACCAGATAATTTGTTGTTCAACAATGTTAGAGAAAGATTAGTCTTGAATGATCCAAAACTCTCTGGGATTGAACCAGTTAGCAAGTTGCTGCAAAATTGCAAATATGTTATGAAGCAAAGGTTAGCAAATAGCAACACTAGTACACCAGTGATATATTGTTAAAATCGTACATTTAAGCAAACTTTGCCAAGTATTCCCTATAAATCTTTGATAACAAATTCAATATTTCCTATGAACATAGGACAAATTAACTACGGAGTGTTTCTTATTTTTGGTGTTTAGAGAGCCACAAGGGCTGATGATGAGAATCGATCCCAAGATCTCTGAAATCGGGAGGAAACTCTAATCACTTGAGCTATCCCTCACTCTATTATATACGAACCGGAGGTATTATATGAACATAAACAATATATACTACCTCTGGTTTGTATTATATGCAACTTTGGAATTTTTTTTTATATTTCACAAATAATACACCAAAGTTGCATATAATACAAACCAGAGGTAGTATTCTTATATGATGGTTTTGCTGTTCTAGTCCTTCATAGTATATACAGATATTTGGTACTTTGTAAGAAGATAATTGCATGTGATAAAGTCTACATTAACGTGCAAGTTTCAATTTTAAGTATGCCTAAGTGTATAATATTCTTCAAAGTATAGGTTTTATATGGAAAAGGTAAAATGTAAATAATGACATTCAATAAAACTTAAAATATAATACGAGTAGAATTTTATAGTATGTGAGGATTATGTATGTATTCTCTCTTCTCAAACTATTGGTTACACTTCTATAGTTCTATTCATGAAAACTAACATTTTTATGTGGGTCATGTGTCTTAATAGAAAAAATCTATAGTGTAACAAACCAAAGAATTAGAACGCCCAAACCCAGAAGAGCCAAAACTAGGCCCAATTTATATGAATTATTGTCTAGGTTTGGGAAACCTATTGATTGATTGACACTTCGTATTTACCATTAATCAATAATAACATAATATTAAAACAGACACCGGGAATGATACGTGTCACTTCTTGGTACTGTTTTTTTCCCTCCAAAACTCCCCTCTTTCATTTTAGGAAAAATCTTTTATTTTTAAAATATTTTTATAATACAACTATAATAGTATATTATTCCTAACCTTATATATTATCTTTATAATAACTGTATTCATTTTTATTTCGTGTTCTATTAACTTAAAATAGTTACACAAGATTTTGAGACCTTTTAATTTAGGGAGAATAAGCTATAATTTAGAAGGTTGAAATATAGCGGAGAGTATAAAATTCCGGAGCCAAAAATACAATATTAACATTTAAATTACCATTATATAGTTGTACAATAGTGGGGTTCAATGAAAAAAAAATTAATAAATATTCTATTCATGGTGTTGATTTGAAATCTTATGAAATAATAATAATTTTTTTTTTGGTGTTCCACCCGGTTCACCCTTTGGCTAATCCGGATTCGGGGCTCAGTTATAAGTAGTTAGGTTCCACTCCCCTCCCAATTGTTGTTGTGGGGGATCGAACATGCGGTCTTCCCTACCAAGTGCAGCCTCAATCACCACTACACCAACAACCAATTGGTAGATTTCTGTAATAATTTTACCTACTTATAACTTTTTTTCCCTCAAAAACTTTATTAACTATTATTAAAAGAGGTCATGCTTATATCGATCATTTTGGACCGATGTCAAGCTATCATTAAAAAAATTTCCCGCCAATATAATATATGATGTCATCTTTAAGTTTTTTAAGAAAAATAATTATTCTACTTAGCTTATTTTTTGGAAGTACATTGTATAGGTTTTTTTTTTTCTTTAACTAAACTAATTCATTAATAAAAAGTCATACGACATCAACATTGATAGTTTTGTTGGATATAGCATGCATCATTAATGTAATATGATGTATATTATATTTAAATACTTTCAACACAACTAATCAAAAATAAATTATTTTTTTCTCAATTGTAGTTTTAAAAAAATTTTGCCTTATTATTTCATCTTTCTTATATGCATTGCATTTGTTTATTCTACATGAGTTGCCTTTTTTTATATTATTTCACAAATTAATTATGGAAAAAAAAATTATTACTATCATGCATCGCACGGGCACTAATCTAGTTTGGTTTACTATTTTATTGTTCCTTGCCTCCTTCTATCCGTTAAAGCTACTTTCATTTAAATGGTAGAAAAGATCGGAAAGATAGGGTTGTTTTAATTAACTTGCTTCTTTTAAAAAAATTACAAAAAAAATGTATAGAGCCATATTTATTCACATACTAGTGTGTCACCCCGATATTGCCCCAAGATGTTAATTTGAGTATTTTTTACAAAAAAAAAAAAAAGTTTAAATTGAATGAATTTTTTAATATTGATAATGTTGAACAGCGAAGAGAATATAAAAAGTTTTATGCGTCTCTTTTGCTTTTAGTTTAAATGTTATTTTTTATTCTAAATTTAAAAATATTTATGTATGGGAATAGAGTCTAAATTATTGCTATTTAAAATACAACACGTGTGATATTCATTTCATGAGCTTAGAAGCATATATAAATTATTTGCTAGTTGATTAATATAAAAAAAAAGTAGATTCTTACAGAGTATATTTTAAAAAGAAATACGGAAACACAATGCCAATAACATGGACCACTACTCCATTACAGGATTTACTGGAAACTAGCATCCACTTGTCCTAGTGAGTAGTGACTCATAAGTCGACTTCAACATTAGTCACGTACTCACGCACCAGCAAAATAATACGAGAAGATTAATAGTACAAGTACTCAAGTAGCTTATTTTTTAAATCATTTCTCAACAGTTTCTTAACACACTTTTTACTTGGATTTTTTTTTAATTTTTTTTTTTTATACTTATTTATGTCAGTGCGTTGAATTCAACTTTAAACATACTCCTTCCGTCCCATAATACTTGACACAGTTATCATTTCCGTCCATCCCAATATACTTGACACGTTACTAAATATGTATAAGGAATATGCCTTGAATCGGTGACCGAGTAGGTACACGATCATGTAGTCCATTGTATACGATCGTGCAATTAGTGTTATTAAGTACTCTTCAATATACATGGCCATGTGGTTCTTGGTACATGGTCGTGTAGTTCCGCTACTACAAGACATGTCACACGGTCGTATGGGTCAAGATACACGGTCGTGTGGTTTTGGTCCGTGTGGTTACTAATTGGGTTTTGGCCCAAATCAGTTTCTTTTTGGAGAGTTCTATATATACCCCTTAGGGTTACTCCTAGCCGAATAAGTTGAGTAGTTATTCAAAATTCTGAAAGTTTTTTGTGTATTTCTCATCTGTGAAATCTGTGAGAGATAATATTAGAAATCTGAGAGACGATCAATCTATTTTCTGTGATTGACTGGTCTCAAATCTGTTCTTAATTTATAATCTGTTTTCCCCAAGATCAATAAAACTATTATTCTCGCCTGTCCGTGGACGTAGCAAACGGATTGTTGGTGAACCACGTAAATCTATGTCTGTTTTATTGTCAATTTTACATTCAATATTTGTTCTTTCTTGCATCTGTTACAGCAAACTGGTATCAGAGCTTAGGTTCGGGGCCTAGGGTTTAATTCTGGTGAGAAAGATGGTTGTTTTGAATGTGAAAATCGACAAATTCACAGGGAGGAATAGTTTTAGTCTATGGCAGATCAAGATGCAGGCTTTGTTGAGGCAACAAGGGTTATGGGCGCCGTTGAAAAAGAAGTCATCGGATCCGGTAACCGCTAAGATGGCACTCTTGAAGGAGAAGGCACACTCAACAATCATGTTGTGTCTGGCAGACAATGTTATCACCGAGGTCGCGGAGGAGGAAACCGCATCAGATCTGTGGTTGAAGTTGGAGAGTCTATACATGACAAAGTCTTTAACCAACAAGTTGCTATTGAAGCAACGTCCGTTCGGTCTGTGAATGTTGGAAGGTACATCCCTTAGAGAACACTTAAATCAATTGAATACTATTCTGTTAGAATTGTGTAATATTGATGTTAAGGTTGAGGATGAGGATGCTGCCTTAATTCTGTTAATGTCTTTGCCAGTGTCATATGAAAACATTATTGTGCAGTCTTGTATTATTGGTAAACAGACAGTGTCTCTAGAGGAGGTTAGATCTGCTCTCCGTACTAGAGAGTTATGTCATAAGGCGTCTGGTACAGGTACAAATGATCAAGTTGTCGGATTAGTAGCCAGTGAAGGTAATGCACAGGGGACTTTGGGGAGAAAATCTAGAAAACCATCTTTTAGGGGTCCTAAACCTAGTGATGTCTGTAATTAATGTAAGGAAAAGAGCCATTGGAAATCCGAATGTCCCAAGAAGATAAGACAACCGGAAAATTATGAGTCTGCAGATATTGCAGATGGAGATCGACACTCGTTCAGAAGAGGATTATGTCCTGATTGCTGATGAACATGCGTACACTCTGATATGTGGGTTCTAGATTCGGGGGCGTCTTATCGTATGTGTTCACGCAGGGAGTGGTTTACGAACTACAAGCAGGTTGATGGCAGTGTTAATATGGCTAACAACGAAGTCTGCAAAACAATTGGTATAGGGTTCATCAGAATTCGAACACATGATGGTAAACTATGTATATTGAACAATGTCAGGCATGTTACATAAGTCACAAGGAATCTAATTTCGCTCAGTCTTCCTCACATAAAAGGTTTCAATTTCAAAGGTGAAGGTGGAGGGTTGTATGTCTACAAGGGTTCAAAAGTAGTTTTGAAAGGTGTTAAACGGGAGACATTATATGTGTTGCAAGGGTCTATGTTATCTTGTTCTGGTATTGTCACATCGTCTGCTTGTGGTAGTGTTGAAAAATAGGTGGAGCATAGAGTCACTCTGGGTGGGGGTGGTGGTCCACGTCCGGGAAAGATCAGTTAACTCTCACAGTCTGAGTCTAAATCTGAAGCACCACAGTCTTTTCCATCGAAATCGGGTTAGCCTAGTTTGGCTCTTAGTCGGCATGTAAACTTTGGGAACTCTCCTTAAAGGAACGGTCGGGAAGACAAGGTGGCTTTTGCACTATCTGTTAGAGAGGTGGATATATCTGAGTCGTCCAAGGGAGGTGTTGCTCCTGCTAGGAAGAAGCATCGGCAAGCCGTCTGTTCGAATCTAGTTCCGCAGTGTAAGTCCGAAGGTTGCTTGGACTTACAAATTATTCGAATCTGTTAGTTGCCCTTTGGGGCAAATCTGGTGCCCGATGGGGAAAATCTGGTTTGGTGCTCAACGGAGCAAATCTGACGCCTAGCGGAGGCAAATTTGAGCAAGGAGAGTTTGTTTCTAGTTATCTGTTTTTCTCTTATATCCGTTTGTTTTCTAGTAGATTTGACGTTGCGTTCAATGCATCTGGTACATGTGTCTATTCTGATACATCTTGAATTGTGATCAATGCGTCTGGTACATATATTTTATTGTGAGGGGATTCAAGTCAAGGTGGAGATTTTGTAAGGAATATACCTTGAATCGGTGACCGAGTAGGTGTACGATCATGCAGTCCATTGTACAAGATCGTGCAGTTAGTGTTATTATGTAGTCTTCAATATAAATGGCCATGTGGTTCTTGGTACATGGTCGTGTAGTTCCGCTACTATAAGACATGTCACACAGTCGTATGAGTCAAGGTACACGGTCGTGTAGTTTTGGTCAGTGTGGTTATTAATTGGGCTTTGGACCAAATCAGTTTCTGTTTTGGAGAGTTCTATATATACCCCATAGGGTTACTCCTAGCCGAATAATAAAAGTTTAGTGGTTATTCAGAATTTTGAAAGTTTTTTGTGTATTTTTCATATGTGAAATCTGTGAGAGATAACATTAGAAATCTGAAAGACAATCAATCTGTTTTCTGTGATCGGTCTCAAATCTGTTATGAATCTGCAATCTCTTTTTCCCAAGATCAATAAAACTATTACTCTCACTTGTCCGTGGATGTAGCCAACACATTGTTGGTGAACCACGTAAATCTATTTTTGTTTTATTGTCAAATTTACATTTAATATTTGTTCTTTCCTGCATCTGTTATAACAATATGAAATGGGACCACTTATAAAAAATATTATCCTATACTTTCTTTGGGACCACACATCCTAAAACCCAATTAAATCTTACATTTTCTCTATCCTCACTACCCCCACTTGCCCCATTTTTTGTTTTCTTACAATATAAAAATACAAAAGAGTATCCTTTATATAATAACCAATTATTTTAAATGGATCCACTTATAGTTTTCTTAAACTACGTGTCCACCTTAACGTCCCAAGTTTTATGGGATGGAGAAAGTATGTTTTATTAAAGAAATCCTTTTACTACTCGTAAAAAAAAAGAACATTATTTTCTCCACCCTTTAAAGATTACACTATATAACTTTTTACGATATTAAAGACACGTTTTAAATATTAATATTTTAAAAGAAATATTATTGAAACGATTCTAACAAAAAACTTCTTACCTTTGTATTTTTTAGTTGACACGTATTCCCTTTTAGAAAATTTTTTGTGCAAAGGAAGTAGCAAAAGAACAAATTTGTAATTGATAATGCTCCAATTTAAAATTTTCATAAAACTTATGAGAATTTAATTTAAGTTGTTAACTAACATACTAACCTGAACAGTGCAAGGCTAGTGATATTTGGGAGGAGCGACAAGGATGATGGTATAGTCCCAGTAAAGTAATTTAGATGGAGACCAAGTAGATGCAAACTCTCGAACTCCGGCCCCCAGAAACTGGGGATCGGCCCGGTGAGATTGTTGCAGCAAAGATGAAGGCACTCAAGCCTAGTGAGCTTGCTCAAACGTAATGGAATCGAGCCAGTCAAGTTATCTTGAAAGTTTAGAGTCAGTTTCCTAAGAAAGGGCAGATCACCTAACATCGGCGGGATTTGGCCTGATATGCAGTTGACAGCGTTTGCTCCGATTCTGAAGACAGTAACACGGCCTGGGTTAGAATCATTGTCATCACATTTGATACCGGACCAAGAACAGCAGTCGGAATCAGGCATCCATGTTGCGAAACAAGAGGCGTTATGGAAGTGATTCTTGATTTGTAGTAGGACTTTTTGATCATTTGGGTGACATATTGAAGGGGATTGTATGGATTTACCCGAGGAGATAAAAAGATAAATGCAAAAACATAGAAGTGAGGTTTTTTTTGGTAGGGTATAATTCATGGTTTTTGATTGTGAAAGTTGAAGATGTGCTAGTGCAAGTAGCATAGATTAAAACAAGAATATAAGTCAATTACGTTCATAGCTAGTTGCATTAACAAATTAATGGTTTTTTTTTTTAGATGTCATGATTGTCATCACTGTCATGTTTGAAAGCACACGCTGGCGTAATATATATAATTCATGGTTCATAGCTAGTTGACTAACAATATATATAATTAAACATTAGTAAAATTTATAAAAATTAAAACTAAAACTTCACAGTAATACCTATTTAATAAAATTTTACATAATAATGCTACTGAAATGGTAGTTAAAGAGATCACAAAGCATCAACACTAAATTCCACACTGGTGTAATTTTTCACATATTTTCACCTTATTCATCAATTTTTTAAATGTAAAACTAGTGTGTGGCCCAGTTATTTAATTTTAAAAAATAATGTTAATAAGAGCACCCACAATGGTGAGCATTATTTTTGCTCATAGGCATTTTGGTGGGCAAGTATGTGAAAAATTGGGTTACAATGGTGGGCTAAGTATTAGTTGCCCATGGGCATGTGTTAAAATGCCCAAGACTTGGGCAGAAATTGGGTTGAACAGTTAGATGGTGGGCCCCACATATTGCTGATTTAAATAAAAAAATTTCGGTGGAGGCAACATCAAAACGATGCGTTTAATGTTGCACCGAAGAAGAAGCGAGATCAAAACGGTGCGTTTTAACCTGGGCTTTCTGAAAAAAAAAAACAGTGGACTGACGCGCGTCAGTCAATGGACGAATGGCTGGAGCGCCACGTGGCAGGTGCAGGAAGCTGACCAATAGGAATATTCTAGCTGTTGCCAACGGTAATAATGTTTGTAATGTAATTTCTGAAATAAATATTTATTTAAAAAAAAAATTACCAACGGTCATAAAATTTAATTATCTATAAATAAACATGCATTTTGGTATAATTTCAGAAATACCATAAATCCTCCATATTCTTTATTTTTCTAAATATTCCGAAATTAGAAGAAGATTTTTGCTGTATTTCACCGTTTTTCAGGTAAATATTAATTTTTTTTTTTTTTTTTTTTTTTTTTTTTTTTTTTTTTTTGCAAAATTCAGTTATTTATTAAAATTAGTATATATGTGATTTTTTTGCAAATTAAAAAATGTAGTTCATGTAATGTAATTGCAATTATATATATAACTGTATTTAGAAAGTTGTTGCTATTTTATTCATACATTAATAAATTTGAAGTTGATTTAATCTGAATTTATTTGCTAATTTTTTGGAAATTGGTTTGTTGTTTTGTATATGTGAAGTAATTTGTTATGCTAAATTATATTTAGATGTTATTTTTGTATAGGTAGTTTATTTCGTTACATTATATTATGTATTATATGTTTTGTTCATATATTGTTGAACGTGAATGTTGTATATTCAATAAATTAAGTGGTATTAGATAATATTTTTTGATTTGTTGTCATTTTAATTTGTTGTTTAAATGTAGTTAGAATTGTTGCAAGTTGTATATTAGTAAATTAAGTGTTGTGAAAGTTAGGTTATGTACAAATGTTCAAAAAATTGCTAAAATAATGTTGTGAATGTCATGTTAGGTTATGTTCAAATGTAAAACTAGTGTGTGGCCCAGCATCAAGAAAGAGGATTGAAAAAGAATCACTCTCTATTATCTTGGAATTGTTGAGGCTATTTCTCTTTATTATTTATTTTTTCCATGCTACATAATTTTCTATTCTTAGTTATTGTTTACTTAAAGATATATTAATTTTTCCCCGAAAAACTAAAAAAGATCTATTAATTTTTGTTCAAATATAGAACATAAGTTACTATTGGGTAAGATTTTAAGAAGTGTGATTTACATCCATGAGTTTTCGTGTCCGAAACATGTGGGATGTGTTTTTTTTTTTTCTCATTAATAATGATATTGTATAATTGTTGCAGTGCCAATGGTGATGTGGCACTATGCTAGTTAAATGATGATGTGACATAATGATAGCATGATTTAACCATTTATGTGGTACATAAACGTTTTTAGGATTGCTTTTAATATATCAACTACTGTGTGACCTGAACGATGCCCCGGGTTACTAGTTTGTACTTCTTTAATTTGATATTTATGTTTGACTGTTTGTATAGCTAGTGAGTGATCCAGGCGCTGTTTTGGGTGTTTTTTTTTTTTTTTACCTTATATGTATTTATTTTTCTAATCTTGTGAAAAATAAATAGAGAAAATAAATTACTTAATAAATGAAAGGAATATATTATGTTATGTGAATTTAAAGCATTAATAAAAGTTGGTCGAGATGTTAAATGTATGACTTTTATGTGTTGGAGGTTACGGGTTCGAATCTAGTTCAAAGCATAATTTATTTTTTGAAATGAAGTGGCTAGCTTACATGGTTCACATGCTTTGGATAGTGACATGATAATATGATATTGTGACATAGTGCATATAATTTGAAAAGTGCCATGTGGCACCGTTCCTTTAAAAGGAACGCCTTTTAACATATAGTATAGATATATATAGATAATGTATAATTTAATTACTTGTGACCATCTCCCTAATAATGTTATAGTGGTCTATTAACAGTGTTAAATGTTTTATATACAAGAATATGATCATATTACTTCCTCCAGTCCATTTTATTTAATTTGCAACATTAGGATGTTAGCATTATTAAGGGCTGAAGATTTGAGCTGCAGATTGTAGCCGTTGTGGACTTGTGGGTAGCCTATTAGTGAGTTTTGGGCCGATATTTAAGGGCGAACAATGTGGTGAATTGTGGGCTTATTTCAAACGAAACTCTAAATAAGGGCTGATGACTTTTGTTTAGTGATTAGATTTTTTATTTTATTTTATTTTATTTTTTAATTTTTTTGTGTCAAAGTAGTTGTTTTGTACTTTTGTTATTTGGTTAATTGTTTTGTATTTGATCCTTGTGGGTGCTGCATATATAACTCGGGTAGTACAAAATCATGTATACTAATTTATCTTCAACCATGATTATCATGATACATTGTAATTAAAGAATATAATTGAGATTTTAAGTAACAATGCAAACCTTCAAATTACGCACAAATGATTAAATCTTATCTTACCCTCAATCTTCTTAGGCATATATTGCAATATGGCTAACAACACAAATACAATTTAGAACTCATTCGAACTACTTAAGAAAATTAGGCTTTAGCTTACTTCCAAACGATAGCTTGTTACAAATCTTAGCTTGTTTAAGTCTTGTAAATTTATTTTCTAGTACAAATCGCCTCATATTTGTATCTCATAAATTACTTGCAAGGAGGTAACGGAGCACCACAGAGACACTTGTTGTGAGAGAAACGAGAGGGGTCAAACTGCTTCAATCGACGGCCAGTAGGGATCCGGCCACACAGCTTGTTGTAGCTCACATCAATGAACTGTAAGGGCAACTGGCCAAATACTTCTAAGATTGTCAAATTTGCGTGGCCTAACGACCGTGGAATGGTTCCTGATTATTTGTTGCCCCACACTTGGAGAGTTAGAGCACTCTTGAATGATCCAAAGCTCTCCGGAATTGTACCAGTTAGCTTGTTTCTGCAAATATTGTTAGATTAATTTAAGAATCAGTAGTGTATTATACTATTATAAAATGATTCATACAATTCAAAATTTGTAAACAAGTATTTTACATATTGAGAAAGTTATGTAATTCTAGATAGTAAGATAATTAGTAATGTCTTAGCCGTGGTACAAAACCTGAGGCTCAACCACGTTTACATCAGTCTTTGTGACTTTATTTAGACTACTGATTATGTAATTCCTTTTTATGTCGTTCCAGTTACAGCAGTCTGTTTTGGGGTTCCATTCTGAGAAGGTTGGTCCATTGTGGAAGTAGTTCTTCATTTGTAAGAGGACTTTTAGGTCATTTGGATTACAAAGTGTAGCAGATTGTGAAGGTTTTAGAAATAAAAAGAAGATACAACAAACTAGAACTGAAATTTTTGGTAGAGCTTCCATTGTTTTGTTGTTCAATAATGGTAGAGATTTTAAGACTGAAGAGGGTAGAGATAGGCTTGCTTTAATTACCAACCTTATCTTGACTATTTATAGTCCGTGTAGACATTAATTAGGTTATTTTTTTCGTTTTTATTTTATGTGCTAGCTTAAATTTTAGTACTCTTAATCCTCAAGGATATTTAATGGAATTGTAATTGTAACTACTACTCATGTTTATTAAATTAACATTTTTGGGTTTTTAGGAAAAAATTGTCAATTACCGTCATTTAAATTTTGTATTTTGCAAATTGCAGGTATTTAAAAACAAATTGCAAATTGCAGTCCAAAAGTACTAATAAATTGTAAATTACCACCCAATTCAATTTTTTCATCGATTTGCATGCCGAAATATGTTCCGTCGAGGTTTTAGCGGGCCTTTTTGTCCTTAAAGATCCAAATTGAGCTCGAAATTAGAAAAAAATATTAACGCAAATACCTCGTTTTCACAACAAAAAATAGTTGCACACAAATGAATACATTTTTTTGGTACGCAAAACGAGACTCTTAGGTTTAATTTTCCCAATTTCGAGCTCAATTCGGACCCTTAAGAACTAAAATATCCCTTAAACTTTTGCGAAACATTTTTCAGCACACAAATCGATAAAAAAATTAATTTAGATGGCAATTTAAAATTTATTAGTACTTTTAGGCTGCAATTTACAATATTTTATTTAAATGGTTGTAATTTGCAATTTGCAAAATACAAACTTTAAATTACTGCAATTGACAAATTTCCTGATTTTTAACTATCATTTATATCGTGAGATTAAGTAATTTTAAAGTAAAAGTAAAAGGTTATCAAAGATATTTGTTTTTCTTTTAGAATTTATCAAAGAGAGAGCAATTTCATAAGGTTATCAGTAATAATTACAGAGTATCATCTAAATCATCACGTATATCTGGCTTATTTACTGAAGTCAAAAGAAAACTATCACTCCGTATTAAATATTCTTTAAATATACTTTGTATTAAGGAAAGGGCGGTGAGATTGTTGTGTGTGGAGCTTTAGTTAGGGTAAGTGACGGGAGAGCTGTAGACAACTAAAGTCAACCCCACTAACAATCTAATTTTTTTTTTTTTAATGACAATCAATCCCAGAATCTCCTAAAATCGGGAAAGAAGATCTAACCACTTGAACTATATATCCTTCACTCTTATATATTTATAATAAATGAATATTAAAACTTTAAAGAATGTACTGTGGCATTTAAAATAATTCACAATTTCATTATTCAAAAAAAAAAATATTCACAATTTCATATTAAAAATTTATTAAAATCATAAAATTATATTTTCAAAATTTGTATTATTTTTTTAATATACATATTTTATCGAGTCTGTTTAGAAGCTTTTTGAGCCAAACTCGAACTCAACTCGAGCCTCATCGAACCAAGCTTTGACCAAACCGAGCAAAGGGTCATATGATATGATATACAAAATATTATGTAGCAGGTGACAAATAACGGATACAAAATACTCCGTACAAGTACAAACTTTAGATACTCTCTTCGTTCTTAAACAATTGACACACTTCCCTTTTTCGATCGTTCATAAATAGTTGACACATTACTTAAAATTGCAAAGACTCACAATTATTTAATTGTTTTCTATCTTACATAATAACTGACTACAAGGGTTATATAAAACTAGCTTAGTTTTGTGCCTCGACCAATGTTCGGGTATTTTTATATTGAATTTTCAGATCCTTTTTTTTTTTTTTTATCTATATGTCAAATTTTGAAACATATCATTGAATAATAATCACTTGACAATCATACTTGTAAAATATAAAAAAAAAAAAAGTATTGTTGCTCATAAAGTTGTGGGTGGTTTAAGGAAAGAGTTTGTGTTGCGTATCTAGTAACTCTGGAAAGTGACGCAAGTAGCATGGCCAAAACAATTAAAAAAAAATCAGTTTGGAGTTACGCCTATTTTTATGTTATTGAAAGATATTACTAGGATAAGTTGTCTTTAATGTCTTTAATTGTACTCATGTTCGACATGCGGTTAATATAACTGCCCATATGTTAGCTAAGTGGGAGATTGATATGAATTTGAAATACTTAATATATAAATAATTTCCCTCGAAAATCTTCAAACTTTAGAGGATCTTGATTTAATTTAAGAAAAAAAAATATGAAGTACAATATAACAATCGGTTGTGAACTTTATATCATTAGTTGATTCAAATAGTTTTAAATGGATCTCATTTTAAATTACCTTTTAAAACAAAATTTCATTATATAAAAATATTACATAACAGACTTATAAGATATATACTGAATTATAATTTAATTTATATAGAGAAAATATTAGAATTTTATTGAAAATAAAACTTTAAACTAACAAATTTATCCTAAAATTCTATACAAATTTTATTAAAAAAAATAACTAAACTAACTTTTTATCTTACAACCAATAATTTTATCCTACATGTCATATTAATAATTAATTATTGCCTACGTGGCAAGACACTTGGCGAAATGTAAACGCCAAGTAATAAAAACAAAACAAAATAGTATTGTCGCTCATAAAGTTGTGGGTGGTATAAGGAAAAAGTTTGAGCTGCGTATTTGTTAACTTTAGAAAGTGACGCAAGTAGCATGGCTAAAGCAATTAAAAGAAATCAGTTTGGAGTTACACCTATTTTCATGTTATTGATAGATATTTCTAGGATAAGTTGTCTTTAATGTCTTTAATTGTACTGATGTTTGACATGCGATTAATACAACTGCCCATATGTTAGCTTAGTGGGACATTGAGATGAATTTGAAATACTTATATACGATTAATTTTCATCAAAAATTCAAAATTTACCAGATCTTGATTTAATTTAATAATATCCGCAATGTCTTTAAGAAAAAATATGAAGTACAATATCACAATTGGTTGTGAACTTTATATTACACTACAAAAATTTGGTCTTTTAGCGACAGTTGAAATCCGTTACTTATTTCTAAAAATCCATCTCTGGACATAGCTAGCTAGGGATATATCGACAGAATCACTCCATTGGTAAAAACCTTGTTGCTAAATGGATTTAGAGACGGAAAAAAAAAAAAAAAAATCTGTCACTATATTTAGCAATGGAAAAACAAAATCCCATCTCTAAATTTAATAACGGAAAAAAAAATCTTTCGCTGATATCAGCAATGAGGAAAAAATTTGTCGCTAAATTTAGCAACGGAAAAAAAAAAAATCCGTCACTCATATCAGCAACGGAAAAAAATAATTTGGCTCTAAAAGTAGCTGATATTCGGTTCGACTTCACTCGGGTCAACCCGACTCGGCTTTGCATGTAAGGCTCCTTGAATCAGCAATCTCAAGAATTGGGATTGGTAGGAGTTGAACTCGTGACCTCAAAGTCACATAGTGAAACTCTTACCAACTAAACCAAATAATATTTGTTAACTTCTACGCACATAATTGATAATAAGTGAAAGAAATATTAGAGACGGAATTTAAAATCCGTCTTTAGTTTAGAAACGGATTTTCAAATCTGTCTCTAGTTTAGAGATGGATTTATTTGAAAATCCGTTGCTCATATCAGCAACAGAAAAAAAAAATCCGTCTATTATTTAGCAATGGAAAAAAAAAATCCGTCTATTATTTAGCAACGGAAAAAAAAATCCGTCTCTAATTTAGCAATGGAAAAAAAATCCGTCTCTAAATTTAGTAACGGAAAAAAAATCCGTTTCTAATTCGGCAACGGAAAAAAAAAATCCGTTTCTAATTTAGAGACGGATTTTTTAATTCCGTCTCTAATTTAGAGACGAATTTTTAATTCCGTCACTAAATTAATTTCGAGACGGATTTTTAAATATAATTCCGTCTCTAATTTAGAAACGGATTGAATTACGTCGTTAGAATTCCATTTCTATATGGACTTTGTTTTTGTAGTGTTAGTTGATTCAAATAATTTTATATGGAACTCATCCCTACACGAAAAGAGCAAATTAGCAACGGTTCAAACCCCCCTAAAGGCAACGGTTTTGAACCGTTGCGTATTTGAGGGTTGCCAAATCCCAAAATAATTGGCAACGGTTCAAAACCGTTGCCAACGCAAGCAATTGGAACCGTTGCCAATTGCTTGAGTTGGCAACGGTTAATCGTTGCCAACTATAATGGCGCCTTTTTTTTTAAAAAAAAAAAAAATGGCAACGGTTAACCGTTGCCATTGACCTGTAATTTTTTTTTTTGGCTGCAATAATAATATATACATATTAAATATTAATTATTATTATAATATTAATATTAATAATAATTATTATTATGATAATAGTAACAATAATTAGTATTATTAATAACAAAACATAATAATAATAATAATCGCAAGAGATGATATTAATTAGAAAAATGTGTCATGTTACCTACAAACAATTTTAATTAGTTATAATAATGTATAGTACATAATTAGTAAGCTAAGACTAGGATTGATGAAGTAGCTAGTTAGTAAACGATAATTACAAATTAAATGTGATGTAGGTCGCCAACAAATTAAACGAATTACATGGAGTTCCTCGCTCGTGTATGGTTGTCCCGTTTGCCCCTTGCAAAACTTAGAATACACAAAACGTGAGTTAGTAGAATGAAGTGAATTAATAATAATTGGGGTTAGTTAGTAGGAATGACCCGAACAAAACTTGGAATAATACACAAAACGTAAGTGAACTCATACTTACTCATAATAATAACATGACATTATTACTTAGTTATATGTGACTAAGCTAAGGAATGAAATTACAAGAAAATAGCAATATGAGGGTTTAGGTCGCATTTTCGATCAAAATAGCCCAAGTAAGGCCATTTTGGCTTCTAGGATGCCTATTTTCTATAATTCTTGTATATTGAAATCATAACTAGTTAAAACATGTCATTATCACTTAGTTATAGGTGACTAATGCTTGAGATTACAAGAAAAGAGCAAGTAAGTGGTTTTGGAACGCAATTTCAACCAAAATGGCTAAAGTAAGGCCATTTTGGCTACTAGGATGCCTATTTTCTATATTTCTTGTCTATTGAACTCATAACTAGTTAAAACATGTCATAATCACTTAGTTATAGGTGCCTGATGCTTGAGATTACAAGAAAAGAGCAAGTAAGTTTTGGAACGCAATTTCAACCAAAATGGCTCAAGTAAGGCCATTTTGGCTACTAGGATGCCTATTTTCTATATTTCTTGTCTATTGAACTCATAACTAGTTAAAACATGTCATAATCACTTAGTTATAGGCGCCTAATGCTGTAGATTACAAGAAAAGAGCAAGTAAGTGGTTTTGGAACGCAATTTCAACCAAAATGGCTCAAGTAAGGCCATTTTGGCTACTAGGATGCCTATTTTCTATATTTCTTGTCTATTGAACTCATAACTAGTTAAAACATGTCATAATCACTTAGTTATAGGTTACTAATGCTTGAGATTACAAGAAAATAGCAAGTAAGTGGTCTTGGAACGCAATTTCAACCAAAATGGCATACCTCTTCAAGCTGACGTGTGTCTGTACAATGACTCATCACTATGTCATACATGAATCTCATCACGTATAGGCCACACTCAACTCCGTTTTCCTGTTGTGCGCACTAGCATGAGGAACAAAGCACATGAATCAAAATGCATAGCAAATAAGCAACATCTTAAGCATTGTAAAGTAAGAAAATCACAACATCATGGGTGAATTACCTAGGGTGCTTTCCATGTAGGACCTCGAGGAGATCGAGGATTTATCTTCTTCATGGTACTACAAAAAATCAAAGTAATAAGTTCAAATTTGACTAGTATAATCAATGCGTATGAGTTAAGATATGAAAATCAATAACAAGAATTGAAACAAACTAGATACTTACTTTTGCGGTATGGACCTCACGAGGTGCTTTCTTACTTGAGGTAACCGAGCAGAATCAAAGTAGAAGATTGTGTCACTGGAAACACAAATCACAAGTAGGGTCCAATGATAACTACACACGAGACAAACTGATCAATAGTTAGCCTATTACAACAAATAAACTAGGAAAACAAATGAACTTGACTAGCATAATCAGACGTACTCCTCATAATATGGGACGAATATAAACTTGTCTCCCGCACTCACTGATTGCCTGATACCCCGTTCAGCATAGTACAACACGTCAGCGGAGTTGCCTAAGATTCTAGCAGTGGACATCTACTCAGGGCATAACCACCCAACTTGACAAGGAGATTCAAGCTCCCATATTTGCTCTTGGAGTGCTCTGCATGCATGATAAAAAAATGTTAATCGAAAACCAAACGACAAACACCACTAAACTGAATAACATAAATTGAGTACAAGTTGAATTACCTCATGCATATTTGAATGAGGAAAATGTTAAGCATTGCACCACTTAGAAATTCCTTCACATCTTCTTTGAATAGCCATGCCGTTGCATCATCATCGTAGTGGAACATTTCCTTAGGAAGTTGAATTTTGATGGGGCTGTCATTAGGCAACACGCAAACACGGTTGTGCAAATAAGCTAACTCCTGAGATAGCGATTGAAGAAACGTGTCTTCAACTAATGGAGTAGCTTGCGTAGCTGAACCTCGTGAAGGGCTCTTCATCGACGCTTTTCCACTCACCGAGCCATGTTCACTCCTCTTCTTTGGCCCCTCCACCCTCTTCTTTGGAGTTTGGCTTTTCCTCGATGGCTAATAAGAAAAATCACATAAATGGTTAGAAAAGATTTCCATCCAACTCTTGGGAATAAAAGATTAAAGCGTGAAAGCTAAATCTTAATTACCTGGTTCATTAACCGTATCCAAGCAGATGGCCATTGCACAAAACTACCTTTTGCTGCCCAGAGTGTAGTGAACTCATCCTCCTCCACGGGCACAGGTATTAAGATGTCCTCGAACCCGGGAACCATAGAATGGATCCCGACAGAATAATGCTCAGGCAGAAGAGGTCGAAGATGGACAGTACCTTGTTCGGCCGGTTGTGCACTACCATAGGCAACAACATTCAAAGGTCCATCATATGATTCGCCCGGGTGAAAAAGTTCACAACGGGTCTCTCCCTGCACCAATTAGGAAGATACTTGTAAGAACCAATTATAGTAGAACCAAAAAACACGTGAAACACAAAAACAAGTAAGGCAACACATCAATAGAAGAAAATCAAAAATAAAATTAAAACCAAAAAAAAGAAAAAAAAACCCAAAACGAGTGCAAAAAAAAAAATACTGGGCGGGAAGGGCAGCAGCTGCACAGCTACTGCGAGGCTGCACAGCTGCTGCAGTGCAGCTGCACCCTCATTTTGGCTTCCCAATGAGAAAGAGAAGGAGAAGGAGAAGGAGAAGAAAGAGAAGGAGAAGGAGAAGAAAGAGAAGGATGAGGAGGAGAAGGAGAAGGAGAAGGAGGAGAAGAAGGAGAAGGAGAACAAGGAGGAGCAAACAACAACAATACATCACATCAACAAAGCAACACCAACAACACAACACAGCTAACTTCACCATTTCACAGCCAAATTAACCATTTCACTACACAATCCAAAAACCTATATAATTATCCAAACAAATAAGTAAAAAATCACCTGTAGAATAGGAAAGTCATGAGGTGTCGGAGTATCAAGCCCCCTTGAGTACGCATGTGAAGGAGTACCAATGCAATAGTGTATTGATAGTGAAACATTAATTAGAACCGTACCCACGTAACTCAACATATCAAAACTTATAGAGTTGAATTCTAATCATGTACCTCCTCGCGTGCATTTATCTCCTGTTCTCCTTCTCTTCGTGGGTGGCTACTTGAGTCGACTGGTGTTGTCGAGGAAAAGGGCATGGTCGGCAAATTCATTTGCTTCGCCCATGCATTGAACTCTTCGCGCATCTCATTGCACAGTTGTTCTTTAATTGATGCCACCATGGCATCGAAGTTCTATGGCGAGTTCACACTTGCTCGGGATCTTCCAGATTCGGTATATTCGGGACCCATTACCTTCTCCCATCCTAGCAAGCTCCCCCCAGCACCTAATACCCGTCCTGGATGGTAGGGCTTTCCCATAGCCAAGGTGAAGGTGTCCTTCTCTACCGTCGGGACGAGCTTGCCTTCAACAAGCTCTCCAGTGTACTCAAGCTGTAGCAAAAACAAAATGGCAACATGAAGTAAGTGTTTATATAAAGTGATATATATGCAAATGATTAATGTAGTTCACTAGTTCATAGTTTCTTACTAGCTTTTCTGTCATTTCTTTGGTTTCAGGAGCCTTGATGGACCATTTTCCGGTTTTCTTGTCCCGCGAATGCATAGAACAAAAGAACTCCCCAGCACGACTTACCATAGTATTGGTCGTGGAGTCAGATGGCGCTGTGGAGGACCCTAGAAGCGCAGTGGGGTATACTCCTTCACTCACCCACGTATCCCTCCATTCATCATACGTCATTGCTCCCATATGATGGTGGTATTGCTTTTGCAATGCATTCTTGGAATTCTGCTCCCTCATTTCCTACATAAAAAGATATGTTAGTTTCATTACTAATAAAACAGACGATAAATTACAACACAATTTTCATCAGAGTTCTTTAAACTTACAATTTCTTCTTTTTTACATTTTTGAAGAACGAAAGCTTCCCAATCATCCTTCGATATGCTAGGCCATATTTTCCATGGGAGTTTCTCTTCATCGATGACATCATCATCACTGCCACCTCCTTTCTTGTTCTTTGGTTTCCTCACAAGTTTCTTTGTGATAAACCGACGAATTAAGTTACACTTGAAGCTTCTGAATCTTGCCACAAGTAAGGATTCAAACACCCTTCGCTTGGCGTACTCATTTGGAATGTTAAATAGACTCTGCAAGCACAAATAACAAACATTATTAGTTTTCCCATAACATAACAATAAATTGAAATTGTTTATAAATAATGTGGAATAAAAAAAACTTACCCTGGTATCATTCCAAAACGTGTCAATCAAGCCTGTAGGTACGTCGCTCATACGAAGCGTAATGGGGATTTTGAGCGCACAAATCCCAACTTGACCAGCATACTGACGACGCCATTAACCTGAGGGTTGGCCTACCCTGTCATACTCCAAACCATAGAACCGACAGGTTTCTTGAAAGCTGTCATCGGACCCCTCAGCTTTTTCTTCGTTGGTGCCTGCACCCCCCCTCCACTTTGATCCTCACGAAACGGCTACATAATGGCATTATCGATTGGAGGCGTTTGCTCAGCTGTAATTTCAAACTCATCTATCATTCTCTCCAATACATCTTGCGCCTGATCTTCTGGCTCACCCAAATCAGGTTCCTTGTTCACATCATACAGCTGGTCCCCATCATTAGATGAATCATCATCATTAGATTCAACATCCTCAACTCGAACACGGTATTGATCGTCCGCCATTAGATGTTAAAACCTGTCATTACAAACATAACACGTTATTAGATGCTGAATTGTAAGGTAAACTTATAATCATATATAAATTGCTGAATTATAATACAAATAAACATAGAAAATGGTGAAGCAAGTTACTTTATTCATTTAAAAGAATATAAGAAAAATGGGCAAGTAATTCAACAATTTCATTCATTTTCACCTAAAATGTGATTTTATAATTCTTTCTACGCCTACAATTCAAACTAATAGAAAATATATAGTACCTCAATCTAATATTTCTTCATCGTGGTCTGATCTCATGTAATTGGCTTGGTCGTCTATCTCATTTGGCACAGCAGGTCTAGGAACAGTGAAAGGTGCCGAGTCATCAAAGGCATCATATTCTTCCTCATCCTCGACATCTCCAACGCCAAGGATTCTTATTTTGCCGGCTAGCACAATAGACCATTTTGAGTCGGCAGGGTCAGATACGTAAAACAACTGCTTAGCTTGAGATGCAAGGATGAATGGTTCCGCACTATCATTCAGGTTGCCAAGATCTACAAGAGTAAAGTCATCAAATTTGACGTTACGCCTGATATTATCAACCCACTTACACCGGAAAAGAGAAATCGTGAAGTCACAATAATCAAGCTCCCATATTTCTTGAATTCGACCGTAGTATGACAACTCTACATTAACGGGTGATTTATCCTTAGCACTTGCAAACTCCCTTGACGATGCCACAACCGTTACACCACTGTTTTGGGTCAAGGATGATTTCAAATCTTGACGCTCAGTCCAAAATGTGTACCCATTTATGTCATATCCCTCAAATGAGCGAACATCATCCCTAGGACCATAAGCAAGCCACCTTATTGTAGATGTGACACTCTCATCCATTCCACCCATCACTTGATCATGAAACCAACTCACAAACTTCTTATTGTGCAACTGCATCAGTGCCCTTTCACCTTTCGACGGAAACTCATCACGCAAACTAGCCATGTGCTCGTCTAAATATGGGTGGACATCTGCAACATGGTGCAACACATATAGGTGTGCTTGTAAGAACTTCTCTCGATCAGGTGACATTCGTTTCGACCCGATTGTGCCATTACCATCAAGTCTACCTTCATGTCGAGAAGTAGGAATACCAATAGGTTCAGCAACGACTATATAGTCGGCCACAAAATTACCAATCTCCTCGACCACGGTCCCTTAATCATACTTCCTTCCGGGTGAGCCCGATTCCTAACTTTATCTTGCAATGTACCCATGTGTCTTTCAAAAGGATAGCACCACCTCATGAACACTGGACCGCACAACTTAATCTCACGCACCAAATGAAGAATCAAATGCACCATTATGTCGAAAAACGAGAGCGGGAAGTACATCTCAAATTTGCACAAAGTCACAACCACATCTTCCTGTAAAGCATCAAGTGTACAAGGATCAAGCACTTTTCTACATATTGTATTGAAAAACGAACAGAGGCTTGTAATAGCTTCCCTCACGTGCTTTGGCAAAATACCACGTATTGCAATTGGTAGAAAAACTTGCATAAGAACATGACAATCATGGGATTTCATACTTGTCAGCTTCAATTCTCCATTTAAGGATATAAATATTTTCATGTTAGATGAGTACCCTGATGGAACCTTAATGCCATACAGACATTCACAAAACATCCGTTTTTCTACCCTTGACAATGTGTAGCAAGCCGGAGGTAAATAAGCCTTCCCCTCTTTGGCTTTTCCCTCATTTTTCTTCTTCGACGCATCTGTGGCCTTTCCCTTTCCCTTGCTCTTCCCCTTTCCCTTTTTCAAACCCATTTCTTTTTCCTTTTCCTGTTCCTTTCCCTTACTAACCCTTTGCTGAACCCACAATTCTGGACGCACCCCCATCTTTTCCAAATCTAAACGTGCACCCTTTCCGTCCTATGTCTTGTTTTGAATATTCATTAGCGTTCCCAGAAGAGCGTCACACACATTCTTCTCTATATTCATTACATCAAGATAGTGCCTAACATCATGTTCTTTTCAGTACGGGAGCAACCAAAAGATTGATTCTTTTTTAAAGAGAGCAACTGATTCTGCCGCTTTTTCAGATTTCCCAAATACTGTTCGTACACCCTTAACCCGAGCGTAAACCTCCTCACCAGTCAGTGGCCCAGGAGCAGTCCCCTCTTCCACCGTCCCATCGAAAGCCTTTTCTGCCGACGGTACGGGTGATCGCGCCTGAGCAACCTTCTTGTCCTCAAATACACCTCTTTAAAAGAATGATCAAGGCGTCTGCTTGGCGTATCATCAATACAAATGGGACATGCCTTTTTCCCTTTATTCTTATACCCAGACAAGTTGCCATATGCAGGAAAATCATTAACGGTCCACATAAGAGCTGCACGCAATGTGAACATCTCATTCTTATGAGCATCAAACACGGAAACCCCTTCGTCCCACATCTTTCTCAAATCATCAACCAATGGCGCAAGATACACATCTATGTCGTTTCCAGGTTGCCTTGGCCCCGATATCAAGAGTGAAAGCATTACATATTTCCGTTTCATGCACAACCAAGGAGGCAAATTGTAGATCACTAAAAGTACCGACCATGTGCTGTGCTGGGTACTAAGAGTGTCAAATGGATTCAACCCGTCCGTGCAAAAACCAAGCCTTAAATTTCTGACTTCATCACCAAATTCCCCAAACTTCATATCAAGGTTCTTCCATTGCGGGGAGTCGGCTGGGTGCTTCAGCATTTCTTTCTTCCCTCTGCATGCCACCTCAAGTTTTTAGCGTCTTTTGGTAAAGAGAACAAATGCTTAAACCTTGGAATTATGGGAAGATACCACAACACCTTAGCAGGAGGTCCCTTCGTACCAGCATTGCAACTCTTGCACTTGTAGCGCAACTTCTTGTATCTTGGACACTCCTCCAATTGTTCATATTCATTTCGGTAAAGAATACAATCATTAGGACATGCATGTATCTTCTTATACTCCAAACCAAATGGACACATGAGCTTCTTCGCGTAATAGTAAGACTTAGGAATTTCATTCCCGTCGGGCAACATCTCACTTAACACGCTCAACAAGGAAGTAAAACTACTGTCCATCCACCCATGCTTCGACTTAATGTTAAAAAGAGTTAGCACGGCTGATAGTTTGGAGTACTTTTTGCACCCAGGATACAAAAGATTTTTAGAAGCCTCCGATAATGGCTCAAACACATCACCTTCAAAACCACGCATCATCTCATCCACACCTTCATCCTCAACCTCATCCACATGATCATCCTCAAATCCCTCCTCAGCACCATCATCAACACTATGTTCATCATTCTTGTATTCCTCGTCCACACGGATATCATTGCTTCTATCATCATGCACATCATACCCATTAACATCCCCACTGTACTCTCCTTCTTCACCATGCCAAATCCACACATGATTTTTAACCCTAAACCCACGACAAACTACATGATCTCTAATGATATCAACACTATTGACCACCTTCACATTATTACAATCAACACAAGGACAATAGAGGAACTCGAAACCCATTCTGCGCTGATAAGATGAAGTCGTCTCGCAAAACTCTTGAACCCCATTAAAGAATTCCAATGTATCACGTCTACCATACATCCATCCACAATCCTTCTCCATTAAGTAAATTGTCTCTAAACATGGCAACATATTATGAATAATGTATAATTTCTACATCTATTATATATATAAATCAAATTCAAACACACAACATGCATATAACATTCATATAGATACAAAAATGCATATATTCTTCCAAAGGGTCCTTATCACTCCAACCTAACCCATCCTTAAACGTTTACTCTCACTAGTGAATGTATGTCAGATTTCCAATTTTAAGGAAAATCCGGCAGCATTTCTCCCCATTTCTCCAAGTACACGACGTAGGTAATTACTTACCCACATATGTACCCAGAGAACATGGTGATCGAGGAAATGCTAAGCCAAGATGTTCCTTAAAATCAAAAAAACTGACATACATTCACCACCTAAGTGAGAGTAAACGTTCAAGAACAATCCAAACCGGGGACTATTCAAGACTTTCTCCTAATGAGAAAGCCTTGAACGGGTATCTAGGCATATGATGATGCAAACATTTCATATATTTATTGTTGTATTTAGTTTGTCATTATATAATACATACACAAATCTAATAGCTAGCATGAAAAAACGTTTATTAAAACAATAATAGAGAGAAAGCAATATTTATAGCTTAGAGAAGTTTATAATTCATACCAACACAATGGATGTATTCTTTCTAACTTCCTTATGTGTAGTCTTCAAACTTAACTAGCTTCAACTTCAATTCACATATGAACCTATAAAAACGCAAAAAGAAAAAACAAAACAAAAAACAAATTAAAAGTTAGTAAGTATGTATGAGTAATGGATAATAAATACAAATAGGGACATTAATGGGTTTCAAACAACTACCTGAAAGGGCGCCATAGACCAACAGTGAGAGCGAGCAAGAAGGTTGTTGTACGTGGAGGGGGGGCAATGCACGTCTATGTTATTGACAAACCCTAGATTACAGGATCGAAACTTATGATTACTAAATTGTAAAGCATTATTAAAAACTTAAAACCTTAAAACATACAATAAGAGCACATAATATAAGAAATACCAGAAGGAAAGACACTAGAATCCTTTAATTGTGGTCTCTGCTGGATCTGCATATATATAAAAGTTAAGTGGAAATATTAAGCATTAAATTGTGTTTTTGCTTTAATCTCCAATAAATGCAACAAGGAACGTGAAAAGTATTAGCAATATTTGCTATAATCTCCAATAAACATCCAAGTTTCAAGTTTCAACTAATACAACTTGAGACTTACAGAGCTATGTATTATACAGAGCTACATCCAAGTTTCAAGTTTCAACTAATAAAACTTGAGACTTACAGAGCTATGTATTATTCAGAGCTACATCCAAGTTTCAAGTTTCAACTAATTAAACTTTCACCTATTTTAATAGCTAACTACCCAAGACCTATGTATTACACAAAGCTACAACCCCTGGACTATCGTTGACAATTATTAACCTTCCAGCAACAAAATTTATTTACTTTTAAACTGATTTCATTTACATTTACATGATTTCAATTTACTTTAACACATTTTAGTCACCAAACTATACAATTAGCACCCAAAATTTACATAGAATCTAAACACCAGAACAAGATACCAGAAAATTTGCACAATTCATAAAAATTTAACAACCAAAATCAATTATCCAAAATCAACACAAATTTGAAACATTTACCTTTATCCATGAGAAATTCGCAACAGTCGCTTACAATTTGGAAAATTTAAGCTGGAAATTAATAGGAAAACGATTAAACCATCCCCTCATGTTAGGGTTCATAATCCTTATAAGTGCAAGTAGTGTGGGAAATTTAAGTAAAGCAAAAACCCAGATTATGAAACTCGTTTTAAAGGCAAGAACAAAATCCCAACTCGTATTAAAACCTAATTGCTACTTAATTATACCTTAGGTTAAAGCTGTTTCAATGGAGGGAATTTGGCCGGAGTACGACGTGAGTCTTGTCTTCAACGGACGAATGTGAGAATGCTCAAGCTCGCACCACTTCAATGGAGGAACAAAGAGGGGAGAAGAAGATGAAGAAGGGAGGAGGGAAAACGCGCCTGATTTTTTTTTTTTTTTTAAGTATTGAAGAAGAACGTTGCTTGCTTGAATGAAGAAGAAGGAGGGAGTATACAGTATACAAAAACCCGGGTTTTTTTTAAATTTGCAACGGTTAACCGTTGCCAAATGTGAACATTTAAATTTTTTTTTCTTTTTTTATTAGTTTGGCAACTCTACCCCTTTTATTTTTTTTTTAAAAAAATATAATCAATTGGCAACGGTTAACTCTGATATTTAAAATGGCGCTCACTTAAGTTGGCAACGGTTTTCATGAACCGTTGCCATAGGAGGGTTGCCTATTTCTTTTTTTTCTACTAGTGCATTATAAATTACCTTTTAAAACAAAATTTCATTATATAAAATTATTACGTAACAAACTTATAATTTACTAGAAATTTATAATTTAATCAAAAATAAAATTCTAAACTAACAATTTTATCCTAAAAAGCTATCCAAGTTTTATTGAAAATAAAACTCTAAACTAACTTTTTATTTTACAACCAATAATTTTATCCTATATATCATACTAATAATTAATTGTTGCCTACGTGGTGCGACACCTGGCAAAAGTTATAATGTCAAGTGTTGTTGTCTCGTGGTCTGGCTAAAAGTTTAGCTTTATATATTAGTTACTAGTACATATCCCGGGCGATGCCTCGTGTTCCCTCCGCAATACTTGTATATCCTTATGTTTTAAAATACTTAATTGACTACTTATAAAATAATTATTAAGTAATAATTATTTTCTCAAAGGCATTATCACTAATGCCTAAATCTATTTGCGTTTGAAACATTTGTTGTTTTTAATGTTTATAATCGGATGAGTAATTTAATTTTACGGTTTCATTAAAATTTAATGATTTGAGTACTCCTAGACTTTATTCAAAACCCTCAGTTCAAAAGTAAGTTTTCGACTCCTAGTGTTTTAGGATTTTTTTTTGTTTGATAGACAATTGCCTATTTAGAATTTTAATTATGTGGCAATGCCGGGTTTGTTTAGTGATTAGAACATCATAAATAAAGAGCAAATTACAACCTAGGCTAAAAGAAAGAAACCAAAATACAAGGCACGCACTAAAATTCTATTACATGCTTTGGTAATATAACCTATGCGAAGGAGAGCACTGTTACCGCAAACATTTGGTTAGAAACCTGCAAGAAAAACCTCGTTAAGACTTACCTGGGAGTCATGAACTTGCCGCCACCATGAAATACCCAAACCAGAGCGAAGGAGGTGAGGAAGCTGAAATAGGAGTAGAATAGGAGTCGTCTAGCAAATAGAATGATACACAACGTCGATGTAAGACGATGTGAGCAAGATACTACATCTTCAAAACTCAAGTGCCATGACACGAAATGTGGCGAAAATCCACACTCGCCACTATGGTCATCCCAAGGTCTTGACAAACAACAAACATCTTGGGATCCTTGACCATGAGCTACTTTTCCTAGTAACTCAATACTGGACATCTCCTGATTAAGAGAATGTCGGACCTGCAAGGAGGAACTTGCTTCCCTCAACTGATCCAGACGAGGAGCCTCCGTCAAGATTTGATTTATAATGAACATGGCTGGACTAACCACCATCATCAAACACAAGGTTGAGGAGTTTACGTTAATCCCCAACCTAACCCACACCACCATAGAACTCATAACTGAAGAAAGGAATCCCACATCTAAAACAGACAACACAATTTGAGAATTGCCTTGAGAATCCTGAAATGGATCTCCAATGACCGATCTCTTCCATCATTCCTAAAACAACGTACTTGCCACCACAATTCACCGGTGACAAACACCTACTAAGGAACCAAATTCCTAAGACATAACTTTGGATCCTACAACCTAAACCCCAATCCCATACTTGGACTTCACCACTAAATAGACCTTTAATTAATTCCTCCGCATATAATAAGCAACAAATTCACGGCAATTACAACCCAATAAGGTTGTGACAAGGCCGACCAAAATATAATTGTGATGGCGATCAATGATAAAAGACAACTGTCTACCACCTCTAAATTAAAGTAAAAGAAGTGGTAAAGAATAAGATCTTCGACGAGTTAAATATGTTTAAAGACTGATATTTTTATGCTTTCATTTGGGACATCGTCTAATTCTTAAATGATTACGAGTTCAACATGTAATTTTATTTAAGAAAATGTTATACAAAACCCTTAGGGCTATATATAAGTATTAAACACATACTAGAAAATTGTATAAATTTAGGAAATCATAAAAATTTAAACACTAATTACACTTATTTACGTGTGTTTTTGTCATAAATTCCTAATTTTATACAATTTTCAAGAATGTATTTAAGGGTTACATATAGCATTACCCTTTATTTATAAGCAAAAGGTAAGTATTGGTTTAGTACTAATTATTAACAACACATGCAAAACGTTTAATTAATTTTTGAAAATATAAGGCACTTATTTTATTATGGACATGGTTTTGATTGAGTTAAGGTTTTATCGATTAAAACAAGTTGGTTTGGTGTACATTAAAATTTTATCGATTAAAAGGGTACACCACATCTGATGATATGAATTACAACTTTACAAGTAATACGTAAATTGTTTGTTGCAACATTACATTTTATAACAAGTAACATTATTTCTGTACTTTCATAAGTTCACTGATATTGTTATTTGTTTGGTTTTATTTGTTTTGTTTGTACAGTTCTTATGACGACCTTAAATAATTTAGAAACTAATGCTTTGTTGTTATAGTCCCGACTCATCTGATGATTATGACGAGCTATTATTTTCGTCACAACACTCCTATAAAAGCCAAGCACCATCCTCAAATACTCTACAACAAAAAATCACAATGAGTAGCCATAATCAACTCTCACTCTTCTCCACCATTCTCCTCTTCCTCCTCCTCGCCTCAACACTTTCGGCCGAAAAATGCCACCCCGACGACAAAAAAACCCTCTTCAAGATAAAAAAAAGCCTTCAACAATGCCTACATGTTCGCCTCATGGACACACGACAGCGACTGCTGTGAGTGGTACATGGTCAGCTGCGATGAAAAAACCCACCGCATCATCAGCCTCTCAGTCAATAGAGACGATGAGGTTGCGGGACACATCCCCGACACCGTTGGGGACCTCCCGTACCTTGAACAACTCACCTTCAGTAACCTCCCTAAGTTAACCGGTCCAATCCCTCAAACCATTTCTAAGCTTAAAAACCTTAAATTCTTATGGCTTAGCCACAACAATTTAACCGGTTCAATCCCCGACTTTTTTGGTCGGCTTACTAAATTAACCTACATTAACCTCTCCGTAAACAAACTCACCGGTCCAATCCCGCCTTCCGTATCATCCCTCCACGAACTCGGCGCCCTCTTCTTAGAGCGTAACCAACTCAAAGGAACAATCCCCGCGAGCTTTGGAGGGTTTAAAAACAACCCGGATTTCTACCTTAAGCTAGCCAAGAACCAACTTTATGGACCGCTCCCAAAATCTCTAGGAGCGGTCAACTTCTCGGTTCTAGACCTTAATAGGAACATGTTCACCGGTGATGCCTCGATGTTGTTTGGGACAAACAAGGGCTTACAAACTATCGACATTTCGAGGAACAAATTTTCGTTCGACCTTACTAAAGTCAGATTTCCTAAAGGCTTAAATAATATTGAATTGAGTCACAACATGATTTACGGTAGCATTCCACCTACATTGGCGAAACAGCAAGATATACAAAATTTCAACGTAAGTTACAACCGGTTGTGTGGTAAAATTCCGAGTAGCCGATATTTGAAGAGGGTTGATAAGTACTCGTATGCACATAACAAGTGTTTGTGCGGCTCTCCTTTGCCTCCATGCAAGTAAAATGCTTGTTGAAAAAAAATATAGTAGAGCTATGTACCAATCAACAGATTGAACTGTTTGGATTATTGTTTTGTATTTGGATTGTGTGGCTCTTAGTCAATTTCAAATTTTTAGTGTTGTCGGTAAAGATTGTTCAATTGTACTTCTTTTGTCTTGTGTATGGTACGAAGTAATTCGTATTGTTTTTGTGTTCTTTTGTTATATTTCATATTAATAAAATGTGTACAATCATTTTGTGTTATGAATTTAAGAGAATGAAACTTAAATTAGAAAGTGAAATGTTGTGGGCACTCTAATTTGGAACGTCTACTTCGTATAATTTTAATAAATTGATAAGAGAATGAGTAAATTCTCAAGCTTATGGAGTATAAATAAAGCTAGCGGATCATTGTGAGTATTTTAACATACTAAATTGGCTTGTCCAATTAACTTGCTAAAAACGTGATATAAGACATTTGGGAAACAAATAGAAATTTAGGCGAGATAAGTATGGCCCCATTAATATTAAAGCATGAGTGGAAAAAAAATAAATAAAATAAATAAGTAAATAAATAAAATTAAAAAAATGACACTCCAATATTCCCAAATTGTTCCATTAACCTAAAATAATTGTCCCTAAAACATTATATCATACCTTATTTAGTAAATATTCCAATTGCAACCCCATTGTTCTTTCTATGTCCCTCCCCCATTAAAATTTGGCTTTGTTAAATTTGTTCCTTACAAAAGTTAAATAAAGGGATTGAGGCAATCTTTTAATTAAGGACAGAAAGATTGAGTACTTATTTTTCAACAACCCAAGTTGTTACTCGACATAGAAAAACTAATTAGTTTAATATAAATTATACTCCCTTTGTTCTAATTTAATCGTTATAGGAAGGTTTGCACAAGGCTTTCCAAGAATTTTCTATTACAGCTTACTTCCTTCGATCTTATTGTATTTAGTAACTTTTGTTAGTCAGCTTCACTTTAAACAACAAAAAAAAAAAAGAAAAAAAAACTTTATAATAATGAAATCATGTGCACCGACCACTTAGGCCCTATTCACTTCACCTTATGAAAAATAATATTTAGTAAAAATAATTTCAGTTCAGTAAAATTAATTTCCCTTCGGTAAAAATAAGTTTAGTTCAGCAAAAATAATTTCAATTCAGTAAATATAATTTCAGTTTTATAAAAATTAGTAAACTTAAAGAAGAAATATAATAAAAAATCAGTAAACATAATTTCAATTCAGCAAAAATAATTTTAGTTCAGTAAAATTAATTTCAGTTCTGCAAAAATAATTTAAGTTTAGTAAAAATAATTTCAGTTTAGCAAAAATAAGGTGAAGTGAACGGGGCCTTACGCTTGACTTTCTCTCTCTTATCCTTATTTTCCTTGCTATACTCATTCAATTGTACAGAATATAAACAAAGTATAGGCTTGACCCTAGGCTACAAACTAGGAATCAATATACACAAAATACGCCTAACATGAACTATAAAATAGGAAGATAATTAGAAATTAAAGCTAATTATCTTCTTTGACCAACATATATACAATATATTTAACAAATTCCCGTAGTCGAAGTAGGATGCTTTCGAACGCTGAGACGATTGTCCCGAAAATCGTCAAACAAGACTTACGGAAGACCCTTGAAAAGATGTCCGCTATGTGATATCGAGATGGGACATGTAGAACATGCACCTGTCCACACGCAACCTTTTCCCGTACAAAATGTATATCCATCTCAATATATATGCTTTGTAAATTGATGTTGAACCGGATTACCCGACAAATAAATAGCTCTCACAATGTCGCAATACACCAAAGTAGCCTTGTTAACCGGACAATGTAACTCTCAGAGAAGATTTCGAATCCAACACAACTCCGAGACAACATTGGCAACACCACGACACTTGGCCTCAGCACTAGACCATGATAGAGTAGGTTGTCATCTCGACGGCCACGAAACTAAATTATCTCCCAAAAATACACAATAACTAGATGTAGACCGCCTCGTATCGAGGCACCCACCCCAATATGCATTAGTACACTACTAGAAAACAGGCCATTTCCGACGGAATAATTCCGTCGGAAACACCTTGAATTCCGTCGAAAAACCCATTTCCAACGGAATTTCCGTCAGAACAGGTTGTCGTAAAACACTTTGTAGGAAAAACGGCCTTTTCCGTCAGAAATTCCCTCGGAACAGTGTTTTCCGATGGAATTTTCTCGTCGGAAGAGGAGTTCCGGCCACCGGAAAGTCCATCGAAAATTTCCGACGGAATACAAGTCCGTTAGAAACTTCCGACGGAATTTCCATCGGAAACAGAAATAAGAATAAAATAAAAAACCACCCCACCACCCTAACCCAAACCAGACCAGACACCCCACCACGCCAACCCAACCTAGAATAAACTAGACCCCCCCACAACTTCAACCCAACCCAGAAAAACCACCCCAACCCAACCCAGACCAGACCCCCCCACCACTCCAACCCAACCCTGAACAAACCAGACCCCCCACCACCCCAACCCAGAACAAACCTAACCCACCCACCAGACCCAGACCACCCACCGTAACCACCATTCCACCCACCCCACCAGCCCAGATCACCCACCGTAACCACCATTCCACCCACTCCATTTTTCCGAATACAAATCGGAACAAAAAAGAGGAAAAAAAACCACCCACCCCACCCAATCCAGACCACCCACCCAGCCCAAACCACCCACCGTAACCACCATTCCTCCAACCCAATTTTCCGAATACAAATCGGGAAAACAAAAACACAAAAAAAACGAAAAATATTGAAAAAAAACCAGGTCTATACAAATTGAAACTAAATACAGATCAGAACTTTATTATAATCGAAACAAAAAAAATCGTGTTCTATACACATTGAAGCAGACGAACAAATACAAATCGAAACAAAAAAAATATTGAAATAAATACCAGATCTATGCAAATTAACAAAAAAAAAACAAAATATAAAATTACAAATTGTAAAAACAACAAACGAGCGAAAAATGGGTTGTTGCGCCATTGTTCGATGTTGCGTAATTGTTGTTGGTTGATGTTGTTGTTGGTGCTGATGTTGCGTCGTTGTTGTTGGTTGTTGTTGGAGAAGAAATCGAAGAGAAGAAATCGAAAAAACGAAAAAGAAAAGAAAGAGGGGAAGAGGAAAGAGAGGAGAGGAAGGACAGGAAGGAGAAGGAGAAAGAGGGGAAGAGGAAAGAGGAGTGAGGCGCCGAGGAAGGAGAAGGAGAGGAAGGACAGGAAGGAGAAGGAAAGGAAGGAGAAAGAGGAAAGAAGAGAAGAGAGGCGGGGAGAGAAGAGGAGAGGAGAGAGAATAGGGTTTTTTAGGGTGTTTTTTAGGTTTTTAAGGGTTTTTTTTTATTATTATTTAATTATATTCCGATGGAATATTTCCGACGGATTTTATTTCCGTCGGAAAATAACTATTTCGACGGAATAATCCGTCGAAAATTTCCGACGGATTTTATTTCCGTCGAAACATTAAGTTTCCGACGGAATATTCCGTCGGAAAGTCCATAAATTCCAACAGATTTGTATTCCGTAGAAAATCCGTCGTAAATTTCCGAAGGAATAAAAATCCATCGGAAATGGTCTGTCGTAAATCGGCCTATTTCTAGTAGTGGTATTGGAAACGATAGTAGAAAATGCAGATGGGTAAAGATGGAGGCCGTGATCCAAAGTACCTTGAATGTACTTGATAATCCGCTTAAGGGTAAGCATATGATCTACTATCGGGTCATGCATATGTAAACACACCTGTTGCACGGCATAAGAAATATCTGGTTGAGTGAATGTTAGATATCGAAGAGCACCTGCTAAACTCCGATACAGAAACGGATCCTCATACGGAACCCCAGAAGTAGCACTGACCTTGGGCTTGGTGTCAACTGGTGTAGCAGAAGGCTTACAAGAAGACATTCCTGCACGGTCAATTATTTCCTCGGCATATTTACGCTGTGAAAGGAACATACCACTCTTATGTCGTGTCACTGCAATACCAAACAAACAATTCAAGGGACCAAGATCCTTCATAGCAAATTCCGAGTTAAGAAGGGTCATAATAGAACGACGGAGAGCATCAGAAGAAGCAGTGCGTATTATAACATCATCATACAATAAAATATATGCCATGTCGGACCCCTTGCTTAAAAT
Source organism: Chenopodium quinoa (assembly GCF_001683475.1). NCBI lineage: Eukaryota > Viridiplantae > Streptophyta > Magnoliopsida > Caryophyllales > Amaranthaceae > Chenopodium > Chenopodium quinoa. Next base: position 73,259 of record NW_018744996.1, on the reverse strand, counting down.
AAACAGAGAGTTATCACTCTTGCTATTAGTAAAACCAATAAAAACATAAAGTTAGCAAACCGCTTATACCAAGCCCGGGGTGCCTGCTTAAGCCCATACAATGACTTACACAAGAGACATACATACATAATGTGGATGAGTCTGATCCCTGTGACCCAATGGTTGATGCATATACTCTGTTTCCTGTAACTCACCATGATGAAGAAACGCATTCTTCACATCCAACTGATATATTGGTCATGCCTTGGAGAGAGAGAGACTAAGAATCGTGCGAATAGTGGCCGGTTTGACAATCGGACGTAGTAAAAGTCTCACCACAATCAATGTCAACCTGTTGCGTTTTACCATCACCGACCTAATAATTATCTTAATTAAGCTAATTATCTACTTTGACTAACATATATACAATATATTTAACATATTGTGCCATGTAAATGGTGTGGTATATGTAAATTTAAGTAGAGGAAGTATTTGAATTAAGTGAGATTGAGAGTGAGACCATAATTTTAAATTTATTTTATTTTATTTTATTTTTAATGGGGAAGAGATAAGACATAAAATTTTAGTAGGTTCATGTCACTAAAGAAAGTGTGATAATTAAATTGGAATAGACAGAATAATTTACTATTTGATTCTTAGCCTTTATTAGGAGTACAACATAGTAATACCATATTTTAACTATTTTTGAATTATGACTTAAGTTTGGAAGGGTTGTGTGATCCAGATTGGCGAGATGACACAAAGATGGTTATTTTGTTGGCTGGTGTTACTTATTGCAATTGGTTGTTCCCTTATTTGATAAAAAATCAAGAAACAACATACAATTTTCTGCAAATGCTTCATATTGTTCATCAATGACAAATATTATTTATTTTATGTAGGAGTAGATTGAACAATAAATACTTTCAATGACAACATTAATAAATATTCAGTCTTCTGATATGCAATACATCTAAGCAAATTTTATTTTATTTTATTCTTTTATTTTTGAAAAAAAAATAGACATTATTGCACACACTATTGAACTGATGAAGCAAATGTCAAAGGATACTAGTGCATTATTATTTATCATGACAAAATGTGAAAAAAGATATTTGAAAGACAATAAAATTTACTTAATAATCGACCTCACCCACAGAAATGGCTGAGATTGAAAATCCTTACCCTCTTCTTGCAAGTAGCCAAGTAGGTCACCAATAAGCCACTAGGGCAGCAATTGTAAACATGAAACATCCATCTAATAATTCAATTTTGAGCAGCACTACGACGAATAATTGTAGTCATACCCCGTGTGCTCCAGCCCTTAAATAATAATTCAAGTCACATTTGATCAACTATGTATTCAAAAAAATAATAGAAACGAATTGAAAGGTCATCTCCTCTTTTAATTACGGGGTCATAGATGAAAATGATTTGTCGGCCAGTGCATTTTGCGAAGCATAACATCCACACTTATGATGTGGGGAGTCGAGAACGTAGCAATATATCCATTTTCACTTTAAAACGAATATAATTTCTTTGGATTCTTTTATGTCAATCACTATTTAGAGCATTAGCAAATCAAATTAGCCAGAATAGCCACGTTGTGAAATAAGTTTAATAAAGAAACAAAGCGGTCGTAATCAAATCCTCTCACTTAACACTAAAAAAACGTGATAATGTACATAATTAGGACCTGTTCTCTTCAACTTAATTTCATTTCAGTTCAATTCAGTTCAGCTCAGCTCAGCTCAGCCCCAATTAGTTCAGTTCAGTTCAGCTCAGTTCAGTTCTTTTCTTTTGCTAATTTTTTTGTTTTATATGATTTAGCTAATGATATTGTTAACGACAATTTAGTTTAGGTGTACCGATCTATTTAATTTCATCTTTATGTCTAATGATATTGCTAATGATAATTAAAGCCAAATTTCATACTTTTTAGCATATATTACAATGACAATAATAATAATAATAATATTAATAATAATAATAATAATAATAATAATAATAATAATAATAATAATAATAATAATATCTGGTTAGGGTTCTTTCGTCTTCTGGTCTTGCCCCTTACAATGATGCTACTCTTTCAGAATTACAAGCAAAGCACCCTTCTTTTCCGGCTCCTATCTTACCGGATATTCTTGTTGATCAGCACTGATTAGGGGATTTTGCTCCCACCAATCGGAATGCGCCACGTGGGCCAATCAGGTCCTGCCAAGTGTCCCCCAGTTGGAACTGTCAGGGCTTTCCACGTGGCGCGCGCTTATTCGTCCACCTTGGACCTATTATGTCATGACATGTGGCATACTCCATGCCTAATGGAGAAACCGGCCACCCAGGCCCAACTTCCGAGGGAAGCCCAATCAGCCCTAGGTTAACCTAAACCTAGGATGGGCACGTTTCCCAAGGTTATAAATACCTCCCTTAATCCTCATTAAGGGGAAGGACGAAAAAACACATTAATTACACAGTAATAACCGGCTGATCTCGCTAACAAAGCAGATTACCTACATTAAACACTCTCACCTAGTGAGACCCAATCACTTTAATTTCCGCATTAATTACTCCTTAATGAAGTACTAACTTGACCGTTGGAGGCGAAGCTCCCATCACCAGGAGTCTCCGTTATTTTGCAGGTACAGGCGTCCGGTTCCAGTCTCGGAATTGTAACTCTCCCGCAGGACATCAGAAAACCCCGAAACATCTGGCGCCGTCTTTGGGGAGAGTACTTCTGAGATGGCATCCAAGTCTGTACCGACTCTTGAAGAGAGGCGTCCCCTAGACGACCCTCAAGTTCAGTCGGACCATGATACCGAGAGTGAATTTGAAGTTGAAGCTCACACAGCTTCAGACGGGACCCTAAGGGCCCGACGTACCCGTCATACCAAAAGGAGGGAACGGGAACATCTTCAAACAGCCGACTGATGGGTCTGCTCCCATTACAAGGAACGAACTCATGACCTTCATGAGGAACTTCAAGGGAGAGATTCAAGAGTTGATCAACAAGAAGCCGCCTGCTCCAGTCAAGGAGCAGTCGGCTAAGAAACCCTCCACTTCACTGAAGAGGAAGCCAGTTCAAGGGCGAGAGGCGACTCCTCATCCTAAATCTAGGAAGCGGGAGCCACCTGCCCTTGATTTCACAAAATTCCGTTTTCCTACAGGAAATAGGAAACATGTTCGTCATATTCAGGCGGACGGGTCGAAGCAAACATTCACAGACGCTCGGCTACTGCTAGAGCAGAAGAAGAGTGACCGATTGTCAGAGTCGGCCTCTACTTCAAACTTTCAAGACAGTCTGCGAAATGCCTCGATGAGGCATACTCAGTCGTATCATGAGAGTCAGTCAGGCGGCACCTCCCGTCAGTCCGGCTTTCATAGCGACCAGGCGGTACCAAACTTACCATTTGTGCCGCAACAACAGTATTTTTTGCAGCCACCTCCGTTTGGTGGACCTGCAGCAAAAAACGTCCAACCTATGGACTGGCAGCTACGGTTGCTTAGACTTGGTGAACAGCCGTCGGCCTTCTCCAAGGAAATTACTGAAGCCGCTCAGCCGGCCAAAGTGAAAAATGTACTAGTAGGCGCCTATGACGGCACTACTAACCCAGAAGACCATCTGATGGCATTCACCAACCTGATGTACCTTCAAGGGTTGGATGATCCCACTTGGTGCAAGTGTTTCCCAGCGACTCTCAAAGGAATCGCACAACAATGGTTCGGCAACCTGCCGACTGGTTGTGTAAATAGCTTCAGGACGCTTGCTTACTTATTCACCTCCAACTTCGCCATGAACATCCCTGCGAAGAAAACGACCCTTGATTTAGGAACAATTCAGCAGGGCGAGAAGGAGGGGCTTCGTTCTTACATCAGGCGGTTTAACCTGATGAGAATACAGATTCAAGGGTTACCGGATGAGGTAGCCTATACTGACTTTTTCAGAGGTCTCAAAGACGGGTCTACCTTCAAATTTGATTTGGTTCGAAAAAGGGTGGCGACTCTTCAAGAGGCCTTGATTGAAGCAGAAGCCTATATACAGGCGACTGATCTTTGTACGATAAAACAGTCGGACGGGAAAAGGTTCGACAAAAGAGAAGGACGACAGAAACAGTCGTCAAACAAAGATGAGAAAAGAAAAGAGGTCTGGGCGGCTGATTCCCCTAAACAGCAGAAAAAGAAAAAAGAATTCAAACCATACTCCCCAAAGTATGCGTTTAACAAAGATAACCAGTTTATCCTAAAAGAAATCAAGGGACGGATCTCAATTGAGAAGCCGGTCCCCATGAAGGGTTCTGCAAACAACCGGAACCAAGATAAATTTTGTGCTTATCATGATGATGTTGGTCATCACACCAATGACTGCATCAGTCTCATGCGGTATCTGGACCGTCTGGTTGAGCAAGGTGATCTTGACACTTATGTCAAGAAATCTACGGGGAACACTTCCTCAAAAAAGCAGTCGGCCAAAAAGAATCAACAGGCCGACAGCTCCGATACAGATGATGCAGTCGTCTACCCATTGCAGGCGGCTTCTCAGGAGGCGGCCCCACTATTAGGGGCAACAAAGACAATATCAGGCGGTTAGATGTAAATTCCGTTCACCAAGAACGGCCGTCCAAATATTCATTTCTTGAGATTGTCATCACTGAAGAAGATCTAGGAGGGGTAAGAGGGCCGCATGACGACCCTATCGTTATTGAATGTAAAGTGGCCAACCAGAGAGTTGGCCGAATCCTCATAGATACAGAAGCTCCTCAGATCTCATCAGTAGCAAATGTCTGTCAAAACTAAAATATCAGACTGATTGCATACATCCGGCCTCCCACCCTTTAGTAGGGTTTGGAGGAGGAGTCGTCCACCCACTGGGACGAGTGGATTTACCCATCCGCCTGGGCGAAAAAGGGGAAGGACGACACATGGTAGTCCGGTTCCTGGTAGTAGAAGAACTCTCGGCCTACAACATGATTCTGGGTCGACCAACCCTGAATAATTCCAAGGCTGTTATAATCCCATCTCTTATGTTGCTCAAGTTTGAGAGGGATAATGGAACAGTCGGCTCCCTAAGGGGAGATCAGAGAATGGCCCGAGAGTGCTATCTCTCGGATGTCAAGCCCTCTGTTATGGCCACTGGGTCAAGCGGTGAAAAAACAGACCTTGACAATGTCAAGGAGAGTGCGCCTGTTCAAGAAGCAGGCGACAAGAAGAGAAAGGCATCCCAGACAGGGGCCGCAAGAAAAGAAAGAAAATAGCAATCATTGGCAGAGGAGCGGTCGGATGAGTTCCGCCCTCAGCCGGCTGGTGAGCATGCGGACCTGATCTTAGACGACTCACGTCCTGACCGAACAGTCAAAGTTGGGACGACTGCTCTGAGAGACCTTGGTGACGACTTTCACAAACTGTTGAAAGAATACAAGGACAACTTTGCATTCGAACTCCATGAAATGCCAGGCATTAGTCCTGATCTGGCGGTACATAAACTGGTCGTGGATCCGAAAAAGAAGCCGGTACGGCAAAAGAAGCGGAACCATGGCGAAGAAAGAAGTCAGGCGGCAGCCGCCGAAGTTAAAAAATTACTTGATGCAGGGTTCATTCGGCAATGTTACTTCCCAGACTGGGTTGCAAATGTGGTGCTTGTTAAAAAGCCGAATGGCACCTGGCGAATGTGTGTAGACTACACATACTTAAACAAGGCGTGCCCCAAAGACAGTTACCCTCTGCCTAAAATTGATAACCTGGTCGACTCAACAGCCGGCCATGCTTTGATGAGCTTTATGGACGCCTATTCTGGTTTCCATCAAATTCCTTTATAGAAGAAAGATCAGGAGAAGACGACCTTCGTTACTGATCAGGGGTTATACTGTTACACGGTCATGCCGTTTGGTCTTAAGAATGCCCCGGCTACCTTCCAGCGAATGATAAACACTGTGTTCTTTGATTAGATTGGGAGAAACGTCGAGGCATACATTGATGATATGATTGTCAAGACTAAACTTCAGAAAGATCATCTGTCGGACCTCCGAGAAACTTTCGCCACACTCAGGCGGCACCATGTCATGCTCAATCCCAAGAAATGTGTATTTGGAGTTCAGTCTGGGAAATTTCTCAGATTCCTTATCAATCAGAGAGGAATAGAGGCGGACCCTGAGAAGGTGCAGGCGGTCATTGACATGCAGTCGCCTCGTACCATCCGAGAGGTTCAGAAGTTAACAGGTTGTCTGGCGGCCTTGGGAAGATTTCTAAGCCGATCAGGCGACAAATGCCTATACTTTTTCCAGGCAATTAAGAAAAAGGCAAGGTTTGAATGGGGCCCGGATGCTGAGGCCGCCTTCCAGAAATTGAAAGTTCACTTGCATTCCTTGCCGAGGCTGGTCAGCCCTTTTCCCAAAGAAGTACTCTACATGTACCTGGCCGTCTCTGATCATGCTTAAGCGCTGTTCTCCTTGCTGAAAGAGACGGTTGTCAGCTCCCGGTCTACTTTGTCAGTCACGTACTGAAAAATGCCGAGTTGAGGTATCCCCTAGTGGAGAAATTTGGTCTTGCACTCTTCATGGCTGTTAAAAAATTGAAGCCCTACTTTTTGGCACATGCAGTCGTCGTGTATACAGACCAACCTATCAAGCGGCCACTTACCATCATGGAGTCGTCAGGCCGAATGATCAAATGGGCCATAGAAATACAGAGCCTCGAAGTTACTTTCGAGCCTAGAAAAGCAGTGAAGGGGCAAGCCTTTGCTGATTTATTGTAGAGATGACTCGTCCTCCTGACTCTCAAGTCCAGACCAAGTATGGAAGGTATATGTGGACGGAAGCTCTACTTCAAATGGTTGTGGAGCAGGCGTCATATGTCAGTCGCCAGAGGGCGACAAGTACGAGTATGCTCCACGCTTCAGTTTTCAGGCTTCAAACAATGAGGCAGAATATGAAGCTTTACTAGCCGGGATCCGCATGTGCAAGGCGGCAGGGGCAAGAAAAATAGACGCCTGTTCCGATTCACAATTGATAGTGAGTCAGTACAATGGCGAATACGAAGCAACCCATCCGGCCATGATCAAGTATTTACAGGCGGTCCGACAAGCAGTCGGCTCCCTTGAGGATTTCCATCTGATCCAAGTGCCGAGATCAGAAAACAACCAGGCGGATGCACTGTCAAAATTAGCATCATCCGCCTCCTCTGATACTCCTCGAACTGTTTTTTGGGAAGTAATGGAGAAGAGAAGCATCGAGGAAAACCCTATTGGAATCCTAGACAGAAGCTCAACCTGGATGGATTCAATCAGGGCATATCTGACAAACGGTACACTGCCGGATGATCCTCAACAGGCGGCAGCACTGAAAAAACGAGCCACCTGTTTTGAAATGATAAAGGGAGAACTTCACAAAAGAGGGTACCTTCAACCCTTCTTAAAGTGTGTTACTCCAGAAAAGGGACGAGAGATACTAGACGATCTTCACTCTGGTTACTGTGCTTCTCATATAGGCGGTAGGACGCTTGCTCAAAGGGCAAGGCGGCAGGGCTACTTTTGGCCTACTTTGGAAGCAAATGCAATGGAGATGGTGAAAAAATGTGACAAGTGCCAAAGGTTTGGCAAACTAATTCACCGTCCGGCTACTGACCTCACTACCATTCATAGCCCACTACCGTTTGCTAAGTGGGGCATGGACATTCTGGGTCCATATACGCCTGCTACAGGCGGAAGGAGGTACATACTTGTTGTCGTTGACTACTTCACTAAATGGGTAGAGGCGGAGGCTGTAAAGGGAATCAAGACGAAAGATGTAATTTCATTCATTTGGAAAAATGTCATCACTCGGTTCGGGGTTCCCATGTATATGGTTTTTGATAATGGTCCCCAATTTGAGACGCCTGTTCTCAAAAGCTGGTTGGGTGACCAAGGAATTGCAAACTACTTTGCATCTGTCGGCCGTCCACAAGCAAACGGCCAGGTAGAAGCCTTTAATAAAATCATCTCGGACGGTCTCAAGAAAAAGATTGAACGAGCAGGCGGCCTATGGGCGGATGAACTACCACATGTTCTCTAGGCCATTAGGACGACTGAAAAAGGGGCGACTGGAGAAACTCCATTCCTCCTAACTTACGGTGCGGAAGCTATTCTTCCAATAGAACACTACGAGCCGACTCTTCGAGTAATGCTATATGACGAAGAGGCAAACTGGGAAGCCATGCGCCTGGCATTAGACTCACTTCCTGAAAAGAGGGGCAATGCTGTCTTGCGCCATGAAATCTATCGCCTGAGAATGACTAGATCATACAACAAAAAAGTACACAGGCGTCCACTCAAAGTAGGGGACTTTGTAATTAGAAAAATGGAAGCAGTTGGTAGGGCTAATGAGTCTGGCAAACTAACTCCCAACTGGGAAGGACCCTACCGAATCTGTGAGGAAGTCAGGGACGGTACCTACCGTCTGGAAACACCAGACGGACAACCGTTGCCTCGAACTTGGAATGTAGATAATCTTAAGAAATATTTCTTTTGAATGATGTAAATAGTCAAGAGCTACTTAATTAAAGTTTGCATACTTACTATTCAATTTTGTACTAAGAGGGGCATGCCGTCTGTACCTTTACAATCGGCTACTCTCCATTGAGTATTTTACTCTATTTTCAGAGGGGCATGCCGTCTGTACCTTTACAGTCGGCTACTCTCCATTGAGTATTTTTACTCTCTTCAGAGGGGCATGTCGTCTGTACCTTTACAGTCGGCTACTCTCCATTGAGTTTTTCACTCTATCTTCAGAGGGGCATGCCGTTTGTACCTTTACAAACGGCTACTCTCCATTTTCTCACCATATGGGCATGCCGTCTGGACATATAGTCGGCTACTCTCCATAGAAGAGGGCCGACTGGTTCCAAACACACAGCCACCCCCCTTATACTTAGCTAAAAAAGATTAGGACCTGGCCGACCCTGTTCCTAACAGGCGGCTACCCTCCTCTTACTTAGCACCTACGTTCACCAAGAACTAACCAAGGCCACAGGCCGAATGATCAGACCAGGCGCCAAGCCAACTGATCAAATCTTCAAGACTAATACGACCTGTCCCAACATCATAGCAGGCGTCCGGCGGCATCCCTCCGGATGAAATTCGTCGCAGAGAGCAGCTCCCTTTTGGGTGGAACATTGCTCTATAAACTAATTACACGGCACCTATACGACTGTCCCCAAGGGCAACCACGTAGCCGTTTTTGAGACAAGGATAACTCTATCACTAACCAAACTAGTGGTAGCAGTTGACATCTGAGTCAGATGACCGCCTGTATTACTTGGGATAAATGCAGGGGGTACCTCTTGAGTTAATAGCCAACAAACATTGGCGAATCAAGGGGTCTAGCCGGCCTCCGCCGCCTGGTACCTCTACTTCTCAAGCAAGAGTGACGGCGACTGAGTAACTCCAACGTTAACTCATAGTCACTCCCTCAAATTTGGTATGGAACCTAAAAGGTTTGAGTAGACCGCCTGTTTTTTGGCAAACAGGGGCACTCAAACCCCTATTCCTACTAGGTAACCTATTGAGTTAATAGCCAACAAACATTGGCGAATCAAGGGGATCAGCCGGCCTCCGCCACCTGGTACCTCTACTACTCAATCTAGAGTGTGACGGAGACTAAATAACTCCTATGTTAACTTATAGTCACTCCCTCAAACTTAGTATAAAGCCTAAAAGGTATGAGTCGTCCGCCTGTTTTTAGCAAACAGGGGCTCTCAACCACTACTCCTGCCAGGATAACAAATTATGAGTTAAAAGACAACAAACATTGGCGAATAAAGGGAAACAACCGGTACCCGCCGCTTGTTATCTCTACTACTCAGTTCCTTGGCGACTAGGTAACACTCATGTTTACTTGGTCAGACCACTTTCCTACTTGGTTAAATTTACAAATGACAGGACCGCCTGCCTAAAAAGGATCCAGACCTTAAAATAGTTCAAATATCGATTAGATAAATGGCCAACTGATCGTCTATCCTGGAAACAGACAACCAGTCGTCCAGGGGCATAGGCGGCGTGACTAACTATCCGTACCTGTCTGCAACTATCGGCCATGTAAAACAGTCGGTCTAGTGAACAATTGGATATTAGAATATGGAATACTTAGACAAATTTGAGGCAAAACAAAAATTCATTAAGAAGAAGCCAGTCATTAAAGACCGGCAAAATATTCAAAGCCCCGGCCCCCTGGCCGGGTAAATACAAAACAAACGACACGCAGGCCGTGGAAAGAATACATAATGCTTAAGAAGGGGGCAGATCTTCAATATTAGCAGCTGCCGCCTGGTCAGCACTCTTCTTGCTGGACTCGGCTTCAGCTGCATCCTTTTTTGATGCATTACCCCCAAGCGGCACAAGCGCCACTACCGGCTCCTCCTCCTCCAACGCCTTTTCCTCAGCAGCCGCCAGGATCTCTTGATTATATGTATCAGAACACTGGCGGTACGTTTTTTCCCATGAGGCAAAGTCGGCATTAGGGAAGAGGCGGCCCCAAGTCATGCGCTGGATTTGAGCGGAGTCTTCCATCATCTCCCGGACCAGCTCTTTCTTCTCTTGCTCGGCCTTTTCCGAGAGCTCCTGGGTAAGACTCTTCTCTTGGGTCACCAGGCGTTCCTTTACGTTGGCCAAGGATTTCTCCAAGGCTTCGTATGAGTACATCTTTAGGCGAAGAGGTTTCAGCTCGGCCTTGAGATTGGTGATGGTCGCCTCCAGCTCGCCATTCCTCTTCTGGGCCGCCTCTAACTGAGCCCGAACAGCGGCGGTAGCCTGCGCCTGATAATAAAGAATATCAATGGTCAGAACTTCATTTTGGGCAATTTGAAACATTGCCTTATCACAGTTGGAGGCGGCCATAGCTTTTGCTGCCTTTACCTCTTTGTTCTTCCAGTCAAGCGGCTTGCGAAGGCCGTTCACTCGGAGCAGGGCCTAAGTAAAAAGAAACAGGCGTCAGTTTCCAAACAAAAAAAAGAAAACAGGAGTCCAGAAATTCAAATACTCAAAAATATGCTAAGTATACCTCAACAAGGACCCCTGCAATCCCGTCTAGGTCAAGGGTGCCGACACCCCTGACCGCCTCCCTTTCAGCTGGAGGAACTGCCCTGATCATAGACTTGGCCATCTCTACCAAGTCAGGCTCCTGAGGGCCGGCTGCATCAAGCATAAGCAAACGGATAAGACCTAGTAAAAAAGGGAGCGAGTCTAAAATTTACAAGGACAACTTCATACTTCTAGGCGGCCCAGTTGGAGTTTTAGAAGAAGTGGTCGGCTGTTTCTCAGCCGCCACATGTTTCCTGGCAGAACCAGGAGAGTTCGCAACAGTCGTCCTCCGGGCCTTGGGGTCCGGCTGTTGGGAAGATGAAGCCCTTGGAGCACCCGTCTAAAAAAGAAGAAAAAAAGTCAGTATATGCATAAACACAACTCCAAAAAAAAAAAAAAAAAAGGGTGAAAGGTTCGGAGCTCACCAAGGGTGCCCCCTTCTTGGGGGAGTCGGTTGAAGCTTGTTGCATGATGGAGGCCCGCAACATGGCCGCCGCAGTCTTGGAGGCGGTGATTTTGCTCAGGGCGTCAGCTGCAAAAACAAACATCAAAGTTAATAAAAGTCATAATAAGAAATATATGGAACAACAGAGTATTCGACAGGCCGACTACCTCTTGAGCACCGACTGCTGAGGCCACAGGCGGCCAAAAAGTACTCGTCGTAGAGCCATTTGAAGCTCGGGACGCAGTGCAGGGGTACTTGCTCTCGTACCCCTGAAGTAGAGTCGACCCTCAACTCTACTTTAAAGAGTCCTTTATCAAGGATCTCTTTCTTAGCCTTAGGGGGAACAGGCGGCATGCTACGGCCGCCTGCAAGAAGGGGCGGATTCCTGTTCCACCTATTGAAGCGCTTGTTCAGCTCAGTGTCTGAACTCTCAATGATGAGGAAGGTGCTCCGCCAGTCCTTCCACTTGTTTGCTTTACCTCTCGTCATGAGGTAGCCCCTGTGGCTTGTCAATTGATACCAGCCGGTACCGCCTGCCTTAGGGGTCCGGCTGAGATAGTTCATATGGGCAAAAGCCTCGAAGCTCGGCTCCACCCCGTGCAGTTCGCACCCGGCCACATAGCCGAGTACGTTGACCCAGGAGTTTGGGGATAACTGCCATAACCCCAACTCATACCCATCCAAGATCCGCTGAACAGCCGGATGTAATGGGAAGCGCAGCCCTGCCTTGATGGCCACCTCGTAGCAGCCAAAGCAGGCGCTATCATAACTGGTACCAGCCGGCCAGACGACTGTGTCTTCTGGATCCGGCACAAACACTAGAAAGTCGGGGCCCATGGTGTGGTTTGCAATAAAGCTCTCCACTTTCTCTTGCATGGCTGTGATCCGGCCCTGAGGTACCGTGCAGTAATAGGGGGTATTTAGCTCTCGGTAAGAGGTGGATGGCTCCGCCCAATTGTCCCTCTGCTCAACTGCGTGAGAAAGTCTCGCCTCTTGCAGGCGGCTGTTTTTCTCTTCTGTGTCCAAAGAAGCATGGCCAGAAGAGCTTGACTCGGAATCGTCCTCTGACGAGTCCGAAGAGGACGACTCCTCCCCTCTCCCGGAGGGGACCGCCTCCTCTCTTTGAAAAGGAGCAGAATTGTTAAATGTTAAATGGGAAGGGGTCACTATGACTCCTCCCACAGAATTGCCGGCTTTCAGGCCGCCTTGTTTCACTTCCACATCTGGCGCCTAGTCAGATGTTTCACTAAGCGGCACCCTGTGGGAGGAGCCGTCTGAATTTGAGATCCTAGCAGTCTTTTTTGTTCTGGCCATCCTGCTCTGCATAGACACAGATACAGTCGGACTTTGTATAAAGGGCAAAGATGGGTCCGGAAAAGGGCAGGCGGCACTCCTAGTCCTAGATTCAGCCGTCCCCGGTGACCGGCTGATCACTAACCTAGGTTGTGTCGTGTGCTTCCGTGGTGCCATTTCAAAAAATAAAAAGAAAATTAAGAGTAAGAGAACCGACAGTTACCTGAACGAGTGACGATTGATGAAGTGCTGAAAATCCTGTGCAGTCGGCTTGTCAGAACAGGCGGTAGGCAGAAAAGGTCCAAAATGTCAGAGCAAGTTCAGGGGTCCGAATGTTCTCTCTCAAAGTTCTCAAGTGTGAAAATGACTCAAGACAATCCTCCCTTATATAGGCGAAGTGAGAAGGCGAAGGGTCACTTTCACAATTCAAAATTTGGGCGGGAAAATATCTCGGTCTTTCGCCGACTGACACCTGTAGAAGGTCGTCGCCTGTTACAGTGCGACACCTGTCACAGGTAACACGTGACCAGTCACGTGCCACCTGTGAGGGGCAAATGATTAGGGGATTTTGCTCCCACCAATCGGAATGCGCCACGTGGGCCAATCAGGTCCTGCCAAGTGTCCCCCAATTGGAACTGTCAGGGCTTGCCACGTGGCACGCGCTTATTCGTCCACCTTGGACCTATTATGTCATGACATGTGGCATACTCCATGCCTAATGGAGAAACCGGCCACCCAGGCCCAACTTCCGAGGGAAGCCCAATCAGCCCTAGGTTAACCTAAACCTAGGATGGGCACGTTTCCCAAGGTTATAAATACCTCCCTTAATCCTCATTAAGGGGAAGGACGAAAAAACACATTAATTACACACAGTAATAACCGGCTGATCTCGCTAACAAAGCAGATTACCTACATTAAACACTCTCACCTAGAGAGACCCAATCACTTTAATTTCCGCATTAATTACTCCTTAATCAAGTACTAACTTGACCGTTGGAGGCGGAGCTCCCATCACCAGGAGTCTCCGTTATTTTGCAGGTACAGGCGTCCGGTTCCAGTCTCGGAATTGTAACTCTCCCGCAGGACATCAGAAAACCCCGAAACAAGCACCTTATTGCTTCTCCTGCTATTGTTTTGGATCAGATTAAGGGTTTTCCGCATGGTACATCATGCGGTAGAGACGGCTTGCGTGCTCAACACCTTATGGATTGCTTGAGTGGTGCTGCGGTTGCTATTTCAAATAAGTTGGTAGACTCTATTACGCAGGTGGTTAATCTCTTTCTCGCTGGGAAATGTCCTGCTGAGTTGGGCGAATACATTGCTAGTGCTCCTCTTACGCCTCTTGTTAAGCCTGGTGGTGGTATTCGGCCTATTGTTGTGGGTACCGTTTGGAGGCGTCTAGTTTCAAAGGTCGGGGTTGCTTTAATTGGTCCACGTCTGGGAAGTTATCTAGGAGGTCTTCAGTTTCGTGTTGGTGTGCCGGCGGGTGGTGAGGCTCTTCTTCATGCTGTTAATAGTTTGGTTGAGGCTCGTGGTGGTGATGTTGGCCTCTCTATGTTGTTGGTGGATTTCTAGAATGCCTTTAATTTGGTTGACCGCACAGCTTTACTGCGTGAAGTCTATCTCCGTTGTCCAGCTCTCGCGTTGGGTTGAATTTTGTTACACTCTCTATCAGCCAAACTGTTTTATGGGGAGCATACCTTAAGGTCATGTTAGGGAGTGTAGCAGGTTGATCCTCTTGACCCTTTGCTTTTTGCTTTGGTGCTCCATCCATTGGTGTGCCGAATCAGGGATTCTTTCGACTTGTGTTTGCAGGCTTGGTATTTGGATGATGGCACTATTATTGGTGACACCTTGGCAGTAGGAAAGGTTATGGAGTTGATTTTGGTGGAGGGACCTCGTCTCGGCCTCCATGTAAACGTTCAAAAAACGAAAGTTTTCTGGCCCACGGAGGATCCACGTAGCCGTCTGGTCGGTGTCTTTCCTCCAGATATTGCTCGTCCTGTTCATGGTGTTAAGTTGCTTGGTGGTCCTTTCAGTGCGGATTCCTCTTTCTGTGGTGAGCTTGTTTCGCAGAGAGTGTCAAAGACCATTGTGTTAATGGATGTTGTTTCTAAGCTTGATGATCCCCAATGTGAGTTGTTACTACTTCGTGCATGTACTGGGGTTTCAAAACTCTACTTTCCTATGCGCACTTGTCCTCCTCATCTTTTTGAAGCGGCCCAGATTTCTTTTGATATGGTTGTTCGAGCTTCTTTGGAGCGCATTGTAATTGCTTCAGGGCCAGGTTTTGGTGATTGGCAATGGCGACTTACCACCTTATCTTTTTCTTCTGGTGGATTGGGTGTCTATTCAGCGGGTGATGTCCGACACTATGCTTTCCTTGCGTCGCGTTTGCAGTCTTCTGGTCTCCAGGCTTTGCTTCTTCGCAATTCTGGTATTGTTGATCCAGGACCAGCCTTCAATGGTGCTCTTAGTATTTTTAATACGACTGTGGAGACTGACCTTATGCGTAACCATAGTGAGATAGCTGCCCCCAAACTCATGAAGAAATTGGCAGATATATATTTCACGAAGGTCATTGCATCTGTAGAATCCACTTTCTCCTTATCTCCGCGTCAGGTTGCCTTATGGAAATCCCAGCAGGGGGATTACACTTCTGCCTGGTTGCGAGCGGTCCCAATATCAGGTTTGGGTCACACTATGAATGGTAAGACTTACCGTTGTGTTCTTTGCTACCAGTTGGGTGTTCCCTTATTGTCAGTTTCGGCACCGTGTTCTGCTTGCTCAAGGGTTTTTGATGGGGATATTTATGGGGATCATGCAGTGTCCTGTGCTGGGTCGGTGGGTATTAAACATTGGCGCAACGTTGTTCGTGATACCCTTGTTGATATTTGTTTTCGCTTTGGAATTTCTACAAGAAAGGAGGTTAATGTTGGGTTGACTAGAGGGAACGATGGGGCTCTTCGACCAGCAGATGTGTTGCTTTATTCCTGGGATAGAGGCCTTGATGTATGTGTTGACTTGACAGGGTCTTCCCCTTTGACGCAATCTGGGTTGTCTGACTTCGTTCCTGGTCGTGTTGTGTCGGTTGCGGCTCAGCGGAAGCGAGATAAGTATGGGGCGCGTTGCAGGGCTATTGGATATGGTTTTCTTCCTTTCTCCTTTTCTTCTTTGGGGGAATTAGAGAGGGATGTTGTTGCGTTGCTGAAGCGGGTTCAGGCGTTCGTTAGGACTCAGGATATTGGTGATCGTGCAGCTGCTCACATCTTCAACATGATCGGGTTCGTTATAGCTAGAGGGGTGGGGGCCCAGATTGTATCTCGGCTTCCAACTAATTTCTTGTAAATTGATTGACTTTGTAGGTTTTTGTTTATAATAATAATAATAATAATAATAATAATAATAATAATAATAATAATAATAATAATAATAATAATAATAATAATAATAATATTCATTGTTCAAATGGTTATATTTTTTGATACACATTTTTACATTTGAACTCATTGACAAAATGACTACAGAATAGTTACTAGTTTTTATAATCGATTAGTTCTTGTCTTCTTCTTGTCTATCAAGCTGCTCCATTACCTCGGCATTCCTCTAAATTGACTGCCATATCTGATCAGTTATTTGCTCTCGAACACTATCCATAGCTGCTTTTATTATTATTATTATTATTATTATTATTATTATTATTATTATTAATATTATTATTATTATAATTATAATTATAATTATTATTATTATTATAATTATTATTATTATCATCATCATTATTATTATTATTATTTTATATATATATTACTATTATTATTAATATTATTATTATTATCATTATTAATATATATTAATATTATTTTTTATGTTATTATTATTAATATATATATATATATAAATCCATAGCTTCTTTTATTATTATAATTATTATTATTATTATTATTAATATATATATATATATATAAATCCATAGCTGCTTTTATTATTATTATTATTATTATTATTATTATTAATATATTATTATAATTATTATTAATATAATTATTATTATTATTAGGTCGAACAAGAAAGCCGAGTCCAAAAGTTGGGCTTAGTGAATGAATGGCCATAAGGAGTAAGAGAGGAATAAGTCTTGCCCTTATTAGATAATATGATTATATAATAAAGGGCTTGGAGAAAAATAAAACAGACGTTTATCTTTCACAAAGAAACAACATAGTATTTTTCTCTTACCCTCTCTCTACAACTGGTTAGAAGTTCTCTATAGAAGAGGAGATTAATCTCTCCCGTCTAACTAGCATTGGTGGAGGTTCGATCTACGCTAGTGGACCAATAATAGAGGAGAAACAATTGAGGCTCTAATCTCCGCAAGAAGGTCGAAGAAAGCTTGGGAATTCACGCATCAAAGGTTAATTCTAAACTATTATGTAATCCTTTATTTCTATATGCAAGAGATCCTGTTTAGGTGCATATGAATGAGATTCATGAAATTTCGCTTAAAGTACCTAAAACCCTATAGTGGTATCAATCAGCCCCTTGTATATAATTTATTGGTCACAATAATATGATTATTTTGATGTGTTCTATGCTAATTTAATTCGATTAAGGGGAGGAATTAAATTATGGATCGAATAACCTAATTAAAATATGATTTTTTAATTGATTGGAATTGATTAAATGGAGATTTAATTGTTCAATTATGCTTCTAACCCTAGCCGATTTTTTAAGCCCTAAAAGGCTTTATTAATTTTTGAAATTTTGATGTGTTATGAACGCTAATAATTTCGAATTTAATTTGTTAATTTCATGTATTTTGATCTAATTTCATGTATATTGTTAATTTTTCATGAATTTAATTTTTCGTATGATGAATTAATTCATGTAAAAGAGTTTTTGTATAAATTAGGGATTAATTTATATGAAAAGCCCTTAATTAATTAAAATGAAGATTTTAGATTAATTTTTGAACTATGCATAAAATAGTTTATGTTTAATTTAATTAGAGCACTAAATTAATTTTACAAAAGTTGTAGAATTAAATTCACTCAAAAAAAAAGGGGAAAATATGTTTGAGTGGGAGCAGCCATGACTAGGTGGCAAAAACACATGTCGGTGAGCCACGGTAGCTGCTCCGGTTGTCATTAGGGGCATAGGAGCAACAGGGCGGTGTTTCAAGGGAGGGCAGTGGCTGAAACGTGCAACTGTTGCACGGTTCCAGTCATTGCACCTTGCTGGTTGGTGTGCTAGGCTGCTGCCCAGTGCGCCAGCCAATGCTGTTGTGGCTGGGCGACTATGTGGCTGCGGCGACAGGCTGCTGCGGTGGCTGGGCTCCGGCCTGGCTACTTCGGCGGCTATGACGTGGTGGGGTAGTTATTCAGTCAAGCAGGTTCACGCAGGTCCTTTGTTTTTCAAGGAAAAAAAATGTCTTTTTATTTTAATTAATTTTGATTTTCAAAAATTCAAATTTAATTATGGATAAGTGTTTGAAAATTTGATTTTTGGGAGATATTTGAGGAATTCTAATTATGGTTATTTGATTTAGTTTATGTGATAATTCCATAATTTGATTTTTAATTGAATTAAAATTGGATGGTTGGCTAGGGATTAGGATGGAATTTTAAAATTGGTTAAGATAATCTTAGAATATAAATGTGATTTATTTTTGTTAGATTATATATATATTTGATTCCATCTCATGCCTAATTCAAATATATGATATTTTAATTATTGTAATGAATAATATGGAGATATTATCTAATCATGTCTTAAAATATGTGATAGATTAAAATATACGCTGCCTTAATTAAGAATATCTGATATTTTAGTTTAGGAAAACTATGCTATGTGATTTATTATGTGGCAATTATATGTATATATGATATAATTATTATTGCTATAAATGACTAGTATGGCCCAAGATTTAAATTAGAAAATACGATCCGCTTGTCATTATGTATTTTTGTAATTTAAATATGGTCTGCGCATCGTTAAGTATTTTTGTAATTTAAATTAATTAGGAATTAGTTTAATTATTTAAATACTTGATTAATCCAAAGAAGAGCCCAAGATGAGAAGGCCCATGACTAAGGTGGATGGAGATCCATGAAGAGTTCAAGCAAGGAGGTCCTAATCAAGCTTTGTTCTTAGGATTAAGGGCCATACTAGCTCATATTTAATTTTATTATTATTCTTAAAATGTTAATAAGTTTATTGAATGTTGGTTATCAAATGCGCTAGAGTTCATTAATTTATAACAACATAATAAATTTAAGTCCCACAAATATTTAGGCTCGCTTTTCTAAATATAAAGTACTTATTAAACCCTTGATTAATAGTAATAGGTCATGCCTCTATAGGGTGTTATTATTAATTTTGGGAGGTAAGGTGAAATTGCGAATTTTGCACACTTAATTTGGTTATCCTCAACAAAAATCATTCAAAGCGTTTTGGATTTTGAAGCAAGGGGATAGTTGAACATGTGATGTTATCTATCCAACCAAGAATTACAAGAAATTGTAATTAGTAAAGGATTTTACTTACCTTGAAAATGTAACCTTAAGGAAGGGCCTGTAGAGTTTCGTAGTGACCCGTCACTACGCGGAAGGAAACCCACCAAGACCCGCCCCTTAATTAAAGAAATTAAACAAGCATAATAAACTTAATCAAACAAGATTAAGGACAAGAATTATACCTTTGACGCGTGCTTCGCTCTTAAAGAGCTCTTACTTCAAAATCCCGAAAAGACGAGATCTCCGACGGATCGTACCCTCGACCCGACCCGAGCGTCCTAAGTCTTGAAGGTTAGTCAAGACCCAGACAAAATAACTATGAGTTTTGCGAATCAAAGGTTTACTCTTTTCTAGAGTTGCCTTTTTAATTCTACTCAAGGTTGTATCAATTCCCAATACCAAGCTTGGTATTTATAGGGAAATGATCCCTTGATTTTTCATCCTCCACCAATGTGGGAGAATGTATTTTTGCTAATTGATTTATTTCTAAAATAAATTAATAAACAAAACTAATCACAATTCAACAAGTGTCAAATAGAGAGAGAAGGTTAGGTGAGGACCATGAATGGGTGGGGGGACCATTGCCTTGTTCCTCAAGGCCTTGCCCAAGCTTGGTCCCCACCCCTCACCAAAACCGTCACCCTATGGACAGTTGGGCTAGCAGCCTGCCAAGGCTGCCAGCTGGCGCTTAGCACCAAGGCTGGGAAGCCAGCCAGCTTGTTGTGCTAGCAAGCAGTGCTGGCGCGCACTGGCCTAGCACGCATCACCCCTAGCACGCTGCGAGCTGCTGGGCGTTGGTGCTGCTAGCCTAGTGCTGCTGCCTAGCACTTCCTCGTACACACTCTCGCACATGGCCCCTCGCACAGGGCCTCTCGCACTGACTGCCAGCTAGGCCAGCATGCGCACACCCAGCCAGCGCACTACGCACGCAAGGCCTAGCATGCGTGCTGCTAGCGAGCCACGCATGCTGGGCTTGGTGCTCCTTGCTAGCATGTTGTGCTTGGTGCTGCCATGCGAAGGCACGCACACAAGCACACAGCTAGGTGCCTCATTGCGAGGTAGTTGGGCAACCGGCACACGCACACGCACACACGCATGTGCCTAGCACTGCGATGGTGTTGTGCGTGATGCTAGGGAGTTGCGAGAGCGCCTATGCACACACACGCACACGAGGGTGCTGTGCTTGGTGTGATAGGGCTGCGATGGTGCGAGGCATGCATGCACAAGCCCATGCGCCAGTGCCTAGCATTGCAATGGCTGTGCATGGTGCGATGGGCTAGCGACAGCACCCACGAGCACCCAGGCACCCTCGCTAGCACGCTGCTAGCTGCGATGGGCTGCCTGGTGCTTGTGTGGCTTGCGATAGCTGCCCTGCGCACCCAGGCACCCATGCTAGCTTGCAATGGGCTGCTAGGGCGCGCCTAGGCTGCGATGGTGCCTAGAACACCATGGTGCGCCTAGCACACACATAGTGCACCTAGGCTTACGATGAGCTAGCCTAGCCTAGTTACGGCTACGCTCATACTTGTTGCTTGTGATTTTGCGACGCTCGGTCTCGACGCCCTAGGCTCGATTTCCGACGTCTGTATTCGTAAAACTCTGTCGACTCATTAAATCCTTTCGGATTAATTCGACGTCTCGGATCGGAGATTCGATTGGGTTCGACCCGAAGGGTTCAGTTAAGATCAAGCTGTAATATCAATTACACCTCGATATTACTGATCGGAAGCGGCCTCCACCTAGGGATTCCGATCACTTGACCTTACTGAAGAATTAGCTCTGTAATAATTCTGAACCCTTTATCGGAATAATACACTTGTTGGAAGGACACCATTCCTTTCAATCTCCCACTTGTCCTTCCGGACAAGTGTGCATATTGTGTATAGCTCATTTCCTTTGTCTCTTAATGTTTCTTCGTGAACTATAAGGTAAGATTCTTTGTCATCCTTACTACGTTCAGAAGTGTTTCTCGATCTCCGAGTTCGACTGTCAACAAGCAGATGATTTCTAAAATCCATCTGAGCATGGCCATGCATTTTCACAGTCTTGTTCTTCAAGCGGCCTTTTAAACAACAAAACATTTTCCCTATTGTTAGTAGGGGGACAATCCCAGTCTTGTATTGTAAGTTCTTCTTACTAAGAGGACATAGACTCCCGAGTGTTCCCGTTATGATCCCCAGTTACGGCAGACGTTTGGAAATATCAAAGAGCCTAGTACTCAAACAAGAAAACTTCACTGTACTCATGGTCGGAGGAAATAAGTTCCGATAATCATAATGAGAAATGTACTTATGACAAAATTTTAATCTTTCTTAAAGTACTCTCATAGGTCTTATCCAGTACAGTTCTAAACTGTACCTGTGCAAATGATTTATGACTATCACGTCAATCTGTGGCGGTCATCAATCGTCCATCTGTTAGATGACCTCGATTAGGGATACTTTTCGATTTAATATTCAATGTTCACTTAACAGTTGTTTCTTTATCCAAGACATGGTCTTGATACCCTGTTTTGAATATTTTCATAAGTCGAATGGACTCATTATTTAATTCTAAACCACAATTAAATAGTAATGGAGTGAATGATAATTTTGCATAAAAATTAATTACTCCATTGATGAATGGTTTTAGTACAGTGTCTTATATTAAATCAACCCGTTTAATTAAAACACATGTACAGGGAATTTCAAAGCCATTGTCCAACATGCTTGATTCCCATTGCCTCAACGTGTTTGTTGTGTTTCACTTGAGGCAAAGGTTTAGTCAAAGGATCGGCTACATTATCATCCGTGCCGATCTTACAAATTCTGATTTCACCTTCGGATTTCCATTCCCTTATCATGTGAAATCGCCTTTGCACGTGTTTGACCTTCTGGTGTTCTCTCGCCTCCCTGGCCTGAGCGATAGCTCCATTATTATCACAATAGAGATCTATCGGCCCCTTGATTGAGGGTACAACACCAAGTTCACTAATGAACTTGCGAATCCAAACAGCTTCCTTGGCAGCTTCCGAAGCGGCCAAGTACTCGGCTTCAGTTGTAGAGTGTGCAGTGGTGCTCTGCTTGGCACTCTTCCAGCTAAACGCTCCTCCATTCAGACAGAATATATACCCCGAATGCGACTTGAAGTCGTCTCTGTCAGTCTGGAAGCTAGCGTCGGTGTAACCTTCAACAACCAGTTCTTTGTGGCCTCCATACACCAGGAATTTATCCTTGTTCCTTTTCAAATACTTAAGGATGTTCTTGGCCGCATTCCAATGCGCCTCTCCTGGGTTCGATTGGTATCGACTCGTTGCACTCAGGGCATACGATACATCTAGCCTTGTACATATCATGGCATACATGATCGATCCGATTAGCGAAGCATATGGGATCTGATTCATTCTTTCTCGCTCAACAGGTGTCTGTGGACACTGTTTCTTGCTGAGAGTTATGCCATGGGACATGGGTAAATGCCCTCTTTTGGCATTTTCCATGTTGAATCGAGCAAGTATCTTATCAATGTAAGTACTCTGGCTTAATCCAATCATCCTCTTAGATTTATCCCTGTAGATCTTGATGCCCAATATGTACTGTACCTCTCCTAAGTCCTTCATTGAAAAGCACTTTCCCAACCAGCCCTTTACGGACTCCAACAATTTTGTGCTGTTTCCAATGAGCAGTATATCATCGACATACAGGACTAGGAATGCAATATCACTCCCACTGACCTTCTTGCATACACAAGACTCATCATAAATGGACTTCTTGAGCTTGCAAACTTTTCCAGCGTTGCCTGGATTGACAAAACCTTCTGGTTGTGTCACATACACAGTTTCTTCCAAAATCCCATTAAGGAATGCGGTTTTGACATCCATTTGCCATATTTCGTAATCGTAATATGCAGCAATCGCTAGGATGATCCGGACGGACTTTAGCATTGCAACTGGTGAAAAGGTTTCATCATAGTCAATCGCGTGGAATTGTCTATAACCTTTTTCCACCAGTCTAGCTTTGTATATCGATACATTTCCATCTTTGTCTGTCTTTACTTTGAAGATCCATTTGCAACCAATGGGTGTATAACCCTCGGGCAAATTCACCAAGTCCCAGACTTGATTTTCAGACATGGAGTTCATCTCGGATTTCATGGCCTCTTGCCATTTTGCAGAGTCGGGGCTCGTCATAGCTTGCTTGTATGTCTCCGGCTCATCACCATCCATAACTAGGATGTCCTGATCATCAGTTAAGACGATACCGAGGTATCTGTCTGGTTGAGATCTTTGCCGTTGCGACCTACGTAGGGTAATCGGTTGAGCATTTACATTGTCTGTTTGACTCTGACCAATCTTATTAGATGCTTCCAAAGTATCTAGATTTTCAGTTTTGTCAAGTTGACATTGTTTCTCGTCCTCTCGAACTTCGTCGAGTTCGATTTTCCTCCCACTTGTCATTTTGGAAAGGTGATCCTTCTCCAAAAAGACACCATCACGAGCAACAAATACTTTGTTCTCGGATTTATTTTAGAAGTAATACCCTTTGGTTTCTTTTGGATATCCCACAAAGAAACACTTATCCGAATTGGGGTGAAGTTTGTCCGAAATTAATTGCTTGACATATGCTTTGCATCCCCAAATCTTGAGAAAAGACAATCTGGGAGGTTTCTTAGTCCATAATTCATATGGAGTCTTTTCAACAGCTTTTGACGGAGCTCTATTCAGTGTTAGTGTTGCTGTTTGTAGCGCATGTCCCCAGAACGAGATAGGGAGTTCACTAAGACCCATCATTGACCGAACCATGTCTAACAAGGTCCGATTCCTCTGTTCGGACACTCGGTTCCATTGAGGAGTTCCGGGAGGTGTCAACTCTGAAAGAATGCCACATTCTTTCAAGTGATCGTCGAATTCATGGCTCAAATATTCGCCACCTCGATCCGATCGAAGTGCTTTAATTTTCTTGCCAAGTTGATTTTCAACCTCTTTCTGAAATTCTTTGAACTTTTCAAAGGATTCAGATTTATTCGACATTAAGTAGATATAGCCATATCTACTATAATCGTCGGTGAAGGTGATGAAATATCGGTAACCTTGCCTTGCGGGTGTGCTCATAGGTCACCATACATCCGTGTGTATTAGACCTAATAAGTCACTTGCCCTTTCTCCCAGCTTGGAGAATGGTTGTTTTATCATCTTGCCTAATAAGCATCCTTCGCAATTTTCAAACGACTCTAAGTCGAATAAGTCAAGAACACCTTCTTGAAGAAGTTTCTTGATGCGTTTGATGTTAATGTGGCCAAGACGACAATGTCACGGGTAGGTTTGATTCGACTCGATGGTCTTAGCCCTTTTGGCAGTATTCTCGATGTTATAGACCTGTTTGTCTAGTGACAGCACATAAAGACCATTTTCTGAATGTGCCTTTCCATATAAAACATTATCAAAATATATAAAACAACTATTGTTTTTGATTCGAAATTCGAATCCTTTGGTGTCCAACGCCGATATTGAAATAATGTTTTTGGTCACTCTAGGAACATGATAACAATTTTCAAGTTTCAGAACAAGCCTAGTGGGCAAAGACAAACTGAGAGTTCCAACGGAGACGGCAGACATCCTTGCTCCGTTGCCGACCCGAAGCTCGACCTCTCCCTTCTCTAGCCTCCTACTTATCCTTAGTCCCTGAGCATTGGAACAAAGGTGTGAGCTACATCCGGTATCTAATACCCATGATGTTTTGCTAGCGAAGTTTAAGTCTATAACGAAAATACCTGATGAAGAAGCAACGTTGCCGTTCTTCTTATCTTCTTGAATTTGAGGCAATCCTTTTTCCAATGTCCCTTCTTCTTACAGTAGAAACATTCGGAATTAGACTTAGAAGAAGCTGCCTTCTTGTCCTTGTTGCCCTTGGCAAACTTTGACTTAGGCGGGAATTTCTTCTTTTTCCCATTAAAGCTCTTCTTTTTGCCCTTACGTTTGAACGGCTTGCCCTTCCTCACCATGAGCATGTCATGCTTTCCCTCATCCTTGAGAGTTTGCTCGACTTGCTTCAACATACCATTAAGCTCGGTGAGGGTTTTCTCCATACTATGCATGTTATAGTTCATCTTGAACTGATCATAGCCTTTGTGAAGGGAGTGGAGAATGATGTCAATTTCCATTTCAGTTGAATACCCAGCATCGAGCCTTTCCATGTTTTCAAATAATCCAATCATTTTGAGAACATGTGGGCTGACTGACTCTCCTTTCTTGAGTTTGCTCTCAAGGATCTGCCTGTGGGTTTCGAACCTTTCAGTTCGGGCCTTCTCTTGGAACATATTCTGAAACTCAGAAATGATCTCATAAGCTGTTTCCTTTTCAAAGAAAGTCTTTTGAAGTTCGGAGACATTGTGGCCAACATGATGCATTTGACATCCCGATTGGCACTATGCCATCGGTTAAGGGCTGCCTGAGTGACCTCCTCATTGGGAGCGTCGGGCATTTCCTCATCAAGGACGTATTCCTTTTGCTCTTGCATTAGTACAATGCGGAGATTTCTTTGCCAATCAAGAAAGTTTGCCCTGCTCAACTTCTCCTTGTCGAGAATTGAGCGCAAGGAGAATTGGTTGTTGTTTGTGTTACTTGCAGACATGATTTCTACAATTGAAAGAATTTGAAGTGAAAAACCATTCATATATCAATAAGTTGAAATTTAAAGCGTTTATGCACTTATTCACACTTATTGAACATTTTATCCACGCATTTTAAGATTGTCCCTTATGGGCGAGAATAAAATGATTCCGAGATCCCAAAGATCAAGAAATGGATAAGCATGCTTTGGCTTGTCTTAACCATTAAATATCTTAAGGTAAGCAATCCAATTTCTAATAGCTCCAAGATACTCTTGGTTTGATAAAATGTCGCATCTAATGCATACTTGACATTTTATCTCTTTTGCCACGACATCTAAGGACTCCTTACTGATATCGTTGAGCTTAACCAAGACAACTTGTATACCTAGTATACCTTACGTTCCTGGGGAAGTAGTGATGCCTCGCTTTGGCGTAATCCATCACGTACGCGCATTAGTTCGGTAAGTGTTGTTCTTGGAACGACAAATTTTAGCTCAATATTCTTAAGGGACCTAGGGTTTCTATGTTGGTTGATTTAAGTGAACTTAACTAATCATCGCAACATCATAGAAATCCTAGACATGCATCTAGAAAACATATATAATAACAATATATATAAGGCATAAAATAGATGCATTTGGCAACTAGCATGACCCCTTAAAATCTTCAATTTCCATGGGTCTTCATCTTGGCTTGTCTTCGTCGAAACGCCGTCTTGAGATTTCTTGGCCAAAATGAAATAAAAGAAGCTAGCTAGAACGACTAGGATTAATCTAATAGTACAAAAATACTTAACGGTTCGCAGACCGTATTTAGATTTACAAAAATAAATAACGGAGCGCAGTCCGTATTTTCTATCCTAGTCGGGCCCCACTAGTTGCCATTTTCAAAGAACCTGTTTTGAAAGCAATCTTTCATTCACCCGTTCACTATTTATGAACGGCCCATGCAATTTTACGAAATACATAATTAAACACGCAAAACTAGTAACTAACTTAGGTCGTTAATCCAATTAACGCACCTAATTAAAACTAGTCAAAGTGGTTTAATCCATTATTTCTAAATGAAAAATGCTAACGCATTTAATTAAGCTCCCATTAAATTCCGCATCCGTACTTAATTAATCCGATTAATTAAGTCGGCATAACCCGTAATTTGTCAAAATTTTGCAAAATCGAAAATCGAGGTTTTTAGCCTCGTTAAAATAATTAATTAAAATTATTAACACGGGAAAAATCGCAAAATCATAGCTCAAACTTAAGCAAAAGCACCCAACAAATCCCTTGGTGGGTGCGCACCATGGCTGCTAGGCAGCCCATGGCATGGCGCCATGGTGCGTGGGTGAGGCCTGATGTGCCTAGCAAGCTGTGCCTTAAGCCCAACTGCCTGCTAGCATACTGCGCATGCTTGCTAGCACGCTGGTGCCTACGAGCATCTGGCCTGCTGGGCTTGCTGGGCGGTGCGCTGGCTGATGCTTGCTGCCCTACTGCCCAGCAGCATGCTTTGCAAGCCAGCCCAGCCATGCATCCCAGCCATGCATCCCAGCCACACAATAGCGCATAGCAGCATTCAAGGCTCGCCCTTGTGCGCACCACAGGCAGCCACATGTGGGCTGCTAGGCAGCCCGGCTAGCCTTGGTGGCACTTGGGTGTGTTGCCTTGGTTTGCGTGCTATGACTCGGGATTTTAATCCCGATTTACGTGTGACATGAATTAATTCCAAATTATATTTTAGAATTAATTTTAGGGAAAATAAAATAAAACAACCATTAAGTCTAACTTAAACAAATTTTATTTTAATTGGTGCACAAGCCTAAATTTATCCAAAATTTCAATTTTGAATAAAATTAGGTCAAACTTCATGCTTAAAATAAAATGAGCTATGTCCAAAATTAATCTTGCCAATATGCAAATTAATAATGGATTTGACAAAAGGGAGTTGGAAAAAATAAATTAACCATCCAATGATAAAATTTTCCAACTTGCATACTTGTGTAAAATACCAAGATTACATCTTCCAATATGAAGATTAATCAAATTTTACTCACAAGTAATTGAACTTAATGGATTTTAATCAACCAAAATATGAAAAAATCCAAACTTTGTTTAACATGGAATTTAGGGTTAGGGTTCCAATCATTTAAACACTTAAAGATTAGAACTTTAACATTACTTGGGAACTTAAAATACAAAATCACAACAAGTTTTCACACCTTATTGCAATTTATTTGCAAAATTGTGAAAAACAAGTTTATGTGATAACTTGGTATATCAACTTAAGCACTAATATACACTCCATTATTATGCTCAAGGATATTTTAAAACCAGTAGATTAGTGATGCAAATGTGCATTTAATCTAACCTTGTAATGCTTGCATTAATCAAGGCTTAAAAAGAATTAAAATTTTCGTTGAAAAACGAAAAACCCCAGATATATTGGGTTTCTGGTTCGAATTTTGGCTTCTGGACAACCCTAACAGGGCTGAAACAGTTCCAGAATGTCAATTCCACCCAAAAATCACTATTTTTGAGCCAAAATCTGGGTTCGACAGCCAAATCGAAAATAAAATCGAATTTTAAAAGATAATTAAAACGAGCATCTAATCTAATTAGATGAACATGAACCAGAAAATTAAATTCTTTAAAACACCTTAATTAAACAATAATTGCAAAAATTAAAAGGAGCGTGGCTCCAATACCGTTGTAGGGTTTCGTAGTGACCCGTCACTACGCGGAAGGAAACCCACCAAGACCCGCCCCTTAATTAAAGCAATTAAACAAGCATAATAAACTTAATCAAACAAGATTAAGGACAAGAATTATACCTTTGACGCATGCTTCGCTCCTAAAGAGCTCTTACTTCAAAATCCCGAAAAGACGAGATCTCCGACGGATCGTACCCTCGACCCGACCCGAGCGTCCTAAGTCTTGAAGGTTAGTCAAGACCCGGAAAAAATAACTATGAGTTTTACGAATCAAAGGTTTACTCTTTTCTAGAGTTGCCTTTTTAATTCCACTCAAGGTTGTATCAATTCCCAATACCAAGCTTGGTATTTATAGGGAAATGATCCCTTGATTTTTCATCCTCCACCAATGTGGGAGAATGTATTTTTGCTAATTAATTTATTTCTAAAATAATTAATAAACAAAACTAATCAAAATGCAACAAGTGTCAAATAGAGAGAGAAGGTTAGGTGAGGACCATGAATGGGTGGGGGGACCATTGCCTTGTTCCTCAAGGCCTTGCCCAAGCTTGGCCCCCACCCCTCACCAAAACCGTCACCCTATGGACAACTGGGCTGGCAGCCTGCCAAGGCTGCCAGCTGGCGCCTAGCACCAAGGCTGGGCAGCCAGCCAGCTTGTTGTGCTAGCAAGCAGTGCTGGCGCGCACTGGCCTAGCACGCATCAGCCCTAGCACGCTGCAAGCTGCTGGGCGCTGGTGCTGCTAGCCTAGTGCTGCTGCCTAGCACTTCCTCGTACACACTCTCGCACATGGCCCCTCGCACAGGGCCTCTCTCACTGCCCGCCAGCTAGGCCAGCATGCGCACACTCAGCCAGCGCACTACGCACGCAAGGCCAAGCATGCGTGCTCCTAGCGAGCCACGCATGCTGGGCTTGGTGCTCCTTGCTAGCATGTTGTGCTTGGTGCTGCCATGCGAAGGCATGCACGCAAACACACAGCTAGGTGCCTCATTGCGAGGCTGCTGGGCGACGGTGCACACGCACACGCACACACGCATGTGCCTAGCACTGCGATGGTGCTGTGCGTGATGCTAGGGAGTTGCGAGAGCGCCTATGCACACACACGCACACGAGGGTGCCATGCTTGGTGCGATAGGGCTGCGATGGTGTGAGGCATGCATGCACAAGCCCATGCACCAGTGCCTAGCACTGCGATGGCTATGCATGGTGCGATGGGCTAGCGACAGCACCCACGAGCACCCAGGCACCCTCGCTAGCACGCTGCTAGCTGCGATGGGCTGCCTGGTGCTTGTGTGGCTTGCGATAGCTGCCCTGCGCACCCAGGCACCCATGCTAGCTTGCGATGGGCTGCTAGGGCGCGCCTAGGCTGCGATGGTGCCTAGCACACTATGGTGCGCCTAGCACACACATGGTGCACCTAGGCTTGCGATGAGCTAGACTAACCTAGCTACGGCTACGCTCATACTTGTTGCTTGTGATTTTGCGACGCTCGATCTCGACGCCCTAGGCTCGATTTCCGACGTCTGTATTCGTAAAACTCTGTCGACTTATTAAATCCTTTCGGATTAATTTGACGTCTCGGATCGGAGATTCGATTGGGCTCAACCAGAAGGGTTCAGTTAAGATCAAGCTGTAATATCAATTACACCTCGATATTATTGATCGGAAGAGGCCTCCACTTAGGCATTCCGATCACTTGACCTTACTGAAGAATTAGCTCTGTAATAATTCTGAACCCTTTATCGGAATAATACACTTGTTGGAAGGACACCATTCCTTTCAGGGCCTCCGTCCACTTAATGCTACATAGGGATAGGATCTTATAATCACATTATTCATAAAGGGACACAAAATGAATATAGTGTAAAGTAGCTAAAATGATTTAAAAGGATGTTTGAATCATAAACCACTTCGATAAACATAGTTAAACTTTATATTTATTAGTAAATATTATGTCTTTATTAATAAATTTTCGTTTTATATATGTTATCTCCTCGATTAAAGAAATATTGAGAAACGTTCTCAACACTAAAAGACTATCCATAAACCATATTCAAGTTTTGCTAAAAGTTTTTAAAGGCTAAAAGAGCATTAAAAGCCTATTTGAAATGTCATACGTCTAATGATAGCTTCCAAGAACTCAAAAAGTTTGAATAATTGGATGGCTACACTATTGTTCTTTTTGAAAACTTTTTAAGTGATTGGAAACGATGGTGAGGTATGAGACCTCTAAAGACATCTTGAGTGCGACTCAAATGAAGAATCCAATAAAATTCCTTATCTTCAATATGATTGAACATGGGGAAGGACTTGAATTCTCATATCGTCAAATGTTGACTAAGTGACATCATTCTTCACTTATTGCATGCGGCGTTAAATAACAAGATTAATCTCCAATATGAATTATGTTGAATGGATTTAGCAAAATTATGTAGGATGCTTAAAGTAGCTGAGCATAGTATCATTTTGAGCTTTAAAGAATTGTTCTAAATTGTTCAAATGGGAAAGATTTAAGAAGGATGGGGACGACAATAAGAAGCTAAAGGGTAAAGAAAATAAAAAGGCAAATAAGTTGTCAATTCCAAATCCTGAGGCTACTAAAATGTCAAATGCTAATATGAATAGCAAACATTTCAAATTGAGGACTAGCTCCAAGAAAATTAGAAACCACCCCATAGAGTACAATTGGAAGTAAAGAATGGAATTTTTCCACATCAAGTATTATAGGAATTGATTTATAAAAGTTCTACTTATTTAACATGTGATGTTAAGATTAGTTCTCTCATTGAAGAATGTATTTGAGCTAATGAGTAGAAATTTGGATAAGGGACAAGTAAATCTACAATGTGAGAAGCAAATGTTGTTTTCACATGTATGACTTTACATCTCACTTAACCATATAATTTAGCATCGAATTAAATAATCGTTATTACATTCTTGCTACAATCAAAACATCATTATCATTGCGGTTATCACCGAATGTATAAGATTCAAAAGCGTGGAATAAATGTTATCTTGTGCTTAGTAAAATGAAGGAATGTTTTAAAACACTAAATAGGTTAAATAGTTTTATATATTAAAATAGATGAACCATTTCTATATAAATCATCTCTAGAAATGTCACTTTGATCAAAATAAAATAGAATCGCATACGGAAGCTCCAAAGAGATGGACTTCCGACATCATAAGATTATGAATCACTTGATGTATGTGAATCTTACTATAATTTGAAAAATGAAAAGTTCGTCTTTTGGAGAAAAGGTGAAATGAACCTTAAGCCGAATACATAACGATGTAAGAAACCTAAGATTCAAAGGCTAGAGATGAACATGGACACTTCATTTGTGATATGATCACACATGCTTACAGTAAGCATGAATCTGAAAATTTTGAAGGAGTTTAATAAGGTTCAAAATGAAGAGTAAAAGAGACTTGACAAGACAATGAAAGCATTGCGATATGATCGTGATGGTGAACATTTGAGTGAAAATCTTAACTTGGCAAGAATTCAAAAGCATTTACGATATGATCGTATTGATGAGCATTTGAGCTAAGAACTTGATGATCATCCCGAGGATTGTGAAATTAGTTTACAACCTACTCTACTAAGATAAAATGTTTTCCTAATGGAGGAATTAAACTATAAAAGATATAGCATGATTTAGAATAAGTCGTACCTATCTTCCAAACAATCGTTCTAAGGATACACTTTTAAAATGAGCTTTTATACTAAACAGGACTACGTCAAATCAAACGGTAGAAAAGACTTCATATAAGATATGGATAAAAAAAGTTCTTATTTTTTCTTTCTATAAAATTTAAGAATAAGAAACTTGTATTAAAATGTTTAGCGCAATGTTGAATTCTAAAGCACAAGGGTACTACAACCACAAGATGTTTGAGAACAAAGTGTTTGTTGCTCAAATTGGTGCCTTTTTGAAAAATTGTCATTTCCAAAAGGGAAAGTGGGAGTAATAAATTTCGAAAAGTTTGAGAAGAGCAACAAACAAAATTGGCTTTATCTCTAAAAGTTCGAGAGGAGCAACGAATGAACTTGGCTTACCCTATGCTAAAAGAGCCTTTTCATAAGGAAAATGGGAGTATATGAATCTCGAAGGTGTTCGAGAGAACCAATGAATGAGCATGATTCACACCATGTTAAAAATGACAACACGTGGTCTCATTAAGATAATGGGATACATAACCATGTGTCAAGGGTCACATTCCATGTATACTCTTCTTATGTTGTTCCTCATTGAAAATAAGTTTTCACTTGTTGCGTATAAACCCACAAAGTCTAGTAGATCTAAACCTTAGCCAGAGAAATAAGTTTGATGGTTAAGAAATTCTGAAATATTGATTTTAAAATGTAAGAATATACTGGTCACAGGTAATATTTAACGAGTCACAACTCCATAATAGCTTAATATCATGAAAATCTAGAATGGTTTCCATGTCTGAAATTAAGTGTGAGACATTTGGTTGATTTGCATGAATTGGGTGAGACCCACTGTATGCAAATGAGTAGACAAGAAAGAAAAATGTTTTCTAAGCATAGATTAGTCTCTAAAGGATTTAATTATTGACTATGATGAAACCTTTCGTTACTAATATTGCTTAAACCTATTCAGACACTTCTAATGATTTCCACCCTATGTCATTTGGTAGATGGAGTTCAAAACACTTTCTTGAAATCGTTCATGAAAGAGAATGTGTATGTGATACACACATGAACGTTTTCAAGGACCAGGAAGTCCTAGAGATGCATGGAAGCTTCATAGGTTTAGGAAACTCTGAACTGTATAAATTATTATAAGAGAAAAGTCCGCAAAGTTCATGTGGATGAGAATGTCTCAAAATTTTGTAATTAAACTATTTCAAAAGCCTAAATATGAAAGTCATAATAGGCTCATTAGTAATTGAACATATTAGATGGCTTTGATTGTGTATTGGACACAGTTGCAAAACTATCAATTGTGTTCTCCCTATGTTTAACAATGTGAAACCAAGTTTCATACTTATTTAATCATGGTTTAGTATTAAATAAAATGTCCAAGATATTTTGTGAATTTCAATGGGTTTGTCAAATGCGTGATTTGATGAATGAAACCCCATAAGTGAACTGAATTCATGGAATATTTAAGTTCCTAATCCAAGTCGTTAAATTGGATATAAACGACTTATTGAAAAGGATTAGCATATAAGATTGATTGATAGCGCAGTTTCATGGGCTATGGGAACATGGAGATGTTTAGTAAATTATATGGATCTGTATGGTTGATACATGATCGAACTGACCTACTTAGAAGTTCTGAAAACTTCGCAATTGTATTAGTGGATTCCTAAGACATGAGTGGAACATTACTTAGCTCAATGATTAGTGTAACTTTGATGTTGTCAAACGTCATGCCGCAAAAGGGGACCATAAAGACAATATTCGGGTTGTGCTAAAAGTTGAGTGGGAGTTTTGGTTGCCACAAGATTGAAAAGGTCCTCCTATGTTAGGTAGGATGGGTGTCTTGACTTCTTGAAGAGTAAGGATTGGAAATGCATGGTCGTGCTCAAATGGATTATAAGATAATCATTTGTTTAAGCAATTTGAACTCGAATGTCAAGAAACGATTTGTGGACTAGTATGGATGACATAGAGATGTAATCATACTATCAAATTGGACACTAAGAGACTTAAGGAATTTGAAGATTGCACGCTTGTCTCAGACAAGTGGGAGATTAAAGGAAATGTATCATTGACTCTTGTGCAATTACTAATATAATATGGATCGTATTATGGAGATAATAAGTTCGTTTAGTTGGGTCGTCTTTAAGTCTTACTAGAGATTAATATTGATCATTGGGTTAAACCAACGCCAACTAAATGCATCCTATGAGGTCACACATTACAGTGTTAGGTCAAACAAGAAAACTTAGTCCAAAAGTTGGGCTTAGTGAATGACTTTCCATAAGGATTAAGAGAGGAATAAGTCTTGCCCTAATAAGATAATATGATTATATAATAAAGGGCTTGGGGAAAAATAAAACAGACGTTCATCTTTCAAAAAGAAACAACATAATATTTTTCCCTTCCTCTCTCTCTCTACAATCGATTAGAAGTTCTTCATAGAAGAGGAGATTAATCTCTCCCGTCCAACTAGCATTAGTGGAGGTTCGATCTACCCTGGTGGACCAATAATAGAGGAGCAACAATTGAGGCTCCAATCTCCGCAAAAAGGTTGAAGAAAGCTTGGGAATTCACGCATGGAATGTTAATTCTAAACTATTATGTGATCCTTTATTTATATATGCATGAGATCATGTTTAGGTGCGTATGAATGAGATTCATGAAATTCCTCTTAGAATACCTAAAACCCTATAAAGCTTTCAGTGGAACAATCAGCATGTGGTCCCCCCATCACGTGAGACAGTCTGACTAAAAAATAGGTGGGGTCCACCTACAGACCTCTCTCTTCCTATCTCTCTCCTCTTTTCTCTCTCTCTACCATGTGTTTTTATAATATTTTAATCAATGTTATTTATTTACAAATACGTAACATTCCTCCATTACTACTTCCTCGTTGGATGCATTCCAATTGAGCCAATAAATTTTTGGAAACATTACATTACTTTATTTTATTTAGGTTAAGACCAATGTACGTAGCTTTTTATACAACATATTATGAGAGTTCATATAGATATATAGTCAAAAACCAATGTTATTTGGAGGAATTGTTAGGGAACTCACCTTGTGACTTTGAAATTACGAGATTGAGCCCTACCAACTACATTTGTTTGGGAGTACGAAGATTCCCTTACCTCTTCCCTCTAATATAATATAAAACGCCTATAAATCACTTGCCATTGAGAATAATTCTCTGTAATAAGGTTGCTAATCGAGTTGAGCAACTCATCACGAGCAAATTGAACTCAACTCGGTCAAAACTCGACTCGAGTTGGCTCGACTCGAATTCGGCTCAACTCGAGAGGTTAACGAGCACGAGTTGAGCAAGCTCTAGCTCGACTCGATAATATATTTTATTAGTATAAAAGTTACAAATGAAGCTACCATGTTTAAAATAATTTGACACTAGAGTTAGTTTATATTATCAAAAAAGAAAGAGTAAATCTTTAATAATTAAAAAAATAATTAAGGAAACAATATAAATTGAACAATTCCTATATATATATATATATGAATTGAACAAAAAAATAAAGGCCTATAATACTTTAATTCAACAGGACCAAAACCTTAACGAGCAGATCGTGAGCTACTTGATTCAACTCTAAACTTTAACGAGCACGAGTCGATCAGGTTTTATTGACTCGAAACTATAGCGAGCACGAATTGTGCACATGTAAAAAGTTTTTGAGTTGAGTTGAGCACCCCTTAGCTCGTGATTGACTCGCTCAATTAGCATCCCTACTCTATGTAATACCCCGTATTTTTATACGTATTTTAATTGAAATTATTATTTTATGAAGCATTTCAATAATTTTAAATGAATTATTTATAGTATTTTATTAATTTAAAAAGATTTATTTTAATTAAAGGTCCATTTTTATTTATTTAATTGCTTTGAAAAAAATTTATTTTATTATTTAGAAATTTTGGGGCATATTATTTTATAAAAAGAAATTTAAAGTCAATGGTATTTAAAGAAAGTCAAATGACTAGTTTGAATAGGAGAAGAGATCATTAAAAGTAGAAAGGGAATTTAAGGTAGGAGGGTTTTGAGAGGGGGTATAAATATCCATCATATGAGCAAGTTAGATCTTGCCCAAGGTGGAGAATACCCAAAGGTAAACTCTCTCTCCTCTTATCTTCTCTCCCTTAATTTTTTCCCCTCCCCTTTATTTTTACACACGCACACGCACACACAAGGTGGTCTGCCGCCACCACCACCTTTCACCGGCCGACCACCGCCGCCAGTAGCCATCGGCGTGGAGGGCGGCAGCAGTCCCTTCCATGTTGTGCGGTTGTGCGAGTTTTAAAAAAAAAATAAAAAAATCTTTTTGTTTTAATTTTTAATCTAGCCTTGATTCAATGATTATTTTTGGGTTTTGTGATCAATTTTTTGATGTTTGATCATGATTATTATGTATATATTTTTCAAATTTAGTTTTTGAATTAAAAAGCCCAAATTGAAAACCCTAGGTTTCTAAACTAATGTATATTGATGGAAATTGATTATAGTTAGTTGGAATCAATGAAATAGGTGTTTTTAAACATAATTAAAGCAATTTTACATGTTTTTATAAAGTTGGAATTTTTATATAAAGGTTAGAATTATGTTTCTTGAAAGTATTTTTAATTACCCATTAATTGGGTATAAAAAGTAGGGGTTTTAAATTAATGTTCAGCTTGTTTTAGAGGATTTATAAGTGATTTAAAGAGTGTATATAATGCTGGAAATTTATATTGAATAGGTATTAATGTCTCTTTGTAATTTTGGGTTCTAGGAGTTTTCCAAGTAAGTGATTTCGTCTAGTCGTGGCAATTTTGAGATCATATTCGAGGTACGTTTGCGTACTCGGTAATTATTGAAGTGTATAGAACTATGCTAGGCTTTGTTTAATTAATTTTGAGGTAGTATCATGATAGGTATTGGTTGGAATTGTTTATTGGATTGATGTTGGTGATTGATTTGTCAAGTATGAATTATTTGTGGTGAATTGATGGTTAGAATTAATAATGTTGGCATGTTGAATATGAACCACACTTTTATTATTGGCATGATCGAGAGCATGTTTAATTAAACTAAATGTTTAATTGGTTTGGAATATAAAAAGGGAATTTTATTATGGTTCATATAATTTTTATTGATGCTTTAAGCATGGGAATTGAGCTATTAAGTGTCTTAGTACACATGAATAAAATGTATTGCGATGCCCAAGTGCACTTAAGGTGTTCTAAATACCGAGGGATAGGATTATGCGCTCAAGGTGTTATTTAACACCAAGGTAGTTTTAAAAGGGTTCAACATTAAATTTATGTGGTCATTAATTATTCACGAATTAAATTGGTGTGTTTGATTGCTTGAATGATTTATAATGATTGATTGCATTATGGTGAGAGTCATCACCAAGTCTAAAAATATGTAAATCACGTAAAGTGAAAGAGATTACGCACCAAAACTCTTGGAAAGTATATACCTCGAGTATGAACATATGGGGGGAATTATGCGACTTTATATTTGACCATAACTTCTACTGGAAGTATAGGATGCTGTATTTTCCTTTATTTATTTTATGTTGCATTTGCCTACCCAGATAGCTCCCGGTGTAATTTACCTCAATTTATTTGGGGCAGGGATTTGGTGGAAAACCCGTTCGATGCGTAATCAAACTAAATAAGCTATTTATTTAGCTATTTATTGGTTAGTTGTGTTGTGTGCTTGTAAACAGGTGCAACAAGGTAAATTGTGTGTTGATAGGATGAAAGCATGTTAGTGTGTACTATTTATGCTTATGTACTCAGCTTTGCTGATCGTGTGTTTGTATGTTTGTTTAACCTTGTCTTTATCTTGGCCCTGCGACGACCAATTTCTAATTGCGAGTAGTGGGGACAAAGTAAAGAGAAGATTTTCAGGTAATGAAGCATATTCATGATGGGCATGAGTGAAGATCGAATCATGCTTGCTTAGTATCTATAAGAATATGATGTGGTTTATTGTTTTGATTATCATATATTTTGCTTGTGAGGCTAACACAAAGGTTTTTAAAATTCGTTTTGAGTAGATTAGGGCCTATAATGGTTCCAAGTTGTAGGTTGACTTTGTTTGACTTTACTTTCGTTTGGTTTGACTTTTTAAGTTAGCTTGTTTAGAATGATTTTTGAAGTGAGTTTTCCGTTGCGAGTCTTTGATAATTACCTTAGCCGTTTTCACGGTGGCAGTAATGTCTTAGAATTTCTTATTTTGTATTTTAAAAAGAGCAAAACAGTTATTTTAAAGGAAAGAAATTTCTAGGGTGTTAGAAAGTGGTATCTGGGAGCTTTGGGTGAGATTTTTATTACCACTAAAGCCAAAAACGTGTTTTAAAGTATTTTGTTTTAAACTTGGCCAAGTATTTAT
This sequence comes from Chenopodium quinoa, assembly GCF_001683475.1. Lineage (NCBI taxonomy): Eukaryota > Viridiplantae > Streptophyta > Magnoliopsida > Caryophyllales > Amaranthaceae > Chenopodium > Chenopodium quinoa. The sequence goes on along the minus strand of NW_018744996.1, from coordinate 34,635 downwards.
TTAATCAAGTGATTTTAAAAGTGAGTTATTTTATATTATTTTTATTTTAAAAAGGACTGATTTTTTTTTAGATTGGGGGGTCCGAAATTTTATTTTATTTTGGGAGAAATCTGAAAAAAAAAATTTATTGAGAAAATCCGATTTTTTTTATTAGGGCGTCCGAAATTATTTTTTATTTTTTAATTTTGGGAATATTCGGAATTTTTTTTTAATTGGGGGGTTCAAATTTTTTTATTATGGGCGAATGTTTTGGCCTTTTCGGAATTTTTTTTTAATGAGGAGTCAAAAATATTTTTAGTTTGTTCATTTTGCAGGAAAGCAAAGGATTAAGGTAAGAATTATGGGTTAAAAGCTTTAAAAAGTATGTTAGTGAGCTTGGATAGGAAAGAATTTGGGCATATAAGTTAGAAATAATCATGTTCTTGTGTGCATTAATATTTAGGTTGTGATGTTTGATCTTGTGAATTGATTGATTAGAAGCATGTAATTATGTTACTAGAAATAAGTAAAATTGTTTGATTGAACATCAAACCTAAATTCATGCAAGAATTGTGTATTTTATTTCCTTTGGGAAGGGAATTCTTTTCTAAGTTTTTTCCTTTACAAGATGCCGATCTTTCCTAGCAAACACTCTCAAATTGGTACTCTAATTAAGAAAGAATATGTACATCCTTTTGACTATGTCAAGAAAATTCGTTTTTACTGTTCTCATATGAGCGATGTCTTAGGAGACAAGGTTTATGACCTTCCAATCATGTTTCAGCTATGATAATTCATTGTCTTCCTGACAAACCATCATATCTTGCTGTCAAAGCAAAATTTGCTGATTTCTATTTGCTTGGGGACATTCCCAACTATTCCAAATACAAAGATTATTATGGACAATGGTACCCTGACTACAGATACTTGATTTCTTATCTTGTTCGAGTAGAGAAGTATCACTGCGAACATTAACATATTCCCTATCCAAATTACTACTATGATAAGATATCAGGGAATAATTCCCCTTCCACTAGCAATCAATCAGGAAATTCTTCTCCACCACAGGGTAATCAAGCAGGAGCGAATGGAGGATAAGAGGAAGGAGAGCTAATGGATGAGAGTAACCATACTATTGATAGATCCATTATGGAAATTCAAAATCCAAATCCACCCTAACTCCAATTATAATTGACATTTCATCTGACGATGAGGAAGATGAAGAGTTCATTCAAGTAGAGCAAAATCCAGAGACACCTGAACCAATGGAGGAGGAAGATGACTTTGAATTCGATCCAGGAAGCTACAAACAATCAAAGGACAAGAAGGACAATGTTCAAAAGGACTAGATTTTTGTAGTTTCATTTCCTTTAGGATTCTTAGTTTTATTTCCACAGTTTTAATTATTTCTTTTTTAGTAGAGTAATAAGTGGCATAGCTAGCCACAGTGAGTCGTAAACCTATTGAGTTGCGTAGGTTACTCGAACTCATTTCATTTCATCTTTCTATTCATTTTCTTACATAGCAATAAAATTTTTAATCATTTCCTTGCCAAATAATTCATTTTACTGCCAAATAATTCATTTCATTATCCAAATCATTCATTTCATTTCACTACTCCAATAAGCCCTTTCTTACTCAAATATTCCAATAATTCATTTCTAAATTCTGGGAAATCATGAGGATTATTTTTATTTATTGTTAAAAAAGATGCTTTATTAAATGTATGGTTGGTTAGCAATCAAAATTTGGTTGATCAAGCTGCAAGTTTGGGAATTGTAATTTTGCAATCTCAGTTTATTAGCTTAAATGTATGTGTATGAAAGGTATAAGTTAATTAGATGGGTGCGTAATTTGAGAGCTAACCATGACCATAATTAATAAAGACCCCTTGTTTTAATTCAGGCGAAGATAGATGGCAGAAGGAAATGCGAGCAATAATGAAGGGAATGAGCTGAGTGAGGTTAAGGCATTTAGCAGTGGTCGCCAAGTAGTTAGCAAGAAACTCGACCAACAATGGGGATGCTCAAGGAGAGCTATTTAAGAAGGTGGCGCAAAGAAAGCCACCAACCTATAAAGGAGAACCTGATCCAACAGTGCTGGAAAACTGGTTAAGGGAGTTCGAGAAACTGTTTGGGGCAGTAGGGTGCCTAAAGAATTCGAAAGTAGGCTATGCTACCTATTACCTCAGGGGTGAAGCTAACCTTTGGTGGCAACAAAATGAGGCTACTATTAAGGCACTACCTAGGTTTAACTGGACTATGTTTCAGGAAAAGGTTAGGGTTAAGTTTTACCCCAGTTTCCTACAGAAACAAAAAGCTAAGGAATTTTCTAACTTAGCAATGGGAGATATGTCAGTCACCGAGTACTATACCAAGTTTATTGAGCTGTCACGATTTGCCAAAGAGTCTGTTGCTACAGAAAAGGCAACGGTGAGGAAGTTTGAGAGTGGATTGACCACAGATCTGCAGCAAGTGTTCGAAACATTGGATGAGGTTTATGGGAGGTCTGCACACCTTTATGTGTTGGAGTTGAAGAAAAATAAAGAGTAAGTTGAGGTGGAAGGGAAGGAAAAGAGAAAAGAGATGGGGCAAAACTCTGGAAACCCGTAAGGTTACCAGAACAACTTCTAGAAGCAGAAGTACCACCATAACAACAACAATAACTTCCAGAGTAACAATCGCCAAGGTGGGTGAAACTTTAATGGAAGAGCTAAGCTCTAACCATGGAAATAACAAAGGACCAAGGCATTATTAATGCAAGAGGTGTAGAAATGACCACCCTAGTAGAGACTGCAATGGTAACTTGGTTACTTGTTTCACTTGCAACAAGTTGGGACAGAGGGAGTACGAGTGCTTCTCCAAAGATTCTAATCGAAACAAGCAGGGCAATAATCAAGGAGGGGTTTAAAGGAATTTTTAAGGAACAACAACTATTTAGGGAACAAAGGGGCACAGTAGAATGGGGTGAAAGGCAACAATAATGGGAATAATCAGGTGAAGAGTGGAGCTTCAGGAAAACTAAATGTAATCAGTAGGCACGAAGTTGATGCTACGAAGGATGTTATTACTGGTACTTTTTCTATTAACTCTAACCCTGTTAAAGTTTTGTTTGATTTTGGTGCAACTTTTTCTTTCATTTTAAAAACCATTGTTTCAAAGTTATCACACTGTCTTAAAACTGTAGATAACATAGATGTACCCATAGTTATTCTTACAAGAGGGGTAGTACAGTGTACCAAAACTTTTAAGGATGTGCCACTGGAGATCAAGGGAAAGGTTTTTTTGTCTGACCTCATCGAGTTTGGGTTAAGACTTCGATGTCATTTTGGGAATGGATTGGTTGAGCAAGTATAGTGCAAAGATTTGTTGTCGATCACAAAAAGTATAGATAAGTACAGCTGAGGGTGAGTTGGTAACATATTGGAAGCATGGTGAAACAAAGTGCCCAAGGATCATCTCTATGATGAAGTTGGCTAAGTATATTAAGAAGGGGCATCTAGTATATTTTTGTAGTGTGAGGAATTTAGAACATGAAGAGGCAGCTAAGCCTGAGGACATAGAAGTGGTGAACAAGTTTCTAGATGTGTTCCAAGAAGAGATTCCAAGAATGCCACCTAAGAGAGCAATTGATTTCACAATAGAGTTGATCCTAGGGACAACACCAATTTCTAAGGCACCATATCGAATGACACCTGCAGAAATGAGTGAATTAAAAGAGAAACTACAGGATTTGTTAGAAAAGGGGTACATTAGACCAAGTGCTTCGCCGTGGGGAGCTCCAGTGTTGTTTGTTAAGAAAAAAAGATAGGAGAATGGGGTTATGTATTGATTATAGGGAGTTGAATAAGGTCACCATAAAGAATAAGTACCCATTACCAAGGTTGATGACCTATTTGATTAGTTGAGGGGTGCGTCTGTATTTTTCATAATTGATTTAAGGTCTGGATACCATCAGTTGAGGATCGCAGACGAAGATATTCCCAAGACTGCATTTAGAACAAGGTACGGGCATTATGAGTTCATAGTAATGCCATTTGGGTTGACTAATGCTCCAGCAATCTTCATGGACTTAATGAATAGGGTGTTTCATCCATTTATGGACAAGTTTGTCGTGGTGTTCATAGCTGATATACTGGTGTATTCAAATAATAACAAGGAACATGTAGAACATTTGAGGGAAATTCTACAAACCTTAAGGGAAAACAAGCTTTATGCGAAGTTTTCCAAGTGTGAGTTTTGGTTGGAGAAAGTAGCATTTATGGGTCACTTTGTGTCCAAGGATGAGGTAGAAGTAGATCCATCAAAGATTGAGGCAGTGAAAGGGTGGCCTACGCCAAAGACGGAGTCTGACATTAGGAGTTTCTTAGGTTTAGCAGGGTATTATAGGCATTTTGTGAAGGACTTTTTTTAATATTGCTAAGCCTATGACCTCTCTAATGAAGAAGGACAAGAAATTCGAGTGGGATGAGAAGTGTGAGGAAGCATTTCAACTCTTGAAGCAAAAGTTGATTACAACACCAGTGCTTACATTGCCAGATGATAGTGGAATCTATGATGTATATAGTGATGCATCCAAGAATGGTCTAGGATGTGTGCTTATGCAAAATAGGAAAGTGATTGCATATGCATCAAGACAGTTGAAACCTCATGAAGTAAACTACCCTACTCATGACTTAGAATTAGCTACAATCTATATAATCATTTTTGCACTAAAGATTCGGAGGCATTACTTGTATGGGGTAAAGTGTAGGATCTACACAGACCATAAAAGTTTGAAGTACATTTTTACCCAAAAAGATCTAAACTCACGCCAAAGGAGATGGTTAGAATTTGCAACGGACTACGACTTTGACATACAATACCATGAAGGGAAAGCAAATGTTGTTGCAGACGCTCTAAGTCGTAAGACCAGTCATTGACTGAACACTTTGATGGTGGTTGATGAGTTGTGTAGGGAAATGAGGAAAATGAATTTAGAAGTGGTAGAATGGGGAGTACCAGCGGGAGATGTGAAGTTGGATAGGATTCGTGAGAAAATAAAGCAAGGAAAGGCTACAGATTTCAAAATTCATGAAGATGGAAGTTTAAGGTACAAGGGTAGATGGTGTGTACCACAAGAATGTGAAGAAGTAAAGAGAAAATTAATGGAAAAAGGTCACAATACACCATAATCAGTACACCCAGGAGGGGACAAGCTATACAAAGACTTGAAAAAGAAGTATTTGTGGCCTAGAATGAAGAATAAAGTTGCAGAATTTGTAGCGAAGTGTCTAAGTTGTTAAAAGGTAAAAATAGAGCACAAGAGACCGCAAGGAACCGTGAAATTATTGGAAATTTATGGATGGAAATGGGACTACATTTCAATGGATTTTGTGAATTGTCTTCCAAAGTCAAAGAGCGGAAATGATACCATTTGGGTCGTGGTGGATAGACTTACTAAATCTGCAGTGTTCATACCAATGAAGGAGACCTGGAAGATGGAGCAACTTGCAAAAGCTTACATCAAGAATGTTGTGAGGTTACATGGAGTTCCAAAGGATATTGTGTCTGATAGAGATTCTAGGTTTCTTTCAAAGTTCTGGAAGAGTGTGCAGGAAAACTTTGGTACAACACTAAATATGAGTATAACATTTCACCCTGCCACAGATGGACAAACTGAGATAACTATTCAAACCTTGGAAGATATGTTGAGAGCTTGTGTCATAGACTTCCAAGGGGGATGGGAAGATAGCTTGGATTGATTTTCATATAACAATAGTTACCATGCAAGCATTTGCATGGCTCCATTTAAGGCATTATATGGAAGGAAGTGCCGCAGTCTTGTATGTTAGAACGACATAAGTGAAACAATGATCCACTAGGCAAAAAACCCCAATCCCCACCGGTTCAAACTACACATTCCCCACCGGTTTTGAACCAGATTTGATTTGGGGGGTGCTAAATCCCAAAAGATTTCCCACCGGTTCAAAACCGGTGGCAAAAACCACTTTTCCCACCGGTGTTGGAGTGAACCGGTGGCAAAAACATCCGATTTAGGAAATACCTGGAAGACTTTTCCCACCGGTTTTGGAGTGAACCAGTGGCAAAACCATGAGATTTCCCACCGGTTTACACATTGAACCGGTGCCAAAAGTTAACCCGCCAATTTTGGAAATTGTTTTGGGCACCGGTTCAATGTGTAAACCAGTGGGAAAAACCTGTTTTTTTTTTTTTTAAAAAAAAATTTATAATTAAAAATAATTAAATACCTGCACATCCTGTATTAATTCTGCCATTAATTATATTATAATAACAGTAATAATAATAATAATTATTACCCGTATTATTATTATTATTATTATTATTATTATTATAATTATTATTATTATTATTATTATTATGAAAAATACTAATAATATAATAATTTTTACATTGGAATAATAACAACAATACATAAATATTAATTAATAATCGTAAATGCGATACAATGAAATGTCATATAGCTTTTACAACTCATTAATTAAAAGGTGTTATATTTACAAACTATACTAATAATTAATGTATAAGTTAACAAGTTAAATTAAATTATATGTGATGAAAGACGCTAACATGTCTCGAACTTCATTCAGCTCTTTGCTTGTCAATGGACCTCCTTTCTGTACCTTTTAAAACTTGGTTAAACAAAAATAATGTTAGCTAGAATTAATTACTTAGGTTTTGTATGTAAAAATACTTTTACAATTTAAGTTAGGCAAAAATTTAATACATAAGCCTATATGACTACTACTTCACCTATTTTCTACATTTATTGCCAAATCAACTCATTCTTCCTCATAACATGTCAATATTACCTAGTTAGAGGCAGCTAAAGCCTGAAATCACATTAAAAGAACAAGTCAAGTGTTTTAAGACGCATTTTCAACCTAAATGGCCCGAATAAGGCCTATATCACTACTTGTATGCCTATTTTCTACACTTCTTATCAAATCAACTCATTCATTCTTTTAACATGTTATTATTACATAGTGAGAGGCAGCTAAGGATTTAAATCACATTAAAAGAGCAATTCAAGGGTTTTTGGACGCAATTTCATTCAAAATGGCCGAAATAAGGCTTATATCACTACTTGTATGCCTATTTTCTATATTTTTAATCAAATAACCTCATTCTTCATCTTAACATGTCATTATTACCTATTTAGAGGCAGATAAGGCTTGAAATCACATTAAAAGAGCATTTGAATGGTTTTTGGACGCAATTTCATTCAAAATGGCCGAAATAAGGCCTATATCACTACTTGTATGCCTATTTTCTATATTTTTAATCAAATTAGCTCATTCTTCCTCTTAAAATGTCATTATTACCTAGTTAGAGGCAGCTAAGGCTTTAAATCACATTAAAAGAGCAAGTCAAGTGTTTTAAGACGCATTTTCAACCTAAATGGCCCGAATAAGGCCTATATCACTACTTGTATGCCTATTTTCTACACTTCTTATCAAATCAACTCATTCATTCTTTTAACATGTCATTATTACATAGTGATAAGCAACTAAGGCTTGAAATCACATTAAAAGAGCAACTCAAGGGTTTTTGGACGCAATTTCATTCAAAATGGCCGAAATAAGGCCTATATCACTACTTGTATGCCTATTTTCTATATTTTTAATCAAATTACCTCATTATTCCTCTTAAAATGTCCTTATTACCTAGTTAGAGGCAGATAAGGCTTGAAATCACATTAAAAGAGCAACTCAAGTGTTTTTGGACGCAATTTCATTCAAAATGGCCGAAATAAGGCTTATATCACTACTTGTATGCCTATTTTCTATATTTTTAATCAAAATTACCTAATTCTTCATCTTAACATGTCATTATTACCTAGTTAGAGGCAGAAAAGGCTTGAAATCACACTAAAATAGCATTTGAATGGTTTTTGGACGCAATTTCATTCAAAATGGCCGAAATAAGGCCTATATCACTACTTGTATGCCTATTTTCTATATTTTTAATCAAATTAGCTCATTCTTCCTCTTAACATGTCATTATTACCTAGTTAGAGGCATCTAAGGCTTGAAATCACATTAAAAGAGCAAGTCAAGTGTTTTAAGACGCATTTTCAACCTAAATGGCCCGAATAAGGCCTATATCACTACTTGTATGCCTATTTTCTACACTTCTTATCAAATCAACTCATTCATTCTTTTAAAATGTCATTATTACATAGTGAGAGGCAGCTAAGGCTTGAAATCACATTAAAAGAGCAACTTAAGGGTTTTTGGACGCAATTTCATTCAAAATGGTCGAAATAAGGCCTATATCACTACTTGTATGCCTATTTTCTATATTTTTAATCAAATTACCTCATTCTTCCTCTTAACATGGTGATCGAGGAAATGCTAAGCCAAGATGTTCCTTAAAATCGAAAAAAGAAGACATACATTCACCACCTAAGTGAGAGTAAACGTTCAAGAACAGTCCCAACTGGGGACTATTCAAGACTTTCTCCTAATGAGAAAGCCTTGAACGGGTATCTAGGCATATTATGATGCAAGAATTTATATATTGTTGTATTAATTTGTCATTAAACAATACACAAGTTGTAATAGCATGAGAAAACTTTCATCATGAATCAAGAAAAAGAAACATAGACTAAGTTTATAATTCATACCACAATTGAGCTAAATTTGTAGTCTTCAAGCTAAACTTGTGCTTCAATTCACATATGAATCTATAAAAAAATTAAAAAGAAAAAACAAAAGTTAGTAAGTAATTAATACCTACATACATTGCTAAAGAATAACGCATCATTAATCAAACTAATAATTGCTAATTAATCATTGTTTATATAACTTGAACTAATATGAAGTATGAGACTACTGTGTGAAGTTGGCTACCATTATAGAAAATCATATTGACTCTAAGTAGGCATTTAAGAGCTTATATAACTTGAGGATGGCACAGAAATATATATATATATATATAAGTGTTATCATTATGGTGTCGATGCAAGCCCACCAGTTCTTTAGTTATCATTATGGTGTCGATGCAAGCCCACCAGTTCATTAGTTATCATTATGGTGTCGATGCATGGGTTATTTATATTATTTACTATATAAGTGTTTGATATTCAACACCATTACTCCCATTGTTGAGTTTGGCTGTTTGTTTACAACCGTTCATGAAGCTTTGTCAATTAGAATCACAACCAAAAGCATTCAATGACACAAGCTATACGATTAATAACTATTCTAATATGCACACAGGCAAGATTAATAGCCTTTAAAGCATCAACAATGAGGAAGTTGGTGTAGAGGTGGGAAATATATCGTTCGTGCAAATCATGTTTAAATGATCAGCAATTTAATTCAATTTCAGGTCTATATAAATCAATCAGCTTATAATAATAAATCAGTCAATACTAGTCATATTGAACAACGGTTCAATATGGGGTCAATTAAATAAGTGTCAAAATTAAATAAGTGTCAAAATAAAATAATGTAATTTCCATTACAACACAAGTGATTCAGTTTCTGTAGTGGGGTGCGGTTCAGTATAAGTTACACATGTAAAAATTTGCCAATATTTTCAAGTTATGAAAGAGCCATTTGAAAAATCACAATAGTTATTCCGTGTGAGTGTTTTAACCATATCAATTAGCTACTCTCCAGGCAAGTAGATTTTGGATACAAGAGTCAGGGAAAGTTATATCCTTAAGAGCATTATATCAAACATAACTAGCATGAACTTGATTCAATTTAGCTATCTAAAAAGCCTTTATCATATTTTATTGTTTCCATCGGATATATGAAATTTCAATAGAAACAAAGACAAATATAATTTTCACTTGAACTTACAAGTGTCTAGTATATATAAGTCTCCAAGGGGGTTCATCCCATCTGTCCCACCAAACACGAACAGATTGTCTCCAATTGTTATACAAGTATGACTGTCCCTAGGAGATGGTGGAGTTCCCTTAATGCATGGCTGGCTCACTCCACGTTGTACAAGTATGTGATCCTTTTGCCATATTTTGTCCACAAAAGGAAATAGGTGCAAGTTTTTTACAATCTCTGAAGGGAGAGCAATTGAAATTAGCTACCTGATACATTATATATAGCATCCTTATTACATTCTGCTACAAATTTACAGTTTTACTTTGAAATGACAGAGTAATAAGCAATTCAAACAAGACGATGATTTCATTTCTAGAAAAACTACATCTGACAATCGTGAAGATACAACAGTTGATATTTTCGAACTTTCAAATTAACCAGAAGACATATATATACAAAAAAGGTGGGGGGAGGGGGGAGAATCATCTATTTCTGACACTTCCAAATAAATATGAAGAATAAAAAAAATGAACACATATCAAAGACCTGCATTTCCTAAGGACTGCAGTAAGCGACATTTTACAACTGAACACATATCAAAGACAGCAGCTTTACCTGAATACAACAGCAAGCTCAAAAGTCACAACAACAAGCTCGAAATTCACAAGAACAGCAGACTAAGACCAACCGCCCTTCAGCCTCATTCTAGTTCAAACCCCATTTTCTCGAACTCACAACAGCAGGCAAATTAACCCTAAAATTATGTAATTGCAAATAAAATCAACGACTAACCCTATATTGCGAAAGAATTCAATAGAATAAGAAGACCCAAAATACATCTTACCTTGAAGTTGCTACAATGGAGGTGAGAAAACCCTTGAATTCGCTTCAATAGATCGGGATGAGAAAGCTCTGAATGCGTTTCAATATAGGAGGGCTATGGAGAGAAAAAAGAAATTGACCTTGGCGGCAATGGAGGCGAGAAAGCTCAGAGTGCGCTTCAATGACGGACAACAATGGTGATGCTAGGCGAGAACGAGAGAAGGAACGAAGAACTCAATGTGGAAAAGCAGGGGAATGAATTGAAGGAAGAAGAAAGGTTTCACGAATAATTAAAATTAGGCGGGTTTTTGGGTTAAATTGCGCACCGGTTCGAACCGGTCCTAAATAATCTTTTCCCACCGGTTTATGCTGAACCGCTGCGAAATCTCTTCCTTCCCCTTTTTTTTTACAAAACATTTTGGCACCGGTTCAAACCGGTGGGAAAACCAACATTTGGCACCGGTTTATAAAGAACCGGTGGGAAAAGTAATTTTCAGAATCCCGCCCATTTCTATTCCCACCGGTTTTCAATAACTGGTGCGAAAAGGGGGGTGCGGTTTTCATTTTTTCTACTAGTGATCTTAGGGCCACAAACGATTGAAGATACAGTTAAGCAAGTAAAAGAGATTCAAGCTAAGATTCAAGCATCACAAGATCGTCAAAAGAGTTATACAGATTTGAAGCGTAGGGAAGAAGAGTTTGAAGTTGGTGACAATGCAAAGTATTGTTGAAAGTATCACCAATGAAAGGTGTCATGAGATTTGGGAAGAAAGGAAAATTTAGCCCAAAGTATATTGGTCAATGTGAAATATTATAGAGGATAGGCAAAGTAGCTTATAGGTTGGTCGTACCTATAAAACTAAATAAAGTGCATGATGTATTTCATGTGTCTCAGTTAAGAAGGTATGTACTTGATAAGTCACATGTGCTATAACCTGAAACAATCGAGTTAGATCAAAGCTTAACTTATGAGGAAAGACCTGTCAAGATCCTTGACTGTAAAGTGCGTAGTACACGCAACAAGGAAATTAAGATTGTTAAAGTGCTATGGTCTAACCAAGAATATGAGGAAGCAACTTGGGAAGCCGAGGATGAGATGAAAAAGAAATACCCTGAGTTGTTTGAGGTATGTTAAGTTATAGGGACATAACTCATTTTCTTTTAAGGGAGGTAGAATGCGGTAGAATTTCGCACTTTTTTCCTCTATTTTTAGTGCTTTTTGCACAATTTTAACGGTTATTTCAAGTACTTTTGATTTCAAGGAGACATTAAAGGTAAAAGTATGTCAAAAGAGTACAACAATATAATACAAAGTGAGAAAAAATTTGATTTTCGTTACCCAAGTTTCAAGACGAAACTTCTTTTAAGGGGGTAGACTGTAATACCCCGTATTTTTATACGTATTTTAATTAAAATTATTATTTTATGAAGAATTTTTAAATAATTTGAAATGAATTATTTATGGTATATTATTAATTTAAAAAATTTATTTTAATTAAAGGTCCATTTTTATTTATTTAATTGCTTTGAAAATATTTTATTTTATTATTTAGAAACTTTGCGGCATATTATTTCATAAAAGGAAATTTAAAGTCAATGGTATTCAAAGAAAGTTAAATGACTAATTTGAATAGGAGAAGGGATCATTAAGTGAAGAAGGGAATTTAAGTTTAGAAAGGTTTTGAGAGGGGGTATAAATATCCATCATAAAAGCAAGTTAGATCTTTCCCAAGGTGGAGAATGCTGAAAGGTAAACTCCCTCACTCTCTCTCCTCTTATTTTCTCTCCCTTAATTTTTCCCCTTCTCCTTTATTTACACGCACACACAAGGTGGCCAGCCGCCACCACCACCTTCCATCGGCCGGTCACCGCCGCCAGCAGCAGCAGCAGCCCCTTCCCCGTCATGCGGTTCTGCAGGTTTTTTCTTTTTTTTTGAAAAAAAAATCTTTTTATTTTAATATTTGATCTAGCCTTGATTCAATTATTATTTTTGGGTTTTGTGATGATTTTTATGATGTTTGATTATGATTATTATGTATATAATTTTTAGATTTAGTTTTTGAATTAAAAAGCCCCAAATTGAAAACCCTAGGTTTTTAACTAATGTATATTTATGGAAATTGATTGTAGTTGGTTGGAATTATTGAAATAAGTGTTTTTAAACATAAATACAACAATTTTATATGTTTTTATAAAGCTGAATTTTTTATATAAAGGTTAGAATTATGTTTCTTGAAAGGATTTTTAATTACCCATTAATTGGGAATAATATTAGGGGTTTTAAATCAATTTTTAGCTTGTTTTAGAGGGTTTATAAGTGATTTAAAGAGTGTATATATTTCTGAATATTTATATTGAATAGGTATTAATGTCTCTTTGTAATTTTGAGTTGTAGGAGTTTTCCATGTGAGTGATTTTGTGTAGTCGTGGCGATTTTGAGATCATATTCGAGGTACGTTTGTGTACTCGTTAATTATTGAAGCGTATAGAAGCATGCTAGACTTTGCTTAATTAATTCTGAGGTAGTATCATGATAGGTATTGGTTGGAATTGTTGATTGGATTGATGTTGGTGATTGATTTGTGATGTATGAATTATTTGTGGTGAATTGATGGTTGGAATTAATTATGTTGGCATGTTGAATATGAAACACACTTTTATTAATTGCATGATTGAGAGCATGTTTAATTAAACTAAATGTTTAATTTGGTATAGAATAAAAAAAAAGGGAATTTTATTATGATTCATATAATTTTTATTGATGTTTTAAGCATGGGAATTGAGCTATTAAGTGTTTTAGTAACACAGGAATAAAATGTACTACGGTGCCTAAGTGCACTTCAGGTGTTCTAAACACCGAGGGATAGGATTTGCGGTGCTTTATGCGCTTAAGGTGTTATTTAACACTTGGAACGTATATACCTCGAGTATGAACATATGGAGGGAGTTATGCGACTTTATATTTGACCATAACTTCTACTGGAAGTACAGATGCTGTATTTTCCTTTATTTGTTTTATGCGCAGGACATCCAGTCACTTTAATGTGGCATTTACCTACCCGGTTAGCTCCCGGTGTAGTTTACCTCAATTTATTTGGGGCAGAGATTTGGTGGGAAACCCGTTCGATGCGTAATCAAACTAAATAAGCAATTTATTTAGCTATTTATTGGTTGGTTGTGTTGTGTGCTTGTAAATAGGTGCAACAAGGTAAGTTGTGTATTAAGAGGATGAAAGCATGTTAGTGTGTACTGTTTATGCTTATGTACTCAGCTTTGCTGATTGTGTGTTTGTATGTTTGTTTGGCCTTATCTTTATCTTGGCCCTACGACGACCCATTTCTAATAGCGAGTAGTGGGGACAAAGTAAAGAGAAGATTTTCAGGTAATGAAGCATATTCATGATGGGTATGAGTGAAGAGCGAATCATGCTTAGTTTTTATAAGAATATAATGTGGTTTATTGTTTTGATTATCATATATTTTGCTTGTAAGGCTAACACAAAGGTTTTTAAAATTCGTTTTAGGTTGATAAGGGCCTACAATGGTTCCAAGTTGTAGGTTGACTTCATTTGACTTCGTTTGACTTTGGTTTGACTTTACTTTCGTTGGGTTTGACTTTTTTAGTTAGCTTGTTTAGAATGATTTTTGAAGTGAGTCTTCCACTCTGAGTGTTTGATAATTGCCTTAGCCATTTTCAAGGTGGTGGTAATGTTTTAGAATTTCCTATTTCGTATATTAAAAAGAGCAAATCAGGTATTTTAAAGGAAAGGAATTTCTAGGGTGTTACAAAGATGCTTGAAATTTCTAGGGTGTTACAAAGATGCTTGAGGCAACCCTTGCTTCACATATCACAGGGTCCTTACGAGCTACGATCAATAACAATTTGAAAACAGCCTATATTATATCATTTTTTATCATCTATTATTCTATCATTTCTTCTATTGACAATGTGATTGACTTAACTAATTCTATGATTAATATATACTCCTATCAGGCTATCAAAATCTCTTTTAACATTCAGGCTTGATTGTTAACCAGCCCAATCAGCAACACGAAACAGGGCCTCCATTTATTGATTTAATTTCCTTTATTTTTTTGACACACATCATCAAAGCTTAGCTTTTTTAAACCATCAAGTTTGCAAGATCATTACAAATCGCCTCTTGTAATTCAAGAGGGTACTCTTCTAGCCAATGACGACATTCAATAAATTGCAACTTAATTTAGCTCAACTATAAGCCACTACATTTCCTACTCTCTTGATAAAGGAGAAAGAAACCGATCTACAATCACTAGTAAGCATACGAATATCCTTCAATACATAGCCAAACTCATTCGGAGGATTGACACCTTTCTTCAATTGATAGTACATCTTTATGTTGTCAGTTTCAAGCACAAGGTCATTAAAGCTTGCTTGTCTTGCAATTAGAACACTCTGTCTCATAGCCATAGCTTCTCCCACATCCACTTCAAACTGCCCCTTAATACATGAGCAATAAGCCATCACAACGTCCCCAACAACATCACTCAACACAACGCCAATGCCAAGCTGTTGCTTCTCCCACGAAATGGCATCAGTGTTTAGCTTATAAATACCTGCATCGGGAGCTTTCTAGACTGATTCAAGCTATTGTACCAGGTGTGAGACAACAGCCTTTTCCATAGCAAAAGCATATTCTCCAACCAAGCTAAGATCCTTATGTATAATTTCAGCATCTAGCTTTCTTTTCTTATCAAAGGCCCACTTATTTCGCATGAGCCAAACACCCCATGCAAGACATCAGAACACATCCCACCACTCAACTTTTTTAATTTTTTCTTTCATTTCAGATGATGGGTGGGTGCCAAATGGATTTCCAATTAAACGCTCGCTACTCAGTTGAACCAGAGGCTCTATCTCGTTCATCATCCTTAATCAGCATATTATACGCGCTCTGACATTATAACATCCATCCTTCAAAAAATGCCAAGACCACCCATCATCCTCCTTGAACATAGGAATAGCAATGCTCTACATATGTCCCCCACTTCACGCTGCGTGAAATGCTCACTAAGCATATTAACATTTACATCCTGTCATCCCACAGTTCAATTATAAAAATTGGAACATCATCCCCTGCTTCCTTTGGTGACAGAACACGAAAATTGGGGAGCTTTGGCACCCACAGGTCATCCCAAATTTTGGCAGTACAACCCTTCCCAACCGTCCTTCTTGCCCCTTTTACAACCATTCCTCACACTCAATTGGATCTCCAAAAATAAAACTTGAATTGGGAGCAATTTTAACATCAAAATAATTCGACGAGGGAAAATATTTGCCCTTTAAAGCGCGAGACATAAGCGAATTTTCATTGGTCAAAATTCTTCAAGCCTATTTAGCAAGCATTGCTTTGTTAAAAAGTTGCATATTCCGAAACCCCAAGCCGCCATTATTTTTTGCACAATACAACTTATTCCAAGCCACCCAAGACACCTTTCTTTCTTCGCCTTTTTGACCCCAAAAGAAATTCCTACACATTTTCTCCACCTCATTAAGAATGCTTACTGGAATCGAGAAACATTGCATCACATAAGTAGGAATAGCCTATGCCACTGCCTTGATAAGAATCTCCCGCCCCTCCTGAGACAAAATTTTTCCTTCCACCCTTGAGCTTTTTCCAGACTTTGTATTGAATACTATGAAAAACGATTTTTTTAGAACCCCCAATGTACGTTGGGAGGCCTAAATATTTTTTCGTGTCCCTCGACGGCCTTAAAGAATAACTTCATCTAAAGCAAATTTTTCTTTTCACGATCCACGTTTCAACTAAAAGACACCTCCAATTTCTCCATATTCAACTTTTGGCCTGATGCTATCTCATAGGTTGAAAGAATATCCAGCAGTTTGTCAGTTTTATCCTCATTAGCCTGAACAAAAAGGAGACTATCATTTGCGAAGAACAAATGCGAGATTGGCTCAACGTGTCTCCCAATTTTAACTCCACGGATGATCTTTTTTCTCTCAGCATCCCGAAGCAGAGCTAATAACCCCTCCGCACACATAATAATAAAAATGGTGATAAGGGGTCTCCCTGTCAGAGCCCCCTACTTGTTCTAAACACCCGGGATGGCTGTCCATCCACCAACACATCAAAAGATGCAAAAGTAATGCAATTCATAATATTTACAACAAATTTTTCCGGGAATCCAAATTTAATCATCATTTTCTCTAGAAACCCCATACTACCCTGGCACAAAAGCTTTGCTCATATCCAGTTTCAAACCAAGGTAGCCCTGTTTGCATGTCTTCTATTTCCGTAGATAATGAAAACATTAATACGCCACTAGAATGTTGTCTGTGATTAGTCTTCTCTTAACAAAGCCACTCTGCGACTCACTAATAATCGTAGGTAGTACTATTTTTAGCCTGTTTTTCAAAACCTTTGACACAATTTTATACGATACAGACTAATAGGCCTATAATCAACAAGAGATTCACACTCTTTTTTTTGGGAATTAAAACAATGTGAGTCTGATTAATAGTACCTATATCACCTACATTATTAAGAATATTCAAGACTTTTTCCACTACATCACAACCAACAATATTCCAGAATTTTTTGAAAAAAGATCGCAGACATACCATCAGGGTCGGGTGCTTTTGTAGGATGCATTTGGAATAGTGCTTCATGAACTTCATCACCAGTAAAGGGTTCAGCTAACTAAACATGTTGAGCTTCCGATATCTCCGTATTCACCTTCTCTACCACACACTCTACTTCCCCATGGCCATTGGACGAGAACAAATCAGCAAAATGATTAACAAAAACCTCTAAAATATGTTCTTCTTCATTATAGACATTACCCGCAGCATCTTTAATGTCTCGAACCAGATTTCTTGCCTTTCATTGACTAGCTTTTTGGTGGAAAAAAGTTGTATTATTATCTCCATTTAAAAGCCAATCTTGTCTGCTTCTTTGTTTCCAATATAGCTCTTCTCTATTTTCTAGCTCATCCGTTCAATCATCTAACGCTCTCATTAGGGATATGATTTCATCAGTATGAGTTTCCCCTATTAAGGTCTCCATATGCGCCCGAAAATCTTTCATCTCCTTGAAAAAAATCACCGAATTTATTACGACTCCAAGCACTCAAGTTCATCGAAGTATGGGCGATTTTTGAACAAATATCACTCTCTCCATCCTAGGAATTTGCAGCAATGTCTCCACGAGTTTCATCCCTAAGCCATATCTCCTCAAATTTATATTGCCTGCACTTCTTTTCCATTTTTTGCTTACCGATTCCCTTACTTATACACATTAGCAAAGGTAAATGATCAGATTTGCGCTTCGAAAGGTGAGACACAAGTGCGCTGCTGAACATCTCTTTCCATTCCCTATTTGCTAGAAACCTGTCAATCCTCTCTTGCAAATTCTTCTCCCCTCCCCTATTATCAGTCCATGTGTAATCATGTCCTACATACCCCAAGTCTTCAAGCTCGCAAAAATCAATTGCATTTCATAGAATTTCGGCCACTTCTACATTATTGAAATCCCTCCATCCCTTTTTTTTCATTCGAAGTGAGCATAAGATTAAGATCACCCCCACACAACCATGACCCTATATGGTCATTAAAAAGCATCTCAAATAACTGCTCGATTTTGTGCTTTTTTTTCCTCCTCCGGATGACCATGTAGCCCTGTAAACCTCCACCTTCAAGAATTTTCCACACTCACCCACGCATCAATATGATTAAGAGAGAAATACTTAATCTCAACATCAAAAGCTTCCTTCCACATCAATACTAGCCCACCGCTCCTCTTTCTCCCACACCCTTCACAATCAACTGCTAGCATGTTGCTAAATTTAAGCTTTTTTTTTTTTTATTTTCTCCAATTCATGAGATTTTAGCCTTGATTCCGACAAAAAAAAAAATCATTTGGGGTTTTTCTAGAAAAACGACATTTTTTAGCGCTATAACCACCGAGGCATTCCCCAACAATTCCACGAAAGTATGTAATCCTTTGTTCACCGAGAGCCTAAGGTGTGGGGCTCGCCACATTTTGAGTCAAAGTAGCAACCTTTCTGTTTTTGTTTTGGTCCATCTAATCAGCTTCATCTACCATCATAGCATCGTCCTCACCTTCTATCTCCCTCTCCCCTCTTTTATAAACTGCCAGATTTTTTTCACCAACTTCTCTTTTTTCTCCTCTTAAAAGCATTACTTTTCTTAATCCTCTACCCTTCTCAATAGGCATTAACATACTACCCTTCTCTAGTTTTTCATCCCCATTAGGCTCCAGCCTTTCTTCTTTGCTCCTCTCCCTCACAACTTCTATTCTATTCTCCACACTCACTTCTCATGGCCTTCAACATTTTAAGGCCTAACACTCTCTAAGATAACCCCTTCTTCTAACCCAAGTATACTCTCCTTTTTATTATGCACCCCTTCCCCCACTCTCTACGCCCTCACATATCTCCCCTCCCATTTTAGTTTTCCCCTTCCTTCCCATCACATCACCTCCCTTCACCCACCCTGGGCATTCCAACCATCCTGAGCACAAACTTTGCGCCACTACTATCAGCCACTGCCCTTAATTCAACCTCTTGACTCCGTTGAGAAACCATATCATGAGTATATATTGTTTTGTGTAGCAGGTGAGGAGAAGATTAATTTTCTTGCTGCATCTGCCGGCCCCAACTTAATAACATCTGGATCATTATATGAGGTAATTTTTTTATTTCCCGTCAAAAGCCTTAGCTTGACTATCCATGCTTTCTCGAACTCTCTTTCACCATATCAACTCTAGTTCTTTTTCTTAGAGACGCACGTAGCCATGGTCCATATTGATAGACCATCTTCATATCACACACCCTCCTTTGCTTATTCTTTATGTTGGCATTCTTTTTCGGTATGATCAATCCTCCCGCAAAAGAAACAAAAGCCTGTCAATCGTTCATATTTCAAGTCAATCCAACGAGATTGATTTTTTCCACAAGCTAGAAACAAACCCCTTCACAATGGCTTCTTTATATCTACCAGAACCTTAATGCACATACATTCTCCCTAGCCTAGGAGGTCTGAGTCATCCAATTCGATGAATCCACCTAGAAATTCACCTACATCATACATTACAGCCACTGAGCGTTTGTTTAGAGGAACGTCCAGTAAGTGTACCCACATAGGTGTGCTTCTGAAATTAATTTCTGATGGTTGTTCATCCCCTTGTACTTCCTATAAAATGAGCAATTTTTCATCAAAAAACAAGGCCTTCCTTCAAGAACACGTTCTTTGCCTTCCTCACAAAAGAATTGGAAAACAAATAAATTCATCTCAACAACCCTAATTGCAAATTCTTCCTTCAGTTTCCACACATTCATTAGGGTTTGTTTCATCGCTTCCACATTGTACAGTTTAACAGTCCACAATTTCCCTACCAAGGTAAAATGCAATTGCGTTTTAGTATCATCAGTTACAAATTCAACATAATCACCTCCTAAGACTACCCCCGTCATCATCTGTTAAGCGTAATTTTTCCCATTCTTTCACAAGATCGTCTCCTATTCTTGCTTCGATTAGTCACCCAGCAAAAGGAATCAAGAAATTGAAAAGATCATACAGAAATTGTGCGAATTTTGGAAAATAACTTACTCGAACCATAGCACGGGACTTAGTGACTCACTCTCCCTAACGAGGGACTTTTAAGATTATTAAAAAGTTTCTTACTTTTCCCATTGATTTGGTTTCCTTTATTATATTAACATAGCTTACAAAGTTACAACTATTTAGAAACTTACAATATATCATATGAAGAATGTAGAGTACCATTTTTTTGTATTTTTTTTTTTAAAAAAATAATTACTTTCATATATTCTCGTTATATCATGTCCCATAATTGGAATTATTTTACATTAAATTTTGAGGATTTCATTATTGCAATTTGACTTATATACAATATTTAGAACGTACTAAAAAAGAAACAAAATAATTTTAAAATTTTACGTTTAAAGTAAAAAATTGGGGCCTCATATTATCATAGGCGAACATGGCCTCTATAATTATCGAGACGGGCTTGTTTATAATCAAACCAAAGGTGAGTAATCTGTTGGACGAAAAAGCAAGCGACAAAGGGATTAGTGATGCATTATTTATTATTTATCATGACAATAAGTTCTTTACAGATTTCAAAATCTAGTTGATAGTTGACTCAACGTACGGAAATGGCGGGGTTGGATAATTTTTAACCCCCTTTACTCCAAGTAGGAAGGGAGCAATGATTATCAGCATAGAGCAATTGATTCATCATACGCCTCTAGCACAATTATGAAGGAATGTTATAATACGTAGTAATGAAAACAATAATCGAAACTATGATCTCAAAGTTGGGATCAAATACGTGAACCAATAATTTATCTCCTTAATCGTCCATCTTAATCCTCTCCTTCCATTTCACGGTATACAATTAATGTAATACTAGCTTAAGCCCAGTGCCATGCACGATAAATCTTATTTTTTTAAAAAAAATTAATTATATCTAACAAATAAATTTGATAAAACATACGCAACAGATATATAGAAACTATATTGTCATAATCTTTAATAAAAGGCAAAGTAAAAGTTTAATATTTTTTTAGATATGTAATAGTAAATTCTCCAGAAACAAAATTGTCATTTGTACGAATTTATATTTAATACTTAAATTGAAAAAAAAAAATTATTATTGGTATTTGAAAAAAAAAATAAAAATAATAAGTGATATTTTAATGTTATTTCTTATATATCAATTATGTGAATCAATTTTATTATTACTTTTTGTTGGCAAAATCTTATAATACTCCATATAAAAGATAATTAAAAAATAATTGGAATAATATTTTAGCCTTTTAGGTAAATGTGTATGGAAGAATTGAGGACACCAAATAAAACGAATTACATTTATTATAAATATAATATAAAATATTTGAAATAATATTATTATTATAGTGGTATTATACAAATATTCCAAAAAGTAAAGATTTTGACTAAAAAGGGAGGAGGAGTTTTAAAGGGAAAAAACAGTACCAGGATGTGACACATGTTACCCCCAGTGTATGTTTTAATATTAAGTTATTGATTGATGTGCAATCCCAACATCTTCAGTTTCTTCTTAACTCATTTAATTCAAGGCATCTTTAGTTTTCATTTCCCTTAATATTACAAAGTAGGTACCATTCAATTAATTTAAATAATCAAAACATTTTACATGTGACTGTAAACCGATTAAAAAATAAGGTCAACCATATATACATGCACCTATGCAACTAATATGCATTATGCAAGCATATCAGTTGCACAACGCCTCGAAATGTTGGGGCCCAAAATTTTAAAATTGTTAAAAGGATTTAGTACGTAGAATCTTGCAAAGATTGTTCATGTTTTTGTTAATAATTATTGGTAGACTAGACGATGTCCCACGCTTTACTTTGAACATTTGTAAAAAGCATAAGCTGACGAAACTCTCGGAGTTATTGAATAAGATAATTAAAAATATAATGAATTACAAATCAAGACGTGATTTTGACAATTATTTTTAAATTAATACTGCTTTAGAAAATATTTTAAATGCTTATCTAACGCCTTAGATTCGTTCGTTAGCAAGATTCTTTGTAAAATTGTACGTAATTAAATGGATAGAAAAATACATTCTTTGTTTTTCTTTCTATCTATTTTTTATTTCCTCCGTGTTTTGATAAAGTTTACACTTTGACTGCATAAGCAATTTAATTGACTTAAATAAAATAAGAGGTAAGTAGAGTAGTTGGAACATTAAAAAATTGTAAAAGAAAGATAATGAGGTTAATAGTTTATTATAAGGTAATGAATGTGAGAGGAAAGAAATATTTAAAAAAGGTAGTAGTGGGTTTGGGTGTGGACCATAAAACGAAAAAAATATAATATTAAAATGTTATTTTTTTTTGCCAAAAAAACGAAGTGTAACACTTATTAAAACACGAAGGTAGTATACCTTTTCATCAAACCTTTGCATACATTAACTTGCTTGTGAATTGTACGATTTTGATTTAATTCTCTATATCTTTTGGGGGGTGGGGTGGGGGGGGGGGGTGGGGGGATCTATATATGAAAGAACCGGCAATTTTTTTTGTACTCTTAGAGTACCATGCACCAGGTTATTTAGGTTGCGTACATTTCATGTTATTCTGATGTAAACTTATTATTTCAATTTGTATATATGTTATTTTAGAATTAATTATTTGTTATTCCGTATGGGCATGTGATTTAAAACTTTTTTATTGTATGTTATTATTCTCTAAATTATATGTTATTTGATTGAAAACTTTTAGTTACATAATATTATACTTGTATGTTATGTTCACCATATTCATCTCTACTAATATTTTGGTTCTATTTATTTTCTTTTCTTGCCTTCATAATTCTTTTGATTTTGTTCTCTATTTTTATTTAGCTACTTCCTGTAAAATAAGTTTTAAACAAAATAATGCCAATTTTTGGCAAAATAATACAATGTTTAATTAATATAATAAAATAATTTATATTAAAAAAAATACCACCAAGTGTAAGCAAAATAACCTCATACTTAGAAAGATCAATGATTTAAACCAAATTAGCAAAAAGGCTAATATAATAAATAACACAATGTTTATGCAAAATAACATTATAGTTTAGCAAAATAATATAAGGTTCAATCCAAATTGACATAATGTATAAACAAAATCACAAAGGGACTCATATAAAAGTTACACAGTTTTTAGGCAGAGTAAAATTATATTATTGAAATAACATAATGTTTTATTAAAATAACTCCATACTTTTGTAAAATAACATATGGTTTTAACATAATAACGCATAGAGCATGATAGTATGGTACCCAAGGAGTACCATGCTTATGGTACTCCAGGAGTACTTAAGAGTTATTACTAATTCGAAAGAACTCTCATTGTCTTGTATGTATATTCAATGATTATAGATTAATTATCGATAATATGTTGTCATATAATGTGTTGCCAAATATAGCCAAAGTAAACGATAGTGTCAGATGTGTATAGCCAAATTATAGAGTACTACCCTTCATGTACCATCCCTGCAATGCAAGACATCTCCCATCATAATAGCCACCAACAATTTAGGGGAAGTCTTAAGTTGTAACTGCAATGCACATTTTTGTACCAAAATTACCATAATATGTGATTTTTTTGAATACCAAATATGTGATTTTGTAATTATTTGGTACTGTGATAGATTAATCATAGCTAGACATTGGGACCTAACAATTTAGGTATCTTGTACCCTCCGCCAGTAATACAACACAATTACACACAGATATTTTTTTTCCTCTTAAAATATCAAATAATTTCATAAAAAATTACTGTATAACTTTGGACTACCCATAAACTCCTATAACACCCCATAATTAAACTTCTTCCTACCCAAGCATCATCTAGCTTTAGCTTTCTTCTCTTAAACAAACAAGTATTTTTTTTTATCTCAAGGCAACAAATATGCGGAGTAGCCGCGATCAAATGTCGTTCATCTCTGTTTCTCTCCTCCTCCTCCTCCTCTCCTCCACACTCTCAGCCGAAAAATGTTACCCCGACGACAAGAAAGCCCTCTTTAAGATCAAAAAAGCCTTCAACAATGCCTACATTTTCGCTTGATGGACTCACAACACAGACTGTTGTGAGTGGTACTTGGTCAACTGTGACGAAGTCACTCGCCGCATCTACTCTCTCATCGTCGATAGAGATGATGAGGTTTCGGGTCCTATCCCCGACGCGGTGGGTGACCTCCCTTACCTTACAGATCTCACATTCCTTAGGCTACCTAAGTTAACCGGTCAAATCCCACACGCGATTTCTAAGCTTAAAAACCTTGAATCCTTATGACTTAGCCACAACAACCTCACTGGTCCAATCCCCGACTTTATCAGTCAGCTCACTAAGTTAACCTACATTAACCTCTCTGTTAACAAACTCACCAGTCCAATCCCGCCTTCTCTATCATCCCTACACAAACTCGGTGCCCTCTTTTTAGAGAGGGAGCCCCAGTTCCTCGTTATGAGAAACACTTTTGTTTCTCATAACGTCATTTTGAGAAATAATGTGATGTTTTTACTGGTGGGGACCGCGTATGTGTTATGAGTGGGAGCTCTAGATCTTGACACATTCCCCATGAGAAACAAAACTTGTTTCTCACAATGAAAAACAGAGAATTACCCCTTTTTAGAGCGTAACCAACTCAAAGGACCCATCCCCGAGAGCTTCGGAGAGTTTAAGACTAACCATGATTTTTACCTTAAGCTAGCTAAGAACCAACTTTCGGGACCAATCTCGAAATCTCTAGAGCGGTTAACTTTACGAATTTAGATCTTTCGAGAAACATGTTGATGGGTGATGCTTTAGTGTTCTTTGGGAAGAACAAGGGATTACAATGGATTGACATTTCAAGGAATAAATTTTCATTTGATCTTACAAAAGTAGGGTTGCCTAAAACCTTGAATAACCTTTTATTGAGTCATAATCAGATTTATGGAAGTCTTCCACCAGCATTAGTAAAGTTGCCAATGTTGCAGCAGTTCAATGTGAGTTACAATCGGTTGTGTGGTAAGATCCCAACTGGAGGCGAGTTGATTTGGTGTGACAAGTATTCTTATGCTCATAACAAGTGTTTGTGCGCCTTTCCTCCTTGCAAGTAAATCACCGGGATATTAAATTTAGTTGTCATATTACTAGTTTGAATTACGTTATTAATGTAACGGAAGTAATAGCTTTAAAATGTTGCGAATAACAGAGTTATAACTAGTCCAATGGCTATATAGTTATAGCTTAGAAGCCCAAGATAAGCGCCATATATAGTTGGCTCTTTTGCTTTTCCTTGTTGGAGTTTTGAGTGTCTGTTGTGTGACAGCGGAAGCAAAGATCGAAAACAATAAAGAAAACAACAAAGAAATTCAATGCAAACAATAAGAACAACACCAAGAATTAACGTGGTTCACTATCAATGTGATAGCTACATCCACGGGCACTAAGATCAAAGATTTCACTATAAACTGCAAAGAATTATAAAGATAAATCAAGTCTTTTTCAAGAATGGCTCTCTCTCTGTCTCTCGTAACCCTAGCACTAATATCAAGAAGTTTTTGTATTAATCCCCAATTAAAAGATACTTGTGCTTAAACATAATAAAAGATAACTCTAAAAACCACAAAATTCGTATCTCTATTGAAGTCTTCTTCCGCCCGATCAGACCGGGCATGGCATGCCCGGTCAGGCGCGCGAAGCAACATCCAATACGATACATTTTGCATTGCCTACCCTCACCGACCTGTCTGCCAGGGCATGGCCGCCCGGTCTTCCAGGGCATGGCATGCCCGATCGGGCAGTGAGGATCACTACTAGAAATAGGCTTATTTCCGAGGGAATGCTTCCGACGGAATTTAATTCCCTCAGAGAATTCAAAATTTCCGAGGGAAATTGACTTTGTAGGAATAATCCGTCGGAAAATGTCCTCACCGACGGAATATTCCCTCGGAACCTTTCCGACGGTATTTTATTCCCTCGGAATATGTAGGCTAGGACGGAATATTCCCTCGAAGTGGCTTCCGGCGGAAATTATTTCCTCGGAAATCACAAGTTCCGACGGATTTTTCCGTCGGAACCTGTGATTTCCGAGGGATTAATTTCCGTCGGAAATTGCGGAAAAAATAAAAAAAAACGCAACCCTGTACAGAACACAAAAGGAAAAAAAAACACGAGAGGAAGAGAGAGAAGGCGACACAGGAAGAGAAAGAAGAAGAGAGAGAAAGGGAGAAGGAGAAAGAGGAAGAGGGAGGAAGAACACGGTCGCCGCCACCATCGCCCCACCGCTAGGTCGCCGCCGGTAAGTTTTGATTTTAGGTTTCTTTGTAATTTTTTTTTTGGTCTTTTTTCCTAAAAACCGTAACCACCACCACCATTTCACCTAGGTTCACCGGAAATAACCACTCCCACCGCCAATTTAGGTCACAACCACCAAGAGTCAAAGCCGGCGGCGTTGAATAGTGGTAAGTGGTGTTTGTTTTGTGGTTTTTTAAAAAAAAAAATTCACTGTTTTTGGGGTTTTTTTTCAGTTTTTTTTTTTTAACGAGTTTTACTAACCTCGGATGTGAACACCAGCCTTGAACACCAGCCGGCCGCCGGTCAACAACCACAAACAACGCCCTGTTGCCGCCTACAACAGGTAGTATTCCCATTTTTTGGGCATTTTTTTTTTAATTTTTTGACATTTATTCATTTTAAATTGCAAGCATAAACTTAGTTACTAAGTTTTTAATTTGTATTATTTGTAGGATTTGTAGATTTAATCGGTTCTTTGGCATTAACAAGGGCAGATCTACAGGTTAGAGAGCATATAAAAGCGTTTATTATTGTATTAAAATTTGTAGTTTATTATTGTTATTAGTGTGGTGTATTTATATGTTTAAATGTTTGAATGGAATGTGTTTGTGTTATGAAATGTTAGTTTAGTCTATTTTATTTAAGTTTAGTTTATAATTGTTGTATTATAACATGTTATTTTAGTTTAGTTAAGTTTAATATAATAAAGTATGTTAGTTTATTTAAGTTTAGTTTTAAATTTAGTTTAGTTTTGTTTATTTAAGTTTAGTTTTAAATTATTGTATTATAACATGTTAGTTTTTCTTTAGTTTAGTTGAATATAATAATATATGTATGTTTGTTTTATATTTAGTTTTAGTTTATTAAATTTGGTTTAGTTTTGGTTAATAAAGTGTATGTTAGTGTATGTAGTTTAATTTTTATGTTTGATATATTTTTAATACAATCTTTAATAAGCCTGCTTATTTATTTTGCTTAGTTTACTTTAATTATGATATGTCTCTGTTTAGTTTAATGCATGTGTTCTTCACTTTATATATATTATAATAAATGAATCATTTGCATAATAATATGCCTAGATACCCGTTCAAGGCATACACATTAGGAGTATGTCTTGAATAGTCCCCGGTTGGGACTGTCCTTGTACGCTTATTCTCACTAAGGTGGTGAATGTAAGCCTTGTTTTTGATTCTAGGGAAAATCCTGCCTTTTCATGCACTTCTCTACCGTGTTCTCTAGGTACATATGTAGGTGTGTATATTCGCCTACATCGTGTACTTGGAGAACTGTAGGGAAATGCTGGCGGATTTTCCATAGAATTGAAAACCTGGGTTACATTCACTAGTGAGAATAAACGTACAAGGATGGGTTAGGTTGGAGTGATAAGGACCCTTTGGAAGCATTTCAAATCTCATTTGCATTTCCATAACGTTGTGGTGGATAATGACTGCGAAATACCGTTCATGACTAATGTGATTGTACATATGCGTGAGCTGTGTAGAAGTTGTAATCATGAAACGAAGAGAACGTAGCTGGATGTATAAAAGGACGATTGGGCAAAGTATTAACCCAGATTTCGTGAAAGGAGTTGATGAATTCATTCAGTACGTCAGAGATCATCCCGAGAGTAGTAATCCGGATGAGGTTAGGTGTCCATGTGTTAAATGTAAGAACAAACGCCTTTGGAATGCGGATACGGTTAAAATTCATCTGTATGACAAGGGTTTCGTACCTAACTACTACGTGTGGATGTGTCAAGGGGAGGGGTATCCGGGAGTTCTCGAACGGTGGTCCAATGAATATCATGACATGGTTTTGGGATGCTTTTGGTCATAGTCAAGATCAGGGGCATTCCGAGGAGGCTAGTGTTTCATCATAGGAGGAGCCTAATGCAACTGCTAATCATTTTCTGGATTTGTTGAAGGCTTCTGAAAGGCCATTATACGAAGGGAGTTCTTTGTCTGTGTTAGAGATGGCCGCTAGAATCACTAGTCTCAAATGTGAGTATAATTTACCTCACAGATGTGTTGATGGGTTTGCTTCTCTGCTAAGTGAGGCGATTCCGAACAACAATCATATGGCCGACACTTTCTACGAGGTGAAGAATATTGTGAAGGGGTTGGAACTGTCCCATCAAAAGATTCATGCGTGCCCGAAAGGGTGTATGTTGTTTTGGAAGGATGATGCTCAGTTGTCTGAATGCAGGGTGTATGGCAGCGACCGATACAAGCATACTTCCAAAGGCAGCCTAGTGCCTTTGAATGTTCTATTTTATTTTCCGATCACACCCAGGTTGCAAAGACTGTTTGCAACGAAGAACATTTCGGAGGAAATGACATGGCATTCGAAAAATCCCAGAGTTCAAGGCACAATGGCACACCCTAGTGACAGCGCAGCTTGGAAGCACCTCGATTGTCGGTTTCCAGAGTTTGCTTCCAAGCCTCGTAATGTGAGACTTGGCTTGTGTACAGAAGGTTTTTGCTCCTCATGGTAAGTTTGTGGGTCAATATTCTTGTTGGCCTGTCATTTTGACCCCTTATAACTTGCCTCCCTCAATGTGCATGAAAAGACAATTCATGTTCCTTTCGTTGCTCATTCCTGGTCCAAAAAACTCTAAGGGTGACTTGGATGTTTACATGCAACCGTTGATAGAGGAGTTGAAAACTGTTGTGGGAAGTCGGCGCGGCTACTTATGATATTTCGAAGAAACAGAATTTCAATCTTCGAGCAGCCATCCTATGGACCGTTAGTGACTTTCCCGGCTTATGGCATGTTGTCTGGTTGGGCCACGGCTGGTAAGAAAGCTTGTCCACATTGCATGGAGAAGACCAAAGCATTTTGGCTTGAACATGGTGGTAAAGTTTCTTGGTTTGATTGCCACCGACAATTCCTGCCGACAGATCACCCTTTTCGGAACAGTAAAACAGCATTCTGTAGAAACAAAGTATAGAAAGGAGCCCCTCCACACATCATGTCAAGAGAGGAGCTGTGGGAATGTGTCAAGGACCTTCCGAAGGCTACAGATGGACCCGATTCAATTAAAAGGCTGAAAAATGAAAAAGAAGGGGTGGTTCAAGCAAAGCACCTTGTGGGAGCTCCCATATTGGAAGCATCTCCTCATTCGTCACAACTTAGATGTCATGCACATCGAGAAGAACTTCTTTGATCAGTTAATTCACACTGTAATGGATGTGAAAAAGCTTACGTGTGACACCCCTTCAACTCGGAATGACATTGCTAAATATTGTAAACGTCCCCAGCTTCATCTTCAAAGAGGATGATAGAGGAAAAGAGGTAATGCCAAAGGCTCCATTCGCTCTTGACAAGGCGCAGATAAAAGTTTTGTGTGAGTGGGTTAAACAGTTGCGGTTCCCTGATGGTTACGCCTCCAATTTGAGCAGATGCGTAGATTTGCAAGCGTGTAAGCTCTATGGAATGAAAAGCCATGACTGTCACGTGTTCATGGAGAGGTTGTTGCCCACAGCTTTGAGGGAATTTCTCCCTGACCATATTTGGAATTCAATTACAGAGATCAACCAATTCTTTCGAGACTTGTGTTGCTATACAACATCAGTTAGTGAAATGGAGCGATTGGAGAAAAACATACTTGAGATCTTTTGCAAGCTTGAGAAGATCTTCCCTCCTGCATTCTTTAACTCCATGCAGCATTTGCCTACACATTTGCCGTACGAGGGAAAGTTATGTGGTCATGTACAATACAGGTGGATGTATCCCTTCGAAAGGTAAATCAAATACCCTTATTTCACATCCTTTATTTTACATCCTAATCAATTGTTCATACAGTTACACCACAACTGTAATTGCAGGTTCCTCAATCATTTGAAATGGAAAATTGGGAACAAGGCTCGAGTTGAAGGGTCCATATGCAATGCTTATCTCACTGAAGAGATAGAAAACTTCTGCTCCAATTACTTTCAGTCGACAGTTGACACTAAAACTCGAGATCTTGGTCGAAATGTGAATGTCGACGTTGAGTCCACATCGGACGACGCTGAAATACCAGAGTTGTTCAAAGAGGACAGTGGTCGTGTGTCAAATGAGGGTAGAACTCGGTTCTTAGATGACAAAGAACTCGAGTGTGCACATTTGTTCGTGTTACGAAACACCGGCATTCTTGGCGAATACGAAAGGTATATTAGGCCCAGGTATTCAGTGTATTCGTATTTACGATCATTTACCCTGATGATTTTGTATATTTACATTGTGTGTTTGGCCTCGTAGGAAGTTTGGGGAGTACATTCTTAGTACTCGACCTTTCCTGCGTAGAGAAAATGTCATGGAGAATTTCGAAACCGAATTTTCTGATTGGTTTCATCACAAGGTGATATACGCGGTGTAACCGTGAAATAATAATGAATTTTACATGTTACATTTTAATTCATTGAATTCAGGAACCTTGATGCTTATATTCAACCACTTTATAGGTGGTCGAAGAGAAGCCAAATTCGGATGTCCTGCGAGCGTTGTGCATGCGTCCCTTCAGGCGAGTTCGTACTTGGGGCCAGATTTTTTGTAGGTGGATTTAATTTCCATACACATGCCCATGGCAAGCACAAATCCACCATGAATTATGGGGTGTGTGTATCAAGTGAGGATGGCGGAGAGTACTTCGGCATCTTAGACGACATAATTGAACTTGTCTACACGGGACCCAAGAGACAGTACAAGACAATTTTGTTTAAGTGCAATTGGATGGATTGTGGTAGGGGAATGAACATACACGAACAATACAAGCTTATCGAAGTAAATCATACTAAGAAATACCCCAAATATGATCTATTTGTTTTATCTTACCAAGTGCCTCAAGTGTACTACGCATCATACCCTAGCCTGAAACGGGACCGAGTTCAATGGTGGTCTGTGTTTAAAAACACATGCAAGGTCAGTGGTTGATGCTCCGGTGGACTTAGAGTTTCTGCAATCACCATCCCCAACATTACATGCAACGCTTTGCCCGCTGAGTGACATTCCAGACTACGCTATGGATGATGATGATGAAGACGATGACGATGGCTTTGTGATCTCAAGCGATGAAGACGATGAATCTAGTATCGTCTCTAGTGATAGTGACGATGATGATGACATCGATGTAGTTTTAGATGATAGTAGTGATGACTCTAGTAGTGAAAGTAGTGATGAGAGTACTGAATAGGAGAAAATGTTTATCTCCTTTAACCGTATGATTCTTATTGTAAAATCAAAATATTAATGAGGCTTATGTAATACTTTTTAGTGTTTGTATAAAAGCCATATTACGTTGCACTGCACTCCTTATTTATAATATCTTGTCATTTTACTAACATCTGATTCAGGTAGTCATGGTGGGTGGAAAAAGTGGGCAGTCGTCGAAGAAAGCAAAGGGGAAAGAGAAAGAGACCGCCCGCGCCCTGTTCACCGACGACCAGGATGAGGAGATGTTCGATGCGGAGGAAGCCGATTTGGCTGATGATCAGACGTCCCCATCCACTCCTGTAGATGATGGGCATCGGGATGAGTCAGAGGACGAGCCACGGGATGAGTCACAGCTCCCGTTTTTGGACCCTACTACACTATGGTAAGTAAATATCATGATATGGAAGATCAGATACATTTGTTTTATATTACATATTTCGAACTTGTTTAACATTGTTGTTTCCCGTTTGTGATAGGTTTGATGATCCTAAGGTTCGGAGTGCGGTATCCGGTACGATTACTGGATCCTACCGAGCCCCTTGGAGGAACTTCTCCGAAGTGCCTCCAGCTACGAAGGAGCACTGGTGGAACTTGTTCAGCGTATGATATTTTTGGGTCTTGGTTAATACATGTTTTGGCTATTGTGTTGATTTAGTTTTGTGTATAACTTTTGTATTTTATCATTTGCAGGCACAATACAGATGGGCACCTCAGATGGACGAGCTAGTGAAGATCACATTCCGGAGAAGGGTAGCCACACGCCTGCGTGACATGTTCCACACCATCACGCACAAGATGAAAGGTGCCAGGCCAAGTTGGTTGAGTGTGGAGATCCACAAGGAGATGATGGACATTGTGGATAGCGACCCAACTTACAAGGAGAGGTCGGCGCGAGAACAAGAAGAACAGAAGGGGCGGATCTATGGAAAATCCCGTCCGAGGGACCCACTTTCAGGGTTCGTTGGCAGCTACCCAACATGCAAAAAGGATGGTAAGTTTATTTAAAAAGTTTCTTATATTACAAGACATATTTGGTATTTCAACAAGGGTTTAAAATGGTTAACGATTGTTCCTTTTTTGTGTATCAAAGGCGGCGAAGAACAAGGGCCAGCTACCAACAGCTCCTGAGCTGTTTCTGAAGACACACTTCAAGGAGTTTCCTGGGAAAGGCATAGTGCCAGTAAACCCCACAGCTCAGCAAATTGCGGTAACAAATTCCCTAAACTTTTTTCCTTGGTTCATTATTCATGAATAGGTGTAGATAAAGAAATAGTTCATTAAGTTCAATTTGGCTCCAAATGCGTCCCAAAACGTAGGGACTTGTATTTTTTTTGTGATTTCAAGTCATTAACCCCTTATAATGCCTAAAATATGCATGTTTAGAGAAAAGAAATAGGTCATTTGGTCGAAAACGTAGTAAATGGGCTAAGAATAGGTCATATACTTCATAGTTGGTTCAATTTGGCTCCAAATGCGTCCCAAAACGTAGGGACTTGTATTTTTTTCTGATTTTCAAGTCATGAACCCCTTATAATGCCTAAAATATGCATGTTTAGAGAAAAGAAATAGGTCATTTGGTCGAAAACGTAGTAAATGGGCAAAGAATAGGTCATACAGGCCATATTTGGCTCCATTTGGCTCAAAATGCGTCCCAAACCTTAGGGACTTGTAGTTTTTTGTGATTTCACGGCCTTTACCCCTTATAATACCTAAAATATGCATGTTTAGAGAAATAAATGGTTCATTTGGTCAAAAACATAGAAAATGGCAAGGAATAGGTCATACAAGCCATAATTTGGCTCAAAATGCGTCCCAAACCTTAGGGACTAGTAGTTTTTTTTGTGATTTCATGCCTTTACCCCTTATAATACCTAAAATATGCATGTTTAGAGAAAGAAATAGTTCATTTGGTCAAAAACATAGAAAATGGGCAAGGAATAGGTCATATAGGCCATAGTTGGCTCAGTTTGGCTCCAAAATGCGTCCCAAACCTTAGGCAGTTGTATTATTTTTGAAATTTCAAGGCATGTACCCCTCAGACTACCTGTAATAGAGATTTTTTAGAGAAATAAATAGTTCATTTGGTCAAAAACAGAGAAAATGGGCAAAGAATAGGTCATACAGGCCATATTTGGCTCCATTTGGCTCAAAATGCGTCCCAAACCTTAGGGACTTGTAGTTTTTTGTGATTTCACGGCCTGTACCCCTTATAATACCTAAAAATATGCATGTTTAGAGAAAGAAATAGTTCATTTGGTCAAAACATAGAAAATGGGCAAGGAATAGGTCATATAGGCCATAGTTGGCTCAATTTGGCTCCAAAATGCGTCCCAAACCTTAGGGAGTTGTATTTTTTTGGAACTTCAAGGCATTTACCCCTTATAATACCGTTTAGAAAAGAAATAGTTCATTTGGTCAAAAACATAGAAAATGGGCAAAGAATAGGTCATACAGGCCATATTGGCTCCATTTGGCTCAAAATGCGTCCCAAACCTTAGGGACTTGTATTTTTTTGTGATTTCAAGTCATGAACCCCTTAAAATACCTAAAATATGCATGTTTAGAGAAAGAAAGGTCATATACTTCATAGTTGGCTCAATTTGGTTTAGCTTATTTGTATAACTTACTACCTCGTTTGTTCCCTTTTATATGTTTATCTTGTAGGAGGCCTACCAAAAGAGGGTTGAGGCGGCTAGCACTCAAAGGACTCAGAAGAGTCCGAATGAGCTGTACTGGGAGACAGTGGGTGGTCGGAACAAAAAAGGACGTGTGAAGGGACTAGGCGAAAGTGCTGACATGTACTATGGCAGCCAGATAGGTCGCCGACTTTCCACCTCTTCCTTGCAGTACACGCCCTCCTTTGTTTCTCAGATTCAGGATCAGATGGAATCCAGGGTCCAGGCTATTCGGGAACAAATGGAAGCCGACATGGAAGCCCGAGTTCAAGCCCAAGTTCAA